>NC_080701.1:13510548-14826453 GCF_030445035.2 Dasypus novemcinctus
GGATAGTGTATATAGTATGCTTTCACTTGTATTTTTAAAAAGAATATTTATATATATATATACACATACATATATGCTTTTATATGCAGAGTAACTGGATACACAAGAATTTGGTAATATTGGTAGCTACTTTTCAGTTTACCCACATCTGTAGTGTTATATTTTGTACTATGTGCATATACTCTTCATTCAAAATTATTGATTAAAAACACTACTAAAACAAATTAAAATTTTTAAAAATGTCAAAATAAGAAAAACACTCATAGTTTTATATTACCCAAGAAAATATATCACTAACATGTATTTTGTTTTCCTAAGATCTACCTACGTATATTTGGGTATATTTTATGACAGAGTAATTGTGATCTAAAAACCCAATTTCCATATGACATTGAAATGGGAAAAATACATTTTCCCTTCACATCATTGCTATAGCACTGTGGACTCTACATTTAGATAGCATGCCCACATGCTTTTATTCTTCCTGTGATGTGCTAGCCATTAGCCACCATTTCTCTATAAAACTCAAGAAATCTTTAAGGAAACTTCAGAACTATTTTATGAATCTTGTTTGGTATTGATAAATATTATACCTGTATTATTCTGTAGGCAGAAGATCAATTTTGAATTCTCTTTGTGGAGTACTTTAGATTTATCCTGCCAAAGATATCTGGTGTTTGGTAAAGACAGACTTCAAACCATGTGGTAACTAAGCAGAGCCCTTTTATAAAGCTTGGAATAGGGTTTCATAAATAGTTTCAATGAAAGATATTTAGAAATAAACAGAATAAAAGAATATCACATTTGTGAAAAATTACTTTCAGAAAACCACTTGAAAAACTCAAATCAAGCCCTATTCATCAAAAAATGAAAATAAATTATAAAACAAAGTTTAAAGGAATGTTAATACATACATCAGCTTCCAAAGATAGCTGCTCATTAAAAACAAGTATCTGAGGGTTTATCCCAATCTTATCTTCTTCAAATTGTGCAGCTCAGATAATATTTATTTTACTGAAAATATTTGCAAAATTACAATATAAATACATGATTATATTGATAGGGCGACCGATATATAACGTATTCTTATCCATATATATAAAATGAATGCAGCAAATATAGCACACTCTTGATGATTGCTAGTACACAGTGTTTTTTTGTAAAATACATACAGCCTATCATTAAGCAACAATTACCTAGTTTTCTAATGCACATCTTAGGAAGTTTTTAGGATAGAAGGATACACTAAATCCCCCAATACCCTTTTTAGTTGGTGAAAGTCAGTACCTCTGCAAATTTTGAAATACTGTATTTATTTTAGCAGTTGTTCTTATGCTCTTTGCATTTTCTTAACTTGAAACTTTATTTCTTTAGTCTGGGTATTTTCTTAATAATGCCATATCAACCAACCATATTTTAAATTCCAGTACAGTATCATGTACTGTCTTTTCACTATTACCCAAACACATAACAACAATGAAACAGGATCATTAAAAAATTTTTGCCTGTACAAGTTCTTAGAATTAACTTTCAGGGTATTATGGGGAGTCTCAACTACATATAGTCTCACCTGTAACTACTAGTCTGTGCTAGAAATTGCTTTGTATTGATTCTAGTCCTTTAAGAATACAAATATGAACTCTTAAATTCAATGTTAAATATATTTGGGATTTGTTTCAAAAGCATCATCTACCTTCTCCATTAAATCAATTTAATGGAAACCTGTTAACTACAACAGCTCCAATATAAATATAAGCATGCAAAAGATCACCTTATAGATTCTAACTACAGTTACTGAGACACATTCCACCTGTCAAGTGGCATAAATGTACATCTGATATATACAAAAGATAAAGTGCATTATTAAATTAGTGAACTGACAGATTGTCTGCCTGGACTATATAGCTTTCAAATAGACAAATGTGAAATTCTCCCATTAGAACCAATTATTTCAAGAGGTTCCAATTAGCTTTTCCACCCTGTCTTTTTTTTTTGGCCATGCTCTTTAGTGCAAATAAGCTTGTGTTTGACTCAAGTTTAAGGGACATGGCATTTCGGGGCTTTAACAAGGAAAATTATAAAATGTGGCAGAACTTCGATAACTTTATAATACCTTGCATCTTTTGCATATAAGCAACAGATTAGTGCTGCTTGCAACTGCTAGGAGCATACTGCCAAGTATTATGAGGAACCCGTTTCCAAATTTCATATTATTAGCTTATATTATTACAGTTTTGAGTCTGTACCACATTATGCTTGAATTATTGTGTGCAAACATCATCAGTTTTAAAATTATACAGTGAACTAGTAATTTTGGTTACTAACTTTAGTGCTCGTTTTTTGACTTCTAAGAGTTTAATGCCTTTAATGTCATCAAGGCAGAGACCCTATTATTTTGAAGAATACCATGTACACTTGTAGCTTCCTTTATATTATAAATGACATAAATAAAATATATTGCAGATAAGAATAGAAGCTTATTTTATAAGATACATGGCAATACATATCCTAATACTGGAGTTTTGAACTGGATCTTACTTGATAGATTATGGCTAATGAACTGTTGGGAATTTTAAGTATCAAAAAATCATAGCATCATTTTACTCTCCAATGAATTATACATTAACTATGGAAAAATGAAACAAAAGGACTGGCAGATGGCTTATTGATTCTAGAGTGTAGCAATTGCAGGTACATATGTATCTATCCAATTTCCAGCTCTGAGATGGCACAAACTTTGAAGTATACATACAAGGTAAACAATTTGGCTGCTTAACTAATTCTTTGCTTAACTAATTAATGCAAAATTAAGCTAATAATATTTATATACAATGAATTAAAGGTATTTATCTTTAAGTGTGACAGTGTATGTACGTGTGTACGTATATACATATGTGTGTATACATGTATACACACACTCCAATATTATTGGATTAAAAACCAAAAAAAAAACCATTTAGAACTAATTGAAATAGATATTTCAGAAAGGAAAATCTGAGACAGAGTGTACAGTCATAGCAATAGTGATAGGATCAAATAGTGGGCTAGTCACAGCTCCAGTGTGCCAAAATCTGACAGGTTGATTGTGATTAATAGGCACAATGATGGGCAGCAATAACAATCAGTAGTACAGTAATTCAAGTGCACACCATTCCTTCATATACCAAAAACTACTTATTAGCAAGCCTACACAGTTATTATACAGTTAGGACTGTTTAAAAGGCCTTGCTACTTTTAAGTCTCAACACCCACTATGTGCTATTAACTCTAGTACTAACACCGTCTTCTAACCTTCAGATGTTCCATAGTGATCCAGATGGTCCACAATTACAATGAACTAATGAGATTCTTTCATACTATTTGAGGAAACATGAAATACAATCTGCAATGTATTTGGGGAAACCTCTGGAAGAAAAAAAACTTGTAATAATTTTGAATTTCTTAAATAAAAGAAGAGCTACATTCTGATCTCAATCCATGCAGCCAACTCCCATCAATGAGAGCTATATTTGGGGGTTGAAATCAGCGTCTGGCTCTTAAATATGATAACATGGACTTACTGTGGAGGAGGTTGAATAAAGCCAAGATAAAAGACTATAATTTCATTCAGAATGAAATATAGCTCAACAGATGAAATTTCAGTTAATACAGGGTGGGTTGGTACACATATACATTATGAATATAGCACTTTTTAAAAAAATTGTTTAGTGTTGAAAAATTACTGTGGCACTTTCTGGAAAGTAATGTTTAATAAAGGTAAATGGGTGAGTCTTATATAGTGTAAACCTCTAAGTATCATAAACAGCACCTTGGAAAATGCCTGAATTTTCCTTTCAAACATGTTTATACCCAATCGTCAAACAATATTTTTCCTAGCCTGAAATTCTGTATTTTAAATGCTTTTTAGAAAAAAAAAAAAGCTTTTTTTTTTCTGGAAGTATAACACCTGTAAAAGTCAGGTTTATATTGGAAGTGTTGATGAAGTTTTAAGGGTAGTATTTGCAAAAGTGCTACAAAAGTATATTATTACGGATGTATTTTTCTATCAGTTAACTGGTGCACCAACCCCTCTGAGATAGTCCTAAAGAGGAAGCATTAAATAAACCACTTTGAATCCATGAAATATTCTGGGGAAAAAAATCTCACAACCTTCAAATTAGCATGAACAGCCAAAAGAGCAAAATTTCCATAACAGAGCCATAGGAAGAAGCCTCCCACTCAACAGTACATAAAATAATTCCTGAAATTTTGGAAAATCAATAGGGGTACATGGTACAATAAACAGAGGTGAAGATGGATTTGTAACTAGCTCAGAATAACCAACTAAAACTCTCCCATAGTTTTGATATGGCAATTATAAACTGCAGGGTTACCACAAAATTTGAAATAATAAAATACTAGAATAACTTTTAAAATACTATAACACTGCATTGCGAAGTTTAATTACCTAAAAAGATTTTGATCCTTTAATGATACTGTTTAATATTCAGTTACCTAACGGACAATTAAGGTATTTCTACTTTCATTTTTATAAATAAATATATTTATAGTATGCTTAAGGTCAACTTCTGTTTTCTGTGGTAACTGTCCTACAGCTAAACTTAGCAGCTTTTAATGAAGTAGGATTGGAATTCTTTTTTTGGGAGCTTTGTTAAATAGAAATCCACACTTCCATATTAAATATTTATCTTTTTCAGGATTATGTCATAGTGCAAGGTAAATCTTAGTTATTGTATTTAGAAGGTCAGAATGTCACATTTTGTGCTGATCTGCATACTTCAATAGTCTGAAGCAGTTGAAGCAGCTAAACTATTTAGCTCTGGGAAGGCTGGAATTCCCATAAGAATTATTGGCATATCTACGTATAGCATAACATGAGAATCAAACTCCTTGAAGTATAATTTACTAGAGGTATGACTAAAAACAAAGGGCCAAAAAAGAAGGAAAAACTTCTTCAAATGATTATGGATCAGTACTTCTAGCCAATTTAGGGTTTAAAATTTTGCCTGATGGAGTTCACTTTCACTCTAGTCGAGGCATTCTTGTTCTTCACCACTGGCCCTTCTGCCATCCATTCTCTTTTCTTTATGGCTGTTGCAAATTTTCCTCATCTCTTCTTCATACTTGATAAAATTTTCCCCAAACCTTGTCCATGCTTTGAACGGAACAGTAATAGTATTACGGTAAGGTGGCCTCACCTCACTTACCTTCAGGAAAATGCCATATTTATTAGAGCCCACATCAAAGTAGAACCTTTTATTGTCCACTCTGAAAGAAGTCCCCTCTGGGAGTTCAAGCGGGTCATCGTCTCCACCTCTTCCTTCTTCTATGTCCCCTTCGCCATAGTCTTCGATGAGCTGAACCAAGGCATCCCGAAACTCAATCATTCCTTGAGCTGGGAGGACAATAGTCTGCTCCTGGCCCAAACTGTGGCCAAAATAACCTATCATGCCAGTCCCCCGCATCACGGTTTGTCTAATCCTTAGGAAGCGACCTCGCTGGTTTTCCTTTAGGTCCAGATAATACTTCCTGTTGTCCCTCTCTATGTAGTCCGTTTTGAGGACACTGTGAGGGTGCTCCTCGGACCCCACAGAGGCCGGCGGGGAGGGGGCCGGGGGCTTCCGCCTCCTCCGGGAGCTCTGCTCCTGGCTGTGGCCGTGCTCCTGCCGGTGGCCCTTCAGGCCCAGGTGGGCGTAGTGCTCGATGAAGTCCCCCAGACAGTCCTTCAGCTCCGCGGCCACCGACAGCGACAGGGTCAGTTTACTCTTCCGGATGTTGTCCTGCCGGCCTCTGCCTATCCAGACTTCGGCGATCTTGAGAAACCGGCCCCGGGAGCTCTGCTTCACGTCCAGGTAGAACCTCTTTTTCTGGATGTCCACTCGCTTGGAGGCCAGCTCCTGGATTTCGGCCGCGCCTCCGGCCTGGCCCGGGGCGGCCGAGGCCGCGTAGTGCGGGTAGTGGGAGTGCGGGGCCTGGGGATAGAGTCTACTCTTGCTTAGGCCGGAGCCCCCCACGGTCTTGCCTCCGCGCCCGCGGCCGCCGCCGCCTCCCCTTCGCCTGGCTCTTTCCATCTTCAGCTGCAAGTGACAGACAGACACGCGGGGCGGGGTGGGGGAGGGGTGGTGAGAACAATCGCGGGCCGCCCTCGGCCCGCGCCGCCCCCGGGACCCCCCGCCGGGCCTCCCGCGCGCCGCGCGGCTCCCGCCTCAGCCCGACGGCCGGCGGCGGCGCCCTTCCGCCGCCCGGGCCTCCCGCCCGCCGCCCGCCTCGCGCGCGGCGGCCCCGGCGCCCCGACCCGCAGACACTCACATCAGCCGGGCCATCGCCGCCGCCGCCGCCGCCGCTGCCCTTCACGACCGCCGCCGCCAGCTCTCGGCCCCTCCGCCGCAGCCGCCGCAGCCGCCGCCCCCCGCCTCCTCCCCCGCCGCCGCCGCCGCCGCCGCGCGCACTGCCCCCCTCCGGAGCAGCCGGGCAGGGGCATCGCCCGCGGCGCCCACCGCCGCCGCCGCCGCCGCCCCGCCTGCGGCCGCCGCGGGGGCCGCCGCCTCCTGCCCGCGCCCGCCGGCCACCGCGGGGGAGGGGCGGGCGCCGAGGGCAGCGGGGCGGGGGCGGGCCGCCGGGGGCGAGGGCACGGCCGCGCTCTGCCCCTCGGGGCGCGCCCCGACCCAGGCCCGCCGCGAGGGCCGACGCGTGAGCGGGAGGCGACCCGCCAGGTGTGAAGACGGGACCGAGGCTCGGGGCGGAGGGAGTGTTCCGACTTCTCCAGATTCCGCCGGGATGGAGGGCGCGGGCGGAGACTACATCTCCCGGCGTGCTCAGCGGTGGTGGCCGGCCCTGCGCATGCGTGCGACGGCGCTCAGGCCGGAGCCGGCGGGCCGCGGTGGGAGGGTCGCTCCGAGCGCTGGGGGAGGCCGGAAGCGGGGCCGGCGCGGAACCGGGCTGGGGAGGCGCGGGGTGGGAAGAGTGCGTCTCCCGGAGCGGGTGTGTACTTTGTGGACCAGTGACTCTCCGAGTGCTCTGTGCGGCGCGGAGATAAAGTTCGTGGAATTGGGAGTCCAGCCTGGCCCTGCTGCTGTGGCGCTCCGCACGTCGTCGCCTGACGGAGAAGACCCTTAGCACCCGCTCTTCCCAGGGTAAGGTGTCCCGCTCACTCTGCGTTCCCCGGGCCCTGCCGGGGGCCGCCAACTCCGCCCGGCTTCTCAGGCGCCGGAGGCCGCGGAGCAGGCCTCTGGCTTGCGTGGGGGAGATTCCTGGAAAACCGACCTCCCCTCCCCCTGCCGAGCTCCCAGGAAAAGGGCGCGCTTCTCCGCACCGCCCGCGCCCTGCTTGGGGGACTGCTTTCCTGTCGGGGGGCCTTAGGATTCTGTGCTAGGGGTCCTTTTGCTGCTTCAGCTGTTGAGCCACTTCATGTTTTCCAAAGTCGAGGGCAGCAACCTGTTACTTATCAAGTTATGTTGGCTTTCTTAAATTCAAGTCATTCAGTCCTTAATGATTTTTTTTTTTCCTTGCTGGATCTGAGTTGTTCTTTGGGGAGATTACCTGGATAGATTTGAGTATGGAAAAATACTACTCCCTTTTGAAGAGGGTAATAAAATCCTTAGGATGCTAATTTCTTAGTCTTTGGTCCCAGTACTTCAGGTTTTGTATAGTGTAGTATGTTAATTTTTTAGAGTCGGAGTCAGAATGGGTAGGTTCAAGTTTGGATGCCATTGCTTACTGGTTGAGGTTAGCTGTAGTTACCCTTTTATTTAACAAATATTTATTAAACATTGCTCTATGCGCCGAGGATACCAACAGTGGGGGGGAAAACCAGACAAAATCTCTCAGTGAAGGGAGAGTCAAATACATTGTGTCCGAAGGTGAAAATCCACAGGAAAGAGGGTAAAGAGTGTGGCTTGGAAATGGGGAATGGCAATTTTACAATAGGGTGGTGAGGAAACCTTCACTGAGGAAGGTGAGTTTTGAGGAAAAACTGAAGGAAGTGAGGGAGCTAGTGTTGCTGACTGGGCTTTCAGGTCCTTGGCCACATCCTGAGAACGAATTCAAGGACGCACCAAGTTTAAGCAAGCAAGCCAAGAGTTTAATGTAAAGTGAGAGTGCACGAGACTAGGGGTGTGGGCATGCTAAGAGGGAGACGGCCTCCCGAGTTAGGGATGCAGCTTTATTAAGGCTGGCTTCCTAGTAAAGGAAGGCTTGTAGTTTGCAACCTTCTCATTGATTCCGTTGTATGCAAAGGTCGATTGGAAATGCTACATTCTCATCGGTTTTGTTTGCCTGCCTGAGTGGCCCGTCAGGGGAGGGGGTTCAATGAGCTACTAATCTGTTGTTTTCAGGCACCCGGCCCTGGGTGGTTGCTTCCTCCCTTGTTGGTTGGACTTTTCCGCTGTTGTTGGTATCTTTGTTGAAGGCACAGGTACAGGTGGGCAACCGTGAGCAGGAGGTTCACCTAGGACTGCCTATTCTATCTGTTGCCTGAGTGCTTCCCCTTGCACCTTTTCCTTCTAGCCTGCCTCTCTAGACTTAGGGCTCTCTGGGGGAAAAGCAAGGGCACAAGCCCTGAAGGATCCTGGGAGGCCAGGGGGCAGAGCTGAGTGAGATAAGAGGGGAAGGATAGTAGGTGATGGGGTAGAGGAAAAGATAAGGGACAGATTGTGTGTAAGATCTTGTAGGCCATTTGGAAGATTTCGGCTTTGACTCTGAGGCAACTAGCAAGCTGTTGGAGAGTTTTGTCAGAGAAACGACATGATCTCAATTACCTGTTTAACAGAACTGCTGGGGCTGTAGGAGTAAACAAATGAGAGGAAATGGTGCCTCTTACCAGGATTGCAGCATTGGAAGTGATGAGATGGGGTATGATTTGGACTTTATTTCGAAGATAGAGCCAATGGTATTTGCTGATGAATTGGACATGGACTGTGAAAGGAGAGGAGTCAGGATTACTCCAAGGGTTTTGGACTGAACATTTATCAGAATGGAGGTGCACGTACTGACATGAGAAATTGTAGCACTTCTGGGGAACTTTATACCTATTGATTGTAACATGCTCAGTAAGTACTCAAGTACCTAGTAAATAATTAAATATAGACATTTGAAGTTCAGAGGAGTGGTCTAAGCTATTGATATAAATTTGGAAGTCATCAGTGCACTATCAATTTGATGCTTTTAGAGTCGTCAGACTACATATGATGTCCAAGGAAGTGAAAGTAGATGGAGAAGAGAACAAATCTGTAAACTGAATCTGGAAGCATTGTGATGTTTAGAATTTGAGGTGAGGAAGCACCAGCAAAGAGCATTGAGAAGGAACTGTTACTGACATAGATGGAGAATCAAGAGAGAAGCCTAATAAAGTCTTGTAAGGAGGGGGATGTGATTAATTATGACATATGCTGATGTACTGAGTCTGATGAGGACTGAGAGTTGGCTAGAGGATTTGGCAACACGAAGGCCATGGGTAATCTCGACAGGATCCCTTTTGGTGGAGTGCAGTGCTTATAGTGGGTTCAAGAGAGAATGGAAGATGTGAAAACAGATGCTAGTATAGATGAATCTCGAGTTTGGCTTTAAAGGGAATGTTATGAATTGAATCATGTCCCCCACAAAGATGTGTTCAAGTCCTAACCCGTAGTTCTGTGGATATGAACTCATTCATAAATAGGATCTTTGAATATCCTATTAAGATGAGGCCAAACTGAATCAGGTGGCCCTTAATCCAATATTACTGGGATTCTTATAGGCAAAGGACTTTGGACACAGAAGAGACAGATTGCTATGTGACAGAGGCAGAGACTGAGTTATGGATGGCTAGCAAGCCACCACCAGAATGCTACAAAACTTTTTAGAAAGTATGACCTGCTGGCACCTTGATTTTGGTTTTCTAGTCTCCACAACTGTGAGACATTGAATTCTTGTTAAGTCAGTAAGTCTGTGGTATTTGTTATAGTAGACCTGGCAAAACAAGAATGGGGAGAAGAAGAATGGGACAGTTATCTAGAGAGTTGATTTTTAAGATGGGAGAAATTACAGTACACTTATTACTGAAGGGAATTTTCTGGTAGTTTAGTAGAGGGAAAAATTGATGGTTTCAGGAGGGAGACCAAAAAAATTTGCTGGAGTAATTTCACTGAGCAGATGAGAGGCTTTGGAATCTAGTGCACTCATGGAAGGGTCGGATTTAGGTGCATAGAGTTCATCTGTAGTTTCGGAAGGGAAGGTAAAATATAGGGGCACAGATGCATTTATGTAAGGGTAGGAGTTTGTGGAAGTTCTTTTCTGATTACGTCTGTTTTTTTTTTTTTTTTTTTTTAAAGATTTATTTTTATTTATTTAATTCCCCTCCCCTCCCCTGGTTGTCTGTCTTCTGTGTCTATTTGCTGCGTCTCGTTTCTTTGTCCGCTTCTGTTGTCATCAGCGGCACGGGAAGTGTGGGCAGCGCCACTCCTGGGCAGGCTGCTCCCTCCTTCGCGCTGGGCGGCTCTCCTTATGGGTGCACTCCTTGCGCGTGGGGCTGCCTTACGCAGGGGACACCCCTGTGTGGCAGGGCACTCCCTGCGCGCATCAGCACTGCGCATGGGCTAGCTCCACACGGGTCAAGGAGGCCCGGGGCTTGAACCACGGACCTCCCATGTGGTAGACGGACGCCCTAACCACTGGGCCAAAGTCCGTTTCCCCCACGTCTGTTTTTTTAAAGTCAATTCTGAAGTCAAATGAGAGCGAAGACTGGGGAAGAGGTATGATAGGTTGAAGTAGAGAGGAGGTATGAAATGTCTTAGGAGGGAAGGACAGTGAATGAATTAGGGGAATGTAGCAGGATTGCTAGGCAGCACTCAGGCCCCAGTTGAGGTTGGGGTCACAAATTTAAGGTGAGACCATTCCACATGGTTGTATTTGTCACCTGCTACATTCATTCAGCTGCATAGGTACAGGTACAGAATTGACAAGAGAATTTATTTTATTCAGAATTAGACTTGCCAGGAGAGAATAATAAGGCAAGAGAGGGCCGAGAAAGTCAAGGAAGTGACTATGACCTGGTAAGGGAGGGAAGTAAGGACCACCAGAGGGTGTGAGGGGTGAAAAGGTGGTAGGATCTTTGGGTCAGTTAGGTCAGAAGATTGTTATAGTTGGCTTTCTGAAGGGAGTGAGCCTGAAAAATAGGAGGTGCTGACTGGAGAGTGGAATGCTTGGAACTGAGTTGATGGAGGGATTCGGTCATTGGAAATGGTATGTTATCCTCATGGGAATAAATGGCTGGAGCAGGGCCCAGGTAAGTTCCTTGGAGGAGGGCTGGATAGAAAACAGGGTCATCTCCCTTGGACATTATCCATCAGAAGTTGTGATTCACTGGACAAGTAGAGGGGGTAAGAAAGGTAGGATATAGATACAGGTGACTGTAAATAGTGATGGTGATGATCTAGTAACACCCAATTTGATGTATATCTAACACTGGAAAGTTAGGTGATTGCGTTACATACGGTTATCTTGCAACCTTTTTGACTAATGTGTTTTTGTAGTTGTAGGACTGTTGGGTGACTTAAGGCATCTTGTCTTAGCTTTCAGTTTGAAATCAATTCCCTTCACCGGGGGTTTGCTATAATTCAGCTACTGCAGTTTTCCTTGGCTTTCTGTGCAATCTTCCTCTTTGGCTAGACATACCTTCCGGGGTTAGCAGGCTGCTATGAATAATTTGCTGGTGAGAAGGCATACAGAGAAGTAAGTGGGAGTACTTTATGACCCAATTTCACATGTAGGAAGTAAACATTATTTGTGATAAAATGCAAATTATAGTCATACAGGAGATGGAAGAATGGGTGGCAGAGTAGAAAGGGGAGAGAGGAGAGAGAGACCCAAGCTTGTCCAAAATCAAGTGATACCACAGTGAAACTCCTTCACACATCTGGCCTCAGTCCCATTCTATTCCCTGTAAAGATGGCTATCATTGGTATGCATCCTCCTGGAACAATCTATTGTGGTTGTATACCCACAAAGTTTCATTTTGTATTTTAAAATTTAAATAATTACTAGTGACAGTTTTTCCTCTTCTACTTACACAGATCTCAGAAAATTTTTCATCTTAATATATATACTTCTCTTTTATTCTTTAATCTGTTGCTTAGTATGCCTTGTTTTGGACATGTCACTATTTATTAATTTATCCTACTGACTGCTTCCAGTAGGATAATTTATACTATTTTAAACATTTGTAATGAGAATTTTTTACATATATCATTGTGCATATATGCAAATATTTCCATAAGATAGATATAATTACTGGCTTGAAGGGTATGCAGGTTTAAATTTTTGATACCATCTTTAAAATTGTCCTTCAAAATGGCAATTCCAGTGTCTACTCTTGCAAATGCTGTATATAATTAATTGTTTTTATTTTTGCTGATAATATATATCGACATTATCGTTTGTTTTGTCAGCCACATTTATTGAATAACTTGTTCTATTTCAAAGGTTGGAATTGCCTCCTTTATCATATGTTGAATTTTTTATTTATATGGATTTGTTTTTGGATCCATTTATTTATTTTTCTGTTGTACATTTTCACACCCATTACTGTAGTTTGTACTGCTTGCTATTGTAGGGTAAGTTCCCCCTTATTGGCCTTATTTAAAAATTTTTTTGCTGTTCTTTTGCATTTTCTATACCCAATGAACTTTTTTAAAAGTGTTTTTTAAACATTATTTTTATTGGAGAAGTTTTAGGTTCAGAAAAATTATGCAGAAAATAAGGAGTTCCCATGTACCCCCCACCCCATGCAGTTTCCCCTGTTATTAACACTTTGTATTAGTGTGGTAACTTTGTTACAATTGATTAAACAATATTAGTATAAGTAGCCCACTAATGATAGCCCATAGTTTACATTAGGTTTTACTCTTTGTGTTGTATAGTCCTGTGGTTTTTAAAAATTTTATTCTTTTTACATACATACAACTTAAAATTTCCATTTAATTCACATTCAAATATATAATTCAGGGGGTTGCATTCATAATGTTGTGTTAACCTTTACCACTATCCATTACCAAAACTTTTCCATCACCACAAACTGAAACTCTGTACCAATTAAGCATTAACTCCCCATTCCCTACCCCCACCCTGGCCCCTGATAGCCTGTATTCAAGTTTCTGACTATGAATTTACTTCTAAATTCATACAATATTTGCCCTTCTGTGTCTGACTTGTTCCATTCAACATGTTGTCTTCAGTTCATCCATGTTGTTGAATGTATCAGAACTTCAGTCTTTGTAAGACAGAATAAATTTCCATTGTATATATATACCATATTTTGTTTATCCATCAGTTGATGGACACTTGGGTTGCTTCCATCTTTTGACAGTTGGAAATAATGCTGCTATGAGGATTGATGTGTAAGTATCTGCTCAAGTCCTTACTTTCAGTTCTTTTGGGTGTATACCTAGAAGTGGGAGTGCTGGGTCATATAGTAATTCTGTATTTAACTGCCTGAGGAGCTGCCAAACTGTTTTCCATAGCTGTTGCAACATTTTATATTCCCACCAAAAATGAGCAAATGTTCCTATTTTTCCACATTCTCTTCAGTACTTTTCATTTTCTATTTTTTAAATACTAGCCATTCTGGTGGGTGTAATGTGGTACCTCATGTTCATTGTGGTTTTGATTTGCATTTCCCTAATTGCTAATGATAGTAATGGCCATTTGTATATCTTCTTTGGAGAAATGTCTGTTCAGGTCTTTTCATCAGGTTTTAATTGGGCTATTTATCATTTGTTGTTGATTTGTAGGATTTCTTTATATATACTGGGTATGTTAGTCAGCCAAAGGGGTGCTGATGCAAAATACTAGAAATTGGTTGGTTTTTATAAAGGATATTTATTTGGGGTAGGAATTTATGGATACCAGGCCATAAGCATGTTACTTCCCTCACCAAAGTCTATTTTTTTTTTCACATGTTGGAGCAAGATGTCTGCTGACAGCTACAAGGGTTTAGGCTTCCTGGGTTCCTCCCTTCCAGGGTCTTGCTTCTCTCTGAGTTCAAAGTTCCTTCCTTTCCAGGGCTTGCTTCTTCCTGGGCTCAGGTTTCCTCTCTTCCTGGGGCTGGTTTCTCTTTCCTCTGTGAGTTTACTTCCTGGGGCTCCAGCTTAAGGCTTCAGCATCAAACTCCAGCATCAAAACTCTAACACCAGAAACCCTCAACTCTGTCCTTTGCCATGCCTTTTATCTGTGAGTCCCCACCCCTTGGGGTCTCAGTGCCCTAATGACGTGGCCCAATCAAAGCCCCAATCATACCTCAGTCATGCCCAGGTACAGACCAGATTATAAGCATAATCCAATATCTATTTTTGAAATTCATAACCATATCAAACTGCTACACTGGGTATTAAGCACTTCTCGGATATTGGTTTCCAAATATGTTCTCCCATTCTCACGATTGTCTATTTACTTTCATGGTGAAATCCCATTACATTTTGATGGAATGCTGTTTATCTATATTTTTCTTTTGTTGCTTTTGCTTTTGATGTAAAGTCTAAGAAACCATTGACTAACATAGACCCAGAAGATGCTCCCCTGTTTTCTTCTAGGAGTTTTACAATTTTGGTTTTTACTCTTAGGTCTTTGATCTATTTTGAATGAATTTTTGTATAAAGTGTTAGGTAGGGGTCTGTCTTCATCCCTTTGCATATGTATATCCAGTTTTCCTAGCAACATTTGTTGAAGAAACTATTTTTTTCTGCATTGAGTGGACTGGGCACCCTTGTGAAAAATCTGTTGCCTATAGATGTGAGGGTTTATTTCCGAACTCTTAATTTGATTCCATTGGTCTGTGTCTGTCCTTGTGCCAGTACCATGCTGTCTTGATTACTGTAGCTTTGTAGTAAGTTTTAAAGTTGGGAAGCATGAGTCCTCCAACTTTGTTCTTTTTTTTTTTTGTAGATGTTTTTGATTATGTGGTGCCCCTTACCTTGTATAGATTTAAAAAAATTTTTTATTATCTTTTTTTTAAGATACATAGATCATACAAAATGTTACATTAAAAAATATAAGAGATTCCCATATGTCCCACTCCCCCCAACCACTCTTCCCACATCAACAACCTCTTTCATCAGTGTGGCATTTGATAAATACATTTTGGAGCACTGCTGCTCAGCATGGATTATAATTTACATTGTAGTTTATACTCTCTCCTAGTCCATTCAGTGGGTTATGGCTTTTCCATTTTTGATGGTTGGCTTTTCCATTTCAGCAAAGAAGACTGTTAGAATTTTTATTGTGATTGTGTCAAATCTGTAAATTGTTTTCGGTAGATTGACATCTTAATATTTAGTTTTCCAGTACAAGAACACAGAATGTCCTTCCATTTGGTTAGGTCTTTTTAAAAATTTTTTCAGCAATGTTTTGCAATATTTTGTGTACAAATCCTTTACATTCTTGGGTTAGATTTATTCCTAGGTATTTGATTATTTTAGTTGCTATTGTAAAAGGAAATTTTTTCTTGATTTCCTCTTCTGAGTTTCATTACTAGTGTATAGAAACTACTGATTTTTGCATGTTGGTCTTATACTCTGCCACTTTGCTGAATTTGTTTATTAGCCCTAGTAGCTTTGTTGTGTGTCGCTGAGCGGGAGGGTTGCGACCTCGCTCAGGCCCAAGAGTCGGGGGGGCTTGCTCCTGCCGAACCGCCGGCGGGGGCACTCCGAGAAGGAGCACCGGAGTTCTCCAGGCGTGGGGGACACGCGGTTGAGAAAAAACCACGGAGACCGCCTGAGCGCAGGAACAGGTCTGCTTTATTGCGGAAGTACACTTGGTTATATAGGGTTGGGTAAAGGGAGGGGTAGGAGCTAGGACGGGTAGCTACGGGGCGGTAGTGGATAGGGGGAAGTGGGCGGGTGGCTATGAGGTAAGCGGTAGCTAAGGAAGGAGGCAGATTATGAGTTGGCAATGTGGTCGGGACTGGCGGGGAAGACAGCAACGGCTGGAAGGGGAAGATAACAACAGCGGGGAGGAGGGGTGGAGGGAGGCAGTAACAGTTGTGGACTTTTCAGGATTTTCTATGTGTAGGTGTATTGGGAAAAAATTTAGTGAGTACTGTTCAAACCTAAAAGTGAAAATATCATGCAGGAAGCTTTATCAGCACACCAATGCCTTACTGGTCAGCACTTTTCATATTTCAGGAGCAGTGATGAGAACTAGAACAGTGGGCACATTGGGCACTTTCCTTTTTTTTTTTATATCCCCCCTTGTGGTTTGCTTGCTGTCTGCTCTGTGTCCATTTGCTGTGCGTTCTTCTATGTCTGTGTTTATTTATCTATTCATTTCCCCTCCCCCCCTTGTGGCTTGCTTGCTGTCCATTTGCTGCGTGCTCTTTTGGGTTTTTTTTCTTGTCTCCCTTTTTTTTGTGGCGTCACCTTGCTGAGTCAGCTCTTTGTGGCACTTGTGGACTGGGCGACCCTCCACATCATCTGAAGATTGGGCGGTGCTCTGTGCTGTGCGGGCAAGTCTGCCTTCACAAGGAGGCCCTGGGACGCAAACCCAGGGCCTCCTGTATGATAGATGGGAGCCCAGCTGATTGAGACACAGCTGCTTCCCATTGGGCATGTTTTATAATAAATAAGAATAGATATGGTGCATTCCGGGGAGTATGGTGGTCTCCCTGGGAAGATTGGCCACTTTCTCAGGGAACTGACACATAAACCTTGGAAAGTATTGCCGAGGGAGCGTTGTGTTCCTTCCTCGGAAAGCGGGCCACTTCCCCAGGAATTGACGCAGTACTTGCAAGTTGGCATCTGTAGTATCAAGTTCGTTGCTTATGAACTCAGTAAAAGGTACAGTCTCTGGTCAGGCCAGTTGAAGTCCCATCCTGGGAAAGGGTGCTCTGCACAAGTGTCGTTTTCAATCAAGACTCGGTATTGGCTGCTGATTTGGGGTTTTCCAGCGGTGAGCTAGATGTTGGTGTGTTTTCATGTAAGACTGTTCCATTTTTCTGTTATTTTGTGAGTCTGATTAATATTGATTTAGTCTTTTCACTGATTATGGTATTTTTGTTTCTCAGTCTAATTGTCAGGATAGACTTATTAAACTAGATATGCATATATATATTTATTTTGCATCCAATCAGGACTCTGGCTCGAGGTGGGCTAGGTATGTCAGTGTGTCCCCCGGTTTGGTGAGCTTGTGAATGTATGTATGCATATTGTGAGGGATTGGACTCCTGTTTATAGACAATCCTTTTTTGTATTCTTTCAATTAACACAGGTTCACTATATATATATGAGTGTGTGTGTATATATATTTATATATATTTATATGGCATCCAATTGGGACTCTGGCCGGAGGTGGGCCAGGTATGTCGGTGTGTCCCCTGGTTTGGTGAGCTTACATCTATAGTATATATATATTGTAAAAATTATGATACAGCGGTTGGGCCCCTGTTTGTAGATAATCCTTTGCCTATTTTATATTCTCCCAGTTATTAACAGAAGTTTAATAAATATGAAGTTTAATAAAATAAATAAATATGTCTGTGTATTGCTTTCTTATGCTTGAGTTGAGTTATATCAATCTCTCTCTATATATACATATATATAGCAAAGCATTAGCAAAGCATTTTGTCTAGCAAAACAGTAGGATCATGTCATCTGTAAATAGTGGAAGTTTTACTTCTTCCTTTCCAATTTGGATGCCTTTTATTTCTTTTTCTTGCCTAATTGTGCTGGCTAGAAATTCCAGTACAGAGTTGAATAACAGTGGTGACAGTGGGCATCTTGTCTTATTCCTGATCTTAGAGGGAAAGCTGTCACTCTTTCACCATTGAGTATGATGTTAGCTGTGTGATTTTCATATATGCTCTTCACTATATTGAGGAGGTTTCCTTTTATTCCTAATTCTCTTTGTGCTTGATCAGGAAGGGTGCTGGGTTTTGTCATATGCCTTTTCTGCATCAATTGAATTGCCAAAGTCGTTTTTGCCCTTTGTTCTTTCAGTGTGGTATATTATATTAATTGATTTTCTTATGTTGACCCACCCCTGCATACCTGGGATAAATCCCCCTTTATCACAGTATATAATTCTTTTAATGTGCTTCAGGATTCAGTTTGCTAGTATTTTGTTGAGAATTTTTAAATTTTTTTTTAAGAGACACTGGGGATTGAACCTGGGACTTTGTACATGGCATGCAGGCACTGAACCCAACTGAGCTATACCTACTCCCCACTTTTGAGAATTTTTACATCTATTTTCATAAGAGATACTGCTTTGTAATTTTCTTTTCTCATGGTATCTCTAACTTGCTTTGATGTTAGGTTGATATTGGCTATGTAGAATGAGTAATGAAGTGTTTCCTCCTCTTTAATATTTTAGCAGTATTTGAGCAGAATTAGTGTTAATTCTTCTTGGGATTTTGGTAAAATTTATCAGTGAAGCTATTTGGTGGTCCTGGACTTTACTTTGTTGGGCGGTTTTTGATTACTGATTAAATCTCTTTACTTGTTAGTGGTCTGTTGGGATCTGTAATTATTCTAGAGTCAGTGTAGGTAGTTTGTGTGCTTCTGAGAATTTTTCCATTTCATTTGTTGGCATACTGTTGTTCACAGTATCTTCTTATACTCCTTTTTTAATTCTGTGAGGTTGGTAGTAATGTTCCTCTTTTCATTTCTGATTTCTGATTGCATTTTCTCTTCCCAGTGAACTTTAATATAAACGTGTGCTTCTGTGAAAAATCTTGTTGAAGTTTTTCTTTTATTGTTTCTAGAAGGTGTTAATTTAATTAATAAGTTAATAAATAATAAATTTAGACATTCAGGTACTTTGTATGCTTCAGGTGTTTTTGATGGTTTAGTAAAATTTTATAGTTTTCTTTATAAATGAGTCTTATGTATTTTATATTAGTCTTATTCCTGGAGAGGTTGTAGGTATTGCTGTTATTTAGTTTGAATTCTTTTTTTTTTAATTAAAAAAATTATTGACATATATCATTCATACATGAACCTACATAAACAAAAAGTGTATAGTAAAAGTTGTGAACTTACAACAACAGAGTTTGAATTCTTTATTTTTTTGGTTCCAGGGCCTTGTATGGGGAAGCCAGCACTTAGCCACTGAGTCACAATTGACTCCCCTGAGTTGATTCCTCCTCCCAATTTGTTATGCTTGTTGTTGTTTTTTTTTTTTTTTCAGGAGGCACTGGAAACCGAACCTGGAATCTCCCATGTGGGACACGGGTGCTCAACTGCTTGAGCCACATCTGCTCCCCTGGATTCTTTTTATAAATTTTTTTTTTTCTGTTTGATTTTTGATGACATGTATAAAAATGCTTACTTTGCATATGCCAATCCTAAATCCAGTACCTCAAGTGTGTTTGTCTCTATTAAAGAAATATATAAATTACTAGCCTCAAAGATAGTCAAGTTTATCCCTTATAAAAGCTGGTTAGTAATAGCAGTCTGCCTCATTTAAAGGTTATTTTATTTCCTTCCTTGCTAAAATGCTTAATAGGAATGACGATTAAGAAACAAGATGGAGGGAAGCAGATGTGCCTCAAGTGATAGAGCTTCTGCCTACCATATGGAAGGACCTGGGTTTGATCCCTGGGGCCTCCTGGTGAAAAAAAAAAGAAGAGAAAGTGTGCCTGTGTGGCGAGCCAGTACCCACATGAGTGCCTGGGTGGTGGGTGCAAGTACCAGCGTGGTTAGCCAGTGTTTGTGTGAGTGCTCATGTGGTGAGCCAGTACCCATGCACGTGAGTCATGCAGCACGATGATGATGCATTGAAAGAGGGGGAGAGACAAGGTGAAGTGCAACAGAAACCAGGAACTGAGGTGGTGCAATTGACAGGGAACCTCTCTCCACATCAGGGGTCTCCAGGATCGAATCCTTATGAATCCTAGTGGAGAGAAAATGAGAAGACAACATAGACAACAAAAACAGCAGGTTGGGAGGAAGGGAAGGGGAAAAATAAATAAATAAATCTTAAAAAAAAAAGAAAATGTTTTGTGAACAATTCTCTTCATGGGGAAATAAGAAATGAGAATAATTTCATGCTTTCCAAAAATGAATATAACAGTGGCCTTCCCTCCTGAGCCTACTTTCAAGCTTTGTATGTCTGTGACTCCAGTGTTTTTCTCAGCATATTTATGATGCCTTCCATTTGTCTGATAGTCTAGCTCTTCAGGGAAGGGCAGAGGTCCCCCCTTACTTTTAGCTCTCTCTGAGGCTGGGATGATGGCACTGCAGAATCTTCCTACTCTGTGGTGGGATTAATAGAAACCTTCAGGAAAAATATCAAAACCCTTGTCACTCCTCCTGGAAGTTTTTGATAAGAACTATGAAGCACTCTTTGTAGACATCACATATTGGCACCTGATATGCTTTTGCTGTTCATTCATGATGCTGAGGCATTGAAGTACCATGGTAAAATAACTTTTTTTCCTTCTGGGAGTTTCACAATCATAAAATTGTTGATTTTTCCTCTTATTTATATTATATAAACTGACCTTTCCTGAGCAGACTCTGTTTGTTGTTCTTATTAAAGATTTGCATTGGGTAAATTAATCGTTGCTTACAGAATTGTGTATTAATTTTCTGGTCTTTTTCACCTTGTCTTCAATTTCATCTTTTCTTTTTCTTCCGTCACTTTAATTTGTCTAATTGAGAATTGTTTAAGTTTCCACTACTGATGCTGAATTTCAGCCCAGTGCACCCTAAAGTTAAACATCACTCCTATTTAATTTATAATTATCTGTTAAATTGCTACTGAAATGATAGTTTGACTCTTATTCTGATTAAAAAGATATTTTGAAGCTTTCTATTTATGAAGTTATGAAACTTGTTATATGCTTTCTTGTGACTGTTTTATCTTTGTAATTTACTTTTATTTCAGATAAGAGTTTAAAGAAGGGAAAAGATTGTGATTGTTTGTTTTGTATTTCTTTTTGGCTAGGCTACTTTACCCAGGTAGTTAGTCAAACAGTACGTTAACATATACAGTCTGTTGAATTTAAGTAAAGGAGATTACCCTTGAAAATGTGGGTGGGCCTTATCCATCAGTTGAAGTACTTAAGACCCAAAACTGAGGTTCCAAGAAAGGAAAAACTTCTGTCTCATGATTGCACATACAAATCCTGGCTGAATTTCTAGACTGCTGACTTGCCGTACAGATTTTGTGTTCAAGACTAGAACATCAGTTTTTGTCTGGGTTTCTAGCTTGATAGCCTGCCTTATGAAATTTGGATCTGCTAGCCCCACAGTTGTGTGAGCCAGTTTCGTAAAATCTCTTTATACACACACAGAGGCACACATGTGCACACACATACCTATGTATGTATATATAGGTATATACATATTCATGTATACGTACATGTGTATATAAACATATATCCAATTGGTTTTGTTTCTCTATGGAACCCTGACTAAATAAGGTTTGGTTACATAATTTTATTTTCTATTAAATATGTATAGTAGTTAGAATGCAGGTACAGAAAACTTGGTTCAAACAGGCTTTAAAAAAATATTTCTTTTTTCTTTTTTAGAGATTTATTTTATTTATTCCTCCCACCCCCTCATTGTTTGCACTTGCTGTCTACTGTCTGTGTCCATTTACCATGTGTGAGAAAGAAATCTCTTTCTGGAAGAAAAAAAGGCTCACCCGATTGTGGAGAAGAAAAGAATTTATTCTCAATCTTGCAAGAAGGGGGCACAACCAGAAAATGTGGCTGGTGCCCCGAACAAAGAAAAATGACACAATTTATATTTATAGCACAGAAGCCCTTCCTCTGTTTCTCCATAGATTGGATACTTCAGAGGGTACAGCCTATCTGAGAGATCTAACTTTCCCACGCAAGTTTCCCAGTTTTTGATTAACTGCTTCCCCCATCATATTCCAACTATTTTAGCTTTTACCTGCTCCTTTTGCCAAATAAGGTGTGGAATTTAGTGTTGAATTGGTATTGACTTAGCTCTTTCTTTTGCATCCTTTTTACTGGCTATAGGACTGGCTTAAGCTGGTTTCCTTTGTTCCTGCTTAACCCAGGAGTGGGAGACTGAGGCAGTAGGCTCACAGGGTACATTAGTTAATATTTTTTTCCTTTATGTGAAAACTAAACTAATCTCCATTTCTTACACTGTGTGCTCTGTCTCTGCTTGTCTTCTGTTTAGGAGGCACCAGGAACCGAACTTGGGACCTCTCATGTGGGAGAGAGGTGCTTAATTGCTTGAGCCACCTCTGCTCCCTGCTTTGTTGCCTTTTTATTGTGTTTCCTCTTTGTGCCTCCTTTGTTCCATCAGCTCGCTGCACCAGCCCATTGTGCCAGCTTGCTGTCTTGCTTGTCTTCTCTGGGAGGCACCGTGAACTGAACCCGGGGCCTCCCATATGGTAGGTGGAAGCTCAATAGCTTGAGCCACATCTGCTTCCCAAGAAAATTTCTTATTAAAATGTAACTTGAAGGCATAGGTGATTGGCTTAGTCCAGTGAAAGTGCCATTCTCAGAAATCCAACTAGAAACCTCCACTTGTGTCTCATTGGTCTGAATTAAGTCATATATTTTATTCTTAAAGCAAACTCTATGGCCAGATTTGAATTTCTACATCATTATTGTGGCAAAGTGAATGGAATTACTTGTAGATCAATTGAATTTACAGTGGGAGCTTCCCTGAAGCACATTCACTTTGTGGGTGACTTGGCCTTATCTGAATCAAATATATGGTACTGTAAAAAAAGGTGCATAGTTGAATGGAAACTGTGTCAGCAACCATTAACATCCGCTTGATAATGAATCCTCTAAAATTTCCTCTCAGACCATTTGAAGTAACAGTAATAAATATAAAAGGAAAAATCGACAGCCTCAGCAAGTTTTCAATTGACTTACTTGAAAACTTTCTCTGTAGTTTCCCAGTTCATAATGGTTATTTCAGCTGACAGGCTATAGCTACTTACAGATCAGAGGAAATTCATTTAAAATAATGAATTATTCAGTTGGATAGTATAATTGTTATAATTCACTGTGCCATGGATTCAGTTCAGGTCAAGTCATATTTCTGGCTTTTGGGTAGTGCAACTTCTTCATAATGACACAGCATACAAAAAGGGTTTATCCTTTTCCCCATGTAGCTAGTATTTTAATAACATTTTATTCTATTTATTTGATTGGTTTTATTTATACTTTAATTCTATTTATTTGATTGGTTCCAATTATATTTCTTTTACTTACTGGCTTAATATAAAATTGTGGCAGTCATGAAAATTTGACACATGCCTATAAAGAAATAGGTCTCAAAAATCATTTTAGCACCTTTTAAAATGGCAGTGATTTAACTCTAGCCTAACCAAATGCCAGTAGTTGGTTTTATTTAACTCTTCTGGTTTATTTGCTTGGGCTATTTGGAGGAAAATTAAGATTAGCAGAATCTAGTGATAGGTTAATGAAGTCTTGAAAGTTTCTTTAATTAGGGAATTTAATGAGGACTTTGTCATAGATTCTTTGGTTCCTCTGTTTTCTTCCACCCCCTCCTATTCCTGTCAGTGCATAGAAAAGTAGAAAGGCTGAAAAAATAATACAGGACTGTGCTTTGTAAATTATATAGTCTACAATAAATTACAGGTTTTGTGGATATGTATAAAGTGTTGCTAGTATATTGGTAAGTATAGATATTTTCAGAAAATATGTAGTGTAATACATTAAAAGAAATCAAACCCATAATTTTTTAGGGTCTTTGCATTGTGGGTTGTATTTGAAAGGCTTTTTGTCTGGAAGTTGCCTCACAGATTCTTCATCTTTCTCTGTATGCTTTATCAGTAAAAGATTTATCACTTTTCCTATCCATGTTCTAATTGATGTATAAGTACAGTTTAAGAGTTGAGACATGTTTATCACCATTTCCCTACAACAATAAGAATGTCAACCCTTTGGTCAATAGGGCAAGTATTTTATATTCCCGTTTTTCAGATGAAGAAAGGAAAACTTAGAAAAAAAAGTAAAGAGAGTTGTTTAAAGGTCATCTGGATGCCAATGGACTAAGTGTCAAAGCATTTTTTTTTTTTTAAATGAAAGCATGGTTCTGATACAAATATGGCGTGAACGCATGTCACATTTATTCAATTCATTAATAAGGGAACCAGCAGGATGATAAAATTGGTTCAAAGAGGAACAATGTATGTTGGCCAAAGAAGGTTGGAATGAGATTAAATTAGATACAAAAGCTCTCTGACAGGGCAATAAAAACCTTAGCTGTTGGGGTTATCTTTTCTACTGAATGGAATTCACTTGCAATTTTGCTAGACAGAAATTTACAAGTTGCCATGTAACTTAATGGAGTCCGAACTCTTAATAGTACAAATAAAAGTACATTCCCTAATGAAACAGTCCTTGGGTGGGCTTGTGGCATTATGTCATTATGATATTGAAAGGACATGCTGCCCTCTTGTTTTCTTCCTTAAAAATTTTAGATAATTCTTCTTGACACAAAGCGTTGACTGCAAATCCAGATTTCTTTTCACTTGACAATGCTGCATCTTAATAGTATCAGTTTTAGTATATTACTAGAAAAGTATACTATCTTCTGCAATATCATCTGGCTCTTATTCTCAATTTTTAAAAATGTACACTGAGGATGATATACCTTTATTCCTCTGAGAAACATTGAGAATCTTAATGGATATTTGTAAAATTTGCAAAAATGCCTGGTAATGCCCTTTTGGAAATTTTCTTCTCTGTTTTTACATTTAGCCTGGGGTCATGGTTTGCCTTTTATTGTTATTGTGGAAACATATATACTACCTGAACTTATTGTGGAAATATATATAACACATGAACTTTCCCATCTCAACCACTTCCAAGCATGCAGTTCAGTGGAATAATCATTCAGTAGTGTGCTACCCTCAGCATATCTCTTACTACTCCAAATAGAAAGTCCATGCCCATTATGCATTAACTCTCTCAACTCTTTCCTCCCCTGCCCCTGGTAACCTGACTCTATTTTTGGTGTTTTTGAATTTGTGTATTCTAGCTGTTTGTATACGTAGATCGTACAATGTCTGTTCCTTTGTGTCTGACAGTTCATGTCATGTGATATCTTGAGAGTTTATCCCTGTAGTAGCATGTGTCAGAACTTCATTCCCTTTTAGGACTGAATAATATTTCATTGTATGTATATATCACATTTTGTTTACGCATTCTTCTGCTGATGAAACTTTGGTTTGTTAACATCTTTTGGTTATTATGAATATAGCTGCTATGAACGTTGGAGTACAAATACCTATCCTAGTCCCTGATTTCAATTCTTTTGGGTATATAACTAGAAATGGAATTGCCTGGTCATATGGTAGTTTTATATTTAACTTTTTATGTAACCACCAAACAGTTCCACAGAGGCTGCACCATTTCACATTCCCACCAACAATGAACTCAGGTTCGTATAACTCCACCTACTCTCCAGAACTGGTAACTTTCCTTTTTTTTTTTTTTGATGGTAGACTTAGTGGGTATGTGGAGTAATCTCATTGTGGTTTTGATTTGCATTTCCTAATGGCTAATGATTTTGAACATTTTTTTCTGTGCTTACTGGCCATTTGTATATCTTCTTTGGAGTCCTTTGCCCATTTTTGTAGTGACCCCCTTCAGAATATCTTCTCATTTCTTTCTGTTCATAGTTTTCCAATATTTTCTTTGTGGTTACCATGGAGCTTCAATTTAACTTCCTAAATCTTTAACAGTCTTGTTTGGTTTGATATCAACTTAACTTCAATTGTGTATACACACTGTGTTCCAGTATCCCTCCCTCTCTATATCTTTAGTTGCAAATTATGTATTTACACATTTTAAGTGAAAACACAATTGGTTCTTCATTACTCTTTGTGCATTTGCATTTTAGGTTCTGTAGGAAGTAAAAAGAGATAACAAATCAAAAAATACAATAATACAAGCATTTATATTTACTCATGTTATTACCTTTACCAGTTTTGTTTCTTTATGTGACTTTGATGTAGTCTAGTGTCCTTTCTTTTCAGCCTTAAGAATTCTCTACATTTCTTATTAGTGCTGTTCGAGTGGTGACAAACACCCTCAACTTTTGTTTAGCTGGGAAGGCCTTAATAGCTCCCTCATTTCTTAAAGACAGCTTTGTCAGATTTTTAATTCTTGGTTTGCAAGAATTTAAGCTAGGATTTTAAATGTCATCCCACTGATTTCTTGCCTACATGGTTTCTGAAGAGAAATTGGCACTTTGTCTTTTTGAGACTCCCTTGTGAATAACAAGGCTTGTGACTTTCAGAATTCTCTATCTTTGGCACTTGGCTGTTTGATTATCAGGCATCTTGGTGTGGGTCTATTTGGGTTTATCCAGTTTGGAATTCTTGAGCTTCTTGGGTATAAACCTCATGTCATTCATTAAATTGGGAAGTTTTCAGCCATTAATTTTTTGAATATTTGCTATGCCCCATCTCTCTTTCCTCTCCTTTTGGGACTCCCATAATGTGCATATTGGTTTTCTCAATAGTGTTTCCTATGTCTCTCAGGCTCTGATCACTTCATTTTTTTTCTTTCTGCTCCTGAGATTGAATAATTTCAATTGTTATGTCTTCAAGCTCACTGATTATTTCTTCTTCCAGCTCCTATTTGCTGTTGAACCCTTCTATGCAATTTTTAAATTTTGGTTTCTGTCATTTTCAGCTCTGCTTGGTTCCTTTTCATAATTTCTCTCTGTTGACATTCTCTTTGTGTTTATCTATCATTTTCCTGATTTCCTTTAGTTCTTTGTCCAAGCTTTGCTTTAGCTCTTTTAGCATATGTATCCAGATGGTGTTATGACAGGGATTTCTTTGAATGCTAGGTGATAACAGAAAAGAAAAAGAGGAACCACTTTTCTCAGTCTTTGCACATTGGTCTGTGTGAGTACTGTCCTTCAGAGCTTATCTATCCTAATAACAGATTTATAGACTAGCCTGAGGCAAAATCATAGGGTCCTCCCTGCCTTTTCTGCACATGCATCTTGTCCTTGATATTTTTAATATGCCTCTTGATTTGGTGCTTGCCCTGTTACTGAAACCCTTTAACTGTTTTCTGGAGTTTTGAAAAAAGATGGTTCTGCCAGTTTCTTGTTTGTTGCTTACAGCTGCTGTGTGGAGGTGGAACCCTGTAGTGACTCGCTCCATCATTTTGGTAACTGGAAATCATTTTGGTAACTGAAAATCACGATTGAGCCTTTACATATTTCATACAAAATAAAATTGAACCCTTTTAGGTAGTAAGTAAATATTTTTCCACTTTAAACTATGTAATTGCCTGTCAGGGTTAAGCATTGAATTACTAATAGTTTTTTTCCTGAACTTGAAATGGTTATCTAAATGTGCCATTTTATTTAACAGCGTCTACGTTGTGTGTGTGTTATGTATTTCAAAAAAGTTGTATACTTTATTCAGTTTAACCCTTAAGCAGTAAGGCAGGTTAGTTTCCATGGTGACAGCTGGTATTACTTTCCTTACCTTAGTTAAAGGTTTTAGGAACAAAGAGATTTCTTTGTTTCTCATCCACTGGAACCTAACTTTCTCTTGAGACTGGTGATAAGTCTGTTCTCTAGAAGATGACGTGTTCTGTGTGGAAAAATATTCTCTTGAAATGAATCTCTAATCTGCCAGAGTGAAGGAGAGTATGGCTTAAAAGCTAAGTGATTAAAAAGCTATCCCTTCTTAGCTAATTTTAAATAATGATTGGTCTTAATTTACCTAACTTTGTTCTAACTTAAATTTGTCTTATTAGTGTGATTTCTATTGACATGAATTAGAAGTGGCTTTAGCAGATAAGTGGTTCAGCTATCTAATTGCTGTCAAATAGAATCACTTAATATGAATTTCTTTCAAAAACATAGTTCATAATTTTGGCAGATAATCTCTAACATTTAATTGGTTAATATTACCAACTCTGTAAGTATGCTCACTCATTTGGCTATCATGAGGTCCATTTTGCAACTAATTTATCAAAAAGACTTATCAGAAAGTTGCATTCATATTAGATATTTTATGAATGCATCCTAGAAATTGAAAACAGACAAACTAGCTAACAACAGCATTGGAAATTTTCCAGTCTTAGAACATTTTGTCTATGTTCAGTAGCACAAGTTAGCAAACTGGCCTGTAGGCTAAGTTGCCGCATTGACCTACTGCTTGTTTTTGTACTGCCTGTGAGCTCAATGTCTTTTACATTTTTTTAAAAATTAAAAAAATTTATTTTTATTTTTTGTCTTTATTTTTTTAATATTACATTAAAAAAATGAGGTCCCCATATACCTCCACCCCCCTCTTTTACATTTTTTAATGGTTGAAAAAAGTCAAAAGAATATTTTGTGAAATATATATAGAATTCAGATTCCTATGTCTGTAAGTAAAGTTTTATCGGTACAAAGCCATGCTCATTCACTTATATATTACGATTTTTGTGCTACAATACCAGACTCGAGTAATTGTGGCAAAGAGCATATGACATGTGAAGCCTAAAATATTTGTCATCTGACCCTTTAGAGAAAAAGTTTGCCAAGCCCGTTTTGTAGTATTAAAAAAAAGTCTTAATTGTTCATTAAAAAAATTTTTACCCCTGTATTTTTCTTGATTTTAAAAAGTAACATGCTCTTATGGAATATTTGGAACATTATAGAAAACTGGTGGCTTGAAGCTGTATGTACCCTGGAAAAGCATGTCCTGAAATCTCACCCATTCCTGTGGGTGATAGACCCTTTTGATGAGGTTACTTCAGTCCCTACAGTGGGGACCAGTCTAGTCAGGATGGGTCTTAATCCTATTACTAGGCCCTTTATAAGTAGAATGAAGTTCAGACAGAGAGAAAGCTACAGGAAGCAAGAAGCTGGATATTAAACCTGGCAGAGAAGAAAGAGACCAGGAGGCACTGCCATGTGTCTTGCCATGAGGAGCCAAGGATTGCCAGCAGCCAGCCCCAGGACTCCATAGTCTTTGGGGAGAAAGCATTGCCTTGATGATGGCATGATTTGGACTTTCTCCTAGCCTCAAAATTATGAGCACATAAATTCCCATCGTTTATCTCAAACTATTTCATAGTATTTGCTTAAGCAACCCAGGAAACTAAAACTAGTATAAAGAAGTAAGTTAAAAAGCCACCTACAATTGTGGGATAATGACTATTATTTTGGTATACATTACTTCAAGTCTATAAGTATATACATAAGTATATGCAAACATACATGCACAGATGCATATACACAAATATATTCATTTTGTAAAATTAGAGTCTAATTTTTAATTTGCTTTTTCCCTTGATAAATGATAAAACCATGGTATATATTGTCAATATACATTTTGGCTGTTATTATAAATACCAAGGGTGCCCGTTTTTGTATTTAAATTTTGCTGGGAATGCTGGATATTTTAATTAGTATAAATTCTTAAAAAAGACAGTATGGGTAAAATGGTATAGGAACTAGAAAAGTTTTTGAGGAAAACCTGGGTATTGCGTGAAAATACTTCCTTCATGTATAAAATGGCTTGTCCTTCATTTAGCCTAGACCCTAGTTCACAGGATAACATCAAACCAGCTCTTTTAAAGACTTGACTGCTATTAATGCAAATGTCTGACCGTGATAGTTGATGGACTGAAAGAAGTGGGCACATGCTCCACTCTGGGTTCACAGTATTTGTTCACAGTGTGTAGCTGGGTAAAGTAAATTATTTGCTGTGTGATAGCTTGTACTTCGATTATCAAAACCAGAGATAAAAGTAGGATAATGTTTTGGACCACTTTGGGGGGATGGGAAGGAGATGTGCTTTATCCTTAGAGTAATTTAATTCCTTCTCCCCTAATTTTGTGGGTGCCATAGCCTACCACCCTGTTTCCTCTGTGTGAACTTTGAAGGAAACTCCCATTTGTTGGCATGTTCCTACTCTTTCTCTACTCCTCATTTTATAGTTCACATACAAAAACTTGTAGCTAGGTATTTCATTCAAAGAATGATTGGTAAAAGGATACTCATTTTAGAAATTTCTAGGCATACGTACACCAGCTGCTATTGTTTTGTCTACACCAGGCTTTGCAAGTTGGGAGGCCTTTAGGCCAAATTGTGGCCTACAAAGGGGTCTTGGAAATTGACATCAAATATAAGATTGCTTAGTAACATCGAGGTTTTTGTTTTCTTTTGAAAAAAGAAGGAAGATCTAGCCACATGGGCCTGCAGTGACTACTGGCAGGAGTTAGCCGGAGCGAAAATTTAGGGGCTTCCAACTAAATGCTCTATAGTGATATATTGTGAATGGCTTACAGGTAATACAAAATGTTGAGAGTTAACATTTTTTGTAGTATTCAGACATATAAAACCATTTTATAAAATAGTCATTTTTACCTATTGTAAAATAGGTAAAATGATATTTGAATGACTTTCATCTGGATCAGGTGTTCTTAACCATTTTTGTTCCATGGATCCCTTTGCCAGTCAGGTGATAACCCATGGACCCCTTACTAAGTCCACACTACTGTGTATTATTTAATAAATATATCACACCCACACCAACACGTCCCCACAGGAATAATGTATTTTTGAATTTAAATTCAAGCTTGTGGACCCCTTGTTAAGAACCCCTGATCTAGATACTTCTGTAAACTACCTGAGGCCAGCAAGGGGTATGGATATGCGTAGAAAACATGGGCAGAGGGAATTCTGTGGTGGCTATATCATGTTGTATTTCCCCTTGACTTTCCATTTGAATGATTTCAGGTAGTCTAGTTATTACTTTAAATGTGTCTGTAAAGTATTTATTCATTGTCAAAGTTATGTGTGTATGTTAATGTGCATAAAATTTTTTGAATTTCATTTGTCCTTAACTTTCATAATTTTACCTGTAATGAAGAAAACAGCATGATGGTTAATTAATTATTACTGTATGGTGTTAAATGTTCCATAATAGAATAAAATAGATTTTGTTAATTTTCTTGATTATTTAATTATTTATTTATTACTGTCTTTTGATGTTGACAACTGTCAAACTCTGATTTTGATGGAATTTCATGTTTGTTTTAGAATTTAAGGAACCTAGTGCCTATCCCTAAAAATAATAATTGAACATATATATCAGTTGATTCATTAAGGGAAATAAAGGGTTTCATGGCTTCACAAAATTAGTTTAAAAATATTTTTGATTATCCAAAAGTATATTTTGTTTACTTTTCAAATTTTAATTGTTAAACTAAATGAAAAATATTTCAGTACTTGCCATTTTATTTAGTTTCCTTAATTAAAAAAAAAGTGTTTGATAAGAGTGTTATAAAATAGACATAAGATTGCAGAGAAGCTAAAAAATGACACAAAACGTTTTCCAAAAAATAGTCCCTATGATCTTCTAAATACTTTGTTTAACTAGACTTAATTTTTGCAGTTATTTATTTTCCCACTATAATGTCTAATGTATTTTTTTAAAAGATTAATTAATTTATTTATTTCTCTCCCCCTCCCCTCCCCCCCCAGTTTCTGTTTTGTGTGTCCATTTGCTGCGTGTTCTTTGTCCGCTTCAGTTGTTGTCAGCGGCATGGGAATCTGTTTCTTTTTGTTGTGTCGTCATCTTGTGTCAGCTCTCCGTGTGTGTGTGGTGCCATTCCTGGGCAGACTGCACTTTCTTTCGTGCTGGGCGGCTCTCCTTATGGGGCGCACTCCTTACGCATGGGGCTCCCCAATGCGGGGGACACCCCTGCATGGCACAGCACTTCTTGCACACATCAACACTGCACATGGGCCAGCTCCACATGGGTCAAGGAAGCCCAGGGTTTGAACTGCGGACCTCCTATGTGGTATACGGACGCCCTAACCACTGGGCCAAGTCCGCTTCCCAATGTCTAATGTGTTGATTAAAGCTGGATAGTCATCCAGTTCCTGAGTTAAACATGATAGCAAAATTTTTATCAATTATTAAACAATAAAGGATATCTTGGTGTTGGATTTGGTGCCCCCATAATTCTTCACTTTTCACCTAACTCAAATGAAGTAGGGGTGCCAAACAAATTACTCTGGTACATTTTAATGAAACATCTGTTTTATTAAAAAAAAATTTGAACTTTTCTAAGAATCTTTGATCAAGAAATAAGAAATTAAATTCTGAGACTGATGAAAGTGATTATCAGATTGAGCCCAGGAAGCTGGTTACAGGGTTGCACAATTAAGAGATAAGCCCAGACACCCCACTGCATTGCTGAATCTGCTCTTTTTTCCTTCTTCTATGGAACGCTATGTTAGGAACCAGTGAGGCAAAGGAAATGAAACATTGCCATTTTCAGTTATTCTAGTAGAAGATACATTGAAGATTTGTCAGATGACATAGAGACAAGGTTAATCCAGAAGTTTATTTAATCAAAAAGTATTCTTTGCAGATATGAATATAGCAGTGTTGGTTGTGGTCTTCAGTTAGTAGACTTGATGGAATCCCTGATGCAGAATGCCTGGAAAGACATTATTTTCTTGGCAGAGAATTTCTAGAACCAAATGGGGAAAAAATATTTAAAGTAGTGAATGAAAATTTGGAAACATTTATTATGGAAACACAGTGGAAATTAGGGACTGATAACAGGAACGGATTAAAATTTACATTAAGTTTAATCTAAAAAACTCTGCGAGTTAAGAAATACATTTTCTTCACAGAGAATTGCTTGTATATAAAAATTTGCCTGTAGTTCTGTATTCCACATTAAAATGGTGAACCAAATGAAATCTGAGGTTTTACAGTACTTTCTTTTCAGCTTTAGGTGAAGAAATATGTTTATCTCTTTCATTACTGAGCTTTGTTGACAGTCCAAAAGCAAATTTATAAGCTGAAAGGAGAATTTAAAATTATTCCATGCAAATGATTCTTACTTTGCAGATTTTCTGAAGTATAGGTGTTGGCTCCAAAGAATAGTATCTTTAACTGACATTTTGAATACTTGAATTAACTCCCAACAAGAAATGCAATGACCATGTGAAAATTTTTTAACCATGTACAAAGGTTATGTATTCAGAGAACAAATTCAGCTTAGAACAAGTGAAGATAATATGGTTCGAGGGAAGTTGTTTAATTGGTTTTATTTGAAATCTAAGGAAAAATTAATAGTACTCAGAGAGCAAAGTCAGTGTGTACCTGAAGAAAAGATTTAGCATTATTTTGAAATACTTGATAAGAAAGAATTAAAAACTTATGTGTAATACTAGAAGAAATTAATGTTATATTTCTCAGTGGAGAAAAGGAGAAGCTATTAGATTTAAAGGATTTTAGCACCCTTGAAGTACAATGTAGAGAGACAGAATTGTTGGAATACTGGTTAACAGTATTGTGTTAGTCTGTCAAAGGGGTGCTGATGTAAAGTATCAGAAATCCATTGGCTTTTATAAAGGGTATTTATTTGGGGTAAAAGCTTACAGTTACAAGGCCCTGAAGAGTCCAATGTAAGGTTGCTTTCTCAGCAAAGTCAGTTGCCATGTGTTGAAGCATGATGGTGGCTGATCTTTGCCTGGCTTCCTCTTGCTGTTGAGGCTCCATGGGCCCAGCTTCTTCTTGATCTCATCTGTAGGCTGGCATAGGACTTGTCTTGCAGGGCTTCCTGTATCAATCCCTGGCATTGGGCTCCTTTCTTTTCGGGCCTTCTTATCTGCTCAGTTGTTCTGTTCTCTTCAGCTGCAGACTGTCACCTAAATGGCTCATCTCTTCTGGGGCCCCAGGATAAAAAATGACAGCACTCTCTCTACCCATAATTCTTCTTGAGTGAGTGTCCATTTATATTGGCTCACCAAGGGGATGGGCACTCAACCTGAGTCACACCTTACTGTCATTGTCTAATCAAAGCCCTAATCTTAACAGGTAATTTAATCAGGGACCTCTCAACTGAATCCAGTATAATCAAAGGGTATCACACCCAGAATAGATTAGTTTACTACCATAATCTTTCTCCTTTTAGGATACATAAATAATCTCAATCTGTTACAGATGTAAAAGGAGTTTTCATTCAGTTGGAGCAATTTGTTTTTCTTCCATTTGTTCTCACTTGTAATGGTTGCTATATAAAATTTGAAGAAAATGTTAAAAGTATTAAGCAGGAGTTGAGCGTAGTCATTTTAAGCATAAACCTAATATACAAAAGCTATGTTCATGAAGGCAAGTTCAAGTTTCTTATTTGAAAAGTTTGAAGATTTTAATTCTATAAATAAAATGGAAATTTTTTTTTTTACAATATTCCATATCCACATCCCCGGGTGTGCCATAGAAATGTGTTCATTTTCTGAATTTTCTGTAGTGCTGAAAATGTGCTGAACTCTGCTGTAGATCTTTAGTTATAAATGAAGTGGACAATAGAGAATCAATCATGTATTTGAGGAAAATCAACAGATATTAAGCTGAATAAATGGAATCATTAACCCTTAAAGGGAAAAATATGTAAAACAAAGAACTTAAAATCCCTGTAAATATCACTAGATATATCAATAGGCAACTATTCTAAAAGAACTGAAAACTGTGGAAAGAAAAATTTACACACGAAAGGAATTAAAGCATAATTCCCTAAATAAAATTACAGAAGTAGAACAGTTATGGCTGAAATCTAAACAGATAATTTTTGAATGAACTGAAAAACTTATTAGCCAAGGGAAGGCTTGATCTTTCATGTTTAGAGAACTTTCAGGGAAGTTGTGCTGCTGGGCTAGATCTTGTGGTTAATCTTGGGAGACTTGTGAACAGCAAAGCTGCCTCCTAATGCTTCATGGACTTACTGTCTGCTGGCCCCATTGCAGCTCTAGTGTAGATCATAAGATATGGTGACTGCTGATGGTAAATAGAGTCATATAGGCAAAGTAAGATAACAGCCCATCTAAGTAAAATAGCATACTCTCAGAGAGGGACCCAGTTGAACATCCAGAGGAGGAAACTCTTCAAAGGAGATCTGTTGAGCTATAGTATAACTCTTAATAAATATTAATAAGTAAGTGAAAGGCACCTTAAGGGAGACTCAACTAGAATACAAAAAGATTCTGTGGAACTAAAAATCAAGATCTTAAAATTATAAAAAATCAGGAGGCTGAAAGAGGACACTGTTGAGAACCAAGTTAACATTTTAGAAGGCAAGTAGAAGAAGTTTCTTAAAATACAGAAAAATCCCTTTAAGTCTTTCAAGCTTCCAGATAGGAAAAAGAGATTACATGCTGTATTAGTCAGGGTCTCTAGGGAAACAGAAGATAACATGACAAAAAATACCTGTCAATAGTATGTGTTTCTATAAGAATCTCTCACGCAGCCGTGGGGATGTGCAAGTCCAGGTTCTGCAGGCAGGCTGCAACCAGGGGCTCCAATGAAGGTTCTTGACGAGTTCTGGGAGATGTTGGCTGTCCAAAGACAAGCTGGGAAATTCTTACTCAATGCTGGAATCACTTTCCTTTTTAAGGCATTCAACTGATTGGATAAAGCATCACTCATTGCTGATAGCAATCTCCCTGACTGAAGTAATTATAATCAGCTATCTATGATTTACCACTGCAGTAAAGTCAATGGTGACTAAAGTCCATAAATGCCCTTGTATTACAGTTTGCCCAGTGCTTGCTTGACCGAACAGTTGGGCACAGTTACCTGGCCGACTTGACACAATAGCCTAACCATCACAGTCCACCCCTTCGCAACTCGGCATCCATACTCATTACCTTAAATCATACTTGGTCTGTAAGTAAAAACAATAACAGGCATGCATACATTATATATATTTCCGCCTAACAATATTCAACTCTTCTGTGTACATCTGGAAACACATTAATTCCATACAGAAGAGGGTGCAAGTTCTTGGGTAGTATTCACTCTCAAACTTGACATCCTCAAATATTATGACATGAAATGGATACAACTTGTTATATGATGAGGGGAAAGTTTGGGGAAGAAGACAAATTTGTTTTGTGTACATGTACAATCATCATTGTAATGAAACAAGGAAGAAAGATTAATGACCATTATAGTCCTTGTTTCTATAACTCGTAACTTGGTTGAAGTTCATATTTATCACTGCCTTCTTCCCCTGCCCATTCCATGGGCACTTGAGCTGGCTGTGGTTGTTTGCCTGGTGGGGTGACCCAAACTTTCGTTCCTGAAGATTCTGGGCCATTGATAGCCCTGCTTGGACTGGGTTGTTGCAATTTTCCATTGACTTTATTTATTTTATTTTAAAAAAAGATTTATTTATTTCTCTCCCCTCCCCCCCCCCCCAGTTGTCTGTTCTTTGTGTCTATTTGCTGCGTCGTCTTCTTTGTCCACTTCTGTTGTTGTCAGTGGCACAGAAATCTGTGATTCTTTTTGTTGCGTCATCTTGTTGTGTCAGCTCTCTGTGTGCGGCACCATTCCTGGGCAGGCTGCACTTTTCTTTCGCGCTGGGCGGCTCTCCTTAGGGGGTGCACTCCTTGCGTGTGGGGCTCCCCTGCGTGGGGGACAACCCTGCGTGGCACGGCACTCCTTGCATGCATCAGCACTGCGCATGGGCCAGCTCCACATGGGTCAGGGAGGCCCAGGGTTTGAACCGCGGACCTCCCATATGGTAGACGGATGCCCTAACCACTGGTCCAAGTCCTCTTCCTTTCATCGACTTTAATCATAGGACATGGCAGTACTAGGAGATGCCCTAGAAGATCTTCTGTATTCCAGGCTACCTCTTCTTTACCCCCATTATTTAGATGCAGTCCTATTTTCTCTTGATAGTCAGGATCAGTCACCCCAGCCAGTACAGTAATTCCCTTCTTTGTTGATTCAGAGGTAAGAGGAGCCCAAAGTGGCCAGGTGGCAGTTTTAACTTCTAGTTAAGTGGAATCATTGTGTTCCCTGGTGACGGCACTCCTCCTTTTGGGACTAAAACCTGTAGACCAGCAGAATTTGAGGTTGCAGGGGCAGGAAGCAAAAATGTTCCTAGTGGTTCACTAGGGGTAATAGTGAGTGGTGCTGCTCCCGTTTCCACCCCTTGATTCCTGGACCCATGGATCCTGGTTATGGGAGAAACAGCACCATAGAGTGGATGCTGATTTAGAGCATACACAGCCTCCTGGAGAACAGTGCCTGAGCACTGAAAGGTATTGCCACCTAGTTGGCACCGTAATTGAGTCTTCAAAAGACCATTCCACCGTTCTATCAATCCACCTGCTTTAGGATGATGGGGAACATGATAAGACCAGTGAATTCCATGGGCTTGTGCCGTTTCCAGCACATCATTTGCTGTGAAATGGGTTCCTTGATCGGAAGCAATGCTGTGTGGAATGCCATGGCAGTAGATAAAACATTTGGTAAGTCTGTGGATGGAGTTTTGGAGGAAGCATTGCATGTAGGAAATGCAAAGCCATATCCAGAGTATGTGTCTATTCCAGCTAATACAAATTGCTGCTCCTTCCATGGTAGAAGTGGTCCAGTGTAGTCAACCTGCCACCAGGTAGCAGGCTGGTCACGTTGAGGAATGGTGCCATATTGGGGGCTGAATGTGGGTTTCTGCTGCTGGCAGATTGGGCACTCAGCAGTGGCTGTAGCCAAGTCAGCCTTGGTGAGAGGAAGTCCACGTTGTTGAGCCCACGCATAACCTCCATCCCTGCCTCCATGGCCATTTTGTTCATAAGCCCATTGGGCAATGACAGGAGTGGCTGGGGAAAGAGGCTGAGCATTAGCCACAGAGTGCATCATCTTATCCACTTGATTATTAAAATCTTCCCCTGCTGAAGTCACCCTCTGGTGAGCATTCACGTGGAACATAAAAATTCTCGTGTTTTTTGCCTACTAAAAAAGATCAATCCACATCCCTCTTCCCCAGACCTCTGTTACCAATTTTCCAATCATGTTCCTTCTAATTCCCTGACCATCCAGCCAAACCATTGACAACAGCCCGTGAATCACTGTACAGATGCACCTCTGGCCATTTCTTTTTCCAAGCAAAATGAACAGCGAGGTGCACTGCTTGAAGTTCTGCCCACTGGGACAATTTGCCCTCACCACTGTCCTTCAGGGATGTCCCAGAAAGGGGCTGCAGTGTTTGCAGCTGTACCACATTTGGGTGGTACCTGCATATCGTGCAGAACCATCTGTAAACCAGGCTCAAGTTTTCTCTTCCTCAGTCAAGTGGAGGCCAAAACTGTGGGCTGGGAAAGAGAAGGCAACATGGCAGGGGTGGTGACCATGGACGTTTGGGCTACTTCCTCATGTAACTTACTTGTACCTTCAGGACCTGCTGGAGCCCTATCTCATATATACCACTTACACTTTATTATGGTGTGCTGCTGTGCACATCCAGCTTTATGGTTTGGTGGGTCAGACAATACCCAGCTCATGACAGGCAACTCAGGTCTCATAGTAACTTGATGGTCCATGGTTAGGCATTCCATCTCCACTAAGGCCCAGTAGCAGGCCAAAAGCTGTTTTTCAAAAGGGGAGTTGTTATCAGCAGAGGATGGCAGTCCTTTGCTGCAAAATCCTCAGGGTCTGCATTGTGGTTCTCCTATAGGGGCCTGCCAAAGGCTCCAGACAGCATCTCTCTTTGCCACAGAAACTTCCAGCACCATTGGATCTACTGGATCATATAACCCAAGTGGTAGTACAGCTTGCACAGCAGCCTGGACCTGATGCAGAGCCTCTTCTTGTTCTGGTCCCCAATCAAAACTAGCAGCTTTTCTGGTCACCTGGTAAATGGGCGGGAGTAGCACACCCAAATGAGGAATGCATTGTCTCCAAAATCCAAAGGCCAGCTAAGCGTTGTACCTCTTTTTTGGTCACAGGAGGGGCCAGATGCAACAGCATATCCTTCACTTTAGAAGGAATATCTTGACATGCTCTATACCACTGGGCACCTATAAATTTCACTGAGGTGGAAGGACCTTGTATGTTAGTTGGATTTATCTCCCATCCATAGTGCAAATGTCTTACTAATAAGTCTAGAGTCTTTGCTACTTCTTGCTCACTACGTCCTATCAACGTGATATTATCAATATAATGGACCAGTGTGATGTCATGTGGGAGGGAGAGCAATCAGGATCCCTGCAGTCAATATTATGACATAGGGCTGGAGAGTTGATATACCCCTGAGGCAGGAGTATACTGCCTCAAGGTATACTGCTGGCCTTGCCAACTGAAAGCAAACGGTTTCTGGTGGTCCTTACTAATAGCAATTGAGAAAAAAGCATTTGCCAAACCAACAGCTGCATACCAGGTAGCAGGGGACATGTTGATTTGCTCAAGCATTGATACCACATCTGGGACAGCAGCTGCAATTGGCGTCACCACCTGGTTAAGTTTATGAATACCTGCTGTTACCCGCCAAGACCCATTTGTTTTCTGTATAGGCCAAATAGGAGAGTTGAATGGGCATGTGGTGGGAATCACCATCCCTTCATCCTTCAAATCCTTGATGGTGGCACTAATTTCTACAGTCCCTCCAGGAATCTGGTATTGCATTTGGTTTACTATTTTGCTAGGTAGGGGCAGTTCTAATGGCTTCCACCTGGCCTTTCCAACCATAATAGCCCTCTCTCCACAAGTCAGGGGTCCAGTGGGGATTCTTCCAGTTACTGAGTATGTCTGTTCCAATTATGCATTCTGGAACTGGGGACATAACCACAGAATGGGTTTGGGGACCCACTGGACCCAGTGTGAGATGTACCTGAGCTAAAACTCCATTAATCACTGCACCTGGTCTCCTGGAATTAATGTTATTTCTGAGCCTGTGTCTAATAATCCCCGAAATGTCTGATCATTTTCTTTTCCCCAAAGCACAGTTACTCTGGTAAAAGGCTGTAGATCTCCTGGGGGAAAGGTGGGAGAAAGATTAACAGTATAAATGTTGGGTAGTTTGGCAGGATCCTTCCCCAAGGAGACCCCACCTTCTCCTCATTCAAGGGCCTCTGGGTCTGTAAACTGTCTCAAGTCAGGGAATTGATTTAAGGGCCGTGATTCTCTGCATCTGTAATTTGAGTTAGGGTTTTGTTCACTCGACCTAGAACTCTTATTTTATACAGATCCAGAAGAAATTTAGTAGACTGCCCGTCTATTTCACTGCTAGGTACCCCTTGATATATTAAGCAACGCCATAACTCTAGGCAACTCAGACTGTTTTGAGTGGTTTCTTGAATCTGCCTTTCATTGTGGTAGCCTCACCTGCCTTGACTTTGGCAATTAACTGCTGATAGGTGACTTTTACCAGATAGACATCCAATCGTCCCCATAATGTTTAAGGATTCTAATTCCATCTCAGCCCTCCTTACAGTAATATCTGGACTACAGAGAAGAGCAACCACAGAGCTCTTCAGGGAAGATGGAGTTAGTCTTTCAAATTTATTCCTCAGAGTCCTGGTTAAAGGTATGTCCTCTAGACATTCCTGGGTTGGGTGGGCAGCTCTGAAATGCTAAATCCATTCTAGCATTCCAATCTTCCTAAGCCTTTAAATTCCCTCTTCTACCGTATACCAGGGCAAATCGGGCATCTCAACCTCAGACATGCTAGGCCATCTTTTGGTCCATGCTTCAGTCAGCTACCCAGCATACTGTTAGAGCCCACTCTAACCCCTCGAGCTACAGCTTGAATCCAGAATTTCTGCTTAGGGGCCCATATCAATTAATTCAACCTGATCCATCTTTATATTATTTCCACCATTATCCCATACCCTTAGTATCTATTCCCACACATATCCCCCGGATTTGTCTATGTAAGTTAGAAAACTCATGCAGTTCTTCTGAGTATACCTTACTTCCTCATGGGTCACACCTCGTGTTTCATCTTTGGGGGCTTGTTGTGATTTTAGTCTAGTAATAGGTGAGAAGAGGGATGGTGGGGGTGGGTAAGGAGAAGAATTAGAAATGCCTTGCAAGCCACTGACCTCAGGGCATTCCCTTGGATTTTCTTCCGGTAAGACAGGATTAATCTCTTCAGGCAGGGGTTGGAAGGTAGTTTCCTCAGCAGACTGTAGGCTTGGCAGTGCATGCTGGAATTTGGCTGGTACATGCCTCAGGGTTGGGAGGAGGTCCAGACTCCCTAGGGCAGGCCGGAGGCTGGGCAGGGCAGGATTCAGTTGGCTGGTACTCACCTCAGGGCTTGAAGTTGTTTCAGACTCCCTGGAGCAGGCTGGAGGCTGGATAGTACAAGGTTGACAAGATGTCGTCTCCACAGGGCAGGCCAGCACAGGCTTATCTGGTAAAGTCTCAGCAGAATTGGAGGTTCCAGTGTTTCCATCAATATCATCATCATCCCATATGTCTCCATCCCAGTTTTCTGGATTCCGCTCTGTTCCAATCATTGCCTTCTCTTTAACTGCAGAAACCCTGTGGGGTTGAGATTTTAGTTTCCTTTGTAACTCAGCTACTTGTACAAGGAGAGTCTGAGTTTGGTTCTCAGATCTTTGGAGCCTCTAGCTACAGGAGACAAGATTTTCTTTTAAGGCACACATAGAAACTTTCGCATCATTCATGCAGTGTTTAAGTTTCAAATTTGAAGACTTTAACTCATCTATTTCTTTTGTAACTGTATCCAGAGTATTTAGGAGGAGCCAGCCAACATCATTATACTGTTTTGTTGCAGCAGAGAGAAGTCTGGTGATCACGGTATTGAAGGCCAGGATGCGAGAAATCTCTCAGAAGGAAGATTTATTATAGTCGGCCAGGCCCACAGGACTTGTCCAAAAAATCTGAACCCGGAATAGGATTTCTGGGTGCCTTTTATGCAGAGGATGTAGGCGTGGGGAGTGAAATGGTGCTTTTATGCAAAAAAGACTTTCTTTGTTAGTTTCTTAGAGTTTAAGTGTTTGAGTACCAGATAGGTTTTGAATTAACATATCTCCCACATTCCAGTTAAGCTTGAATTAACATATCTCCCACATTCCAGGTAAGCTTGAATTAACATATCCCCCACATTCCGTCTGGATGTAAATTCTAATACACATTCAGTCTGCATTATCCCAGAATATCCAAAGCCTATAGAGCCTATATCACTTAATTGGCTTTCTGGGAACTATGCATACTTGGATATAGAATAAGGTAAGTTTGAATTCATGCACAGTCCATATTCCTTTCCCCCTTTGATACCTGCTTAAGGTTGTTAAGCTTTGACATCACTATTGTCAGAGTCTCTCTGGACTGACTGGTATGTATATAGAGTCATGAGATGGGCAGCTGTCTTTGTCTTTACTATACCATTTATTAGGGCGCATATCCTATTTAAGACTTCAGGGAAGAGGCAAGGAGGTATGGTGCATCCTCCTATGAGGAAGGCAATTATTCCAACTGGAAACTTGAAATTGTCTGCTATTGACTGCCAGTTTCCAAAGGGATTACTTAAATTCCAACCATTCCAGGTTTACACTGGGACATGAGCGGTTTTTACCTTTTTATTTGTAATTTCTTCGATAACCTTTCCAGTGCTGTCTAGTTCAAGGCAGCAATTAGCGAGATTGTACTTTCCGCAAACTCCCCCTTCAGCTGCAAGGAGATAGTCTAGGGTGAGATGGTTTGGATAGATAGCATTTCTGAATTGAGTTTGCTGTTGGGCTAGTAAGTTTAGAGCATGGGCGGTTATTATTATTATTAGTTATTATTTCTACAACAGCTTGGAAGGAGATGATTCGGTTTAGCATATAGATAGGGGTTCGATAACCCCACATGCCATCCTCCACCCAAGTTGCTGGCGCATAGTACTGGACTATACACCCAGGGGGCCATTCTTCATCTCCCCAGGTAATGACAGCCCTTTTTTTCCTTATGTTTTGATATACTAGTTGGCTCAGCTCTTCTCTTCTACTAAGGGAATGAAGGAGAAGGAGGGTTTTATTGTATCGAGCATACAAGTACCACACCAATTTTGGGGAAGTTCTCGGAATGTGACTTTCCCACAAATCTTGTACAGACCGTTTGGGGTGGTAGAGGGACCCTTTGCAGTGGAATTCCCTACTGTGATTAATTTGGGGAAAATACGATTTATGAGAATGAGGTCAGATTCATTCCATGTTCCGCAAGGCTCTGTTGTATTGGTGATGTGATTTTGGAATCTTCCCCCCGTACATGTTAGGTTTCCAACAGATATAGAAGAGTTTAGGCATACCCTTGAAGCACAATGTTTTCCTATGACAGAAGTTTGCAAGGGCCACATACCATCTCGGGGGATGGCCGTGAGACCAGTTTCGTTATATAGTTGGCTGTAATTATATTCTTTCCTTTCCCAGGGCCATTGCTCTCCCATATTAGTACCTCCACGTACATATCGTGAGGAGACATTTAAGGCTGCCCCTACAATTCAGCTAGGTTTATAAAGAGATTTTTTGCTACTTGCGGAATGGAAAAGGGTCTTTCCATTTCTTCATAGAAGGAGTGGAACACAGAGTGGGCTTTACTTGTGAGTGGGTGTTCCTGATATCCAACCCAGATGTAGGCTCCTGGGTCTACACCTTTACTGTCATTCTGGAGGCCCATTTGGACTCAGTTTTAAGGATGATGAGGTTTAAGGGGTTACACTGACCGTGTGGACAGTTAGTCAGGGCCATTCCTTTGTGAAGATGTCTGTTTGCCTAGTTGTGTCTGTGGCCCAGGTGACCCAGGTGACATATGGCCAGTGGGGGCATCAGTATGCACCTATGTGTTTGCATCAGAAGGCCCCCTTGGGCTGCACTTTTCATTTCTGGAGCACACAAATACTTACTGTTATGAGTATATTCCTGCTCCCTGCTGAGCCCTCCACAGTTCGTGTTCCATGGTATCCCGGAGTCTATAACCTGCCATGCGTCAAATAGGAGGGACAGTTGTTGGTTCTAGCTAGTGATTGGTGTGGAGTTAAGTAGTTCCCCATCTTGATTAAATGCTCTTATTTCTCATTTACAGGAGACTACTGGGGGCTTGGTCATAGCAGATTATTTGGCTGGATACATTACAGATAGTATAGGAGATTCCCTGAAACTGGCAGGTAGTTATGTGGCCCTTGCAGGTGTAATGGCTATGATATATTAACATAGTATTGACATGGGCCCTCGTTCGCACTTCTTTTTTTTTTTTTTTTTATTATTATTATTTTTTAAAGATTCATTTATTTATTTAATTTCCCCCCCTCCCCTGGTTGTCTGTTCTTGGTGTCTATTTGCTGCGTCTTGTTTCTTTGTCCGCTTCTGTTGTCGTCAGCGGCACGGGAAGTGTGGGCGGCGCCATTCCTGGGCAGGCTGCTCTTTCATTTCACACTGGGCGGCTTTTCCTCACGGGCGCACTCCTTGCGCGTGGGGCTCCCCCACGCGGGGGACACCCTTGCGTGGCACTGCACTCCTTGCGTGCATCAGCACTGCACATGGCCAGTTCCACACGGGTCAAAGAGGCCCGGGGTTTGAACCGCGGACCTCCCATATGGTAGACGGACGCCCTAACCACTGGGCCAAAGTCTGTTTCCCACTTCTTCGAAGGGGAGCTGTGCAGCCATAGATTGGCCAGCTTCGCTGAGGCAGAACAGTCTCCATTCCTCCTGCACAGGGAGGGTTAGTGCTATTTTTGGAGAGTTTGGTGGTCCCAGTGTTAATGTGGATTGCCCTGTGGCGTCAAAGGCAATCTGAGTTTGTAGTTTAGACAGCAGGTCCCGACCCAGGAGGGGGACTGGGTATTCCGGGAGATACAGGAACTCGTGAGTGACTTCTTTACCCCCAGTGTTACAGGTCCTGGCTTGGAGGAAGGGCCGCTGGGTGCTTTTACCAGTTGCCCTACAATAGTGACTTGTCTTTTTGATAATGGCCCGACTGGCCTGGTCATTACAGACTGTTGAGTCCAGTGAAGGTCCTTGATGAGTTCTGGGAGACGTTGGCTGTCCAAAGATAAGCTGGGAAATTCTCAGTGCTGCAATCACTTCCCCTTTTAAGGCATTCCGCTCATCAAGGACCTTCACTGGACTTTTACTGGACCCCTGGTTGCAGCCTGTTTGTGGAACCTGGACTTGTGCATCCCCACAACTGCGTGAGAGACTCATAAAATTGCATACTGTTGACAAATATCGCTTATTGATTCTGTTCCTACAGAACTCTGACTAATACAGTTGGGGAAAAGTTATTGAAATTCATTTATTGTTGGAAGTACAAATCAGTTAAAAAATAAAGAATTTTATAGTTTTTATAGTTGTGTAGAAACATCAGTGTTCTGGTGTGTTTGTCAGTGACCTAGCAAAGCATGTTTTCTACTTTTATAAAAATATATTTTAAGGTTAAGAGCAGACCATATATATATATATATATGTATATATATGTACATATACTTTGAGACTAACTTTTGACTTCTAGTCAATTTTTCAGAATTTGTGGAAAATAAAATACTTAATAATTACTAATATAATTATGTGAAGTTATTTATAATTAATAAAGCATATATATATTTTACATATTATTGATTACATAGCATACATACAGTAACACCAAGAGTTGAATTGTCAAAAAAGATTCGTGAATCATAGATCTTACTTAATGCCAAGCTTTACTAATGATTCAGAGAAAACAGTCAAGCACTAAATGCAGGTAGAATTTTTTTTTTTTCCTGAAGAGCCTCAAACTGTCAGATACAGATTCCAAAAATGTTCCTTTTCCCTACATTAGAACATGTTATAGTTTGGGATTAATAGATTAGTTTTGGGTAATGTGTGCAGAAACATTGTTCACAAAGAAAGTTGTGGTTTTAAAATTCCTCTCTTTTCTCATCTGTTAATTCCACACTTTACTTGAATTACCCTCCATTTTCTAGCCATAAATTCGTAAATCCATAATTCCAGGAAATCTGGAATCCCATAAACAGTCTAGGTAGTTGAACTGTATCTTGCTAACAACTTTTTCTAGATAGGGACTCTGGTATTTTTGTACCATTGATAGGTTTCTGCAAGACCCTGCCTTCTGGTTCAAGGTTATTAGCGTGTTTACTAGGAACCAGTGGTGGAGATCTTTCATTTTTCATTTGTAGTAGGGAAAAAGCGAGTTAGAACCCTGCTGTTAACCCTTTCCTCCTCAATGCATAAGAGTGATAGCATTTGTTTTATAAGGAAAATTTTAAGTTCGATAACAATCTTTTAAATTTTTTGTTCTATAAATTATTCTCAGTTTTTGGGTTATTTTTGGGAAAATGTGCAATTAAAATTGACACTTGCTGGGTTTTGTTTAATTTCTTTATATTAAGAATCAAATAGAACAGGTTATCTCTCATAAACAGTTGCTGTGATTTTTCACAGTAGCATTATAATTCATCACGAGAATCCTCAGGTGTATATTCAAAACTACCACTCTTACTAGCAATTTGAGGTAACTGGTAAAAACTTCAAGCTACTTTAGTAAGTCATAGGAGGATATGGGTTGTTTTACCATTAACAAAAATATGCCGTGATTCTCCTCTTCATTGTGTTTTCTGTATCTGTACTTGAAGTTTGATTTAAATTGATATGAGTTCTCTAGGGTAGTAACACGGTTTAAATAAAATCATTTAAGTGATGGATTCTTAGGGAAACTTTTATACTTACTCAGCCAAGAGTGTAATAAAACTTCCTTAATATTAAAAAACTGTTATTTGTCTTCAAAATTCATCTTCAGGTATACTTGTGAACAAATATAATACCTCAGTTGCTTTTACTTAGGTTTTGGGTTAGGTAAGTGTGTAGAAAGATAAAGATTTGGAAAAATTTATAACAATTTATATACCTAGGTATTGTTAAGATAAAGGCTATTCTTTGAGGGTATGAAATCATAGAACAGTAGAGTTTTGAATCTATTAGAACCTAAAAACTCAGTTAAACTGGCTCACATTTTTTTTTTAAAGCAAGGAAAACTAGAGGTATAGTCACTAGATCTAGCATATTGTATCTATTTCTTTTTCTTTTGTGATTCCAGCTCTTCTAACTCATACTTGGGTCTAGATGCCATAAATTACTTTAAATATGTATGTTTGGTTCTTTAGTCATATAGATAGGACAGCTATGTAAGTTATCCTTCAAAGATTCTGTTGTATTTGCTGTCAAAGTCATTGATTTTTTGATTTTGCAACAAGGGCATTTTAAAGATGAATTTGGAAACAACTCCACAGCAGCGGAAACTTACTGAATGGATGCCCGTGCAGAATCAGAGATGTGCTGTAGGAGAAAGAAAGGTATGTTGTTCATCAATTACTCATTCAGGTTGGAAACTTCATTTAAATTTGACTGTATAATGAGCCAACCTTTATTTGTAAATTTCCCGTCATTATTGAGGTCACAGTGACTGTTGTGTGAAATTAGTTGTTGAATGGATATTGACATATCAAAATGATTTTCATCTAATATAGTATTTTTTTAAATGATTACTTTTGTTAGTTTAATAGTGTCTGTGGTAACATGATAACCTGGGATAAGTCATTTGGGTTTCAGCTTCATCATAAGATAGAGGAGTTGGATTAAGACATTAAGTCAAAATGTATTCTGTATTACTAGATATGATTTAAAAGGGTCCTTTTTGCTTGTTAGATAAAGGTAAGTGTGTTAAACAAAATTAAGTTTCTTTAATATAGAATATCTATAGTCATGTGTAGTGAGAATCTTCCACAGGGACAGTAATATCTCAAATGGAACTGATGGTAAAACCTTCTCTTCTCAGAGCAGCCATTTGGTTAGTTTGATGTTTGTATAATACATTTGAGAACTGCGGGCTATATGATCTCTAAGTTTCTTTCTAGCACTAAGAATTTTATATTGTAACTAAAATCTCTGTTTTTTCTTTCCAGGCAGCTTTGGATGAATTTAATATAAGGAATAAAATGACTTGTGAGGGGTTACTTAAAACTTTTAGACCTGGAAAAAATGTATTTTATAGATATTAACAATTTTTTGTACTTAATTAAACAAGATACTAATACATTTGAAAATAAAAACACACCCTGTAAATCTATGAGAAATTGAGACCTCACTTCTCCCTTTCTCTGTTATGATCTTATATTTAATCTCACACGTAAATGTGGTTAGTGCTTAGTGCTTTGCCTATTTACTCTTTTTTTTTTGAGATACTGGAGACCTGGGGGGAATTGTTTGTGGGAAGCCAATGCACATGGGCATCTCTGCGTGGTTTTTTAAGTTTGCTTGGCTTGGTGTTTGTTTTTGTTTCATTTTCTAGGAGGCACTTGGAACCAAACCTGGGACCTCCCATGTGGGAAGCAGGCACTCAACTGTTTGAGCCACATCTGTTCCCCTTACTTATTCTTTATTGTGAAGTTTATTATAGTGCTCCTAAGTATATCTTGTATATTTAAGAAAGTTAAAGAAATTCCCTTTTATTTTCCTAATTTTTTGCCTCTCCTTTTTTGGGTTAGAAGGGGCAGTAACCTAAGAGTGTATCTATGGAGTAAGTTTTTGTAGGGTTTATAAAATAAGAATTCTTACTGTATACTTTCCCTTTTATCCAGTGTTCCTGTTGACTTTACTAGTCTTTTCCAATTGAGATAATAATTTAGGCAGTTTTTTACTGTGGTGCATTTTTATGGTCAAGCCAGTTTAAGCCCTTATAGATTTAAGATCATCGAGTTTTCATCTAGAATACTAATGTAATTATCTTAATCAGCAAAATAAATGCCTTTATCAAAATAGGATTAGAGGGAAGCGGACTTGGGCCAGTGGTTGAGCGTCCATCTGCCACATGGGTGGTATGCAGTTCAGGCCCCCGGGACTCCTTGACCCGTGTGGAGCTGGCCTATGCGCAGCGATGATGCATGCAGGGAGTGCCCTGCCACACAGGGTTGTCCCCCACGTGGGGGAGGCCCACATGCAGGGGGTATGCCCCGTGGGGAGAACCGCCCAGTGTGAAAGAAAGTGCAGCCTGCCCAGGAGTGGCGCTGCACACAGGGAGAGCGGACGCAGCAAGATGACGCAACAAAAAAGAAACACAGAAACACAGATTCCTGTGCCGCTGATGATAGCGGAAGCGGACAGGGAGGAAGGCGCAGCGAGTGGACATAGAGAACAGACAACCGGGGCGGGGGTGGGGAGAAGAGGAGAGAAATAAATAAATAGGTAAATCTTTAAAAAAAAAGAATAGGATTAGAAGTTTGAAAATAAACCTGTTAGGAAGACTAATTTTGCAATGGGATGAATTTATTTGTTGCGTTGTCTATAGTAACTTCATTAGTCTATAAAATATTAGTCAATAAAACTGAAAACTGTAATTTGAATGCTTCAGTGCATGTTTTAATTTGAACTTTATTTGTTCCTTTTCTGAATTTTATTTAATTCAAGGCATCTGTTCAGAAGAGTGTTTTTGAAGATGACCTTCCCTTTTTAGAATTCACTGGATCTATTGTGTACTGTTATGAAGCTAGTGATTGCTCTTTCCTATCAGAAGATATTAGGTGAGTGATTTGAATTTTTTAGTGTCATTTGAGTTTGGACCCATAAAAGGAAGTAATTATTTTGGTAATATTTATAAGTATACTGCATTGTGCAACTGAGGTATTATGTTTAGTTAATAATTATTTCTACATGTAGAATATTAGTGATAACTTCTAATTTTAAAATAAAAACTTAAATGAAAATCACTAAATGAAATTTGCAATGTACCTGCTTGTCATTCATAAGCCATTCTATTACTTTAATTTTTTGGCGTTCAGTACTTAAGATGTTATATATTAAACTTATTTGTATTTCACCAGTTTAAGGATAAAAACAATTATTCAACCTCAAAATGCATCTTTATGTATTTTTTATTTATTAAATTTTCTTCTTAAAGTGAAATTCACATAACTAAATTCACCATTTTAATGTGCACAATTCAGGGGCATTTTGTACATACACAATATTGTGTGTAACCACTACTTCTGTCCAGTTCCAAAACATTTTTATCACCCCATATGAAAACTTTATATCCATTGAGTAGCGACTCCCTCTTCTGTCTCCCCAGATCCTGGCAACCACAAATCTGCTTTCTGTCTCTATGGGTTTACCTTTTCTGGATATTTCATATAAATGGAATTATGCAATCTGTGATCTTTTGCGTTTGGATTCTGTCAGTTAGCATAATGTGTTCGAGGTTCACCCCCATTTTAGCAAAAAATCAGTGCTTTCTTCCTTTTTATGGCTGATTGATATTCCGTTATAAATATATACCACAATTTGTTTGCCCTTTTATCAGTCAATGGACACATTTGGATTGTTTCTCCTGTTGGCTATTGTGAACAATGCTGCTCTGAACATTCATGTACAAGTTTTTGTTTGAATACCTGTTTCATTTCTTTTGGGTATATGCCTAAGATTGGAATTGCTGGATCATATAGTAATTCTGTGTTTAACTTTTTGAGGAATTGCCAAACTGTTTTCCACAGTGATTGTACCATTTTACATTCCCACCTGTAATGTGCAGCTTCCAGTTTCTCCACATACTTGTCAACACTTGTTATTTATTTATTTACTTTAAAAAATAATGGCCTCCATGGTGGGTTCATATGAAGAGGTAACCTGTGATTTTGATTTACATTTCCTAATGACTAATGATGTTGCACACCTTTTATGTAGTTTTTGGCCATTTGTATATCTTCTCTGGAGAAATATTTATTCAGTTCCTTTGCCTGTTTTTGAATGGATTGCTTGCCTTTTGTGATTTACTTGTAAGAGTTCTTATTTGTTCTTGATACTACACCCTTATTAGAAATATGATTTGCAAATTTTTAAAAAGATTTATTTATTTATTTCTCTCGCCTTCCTCACCCCATCCACCAATTGTTTGCTCTCTGTGTTCATTCGCTGTGTGTTCTTCTGTGTCCGCTTGTGTCAGCAGCACCCGGAATCTGTGTCTCATTTTTGTTGCATCATCTTGCTGGATCAGCTCTCCATGCGTGCGGTGCCATTCCTGGGCAAGCTGCACTTTTTTTTTTTTTTTTGTGCTGGGTGGCTCTCCTTATAGGGCACACTCCTTGCACGTGGGGCTCCTCTATGTGGAGCGTGCTCCTGCATGGCACAGTCCTCCTTGCGTGCATCAGCACTTTGCATGGGCTAGCTCATCACATGGGTCAGGAGGCCCTGGGTTTGAACCTTGGACCTCCCATGTGGTAGGTGGATTCCCTGTCTGTTGGGCCAAATCTGCTTCCCAGCAAATTTTTTCTCCCACTCTGTTGTTGTCTTTTCACTTTCTTGATGATGACCTATGATGTGCAGAAGTTTTTCATTTTGATGAAGTTCAGTTTTCTTTAATTTCTCATGCTTTTGGTGTTTATATAAGAATCTATTGCCAAATTCATGACTGTGAAAATTTACATTTTCCTTTAAGTACTTTATAGTTTTGGTTTTAAATTTAGTTCACTGATATATTTTTAATTTTTAAAATATTTGATTTGATTATTGAAGTGATACTATCATAACACAAACTTAACCATTTTGAAGTGATACTACCATAACACAAACTTAACCATTTTGAAGTGAACAATTAAGTGTCATTTATTGTATTCATGGTGCTATGCAACTACCACTTCTATCTAGTTCCAAAACATTTTCTTCAGTCCAAAAGAAAACCTTGTACCTTTTAAGCAGTTTTTCTCCATCACCCCTCCCTCCATCTGTTGGTAACTTACCAGTCTGCTTTCTGTCTTCTATGGATTTACTTATTCTTGGTATTTCATATAAATGGAATCATACAAAATATGATTTTTTGTTTGTCTGATTTCATTCAGTTAGCATAATATTTTTGAGGATCAAATGTACCAGTATTTCACTCTTTTAATGACTGAATAATATTCCATTGTATGTAGATAGCATAATTGGTTTGTTCATTCATCCACTGCTGGACATTTGGGCTATTTCAACCTTTTGGCTACTTTGAATAGTGCTGCTATGAACATGTATGTACTGTTGATCCATTTTGAGCTAATTTTATTAAGTGATGTGAGGTAAAGGACCAGTTTCATTTTTTTGTCTGTGGATATCTAGTTGTCCCAGCACCATTTGTTGAAGAGTCTCTTCTTTCCCCATGAAGTGGACTTGCGGAAACCTTGGTTGAAAATCAGTTGGCCACAGATGTATGGTTTTATTTTTGGACTCAATTCTTTTCCATTGGTTTTAAATTTGTCCTTATGCTAGTACCCTGCTGTTTTGATTACTCTTGCTTTGTAATAAGTTTTGAAATGAGGAAGTATGAGTCCTCTAAGTTTGTCTTCCTTTTAAAATTCTGTTTTGGCTATTTGTGATTCCTTGCAATCCCATGTGAATTTGAGGATCAGCTTTTCCATTTCTGCAAAAAAGGCCATTGTGATTTTGAAAGGGTTTGTATTCAGTCTGTCGATCACTTTGGGAAGTGTTGCTACCCAGTAATACTAAGATTGCAAACCAGTTCATGCACATGGGATGTCTTTCCATTTCTTTAGGTCATCTTTATTTTTTTCAGCCAGTTTTGTAGCTTTCAAAGTACAAGTCTCTCACCTCCTTGGTTAAATTTATTCCTAAATCTTCATAAGCAATATTGGGCTGTAGTTTTCCTTTGATGTTTTTGTTTGCTTTGTCTGACTTTGGTACCAGGTTATGCATCTTTATATTTAAAAATACCAACATAGTAATATCAAATAAAGATTGTGATAGGCTCTGTTATATTTAGTGTACAACAATTTCAGTACATGATCCTTAAAAAGAATTTTAGAAATGATTTAGTACTTCATTTAAAAGTTATTCTGTGCAAGTTAGCTGAATTACATTGCAAATTGAGTTCCCAACCATGCAGGGTGTCAGCTATTAAAGTGAGGGCTTTTGTTGGGAAAGAGTGGGATCCTCAAAATTGAAATGGGGACATATATGCAGATTGTGATAAAGTTAGTCATTAAATCCCTAAATTCTGCTGAGTCAGTCATCTTTGCCAGTAGATGCAGCCTTTCCACCTCCACGTGTGAAGGTTAACCCTGCTTTGCCAGATAAATCTATATTAGCCTCCTCTGAGGAAGCAGCCCCTTCTACCACTGTCTGAAGATTATCCCTACTTTCCCGTATGAAACTGTAAGGGAATCCCCTGAGGCAGTCAACTTGTCAGACACTCCTAATTCTCCTCAGGACTTGCCTTCATCGCTCCTCTTTGCTTCTAAACCTCTAACTAGAGAAAGTTCCAGCCCCTACAGATGAGACACGAAGTGTGACCCAATGAGGAGGTGTGCCACACTCCAAAAGAACTGCTTGCTTTTTCTAATCTCTACAGACAGAAATTGGGGGATATACCGGGAAATGCATATTAACAGTGTGGGATGATAGTGGAAGTAACATAAAATTGGATAAGACTTAACAGTGTCACAATGAACATTCTTTTTTTCATTTTTAGCAAATCAATTTTATTGATATATATTAATAAATGTAAAATTAATCCCAAGTGTGCAGTCAGTGGTATTTGGTATAATCACGTAGTTGTGCATTCATCACTTCAGTCATTATTAGAGCATTTTCATTATTTCAATAATACTAATAATTAACCAAAAACAGACAAACAAGAAAATTCCTCTCCTCTCAATCTCTCTACATAGCTACTGTTTCTGATTATTCTATCCAAAGTGTAAATCAGTGGCTTTTATTATAATCACAATGTTGTATATTCTTCATCTCAAAAATTTTAGAATGATATCATTACACTGAAAAGAAAGACTCCACATCTCTTAGCATTCCTTTCTCAGGCCTGCATAACCTCTAATCTCCTATCTTTATAAATTGATTTATATTTACATTTTATATAAATCATATTGTATTGTATGATACAATATATAGTGCTCTGTGTCTGGTCTCCTTCACTTAGTATAATTTTTTTTTCTGATATTTACATTTTGTACTGTTAACTTATATTTGTTTAGCTTCAAAGAATAATGGTCTTATATATGCAATTCTACTCATATTCTTATTTCACATAATATATTTAGTTCATAATAGGGTAGTCGTACAGTATTTGTCCTTTTTTGTCTGGCTTCCTTCACTCAACAAAATGCCCTCCACATTTACCCATGTTGTCATATGTTTCACGACTTCATTTGTTCTTACCCCTGCATAATATTCCATCATGTGTAAGCTCCACAATTTATTCATTCATTAGTTGATGGACACCTGGGTTGTTGCAAATTTTTGGCAATCATGAATAATGCTGCTGTGAACATCAGTGTGCAGATACCTATTTGTGTCCTGCTCTCAGTTCTTCTGGCTATATACGCAACAAGTGGTATTGCCTGGTCTCATGGCAAGTCTATATTCAACTCAATGAACATTCTTAAACATGTCTATGTCTTTGTGTACATATGAGAGTTTCATATATTAATTAAAAAAATTGCCAGGTCATATAGTTTAGGTATCTTCGACTAGGTGTTGTCAAAGTTTTTCCCAATTTATATGTTTACTAGTATACTGATAATTATCCTTGTTAGCCCTTGTGAGACTTTAATTTTGTCAGTTAGAGAGATGTGAAATGGTAGATTTATTTTAATTTGCATTCCCCTGATTTCTAATGAGATTTACTATCTTCACATATTTATTTGAATTTATTGGCCATTTCTTTTTGGGAATGGCCTGCCAATTTTTCCTCCTACTTTTTGACTAGGTTATTTGACGTTTTCTTATTGATTTGTCAAGGAATTTAAAAATGTTTTCTGACTATTAATTACTGGTTATATGTATCACATATTTTCTACCAGTTTGTGGCTTGTATTTTAACTTTTTGAATAATGTCTTTAGTTATGCAGTAAAGTTTTAATGCAATTAATTTAGACCATTTTCCCCCTTTAGCATGAGTGTATCTGATGGAGATGTGATAGGATTTGACATGGAATGGCCTCCAATATACAATAAAGGAACACGAGGCAGAGTTGCACTAATACAGTTGTGTGTGTCAGAGAGCAAATGTTATTTGTTTCACATTTCTTCTATGTCAGGTTGGTATCTCTTTTCTTTGTTTCATCTTTTTATGGTTGATAATTGTATTATGTCACCTTTTTCCGTTTTATAAAATTAAGCTCTTTCATTAGTTCTCTTTATCTTACATTTATTTAAGTATTTATAAGTTCTTCCTTGGTCATTCCCATCCCCCCTTTTATTTAATTTTCACAGTGTCCCTGTTTGGCATGTGGGAGTGATATTATTCCTGTTTTAGAGAGGAGAAAACTGAAGTTTAGAGGGGCTAAATGACCAGGAATATACCGTTAGTATTAGCAGGAAAAAAATGTTTTTCCTTTTTTTTATCAGTCAGGACTTTTTGCTTTAGGTAGGAAAGGAAATATTCAAGGTAAATGTGTTTCTGAATGTGACATAAATACAGATTTAAATATAAACATTCAATATGTCAGAAGTAGAAAGTGAATCCATCATACTTGATTGAACCTGTTGAAGTAACAATAAAATGTTCTAGTTTTTCCCCAGGGATTAAAAATGTTGCTTGAAAATGAAGCAATTAAAAAAGCAGGTGTAGGAATTGAAGGAGATCAGTGGAAACTTCTGCGTGACTTCAACATCAAATTGAAGGGTTTTGTGGAGCTGAAAGATGTTGCCAATGAAAAGGTTGAAATGATACATACATTTTTTTCATAAACAAGATAATTTTGTGTTTCACAGAACGTTCCTTCTATGTGAATGTTAGATTTTAAATAATTTAAGCTTTAAGATGATTTTGTAACACTAAAGAAGTTCCAGATGAGTGCTCTATAATGAAAACCTTCTCCTAATCCGTTGAGTTGGCATACAATTGATTTAGCCCCAAATCTTGGTACTTGCATATATTAAATATTGTATTTTAAGTTCACTTCTTAAATCTAACTTTTTTTTTAGAAAGAGCATAATGCAGTTCTTGTGGTATAATGTTCTTAGTGGAAGTTTTACCATTACTTCCATTACCCATATTTCACATGTTTTATTAATGTAGTAATTATATTAAATTCCCATATTTAGCCAACTATTCATTTGGTTGGGAAGTAGAAAGCCTATTAACCTATTCAACTTGGTGAACAATAGTTTTACAAAGAATTTTAATACCTTCATTGGAAGTTCCAGAATTAAATTCTTATAATGTGTATTGCAATAGACGTTTTTAGTGGCAGCACATTAATTGAGGAATATCTTTGGGTTATATTGTGGTGTAATGTTTCTGATTTTATTTGTGACATGAATATTTGGCAGGGTTTAGGAACATGTGAAAAGTAGAAAGACATGATTTTTATTATGTTGATTTTTAAAATTACTTTTAGCTGGAAAGTGCAGAAACCTGGAGCCTTAATGGTCTGGTTAAATACCTCTTCAGGAAACAACTTCTGAAAGACAAGTCTATCCGCTGTAGCAACTGGAGTAATTTTCCTCTTACTGAGGACCAGAAACTGTATGCAGCCACAGATGCTTATGTATGTACTTAAAGATCTTTAGTCTGTTACGTAATTTCTAAAATCTTATCATGAATTCTTCTAGAAAAATTTTAATGTATTAGTGTGACAATCACAACTAAAGTATTTATTTATTTTTATGTGTGTTTTTAAAAGTATTTTAAATGGTATATGTAGGTATTTTAAGTTTGGCATTAAAAATACTTAGGAAGAGCTTAGTGACACTTAATTCTCACTATTAATTAGCAAGTACCAATCAACAGATCATTTGTGCTATTTTCAATGTTGTAAAGTCAAAATACCCAATTTTGCTTATAAAAAAAGTTAGTTCTGAAATCATGAAAGCCTAAAAAAAACCCTAGCATGCATAAATGGTATTGATGATTTATTTGATTTGTTAGCAACTTGAGGCTAAAAATAATTACAAGATATTTTCTGTATTGAAACTGGACTTAATTCCCATTTTTATCTTTAAAAATATATATGGTGAGAATTTAGAAAAATTACCTACATATTTAGCTTTCTGTTGCTGTATTTAGTTACATTTTCATATTTAACATGCCTGTACATAGTGAAATTTGTTCTTATCTTCATCTAAACCCTGGTGGGTTTCTTTTTCCCTAATTCATTAATATATTCGTAGATGAACATTCTTGTTTCTCTTTTTGCATATTAGGTATAGAAACTCCTTTGGCTTGCAATCAGAAAAATATCCATGTATTTGGTCAGGGAAATAGAGTAATAATTTTCCTTTATGTTATATTTTAAAAATCACAAAACTTGTTGTAAAACTAGCACAAGTTCTGTAGTATTTTTCATGAAAAGCCAGTGTGACTTGATTGTTCTTTTTAATAATACCTGGGAGGAGTCCTGTTCATCCAGACATTTTCAGCTGAGTCAGTGAAATATGGGGAAGTGTGGGTTTTTGTAGTCAAAACAGATTCTCTTACTTGGTGGTAATTTGGTAGATTCCATTTATAAGCTATTTGATTTGTATACTTTATACTTCCTCAATTAACACAATAGGCATGGTGGTTAAATGAAGGCGTGTAGATGTTTGCATGCTATGATAGAATGAATTCAGCTTTTTGGGTGATTTGGAAATCATTCTTTTGCATTTTTCTGAAGATGGGACAAATAGTTTAATTTTGGTTTCCTTTAATATTCTATTCTTTTTTTCTGCCCTATAGGTTGGTCTCATCATTTACCGAAAGTTGGAAATTTTGGGTGACACTGCGGAGCTGTTTGCTATAAATAAAGGTAAGCTATGACCTAAAAAAAAGATAAAATGTGGCTTTGGTTCTTGCAAAATTTTTCTCCAAAAAGACCATGTTCAGTCATGGGCAAAATGTTTAGTATTACTACACTCTTGAGTGTCTGAGCAGAGGTGCCGTAGGGTAAGATCTGTCTGGCCAAAGGTTAGGATTTCAGGCACATTACTGTTGCAAAGCAGAACTTACAACCTTCTCTTTGTCACTATTCCTATGGCTCCTAGGGTTAGAGCTTTATGGCTTTGTTAACATCAATAATGAAACCTGCTGTCTCCTAGTCTATATATCATACAACCTTGTTATGAACACTTAAAAGGCATAAGATGTTTTATAGCACACTGGTTTAAATTTCTAAATTTTCTCCAGAGTTAGATACTGCTGTTTGGTCTCCAGAAAATGACCACTATTTCTTTGAACTTCAGTGCCTTTCTCAGATATCTCCTTAGGTCAGTGTTAGCAGAAAGAGCCAAGTAGTGGAGGGGAAGAGAGCACAAGCTTTGGAGTCACTGACTGGTAGTGGAGTCCCAGCTGTGTGAGCTGTGATTTACCTATTTCCTATGTTTAGGATGTGGATAATAGTGTAATATCAATTTCTTTTTTTTTAAGATTTATTTTATATATTTATTTCTCCCTACCCCTTCGATGTTTAGCACTTGCTGTGTCTGTCTTCCTTTTTGTTTAGAAGGCACCAGGAGACAAACCCGTGACCTCCCATGTGGGAGGGAGGCATCTAATCACTTGAGCCACCTCCACTCCCTGCTTTGTTGTTTCTCACATTATGCTTTTCCTCCCTGTGTCTCTTGTTGCATCATCTTGATGCGTCACCTCACTGTGCTTGCCTGTTGCGTCAGCTTGCTGTCTTCTTTAGGAAGCATTGGAAACCAAACCCGGGACCTCCCATGTGGTAAATGGGAGCTCAGTTGTTTGAACCATATCTGCTTCCATCATATCTGTTTTGTAGAATAGTTGTAAGGACTTAGAGGCACAAAATATTCAGAGTACCTATGTATGTTTGTATAGTAGTTGCTATTATTATTATTCTTGTAATTTCCTTTTGGAGATTTTAAATAATTGTGTTTGATATGACACATTAGGCAGTTTTGCTAAATGAACTTAAAAATATGGCATGAGCTCCTCATACAAAATCATATAGTATTATTTGTAATTGTTAATTAAGAAGGGATTCATACCCTTTGGTAGGATCCTCCTTCTTTACATGTTACTTTATAGAAGATTCCTTATACTTTCATTCTCCCTCTCTGTAAAGGCACTTCTGGGGAGTGCCTGCTGATTCTCTGTAGCCAAAGGTACTGCAGCTGGAAATTACCTTGACTAACTGAAACAGATAATATATTTCTGAAGCTGACTTGGGGAGCAATATATAAGAACTTAAATCAGAACTAAAATTAAACAGATTATTGCAGTCTAGTCTGGAAACCTAAACAACTGTATTTGGGAAAGTACGTTTAGTTCCAAACTTACAGTGAGTTGTGTTCTCAAAGTTGATTTCCATACTTGATATTGCTTGTATTATACCTAATTCTGCATAGGTAACCAGAGGGGAATTCATGGTTTTCTGATTTCATGGTTTGCAGACTTACTTCTAGGTTATACTTGATGAAAATGCTTCTGAGTAATATGTTTAAGATATTTTTCATTGAAGTAACATTTTAATAAGTCAGTATGGGAAATCCTGGTATTTGTATGACTTTCTCTGCAATGCTATGTTTTTTAAAAAAAATTTTTACAATCTATTCCACCCCCCCCCCGTTGTCTGCTCTGTGTGTCCGTTTGCTATGTGTTCTTCTGTGACCGCTTCTATCTTTATCAGCGGCAGTGGGAATTGCGTTTCCTTTTGTTGCGTCATCTTGTTGTGTCAGCTCTCCGTGTGTGCGGCGCCATTCTTGAGCAGACTGCACTTTTGCGCTGGGCGGCTCTCCTTACGGGGCTCACTCCTTGTGTGCGTGGGGCTCCCCTACAGGGGAGACACCCCTGTGTGGCACTGCACTCCTTGTGCGCATCAGCACTGTGCAAGGGCCAGCTCCACACGGATCAAGGAAGCCTGGGGTTTGAACCACAGACCTCCCATGTGGTAGGCTGATTCTCTGTCCATTGGGCCAAGTCCACTTCCCTGTTCTTTTACCATCATGTTTTTTTTCTTCATTATGTCATATATGTGAGTATATTGTGACATTTGAAGTGAAGCAATTTGAGTAGGAACCCAGTTAATTATAAATAAGAATGGCATTAAAAGAAAAATTTTTAATCTGTTTTTAAGCCAGAGGTATTAATGTCACTGTTCTCTAATTTCCCTGGTGTATGTATGGATGACATTTTCAAATGACCACTTTTATCCTTTGGTCTGTATTATCAGATTGTGTTTTTTCTTTTTTAAGGGTAAAAAGTGGATTAGAAAGAACATCAGAAAATAAGAGGGGATTTGCACATTGTTCCTCACTGTTAAAATATTGGCTTATTCCCTCAATGGTAGCTAATAAGCACTAAACAGTATAGTAGTTTAGTCTGCATTTATTAATTCATTAAGTTTTTTTTTTTAGCACTTTCCAATATGGGGATAGAATAGTGAATAAGAGAGGCATGATCTGTGTCTTGAGTGAAACCTACAGTTACATCATGAATAAAAGGCTAGGGAGATAAGTCTTATGATGTGGGAAAGCAAGCTGTTATGATAATATATAGGAGAGAGTACCAGTGCATATTTGCAAATATTAGGGAATATTTCCTGGAGAAAGTGATGCTTAGGTCAAGAGTGGAAATATGAGCAAGAGTGAGTTAGCCTAAGAATAGGGTTAAAATGACTTAGATTTGGGAAATAGCAGGTGTATAATTTCAGAGGAAAGAGATCATGGTATCTGTAGACAACTAAATGTATTTCAGCGTGGGGCTATTGAATATGAAAGGATGAGTGATGAAGGAGAATTAGAAAGGAAAGCAGATATGTCACCTTAGGGAGTTCATCATTCTCTCTGAGTGCAATTGAAGCTATTGAAGGTTTTAAACAGGAGAAGGAAATTGATTACATTAAAAATAACTTGGACTATAGAGTAGAAAATGGATTGTAGGAGAGCAAAAATTACAGCAGGAGGACTTTTTTAGAGCCAATTTCAGTAATGCAAATGAGAGGTGATGATTGGTTAGTTGGTTACATTGATGCTGGAGAGAAGTGAATAGATTCAAAATACATTTAGTAGAGCCATCACATCAACAGAATTGGATGTGACAGTTGTGAAACATGAAAAGGATCACTCCTAAGTTATTGCATGAGCAGCAGGAATGAAAATCGTTAGAGAGGTGGAGCAGATTGGGCCTGAGGAGTCATGCAGTCAATTTTTAAATGTTAAGAGAAGCCTGTAGGAAAGCAAAGTGGAGGTGGCAAGTAGGCATTTAGGTATAGAGTATAACCCAGAGGACAATTTGAGTTAGGGATTGAAAAACTAGGAGTTGTTGACACATAGGTATTAATTGATTTGACTGCCTTGGGAGGGTGAAAAGACTAAGCCCTGAGGAATTCTTAGTGGTTGATATTTGAGTGGAGGAGAGGACCCCAAGGGAATTGCCATGGACATGAAAGGAAATCTGGAGATATAGAGTGCCAAAAGCTAAGTGAAGCATGTACTTTAAGTGGGAAGAAGTTACCAACTTTTTAACATTCTTTTGAGAGTTTGAGAAATTGAGGATTTAGAATGAATATATATGGTGGACTTCTGGGCCAATGGATTAGAGAGGCAGAGGGATCTCTTCTCACCCAGAAAAAATAGAGGACAGGTGGAGACTGTATGGAGGGCTGCTCAGAGGCTCAGGACACCAAAGGAAGGTGAGACACCATCCAGAAGAGAGAGGGGTGAAGGAAAGGAGTCTTAGCTGGTGGGAAAAATCCCTTAAGTAAAAGCTGCAGCAGCAGCAGCTGCTGTCCATCTCCCCACACTCGGCGGAGCATAGAGCAGTCTGTGGAGTGCAGCGGCTATGGACGCAGCAGCTGTGGACTGAGGGGATTGCAGCAGTCCTCTTCCTCAAGAAAGGGGAGAGGGAGGGACACAGCCTACAGCAAATTCAGACTTTGGTTAGTGTACTTGGTCTGCTGTGTTGGATCTCTTGCACACTTCCAGGCCATGTGGGGCTATGACATTGTACTGTGAGCCAGCAGGGAGCTAAAGGTAATTTGCCTTTTGAAACACCCTCTCTACTGCTCTGGACTGGTTGCTGAGGAAGCAGAGGAAGGGAGGGTGCTGCGGGCCAAGGGAGGAGAACAGCTCTGGAGAAGGTTTGTTTGTGTGGGTTGGCCAGCCCTGAGGACATTGCTTCTGCATCACCCACCTCAGAGTTACACTGAATGCATTCCACCCCCTAGCACCTGGGTTCTGAGCTGAGAGCTCTGCCTAAGAGCGCCATCTGCTTGCAGACCAGAAGAGTGCATGTAAAGGGAATAATAATAAATAAATAAAAGAGGCAATCAGGTACTTAAACTGCCCGCCTCTACACGGCCCTTGGAAACTGGCCTGCACCCCATTACTGGGTCCTTAGTCCTTGTTTGAGCAGTTAAACGGGGGCAATCCTAAGTATCTAGAACAAGTTGAACCAAGAGTCAAAGAAGAGTGGTAGCACATAGCTACTTAACATTTTTTTAAAATTGAAGTGTTTATTTTTTTAATATTTTATTATTATTATTTTTAAAGATTTATTTATTTTTATTTCTCTACCCTTCGGCCCCCCGCCCAACCCCAGTTATCTGTTCTCTGTGTCTATTTGCTGCATGTTCTCTTTGTCCGCTTTTGTTGTTGTCAGAGGCTCGGAATTTGTGTTTCTTTTTGTTGTGTCATCTCTCCGTATGTGTGGCGCCATTCCTGGGCAGGCTGAACTTTCTTTTGCGCTGTGTGGCTCTCCTTATGGGGTGCACTCCTTGCGCATGGGGCTCCCCGACACGGGGACACCCCTGCGTCGCACGGCACTCCTTGCGCGCATCAGCACTGCGCGTGGGCCAGCTCTACAAGGGTCAAGGAGGCCCAGGGTTTGAACCGCGGACCTCCCATGTGGTAGACGGACGCCCTATCCATTGTGCCAAATACACTTCCCTATATTTTTTAAATTAAATTGTCTTTTTTAAAAAAGATAAATAAATCACAAGAAATGTTACATTAAAAAATATAAGAGGTTCCCACATTCCCCACACCCCAGCCCCCAATTCTGCCACATCAACAACCTCCCTCATTATTGTGACACATTCATTGCATTTGGTGAATACATTTTGGAGCGCTGCTGCACTTTTTTCTTTTTTGTTTGCCTGTAAGATTGTTTTCCAGCTGTTCACTTCCAACCTCCTTGAATCCCTGGGTCTAAGATGTGTTTCTTGTAGAGAGCATATAGATGGGTCATATTTCCTTATCCATTCTTCCAGTCTGTGTCTCTTTAACAGGTGAGTTTCACCCATTGACATTTCAGTGTTATTCCTTTCAAGGAATTACTTACATTAGCCATATTTTGTTTGGATTTGTGTTTGTCATATGTTTTTTGTTTTTCTTTTTGTCTTTTTAGTTGTTCTTACACTCTCCTCCAACTCTGTCTCTCCTGTTTTTTTCTTTCTTCCTGCAGAACTTCCTTAAGTATTTCTTGAAGGGCAGGGTTCTTGTTGGCATACTCTCTCAGTTTTTGGTTAACTATGAATATTTTGAACTCTCTATCATTTTTGAATGCTATCTTTGCTGGATAGAGTATTCTAGGTTGGAGATTCTTTTCTTTTAATACCTTGACTATTTCATACTACTGCCTTCTTGCCTCCATGGTTTCAGATGAGAAATCAGCACTTAATATTATGGAGCCTCTTGCTGCTTTTAGTATTTTCTCTTTGTCTTGAGCATTGGATAATTTGACAAGTATAGGTCTTGGGGTAGGCCTTTTGGGATTTATGCTGTTTGGGGTATGTTGTGCTTCCTGAACATGTACATCCATCTCCCTCATTAGGTTTAGGAAGTTTTCAACTATTAATTAATCCAACACCCATCTGTCCCCTTTCCCTTCTCTTCTCCTTCTGGGATGCCCATAATGCATATATTTGTGCTTTTTGTGTTGTTATTCAGGTCCCAAGTCCCTGCAGGATTTTTTCTATCTTTTTATTGATCAAGTCAACTATCTTTGACTTCAGATGTACTGTCTTCCACATCACTGATTCTTTCTCTGCTTCTTCAAATCTTCTGTAATTTGCTGAGAGTGTATTTTTTATTTCTTTGATTGTGCTGTTCATCATCATCATCTCCATTATCTTTTTGTGTATGATTACAATTTCTTCTGTATGCTTTCCAAGTGTTTTCTTAATATCCTTAATCTCCTCGTTCACTTCATTAAATTGGCCTATGATATATGTTTTGAGAACTTTGATTAGTTGTTCTATTTTCTGCTCCTCTTCCTGGTTTTTAGTTTGTTCATTGTATTGGGCCATGTTTTCCTGATTATTGGTATGGCTTGTAATTTTTTGTTGCTGTCTGGACATTATTTTATCTTGATGGGTTTATTCATTTGATTAGCTTCTCCATCTAGTCTTGGAGTTTACTTAGGTGTTGTTTTTGTGTGCGTGTTAAGTCTTCTCTTTGACACTTTGTTCTTCTTCTTCTACTTCCTTATTGTTGTCTAAGTTCCCTTGAAGGAAAATATTAAGGCCAGGGAAAGCAAAAGGGGTAAGAAAAGAAAAAATATAGTAGTAGTATTGATAGTAAATGTTAGCAGAGAACCATGTGAGATCTAGGAAAATGGATTTTAAACTCATGTAAGCTGTATAGAGTTATAACAGTAAATAAATGATGTACCTACAGAGAGATGGTAAACTAATTATGGGGAAGAATACAGTATGAATTAAAATGCCAGTGTGGTCAGGAGTGAGGGAAAGAGAAAAGAAAGGACAATAATATAACGAGTGAATAAAAGATAGAAAATAGAATAGAGGTATTAGAAATAGAATCAGAAAAATTGCAGGCCAAAGAGAGGTAGAATGTAAGAGAAACAATAGATGATGGAGGATAGAAAGATGTAAAGGAAAGGGGATTGCATTGGTAGCCAAAATCGGTACACACAGAAAAGAGGAAATTGAGGATGAGGAAGCTCAGCAAATAAGAAACACTGTCTGCAGCACCTAATATAAAAAAAGAAAAAAGGAGAAAGAAAAAAAAGGGGGGAGAAAAAGCAATCAAGGAAAAAAAGAAAAAGAAAAAGGGGCCATGGGTGGATAAAGAGGAAGGGAAAACAGGAAAATCAACAAAAAAAAAACAGATAAGACCTCAAGCAAGGAATCCTCTTTGCAGTTCAATAAACTTCTTAGGAGTCTGACCTTCCCACTTTCTCTTCTTCACTTCCTTTTCTCCCAGGGCAGCAGGAAGGTTGTGTGAGAGCTCCCCTCAGAGATTCAAATGGGACCCTGGTGAACCAACTCACTACAGAAAATAATGACCCTTAGTTTCTTGAGAGAGAGCACCCACCCCTTGCCAAGCATCCTAAATATGCTGTTGGAAGCCTGCAAAGCACGTCCTACTGTCCCTCTCCCTTAGGTGTGCTACGGGGGGGCTAGGTAATTTTCTGACTCCACCACCTTCTCCCAGACCAAGTTTCCTATCCCAGGGCATTTAGGTAAATCGGGCTCTCAGCAGTTTTGCCTCTCCTTTCTTCCTAGGCTCTCCCCAAGCCAGCTGGCATGCTCCTCCAAGATCGAAAAAAGGGGGGACCAGAAAATTGAACCTGCACTCCTCCAACCCCTCTGCACCCCCCACCAAAACCCTCCCACTCCTGGAGCTAGTCTAAAACTGCGGAGTTCAGCGAGTGCTGGGCTTCAGGAATGCAGGCTTGGAGTAGTGGGTCTGGGGAATGTGGGCCAAGGGGAATGCGGTGCTCAGGAAACACAGGCCTGGGGATTGCGCTCCTGGGGAACAAGGGGTTTGGGAACGCCGCCCTGTGACCGGTGGTTTTCAGGGAACACTGCAACCCTCAGCCCTAGGGGAAGGGTTTTGCCCTCCCACAGATTCCAGCTTCAGTGTTAGATACCTGCAGTATTACCTTGAGCAAGTATCACTTTTGTCGCAGTCTCTCCAGATCGACGTCCAGACACCTCCTGCTTTGTAGGTTCCCAAAACCTCCCGCTTCGGCAGGATTCCATCCCCACTCAGCCAGTCCTCTGCAGGAGAGATGCCATCTCGCCCTGCCCTAGCTATTTTACATTAAATCCCTAGGCAAGAGAGAGAAACTGAACATCAGAGTAAACTCAACATCAGAATCAGATGTATAGACAACAGCAAAAAATTACAAGCCATACTAAGAAAAAAGAAGCTGTGATTCAGGCTAAGGAACAAATCAAAGCTCCAGATGAGACATAGGACTTGAAATAGCTAATCAATGAGGTTCATACTAATCTCCTAAAACAAATTGTGGAGTTGAAGGACGACATGGCTAAGTAAATAAAAGACATTAAGAAGACACTGGGTGAGCACAAAGAAAAATCTGTTACCTCGGATAGAAAAATAACAGAGCTTATGGAAATAAAAGGCACAATAAGTTGAAATGAAAAAACAGAATAAAAGGGGAAGCAGATTTGGTTCAACTGATAGAGCATTTGCCTACCATATGGGATGTCCAGGGTTCAAACCCAGGGCCTCCTGACCTGTGTGGTGAGCAGGCCCATGTGCAGTGCTGATGCACGCAAGGAGTGCCGTGCCACTCAGGGGTGTCCCCCACATAGGGGAGCCCCATGCACAGGGAGTGTGCCTCTCAAGGAGATCTGCCCTGTGTGATAAAAGCGCAGCCTGCCCAGGAGTGGCGCTGCACACACGGAGAGCTGACGCAGCAAGATGATGCAACAAAAAGAGACACAGATTCCTGGTGCCACTGACACGAATGCAAGTGGACACAGAAGAACACACAGCAAACGGACACAGAGCAGACGGTTGGGGGAAGCAGGGGAGGGAAGGGGAGACAAATAAATAAAAAATAAATCTTAAAAAAAAACCCAATATTGCAATCCTTTTTAAAAAATACAGTAAACGCACAGAACAGATTTGAGATTACAGAAGAAATAGTGATGTAGAGGAAAGAACAGTTGAAATTGAAAAGAGAGTGAGAGAAGAATGGAAAAATTGAACAGAGGCTCAGGGAATTGAATTATAGCATGAAGCATACCCATATACCTGATACTGGAGTTCTAAAAAGAGAAGAGAAGGGAAAAGAGGCATTTTTGAGGAAATAATGGCTGAAAATTTTTCAAGTCTCTTGAACGCCATGAATATTCATGTTCAAAAAGCACAGCATACTCCAATTAGAATAAACCCAAATTGACCTACCCCAAGATACATAATATTCTGAGTGCCAAATGCTAAAGATAAAGAGGAAATTCTGAAAGTGGTAAGGGAGAAGAGAAACACCACATACATGTCCGGTAAGACTTAGCATGGGTTTCTCTTTAGAAGCCATAGAAGTGAGAAGATGGTAGTATGATATAACTAAGGTACTGAAAGAAAAAAATGCCAGCCAAGAATTCTTTTTTTTTTTTTTTTTTTAAAGATTTATTTCTCTCTCCTTCCCCCCGTCCCCACCCCGGTTGTCTGTTCTCTGTCTGTTGGCTGTGTCTTCTTCTTTGTCCACTTCTGTTGTCGTCAGCAGCATGGGAATATATGTTTCTTTTTGTTGCGTCATCTTGCTGTGTCAGCTCTCCATGTGGGCCATTCCTGGGCAGACTGCACTTTTCTTTCGCGCTGGGCGGCTCTCCTTATGGGGTGCACTCCTTGCGCATGGGGCTCCCCTATGCGGGGGACACCCCTGCGTGGCATGGCACTCCTTGTGCACATTAGCAGTGCACATGGGCCAGCTCTACACGGGTCAAGGAGGCCCAGGGTTTGAACCGTGGACCTCCCATGTGGTAGACGGACGCCCTAACCACTGGGCCAAGTCCGCTGCCCAAGAATTCTTTATCCAGCAAAACTGTCCTTCAGATATGATGGTGAGCTTAAGATATTCACAAATACATAGAAACTAAGAGAGTTCTTAAACAAGTATCCAGCTCTGCAGGAAATACTAAAGGTAGTTCTGCAGCCAGAAAAGACAAGATGATAGAAGGAAGCTTTGAGGAGAGTGTAGAAGTGAAAACTCTCAGAAAGGGTAATTGAAAGGGTAGAAAGATGGTGGAATGAATGTGGGCGGGTGGAGGTGGCTCAGGCCATTGGGCACCTGCCTCCCACACGGGAGGTCACACGTTCAATCCCAGTGCCTCCTAAAGAGAAGATGAGCACACTACAAACAGACACAGCGGACAGCAAGTGCAAACAATGTGGATGGGGGAGCGGGGAAGAAATACATAAAAATCTTTTTTAATTTAAAAGGGTAGAAAGATGGGCAAAAATAAGATATGAAAGCCAAAGGATAAATGATTGAAGTAAATGATGCCTTTGAGTAATAACATTTACTGTCAATGGAATATATATGGCAATGTGATAATCATTTGTAAACCTTTTCTAGAGCAACTTTGGTGTATTGGGTAAAAGAGTGTTTTGAGGACAGAGTTCTAAAAACATTTGGGGCATGTGCTATTAGAATGGAAAACAGTCTGCCAGCTTTAGTATTACGAAGGTACTATTAACCTCAGCAGTAGTGGAGCAGTGGAATTGTGTGGGTGGAAATCATGTTAGCACAAATAAAGGAATGAATTAGACCTAAGGAAAGTGAAAAAGCATGTATATACTTTTTTTCTTTGAGAAGCTTCATTTGGAAAGGGAATATTTGTTTATTCGTGCAACCAAATATTTGTTTAGCTTTTGTTATGGATCAGGCAATGTCCCACTTCCTGAATCAGACCAACCCCTTAACTTCATTTAAATGAAGGAAGGGAGCAAGCAAAGGGATATCTGAGACTGAGAGGCACAGAGGAAAGAAAGTACAAAGCCTCTGAGGAGTGACTGCTTTCCTTGTTTGAGGGATGGTGTGAATGACTGAAGGGAAATGAGTAATGGTAAGAATGGTAGAAAATGATGCTGGGAAAGTAGATTGAGCCAGATCATATTAGACTGAATCTGACTTTTTTTTATTTTAATTGGGATGGGAAATGCTCAGGTGGATTGGAGCAGAGAAAGGCATGATTACTTTTTATTTTAAAAGGATTTTTCTGGCTGCTGTAAGAGGGCAAGAGTTGAGGCAGGGAAGTTGTTTAGGAGGCTGTTATAACAGTATAGGCAAGAGATGATAAAGGTCTGGAATAGGCTGGTGGCGATAGAGGTGGTCAGAAGTGGTGGAGTGTGTGTATATTTTGAAGGTATACACTGAAGGATTTGCTGATTAATTCTCTGTAGGAGTGGGAATAGAGATAGATAGACTGACCATGATTTTTTGGCTGATCAACTGGGTGAATGGAAGGGTCACTTTCAGAGGAAAATTTTGGGAAGAGTAGTTTTGGGGGAGAAAATTCCATTTTGGACATGCTAAGTTTTAGATGCTTATTCACATCATGAAGATAGGTACTGTGTTACCGCCTTTCTCCACCCCTCCTCCCCTTCCAGCCTCCGCCGTCCTTCCCGCCAGTCCCTCCCATATTGCCAACCTACAATCTGCCCTCCTCCCCAGTAACTGCTTACCTCAGGTCGGTCCTTCAGCTTCAGCCTATCCACAGCCGCCCGGTAGACAGCCCTCCCTTCATCACACTCCTCCCTCTACCCAACCATATATAACTAAGTGTACTTCCGCAATAAAGCAGACCTGTTCTTGCGCTCAAGCGGTCTCCGTGGTTTTTCCTCAACCGCGCGTCCCCCATGCCTGGAGATCAGGTGCTCCCTCTTGGGGCACCCCCCGCCGGTGGATCGGCAGGAGCAAGCACCCCCGACTCTTCGGCCTGAGCGAGGTTGAAACACTCCCGCTCAGCGACAATTGGCGCCCAACGTGGGGCAGCTCCTCCCCCGGCCCCTCTCTGCTGCTGCTGCTGCTGTGATCGTCCTCTGACGGCTTGTTCTCTTCTCCAGGTAGGGACCCCTCGCCGTCGTCCCACTCCTATCTCGTCACGGGCGCCTCTTTGTCATTGCGTCAGGCGCCACAAGTCAGGGCCCTTGCCGCCCTGCTCGATGCCAATGGAGTCCGCGTCTCCCTGCGGCAGCTCCAAAAGTACTGGGATCTCTTGCTCCCTTTTAATCCGTGGCTCGCCACCTGCCAACTCTGGAGCCCGGACACGTACTCACGACTCATAGATCGAGTCACCTCCGCCATGGAGCACGAGAAACGCGCCTTCCCAACAGGCCTCTTACCCGTTCTCGTTGCCATTCGCGCTTGTCTCCTTGGCGCTCCAACCGAGGCCGTTTATAAAGCTTCACAGCCTCTAGACTGTGATCCCAATGAGCCCGCCGACAATGACTCTCTGTCTGACCAACTTGCTGCCGCTCTCGAGCGCGAACCTCCCCGTCCGAGCTCTCCGCAGCAGACAGAAACCACCCCTGCCGCTCCCCAAGATGGCGGACTTCCGCCTTCGTCCTCCATTTCTGCCCAAGATGGCGCGCATCCGGCTTCTTCTTCGCCGGCGCCTTTGTCCTCCTCCCGCCTTTACCAGCCTCTTCCTGCCCAGTCAGCATCCGGTTCGGGCCCGGAAACTGCATGGTCGCCATCTTCCGTTAAACCGGAAGCGCCCCTTACGCCATCTTGTCCGCTGCCGGATGTAGCTGCTCCGCCATCTTGGCCGGCGCCCGGAAGGGTCCTGCAGCCATTTTGTTATTGCCTGGAAGCCGCTAAGCCGCCATTTTCTCTCCCGTGTTCCGCTTATCCCTTGCCGCCGCCGTACGGCAATAGCCCTTCACCTGCCTTGGCTGCTCAATCGGTCCCCGGCGCCACGTCTTCTCAAACCCCCCAGCTGTATCCGCTGAATCCGCAGCCCACGCCGCAGCGACCCCAAACTTGGCTACCCTTCAGCGGAAGAGGTCAGAACCCTCCGCAAAGCTGTGAAGGAAGACGGGATTGGCAGCCCCTATGTGCAGCAACTACTTGAGGAGTTGGGGACCCAACTCGTTCTCCCATATGACTGGATTGCACTAGCCCGTGCCATCCTAACGCCAGGTCAATTTATTGAATGGCGCGCCCATTACCAAGTGGCTGTTGACCGGCAAATCGTAGAGAATGCCCAAGCTGGCGTCCTTGATCCCTCCGATGCATACACCGGGACCCACAACTATGCAGACCCTCGTTCTTACCTCCAAATTGACCCAGGGTTTTGGCACCGGGTAAAAGTTCTCGTCCAGCGGTCTCTCTCTCTAGTCTCCACTAAGCAGCCCACCAAGCTCGCGCAACTGCTCCAAGACTCTAATGAGACTTTCCCAGCATTTGTCGCCCGTGTCCTTGAAGCGTGTCAGCGAAAAATTTCTAGTGAGGATGCCCAGTTTGCGCTGGCCAAAGAACTTATCATAGATGGGTGCCTTGCGTCGTTCCGAGCCGTAGTCCTTCCCATACGCGACAAAGCTCTGCATGAGTGGGTCCTTGCTTGCCGTGACGTCGACCCACAAGTCAAAACACTCACCGCTGCCTTTGTGTCTGCCATGGCCGTTTCATCCACCTCCACTTCCGTCTGCTTTCGATGCGGCCAATCCGGCCATTTTGTCCGCGTGTGCCCTCAGCCAGGCCCAGCGCCTCGCTCAGACCCGCTGTCGCGGCGGCCAAGGGGCCCTTCTACGCCATGTCCGCGTTGTGGAAAAGGATATCACTGGGCTCGCGACTGCCGTGCCGCCCAAGGTTCCCAGCAGCCTTTAAACTCCCAGCGGGGCAGGCCTCAGCCCCACCCTCAAGAGGCCCTCAAAAGAATTCCCAAGCCATAATGTGGACGATGCCCATCACGCGCCGCCAGAGACCCTCATTAGAGCTTAAGATCGATGGGCAATGGCTCGATGGGCTCCTGGATTCTGGCGCTGAAGTCTCCTGTGTTCCCTTCGAAGTCGCCGCGTTCAATCACTGGCCCCTAGAAACCGGCCCTCAAGTCATCGGCGCCACGGGAGCCGCTACCTCCTGGAAAACATCTCAGCCTCTGCATTGGAGCGACCGAGAAGGCCACGAAGGCCAAATTCGCCCACTCGTCCTTTCGTCTGTCCAGACCATCTTGTGGGGGAGAGATGTCCTCAGCCAGTTAAAGGCCCGAATTACCACAGAGGCCTTCTCAGCTGCGCTACCCCCGCCCACTAGGGGCCACTGCTCACATCTCTAAACCTGACCCTATTCCTCTGGAATGGGACACAGAGGAGCCCATTTGGGTCGAGCAGTGGCCCTTACCAGCTCACAAATTACAAGCTCTCTCCGCCCTCGTCCAAGAACAGCTACAAGCAGGGCATATAGAGCCTTCCACTAGTCCCTACAATTCGCCAGTCTTTGTCATCAGCAAAAAGAACACCGGCAAATACCGCCTTCTCCACGACCTCCACGAAATCAATAAGCATATTAAGCCAATGGGGTCACCTCAACCAGGATGCCCGCACCCCACTGCGGTCCCCCAGCATTTTCATGCAGCAACCATTGACATCACTGCTTTTTCTCTATCCCTCTTCACCCCCGGGACTGTCCACGATTCGTGTTCACAGTTCCACGCACCAACAACCAGGGCGCAGCGCTGCGATTTCAGTGGCGAGTGCTACCTCAAGGCATGCGCAACAGCCCAACCATGTGCCAACTGTATGTCAACCATGCTATTGAACCGCTGCGCCCCAAATATGATCCAGAGCATACGTACATCCTCCACTATATGGATGATCTCCTCTTAGCAGCGAGTTCCAGCGCGCTCCTCAATGACCTGCTCTCAGCAGTGATGACAAACCTTTCCAGCCTCGGACTTACCGTGCAATCGGATAAGATAAACCTCCAGCCTCCTTTTCAATTCCTGGGCTTTCATTTTCATCGGTTCATCCAACCCACAAGCCCGAAAATCCGCCTTTCTCACAGGATGACGCTCACTGAGCTTCAACAACTCTGTGGGCAAAGCAATTGGCTTTGCTCGGCGCTCCCATCACAACAGCGCAAATGCAGCCCCTCTTCGAACTCTTGCAAACCAAGGATAGCCCACCAACTGCAGTCACTCGCAGCATCACAATTACCCCCGCTGCCCAAGAAGCCGTCCAACAGGTCAGCGCCGCTCTGCAGCAATGCCGCCTAGAGCGGTTCTCCCCTGGCCTTCCAATTTTGGCTTTAGTTCTGCCTACGCCGGTCGCTCCCACGGGTCTCTTATGGCAAGATGGTCCCCTCCTCTTTCTTCATACGTCAAAAAGCAAGCTCCCAAAAATCTGCCCTTTTATAAGGGCCTGGATCGCGCTGGCCACTGACTTAGTACTTCTCTCCATACAGACGTATGGTATCCCGCCACACACCATTGTCTGGCCTTTAGATGCCAAAGAAGTTACCTCCCTCATCATGAACAATGCCCAAATGCAAAGCCTAATAGAGCTCTTTCGTGGCTCCTTTGACAACCACTATCCTCATCACCGATTGCTGCAGGGAATGTCTCAGTTGGCGTTTTCCAACCCGTTCCGTCCATTGCCTGCGCGGAACCCAATCCCCTCAGCCATCACTGCCTTCACAGACGCCTCAAAAACGGCGTTTGCTGCCATCTTATACATTCCTGGGAATTCTGAGCCACGGCAGCTGCTGTTCGCAAATGACTTTTCTGTTCAAGTGGGCGAACTTCTAGCTGTCGCTGCAGTCCTCAATCTCCACCCAGACCAGCCTCTCAATATCTTTACTGACAGCCTGTACACTCTTCAAGTGTGCCGCAGCCTCCCGCTTGCCACTTTCTTACCGGGTGACTCAAACATTGATCGAGCGCTCGCCTTCCTGCAGCGACTGCTTGAGGCGAGGCAGCAGCCCTGGTTCATTGCTCATATCCGAAGCCATTCTGGCCTACCAGGGCCGCTGACTCAAGGGAATGACCTTGCTGATGCTTCTGTGTCAAGCCGCCAGGTAAACCCAGTCCTCCTTCATGAAAACTCTGCTGATGGGCCGCGGCTTGGAGACTTTGTTAATCAAGCCAAGCTCCTGCATTCCCAATTCCACTTCTCTGCGCGGTCCATCCGGAAGCTCTTCCCAGACCTACCCATTGAAACTTGCAAACACCTTGTGCGCGCGTGTCGGACTTGCGCGCCATTGTTGCCACTTGGGCCTTTGCAGCCTCAAGGTGTTAACCCCCGCGGCCTCCGCCCGAACTCAAGGTGGCAATTAGATGTCACTCATGTCAGCGCATTCGGCCGCCTCAAATATCTTCATGTGTCAATTGACACCTTTTCGCACCTGTGTTATGCAGTTCCTCTCACAGGAGAAAGTGCTAAACAGTGCATCAAGGGGCTTCGCCAAGCCATTCTGTTCATGGGAATTCCATGGGACCTCAAAACAGACAACGGTCCTGCTTATCGCAGCACCGCCTTCGCCAGCTTCGTACAGATGTATCACATCACGCATCATTTTGGCATTCCGTACAATCCACTGGGGCAAGGAATCGTCGAGCGCACTCACCAACAGCTCAAGCTACTCATTCAGAAAGAATCAGCCTTGTCTCCCCACAAGGCCCCGGCTGACGTCGTGACTGCCTGCCTCATCCATCATAATCTCTTAACCTTCGATGACAATGGACTCTCCCCTACCCATAAGCATTGGGGACCCATGTGGCAGCCCTCGCAAGTTCCCCTCGTCCATTGGAAAGACCCTGCCACAAATTGTTGGCAAGATCCAGCTCCCCTCCTAGCACAGGGGAGGGGCTTTCCTTGTGTCTTTCCAGATTCTGAACCGCAGCCGCTCTGGGTTCCTGGGCGCTGCATCCGGCCTGCCACTGACCCACTAGTTCCACTGAACGATCAGCACCCTATGCCTTCAGTGAGAGATAATATCGACAGTGGGTATGGCCCAGATGTCGCCCCGTTCACCCGGATCCAGCACCAGCCATCATCGAGAAACGCCCCCTCTTAAAAACGTTACAAACCCTTACCCCGCTCTCTTTACCCCCCTCATGCTGCCCGCTCGCCACGCGTGGAGAGCGAGGAGTTTTCTCTTCTTTTGTCTCCACAGATGCCGCGCCGTCAGACGATGCTCCAAACAGCCTCGCGACCGTTCTCTCCGTCCTGGCTTCCCTCGCTCTCCCAGCCGCTGCCAACCCTAATCACCAACCCTACAATTGGACCCTCGGCCTCTGGCAGTTTGAAAAAACTCTGGCCTTCAACGTAACAGCTGGAGCTCCTTCCTTCGCGCTGCACGTTTGTCAACTAGCTGGATTCAATCATACGGATGCAAAAATTTCAGGCACTTTTCTAACTACATTTCACACTGGACACATTAGCTCTAGGTTGCCCCCCCCCCAAAGTGCTCAGGCACCCCTAGCACTGGCCTGACTGGCCCCTATGGATATGCTCTCTCAGGTTTTTATATATGCTCCTCTTCAGCAAGAGGCTGTCATGACCCAACACATTATTACTGCCCATCTTGGGGCTGTGAGACCATAGCCTATGGCTGGTCTGCAGCCCCAAACAAAGACCCATATCTCATCCTCCTCCGATCTCACAACCGATGGGACTCCGTTACACTCACTGTCAAACACTCTAACTCAGATCAATGGTTTGCGGGTCGCACTTGGGGGATCCGTCTATACATGACCAACTATGACTATGGTGCCTTTTTTATTATAAGAAAGCAACTGCCCTCTACTTCATCCTCCTCCGCCATCGGCCCAAATAAGGTTTTCCATCCTCCATCAGCACGGCCTCCCTCTCCACCCCGCCCCGCCTCGCCCTCTCCTTCGCCCAACAACTCCACCGCAACTGCCCCCCATACATCCCGCAGCCCCAAGCCTCACTTGCCCCCTGGTCAGTACTCCAGCCCTCTCATCAACCTAATCAAGGCCTCGTACACCTCCCTAAACTCCTCTCACCCCAACCTCACCAAAAGCTGTTGGCTCTGCCTCACTCCCTCCCTTCTTATCTATGAGCCTGTCGCCGTTAACTTCACTTTCTACGAATCCACTTCGGCCGCCCCAGCCGAGTGCTCCTGGAACACTTCCTCTGTTCCCCTAATCTTCCAATCTGTTTCCTCCACAGGGCGCTGCGTGCATTCCCGCCAAGGTTCCCATCCCTTTATACACGCCTGCTCTAATTACTCCTCTCCTAGCGCTTCCGCCAAATTCTTAATCCCCCTTAACACCTCCCAATGACTTTGCACCTCCTCCGGGCTAACCCCCTGCCTCAATGTTGCCACCCTCAATGCCACCAATGAAACTTGTCTGCTCATTCTTCTCGCCCCTCGAGTCCTCTACCACTCTGACACCGATTTTTTCCGCCGCTTGCTGCATAAACAGACCTCTCTCCAGTTACTAAAGAGGGAGCCAATCACCGCAGTCCTAACAGTCGCTTCCCTTCTGAGTATTGCAGGGGTGGGCACAGGGATCGCCGCCCTTGCCACACAGTCCTCTGCCCTCTCTTCTCTCAGACAGGCCATTGACGAGGATATCACCTATCTTCGTAATGCTGTGAAATACTTAAAAGACTCTCTCAATTCTCTCTCTGAAGTAGTTCTCCAAAACCGCCGCGGCCTTGACCTCCTCCTCCTTAAAGAAGGAGGTCAATGTGCCGCCCTCGGAGAAGAATGCTGCATATACGCCAACTCCACCGGCTTGGTCAAGGACAACCTAAGAAAAGTCCAAGAGGGATTAGATAAGCGCCGCAAAGAGCGAGAAAACGCAAACTATTCCAGTGTTCTCCATACCCTCCTCCCATACCTCCTTCCATTTTTAGGCCCACTCGTCATCATCATCTTAGCCCTCACTGTGGGCCCCTGGGCCATCAGAAGGATAGTCCACCTTGCCAAAGACCAAGCCAATGCAGTGTTCAGCTCCTTTGTGCAAGTCCATTACCAACGTCTTGCAACCGAGGAGCCCCCCCCCCAGCCGTCCACCTCGCCCCTTCCGCCCGCGCGACCTACTCTGGACCGCACGCCTATAGCTTCTTGTCTTCCTCCCCTCACCCATCTCCCTCCTTCTCCCCCTATCAGGCGAGAGGTTCAGGAACATCACGACTCCGTTTTGCTGGCAGAGCTCGGCGCGTGCCAGGCGCCGGCGTGCGCCGACCTCAGCAGCAGGCACATGCGTCCTGGCCAGACGCTGTGTCCTCTGCAGCTGAGAGCAGCTGAAAGAGCCCTCTGCTTCTCGCCGCCAGCCAGTCCTCGTGGTCTCCCTCCTCCCCTCGTCTCACCCCAGCACCCGTCCCTATAACCCCCTTTTTTTTTTCCTCCTCTTCCTCATATCCTTGTCTTTTGTCGCTGCGCACGCCGAGCCATTCACACCCACTGTGCGCACCAAAACTTGCTGTTTCTATTTCTTTTTAAAACAAAAGGAGCAATTGTTACCGCCTTTCTCCACCCCTCCTCCCCTTCCAGCCTCCGCCGTCCTTCCCGCCAGTCCCTCCCATATTGCCAACCTACAATCTGCCCTCCTCCCCAGTAATTGCTTACCTCAGGTCGGTCCTTCAGCTTCAGCCTATCCACAGCCGCCCGGTAGACAGCCCTCCCTTCATCACACTCCTCCCTCTACCCAACCATATATAACTAAGTGTACTTCCGCAATAAAGCAGACCTGTTCTTGCGCTCAAGCGATCTTCGTGGTTTTTCCTCAACCGCGCGTCCCCCACGCCTGGAGATCCGGTGCTCCCTCTTGGGGCACCCCCCGCCGGTGGATCGGCAGGAGCAAGCCCCCCCGACTCTCGGGCCTGAGCGAGGTTGAAACCCTCCCGCTCAGCGACAGTAGGATACTGGAGTTCAGGGGAAAAGTTGAGGTTGGAGATGTCACTTTGGGGATCATTTTCATATTGATTATGGTTAAAGCAGTGAGACTGGATGAGTTAGAATAGGGAGTGAGCAAAATGAAGAACAGAAGAGGTTTAAGTATTGAAGCTAAGGGCTCACCAGCATTTAGAGGACAGGAAGATGAGAGTGCAGCAGAGGACTGAGAAGGGGCCGGCAGGAAAGGAAGATTTACAGAAAGTGTTGAGTTCAGAAGTCAAGTGAGGGAAGCAGACTTGGCCCAATGGATAGGGTGTCCTCCTACCACATGGGAGGTCCACGGTTCAAATCCCGGGCCTCCTTGACCCGTGTGGAGCTGGCCCACGCACAGTGCTGATGCGCGCAAGGAGTGCCGTGCCACGCAGGGGTGTCCCCACGTAGGGAGTCCCACACTCAAGGAGTGCACCCCGTAAGGAGAGCCACCCAGCGCGAAAGAAAGTGCAGCCTGCCCAGGAATGGTGCCGCACACACGGAGAGCTGACACAGCAAGATGACACAACAAAAAGAGACACAGATTCCCGTGCCGCTGATACGGATATAAGTGGTCACAGAAGAACACACAGCAAATGTACACAGAGAGCAGACAGCTTGGGGGGGTGGGGTAGGAAGGGAGAGAAATAAAATCTTAAAAAAAAAAAGAAGTCAAGCAAAGACAATGTTATAAGGAGGAAGGAGTTATCAGCTGTTTTAAACATCTCTGTGGGTTTGAGTGAGATGATAGAATTACCGATTGGATTTGGCAGTGTGGGTGCCATTGGTCACTTTTATAAAGCAGCATTGCTGTTCTGCTGGGAATGAAAGCGCGTTGTATTTGACTTAAGAGAAAACAGGAGCAGAGAATTTGAGACAGTATAGACAACATTTTGGAGAAAATTTTCTGTAGATTACAGTGGAGAATATGCTCATGGAAATAATCCAATAGAGGAGGAAAATTTTGTAATTTAGGAGAGAAAAAAGATTATTGCAGGAGTGAAGTCCTTGAGTAGTAGAGAGTGGATGAGATCCTGAATACAAATGGGAGGGGTTGGCCTTAGAAGCAGGGATAAGTTATCCTTTGTTATAAGGGAATGTCGAGTGAGTACAGTTAGTAGGTTGGGAGTAGAAAGGTAGGACAGTTCTCTCTTCTTAATTTGCTATTTTATTAGTGAAATAACTAATGTGTAGTTGTTCCCTGTGAAAAGAGGGACAAACAGGTTTTGGAGACTTGAGGAGGAAAGTAAAGATGTAAAATAGTTACTTTGAGAGTGGAGAAGTGGGAAATTTGGAAAAATTAATAGTCTGTACCAAATTGAAAGTAAGATGAGTCATCATAGTTGTGTTTTATTTTCCTCTGTCTTCAACTGCTTGTGTGTAGGCATCAAGTAGGTAAAAAAGCTGCGTTTAGTTAGGGTAGAGGTTTTGCAAGGTAAGTACTACGGGGGGAGGGAGGAGGTGGAGGAGTTGAAAGTATGTACAAGGAATACTTTCTGAATACAGTTAAGGAAGGAAAGCAAGACATTGTGGGGAATGGGAGGAGAGAGGGTAATGGATAAGAAACATACAGTGGGGTCAATGGATTTAGTTCTGAAAGTGTCAAAAAATTGTTACATTAGGCACAGCATATTAGAAAGATAGCATGCTGGTGTTCAGAGGGTAGGTGCTTATAATTGTAGTTTTTTGTTGTGGCTTTATTGATAATTACAAGTTCAGTGGTATGACCATGTCTTCTGATTTGCTAGAGCTGCCGAAATGCAGATACTATAAAATGTGTGGGCTTTTAACAATGGGAATGTGTTAGTTTACAAAATTCTAGTTTTGACACTGTGAAATGTCCAAATGAAGGTACCATTAAGGCGATGCTTTCTTCCCGAAAACCGACTGCTGGCAATCCTGGACTCCTCTGTCAGGTGGCAAGGCATGTGGTGACATCTGCTGGTCTTTCCATTCTCTTCTGAGTTTTCTTCCTTTTAGCTTCTTGGTTCCATGCCTTTTTCTTTATCTCCCACATTCATCCTGTTTATAAAGGACTCCAATAAGAGGATTAAGACCCCCACCCCACCCCCGTCCTCACCTTAACTGAAGTAAACTAATTAGAGAGGCTGTACTTACAGTAAGATTACAGTGAAAGGAATGGATTAACTTTAAGAACTTACATGGGAAGCAGATGTGGCTCAGGTGATAGGGCCTCTGCTTACCATATGGGAGGACCTGGGTTTGATCCTTGGGGCCTCCTGGTGAAAAAGATGAAGAGAAAGTGTGCTTGCATGGCGAGCTGAGTGCCCACGCTTTGAGTGGAGTGCCCATGTGAGTGCTCCATGTGGTGAGCCACGTGCTTGCGTGAGTGCCTGTGTTATGAGCCAAGTGCCCATGTGGTGAACCAAGTGCCCATTTGAGTGTCCATGTGGTGAGCCGATTGGCTGCATGAGTGCCGATTACCTGCAAGCCAGTTCCCGCATGGTGAGCTGAGTGCCTGCGTGGTGAACCAGTGCCCATGTAAGTGAGTCACACAGCAAATGATGATGCAACAAAAAAAAGATGTAGGAGGGCGGCGGACTTGGCCCAGTGGTTAGGGCGTCTGTCTACCACATGGGAGGTCCGCGGTTCAAACCCCGGGCCTCCTTGACCCTTGTAGAGCTGTCCCACGCGCAGTGCTGATGCGTGCAAGGAGTGCCGTGCCACGCAGGGGTGTCCCCCGTGTAGGGGAGCCCCACGCGCAAGGAGTGCGCCCCATAAGGAGAGCCACCCAGCGTGAAAGAAAATGCAGCCTCCCCAGGAATGGTGCCACACACATGGAGAACTGACACAGCAAGATGATGCAACAAAAAGAAGCACAGATTCCTGTGCCGCTGACAACAACAGAAGCGGACAAAGAAGATGCAGCAAATAGACACAGAGAACAGACAACTGGGGTGGGGGGGGGGAAGGGGAGAGAAATAAATAAATAAATCTGGAAAAAAAAAAAAAAAGATGTAGGAGAAAGTCAAGGCTGCGCTTCAGAAACCAGGAACTGAGGTGGCGCAATTGACAGGGAACCTCTCTCCACCTTGGGTCTGCAGAATTGAATTCTGGGGAATCCTAGAGGATGAAGGGAAGACAGAAAAGACAAGTAGATACAGAAGATCACACAGCAAGTGGACACAGACAGCAAAAAGAGCAGGGTGGATGAGGGGAAGAAAAAACAAACAAACGCACAGCTTCAAACCATCAGACCATGGGAATGGGTGGCTGATAGACCATGGGAATGGGTGCCTGAGATCAGCTGAGGAAAAGGTTGTTGAAAATGGAGAGTAAAGAGGGGAAAGACCACCCCCTTTACCTGGAGCATCTATTCAGATGTTGAAATCAGTAGGAATGGTCACAGGAGTAGTGGTAGAGGGAAAAACAGCGCATGATCCAGGTGCTAAAACCCTTAATGAAAGAAAGGATGTGGTTTTGAGGTCACAAGATAATGGCAGCAGTGTATAGTCCCATGGCATATGCCACAGAGGAGCTGAGATTTTTGAAGGACAAGAGAAGAGGTAATGAAGAATAACAAGTTCCAAGCAGGGTACAGGTTTTTTGGGTCGATGAATGTTGTACTAGACAGAATGAACTGAAGGTTTAGAAAATAATCACTGACTAGAAAACGTGCCTTTTATTTTGGAGATCACTGATATAAGAAGGGAAATGAGAAAGCCCACTGGCAAAGTTATGTCTCCCAAACTCTGTTTATTAAGTAGTAGTCCACGTGGTGTTATACTGATTTCTGATTTTGAAATAGTGCAGAGGCATTCAGATTCTCATTTCTACCTTCTTCTTGGTCGATAACCACTGGTCTGTAACGTGTGAATTTAGAACACTTGGGATTTATTCTAAGATTTAAATAGCCAAATTTTGAAAGGGAAGTAAAGTGATTGAAGTTATTAGGGGATAGGATAAGGAAGTCTTTCTGTTGGCATTCATTTAAGGAAAGAAAATGAAAATTTGAACCCTATGAATTGGCTCAATAATATTTCTACTTTGTGGTTTGAAAACTAATATTGCATTGTTTTTTTTCCCCAGAGAAGGAAATACTGCCTAGTGATGTGAAAAAACAGTTGGCTTCAATCTCTGAGGAGATGATGGATCTGGCTAAGCATCTTCCAGACTCTTTCAGAAAATTGGAAAATCTACAGAGGTTAAATATTATATGTTTTTCCCCCCTCTATTCTCTGTCATTATTGCATTTTCCTGTATTTGAAATAATGAGGTTCATTAAGGTAGACGCATATAAATTTGCTTGAATACATACACACAGACTACTGTATAAATTTGAGTTGTATCTTTCCAATTGTGAAATAGTACATCAGAAGGTTTAAAACTTTTCTGTCTGCTTTGTTGGATGTTTCCATGAAACAAAGAACTATAATATGAATTATATATTACAATATATTTTTGTATAAACAAAATACAATTCATGAATGCACATGAAGAAAAATATTTAAAGTTCAAAGTTGTTATTTTTTCTATGAGCACCTTTCATTTAATTATATTTTAGTTTAGTCACTTCAAATCTGTCAGTACAAGAGGTTTTTATGCTTAGTAGCTTCATTTTTCTGTTTTTTATTTCATCATTATTTAAGAATTCTACCTATTCAGAAGACATTTAGAACAGAGGCATTCAGATTTTAAATATTGTCCTATAGCCAGAGCACCAGATAATTTGAGATACTTGGATAAAATGTTCTACAGATAGTATATTTAGACAGTAGGAACTACACTTCTCCTTTTTTGGAACCAGGCTTTTCAACCTTGCCTTAATGGCAGTTAAATCTCTAAAAGCAGGAATGCTCTTTAGCAGTGAGGCTTTATAAGTGGCATTATAATTTTGAGGCCAAAAATACTTAGTACCAATGCAAAGCAGTTACTTGGAATTGAAATATTCCTGACAAAATGCAATGTTAATGTATTCTTTTTGGATGGGATTTTTGATATATTTTGATTGAGAGATTATGTTGTAGAAATTCAGCTCCTTTTCAAAGTCTTTTTTTTCCCTTAGCAATTATTTTCAGTAGTTTTTATGTAACTTAGAGACCTAACTTTTAAATAAGGGGAGGTACCATAAAAGCCATTTCTTACTAATTTTTTTTTTTTTTGGTCCACTTCTGTTGTCAGCGGCACGGGAATTTGTGTTTCTTTTTTTTGCGTCATCTTGCTGCGTCAGCTCTCCATGTGTGTGGTGCCATTCCTGGGCAGGCTGCACTTTCTCTCGTGCTGGGCGGCTTTCCTTACGGGGCTCACTCCCTGTGCGTGGGGCTCCCCTATGCGGGGGACACCCCTGCGTGGCAGGGCACTCCTTGTGTGCATCAGCACTGTGCAAGGGCTAGCTCCACACGGGTCAAGGAGGCCCGGGGTTTGAACCGCAGACCTCCCATGTGGTAGACGGGCGCCCTATCCACCTGGCCAAGTCTGTTTCCCTTACTAATTTTTACATTTTTCTCTCCACAAAAGGAAAAAAGAAGCCTTTGCATGATTTTTACATGCTGTTCAGAGTTTTGTTCTAGCAATGAAATTACCTATTAAATGTAAATTACATATACTTAATGCTTTGCTTTATAATTTCAAAGCATAAAGAGATTTTCTTAAAATTAGAGAATGAGAAGTACTGGATTCATTTTTAATAAAGAGAAATCTTGTGAAGTACTGTCCAAACAAGAACTGGTCAGATATGTATTTCATGTTCTTTGTAGTGAATGTACAGTAATCTAATTTATTTAAATTCCATCTCAGAACCAGGAGGGAACAAAACAGGTCTCTGAGCAGTCAAATTACATTCTGTAATCATGTGTTCAGGCTCACTTTCTATATTCCCAGTGTACACCATGAGGCCACATTCAGAGCATATTTCTTTTCATTTATAGGTACAGTTTGGCAAGCTTGGATATCTAGTGTTTTATGTTCAAAGTGGACTAATAGTGAAAATTAGATATGAATGGGGAATGGTGTGCGCACAATAAGAGCAGGACATGACAACTGGCAATCCTTGAAGGAGTGGACAAGATTATAAAAATTAGAAACAAGAACTCAAAGTATAGTAGTTTGAGCTCTGATAGAGAAGGGAACGGGTTTGTTCTTCAGTGGACTCTGAAGATAATGATGTTATACAGCACTGCTTAGTAATTGATTTATTGCTGTTGTGCACTTGACATTTTGCTGGGTATTAAGAGTGTCTACAGGCTACTAATGTGCATAATAACAATCCTAAGAAGCAAAAGTACACTTTACCTTATTGAAGAAGGCAGGACAGTCTTTGGTGTTTTTTAGAGTAAATATTAGTGATTTTATGTGACAAGTGGCACTCTTTGATGTTCATGCAGGTGAATGAGGCCTTACAATCTTGGCAGTTGATCCCTGCTGCTTTTGCCATTACAACATTCCCCATGCATTTAATAATTACACTGTCACCTATCTCTTACTGAAGTATTTGCGAACAGTTTTTTTCTATTTGAATAGTTCTGTGTAATGTTAAATGTTCTTTATAAGTTTTGAAGAATTTTAGAGTATCAGAATTGGTGGATTTTTAGTTTTGAATTGAATTTTGCTTCTGTGTTGATGTAGACTTTGTCAACTTAAGCTTGAGCCCAGAATCTTGTTATTGGTGCTATTTTCAGGGTCGAAATAACTTGCAGAACAGCTTAGCACCTTTGATAGTTTATTCCTATGAAAGAACAAATTTTTATTTGTCATCAGTATAAACGTTTAGAATACATGTCAGTTTTTATTAAGTATTGCTTTTAAATACAGAAGAATTATGAGCTAAACAACAACAGTAATCAGTAGGTAAGGTATACCGCTTTGCTCATCTTGCTTTCTTTTCTAATTTCAGTTTTTATGCAGGACCTAAATATTTCTTTAATAAGCCCCACAACCAATAGACAAGATAGCATGTCTTGTTTTACCCTAGCATTGGTTTTCCTTCACAATTAACCAGGTTTAGTTATAACCATTTTTAAGTCAAGTTAAGAAACTCATTTCAGATTTATTCATATGACTCCTCTCCATGTTTTTCCACTTGTTTTAGTTGCCTGCTAATGTGAAGTTTTTCTATTCCAAGGAATATGTGTTCAATTTTGAGATTTTCAGAGATGCAAACAGCATCATTTTTGAATTATAGCATAAACACCAGTTATAGTTGGGGGAATAATAATTGATTGGTAATTTAAAAAATTTAGGTAGTGTATGAAATCCTAAAAATTTTCTTTTGACTTAACATATTAATGCATAATTGGTTCCCAATTTTTTGATGTATGGCAAGACTTTTTTGTTAAAAATAATCTGTGGTTTGGAGTTCTTAATTAGACTACACCCTTAATGTGTCATCTACATTTTATAGTTTCAGTCTCTTTCAAATGAAGTAAAAACTTTAGGTACTTGAAGCAGTTGGAGTGGAGAGTCCTAGAAATTTTTATGATTTTTCCTGCAAACTCTTCCATTTATTTTGACTTGCTGATCAACCGCAGTTTTTCTAAAAAAAGAAATTTGCTAATTTTTCCGTAAGTCAGCTTAGTGTTCATTGAAATAGTTTTGTTTTTTGTGCTCATGTATCATTCGCTTTCCATTTAATTAATGACAATGAAAGGAATAATTTAAACTGCAATAAAAGGTTTAAGTATCACAAACAAGTTTGGGAGCCAACACTACTGACTCTTGGTAAGTATACAAGTAAACCATTGGGTCTAGAAATGTGTAGCTGTACTAGAGAGTAGCCTACCAGCAGTTAGCATATAGTGGGTAATAGGGAGTGAAAAATAACTTTTATCCAGTGGATTCTTCCAGTGAAGGTCAGCTAAGAGAGCTTTGACTTGTTAGAAAACATTAAAATTTGTTGTTATAGTTAATGTAATTAGAGTTAAATTATACTTTCTTCAATTTTTTTTTAGGGTTTCTATACTACTGAAGGATATTTCAGAAAGTTTGTCTTCATTAAGGAAGGTGATATTTGGTTCCACCAATGCCAAGACAGTACTGAGGCCCAGCAATTATTTTGACTTACTATCAATGGAAGATACAACTGCTGATAGGATACAACAGGAACAAATTAGAGAACACAAAAATTTGACTAAAGTTAATGATGAGACTTGGGGTAAATTAATTAAACATGACAGCAAAAATGTACTTGAAAATGAAGTGAAACAAAAAGAAGATGAATTCGAAGATACAAAAGAGGACAATAAATTGAAGGAGAATACGGAAAGAATTGGTTTGATGTCATTAGATATAACAGAATATGAACTCCAAATTTTGGAACAGCAGGCTTGGGAAGAAAATCCTAGTGATGTGACCTCCATATCTGCTGAGGTATTAAATAAGGAGAAAACCAATTTTTCATTCACTAAAGTGAGGATTGACAGATTGTTTTTCCGTGAAGGAACCAATAGTAAATATTGTAGGCTTTGTGGGCAGTAAAGTCTCTGCTGCCACTACTGAACTCTGCTGTTGGAGTGTGAAAGAGGCCATTAACAAATATAAATGAATGTCTATATCTTTGTTCCTGTAAAAACTTTATTTATATCAGAGAAGTTGTGGGTTTATAGAACAATCATGCATAAAATACAAGATACAAGATTCCTATACACCACCCTATTTTTAACACCATGCATTGTTGTGGAACATTGTTATAATTGATTGAAGCCCTTTTTTTTTTAGAAGTGATTCATAACCTTGTTTGACTTAGCAGCCAAGGAATGATACACTTATTACAAATATGTTGAAAATACATGACTTAATGACTTACTGGTTAAAGAGATGGAAAAGTAGAAACGGAACTTCCAAAAAGAATAAAAATAAACTATAGAACTGAAAACCAAGTTACCACAAATGTAGTGACTTAAAACAACACAAAGGTTTTATCTTACAGTTCTGTAGTTCACAAATTTGACATGTGTCTCACTGGGCTAAGATCAAGGAGATGGCAGGGTTGCCTTCCTTTCTGGAAAGTCTACTTAAGGAATCCATTTCCTTACCTTTTCCAGCATCTAGAGGCCATCCTCATTCCTGAGATCATGGCTCCCTTCTTCTATTTTATTTTATTTTTTTTTTGGCAAAATTTTTTAGCAAATATTTTTAATTGTCTTTTTTAAAAAAAGATAAATAGATCACACAAAACATTACATTAAAAAAACATGAGAGGTTCCCATATACCCTACTCCCCTAAAGCACATTTTTATAATTGTACTTTTAGCTCTTAATTCATGGTTTAACGTAGGGTTCACTGTTTGTGTTGTGCAGGTCCATGGATTAAAAAAATTTTTTTAAGGTAGTAACATATATAAAGCCTAGTATTTCCTTTTTAAACCACATTCAAATATATAATTCAGTGCTGTTAATTACATTAAGAGTGTTGTACTTCCATTACCACCATCCATTACCAAAACTTTTCCATTGTCTCTAATAGAAACTATACATTTTAAGCCTTAACTCTCTACTTCGTACCAACACTTCGGCCCTTGGTAACATATATTCTAGATTCTGACTCTGAGTTGGCTAATTCTAATTATTTCATACCAGTGAGATCATACAATATTTGTCCTATTGAGTCTGGATTATTTCACTCAACATGATGTCTTCAAGGTTCATCCATGTTGTCATATGTATCAATACTTTATTCCTCTTTATGGCTGAGTGATATTTCATTGTGTGTATATACCACTTTTTGTTTATGCATTCATTGATTTGTGGGCACTGGTGTTGTTTCTGTCTTTTGGCAATTGTGTATGAACATCAGTGTGCAAATATCTGTTCAGATCCCTGCTTTCAATTCTTCTGAGTATCTTCTTTTTTAAGATTTATTTTATTTATTACCACCCCCCTCCGTCTGCTCTCTTACGTCTATTCACTGCTTGTTTTTCTGTGTCCGCTTGCATTCTTGGCAGCACAGGAATCTGTGTCTTGTTTTGTTACGTTATCTTGCTGCATCAGCTCTCTGTGCGGTGCCACTTGTGGGCAGGCTGTGCTTTTTTTGCATGGGCAGTTCTCTTTGCTTGGTGTGCTCCTTGCACATGGGGGCTCCCCTACACGGGGGACACCCCTGCATGGCATGGCACTCCTTGCACACAGCAGCAGTGCATGTGGGCCAGCTTACCACATGGGCCAGGAGGCCCCTGGGTTCGAACTCTGGACCTCCCATATGGTAGGTGGATGCTCTATCGGTTGAGTCACAACCACTTCCCAAGGGTATCTTCTTAGAAGTAGGTTTGCTAGATCATATTTATAATTAACTTTGAGGAAGTGCCAAACTGTTTCCCACATTGGGTACACCATTTTACATTCACACCAACAATGAATGAGTGTTCGTATTTCTCCATATCTTGTCCAATACTTGTGATTTTCTGTTGTTTTTTTAAAAAGTAGACATTCTAGTGGGTGTGAAGAGTGCTCATTGCAGTTTTGATTTGCAGTTCCCTAATAGCTAATGATACTGAGCATCTTTTCATGTGCTTTTGGGTCATTTGTGTGTCTCCTTTGGAGAACTGTCTATTCAGTTCTTTTGTCCATTTTTAAATTGGGTTGTTGTTGTTTTTTTGAGTTGAAGGATTTCATTATATATTCTGGGTTAAACTCTTTTCAGATCTCTTGTTTCCAAATATTTTCTCCCATTGTGTAGGTTGTCTTTTCCTTTCACAGTAAAGTCCTTTGGGAACAAAAGTTTTTTATTTCGATGAGGTCCTATTTATCTAATATTTCTTTTGTTGTTTATAATTCGGGTGTAAAGTCAGAGAAACCTCTACCTACCACAAGATCCTGAAAATGCTTCCCTGTGTTTTCTTCTAAGAGTTTTATAGTTCTGGCTCTTATATTTAGGTATTTGATCCTTTTTTGAGTTGATTTTTGCATATGATGTGAGGTAGGGATCCAAATTCATTGATTTGCACATGGAGATCCAGTTTTCCCAGCACCATTTATTGAATTGATTATTCCTTTTTCCCCCTGATTGTGTGGGCTTTGCCCCCTTGTCAGAAATCAGCTGGCATAAATGAGAGGTTTGATTCCTGAGCTTTCAATTCAGTTCCTTTCATCTAGATGTCTGTCATGTGCCAGGACCATACCGTTTTGATTACAGTGGCTTTAAAATAAGTTTTTAAAAATATTTTTTTCTTTATTTTTTAAAAGGAGCTTTAGATTACATAAATGTTACATAGAAAATACAGGGTTTAGTAAGTTTTAATATTAGGAAACGTGAATCTTCCAATTCTGTGCTTCCTTTTCTTTTCTTTTTTTTTTTTTTTTTAAAGATTTATTTATTTTAATTTCCCCCCCTCCCCTGGTTGTCTGTTCTTGGTGTCTATTTGCTGCGTCTTGTTTCTTTGTCTGCTTCTGTTGTCGTCAGCGGCACGGGAAGTGTGGGCGGCGCCATTCCTGGGCAGGCTGCTCTTTCTTTTCACGCTGGGCGGCTTTCCTCACGGGCGCACTCCTTGCACATGGGGCTCCCCCACGCGGGGGACACCCTTGCGTGGCACGGCACTCCTTGTGTGCATCAGCGCTGCGCATGGCCAGCTCCACACGGGTCAAGGAGGCCCGGGGTTTGAACCGCGGACCTCCCATATGGTAGACAGATGCCCTAACCACTGGGCCAAAGTCTGTTTCCCCCTTGCTTCCTTTTCAAGATGGATTTGGCTCTTCAGGGTCCCTCACCCCTCCATAAATTTGATTATTGGCTTTTTCATTTCTGCAAAGAAGATTGTTGGAATTTGATGGGATTGCATTGAATCTGGAACAGGCTTTGGTAGCATTGATATTTTAACATATTTAGGCTTCCAATCCATGAACACAGAATGTCCTATTTATAGAGGTCATCTTTGTTTATTTCCAGCAATGTTTTGTAGTTTTCTGTGTAGAAGTCTTTCATATCCTTGGTTAGATGTATTCCTAAATATTTGATTCTTTTAGTATCTGTTGTAAATGGAGTTTTTTTCTTGATTTTCTCTTCAGATTGCTCATTACTAGTATGTAGAAACACTGCTGATTATTGAGTGTTGATCTTGTACCCTGCTACTTTACTAAATTAAGTTATTAGCTCTAAAAGCTTTGATGTGATTTTCAGGGTTTTCTGTATATAGGATTATGTCGCCTGCAAATAGGGAAAGTTTTGCTTCTTGTTTTCCAATTTGGATGCCTTTATTTTTTTTTTCTTACCTGTTTTTTCAGGCTAGAACTTCCAGTAGTTTTGAATAACAGTGGTGACATTTGGGCATCTTTTTTCCTGATCTTAGAGGGACAGATTGCAGTCTTTCAGCATTAAGTAAGATATTAGCTGTGGGTTTTTCATATATGCCCTTTACCATGTTGAGGAAATTTCCTTCTATTTCTAGTTTTCGAACCTTTTTTATCAAGAAGGGAACTGGATTTTATCCATACTTTTTCTGTGTTAATTGAGATGATCATGTCATTTCTGTAATATGGTGTATTACATTAATTGTTTTTCTTATGTTGAACCACCCTTGAATATCTGGGATAAAACCCATTTGATCATGGTATAGTTTTTTTTTTTTAAATAATGCTGTTGGATTTATTTGCAAATATTTTGTTGAAGATTTTTGCATCTATATATTCATAAGAGATATAGGTCGGTAATTTTCTTTTCTTGTGATGTCTTTATCTGGCTTTGGTATAATGGAGAAATTGACCTTATAGAATTAATTAGGGAATACTCCTTCCTCTTCAATTTGTTTGGAGAGTTTGATCAGGATTTATGTTAATTCTTCTTGGTGTGTTTGGTAAAATTCCTTTGTGAAGCCATCTTTTCCTGGGCTTTTCTTTGTTGGGAGGTTTTAGAGTATGACTGTATCTCTTTACTAGCTCTTGGTTTGTTGAGATATTCTATTTCTTCTTGAATTAGTGTAGATAGTTTGAGTGTTTTCAAGAATTTATCCATTTTGTCTGGTTATTTAATTTGTTGGTGTATAGTTGTTTATAGTTACCTTACATAGCCCTTTTTATTTCAGTGGGGTTAGTCGTAATGACCACTTTCCATTTCTGATTTTATTCAATTGTGTCCTCTTTTTTTATTCATTACTATAGCTAAAGGTTTGCCAGTTTTTTTCCTCTTTTCTTAGAATATTTTTTCTTTATTCTCTCTCTTTTGTTTTCTATTTCATTTATCTCTGCTCTAATCTGTTTTCTTCTTTTTCCCTGCTTTGGGTTCAGTTTGCTCTTCTTTTTCTAGTTCTTGCAATTTTGAGAACATCTCTGATTTGAAATATTTCTTTTTTTTTTTTTTAAGGAGTGCATTTAGAGTTATAAATTTCCTTATAGTACTGCCATTACTGTGTCCCGTAAATTTAATATGTTGTATTTTCATTTTCATTCATCTCAAGATATTTCCTCATTTCCCTTGTGATTGCTTTAACACATTGATTGAGTACATTTTTAAGTTTGCACATATTTGTGGATTTTCTCTTTCTCTTTTATTGATTGCTAGCTTCACTCTCTGTGGTTGGAGAAGATACATTGTATGATTTCAGTACTTTTGAAATTATTGAGATTTGTTTTGTGATCTAAAATATGGTCTATCCTGGAGAATGATCCGTGTGCATTTGCAAAGAATGTGTATTCTGTTGTTATTAGGTCAAGTGTTCTAAATATGTTTTAAATCTTGTTGGTTCAGAGTATCATTCACATATGGTACTTCCTCATTGATCTTCTTATAGATGGTCTATCCATTTTTGAAAGTGGTATATGTAAGTCTCCTAGCATTAATGTAGAAGTGTCAGTTTCCCCCTTCAGATGTGTAAGTATTTGGTTCCTATGTTTTGGGGCTCTGCTGATAGGTACCTGTATTTTCATAGTTGTTTTATCTTGTAGAATGATCCTTTATTTCTATAAAATGTCCATCTCTGTCTCTTATAACTATTTTTGACTTAAAGTCTATTTTATCTAATTTTTTTTTAATTTTAATTTTTAATTTTTAATTTATTTCTCTCCCTCCTCCCTGCCCCTGTTGTCTGTTCTCTGTGTCCATTCGCTGTGTGTTCTTCTGTGACCACTTCTATCCTTATCAGTGGCACCAGGAATCTGTGTTTCTTTTTATTGAGTCATCTTGCTGTGTCATCTGTGTGTGTGTGGCGCCATTCTTGGACAGGCTGCACTTTTTTCGTGCTGGGTGGCTCTCCTTACGGGGCCTACTCCTTGCGTGTGGGGCTCCCCTACGCAGGGGACACCCCTGTGTGGCACGGCACTCCTCGCGTGCATCAGCGCTGCGCATGGGTCAGCTCCACATGGGTCAAGGAGGTCCGGGGTTTGTACCGCGGACCTTGCATGTGGTAGGTGGACACCCTATCCATTGGGCCAAGTCCTCTTCCCTATTTTATCTAATGTTAGCATGGCTGCACCAGCTCTCTTTTCTTTACTACTTGAGTGGTGTATTAGTCAGCCATAGGGATGCTAATGTAAAATATCAGAAATCTGTTGGCTTTTATAAAGGGTATTTATTTGGGGTAGAAGCTTACAATAGGCCATAGAGTGTAAGTTACTTCCCTTACCAAAGTCTGTTGCCCTGTGTTGGAGCAAGATGGCTGCCAACATCTGCAAGGGTTGAGGCTTCCTCTTCCTCTTAAGATGTGGTGCCAGCTGCTTCCAGTATCAGCTGTAGGCTGGGATAAGTCTCATCTCTTTCCTGGGGCTTGTTTCTCTCCTGGCTCAGCTGCTCTGCTCTCATCACAAGGCCAGCTGTAAACTGTCAGGTGAATGGCTCATCTCTCTTCCTGGGGCCTCTGCTGTGTCTAATGGAACCTTCTTCTCTATGTATTTACTTCCCAGGGGCTCCAGCATTAAAACTCCAACCTCCCTTCTCTATGGTGTGGCTTCTCTGTAAGTCCCTGCACTCTCATCCTACTGACGTGCCCAGTCAAGCCTTAAATCATTATTTAAATAAGTAGAAGTGAAACCTCTGAATCCAGTATAATCTAGTATGCCCAAAGGAACAGACCGGTTTACAAACATAATCCAATATCTATTTTTGGAATTCATAAACAATATCAAACTGCTATATATGGTATATATTTTTTTCTATCCTTTCACTTTCAACTAGCTGAAGTCTTTGTATTTAAGGTGAGCTCTTATAGATTCCGTATAGTTAGGTCCTGATTTTTTTGTATCCATTCTGCCAGTATCTGTCTTTCTGCTGGACAGTTTATTCCATTTACATTTAAAGTCACTACTTATAATGTAGGACTCTATCTGCCATTTTGCTCTTTAGTCTTTGTAGTCTTATACCTTTTTGTCCCCCAATTTTTCATTAATGCCAACTTTCATATTTATTTCATTTTATTGTGTTGTATCATATTGTGTCCTTTCTCCTTTCTGTCTGGATATATTTTTCATGTTGTGGTTTCCATGGAGTTAAAATTTAACATCCTATATATATGTATTTATCTATAATCATATTTGATTTGATATTAATGAGTTTAATATACACATACATTATTACTACACTTCTCTATCTACCCACCTTTTTTGTACTTGTTACAGATTATATCTTTGTAAATTGTATGCCAAAACCATAGATTTATCATTACTTTTTATGCATGCATTTTTGTAGTGTATTAGTCAGCCAAAGGGGTGTTGTTGCAAAATATCAGAAATCTCTTGGCTTTTGTAAAGGGTATTTATTTGGCGTAAAAGCTTATAGTTAGGCCCTAAAGAGTCCAACTCCAGGTTGCTTTCTGACTGAAGTCAGTTGCCATGTGTTGAAGCAAGATGGTTGCCAGCCTCTGCAAGGGTTCAGCCTTCTCTCTTTCAGCTACAGGTTGGCATAGGGCTTGCTTCTTTCTGGGCCTTCTCAGCTCCTCAGCTGCTCTGGACTCTTCACAAGGTCAGCTGTAAACTATCAGGCAAATGGCTCATCTCTTCCCAGGTCCATAGGATCAACGTTTCTCTCCTCTTCCGTGTCTATGAGAACTTCTCTCTTCCTAAGAAGGTTTTCATCAGCCCACCAAGGGGGCAAGGACTCAACCCTGAGTCACGCCCTACTGATGTCCTGAATCAAGCCCTAATCTGAACAGGTAATTTAATCAAGTCACGTCAGCTGAATCCAGTGTGTTCAAAGGGTATCACAGCCAGAGGAGCAGACCAGTTTAGAAACATATCACTATGTTTTTTTTGGAACTCATACATAATATCAAACAGCTGCATGTTTAATTAGTAAGAAGTGGAGTTACATACCCCCCCCCCAAAAAAAAGGGCAATGCAACAACACTGGCATTTATAATCACCCAAAGAGTTGTTTTTTTGTTGGAGAGCTATTTCTTCATGCCAGTTTGAACCACTGTCTAGTGTCCTTTCTTTTCATTCTGAAGAACTCCCTTTAGCCTTGCTTGTAGGGTAGGTCTAGTGGTCAAGAACTTCCTTAGCTTTTGTTTATCTGGGAATGTCTTAATCTTTCTCTCACTTTTTTTTTTTTTTTTTGAGGTACCAGGGGCCAGGAATTGAACCCAGGACCTTGTATGTGAGAAGCCAGCACTCAACCACTGAGCTACGTCAGCTTCCCTGACGTGTTTTTTTTTTGTTTCTTTTCCTTTTTTTTCAGGAGGTGCCAGGAACATGCATGGGGGAGGCCAAAACGCAATAGCTTGAGCCACATCCACTCCTCCCTCAATCCCCTCCCCACGGCTCCCTCATCTCTTTGCTTATTGTTTTTTCTTTTGCTCATTTTTTGCACTTGTTGTCTGCTTCTTGTCTTGCTTGTTGTTTTTGCTTGTTGTCTGCTTGTTTTTTTCTTTAGGAGGCACTGGAACTGAACCTGGGACTTCCCATGTGGGAGGCAGGTGCTCAACTGCTTGAGCCACATCTGTTCCTTCTCCCTCACTTTTGAAAGAAAGCCTCACCAGATATAAAATTTCTGGTTGGCCATTTTCTTTCAACATTTTAAGTATTTCAACCCATTGCTTTCTTTCCTCTATCATCTGATGAGAAATTGGTACTCTAATTGGGACACTCTTGTACACAACGCTTTGCTTTTCTCTTGCATCTTTTAGAACTCTCTCCTTGTCCTTTGCAAGGAGATGGGTCATAATTTTCTCCTTTTTCCGGTTTGGTGTTCTCTGTGCTCCCTGGACGTATATTTATGTCTTTTGCTTTAGTTGTGGAAGTTTTCTGTCACATTTCTTTGAACATTGATTCTCTGTAGAAAAGGCTTGGATTGCTGTGAACAGACTGTTAGTAAAAATATGGACACTAAAGATACTGCTGATTAGGCCTTAGAAATGATGATTGTGTCATTGTAAACTGGGAGGAAGGCGATTCTTGTTTTAAAGTGGCAGAGAACTTGGCAAAATTCAATCCTGATGATAAATGGAAAGCAGAATTTGAAAGTAACTGGCTTGTGTATATACCTGAGATTTGTGAACTAAATGTGGAAAATGTGGCCTGGTTTCTCCTTGCAGCTTATAGCAGAATGTGAGAGGAAAAGGGTGAGCTGAGAACAGAACTCCGGGGCATAAAGAAACCAGAGATTAATGGTTTCAGAAATTCTGAGCTTCTGGATAACGTGTTCCTAGAAAATAGAGCCCTGCATGAGAATTTAACTGAATGTGGAACCAGCCAGTCTTTTTAGTGTAAGTCAGGATTGGAAATGCAGTTATTCAGGGAGGATTTTGGAAAGTTAAATGTCTGATAGCTTGGGTCCCTATTTCCTGCCTGCTAGACCAACATGTTTTTTTTTTTTGCGAGATCTCTGTGAATGGTACCATTGCCAGCCTGAACTAAAAAGGGGCAGAAAAGGGAGAGAAGGAAAGAAAAATGACTTCACGGGCAAAACGTGGAAGCTGAGGTCTGGATTTTAGACATCTTTTAGGGCCAAGAGAGAGACCCTGCCCATGGTGTGTAAAAGGGTGAGTTTTCCCTGGCATTTGAGGAGGGTCGACCTCCTGCCCTGTTGTTCAGGGAAAGTGCTGCCACCCCAAGCTTTAGAGAGGATGGAGCACATTCCCCTGGGGTTGTGGAGAATTTGGTTTTCACTCCACTGTTCTGAGGGGGTTGGGCCTGCACCCCAGAGATTGAGAGAATGTAGCCATCACCTCAGTGTTCTCGGAGTGTGAGTTCTGGAGTCTGGTGGCCACCAGATGGAGATGAGAACATGGCCACTGCGCAAGCCTTTGGAAGGGGTGGGTCTCCATGAGGCCCCAAGGAACAGAAACTATCCTCCCATGGATGATTCTCAGACTTTGAAATCTAATGGAGTATGCTCTGCAGGGTTTTGGAACTGTTTGGGACCCATGACCCATTTTCCTTCCAGTTTCTCCCTCTGGCGATGGAAATGTTTATCTGTGACTGTCCCTCCTTTGTATATTGGAAGCAGATAATTTGTTTTCTCAGTTTAACTGGTCTGCAGCCAGGGGGGAATTTTTCCCCAAGACAGACTGCATACTTATAACTGATTTTAATAAGATTTTATTCTGAAGCGATTTAAAGCTTTTTGAAATATTATAATGTAATGAGTGTATTTTGCCTATGGAAAGAATGTGCCTTTTTGGGATCCAGAGGGTGGAGTGTGACAGTTTGAAGCATTTTGTGGATCTCAGGAGAGATCATCTTCTTGGAGCTAATCCATTCCTGTGGGTGTTGGACCCACTGATTGGAATGGATTCAGTTGGGGCCTTTGATTAGGTTGTTTCAGTTAGGCATGACCCAGGGTTGGTCTTGGTCCTTTTCCTAGAGTCCTTTTTAAACAGAGGACTGAAAACAGAGACAAACAGAGAAAAAGCTGCAAAGATGGAGAGAAGGAACCCTGGAGCTCAGAGAGGAACCCACGAGAGGACAGTGCAAACAGAATAGCCAGAAGCTGAAGGAACCAGGCCCAGAAGAGAAGCAGGAGGCTCCATGTGCTGTGCCTTGTGGAAGGAGTCCAGGATCACAAGCAGCCGACCTTCAGTGAGACAGCATCTCTGATAACGCCTTGATTTGGACACCTTCACAGCCTCAGGATTGTAAGCTTTTAACGGAATAAATTCCCATTGTAAAAGCCAGCCCATTTCTGGTATATTGCTTCCAGCAGCTTTTAGCAAATTAAAATATGCCCCTTTCTTCTGCTTCTGGGATCCTGATGATGCATATATTGGTGTGCTTCATGGTGTCCCAGGGGTCTCTTGTGCTATATCTGTTTATTAAATTCTCTGTTTTTTGCTTGTCAGTCTGACTCATTTCAATTATCTTGTTTTCCATTTTGCTGATTCTTTCTTCTGCCAGCTCCAGCCTGCTGTTGGAACCCTCTGGGGAATTTCCTATTTCAGTTATTGTGGTTTTCAAGTCCAGTAGTTCTGTTTGGTTCCTTTTAAAAAGTCTGTCTCATTTTTGAAATTCTCATATTGTTCATTGTTTTCTGGTATTCTTTAGTTCTTTCTCTATATTTTTATTTTAGCTCCTTGAGCACATTGAAGATCATTGTTTTATTTTTTTATTTTTTTATTTTTTTAAAGATTTATTTATTTATTTAATTTCCTCCCCTCCCCTGGTTGTCTGTTCTTGGTGTCTATTTGCTGCGTCTTGTTTCTTTGTCCGCTTCTGTTGTCGTCAGCGGCACGGGAAGTGTGGGCGGCGCCATTCCTGGGCAGGCTGCTCTTTCTTTTCACGCTGGGCGGCTTTCCTCACGGGCGCACTCCTTGCGCGTGGGGCTCCCCCACGCGGGGGACACCCTTGCGTGGCACGGCACTCCTTGCGTGCATCGGCACTGCGCATGGCCAGCTCCACACGGGTCAAGAAGGCCCGGGGTTTGAACCGCGGACCTCCCATGTGGTAGACGGACGCCCTAACCACTGGGCCAAAGTCCGTTTCCCAGAAGATCATTGTTTTAAAGTCTTTTCCAGTATGTGCCTAGTCTGGTCTTCTTCATTAATGTTTTCTGGATTAATGTTTTCTCCCTTTGGCTCATTTCCTGTTTTTGGTTTGTAATCCTTTGTTTGTACACTGTACCTTTTAGTATTTTAAAATGTTACCCCTAGGTTTATTTTCTGAGATAGCTCTTTCTTGCTTTTTAACCAGCTGGTGATATGACAGAGATTTTCTTAAGTGTCAGCCCTACTTTGGAAGGTCAACCAAAGGCAAATGTAAAGTGCAGGGTCCTCTCTGTCTTTTTTGGGCCTCTGACTTTTCTTGGGCTTGTGCTTGCTAGTGGCTTTAGGATTTCTCCTGTTAACAGGAATTTGAATGCCTTCTCTCCTTCCCAGGAGGCAGGCCTTCTCCTGGGTGTTCCACTGCCAGAATGAAAGCTGGTAAACCTTTGCCCCAGGTGAAAAGCCTCAGTTGTTTATTTTACTGCTTTCATTGTCTGACAAATTCTGGGAGGAGTTTCCCAGTCAATCTTTCCCAGGGAGAATAAAGCAGGGACCTACAGAGGGACAGCTGACTGGTTCCAAACTGCCCTGGAAAAGGGGTGAGGGATGGGTAAGGAAGGGTGCCAGGACCTTTGTCCACTGCTTCCCAAAGCTGGGCTTTCTTGACTTGTCCAGCAAATGCAGTCTTTCTGCTGTCCTTGGCAGCTCTATGCAAATACACCATCTTTAAGTCTTCCCCACCTTTGTCTGGGGCAGGTTGAAATAATGCTTGCCCTCAGAGACAGACTTTTTTGCAAGCCGAAGTATCTTATCAAAAAGCCATGATCAGCAATCAGCCGTACCTGCCCCAAATTTTGGGTAAGAGGACTTTTGTGCCTCACTCTTGCAGTAGAAATCTATGCCAGGGGCTGGACCCCATTGCTACTTGCCACAAGTGTGGGGAGTGGGTGCCATTAATAGTCATGCAGAGAGAGCAGTTTACTGGTATTTACTATAATTTACCAGCCTCTTCCTCCTGCTTTTCCCAGAATGCTGTACAGTGTTCTACTGGATTCCAGAGTTTTGATATAGTAGATTCAGACAGTTCCTACTTGTTTTGTAGTTCTTCTGGTGGATGGGTGATTCCTGGAGCTTCTTACTCAAACATCCCTACAGTCCTCTCTCAGTAAAACTTTACATGAACAGGTAGTAGGCTGGATTTGGCTTGCATGACACAGTTTGTCAATACTGCTTTTGGGCATAAAATACATGGCTTTGTGGAAAGATTTTATAGTGCCAATAGATACTTGCTGTAATTCAGCATTTTTATGTAATAGCTCTGCTTTTTTGTATACTCCCTCTGTATCTATTACTTGCTATCCTAACATGAATTCTCATAAATTCCTGATATTTTTGACACTAATGTTTACCGTCATCTAGCATGTCAGTAACCCGTTTTTATTTTTCTTAACAAGTCATTGTTCAAGATTCTATATTCTCCCTCAACTGAATATTTGGATTTCTAATTATTGTATCCTAATTATATTAGTTTGATTTGTGAAACTATGTTTTTTTCCTTGTTAAATTAAGATTATTTTTTGAAATAATGAATTTACAATAGAGAAATCATTGTGTTTCTTATTGTAAAGAAAAATTATAAAAAGAATAAAGCTGTACATTTCACCTCATTTGCTTTTCATTAGTTAAAAAAATTTTTTTTCTAGAGGCAACCTGTCTCAGTATTTGAGAAATTCTCTTGGTTTTGGCAATGATATTAGTAATCACTTCTACTAGTATATAAATACATTGTATTTAAAATTTTTTTCAAGCAATTATCATGTCAACCATTTGTTAAATGGATTTTCTTCTTCCCTTTGGGAAATATCTTTGTTAACATCTGCAGTACCCTTTAATGTTTTAGAAGGTTTTTATTAGGTACACATTTTAAAATGATATGTTTCATATAATGTTATAACATTATGATCAGGATTTCATGATCTGACTAGGATGTCTGTCACCCCAATAATTGCAATTTTTATTGTGTAATTACTAGCATTGTTTCTTTTATTCACTAAAGACCCCATTTAACACGTGGCAACTCATCATGTTGAGGGAAATAAGCCAGAACAAAAGGACAAATTTTGTATGATCTCACTGATAGGAAACTATTAAAATAAGCAAATTCATAGAATCGAAATCTAGAAGGTAGGTTACCAGGGATGGTATGTGGATTGGCAATAGGGAATTGAGGCTTAAAATATACAGAGTTTCTATTTGGAATGATGGAAATATTTTGGTAATGCATGGCGGTGATGGAAGCACAACAGTTGTAACATAATTAACAGCATTGAGATATATATTTGAATGTGGTTAAAAGAGGACATGTTAAGTTGTATATATGGTAACAGAATAAAAATCGTTAAAAATCCATAGACCTGCACAACACAGTGAACCTTAAGTTAAATCATGAACTATAGTTAATAGTACAATTACAAAAATAGTACAATTATAAAAATGTGCTCAGTTGTAACAAATGTACCAGACCAATGCAAGATGTTGATAATAGGGTCATATATGGGAATCCTGGGCTTTATATAAGATTACTCTGTAAACTCCCAACTGCTCTCTCTAAAAATAAAAAAGGCCCCATTTAAATAGTAAAGGTAATTTTTCCCTCCTAGAATAAAACTTATTTTAAAATCTTTCATCTTTTCAACTTAATGTTTACAGATTGATTAGCGCTATATTTCTTTTCCCAATAGTCAATTTAGATATTGAGCATTGTTATTTGGTTCCTCTTTTTATAGGTTTCTTTTGTATGTGTTTCCAACCTGTAGGACGTTTAATTCCTGGGACTAACACGTTATTGTGAAGGTTCTTCAAATCAACCTTGGCAATAAACTGAATGACTTATACAACACTTTTCAAATATAAGTAGATGCTATTTGTAAAATACTGATTTATTTAAAGGTATTATTCAATCGTAGCTTTTTGCAATCTTTTAAAAATCTGTAGATAGAAAAAAATAATTACTCTTTCTGACATGCATAGGAGTCATTTTACTCAAAAAGTTTGAGAAACGTTTTGACAATGTTTAGCCATAGTTGGACTAGTTACTTTGATCTTAATTTAGGGTGTCAGGTTTTATTTCAAGTCTGTTTCTCTCTCTTGTGTATCTGTCTGTTTATCTATCTTGTATAACAATCAATCATGTCAACTAATAAAGCGTATATTGCATAATTTTCTGTTAGAGAGGGAAAAAGGAAGTTGTCTAAAGATATCTAGTATATAGGAACTTTATTTTGTAGGAAAGAGTATGGAGTCAATACTAAAAAGTAATGTTTAAAATACTTTTTTTTTTTTTTTAACATTTCTCTTCCAAGGAAAAGGAAAAGGATATGTCTTATGTAATTGAAAGTGATGAAAACTTAGAAATGGAGATGCTTAAGGTATGTTTAAAATTATGGAAATGTTACTTCATTTTCCTTCCAAAGCACATTTATGATAATTAAAATATTAATTCTAAACCAAGTCCTATCATTATGATTAGGTAACATTAGATTTTAGGTTTTCTGATTTATGTTTCTTTATACCTTTATTTGGCATATGAACCATGTTCTGGAATTAGTATGATAATTCTTTTCCCTATGTTTTCTGAGTTCCCTCTTTCGTCATTTCCTTTGAAGCTTTTTCTGGAATGTGGGAAGTGATTAAACTCTCTGGTATTGAAATAGATTTCTTCTCATCCCTGTGTATCCCCTACCACCTCTTTAATTGGAAGTTCTATTTTTGTATAATCAATATTTTAAATTTTCTTTGTATTTTTTTCCCCACGGATATTATGTATTTATTTCATATAATATTCTGCAGTTGAAAATGGTTCCATTTCCCCCTACTTTCATTATAAAGGTTGTGACAGTAGTATTTAGTAGTTTATATCATTTCCCCCCTTCTTCCAATCCCATTTCTTTAGACCATAATAAAGTAAAGCCAGTTTAGTCACGTTAAGTGAAAAATGAAGAAATATGCAGAAGTTCACCATTATGCCTATTTTTTTATTCCTCATCTTTATGTTGATGTGATTTTTCTTTCTGTGAAATAAGATTAACTTCCTGATTCTTTAGTGTTTGAGGCAGAGAAGAGGGTAGTCATTTAGAATGTGGACTCTGAATTCAGATGTGGGTTTGAATCCCACTTTTTCATTTATTAGCTATGTGACTTTGGGCAAGTTTCTCAGCCTCTCTGATACTCACTAAATGTAATTATTATATGAGATATTGCTTGCAAAGAGCTTAGTGCAGAGCCTGGCATTTAGTAAATGTTTAATAAAAATTAGCTAGTAGTATTAGTAAACATAAATATTAAATCATATTTCTTTATTAACTATTTCTTTGAGGAGTGCTGTTCAAAAAGTGCATTTATAGAATACTATTGTACTTCCACAAACATATATTATATATTGAACCTTTTAAAAGGCAACCTGGATGCCCATGTTAGAGAACTTTATTTCTTAAATACTTTTCTAAGTGTGCTTGTGGACTTGAATAAAAAAGATCAGAAACAGCCACTTTCTTTTCCAAGCCTGAAATGAGTATACTTTTATTTTCTAACCTTTAAAATAAAAAATTGAATTGGTAGTTTAATAAATAAAATGAAAGTTATTAAAGTTTAATAAATGAGAACCACAGTTAATAATGTCTTCATCATGTCTCAAAGAATTTACAGCTGAAACAATTGGAAAATATTCTAACATGCTTGGAATAGATAATCGTCATTATCTTTGGGGGAGTGTCGGATGTTGTCAAGTCAAAATAAACAAATACCTTTCTTTAAACTCGTAATATTCCTTTCATAACTTTTTTGAAGCTTTTATTTTGTTTGACAATTTCAAAACACATTAATAGTTGGCTTATAGTTTAAACCTTATTATTCAAAAAGAATGTGGCATTACAGAAATAACAAAAAAAGACAAAAAATGATAATATTACAACCCACATTTACAGTTAGGGTATTGAAAACATTGAGGTGTAATTTCAAAAAAACCTTTTAAATTATCCAAATACAGAATTTATGGTAACTTTTCCCAGAGGGTTGTTCATTAAATGATATTAAAGAACTCTGTTTGTCCTGGAAGTATTCTATCTTTGGCCTTGTGCCTTTGAAACCATTGTTGAGCATATATTTAAAATGGAGCACACATGTTCTTTTGTGGTATTGCTTGCACATCTGCCAGTTTTGAACAAAATTGTAGGCTCTGTTAATAACACTCCTTTTGTGTTCGGTGAAAAAGATACGACGTGACTGGTTTTGCTTTTAAAATTTCTTTAAACTTTCAGTCTTTAGAAAATCTAAATAGTAGCATGGTAGATCCAGTTCATTCTGAATGCTTAGAAATGGAAAGAAATCTGGGTCTTCCTACTGATGAAGATGATGAAGATGAAAATGAAGCAATTGATGAGGAAGAAGATGATGAGGGTAGGTACTGAAATATGTTTGAAATGACTTACCTATGATACCTACCACTGACTTTAATTTAAAGTCCAGTTTTTAAGCTTTTTGGAGGTCAGGAACTTTGTGGCCTATAATTAAATTAATTACATCAAAATGGACCTTTAAGTCCCTCAGTGCTTTGGTCTCCATAAAGCTCAATCTTAATATTTATAAAAATAGAGTAATAGAAATATTATGCCATTTGCAATGTGGCTCTGTGAAACTTTTCATCTTGAGTTTTATAATTTACATCTTAATGGCAGTCATAGTCATTTATACTTGCATTAAACATCATTGTAAATGGCATAAATAACATAGTGTCTGCCTTTCAGGGGCTTAACTTTTAAAATAAATTGCCAATATCATTGTATGTGGACTAATTTTCAGACTGTATATGCTAAAGATAGTAAAGAATCCACTAAATGACCATCTTATTTTTAAAGTATAAATAATAATATTCATTATGGTGAATTGTGGGGTCTTATAAAGTTGAACTCTCAGTAGAACTAGATTTTAATACTCTAATGTGGGAATTATATTCAAATATATAAATATGCTGAAAAAATTGTTTTCCCCTTGTTTTCTCCTATTAAATAGACACTATTTCTCCAAATCATTTTGGTTTTATATTAGAACACTGGAATTACTGAAGCTGAGAAGTGTAATGAACTTTTATGTATTTAGTGATGTATTGTCTTGATTCTTTGCTTTGTTCCTTCTTGCTGCTCAAGAACCCTTCAATCATAAAGTAGACAACAGCAGTCAATTGGGTAAAACTAATACAACTCCATTGTGCCATGCAGTTAGAATTTTGGTTAGAGATTTGTTGGAGTGGTAACTAAAATGAAAATTTTGTTTAAGTTCTGGACTTCATTTGAGACATAACTGTGATTTTCTATTACTATTAATTGAAAGTTATAAAATATGGATGGTAAATTTCTTGTCATAGTTGGATCTAAATGTCAGAAGTATAGCAGATTCTGTAGCTGGCTCAGTATGAATCCCAACAAAGCTCTGAACCTTAGTAGTAAGTAAGTGATCAAAGTTTACCTACTGCCATGGCTGGTACCCAAAGCACCAAATATTTCACTCTTTCCCGCCATCTAAGGTGGTCATATGAGGAGTCAAAAAAGATGAATGGCTCCTGTTTCACATGTTTCAAGAATGCTTTAAAACACCCACCCCCAAGTAGATGCTGGGTCTCAAACACAGCTATAGCTTTGCACCTAGTATCGTCTCTGTACCTCTGGCTCTCCAACTTGGCTGCACATCGGAATTACCTGGGGCATTTTCAAAACAGGGACATTTGGCTCCCACTGGCAGATATTTTGATTTAATTTGTATAGGTTTTTCCTAGGCATTAGGAGATTAAAAACCTCCCCAGGTGATTTTAATGTGCAGCTTTAAGGCAGGATTCTCAAATTAGGTAGTCTAGATCACCCCAGAGGAGTTTTAGAAAATTCTGATGCTGATGTTCCGATGTCAGAGATTCTAATCTAATTGTCTTCAGGTACAGTCTAGGTAGGTATGGGGATTTCTTAAAAAGCTCCCCAGATGAGCCTATTTTTAGATTTATGCAGTTAGATCAGATACTCTGTGAGGCTCTTTTCTAACTCTAACAGTTTGTGGTTCTACCCGAAAAGAAAAGTTGTTTAGTTGTTTAGGTGCTTGACTGTTTCACTGTACTCTAGTAACTAGATAGTTTTGGAGGAGAGCTAGGGTCATAAAGTACTGTCATTTTCATTGTTGGTGGTGGGGCATGTGTCAGTATTTTATGTTTTCTAAGAAATTATTTTATGTAATGGACTAGGTGGAGTAGCTGAACAGTTTATACCCAAGGATCAGCAAACTTTTTCTGTGAAGGGCCCGATAATAAATACCTCAGGCTTTGCTGGCCTTGTGGTCTGTGCTTGTGCACATCCCATCCTCTCTCAGCTAGACCTCTTCCTTACTTCTTTGCCTGCCTAACTCCTACCAGAGCGTCAAGATGTGTGTAGGCGCCATCCCCGCTGGGAAGCTCTTAATTCCCTCTGTACCCTTTACCCATGAGGTGCCCCTCCTGTGTAAGCTACTTACTTTCCCCTATTATCTACAGGGGCACAGCAATTTTCACCTTCTTTTGTAACTGTCTCCCGCATTTCACTGTGAATTTTTTGAGGTCAGGGACTTGGTGTTTTATTCCTGTAGTGTAATGTTGGAATAAATGCTCAAAATCACATTCTAGGGAGAATAATTTTGTGACTATGCACTTTAAAAGATGGAAAATAGTAAATTATGGTTCCTATTACCATATTTTTAAGTCTAATCTAGTACACTTCTATTTGAACAAATATGTCCATTTTGGTTTATTTTATATTAAGACCAGCTGTTACCAGGACCCAGTGCAAAACAAGTTATTTGCCTCAAGACTTATTTTGGCCATTCCAGCTTTAAGCCGTGAGTATTATCTCAGTTAGTTAAATTATGTATTTAATATTTTCTTCACAAAGGAGAAAAGCAAAAAATCCATCCATTTAAGAGTAACAATGCAGTTTTACTATAGTTTATCCATGCCGTATTGTATTTCCTATAATTTGATTACAAAGTTATTTTGTAGTAATAGTTATATAAAATTGATTTCTGCAAATTGTTTTTATAAGCAAGGAAAAATGGTTTTCCTTTAGCATATAATCAGTGTGGATAGTAGCTTAAATACATTAATAAAGGAATTTTAATTTCATGCTGGCTTGTTTTTCATTAAATAATCATTTTGTACATCTTTTTGTCCAAAGGATGCTTAATCTGATATACATTCATAAGACAAGATTTTCAAGAACAGTAATAATCTTATTTATTTCAACATAATCAAAAGTATTTATATGTAAAGGAGCACATTACTAAGTATTAAAATGAGAAAAAAGAGATGAGAGGAAGAACAAGTAAATCTGGATAAAACTAATAGCAATGTAAAAATCTAGACTGGGTTTAGAAAATCTATTCAGAGAATTTAAAATTTAATCCACTGAAGCATGTCTTTCATTTTTTCCCTTTTGATCTTATTTCGTTAAAAATTAAAGAATGACCTACATACAGAAAAGTGCCCAAAAATGTACAAATCAATGAATTTTCACAAAATGTGATTAACCAGCTCTCAGATCAAGAATAGATCATTATCAGCACACCAGAAGACCACCTCTGATTGACTTTTTCCTTAACATTTTATTGAGAAAAATTTCAAAGATATGGTATAATTTAAAAAGTTTCTTTTTACTGAGAATGTCTGTGTAACCACCATGTAGATTCTATAACATTTTACTATATTTGCTTTATTACATATCCTTCTATTCATCTCTCTCTCCATTAATCCTCCAATTTTTAAAATGCATTTCAAGGTAAATTGGAAACATCATTATACTTTCCACTAGGTACTTCACTTGTAAATCATTAGCTAGAGTTCAATATTTATTTCATTTTTTTCTTTTGATGTAAAATGTACATACAATGAAATGTACAAACCTTATGTGTACATTTCCACATCTTAAATGTACATGTGCACACCACTGAGACCAACATCCTTATCAAGATATAGAAGGTCACTATTACCCCAGAAAGTTCCTTCATTTCCCTTTTCATTCAGTCCTTGCCCCTGTAACTTTATCCATTTCTTTTAAATTATATTGGATAGCCAATGCATAGCTTGGATTTTTTTTTATACTTCAGATATATGTAATATAATTTAATCCATACACCAAATGGAAACTCCTAGTTCATTTTGTTTGAATGGGAGATTGAGCAAATGGAAATGTTTGTTTTAAAGTTCCAAGATTTTTTACATGTTTGCATTTAAAGATCAAAAATATATAAAAGGAATTCTGTTAGAGGAAGAGAAAAAGTTACATGGGTTTCAACTTGTCCCTTGGGTTTTTTATTAGTAAAATAAAATAGGTTTTTCTTTTTACCCTCAAGGGCTCAGTGGAAAGTAATTCATTCTGTATTGGAAGAAAGAAGAGATAATGTTGTTGTCATGGCAACTGGTGAGTTGTACTTAAGCAAATAACCTAATACTTTAAAAAAGAAAACTTGGTTTTAAAGTGCTTACTTTTTCATTAAGCTCTCAAAATAAAAATTCAGATGGTGTAAAATATAGAAGAGATGGAACAGAGAATAGATGCTCAAATTTATGCATGAATTAGCTCTTATGAAGCTAGCATAACTTTAAGCCCATGCAAGCATATTGTAAGAAGAAATTAAAGTGTTAAGGGTTTATTTTTTATTTATATTCGTGTATTAATTTTATTTTAAGGTTACGGAAAGAGTTTGTGTTTCCAGTATCCACCTGTTTATGTAGGCAGAATTGGTCTCGTTATCTCTCCCCTAATTTCTCTGATGGAAGACCAAGTTCTCCAGCTTGAGTGAGTAATGTTTTCCTTGCCACATTATCTTCCTTTTTTTCACATCTATGAATGAAGCATCTGATCTATCATGTATGTTAAAATCTAGTTACCATTATCACATTTCTGTAAGTACTACTTTTATCTTTATTAGTAATAAATCACTTGTTGGTGAAGGAGCTTTACCCCCTTTCATGATTTCTCTGATATTCAAGATTATCAGATGGCCCCTGCTGAATTTTTTAAAAAGTGTTATGTTTTATGCCAGTTTACATTGCATATCTCAAAATTTGTTTCTCTTTTTGTTACCCTTTGTCTTTAGCTAAGTATAAAATATATAGGGGATTATTTTAAAAACAGAAACAATTTAAACATTCAATGAGGGTTTAATCTTTTTTAAAGACCTACTGTAAGAATCCATCTTCTGGTGTGGTATTTGAAAGAATTTATTTATTAAAGTACATGAGTTATATAAGAAAGGGGAATACAAAAAGAGGAATACACATTGTTATATTTATTTCTCCTTCTTTCGTAAGAATGAGGTTGCTATTTTTAGTGTGTACATAGCTCGAAAATATTTGTTTTTCTTCTTACAGAATGTCCAATATTCCAGCTTGTTTCCTTGGGTCAGCACAGTCAAAAAATGTTCTAGAGGATATTAAATTGTGAGTTATTTATGTGGTTTCTCTTTTTGTGGTCATATTTCTATAGTACATGAAAGAATTTTGCACACACAAAAACATTTTATTTGATTCATGTACAAAAGGATGATTTGAAGAATTATTTTCTTTAACAGTACACTAGCAGAACTGTTAACATGAAAATCTTTCAGACTTAAAACTATTGTTGTCAGTTCTTGGGTAAGATTAGCATTGTAATCATAGAATTGTAAAATTTTGGTATTGGAAAGAAACTTGGAGAGTATGATCTTTTGTCTCATTTTATAGAGGCAACTGACCCCCAGAGAAAGTAATTTTCTCAAAGTCATTCTGTGAATTAGTAGCTGAGCAGAGATCAGATTGTAGATTTCCTGCCTCCTCAATCCCATCATGGCATAATTTGTAACAAGAATATCATCTCAGACAAAAAAAAAGTGTGTATATATATCTTAATATATACTGTATATATTAATTATGTGTTATGTTTATATCAAGACAAATATACACATATACATTCACTAAGTTTTGATAACCATGCAAATAATGTAACCCAAACCCTTATCAAGATACAGAATATTACTGTCACTGTAAAAGTTCCCTCATGTCCTTCCCCAGTTGAACCGTCCATCTCCTACCCGGAGATAAATCACTCACTATTTTTTCCTAACATAGTTTAGTTTTATTCTAGTTCTAGAACTTCATGTAAATGGAGTAATACAGTTTAAACTCTTAAAGGTTTTTATTTTCATTCAGCATAATGCTTTTGAGACCTCTCCATGTTGTTGCATGTATCAGTAGGTTGCTTTTTTTTTTTTAATAGCGAAGTGGTGTTCCATAGTAGGACTATACCAGTTTGTTTTTCATTCCCTTATTTGTTTTAAAGATTTATTTATTTTATTTATTTCTCTCCCCTTCCCCCCTCCCCCCTCCCCCCCGTTTTTTGTTCTCTGTTTCTGTTTGCTGTGTGTTCTTCTTTTGTCTGCTTCTGTTGTTGTCAGCGGCACAGGAATCTGTGTTTCTTTTTGTTGCGTCATCTTATGTCAGCTCTCCATGTGTGCAGCGCCATTCCCGGGCAGGCTGCACCCTCTTTTGCGCTGGGCGGCTCTCCTTATGGGGCGCACTCTTTGTGCGTGGGGCTCCCCTATGCAGGGGACACTCCTGCGTGGCACGGCACTCCTTGCGCGCGTCAGCACTGCGCATGGGCCAGCTCCACACGGGTCAAGGAGGCCCGGGGTTTGAACTGCGGACCTCCCATGTGGTAGACAGAGGCCCTAACCACTGGGCCAAGTCCGCTTCCCTTTCATTCCCTTATTGATAGATGCCCAGGCTGTCTAGTTTTTGGCTATTACTAATAAAGCTGCTATGATCATTCCTATAAACTTCTCTTTCTGGACATATGTTTTCTTTCTGAAATCACCTTAATTGAGGTATTGTAATTGACACAGAATAAATTTTGTAAATTTAAAATGTACAGTTTGATAAGTTTTGACATGTTTACACCCATGAAACCATAATCAGAATCCAGAAAATGTACATATTCATCACTCCCCAACTTTCCTGATTCCTTTTTGTAATCCATTCCTCCAGCCCATCCCTGCCTTCCCCCATCCTTGCCACCAGGCAGTCACTGCTCAGCTTCCTATCACTATAGATTGTATTTTCTAAAATTGTATATAATTTTTCTTGTCTGGCTTAAATCATACAGCATGATTATTTTGCTATTCACCCATTTTGTTACATGTATCAGTAATTAATTCCATTTTATTGCTTAGTGGATTCCAATATGCTGCAATTTGTTTATGCATTCACTTGTTACTGGACATTTGCATTGTTTCCAGTTTTATTTTGTGTATATTCCACCTAGAAGTGAAATTACTGGGTTATATAGTAACTCAGTGTTTTACTTTTTCTGAGGAACCTCCAAACTATTTTCTCACCAATAGTGTACAAAGGTTCCAGTTTCTCTGCAAGCATGCCAACACTTACTTTCTGTGTTTTTATTTTATTTTTATTTTAAATAATAGCTATCGCAGTGGAAGTGAAGAAGTATCTCATTTTTATTTAGCATCTTTTCATGTACTCATTGGCCATTTAGATGTCTTCTTTGGAGAAATGTGTATTCAAGTCTTTGCCTGTTTTTAATTGGGTTGTCTTTTTGTTGTTGAGTTATAGGTCTTATCGAGTTTGATAGTTCTTCATATGTTCTGGATACAGTTTGCAAATATTTTCTTTAAGTTCTTGGCTTCTTTTGTCATTCTCCTAACAGATCTATTGAAGAGCAGTTGTTTTCATTTTGATAATATCCGTTTTGTCAGTTTGGCCTTCTATGGATCATACTTTTAATGTTGAACCTAAGAAACATTTGTCCAATCCAAGTCCACAAATATTTTCTTTTATGTATTCTCCTAGAAGTTTTATATTTTGTTTTACATTTAGATCTGTGGTTCATTTTGAGTAAACTTTGCATAACATGCAAGTATTGACTGCAGTTTATTTTTCTTTTAACATATGCTTATCCAATTGTTATAGCTCCATTTGTTGAAAATATTTTCCTTCCTCTGCTGATTTGCCTTTGCACCACTGTCAAAATAAATTGACCACATTATATGTGGATCTATGTTTGGCTCTATTCTGTCCTATTGATCCTTATGTCTATTTTGATGATGTCTTGATTACTATAGCTTTGTAATAACTCTTGAAATCAGGTAGTGCAAGTCCTCCATTTTTGGATCATCTTTCTTTGTTTTTTTTTAAAGATCTATTTTTATTTATTTCTCTCCCTTCCCCCCCCGCAATTGTCTGTTCTCTGTGTCCATTTTGCTGCGTGTTCTTTGTCCACTTCTGTTGTTGTCAGCGGCAAGGGAATCTGTGTCTCTTTTTGTTGCGTCATCTTGCTGCGTCAGTTCTCCGTGTGTGTGGCGCCATTCCTGGGCAGGCTGCACTATCTTTCGCGCTGAGCAGCTCTCCTTACGGGGCACACTCCTTGTGCATGGGGCTCCCCTATGTGGGGACACCCCTGTGTGGCACGGCACTCCTTGAGCGCATCAGCACTGCGCGTGGGCCAGCTCCACACGGCTCAAGGAGGCCTGGGGTTTGAACCGCGGACCTTCCATGTGGTAGATGGGACACCCTAACCACTGGGCTAAGTCCACTTCCCTTGAAATCATCTTTCAATAAGAATGCCTGCTCCAGTTTTGATTGTGGTCACCTTGAGTCTAGAGCTATAAAGAATTAGCCATCTTTAGAACTTTCATCACTTTTTAAAAAAGATTTATTTTTTATTTATTTCTCTCCCCGCCCCCCTCCCAGTTGTCTGTTCTCTGTGTCCATTCGCGGTGTGTTCTTCTGTGTCTGCTTGTATTCTTGTCAGCGTCATTGGAAATCCGTGTCTCTTTGTTGCATCATCTTGCTGTGTCAGCTCTTTGTCTGTGTGGCTTCACTCCTGTGCAGGCTGTGCTTTTTTCGCCTGGGGCGGCTCTCCTTGAGGGGTGCACTCCTTGTGCATGGGGTTCCCCTACGCGGAGTCACCCTTGCATGGCAGGGCAGTCCTTGCGCACGTCAGCACTGCGCATGGGCCATCTCCACACAGGTCAAGGAGGCCCGGGGTTTGAACCCTGGACCTCCTATGTGGTAGGCAGATGCTCGATCAGTTGAGCGAAATCTGCTTCTTTTATTGCTGTTTTACACTGAAGAAATGAGGCACACCTAAGTTAAATAACTTGCCTAAAATAATTTAGCTTGTAAGAAGTAGAACCGATTTTCAGACTTGGCAATCTGACTGCAGAACTTACTATTTATACAGCTTCCTATGTTAATTAGAATACTGTACTAATTTCATGAAGTTAAAGATACGTTTCTTTTGTTAATAATTAATTCCTAATGAGAACACAATGCCTGGCATATTGTACACACTCAAATATTTGTTGAGTAAATAGATTAAATATGGTAAACTCTTTTAATATAGAAAACAAAGTTTTCTTTTATTTAAGTTGATCTATATCTTCATTTGGTAGAATGGAAAGGGCACTCTCTTTCCTTTGCACTAGACTTACCTTTTATTATAAACATTCTCTCTACCTGGAATGGAAATTAAGTCAGTTTAAACAAGTATTGAATTTTATATTAAGGATACAGAAATGTCTCATGAATCCCACTGAAAAGAATTTAACCAGTCCTCAGGAGGAGACGGAATTGAGTACTGAAAATATAATAGGACTTTATTTTTATCTATAGCCTCTCTGTCTTCCTTATTCTTTTCTGAAGGGATAAGTATCCTCTGCTTTTCTAGTCACAAAACGAGATACTGCTCTGCAACTTCTTTTTTTTTATATACTTGAGGTCTTGTCACTTGAATAGACTAACTGCTTGTTTCTTGGTCTGACCTCCTGATTCTAGTACAGAGTCTTTAATTGGCTTGGCTTTGATATAGTGTCTATCTCTGGTCCAATAAATTATAGGCAAGAGACCAGTATACATAGGATAAACATGGGTGCTGTGGTTTAATCCTGAGACATGTGATGGGGGGACTAATAAAGTCTTATGTGGCTGGAGTGATAACATCATAAAGAGTTCACTATAGACCTGATCATTTTACTCAAACACTTTACTTTTGGGGCTAGACTGCAGGAAATCAGAATCTGGTATCTCATGTCACTTTAGTGCTGAATATTCCCACGGCTTTGTCACTTTTTAATTTATTGTATCAAAGAGAGAAAAGCAAAGAACTAATAAATTTGAATATATACATACATATATGTATCATATATTTAATTTTTAGTCTGTGGCATAATGTGTTATTTAAAATTTTATCAGATATTATGATTTTAGGTTATAATTCATTGAGTTGATTGTTTTCTTTATTTGTAATATGTTTCCTTTCCTGCTCTTTGTTGTTTTTTTACAGAGGCAAGTATCAAATTGTGTACATGACTCCAGAGTTCTGTTCAGGTAATTTGGACTTACTCCAACATCTTCAGGCTAATATTGGTAAGTCCTAAAGTAGGATCTTCATAAATATGTATTGAGTTATCTTTTAAAGTTCAACCTATGGATGGATACTAATGGTGTGTCATCCCCTCCGCCCCGTCCCCTGGCTTCAAGTGATATGCCTCTGGATAATTTCTGCCTTTCCAAGTCTTTTGCCACAGTTGTGCCCTATGAGTCCTACTGTAAAAGTAGACTTGTCTTGTAATTACTTCTCTATAGGTCTGTTTCCTTCTGCTAGACTGTAAACTTCTTTGAGGGAAAAGTAGTATTTTTAAAATTTATGTTTTCCTAGAATAGTACCTGGTACATACTAGGCACTTATATGTGATATTGAATGATGAAATTTTAATTTAACTTTTTTTTTTTTCAAATTCTGAATCTAAATTAAATCAGTGTAATGGTTTCCTACCTTTGCTGTTCATGAGGCTCACCTTTGAACCTTTAGAATAATGCAGGTCACCAGCCTCCAAACTTTATAAGCATTTTGATTTAATGGATTCAGCAGGGGACCCTGGCACTGCTAGTTTTCACAGGTGATTCTGATATACAGCAAAGGTTGGAAACCATAGTACCTTTGATTAATTGTCACCAGTGAGTAGGTTATTAAAAAAAAATCTTAAACTGTAAAAACTTATTTCTTGGGAAATATAAATATAGACTTATTCAAAAGCTGATGCCTTTTTTTTTTTTGCACATAAAATTTTTTTGTTTGTTTGTTTCTTCTTGGTTTTTAGGCTTAGATATCCAAGAGTTGCAATTGTGGCTTCTATTGCAAATGCCCGTATTTTAGACATTCAGTTGAACTAAAATACTGAGTTTTCCAGTGTTAAATGATGTCTCTGTGTAATTATGCATTAAAATAATTCCAGTTAGGTTAAGATTTTAACATTGTAACAGCTCGTTTAATGTTATTTGCCTGTAACTCCTGACAGTATTTAACAAATTTTCTTACTATATATGAAAACAAATTTGTGTCTTTTATTGTGTGTTAAACACCAACAAAAGAATGAGGGCAGAAATTAACTTTGGTTAAATATTATCAAAGTGTTCATTTATCAGCTGTTAAATTCCCTTATTTTGGCATATTATACTTTTGCCTTAATTGAAAAAGAATTTGATATGTTTCCTATCAGGTTGTATAAGTTCTTTTGAGTATTTCAGTATGGATTAAGACTAAATACCTTTTTTATAAATGCCATAGTTTAATTAGAAAAGCTAGGGTTTGTGTCCATAGTCTGGGTATGTTTTTTGGTAGTTGTTTTGTTTTTTCTATTTTTGTATTTGCTTTGTTTCTATAATGGAATTAAAAGGAATATTAACTTAGATCCTTTTATGACATACGGTAGTTATAATTTTTTTATTTATTTTTTATAATGAATTAAACTATGAATATTGCAATTATTAGAGCACGGTCCTCTATACCTGATGGATGAAAAATGCTCTCTTTGGTAGACTCTGTGTTGTACAATAGGGATAAATTAAATGAAATTTAATTTTGAAATACTTTCCGTTGGCTTTTGTTAGCAGGAAATTGAAAATGCTTAGGAAAATAAATATACTCAGAATGGTATTTATATAATAGTTTGACATTTAGCTAATCAGGTATATCATTTTTATGGTAAATGTTAAATTATTGAAATACTCTTTAGTTTTATAACCAAAAACAGCAAGCATAATTTTAAATGGAGATTCCTTAACACCAATCAGCTTTCTTTCAACTTTGGAAATAGAGCTTGAATGACACATATGGCACAGTGAAGTACAGGTAGAGCCTGGGCAGATACTTGGACTTGCACATTTAAAGTGAATGTTAGTAAATCTCACCTGAACTCTTTGAGAGTTGTTTTAACTTGCTGTATGCTGCCAAAGCAACATACCAGACATGAGTTGACTTTTATAGTGGGGATTTATTAGGTTAAAAGCTTACAGTCCCGAGGCCGTGAAAGTGTCCATATCAAGGCATCATAAGGCAAGCTTTTCTCACTGAGCTACAGCTGTGGTGATCAGGCACATGGAGGCATCTGCTCGTCTCCCCTCTCCTCCTGGCCTGCTTGCCTTCCTGCTTGCCTTCCGCTTCTGACTAAAGTGGCTTCCTCTCAGCTTCTTTGTTGCATTGATTTCAGCCTCTGGGTTCCTCCTGGTCTCTGCAGCTGTTTTCTGTGTCTGAGGTTTTTAATTCCTCTGTTTATAAACAACTCCAGTAAGAGGATTAAGACCCACCCTGGGCCATGCAATCTTATCAAAGGCCCTTAACTGAAGTAATTTAATCAAAAGGTCCCACCTACAGTAGTTTTACACACACAAGAATGGATTAGTTTTAAGAACAGGATATTCTGGGGTCCACAAAACTTCAAACTGCCACAAGAGTAAAAAGTTTAGCACCATTAAAGGCAGTTTGCCAAACCTGTAATACGGCTTTTAAAGTGAATGAGGATTTTAAAATAGAGGAGTTCATCTTGTTTTAACCATTTAACTTTAAATTTTGGGTGATTTATCTTTTAAAGCCAAATGGGTGTAGTGGTAACAATGAATTTTTCCCAGCTACTGCGTAGTAACCAGAGATTTTCCTATTTAATGGATTCCTTCCTCTTTCCTTGTCCCCCTCCCCGCCATACATTCTCAGGACCCAACTGTAATTGGTAATCTCACTGAATTGTAATTTTCATTTGCATGTCTACCTTCTCTTTTAGAATCATGTGAGCTCCTCAAGGGCATATATTTTATTAATCTTTTTATTCCTAAAAGTTTGGGATCATAGTGGGAATTTAGTAACCCTAAAAGTAGTAGTAGTAGTAGTAGTAGTAGTAGTAGTAGTAGTAGTTTTTTTTAATGAGTTCTTTTCTGTGCCAGGCACTATCTTAGCATTTTCTTTGAATTATGTAATTTAACTTTAAGAGTAACTAGAAAGTGTTAGGTGGTGTTATTATACACAATTTGTTTATGAGGAAACAGACTTGGAAAGTTTAAGTTACTTGTTTAAGGTTCTACGAATAGTAAGGAGGTGGAATCAGGTTCTGTATCCAGGCAAACTTGACTGCAGAGCACTTTTTTTTTTTTGGTTAAGGTAGGTGTATTAGTCAGGGTTCTCCAGGGAAATGGAATTGACAGGAGATATGTGTAAATAGTATTAGATTTTATAAGAGTCTGTCATGTGACTGTGGGGATTCACAAGTCCAGGTTCTTCAGGCAGGCTGCAAACAAGAGGCTCCCGTGAAAGTCCAATGAAGATCCTTAATGAGTTTCCAGCAGACATTGGTTGTCCAAGGATGAGCTGGGAAATTTTCTCAGAATGCTGAAATCACTGTCCCTTTTAAGGCATTCAACTGATTGGATAAAAGTGTCACTCATTGCTGAGGGCAGTCTCCCTGGTTTATCATAGATGTAATGAGCCATCTATGCACGAAATTCACTGATGACTAAAGCCCATAAATGTCCTTGTATTGCAATTAGCCTAGTGCTTGCTTGACCAAACAACAGAGTAGCCTAACCATCACAGTAGGCAAGGGAGTAAAGTTCTTAAGAAACAAGAAAAGGAATAGGTGTACAATCTGAGACATGGATTGTAGGCATGCTGCAGGGTTAGCCGCATGCATGGGGCCCCAGGTAAGGCTTTTGAAGATCATTCCTCCTCCCTTTCCTAACACTGGGGAGGGCCCCCAGCTGTTTGCTGTTCTGATTGGTTGCCCTGCCTCTTAGCAGAGCACATTTATAAAATTAATAGTGGCAGAGCATTATTATTCTGGTAAGTCTTAAAAAAATGATCATCCCCATTTAAGAAAAAACATTAAGTATTAATTTGTTGCCACTACTTTGAAGTATCCAAAGACACTTTAATAATGAAGCTCTTTCGTGAAATGCATTATTACACACTCTTGTTTAGTTTTGATTTGAATTTGTGTGGGTAGGGGGAGTAGAGGCAGAGTGGAGGGGTTAGGATAGAGGAAGAATGAAGAAATTAATATTTCTTCTTATCTACTTTATAATGATGAGATTTAGTTCTTTCCTTACCATTTTACATTAGAAAATGTGGATGTCATCCTTTCTTCCAATATTGACTTTTCAGAAGGGCTCTCTGCATTATGATAATCGATCAATGATGGATAATGATGCACTTAATCTCAGTAGAAATGTGCTGACTCTTTCTCTCTTTTTGATAGCTAATCCATGAAATAAAATTGAAGGTATTACCAAAGAGAAATAGGACAGATCTTTTTAAAGAGCATTATTATTGCAGATGACTCATGAGTGATATAGCTTTGAGGGCAAAGTAATAGTAAGCAATTTCTGAGAGGAATAGTAATGAAAGTTCAAATCCAATAAATAAATTGTTTGAATTAATGTGTAAATATATTTCCTTCTTTATCCTTATACCTCTATGCCCTTTCCCTATTACCAATAGTGATTTTTGGTGCTGATGTTATTTTTGCTTATATTTTTATATGCACCAAATACTTTGATTTGGGTTTATTCTCTTTCTTACAATATTTATCTATTTTTATTGAAGAAATTGATACTGATTTTGATGTTCCTTCTTTCTTTTTGAATGTTAACTTAATTTTCCACTTATGTGTTTTCTTTTTTATAGGTATCACACTTATTGCTGTGGATGAGGCTCACTGTATTTCTGAGTGGGGGCATGATTTTAGAAATTCATACAGGAGTTTGGGCTCTCTAAAGGCAGCAATTCCACTGGTAAGCTTTGCCAAGTCTAATACCTTGAAATGTTATTCTTACTAATGGAGGCTCCAGGATTGGGAATGGCTAAAAAGTTGAATACTTGTCCATGACAGGGCAATTGGGTGACAAAAGGCTAAGATTTTTTTTTTTTTAATACTATCCTTGGCTTCCTTCTAAGGCTGGCCTATAATTTATCGAGGAATTGTAGAACAGGGGGTTGGCAAACTTTTTCTGTAAAAGACTAGATAAATATTTTAGGCTTTACAAGTATAAATGAATTCTGTTACATATTTTTCTTTGCATTATTTTGTACACTCCTTTAAAACTGTAAAAACAAAACAAAACAAAAAACAAAGCATTCTTAACTCCTTGGCTGCAACAGAACAGGCTGTGGGCCAGATTTGGCCTGTCGGCTATGGTTTTCTGATCCCTGCTATTGAACCATTTTAGTCTCCCATGCCTTCTCCAAGATCTCTCATCCGAGTGCTGTGAGAGCATGGTTGCCCCTTCTTGCATCATATAGAAACACCTGAAAAATGAACTATTTAAAAAATGTGTTCATAAAGCTCCTTAGCATTAGAATTCTACTTTTCTCTCAATTATAAAGAAATTGAAATTTGTGCATGAATGTTTTACATGAATGGCATATCTTTCATAAATGGCTTTAAAAACTCAGCAATACAATTTCTTTCTTTTTTAACTTTTAATTTTGAAGTGGTTATAGCTTGCAAAAAAAATGTACAGTATAGTTCTGTGTACCTTTCACCAAGGCTCCCCAGTGGTAATATCTTGCATAACTATAGCACAGTGTCAAAGCTAGGAAAGTGACATTGGTACAATATCCAGAGCTTTTTCATAGTTCACCAGTTTTATAATTACTCATTTGTGGGTGTGGGTGTGTATTGTTCTATTGCAATTTCATCTCATGTAGATTTGTGTGTAACCACCATCTCAATTAAGATACAGAACTCCCTTGAGCTACCCTTTATAGTCACACCCACCATCTTCCCCAACTTATGCTTAACTCTTGCACACTAATCTTTCTCCATCTCTGTAATTTTTTTCTTTCAAGAATGTTATATAGGGAAATGGACTTGGCCCAGTGGTTAGGGCGTCTGTCTACCACATGGGAGGTCCGCAGTTCAAACCCTGGGCCTCCTTGACATGTGGAGCTGGCCCATGTGCAGCGCTGATGTGCTCAAGGAGTGCCATGCCACACAGGGGTGTCCCCCGCGTAGGGGAGACCCACGCGCAAGGAGCGCTCCACGTAAGGAGAACTGCCCAGTGTGAAAGAAAGTGCAGCCTGCCTAAGAATGGCGCCACCCACACGGAGAGCTGACACAACAAGATGATGCAACTAAAGAGACACAGATTCCCGTACCGCTGACAACAACAGAAGCAGACAAAGAAACAAGACTCAGCAAATAGACACAGAGAACAGACAACCGGGGTTGGGGGGGAGGGAGAGAAATAAATATTTTTAAAAAAAAATAAAAAAAAAGATGCTCGATTTAAATAAAAAAGAATGTTATATAAATGAAATCAGGGGGCGTGGACTTGGCTCAATCGATAGGGCATCTGCATATCACATGGGAGGTCGCAGTTCAAACTCCGGGCCTCCTTGACCTGTGTAGAGCTGGCCCACGCGCAGTGCTGATGCGCTCAAGGAGTGACATCCATGCAGGGGTGTCCCCTGCATAGGGGAGCTCCATATGCAAGGAGTGAGCCCTGTAAGGAGAACTGCCCAGTGCAAAAGAAAGTTCAGCCTGCCCAGGAGTGGTGCTGCATGCATGCAGCAAGATGATGCACATGGAGCAAGATGACGCAACAAAAAGAGACACAGATTTCCGGTGCTGCTGACAAGAATGGAAGCAGACATAGAAGAACACACAGCGAATTGACACAGAGGACAGACAACTGGGGCAGGGGGAAGGGGAGAGAAATAAATAAAAATAAATCTTAAAAAAAAAAACTGAAATAAAACAGTTTGTCACTTTTTGAGATTGGCTCTTTTCTTTTAGCAAGATTCCCAAAAGATCCATCCAGTTTGCTCTGTGTATCAAAAGTTTGTTTCTTTTTATTGCTGCATAATATTCTCTGATATAGCTGTACCATGTTTTTTTTAACCATTTACTTTTTTTTTTTTTTAATCAGTTCAGGTGCTCTCAGTGGAGCTGTCTAGGTACCCACATATCTTTTGTTCTACTCAATTTTTGATTGTATACTAATCGAAGGAAGAATGATTTTTTATTTTTTAAGATTTTATTTATTTATCTCCTCTTCCTCCCCCTCCCTGCCCCAGTTTTCTGTTCTCTGTATCCATTCGCTGTGTGTTCTTCTGTGTTGGTTTGTGTTCTTGTCAGCACCACCAGGAATCTGTGTCTCTTATTGTTGCGTCATCTTGCTGCGTCAGCTCTCCGTGTGTGTGATACCACTCCTCGGCAGGCTGAACCTTTTTCTCACTGGACGGCTCTCCTTACGGGGTGCATTCCATGCATGTGGGGCTCCCCTACGCGGGGGACACCCCTGCATGGCAAGGCACTCCTTGCATGTATCAATACTGCACATGGGCCAGCTCCACACAGGTCAAGGAGGCCCTGGGTTTGAACTGTGGCCCTCCCAATGGACACTCTATCCATTGACCTAAGTCTGCTTCCCAACCATTTACTTCTTGAGGAACCTTTGGGTGGTTTCCAGTCTTTTGCTCTTATAAATAAAGTTGCTATATATGTTCATGTGCAACTGAAAGGCCCTTCAGTTGGTAAATGTTGAAACAAAGTGTGAACATAAGTTTTCATTTCTCGGGGATAATTTCCCAGAGGTGCAATTGCTGAGTCCTATGGTAAGTGCATGTTTAGTTTTTAAAGAAACTACCAGACTCTTTACCAGGTTGGCTGTATCATTTTACATTCCTAGCAGCAATGTATGAGTGATCCAGGTTCTTCACATCCTTACTAGCATTTGATGTTAGCACTATTTTTTATTTTAGCCATTTTGATAAGTATGTAGTGATACCGCCTTGTGTTTTTAATTTGCCTAGCCACATTGGCTACTGATGTTGAACATTTTATATCTTCAGTGAACTGCTTTTTCGTGTCTTTTGCCAATTTATATTTGTTGACAATTATCTAAGACCTTTATTAACAGGTGCTTGCAGTTTGTTGACTTTTTTTAAGTTAAGTCATAAACTTTCATTACAAATTAAAAATGTGGTTCTTAAAAATCCTAACCTGAACAGATATGAAACAATGCAGAAACCTTTCAAGGTGCATTGAGAAAAAGTAGACTTTTTAAAAAACACGTTTGTCATCACCAAACAGAGATGTCTTTAGGTAAAAATAATAAAAACCCATGCCCCATAGATAACATAGATAGTTCTAGTTATCTGGGCAAAAAGCAAACACTTAAGGTCTTCATGTCTTATTGCTGGAATCATTCATTTCTTCTTGTTGGATGACTAAATGGGATGATGGTAGAGATGGGAAGCTGGCATTTCCTTGGTCCTGCCCTACTCAGCCTTGGGAGCAGAAGAATTCTCAGCTGGTGCATTGGCTGCCTTTGTCTCTTTGCCATCTTTTGGTTTAGGGTTTTCTGGGGAGGGGGGGGCGGTCTATGTCTGTAACTGAAGTTAGGGTCATACCAGTGTCGAGGTGGCTGCTGACCTTGGGTCTCGTCTCCTAGATCTTCCTTATCTTCTTTGCTGTCCTCTCTAGGCTATGGAATTGTGGTCTGTAACCTCAACAGATATTCTGTCTCAGTGGTCTACTTGTTCTCCTGCATCCTGGCTGTCAGCACCCTCCATCACTTCTTGCATAGGAGGGTTGGAATACTGTGATGGATGCCCAAAGGGTCTCCACATATAGTAAGGTGGGAATCATCTCCTGCAGAAGGGCCAGTATTGCTGGGCCTGGACTTGGAGAGCACTCTGATCCCTCATTCTTCTCCCCACTCTCACTGTTCTGGTGATTTTGCTGGTAATTGTGTGGAGGACCGCTAGAATGTGGGTAACGTCTATAATGATTCTGAACTCCACCAGGGCCTGTGATGTTTGCTGCCTTTCACCCCATTTCTCCTTCAACAACATCAGGTTTCACAGTCTTACCATCTCCTACTCTGCAAAGGTACTTCCTGGGGTTCTTATTCTATTTTTTTTTTAAGTTTTTAAAGTCCTTCCTCAATTTGATACAGCATCTTTTTTTAAAAATTATTTTTAAAAAAATATTTATCCCCCCTGCCACTTGTTATTTACATTTCTTGTCTGCTCTCTGTGTCCATTCGCTCTGTGTTCTTTCCATATCTGCTTGTGTTTTCTTCTCGTATTTCTCTTTAGGGGAGGGACCAGGAACTGATCCTGGGGCCTTCTGGTGTGGGAGAGAGGCACTCAATTGCTTGAGTCACCTCAACTCCCTGGTCTGCTGCATCTCTCACTGTCTCTCCTCTGCGTCTCCCTTTGTTGTGTCATCTTTCTACAACAGCTTTCCACAACATGGGCCATCAGCTCTCTGCAATGTGGTCCAACTCGTCTTCACCAGGGTGCCCTAGGCATCGAACTTGGGGCCTCCCATATGGTAGACTGGAACCCGATTGCTTGAGCCATATCCATGTCCCAGTTATTCTTCTTTATGAGAGTCTGGTGTACAAACACATCTTCCTTGGTGTCATTCCTATTGATGAAACCATATCCATTTCTTACATTGAGCCATTCACTGTTCCCAAAACCTGCCTTGCAATGACCTTCTTGTTCCTACCTACAGGTGCCTCCTATGTGAGGCCACAGGGACTGACTGATGCTCGGCGTGGTGTCTGAATTGCTGCGGATGGGGGCGGCCCCTTGGTCTCCGCCTCCTGCTCTCATTTGCCCTGATGATGACTAGGGCCGGCAGCCTTGGCTGTAGCTCCTCCCACGGTCTGGTAGTAGCTAAGCCAGCAGCAGTGGTGGGGTTTACCCAAATTTTAATTGTTTTTTTACTGTTGAGCTGTATGATTTTTTGAATATATATGTATATATAGGTAGAGAGAAGGGGAGAGAGAGAGAGAAGATGTGAGTCCTTGGTCAGATACGTGATTTGCAGATATTTTCTAAAAGACAAGACTTACTAGAGATTTCTAAAGGGAGTGATGCAGCCTGAAAGGAAAAAAGTAAGGGTGAGAGATTTGGAGAAGAGTGTAGAAATGAAGATTATTGGGAAGGGTATATTAAAGGCAAAAAGACAGACAATAGTACAGTGTGACAATAGAAAACCAAAGGACAAAATAGATGAAGTAAGTAATACCTTTACAGAAATAGCATTGAATGTTAATGGCTTAAATTCCTGAATCAAATGTCATGGACTGATAGAATGGATAAAAAAATATAAGCCATCTATATGTTGTCTGTAAGAGACTCACCTCAGACATAAGGACACAGCCAGGTTAAAAGTGGAAGATTGGGAAAAGATACTCCATGTGAATAGTAACCAAAAAAGAACTGGAGTAGCGATACTAATATCAGACAAATTAGATTTTAAATGCAAAACTGTTAAAAGGGATGAAGAAGGTCATTATATATATTAATAAAAGGAACAGTTCACCAAGAAGAAATAATTATACTATTTATGCATCTAACCTGAGTGCCCCAAGATACATGATGCACACAATGGCAAAGATGAAGGGAGAAAAAGATGTGTCTACAGTAATAATGGCTGGAAAAGGGAAATTCATAAATATATGGAGATTGAACATCGCACTCTTAAATAATCAGTGGATCAAAGAAGAAATTGCAAGAGATTTCAGCAAATATCGAGACAAATGAAAATGAGAATATAACATAGCAAAACCTATGGGACACTGCAAAGGCTGTGCTGAGGGAGGAACTTATAGCTCTTAATGCTTCATTAAAAAAGAAGAGCTAAAATAGAAGATCTAACTACATACCTGGAGAAACTAGAAAAAGAACAGCAAATCAATCCCAAACCAAGCCGCAGGAAAGAAATAATAAAGATCAGAGCAGAAGTAAATGAAATTGAGAACAATAACAACAAAAAATAGGTTCAACAAAACCAAAAGTTGGTTCTGTGAGAAGGTCAACAAAATTGACAAACCCTTAGATAGACTGACAGAGAAAGAAGATGGAAGACACAAATCAGAAATGAGAGGGGAAACATTTCCACTGACCCTTCAGAAATAAGAGAGATCCTAAAACAACTGTATGCCAAAAAACTAGATAATATAGATGAGATGTAAATTCCTAGAAACACAAAAACCACCTACACTGACCCTAGAAGAAATAGAAGACCTCAACGAACCAAACACAAGTGAAGGAATTGAAACACTCATCAGAAACCTCCAGCAGAAGAAAAGCCTGGGACCAGATGGCTTCACACATGAATTCTACCAGTCATCTGAAGATGATCTAATACCATTCTTGTTCAAGCTCTTCCAAAAAATTGGACAGGAAAGAATGCTACCAAACTCTTTCTATGAAACTTTCTATAATACCCAAACAAGACAAAGATACTATGAAAAAAGAAAATTAAAGACCAGTATCGCTAATAAATATACATACAAAAATCTTCCATAAAATACTTGTAAACCAAATAAAAAAGCACATTAAAAGAATTTCATACCACAATCAAATGGGGTTTATCCTAGGTATGCATGGATGGTTCAACATAAGAAAATCCATAGTGTAATAAACCACATTGATAAATTGAAGAACAAAAAATCACATGATCCTCTCTCTTGGTACAGAAAAGGCATTGGGAAAAAAAACCCAAAAACAACCACTTCAAAAGACAGGAATAGAAGGAAGCATTTTCAATATGGAAAAGTGCACATATGAAAAACCTACAGCTAGCATTGTACTCAACGGTGAATGGTTGAAAACTTTCCTGCTGAGATCAGGAACAAGACAAGGATGCCCACTTTCATCATTATTATTCAGTATTATTCTAGCTAGAGCAATTAGGCTAGGTAAAGAAATAAAAGTCCCCCAAGTAGGAAAAGAAGTAGTAAAACTGTCACTATTTGCTGATGATATGAGCCTATATCTAGAATGTCCTGAAAAATCCACAGCAAAGTTACCAGAACTAATAGACGAGTTCAGCAAAGTGTGGGATACAAGGTTAATATGCAAAAATCAATAATATTTCTATACCCTACTGATGTGCAATCTGAGGAGAAAATCAGGAAAAAAAATGCATTTATAATAGCAACTAAAACAGTCATATTTAGAAATAAACTTAACCAATGACATAATGGACCTGTGTTCAGAAAACTACAAAACATTACTAAAAAAAAAAAACCTTGCTAAAAGAAGCTGAGGAAGACTTAAATAAATGAAGGACATTCTCTGTTCATGAATTAGAAGACTAAATACTGTGAAGAACATCAATTCTACCTAAATCAGGGTTTTTAATCTTTTTTGTTCTGTGGACTCCTTTGCCAGTCATGTAAAAACCACGGACACCTTACTAAGACCACACTATATTGTGTATTATTTAATAAATATATCACATGCACACCAACATATCCCCACAAGAATAATGTCTTTTTGAATTTCAATTGAAGCTCAAGGACCCTTGTTAAGAACCCCTGATAAGCTGATTTACAGATTCAGTGCAATCCCAATAAAAATTCCAACAGCTTTTATTTTGCAGGAATAGAAAAGCAAATAATTCAATTTATTTGGAAGGGTAAGTGGCCCTGAAGAGCCCAACATGTCTTAAAAAGGAAGAACAAAGTTGAAAGACTCTCACTTCCTGACTTTAAAGAATATTAATCAACTGCAGTGGTAAAAACAATATGGTACTGGCATAAAGACTGAATGACCAAGGGAATGGAATTGAGAACTCAGAAGTAGACCCTCATAACTACAATAAAGAGATTTTTGATAAGGCTGTCAAGCCCACCCAGCTGGGCCAGAGCAGTCTCTTCAACAAATAGTGCTAGGAAAACTAGAAAGCTGTACCTACAAGAAAAGAAAGAGGATCCTGACCTCACACCTTATACAAAAATTAACTCAAAATGGATTATGGACCTAACTATAAAAGCAACAACTGTAAAACCCCTAGAATAGGGAAATATCTTCAAGATCTTGTCTTAGGCAGTAGTTTCTTAAACCTTACACCCAAAGCATGAACAATAAAAGAAAAAAATAGATAATGGGACCTCTCCCAAATTCAACACTTCGGCACCTCAAAGGACTTTGTCAAAGTGTGAAATGGCAGGCGGCTCAGTTGGAGAAAATTGGCAATCACATATCAAATAAGGGTTTAATATCCAAGATACATAAAGGGATCATACAAATGATCAATAAAAAGACAAATTACTCCATTAAAAAATGGGTAAAAGACTTGAAAAGACAATTGTCCAATGAAAAAATACAATTGGCGAAGAAACATGAAAAAATGTTCAACATCACTAGCAATTAGGAAAATGCAAATTAAAAGTACAATGTGATATCATTTCACACCTATTAGACTGGTCACTATTAAAATACTGGAAAACTATAAAAAAAAAAACATGTAGAGAGATAGGAACACTTATTCATTGTTGGTAGGAATGTACAGCTACTGTGGAGGACTGTTTGGCAATTCTAAAGAAGTTGAATATAATCTTGCCACGTGACCTGGCAGTACCATTGCTAAGTATGTACTGAAAAGAACTGAGCTCAGTGACACGAATAGATCCCTGCACACTGATATTCATAACAGCATGATTCTCGATACTCAAAAGTTGGAAATAACCCAGGTGTCCATTATAATAAGTGGATAAATAAATTGTGGTGTATACACACAATGGAATATTATGCAGTGGTAGGAAGAAATGAAGTTGTGAAGCGTATGACAACATGGATGAACCTGGAGGATATTATGTTGAGTGAAGCCAGACAAAGACACAAAAGGACAAATACTGTATGATTGCACCCTTATGAACTAAATATATTATCTCAATGAAATTAATAATTAGAATATAGGTGACCAGAAAATAGAATGAGCCTAGGAAATGGAAAGCTGATGGTTAATCTGTGCAGAATTGGTTAAAAGGATCATTTGTAAATCTTTGGAAATGACTGGAAATGGTGAGAGCACATCATGTGACTAGCAAAGCTATGATATGGGTATGAAAGTGGTTGAAAGGGACAGTCTGAGGACATTTATGTTACTGGAAGGAAAGTTAAAAAATGTAACATAGGGCTGTTTAACATAGTAAAACGTCATGTAAAATATGAATATGGGTGGTATTCCATATATGTCTTTTTTTTTTTTTAATATGCATACAAATAACCTAGAGAGAAGGAAACAGAATAGCAGCCATGTGTGGCAAGGGAAGCGCAGAGAAATTGAGAGGGAATTAATTTTGTTATTGTTTGTTTTTTTATTATTTTTATTATAATTGGAATAATGAAAATGCTCTATAAATGATTGAAGGGATGAATGCACAACTATGTATTACACCAAGTGGCATTGATTGTACACTTGAATGGATATATGCTTTATTAATATATCAATAAAATGGATTTGTTTAAAAAACAATTTTTAGTTAGAAAAGTTATATGTTTACAGAAAGTACAGAGTACCCAGATACTCCAGATCATATGCATAACTTTCCATATTAACAGTTTGCATTAATTTTTACTTTTGTTCACTTGACTGAACAGTACTGTCATTGCAGATATCATTACAGGCCATTATTCAGCCACCACAATGAATGAGTAAGACAGGGCAAGGAATAAAACTTAGGGAGATGCCCCTAAAGTCCTTTCTGAGTTCTGTTCTAATTTAAAGCTTTCCTTTCCCACAAAAGTAAGCACTATTTGATACTGTCATTTATAGTCATCATTTCCTAGTGGTTGTTGTTTTTTAAACTTTTAATTTTGAAATAATTTCAGATTTACAGGAAAGTTCCAAAAATAATTCATAGAACATAGAACATCAGAATACCTCCCCCTCCCACTGATACCCAAATTTACCAACTATTAGCATTTTGCCAATTTATTCTGTCGTACATTTAAAAATATCCATCCATTGATCCATCGATCCATCTTTATCACCTGTATTCTAAACATTTATGAGCCCATTTCATACCTCATGATTTAGGAAAATCTTCCCCCTTTTCTATTTTTTGGGAAGAGTTTGATAAGTATTGGTGTTAATTCTTCTTTAAACATTTGGTAGAATTTACCAGTGAAGCCACTTAGTCCTGGAGTTTTCTTTGTTGAGAGGTTTTTGATTGCTGACTCCATCTTTTTCCTTTTTATGGATCTGTTCAGATTTTCTATTCCTTCTTGAGTTAACTTTGGTAATTTGTGTGTTTCCTAGAATTTGTCAGTTTTATCTAGGTTGTCTTATTTGTTGGTGTACAGTTTTTCACAGTGTTCTCTTATAATTCTTTTTATTTTTGTAAGGTTGAGTGTTTCATCCCCATTTTCATTTTTTATATTAGTTATTTGCATTTTCTCTATTTTTATTGGTCAGTCTAAAGTTTTGTCAGTTTTGTTGCTCTTTTCAAAGAACAAACTTCTATTAAATTTTCTCTCTGTTTTCCTATTCTCTATTTTGTGTATCTCTAAACTTAATTATTTCTTTCTTATTTCTGTCTTTGAAATTAGTTATTGTTTTTTGTAATTCCTTAAGTTGTAAAGTATAAAATTAGGTTATTCATTTATAATCTTTCTTCTTTTTTTTTATTTTTATATTTTATTTTTAATTATTTATTTATTTATTTTTTAATTACATTAAAAAAAAATATGAGGTCCCATTCAACCTCACTGCCCCCGCCCCCGCCCCCCACTCCCCCCACAGCAACACTCTCTCCCCTCATCATGACACATCCATTGCACCTGGTAAGTTCATCTCTGAGCATCACTGCACCCCATAGTCAATGGTCCACATCATAGCCCAGACTCTCTCACGTTCCATCCAGTGGGCCCTGGGGGGATCTACAATGTCCCGTAATTGTCCGTGAAGCACTATCCAGGACAACTCCACGTCCCGAAAACGCCTCCACATCTCATCTCTTCCTCCCGTTCCCCACACCCAGCAGCCACCATGGCTACCGTTCCCACACCCATTCCACATTTTCTCTGTGGACATTGGATTGGTTGTGTCCATTGCACACCTATGTCAAGTGAGGGCTTAGATTGCACATGGGTACTGGATGCACTCCTCCCGCTTCCAGTTGTAGACACTCTAGGCTCCATGTTGTGGTGTTTGACCTTCTTCAACTCCATGTTAGCTGAGTGGAGTAAGTCCAATAAATCAAAGTGTAGGAGCTGAAGTCTGTTGAGGCTCTGGGCCTGGGTGTCATATTATCAGTCCAGAGATTCAAATCCCCTACATATATCTTAAACCCAGCACCAACTACGATTCCAATAAAGTAGCATGCAAGTCTTGTGAAAAGAGATCCCCTCTGAGTCCAATTCCATCACGCAGAAACACCAGCTCCAAAGAAGGGCCATCTGTCATGGCAGTGAACTCCTTCTGCCATGACCATAGAACCCGTGGGTCTCTTTATCCCTCAAAAGAACCAAACCTGGGGTTGTATCTGCCTTATCTGTCTCTTAGACTCTGTTCAGTTGTACATAGGGGTATTCCTTCTGACAACCTCCAGACTCTTTTTTAGAGACTCACAGCCTTATAATCTCATTTCTCCTTTCCATTTCCCCCTTACATTAGGTCAAACAGCTTCCCGAAGTCATGTTATTATATGTAGACAGGTATATTCTGCTGTTCCGCATTGAATCTTTAATTCAAGGTCATTTTCTAGTTGCTTCTTCAGCTGGTATGTGGTAGTGATCCCTCAGTGCCAGGGAGGCTCATCCCCATGTGTCGTGTCCCACGCTGGGGGGAATGCATCGCATCTAAACACTGAGTTTGGCTGTGAGAGTGGCCACATTTGAGTAACATGAAGGCTGTCAGGAGGAAACCCCCAGGCACAATGCTACTCTAGGCCTTGTTCTTATTGCAGGTGTATAGGCTCAAAAGTGTAGCCATTAGTATCAAGAGCCCACTGTTGGGCCCTCCTTCCTTCCTGGTTCTTGCCATTGCACCTGGAGGATTGCCGCTGCTCTCCCAGGGCCCACAACAGTGACCCCCCGGCCAGGAGCCCAGTACCCCCCCAGCTGTTGTTTTTAATTGTTTCCACTATGAGTATATATAGACATTACCATATACCCTGGGCATATGCCCTGTATAACTCCCTGTCAACCATATATATCCTGTCAATAACATCCCATATCAGTATTCCTCCGCTGCCATTGTTGAACCACTCTGTGATCCAAAACTTCCCGTAAAGTGAATCCCAACATAATGTCAGCTTCAGAAGAGTCTTAGATCACCGAAATTCATATATACAATATACAGTATTTCCCCAGATCCACCATAAAACCTTTTCCCTTCCACAGCAATAATCTTTTAACTTATTCATATCATATTTCCTGAAACTGATGTACAGATTCCGAAACTATAGTTTTCAAACAAGGTGACATTTGTGCTTACTATGTGGTCCATACTTTAGGTTGTACAGTTTTCTAAATTTTTTCGTTATCCTATGTTTTGTCTTACGGTTTTCATTATTAGTCTGTCGTCCCCTATATGTTTTTGGTGTAATATTAGCTGTTTTATATTCATCCTTGTGTACTATCACATAACTCCTCTTTTGCCCCCTTATTTACCTTTGTTCCATCCATTCCACATCCATTTTCCCCTCCCCTTAGGGCCCACAACGCCTGCCAATCTAATGCCCTGGGAGCCGTCCTTTCTCACGAGAGATACAGTTCTCTCTATTCGACGGCATTAGTCTTCCCCAGGATATGGGTCCACCCCACCCAATGGTAGAACCCACCTTGGCAAAATGAGCCTTCAGCTATTCCCTTCTTCTTTTTTAATGTAGGTTTTAACTGGTAAAAATTTCCCTCCGGGCATTATTTTTGCTGAATCTCATAAATTTTGTATGTTTTGTTTTTGTTTCATTCCTCTCTAGTAGTTTCTAATTTCCCTTGTGATTCCTTCTTTGACCCATTGATTATTTAAGAGAATACTATTTTATTTCCACGTTTATGGGAATAGTCCTTTTCGTTCTTTTATTGCTTTCTAACATTATTCCATTGTAGTTGGAGAAGTTACTTTGTGTGATTTCAGTCTTTCAAAATTTACTAAGACTGGTTCTATGGCCTAATGCATGGCCTAAAGTGGAGAGTTGTGTGTATTTGACAAGTGTGTGTATTCATTCTGCTGCTGTTGGATGAAGTGTTCTAAATATTCTCTTAGGCTGTTTACAATTCTGCCTTAACATAAACTTCCTGCTTTACCAAGTCTAGAGAGTAGACAAAGACAAAAACTCTGAGTCTTTTTAGGTCTTTTATGGGCATGCATTATGCCCTGGGGATGCATCTGACTTTCTAAATTTCCCAGTATACCTGGGTGCTTTTGAATGCCCTAATTTGGGCTTTGCTTGTCCTATGCCCTGTCTGAATAGTTTTTTCCTGGGTTATTTACATGGTGTGCTCTCTTACTTCTCTCAGGTCTTTGCCCAAACAGCACTTTTTAATTCAAGCTTCCCATAGTCTACCACATTTAAAATTTCTGATTAACTCCCTCCCCCATCCCCAACATATTTCCTATCTTTCTTCGCTGTTATTAGTACTTATCACTGTCTAACTTACTATATTACATCTTGTCTGTTATCTGTGAACCCCTACTAGAAAATTCCTTGCAGGAAAGAATTTTTGATTGGTTTATAAAATCCAGAATGTGCCTGCCACATTGTAGTTGCTCAGTAAATAATTGGATGAATGAATGAATGAATGAATGAATGAATGAATGAATTCTGATGAGAAAGCTCCAAATCAGAGAAGTAACTTTTCCGCATAGTTAGCCAATGATAGAGTTGGGCAATAAGTACACAGTAGGGCATTGTGCTAGTTTCTAAAGTAAATGATTTGAAAGAGGTAAAACATAGTTTCTGTCATCAAGAATCTCGTGTCTACTAGACTAGAAGTTTAGATTCATACCTATAAATATTTTAGTAGTAGTATCAAATAACATATATGATGTATGGAGCAGTACAGATAACAGAGGAAGAGAAAACATTTCTATAGTGGAAGTCACATTGTACCTTAAGGACTGATTTCCATTAATTTAGGATAGTTTAAAGTAAGCTTTTAGCAACTAGGAAATTTGTTTTTGTAATCCATCCATAGGTCTTAAATTCTAGAGGATTGTGTTAAAGGAATTTAAAGTATTTTATGATGTTCTTGAGCAATTTCTAATGTTGAACTAGAGCTTTCTTTATGCCTGGCTGTGGACTTTGTTGGATCCTTTTCATTTCTTGGGATGATTAAATATAGCACATTCCTTCTGCTGAGCCTCTAGGGATGGATGCTTGTCAAGCAGTGGCTGAGAAAAGATTTTTTCACTGGTGTTTTCATGAGGCCTCCTTATAAATGGTGAGAAATGCCACCTGGTGGTTGTAATCCTGTTTTTCTCATTGTTCACCTTGCCTTTTTCCCCTTTCAAGTCCAGTCACACCTTGATAACTGGTGGAAACCTAGAATGTTTACATTGTATTTCTTAAAAAATAGCAAAGAAATCACTGAACTATTTGGCACTGGTTGGTCCCCATCTGGAGCGAGTCTGGCAACGTTAGTCCAGAGAAAGAGTAGCCACAAGCCAAAAGCTCCACACTGGTTTTAAAATTCTGTAAAATTCAAATAAGAAGAAATGTGTCATCCATGAGGCGCATTGATCCTTTTCATTACTTTCTCCCAGTCATTTATCACAAAGCTCAGCAATAGTAGATCCTCAATAACTATTTGGAATGAAATGAAATGAAATGAATGAATAAATGAAATGAAGCATGGTGGTGTGGAGTACAGAGTTAGAAGTAGCAACATGACGCAAATTTAGAATCAGAGGGAATAATTATAATTCTCTGAATTTGTTGGTGCTACATCATTAAAGTGGATCATTAAATCTCTCCTAAATTTATAAAGCCATAAGGTTAAATTATATTTTGTTTCTTATTTTAACAAAACTTGATATATCTTATCAAAGAGATTAAACCTTACAACTTAAAGTATAACTTTCATGAGTTAAGAAATGGATAAAACTAGGTATAATTTATCAGTATAAATTATCATCCAAACTAGTTTGCTTTCAAAAATAAAATGATGGAAACCATTAATAATTATACTGTGACCACAAATGTTAACTGGGACTGCCCTGTGCAAACCAGGATTTATGCTCACTCTTCTTATAACCTGCCTTTGTAAGCTTCGCCCTAGTTTGTAAATTTTAAATATCATAGTGCATCATAAGCTTCTGAGAAAAAAGATTTCTCTCCATTTCTGAAGTGAAAATAAATGTGTTGCAGTTTTGAAATGGAGATTCAGATGTATGGATCTGTTGTTGTCTCCAAAGTTCTTTTTGTGATAAGATATTCTTCCCGATTTCTTTCGCTCTGTACTAGAAACTGCCAGTTCTCTGCAGTTATAAGAGACTGGCTGGGGTTTTAATGCAGTCAGCCCTGTATTCTAAGTGTGCCTGCTTTAGGCCTGTGTTCTTGTCTGTGCTTTTTGTCTAATTTCCGTCTTTTACACATTACATTTTCCCTCTCCCTCCCTGCTGTTTTTGCTGTCTGTATCCATTCACTGTGCGATCCTCTGTATCTTTTTCTCTTTTTGTCTTCTCTTCTCATTTTTTCTCCTCTAGGATTCATCGAGATTCAATCCTGGGGACCTCTGATGTGGAGAGAGATTCCCTATCACCTGTGCCACCTCAGTTCCTGGTCTCTGCTGCTCTTCACCTTGACTCTCCCTTTCATCTCTCTTTTATTGCGTCATCATCTTGCTGTATGACTCAGTTATGTGGGCACTGGCTCACCATATGGGCACTCGGCTTGCCATCCAGGTACCTGGTTCACTGTGCTGGCACTCATGCAGACACTCAGCTCACCGCATAGGCACTGACTTGCTGTGCAGGCATGCTTTCTCTTTTTCTTTTTTTTTTTTTTTTTTTACCAATAGGCCGCAGAGATGTATCCAGGTCCTCCATATGGTAGGCAGAAGCCCTGTGACTTGAGCCACATCTGCTTCCCTACACATTACATTTTATTTATTTGTATTTTTTAAGGATTTATTTTTATTTATTTCTCTCCCCCTCCTCCGTTGTCTGCTCTCTGTGTCCATTTGCTGTGTGTTCTTCTGTGTCTACTTGCATTCTTGTCAGGAGGCACTGAGAATCTCTGTCTCTTTTTATTTTGTCATCTTGCTGTGTCTGGTCTCCGTGTGTGTGGTGCTACTCCTGGGTGGGCTGCGCTTTTTTTGCATGGGGCAGCTCTCCTGGTGGGGTGCACTCCTTGTGCATGGGGTACTCCTAAGCGGGGGGCACCCCTGCATGGCACGGCACCCCTTGAGGGCGGCAGCACTGCGCATGGGCCAGCTCACCGCATGGGCCAGGAGGCCCTAGGTACCAAACCCTGGACCTCCTCTGTGGTAGACGGATGCTCTATCAGTTGAGCCACATCTGCTTCCCCGTATTATGTTTTAATATTAAGAAATGCTTGAAAGCTTCAAAGAAAATAGAGGAACTGGCTGTCTTAAATCAAGCGCTTTTCAATTCATTTCAGTCCTGAAATAACTTTAGATAACAACAACTTTTGTTATAAACATCCTATTGCATTGCTGAAAGATTACTACCAGTTTATTCATGAAGTCTGACTAAAACATAAACCTCTAGGGAAATGAATGTGCATATACGAGCACTTAGGAATTTAGAGAAGTCACGGTGTTTAGAAAATTTACCACTGTATTATGGGCCATTTGTATTTAATTTTTTAAAAATTTGTTTTGAACAATCAAATCTGGATATGGTCCTTGTGGAAGAATATTGCAATCTAATGTAAAATACATAGTAAATGTGGTAAAATGTTTTAATAAATTTCTCATGCTGTAATGAAGAAATGTTTCTTTAATTTTGATATTTTTTTCTCTCTTCATTCTATTTTTTAATTGTTGAAGCTATGTTCTTAATTATGGCTTTCTAAAATGTTGGAAGCAAAAGTGAATTTGTAATGATTTGCCTTATTGATCGGTCATTGGTATAGGGAGTTTCTGGTGGTACCGTAATATAACTTTTAAGTTGGAAGACCTAAGAAATCATGCAGTCCTCTCCAACTCAGTTTTTGACCAAAACAAAAAAAACAAAGCAAAAACAAAAAGAAACTGATGCCCAGAGAAGTTAGCCCTTGCCAAAGATCAATGACAAATGTGGGATAAGAGCCCATGCCTCTGGAGTTCCTGAATTAGAAGTCTTTTCAGTTGTTAGCATTATCAATAATAGCTGAACTTTACTGAGTACTGACTGGGCACCATGCCTTAAGCTTAGCACTTTATGTTTTTGATCTCATTTGATCCTCATAAAAGCATCCATGACCTTGGTATTGTTGCTGTTGCCATTTTATAGATGAGGGCACAGAAACTTAGAGAGTTAAATACTTGCTCAGGATCCCACAGCTTGCTTGTAAGCCATATTTTTTTTTTCACTACTATTTTGCTGCTTTGCGTGATTTTTCTGTTAACTTCTGGAAGATGTTTCATGCTTAGTTCATTATTGTCATAAATACATTGTCTATCTATTCCTACTTATATTGCTTGGAAACAAAGCAAACCCTCTTTTCTCATAGGCTGAATCCTGAAAAATTTTGTTTGTATTTCCATATGCAGTTAAACAAATATTTTATTAGTGCATTTATAAATTTTTTAAAGTACTTAAATTGATGAAAGTGTTATATTGTTGTAAGTGAAATGTGTGTTTCCTAAGACCTTCTAATTTTTAAAGTTTCCTTATTCGTAGCCTTACATTTGTTAGTATATGTATTTAACACAGATATATCTATATTTAGGCCTGATTAGAGCAACTAAATCCTTTATAAATTGGCCTTCTCATCTATAAGTTGTTAAGCAGGCACTCTCCAAATTCAGAGAACATTATGATTGAATTAATTTTGGGGTTACATATTAATATGATTTTTAAATTTTAAGAATGCAGAATGCAAAATGATGCTAGTTACTTGGTCACATTGGCTTTGACTTTTTCTTTTTAAATTTAAAAAAAATCACTCCCAGACTTGATTTTTTTTTTTTACATGAGTTTTGAGAAAATTGTTAATTCAGTAAAGCAGTGTTGATTGTAAAAGTAGTTTATACTTTTTAGTAAATTGTAACTTGTTTGGTCACAAACTATACTTGCTTCTTTGCAAATTGTTAAATTGCACACAAATTTTCATACACACACACACACACACACACACTTGCCTAAACTGGCTTATGAGGTAGATGCGGTATATCTGAAGAGTTATTTTATGAGGATATTGCTAAACTCTATCTGTATTGGGTCAAGAAGAGTATTTTAAAGAAAGTTTTTTTCTTGGAAACAGAATAGCTGATGATTTAGAAACAATTGAAGATTTTTTTTTCCTTCTGATTGTGAAATAATAGTTGATTTTAACTCCCTACGGTAACAGGTACAAAGAAAATTTAAATTTAGTTTTATGGGAGGTATTTTGTTGTCTTGCTTTAAACTTCCCAAAGGATAACATATTCATGTTTTTAAAAAACTCCTCTGTACCTTCTTCTGTTGCTAGTCCAGTCAAGAAGACTTTTCTTCGACTAAAAGTAGAACATTACTTGGTTGCTCAAGGAATCGGTTAATAATATATGCGTCATTTTATCCATTCATTTTAAATATATTATGCCATGATTAACTTAATAGAACGCAGAAAGGTTTCAGGTCATCGGGGAGCTTTGTCTCAGACCTGAGAAGTCATAAACGGATATATCTAATGTAGGAGGGAAAAAAAGAATTCATTGCTTTGTGTAGATAGCTTTTCAGTGAATTAAAACATTTATAATTGGCGAATTATAGGTTGATCAGAAATAAGTCATTGCATTGCATACTTTCTACTTGTAAAAGCACTATTACAAATGTAATAAATGTTACAAATAATGGAGAGGTAGTAGGTAGGCTTAATTTAATAAGACAAGGTGGGTTGTATTTGAAAACCCTTATGGATTTAGGTTTATTTGAATGATTCCCAATTTTCAAAAAAGTAAAGCTGAAAAGCAAGTCAGAAGTGTTTTTTCTTTTTAAAAAATGAGTAATTTTAAAGTTGCATTTTTTACACTACCTCCTGTAGGCGTCTTGCTAGTCTCTTCATGAGAAGTAGTAGAAATGTTGAAAATTAATGAGCTCTCTTCTCTTTTAAAAAATCAGTTTTACCTCTTTCAGGTTCCAATTGTTGCAGTCACTGCTACTGCAAGTTCTTCAATCCGAGAAGACATTGTTCATTGCTTAAAACTGAAGAATCCTCAGATTACGTGTACTGGCTTTGATCGTCCAAATTTGTACTTAGAAGTTGGGCGAAAAACAGGAAATATCCTTCAGGATCTGAAGCAATTTCTTATCAAAACTACAAGGTGAGGAATTAATGGTTGATGAATTTTGGTAACAATTTCCTTCTTTTTAAAAAAAGTTTATTTTATTTTTTATTATTTCCTTGTGTTGCATATTTAGCATACTTCAGATTTGGCTTTGGTTCATGTCAAGAGTGATATTATATAATCAGTTCAGTGACTGAGGAAAGAGTCTATTTTTTGAAGGCAGAAACTAATTCTAATATTTGTATATTCTATCAGGGGTTCTTAACCAAGGGTTAAGAGTTCAGGGGTCTGTGAACTTGAATTGAAAATTTAAAAAAAACGTTATTCTTGTGGGGACGTGTTGGTGTGGGTGTGATATATTTATTATATAATGCACAGTATAGTGTGGACTTAGTAAGGAGTCTGTGGTTTCCACCTGACTGGCAGAGGGGTCTGTGGAACAAAAAAGGTTAAGAACACCTATTTTATACTGTTACTTGAACATGACATAATTTTAGTAATTGAAAAACAATAAAATGAATGTCATCTGAATTATATCTAGTTCACTAATTACATGATTAGCTTGAATATTAGGGAGTTTTTTAAAAGTCTTATAAATAATAAACAATTTTGAGCCTGTATCATTTTGCCAAAGTGTATTATAGGCACTTTATATAATTGATCTTGTTTAATTCCTATAACTCTTCAGTAAGCTACATATTTTCATTTCTCTGACGTGGAATGATTTGTTTACAGGCATTTTATATGTACGCAAAGAAACTTTCCTTAGCTTTTTTTTTTTTAAAGATTTATTTTTTATTTATTTCTTTCCCCTCTCCCCCTCTCCCAGTTATCTGCTCTCTGTGTCCATTTGCTGTGTTATTCTGTGACTGCTTCTATCCTTATCAGCAGCACCGGGAATCTGTGTCTCTTCCTGTTGTGTCATCTTGTTGTGTCAGCTCTGTGTGTGTGTGGCACCATTTTTAGGCAGGCTGCACTTTCTTTTGCACTGGGCGGCTCTCTTTACAGGGTACACTCTTTGCGCATGGAGCTCCCCTACGCGGGACACCCCTGTGTGGCACGGCACTCCTTGCACGTATCAGCACTGTGCTTGGGCCAGCTCCACACGAGTCATGGAGGGCCCGGGTTTGAACTGCAGACCTCCCATGTGGTAGGTGGGCGCCCTATCCTTTGGGCCAAGTCCGCTTCCCTTCTCTGTCATTTTAACACTGTTCTGAAAATACCTTATGCAAAAGTTTTCTTCTCACCATTTTCTGCTAATTGAGGTCCTTCCTTATTACTTTTAGCCCAGACTAATATACTCTCTCCTAACAGATCTCCGTCCTCCCTTGTGCTCCCTTTTTCTTTCTATCCACAACTACCAGATTTCCCATCCAAAAACATAATCCTAGTAAGTCTTACAGTTCCTTACCATTGGCTTTCTAATTCCTCTTGAATAAAGGGCAGCCCCTTTAGCCTACCTGGCTTTCATTACCATGCAAGATATTGATATTTAGTGTGGAAATGGCTTTTTTAAAAGGCAAAAAAAGATTTTACAGTCATTTTAAATCCTCCAAGAAGAGTTATGATTAAGGGGGAGAGTAAGCATGCTTTCTATAGGTCCTAGTCATTTAAAGTTAAACAAAATAACATGTCCCACATTTAAAATAGTTGGTACAGCCTTTTAATATTAAATATAAATGAATGTATTTATGTAAATGAATACATTCAGGAATTAGATCTATGTTTTATGGAAATTGTCATTTATGCTTCTAAGTAAATAATCATGTGTTTTTACAATAAACCTAACAGGTATCATTTTGTATAACATTCATAGTGTCATGATTACTAGGAAATAATTCTTTGAACTATAAAAACAGTCTTTCCATATTATAAGAAAACTCTTTGGCTTTTTTAGTAAAAAGACCTCGAAACTGAACTTTATAATCACAAGAGAGAATAAGAATAATGTAACATAAGTTTTACAAATACTCCTATGTAAATAATCATTTAACTTTCATATAAATTAAGACTAATGGTTAATCTAGTGCTTTGAATCCCAAAAGTGTTTATATATCAGTAACTTATAAATTTTTATCAAAGTTTCTGCTAAAATAAACAAAATGTTTTGGAAGCCTAAAATCGTTTCCATATTGTTTTCTATAAAGTTTTAGATTTCTATTCAGTATTTTCCATTTTGCTTTTTACTTTTGTCTTCTACTTAAAAAGCAGAAAGGGAAAATTAAGGTAAAACACAGACTGATCTGAAGCCTATAATATATTTGTTCTTTTTCTTTAGTTCTGCCTGGGAATTTGAAGGTCCAACTATCATCTATTGTCCTTCCAGAAAAATGACAGAACAAGTTACAGCTGAACTTAAGAAACTGAAGTTAGCCTGTGAAACATACCATGCAGGCATGAGTATTAAATCAAGGAGAGAGATTCATCACAGGTTCATGAGAGATGAAATTCAGGTGTGTGTGAGGATTAATCATCATTACTTTCTCTGCCCCATAGCAGAAAGAGAGAATCCTCAAATATTTATTTACCAAGAATTTATTGAATACCTTCTTTGTGTTGGGACTTAAAGCAGACCTTCTTATCAAAGAAATCAAAGTGTAATGTGAGAGATAGGTATGTGAGCAAACTATTACAAACTAGTGTAAGTAGCAACCTGGACCATAGTACTTAGGGAACACAGGCCCTGTCATGGTAGGCTGTGGAATATGGATTGTCCATCCCAGGAAGATGTAATTTGAGTCCAGTCTGAACATGCAAATAGAGGATGTCAAGTATGCAAGGCCAGTAGGTGATGAGGGAAAAGAAATTATGCATAGAGTTCCTGGAAGAAAAATCAGCACATGTGGTGAGAGAGCGTGCTGGGTTCAGAAAATTGTGAGTTTGGAATGGTTGTAGGAAAGGGAGTGTGGAGTAGAAATGGCATGCAGACTGCATAAAGAGGCAGAGCAGAACTGTTGGAAACACACAGGAACAAAGTAGAATGTGTTGGTTCACAGGTTACAGAAGGCCCTAACACTTGGAAGGAGGTAGGCTTGGATTGTTGTGATGTGCCCATAGGTTTTTATTTTTCAGTGTACTTTAGCCTTAGATGAATTTTTATCTATAGGTAAAACAGATTAAAGTAGAACATTTCTGGTTCAAGTTGACATGAAAGAAAGGAATTCCAAGAGCCTCTCCATCTCCAAGACAGTTCCTGTGAGTGCCCTATAACCCTTAGAGCTCTATGGAATAGAGTTTGTAAACCACCGTGATAGGTGTTGTTTTTGAGCAAGAAAAACTATTCCAGAACCATTAGACTGGCAGCATTAAGTAGGATTGATCTGATGGAGATAATTTAAAAAAGGGAAGGGTATCAACAAAATTATTTTGAAGTACTGCAGCTCAGGTTCCTGTAATGACTGAGCTGGTACAGTAGGTATTATGCAGTATATTTGGGAAGATATAAATTCAAGCCCTTTGAGTAGGTTTAAATCAATAACTTCACACTGTTAAAACCATGTACACGTTCTGTCATGGAAAATCAGTGGAATAGTCCTCCTCTCATGTTAAGGGATGAACTTTTTTTTTTTTAAAGCTAATATTTATTGGGCACTTACTATGTGTTTCTGGCATTTTCTGAACAAATAGGTCATCCATTCCCTCTATTCAGCCCTCCTTGTCATATATAATTGTTAATGACCCAGGCAAACATTGCTCAACAACTTATCCCTTAATTGTGACTCCGAGTTTACTATACATAGCCATGATGTAATGCATACCTGCCAGAAAGCATCTATTCTCTTTCTTCCTCTCCTAAATATAGGAACAGCTGTAACAGTGGCCTAGATTAGAGATTTTAACCAAACTTTTGGATGCTAATATTTTTATTCTTTTATCTCAATAGCTTGAAATTTGCCAGATGAAATATATTCTAGCTTCTGCTACTGAATATTAACAATCAGTGTTCAAACTACTTTCTGACCAACGGTTCCTTTCATCTTGCTATGTTACTATTTATCATCAGTAATGATAAATGGTTTGATATTTATCATTGATATATTGATATATATATATATAGGTATATTATCCATTTAGATTAAAATCCTCTGAAGACATGAGAGAGTACAAACTTTATCCATGTGATGTTGTGATGAGACTATTAAAGCATCTTGTTTTCCTGCTGGGACACAGCATGATTAAAATACTAATGCTTTACAATATGGCTTTATGAACCTCACAGTCACCACTAATTATATGTAATTTCTTAAAGGGTATATATATATGTGTGTGGCTTTATTTTCCCTTTCTATGGCAAGATGTCACAAATTTTCATCTACATCATGAAAATTAATAAATTAATATTGATTTTGCCGTTCTAGGCTGACTGACATCAGGTGTTCTGTTTTATCTGGCAAGTGGCCCAGTATATTCCGACTTTGCAAGATTTTGAAAGCTAAACATTTGCATTGAATGTTCTCAAATGCAAACTTTGAGGGTTTCCATCATCTTGATGGAATACATTCACCATCTGTGTAATTTTTCTCTAAATTTTTGCACAATTGTGTTAAATTCATGTCAGTAGGTTCATGCATATTATACTATCACTTTTGGCCTCTTAAAAATGAAGAGATCAATTCATGTCTCATTCTACCATGTTTAGTGAGAAGCTTCCATCTTAGGATAATTCTAGAAAATGCTGTACAATCAGATAAGGGTACTTTAAATTTCATAATAGTACAAAGTTTCATTTAATGTAATAAGTATTTTTAAGAGCCTCTTTTGTGCTTGGTATTAATAGGTAATTAGAGAACTTTACTACTTTTTATAGGGAGTGAGCAGAAATCCCATTTTCTGGTCATTAATCTTTAATTTGTAAATTGGTCAGTTAACCTTTTACTCTGTACATGATTGGTTGAAATTATTTTAAGTTCAGTTTTATGCCAGGGACTTTAGTTAGTGAGTATTCCTATCAAAGGGTATAAATGTAAAGTTTTATTTCTTCTAAATGTCGCTGTCGAATATGTTATTTCTTTTCAGTGTGTCGTAGCTACTATAGCTTTTGGGATGGGCATTAATAAAGCTGACATTCGCAAAGTAATTCATTATGGTGCCCCCAAGGAAATGGAATCATATTACCAAGAGATTGGTAGAGCTGGCCGTGATGGACTCCAAAGTTCTTGTCAAGTACTCTGGGCTCCAGCTGATATTAAATTAAATAGGTAAAAATATTTATTGCTTTAACCCTTGCAGTTTTTCTTTCTTTCCATATAAGCTTTAAAATTATTTGAGGCAGGATCTAAATTTAAAGTAATTTGTAAAAATACATGTAATGTCAAAACAAAACAGCGGACATCTAAGAGAAACATTTGTGGTAACTATGTTGCCTCACAGAGGCAATGACCTAATTTTAGCTATATCCCATTTAGTGTGAGCAATTAACTAAATCTGGACTATACTTGGGTGTGTAAATCCAGCCTATGGAATGCATTCCTAGTGTTGTGCCTTAGTGATCGGTTTATTTTCTCCTCTGATCTTCTCAATTTGTGACAGGCCTTCAGTCATAGTTACTGTTCACATTCCTTTGATTTTGTTGGTTCTTTATTCCAGGCTACAATGATGATTATTCCAAGAAACGTCTGCAAATCCTTATTTAACTGTTGGTCTTTAAAATTTGGTTCTTTGATTAGGAATAATCATGTTGCATTGTACTGATTGACTGATTATGAAAAATATATAGTATGTTCTATATTTATACAGCAAAACCATTCTTAAATACTAAACAACTGTTTTGTTGCCATTTAAGTTCTGTGGGATTATATGGGAAACGAAAATTTCATCTTGCAAAATTTGGGGGATAGAATTTACCAACTGATTCCCCTCATGTATGGGGCGGGGGGGGGGGGGGTGGAACTCAGAATAAAATCTAAATCTGGTGACCAACTGAGGTATTTGCAGAATACACCTCCAAGTAGCTGAGCAAATTAAGCTCTTGAATGGACATAGTAACTCATTTTAAAATGATAAGAGAGTACCTACTTGATGTAATTTTTTTTCGCCATTATTAACAATGTTTTTCTGAGTGTCCATTATGTTTTAAGCACTATGCTATGTGTTGAGGTACCATGGTGAGTAAAAACAGATCTAGCACCTTCTTCATCTTATGATATGGTGGGATGGCAGATCTTAATCAAAGAATCCCATAACTATGAGTATATAGGTTTTGTTTTACTATTCTCTTTTTTGTGAGTTCAAAAACTTCAGTAACCAAAAGTTTTATAAAAGGATCATTCAAATATATGTGAAATTACAGCTGGTTTTAAGTGCTGTGAAAAAAAATTAAATTGAATGGTGAATACAAAATGAGAGTGCAGTGGTGCTTACTAAGTTAAAAAATTCAGTAAAAGTTTTCTTGAGGAAGTAATGATTATGTTGAGATCTAAAAGAAGAATGGGAATTAATTAGACAAACATGTTTGCTTTAAATTATATATATTTTTTTCTAGGAGTCGTCAGTAGTTTTTGCTTCTTAACATAGAGACAATAAAATCATCCTCTTCTTGTAGACACACTTCTTGTCTTCCTTTTGACACTAGTGTCTATGTCAAGCTTTTTATAAACTAAAAGAATTGGGATAGGCCATAGTTTGGCATGCTGCTAATAAATTTGAGATGATGCTAAGCATAAGTTGACTCTAGCCAGCTCATTTTATTTGTGCGTTATGCTAAAGGTCCTGGACACTTTAGTAGCCTGCTGTGGCTTATGCAGGTTCATCCATAGGTATACGTCCTGTTTTGCAGTAAGTAACAGGGATGACTAATCAAATAGAGGTGCAAAAAACACATACTTGGAATTTTTAGTCTGTTCTTTACATTGATCCTAAGGAAAATAAAACTATAGGTTTAATCAGAATTTTTAAAAATTGAAGAAGGACTGAGGATGGATTCTGTATTGTCCTGGTAACAAAGCCTCTCCTAGAAAAAAACGTTTTAGATTAAATGGAGTTTCTGATTTTCCACAAAAAGGTCATTATTATTCACAAAAACTTTTAGAAACTGTCCTATCCTTGAATTCTTTGATTGAAGAGAAGAAACTTGTCTAATGATCATGTGGACATTTAATTTTATATTTCTGTTGTAGAAGCTGTTCTTCGGCAAAGTCCTAATACCTGTATTTGTTATTATCTTAACCAAAGTATCCTAGTTAAGTATTATCCTTGACAATTGTACAGAGGTATGTCAGTCAGTCAGAAGGTTGGATAGTCAAATAATTTGCAAAAAAATATTGATTCAGTAAATCACTGGATCCAACTATATTCTATTTGTGGTATTGTTTTTAGATCTTATTTTTTAATTTCTTTTATTCTGTTAAGTACTTTTGCATTGTTTTAATAGAGCCCAAGGAAAAATATATATTCATTTGATTTATCTTTAGAGACTTGTAATTTTATTTTCTTGAACCTGTTACTGATAGGGATGATATTAAAGAGAGGCTATTAGGACCAAATATGGAAAGATCAAGTTCCTAGAGTATGTGACATTTGTAGATTTCCTTATTCTTTCTAATGGAGGAGAGGAGATAAGCTAAAGAATCAAACCAAATAAAGCCAAAGAGGAACTGATTTTTTTCCTCTTTTATTTTTTTTGTTTTTTGTTTTTATTTAGGAGGAACTGATTTTTAATGTCCATGTGCTAGGAAGTCTTAGATTTCTAACCTAAGAACTTGCGTCAACAGTGGGAAGAAACTTTTGGGAAAATTACATCAAAGGGCATAGTGGTTTGTGGTGTCAGATAACAAGAATGCTGTGGAATAACAGAACTTTTGTACATTTAAACATCCTAGAGAAAGTATGAGTCCCAGTTGTGTCATCCTTCAGAATTGTACAGAGAGATTTCAGTCAGTCAGAAGGTTGGATAGTCGAAGTATTAGTGAGTGAGGTTCATATTGATGAAGATCAGTATTATCACTTAAACCCTTTAGGTAGGTTATTATTTTCTATTGAATTATTTGAAATCTGTTCAGTCCAGAATTATATTTATTTTTGGAATGATGTGCAAAGCCTTTGGGGGCATTGCTATCATCTGATCTCTGATATTCACGGAATTTCTTCACAACCTAGAAATGATTAACAGTTTAGAAAGTCTTCTATGATATGTATGTATATATGTATGTATGTTAAAAATGGTCATTAATATTTTTTTTAAAAAAGATTTTATTTATTCCCCTTCTCTTCCCTCCTCCTGTCTGCTGTGTCTATTCCCTGTGTGCTCTTCTGTGTCCACTTGCATTATCCTGTGGCCCTGGGAAACTGCATCGTTTTTTTGTTGCATCATCTTGCTGCGTCAGCTCTCGGTGTGTACGGTGCCACTCCTGGGCGGGCTGTGCTTTTTTCATGTGGGGTGGCTCTCCTTATGGGGCACACTCCTTGTGTGTGTGGGGCCCCTACATGGGGACACCCCTGCGTGGCACGCCACTCCTTGTGCACGATAGTAGCACTGCACGTGGGCCAGCTTACCACATGGGTCAGGAGGCCCTGGGGATTGAACCCTGGGCCCTGCATATGGTAGACAGATGCTCTATCAGTTGAGCCACATCCGCTTCACTTCTATGATATTTAATAATATTAAATAAATAATTAGAGAAAAAACTGTCAGCTATAGTTGTTTGAGGAAGGAACTTAATTCTGATACTTAACGGGCATCTCATAAATTGTGTGTTTCTGTATGGGCTATCAGTATTTCCCTGATAAGTGCTTAGTAAAAGACTGCAAAGAAATGGTTTTGGAAGACTGAGAAATCCTCTGAAAAGCTAATAGGGAAAAAAGGCTCATATTTGGGTCGTGAACTTCTTTGGGATTCCTTACATATATGCTTTTAGTTTTTCATAAAAAAATGAATTTAAATAAAAAGTAAACTTTTGAGAGGAAAAGGTAAAAATTAATATAGAGTAAAGGTTTTGCTGGAAGCCAGAAAGCATGTGTCATATAAATCAAACTGAAAATCTTCAGGGTTTATGATAATTCTTCAAAGACAGCTAAATAATTGATTCTTGGACATGGGTAGATTTCTTTCCAAATTAATTTTCATAAAAATAAAAAAAAAATGCTTGCCTCCTTTGGGGGCACTGACTGTAAAGGGGCATAAGGGGACTTTCTTGGGTAATGGAAACTTTAATTATCTTGATAGGGGTGTGGGTCGTACAGGTTATGCCAAATACAATCCAAGCAAAAAAATTATTAATACAATTTTACATATACCTCTTGTACTTTTCATTGACAGGCACCTCCTTAGTGAGATACACAATGAAAAGTTTCGATTATACAAATTAAAGATGATGGCAAAGATGGAAAAATATCTTCATTCCCACCATTGCAGGCGACAGTATGTATTTATTTACTTTATAGCAGTTAACAATATGGATTTATGAATGGTGCTCCTTTAAGAAAAAAAAATTTGCTAAATAATTAGGCATATTTGGTGTTGGCATTACAAGTCCTGGATTTTTAAGGCAACCTTCTTTGTGCCTGAGTAAACTGAAGCAAGGTCATAAGATCCCAGGTGAATCAATCAATGATGATTTCACCTCATTATTTTCAGCAATGAATTTAACATATACATTTTTATTCTTTTATTTAATTTTCAATTTTCTCTTGGGTAGAATCATCTTGTCTCATTTTGAAGACAAACAACTCCGAAAGGCTTCTTTAGGTATTATAGGAACTGAAAAATGCTGTGATAACTGCAGATCCAGGTAAAGATTCTTTTTTATGGCTGGATATTCTACAAGTCTTTGTTTCTCTTCATTTTCAGATTAATTTTAATTGAATTTCTGTTGAATGAAATGTATTGTTTTTAGAACAAATTATTGAATTAATTTAACTGAAAGACAAAGCATATGATAAAGTATTGTTTTATTTTAAATAAAACAGTAAAATAGCAGACCTAAATCTTAAACATATCAATCGATACAATAAATGGTCTAAGCACACCAAATAAAAGAGTGAGCGTGTCAGAATGGATTTAAAAAACATGACCCAACTATATATTGTCCACACACAAAAAAACTCACTACATGTATAATAGTACAGGTAGGTTAAAAGTAAAAAGATAAAAAACCACCTACCATGCAAACACTAATTAAAAGCAATCTAGAGTTGTTTTTTAAATATCAGAAAGCAAACACTTCAGAGCAAAGAAAGTTACTAGAGATCAAAAAATACATTGCATAATGATAAAAGGGCCAGTTCACCAAGAAGATCTAAAATTCTAAATGTTGTAGTTGGTGACTTAAAAACACTTTTCTCTCAGAAATCACTAGCGCTTGTAGATAGACAATCCATATGGAAATAGAAGACCTGGGTCTAATTGACTTTTATAGAACATTCTGCCCAACAATAGCAGAATTCTTTTTTATAGTGCGTATGGAATGTTCCCCCAAATAGAGCAATTTTCGGGTCAATTTTTAAAAAATGAATTCAGATAAAGTATGTTTTCTGAGAATAATGGACTTAGACTAATTAGAATTTAATAGCAGAAAGATAACAGGAAAATCTCCAAATACTTAGAAATATAAAACCACACTTTCTAAATGATCCATGAGTTAAAGAGAAAGTCTCCAGGCACATCAGAAAATATTTTGAATGGAATGTAATGAAAATACAGTATATCAAAGTGTGTGGAATGCAGCTAAAGCAATACTGAGAGGGAAATTTATAACATTAGATGTTTATATTACAAAAGAAGAAAGGTTTAAAATCAATAATTAAGCTTCCACCTTAAGAAACAGTAAATAAGCGGAAAATAAACCAAAAACAAGCAGAAGGAAGGAAGTAATAAAGATAAGAGCATATATCAATGAAAAAGAAAACATAAAAACGATAGTAAAAATCAGTTAACTCAAAAGCTTACACTGAAAAGATAAATAAAATTGATATCAATCTCTAACAAAACTGACAAGGAAAAAAGAGGGGGGAGGCACAGATCACTTATATTGCAAATGAAAGAGGGAATTTCACCAAACACCCCACAGGCATTAAAAGAATAAGAGAATTCTATTAACAACTAAATGCATGTAAATTCAGTAACTTAGATGAAGCGAACCAATTCTTTGAAAACCTCCAAATGACAAAACTCATCCACAATGAAATAGGTAACCTAAAATGTCCAAAAATTATTAAAGAAATTGAATTAGTAGTTAAAAACCTCTGAAAGCAAAATTCCTTGGCCCACATTTTTTCAATGGCAAGTTCTACCAAACGTTTAAAAGAAGAAATTCTACAGTATGATTGCATTTATCTTATATTCTCTCATACTTACCATAGGGATAGAGAATAGATAAGTGGTTGGCAGAAGTTATGTGGAGGGGAAGGGTATAATTACAAAATATTAGAACAGGGGAGTATTTTAGAATGATGGATTTTCTTCTGTGAACTGATTGTGGTTGCAGTTATCTGAATATATGTGCATGTGTTAAAATTCATAGAAATTTATGTATGCATAAATGCAAAATCAATTTAACTATTTTATTTTAAAAAATAAAATCAAAAGATAAACCTATTTGGGTTAATTATGTACCTAGATGGACTAGCTGTAATATTAAAAACAGGAACCCTTACTAGGGGTGAAGATGTTTTCCATGTAATGGTAAGTGAGAACATAAGGAGAAAGGAGCTCATAGATTGTAAGACTTAATATCATTAAGACGTCAATTCTCCTGAAAGCAGTTTACAGATTCAACACAATTCCAGTCAAAATTCTAATAGCCTTCCATACAAAAAATGGAAAAGCTAATCATCAAATTCATATGGAAGGGCAAGGGACCTGAAATAGCCAAAACCATCTTGAAAAAGAAGAACAAAAGTTGGAGGATTCACACTTAACCAATTTCAAACCTTATTACAAAACTACAGTAATCAGAACAGCATGGTACTGGCATAAAGCCACAAGGACAGACATATAGACCAATGGAATAAAATTGAGAGCACAGAAATAAACCTTCACATCTATGGCCAACTGATTGTTGACAAGGAAGCCCACTTGGTGGTGGAAAGAACAGTCTCTTCAACAGATAGTTTTGGGTAAACTGGATATCCACACGCATAAGAATGAAAGTGTATCTTTTTGGGAAACGGACTTGGCCCAGTGGTTAGGGTGTCCATCTACCACATGGGAGGTCCGCAGTTCAAACCCCGGGCCTCCTTGACCCGTGTGGAGCTGGCCCATGTGCAGTGCTGATATGCGCAAAGAGTGCCGTGCCACGCAGGGGTGTGCCGCACGCGCAAGGAGTGCGCCCCGTAAGGAGAGACGCCCAGCGCAAAAGAAAGTGCAGCCTGCCTAAGAATGGCGCCACCCACACGGAGAGCTGACACAACAAGATGAAGCAACAAAGAGAGACACAGATTCCCGTGCCACTGACAACAACAGAAGCGGACAAACAGGATGCAGTAAATGGACACAGAACAGACAACCAGGGGCAGGGGCAGGGGCGGGGGTGGGGGTGGGGGCGGGGGGGGAGAAATAAATAAATAAAGTAAAATAATAAAAACAGACAAAATAAAATTGAAGGGAAAACATTATTTAAAAAAAAAGAAAGTATATCTTTTGTATATACCATATACAAAAATTAACTCAAAATCGATCAGTGACCTAAATATAAGAGCTAAAAATATAAAGCTTTTAGAGGAAACCTAAAGGAACTATCTGCAGGACCTTGTATTAGGCAATAGATTCTCAAATTTTACACCAATTATAAAAGCAACAAAAGAGAAAGTAGATAAACTGTACTTCATCAAAATTAAAAACTTTTGTTCCTCTAAGGACATTATCAAAAAAGTGCAAAACAACCAACAGAATAAGGGAAAATTTTGAAAACCCTATGTCTGATAAAGGTTGACTATCAAACACAACAACAAAAAGACAAAAAAAACCTAAAAAACCCCAAAATGATCAAACGACTTGACTAGATGTTTCTTAAAAGATGATGTACAAATGGCCAATAAGCACATGAGAAGATGCTCAATATCATTAACTATTAGGGTAAGACAAATCAAAACCACAAAGAGGTATCATCTGACATCCACTAGAATGTCTACCATTAAAAAAACAGAAAGTAACACATGCAGGGGAGGATGTGGAGAAATACAAACCCTTGTACATTGTTGGTGAGAATGTAAAATAGCGCAACTGCTGATTAAAGTTTGGTAGTTCCTGAAAAAGTTAAGCATTGGGATTCAGACAGATATTTGTACACCAGTGTTCATAGCACTGTGATTCACAGTAGCCCAAAGGTTGAAGTAACCCAAGTGTCCATCTGAAGAATGGATGAACAAAATGTGGTGTATACATACAATGGAAATTACTCAGCCTTAAAAAGTAATGAAGTCCTGATGCGCATACCATTACATGGAGCAATCTCAAAGACATCATGTTGAGTGAAACATGTCAGACAAAGGGACAGAGACTGTGCGATTCTATTTTATGAAATACCTAGAATGTGCAAACATACAGAGACAGGAAATAGAGTACAGTTTTCACGGGAGGAGGAATGGGAGTTCGCACAGTGGGTACAGGGTTTCTGTTTGGGGTGATGGGAAATTCTGGTAGCAGAGAAGTGAGGTAGTGCAACATTGTGAATGGGATTAATCCCATTGACTGGTATGCTTGGGAATGATTGAGCTGGGAAGGTTTTTTTCCACAATTGAATAAAAAAAAGAGGATCTAAAGAGACACATGTCAATTAAATGCAGTGCCTGATCATGGGCCAGATCTAAGAATGGAGGAGAAAAGGCCAAAAAGGACATTATTGGGACTTGTGAAAAAAATTGGAATATAGACAGAAAGCTTTTTTCAATATTAAATTTTTGAACTTGATAACCATACTTCAGGTGCTTACATAAATGTTCTTAGGAAATGTGCATGGAAGTGCAATGTGTTTAAGAAGCATGATGTAGAGGGCGGGGCAAGATGGTGGTTGAGTGAGTGCACCTGATAGTCTCTCCTGCAAAGAAGCGGCTGGGTAGCGTTGGAAATTCTTCGGGACCAGGCTGTTTCGGGATTTTGCAGGGCAGGAGGTGTCTGGACATTGATTTGGTGGGAAGCTAACATGGAGTTGAAGAATGGAAGAATGTCAACCACCACACCATGGAGCCTAGAGTGCCTACAACTGAAAGCAGGAGGATTGCATCCAGTATCCATGTGGAATCTAAGCCCCCTCTTGACATAGATGTGGAATGGACACAACCAAGCCAAGGTCCACAGGAAGGAGGAATACAGTAAGGATTAGAGTGGACTTAATGATACTCTATTCATGAACTATTGTGGTTAATAATCGAGAAAATGTGGCATTGGTGTGGAAAAAGTGGCCATGGTGGCTGCTGGGTGCGGGGAATGGGAGGAAGAGATGAGATGTGGGGCATTTTCGGGACTTGGAGTTTTCCTGGGTGGTGCTGCAGGGACAATTGCTGGACATTGTATGTCCTCCCATGGCCCACTGGATGGAACGTGGGAGAGTGTGGGCTATGGTGTGGACCACAGGCCATGGGGTGCAGCGATGCCCAGAGATGTACTCACCAGATGCAATGGATGTGTCATGATGATGGGGGAGAGTGTTACTGTGGGAGGAGTGGTGGGGTGGGGGCGGTGGGAGTGAATGGAGACCTCATATTTTTTTAATGTAATATTTTTTAAAAAATGAATAAATTGAGTAGAATTTGGGAAAAAAACGCGTGATGTATACAACTTACTTTCAAATGTTCAGCAAATGAATAGATAAGTAGAAGGATTGATAGAGGGATAGAATCTATATCAAATGTGGCAAAATGTTAAAATTGTAAATCTGGGTATCTGGAGGTGGGTATGTTAGAGTTCTCTATATGGGTTATTTTTTTACACCTGTTCTGTAAGTTTGACATGATTTAAAAATAGCTAGTTTTAGGAAAATGAAGAAAATAGAACAGCTTTATGTACCTCAAACCCCTCCCCCCAAAACCCCCAAAAAACCCCCAAAAATGTAAAGCACAAATTGACAGAACACCTGGAAGAAATCAGCAAATCCACCATCAAAATGAGAGAGTTTAATGTAATCTTCAGTTATTGGTAGGTTAAGTAATCAAAGTATTTGTGAACTACAGCAACTTTTTTGGGCAACAAAGACCATGTTTGAATTACTGGATACATAATATATAAAATCCTCTACCAAATAATTACAGCAGTGTTTCTCAAACATTTTTTTACTGTATGACACACATAGAAAATTAGTTAGAATGGTGGACTGATGCTGGAGCCCCATGTCCAGAACCCTGAGATCTAAAGTGATTAACACTTCAGCACACTTATTTTCTGTTTGCAGCCTGCTGGTAGTTAGCACTGAATTAGAGACTACACTTCTCAAACACATAGAGTATTTATAAAAACTGATTATTGTACTAGAGCAGGGTTTGACAAACTGTGACCCGGAAGCCAAATTCTGTCCACAGCCCGTTTTTGTAAATGGAGTTTTCTTGGAAAACAGGCATTCCACACCCCTCCCCCCCTTTAAAAATTATTATCTGTGACTGCTTTCACATAATTGAGTTGATACAGTTGTGACAGAGACCATATGACTCATAAAAACAAAAACAAAAATGTACTATCTGGCCCTTCACAGAAAATATTTGCTGACTCCTAGGCCACAAGGGTGTTACAAAAAGTTTCAGTGAATTTGTATCCAACATCATGTTTTCTAACAAGAATGCAATTGATTTAAAAGTAAATAAGAGGTAAACAAGAAATCACCATGCATTTGGAAATTTAAAATAAAACTTCTAAGGAATGCAAATAGAATAAAAATTTTTTTTATAATTAAAATTATCTGGTAAATTGTGACAAAAGTAGTACTTTGAGGGAATTTGGTAGCTTTAAATACTTATTATTAGAAAAGAATATTATTGAATAAAGCATCCTACTAAAAAATTTAAAATAGAATGAACTTAAACATATTTTTTCCAAACACATTATGTCGAATATTGAAAATATTCTCAGGACTATTTCAAAGATATTAATTATGAAGAAAGCAACTTAGGTAGTTGAACTGTATTAGTTCATTTTCTCTAAGGCAGGGGTTCTTAACCTTTTTTGTTCCACAGACCCCTTTGCCAGTCAGCCGAAAACCATAGACCCTTTACTAAGTCCACACTATACCATGTATTATTTAACATCTGCACCAACACGTCCCCACAAGAATAATGGTTTTTTTAAAATTTCAATTCAAACTCACTGACCCTGGTTAAGAATTACTGCTGTAAGGGGTCCTTTTCTCAACCTACTTGAAGAATTCTCGTTTTATTAATGATGTTTTCCAATCTACCTGAAGGATTGCTTAGAAATTTAACTTCTAAAAGACTTAAAAGAAAGGATTTAATCTTTATGTAATATTTTGCAATAATGTTTTTCTTTACTTAAAAAATTTGTTTTGCATTGAACTTTTTCTCATACCAAATCTAACTAAGAAGCTCAGCCTTTGTATAATAGATCAAGTGGAACTGCTTGCTTGATCTTCCTTTTCCTTTGTCTGTGACCAAGCATCTGTAGTGAAACTTGGATTCTAGGGCATTAGGGTTGAGAACCATCAGTATAACATATTTGTGATGTTATAGTTTATTTTTCATATTTTAAATACTTCTCATGCATTTGGCAGTCATGAACTTTACTTGTAGCTTCTGAAGCAGCTGGCAAGTTTGAGATGTTTTTTTAGTTGGCTAATTGTTGCCCTGATTCTTTTTATTTCTGAAGTTACATGCCTCGGCTAAGCTTTATTAATATATTATTGTTTTTCCTTTAGTTTGGGTCATTACTTTTCCATTGATGACTCAGATGATATTTCACAGGACTTCGGTCCACAAGCTTTCCAGCTATTATCTGCTGTGGACGCCTTGGGAGAAAAATTTGGATTTGGGGTTCCAGTTTTACTTCTCCTAGGATCGGTAAGTATATCTGAATCGCCTTCATAGTTATTCTTTTACTCCTATTACAATTTTCTTCAGAGGTTTACTCTATTGTGACGGTAGCTTTGCCTTTAGGTACATTATTAGAAACGCCGAGAGTCACATTAAGTTCCATTTAAGCACTGCATTCATTACTTTTGACAAAACCTGTGTCTCACATGTGCTGCTGCTTTCATGTCCCAAGCTGATGCTCCCTTCTGCACCTCAGTATGGAAGCCTTGTATTAATTTATTACATTGCAGTTGGGTGAATCCCTAGACTGGGCTTTCTCAGAATAATTAAGAAAAGTTAACTTTCATTGTGTCAGGGGACACAATTGTGAAACAAAATTGTGTCTTTTTGTGCCCTGGAAAGTTTCTTTGAGCAAAACTTTAATTTAAATGATTTTTTAAAAAATGTCTAAGTTAAGTAAAAATATTTGGAGGTATATATTTTTCCTTCCTTTATTCTGGTTCACAACAGAATTATTTGAAATTCTAAGGAAGTTGTTTTTTTGCTTTACCAGTGAATTAATAGTCAATCCAATTTAATTATTTTCTTTTACTGAGTTTTTTCTGTAGTTCTTTTGTTTATATGGTTTTATTCCTGATTTAGGAGTCTGTAAAAGGAAAGCTATGTATAAAATTTTTAAAAAGTCTACTTTGGGAGTGGCAGTGGCTCAAGCAACTGAGCGCCCGCTTTCCACAAGGGAGATCCTAGGTTCGATTCTGGTGCTTCCTAGAAAGAAGGACAAAACAACAAGCAAAACGAACAAAGAAACCAACTCCAGGGAGCCGATGTGGCTCAGTGGTTGAGTGCCATCTTCCCACATACAAGGTCCCAGCTTCAATCCCCAGTCCTGGTACCTTAAAAAAAAAAAGTCTGCATTAATATTAGTTGAATAAATCAATAGTGGGAGATAAAATACTTTGAAAAAGTATGTATTTATAAATATATTTTAAAGTAGAGATAAAAAAATCTCATTTTGTATGTAAAGTTTGTTTAATCATTTAGGTAAACATTTATATGTTAAATACTCAAATGCTTCATGTAAATATTTTCTGAGATTTTATTTTGATTAAAAAGGTACATATAAGTTAATCAGTTCGGTGATATTTTAAATGAACTATATAGAAAAACTTATGCTAACATTTCAGGCATTGATGTTTATAGATTGTGAATTGAGTTAAAATTTTGTTTTTAAATCACAAGTTTTATTAAAGATTAAATAGAAGTATTGCCTTTTAGTTGCTATGAGTGATACTACATTTTTGTATAAAAGATTTAAGTTGCAAGGGACAGTTTAAATGTAATTGACATCTGTGAAAAATTTCTTCTTCTCTGTCATCTTTAAACCTGTATTTCCCTGTTGAATGCAAAATTTTAAAAATTATCCTTGTTTTAATTTGTGTAATCCAGCCATATCCAGTATCAACAAATAAGTGTAAGTGGGATCCTAGACTAACTTGAACTGGTCACAAGAGGGATCAGATTTCACCTATTATTTGGAAACCAAGTCAGACCACTTATACTGACAGTCTCTTCTGGGAGTCCTTAAATTAAGAAGTTTATCCTTTGTGAAATTTTATACTACCCTTGCTAAATAAAAGTGTAAAACTTTTTAAAAAAGGGCCACTTAACTAAAATTTGCAGACACTAACTGAAGTGAAAATAAGGCAAGTTTCTCCCCTATCCTCTCTCTCCCCTTTTCAGTGATCTTGGTATCTACTGGGATGTTGTTTAAAAATTATAATTGTACTCCCTTTGAGAATTTAATGAATATTCTACCCTAATTGTAGAAAAAGTAAATGTCTTTGTAGAAAATTTTGATATGTAAGATGATAAAGGTCTTAAACCAGGAACTACTAAAGTTTGTTAAAAGATATATATAAATATATATCAAGTATAGTTTTAGCGGCACATGGTTCTCCTCTCTTTATGTAGGGGTTTTCCAAATAGTGTAAACAATTTTGCAGCCTCTCCCAGGATCTCAGTATTTTGCGTTCATATAGAAATCTTTAAACACCCTCATGTGAATAAATGATAAGATATACAATGATCTTAATTTTATAGATTGGAAAACAGAAACACAGTCTCCAGTTTGCATAATGAGTAGATTAAGTGAAACTTCTTTCCTGTTCACATTATCAAAGCACTACCAAAACATCATGGCTCCAGAATTAGATAACAGAATTGGTAAAAGATGGTTTAACTCTAGGCAGCTTGGTAGTTTCAATCATCCTTCTTAATTGTAAAACCATCAAACAGAACGTTTGTGCATTTAATTTCTGGCCAAATTCTTTATTCTGATTGAAATATATTATTGATATAGGTATTATTACTTAAAAATTTTTTTGTTTAATTAAAAAAATTTTAAGAAAAAGAATAACAGCTCAAGAAATGACTTTCTCAGACTTTGAAGTGGTAGCTGTGATCTTCTTTGGCTTGAGGAACTGAGAGAGGTTAAAAAATTTTAGTTAAAATGTTTAACAGAGGCAATGGGCTTGTTTCATACTTGAAGAACATAGGGATTTAAGACTCTTTGAGTTAGAGTTTATGACTATTCCAGTAGTTATTGAATAGCTCTTTTGTGTCAGGCACTAAACTATGTTTTGTGGGGATCCAAAGCTGATTTAGATGTAAATTTATCATGTAGTATAGTAGATGTTACTTGGGGGAAAAAAGTATACTGTAGCATAGAAAGCAGTAAGGGACATATGAATAGATATAAAATATTATTGAAGTTCTGAAGAGAGATTGTTAATAGCTGGGAAAAATAGGAGAAGTCCTTGGAAGGTATCACTGGAGATTTCTGTCTTACGGGGGATATGGTAGATTTTAATGACATGCAGTAGATTTGGCATTCAGAAATGAAATGAGTGAAGAAAGGTAGACAGGAGTATGACATTTCCAGCAGGTAGAATTGCCAATTGTGATTTTTAAAAGAAATTAATTAACCGAATTGGATTTTTTTCCCCTCTATCAGATACTGGGGCAGAGATTTTGCTTTTATCAGAAACTGAAACTTTGGATCTTATACCATGGAAAGTAATTACATTTTTAGCTTTCTTTGTTCTAATCTTATCTATCAGTACCTGATACCTATGTAGGTAATTCATATCCTTACTTCACATCCTTTCCATGTTCAAAATACATTCACCCCATCCTAACATTTCCCAAAATCTTATCCCATTTGAGCATCAACTCTAAGTCCCAAATCTCATCTAAAATATCATCAACTCAAAAAGTACCAAAATCTCCTTAGCTAAATCAGATATGGGTGCGAGTCTGGGTAAGATCTATCTTGGAGCAAAATTTCTTTCAGATGTAGACTTGTGGAACTAGAAAATAAGTTTTCTGCTCCAAATTACAAATGGTGGTACAGGCAGAAGATAGGCATTCTCATTCCAAAAGGGAGAAAATGGAAGGAATACAGGGCTCACTGATCCCAAGCAAGTTTAAAAAAAATTCAAAAACAAAAACAAAAAAAGCTGTAATGCATGGTTAGGGACACTGTTTCAAAATGTGTCCATCAATTGTAACAAATGTATCACATTAATGAAAGAGAATATTAATATGGGAATGTGTGGGAGGAGGAGGGAGTGAGGCATATGTGAATTCCCTATATTTTTTACGTAACATGTAATCTAAAATTTCACTTTTTTATATAAAAAGAATGACTAAAACAAAAACAAAAATCCCAATAGGGTAAATTCCATTAGGTTTCAAGACCTGAGACTTATCCTCTGCGGCTTAATGATCTCCCCTTTGGACCTACTGTGGCTACAGAGGTGGGATCAGTTCTGCCCTCAGGGCCACAGTGGTGGCAGGGGCCTCATCCTGTCTGGTCTCTTCCTCTGTCACTTTGCTCTTGGATTCATTCTTTCTTTGTTTCATCCTGTCTCTATCGCTTTCCATCTAGGCTTGTAGTGTTTCTTCTGGCATAACACTCTTAAAAAACCTTATCAATCTCCTATGTAATTTACAGGGGTCAGCACCCTCAGATGAGAGTTCTCTACAGATATTCCTGGATAACCCCATCTCACTTTCTGGCTTCTTCTGAGATGATTGCTTAGATCCATGGGACACACACCTAATCTCTTCAACAAAAGGTTGTCCAGCCACATCCCTGATGTCCGTAGCAGGCTTTTTCAAAAATGAATTCCTAATTTTAGCAATACACATAGGCTCAGAACCTCCCAAGTCATCAAGTACTGGTTCATTTTTCCTTAATGGTTTCTACCCCAATTTGTTTCTTTCCTCTTGCATTTTACTTTAAGCAACAAGGATAGACCAAGCTGCACCTTCCACACTTTTCTTGAAATCTCCTCAGCTAGGTATCCAAGTTCATTGCTTATAAGTTCAGCTGTAGAACTTAGTGTGACCAAGTTTCTGTTACTTTCTTTCCTCCATTTCCAGTGACATATTCCTCATTTCTATCAGATACATTGCCAGAAGCAGCTTTAACCTCCGTATTTTCACCAACAGTTTCTTCAAGTCAATCCAGGCTTTTTCTGTCATGCTTTTCAGAATTCTTTCAACCTCTGCCATTACCCAATTCCAAAGCCATCTTACCTTCTTCAGGTATTTATTACAGTAGCACCCCACTTCTGGTACCAAAATCTGCATTAGTTTCCTAGGGTAGTCATAACAAATTATTACTGTGACAGGTAAAAATATACCCTTAGAGCTAGAACTGGCAAAAAGACCATTTGGTTCTACCACCTTATTTTATAGTTATGAATACTGAGTCTCAGAAAGTTAAATGAACTGCCTTGCGTTACACTGTTAAGTTGTGCAAGAATTAGGGTGAGAATACCACTTTCCTGACAGTTTAATGTTTTTTCTATTCAGTACTCTCTTCATAAAGTTTTAAATTTGTATTTTTAGATTGAATTGTCTAGAGATATTAGAATGAAAATCTGTGGTTGGTAAATGATGAGGGTGTGTATGTGTATTTTTAAAATTGTGCACCTTTTAAATTGATGCCCAAGTCTCTGAATTCTCTAGAGAAGTTTTCTCATCCTATGTAGTTTTACTCCATCAATGGATTAAGTTGGAAAATTAACTTAACCAGAAAAACACTTAGGCAGTTAATGGAGATGCCTTGCTCAGAGTGAGAAATCATGAAAGATTTGTTGTTGAAAATCTATAATGTATTTTGTTTTTAATTCTGCTTTTTAAAAAAATGTTACTTGGCTTCATTTGGAGTTTTAGTTGAAAAGAAATACAATTCCTTTAAAGAAAGATGCTTTGTACCAAGGACCTGAGATATTTATTTCTGTGCATGGTCATTACCATGGAAACAAAACAGTGTAAATTTATTCGCACAATGCACAGTATTTACAGTGATTATTGCTCATGCAGGGAAGAGACAGTTGCTCCCTGCTGATCAGGAAGGATCTCATTGCTTCAAACCAGAACTGGGGCTTGCTCACCGTCACATTTCTTTCTGCTCATGAAAGCAAAGGTTAGAGCAATTTTTAGAGTCTGATAAGTGCTAATAGGCAACATTTACTGCTTTTGTTGTTATTAGTTTATAGACAGTACAATCTCCTTATCCAAAGATAATGCCTAGCAGATATGGAGGGCCATTAGTAAACCAGGGAAAAATGACTGGATACTAAGTCATGGTGTTTATATTTTGGTTAGAAATTTGAGGGAAAGGATTGGATATTAACTAATTTAAGGAAAGTTAATATTTTTGAGCCAGGCCTAGTTTGGTTACTCATTTCTTCTTTTTTTAAAAATATACTTTAAAAAAATTTTTATAAGATACTTAGATTATATAAATGTTATATAAAAAGTATAGGAGATTCCCATATGCCCAGTTCCCTTCCTCTCCCACATTTTCCCACATTAACAACATCTTTCATTAGTATGGTACATTCTTTACAATTTGTGAACACATTTTGGAGCACTGCCAGTAAACATGGATTATAGTTTACATTCTCTCCCACACAATTTTGTAAGTTTTGACAAGATATATTATGGCCTGTATCTGCCATTGCAATGTCATTCAGGACAATACCCAAGTCCTGAAAATGCCTCATTTTCTCTTTACAATACCCCCAAGAAATAGAAACTATTATTTTACCTTTAAAGCAGATGATAAAATAAAAACACAGGTAAGTTAAATAACTTGCCTCAAGTCAGAAAGCTAGTAAGTACCTGAGCTATGACTTAACTTTGGTAGTGTAGCTCCAGAGAGCACGCTAACTATAAACTATGTATATACGTATGTGTCCCTGTGTATATTTATGGCTGTATTTGTGAATGGTATAGTAATGAAAGAGTAGAGGCAGTAGCCTGGAGGCCTGTGTTCTGGTCTGCTCTAGTACAAATATACAGTAGGACCTTAGGCCAGTACTTAATATCTTTGAGCCTCTGATTATTTGTTAGCAATATGAGTAATAGAATGACTAGGGTAGATGAAAGAGCTCTAACATTCCTTACAGTTCTGAAATTCTATGATTTTGATTTTAGACATTCTGCTCAAATCAACCCAAAGTCACATTTAGCATAGACAAGGATTGTTAACAAGGAAAATGGTGCTACGTTATCCCTTTGTGTTTGTTTCTTGAAATCTTGTTTTAATAAGATTTTTGTAAACATAATTGTCATGATAGTAAAGTTTATACTTAGCTACTTTAATAAAAATAATTCCATTTCTTTTTTTAAAAAGATTTAATAGAAAGCATGCTGTTGACGTTAGCTACACCTATCAGTGTAAAACATAAACGTATGTTTTATACCCAGTATCTTTTCACTGATGTGCCTCTGGTGAAAACTTAACTTAATTTCAGCCCCACTTACTTTGTTTGAAGGGTTTGCCTTATTTAGGCCCGTTCTTGCAAATCTGTGTCTTAGAAATAATAGTAAACAACATAAATGTCTTAATATTGATCTATGATATGATTTATTTTTGTTTTCAGTCATACACTTAGGAAGATGGTCAAATTATAAATCATTGTATCTTTATATTTACACGTCATTTTTGTTCTACATGTTTAGATTACTTGTGTTCACCTTTTCAACATCCAAACTTATCCCTTAGCCATAGCGTCCTCATCAGTTGAATAAAACAATATATTCATGATAGAGAGCTTCACATTGCCTGAATTATATCATATAACCTCATCAGATTCAGTTAGAACCTTGTCAGGGTTCAGTTAGAAAGCTCATAATCCATTGTATTAGTTTCCGTGGGCTGCCATAACCAGGCATTATAAGCTTGTGACTTAAAACAACAGAAATGTATTCTCCTGTAGTTCTGGAGGCTGGAAGTCTGAAATCAGGTGTTGGCCAAGCCATGCTCCTTCTTAAGCCTCTGAGGGAGGAGGTTTCTTTGCCTCTTCCACCTTCTCGTAGCCCCAAATAGTTTCTGACTTGTGGCAGCAGAACTCCATTCTCTACGTCCATCTCCCCACGGCCATCTTCCCCTGTGCCTACAACATCTTCCTTCTGTGCAAATGTCCCTCTTCTTAGAAGAATACCTGTCGATTGGATTAGGGCCCATCCTAATCTATTAAGAGCTCATCTTAACTAATGACCTGCAAAGGTTCTCTTTCCAGTAAGGTCACTTTTACAGATATCAGGTAGTACTGAAAACTATTTTTGGAGGGATACAGTTCAACCTATACTACCCACTCTAATTTAAACAGAATATATTTATTACAGGATGTTAAATGATTTACAGTATTGTTGACAAGATCGTACCACAAGATTGACTACCAAGAGAGCTGCTGCCTCTTCTGTGATCATGAAACTGTTTAGTTCTAAACGGTATTTAGTAGGAAGCTGCAACAATCAGGTTCTACATCTGCTTGCTCTAGGAACCACACTGCAGCTGCTACAATCTCTAGCAACAAAATGGATGCCTTTTAATACTTACAGAGCTCGTAGTTATGTGCTAGGTACTTTGCTGATACTTTCTTGTAGAAAGCAAACACTTCCACAATCATGTGTGCCTGCAGAAACAGCTGAGGAGTAGCCTTTGTCTCACTTCCAGTATTTTCATGTCATGCAAATAGACATCTGATTAGTGGGATGTATCTAGACTGCAAGGGAGTTTGAGAATTTGTGTTTGTAGATCAGGGGTTCTTAACCTTTTTTGTTCTACGGTCCCCTTTGCCATTCAGGTTAATTAATACTACTGTAATTTATGTATTGCATACATTGATCAGTGAAGGAAATGCTAGAATTCAGTTAGATGTCAGAGAAAATAAAGATGATTTTTTTCAATTCAAGAGCATGAACCACCTGAAATCTTTCCACCGTCCCTTTGGAGGGGTCCATGGACCCCTGGTTAAGAACCCCTGCTGTAGGTAGATGTCAGAATGACTCTTGAATTACATTACCTTCTGCCGTATTCACCACTAATATAAGAGCAATTTTTCTATTTTTTAAATTTTCTTTTTAACAAATCAATTTTATTGATACATTTTAATAAAGCATAAATCCATCCAAAGTGTACCATCAGTGGTATTTGGTATAATCACATAGGTACACATTCATTACTTCAATCATCATTAGAACATTTTCATTATTCCAGTAATAATAATAGAAATAAAAAACAGACAAAAACTCATCACCTCTTAATCTCTCTATGCTTCCCTTGCTGTACATAGTTGCTATTCTGTTTTCATCTCTCTAGTTTATTTGTATTTATATTTTGTAAAAACAATATTATGTATATAATAATTACCCACATTCATATTTCACATGAGGCTTTACTATGTTATATGGTCCCATGTTATAATTTTTAGCTTTCCTTCTAGTAATACACATGACCTTGGACTTTCCCTTTCAACCACCATCATACCTATATAATAACTCTGTTAGTTACAAACACTGTGATGTACTTTCACCATTTCCATTCATTTCCAGAGATTTATAAACAACGCTTTTACCAATTCTGCACACATGAATCCTCAGCTTTCCATTCTCTACCTTCATTCTATTTTTGGTGTCCTAGAGCCTAATTATTAATTCCATGAGTTTACACAATATGTTTAGTTCATAATAGCACAGTCAGATGCTTTTAGACAGGAGCAATTTTTTCATAATGCCCTAAGTTCATATACTATTATATACATTTAAAAGTAGTATTTACGTGTGTAATATGAATATCAGAGGTAGTAAAAGGACAAAGTGAATGGAAAAAGATGTGATGGTGGAGACAGTTGTTTCCATTAGACAAGACAATTGCATATGACAGACCACCTTCCCCAAGGTTTCTGGAACTTAATGGCTATGAAGAATCTCTCATAGGAATTTCCTCTTCACTTAGGACAACGCAAACCCAAAGCATCAACTGTTTGGCATGCACCTGCTCTTCCTGGAGTAGGTCTGTGAGGCAGTTAAATCATAAATGATTAAGTAAACTTGGCAGTCCATCATGAACAAAAGTACAGTAAAAATAGCTCTGACGTGGAAACCAAATTGTTGCATTGCCACTCACTGAAGACAAGTGATGGGCCGCACCGCTTTAAACACCCATGTTCTAATCTTGAACTGTAGATTATGATCACTGCTTTTAAATAATATGAATATGTAAATAAAAACTCTGAATAGCAAAGGTTAAAGCTATTACATAAACCATTTCAAACCTGTACATTGGGAAGTGCATCTGAATTATGCCTGAAATTTCTTGCCATTATGTGTAAGACAAAAGGAACCCTTTTTTCATTTTATATTTATGATCTAAATATTCAGAGCCAACAGGAGTGGCCATGAAAATTTTATAGGTATTTAGTGGTATTCAAAGCATCCATACTTTAAAAATACATATTTTTACTTGACCTGTTTAATTCAATAATTATTTTTGTATGCTGATTTTCTTCCTAATTTCAGAATTCTCAGCGTCTTGCAGATAAATATCGCAGTCACAGACTCTTTGGCACTGGCAAGGACCATACCGAGAGATGGTGGAAAACGCTTGCTCGTCAGCTCGTGACTGAAGGATTTTTAATAGAAGTTCCTGCGCTTAATAACAGATTTGTAACGATTTGCACCCTTACGGAAAAGGTAAATGCAAAAGGTAAACAAGGTAGAAGTCTACCTTTTTGACTTATTTTTTCTCATTTTGCATTAAAAGATTCTTCTTATGTTTCATAGGGTAGACATTGGCTTGATAAAGCGAATAAAGAATCTCCTCAGAGACTTATGCTTCAAGCAAATGAAGAATTGTGTCCAAGAAAGTTTTCTCTGCCAAGGTTCATTATTCTGTTTTTGTTTTTGTTTTTTAATTTCTGGGCTTTTTGTTGTTGTTTAAACCATTCAAAATTTACCAGTTTATAGGCTCTGCACATGGAGTACAGATATGTTTTTATGGACCTCCTTAATCAGTTTAGGGGTGGGTATCAATGGGAGAAAGCGAAGTCATGGAACACTATCTTGATTGAGAGGAAGTCATTGACCCTATTACCTAAAAGTTTGTTTTCCACTAATTAAAAAAGCAGTATTGAGATCAGTGTTGATGAAACCACATACTGTTTCTCCTTCTTATATGGAGAAGGTGGAAAGGGAATATTTGTGTTGGCTACCTTTTTTTTTTTAAGATTTATTTTATTTATTTCTCTCCCCTTCCCCCCTGTTGTCTGCCCTCCATGTCCATTCACTGTGTGTTCTTCTGCATCTGCTTACATTATCAGGTGGCACTGGGAATCTGTGTCTCTTTTTTGTTGTGTCATCTTGCTGCATCAGCTCTCCGTGTGTGCAGCATCACTCCTGGGTGGGCTGTGCTTTTTTTCACGCAGTGTGGCTCTCCTTGCAGAGTGCACACTTTGCGCATGGGCCACCCCTGTGTAGGGGTGCATAGGATGGCATCCTTACATGTGACAGCACTGTGCGTGGGCCAGCTCACCACACGGTCAGGAGGCCCTGTGGGTCAAACCCTGGACCCTCCATATGGTAGGCAGATGCTCTATCAGTTGAGCCACATCCGCTTCCCTTGGCTGCCTTTCAGTACCTTTACAGACTGACCTTTATCAGTGTCTTCCTGTTCAACTTCCCAGAGATTTTTTAAAAAATCAGTTTAAAAAATGTACAATTCTAAAAGGGTAATTTAATCTCATCTACCTTTCTGAAAGTGGGGTGTGAAGATTCATGAATTAGATAATTACATTTTAACATTTAACATCATTTAATTGACTTTTTTTTTTTTCAGTTCTAAAACAGTATCTGCAGGCACTGAACAGTATTCCTCTAACCAGGTATCAATTGCATTAACTGCAGAGAAAGTTTTTTTAAAGAGGTAGTTCTTATTTATTTAGTTCTTTATTGAAGCAGCTCCTATATTAAAATTTTAGATTTTGGTTTCCCTTCAGTTAAAGAGAAAAATGGCATATATAGCAAAGCATAAATTATGGAAAGACAAGTGATATGAATAGAATAAAATATGAGGTATATGATTTCTGGAGTTATTAAGATAGTTCAGCAGTATTTGAAAAAGTAACTTATTTTGTTTCTTTTAGCCTATTTTTATGACCCATTTAGTTTATGACTTATAGTTGACAGATAAGTAAGCCTGATTTGTAAATGTTCTCATTACAGATACACACACACACACCATGCACCCTTACATCATTTCTTGCCTTGTTTTTGGATTTTCGATAGCTCTTACAGACTAAAGACTTAAATACTTATGCTGTCAGATTTCAGATAATTAGAACACTAGGGTAATGGACAAATGTGCTGTTAGGTTTTCTGGTGAACATTTTTTGCTTTATTAACTAAAATATACAGGATTTATGGAATCATATTTATACTTTTGGCTCTTGCTATGTCTCAGAACATTTTTTTTAATCTCAGTTGCTGTGGATTTGGGAGAAATGGGACAATAGGTTGCATTTCTAACTGCCTCTAGAACCCTAGAAGTTGATATTCATTATTTCCAGGTGATTTATTTGATAAATACATAAAAAATGACTAATCATCAGAAGAAAATTGTCATTATGAGCTTTCGCATCTTATTTTCACATTTACAAGTATTTTGAAACATAATATTCATGTTTTAATGGTATTCATTTGTTTAAAAGCAGTCTAACTTGGAGAAGATGCCTTCTTACAAAGCATATGATGAAACTTCTTCTGGGAGTAACATTCTTAATAAAAGGTATAGAGTTTAAAATTTTTTATTTTCTTTAATTACTTTATCAGCTGTTGTAGTTTGCCAGGGCTGCTATAACAAAGTACCACAGTCTAGTTGGTTTAAAGAACAGGAATTGTCGTCTCAATTTTGCAGGCTAGAAGGCCAAAATAAAGGCGTCAGCAGGCCATGCCTCCAGGTCTGCGGCGCTGTGGAGGTGGCCTGCTGGCCGTCGAATCTCAGTCTCTGCCTTGTCATTGGCCTTCTCTCTTCCTGCCTCTTTCCTACTTACAGCATCCAGGTTTCCTCTGTCTCTAAGGACTAGCAATTATTCGTTCAGGCCCACCTTGCTGAGTTTGGCCTCAGCTTAACTAGTACCAGCTCCTAGGATTACATTAACGAATGAGTTCACATCCACAGTACCTGGGGTTAGGACTTGAACATGTCTTTGCCGAGGACATGATTCAACCATAAGACTTTCTCTTTTTTTATTACTAAAGAGAAAGTACTACCCAGTTTGGGCTATTTCATTGGCAGAAGGAAGTTAAAGAATAAGCCTACAGTATTACAATTATTAAAGCAGATAAATAAAATAATAAAATAATTTAATAGCTAAAATTTGAGTCTTATTGTTTATCAGGGTTCATGCTAAGTGCTGCATGTTTTATATGTATTAGCTCATTTAATTCTCACAACAGCCCATGAGTTAGCTACTATTATTATTCATTTGAGGATACTTTGGGTTAAGAAGTTAAGTCACTTGATCAAGAGCGTACACTTATGGCAAAGCTGGCTTTCAAGTCTATTTGTCTACTTCTAGCATCTAAACACCATTTGATTATTTTTTGTATGAGGTATCTATTCCCACCTCGTTTTTAGGAAAGACTTCATGACGAATAAAATGGTAGATAAAAGCTAGTGGAAAATATATGATGGTAAACCTAATATACTTTTAAACATAGTATTTGATTTGCTGTCTTATTGAAAGTGTGAAACGTACAGAATTACAAAAGGGCTGAAGATAGAGAGTTTGAAAACAATGTTAGGGCCTATATTAAGTATGTACAGATAAAATGGACTTCATTTACGTCCATTCCAGCGTAAACTGACATGCTCTGAAACTGTAATGCACTCTTTAATGGTTTCCTCCCTTGGAAAGCACTTCTCTGGATCTGATAAAACATTTACCATAATGCCAGTCTCTCCACCCAAAACAATTTCTTTTTGTTTGGATATGTAATATGTGATAACTGTTTCATGTAAACAAAAGTTTAAGCACTGTGAAAACAATATATCATTCAATTTACTGAGCCATTTCTTCATTGCAGCATTTACTGTGTTTTCACTACGCCTCTTCTTTGTGCCACATACCACTGGAATTTGGGGGGAATAAAGAGACATAGTTACTGGGAGAGTTTATAGTCTAGTGGAATATAGATAGAGGAATATAAAATTATAATCCAGGTAATGATACTGTAGAAATACATAGAGGCTTAAACCAGGCTTCCCAGAAAAAAAAGTGACACTTGACGTTAGTCAGGGGAAGTCAGGAACAGTTTTCTAAGCAAAGGATGGCTCAAATAGCCTGGAAGGAAGAGAGAGTAGGATGTAACTGAGGAACTCAACGGTATGACAAGAGATTATCTGGTAGAGGGAAACAAGAGAATGGTAAATTTTAAGGCTGGAGAATTAAATAGGGGCTACAATACCCAGTTCCTTTCAGGCATTAGACTTGATCATAAAAGCAATTGGGACCAAAAGAAAGGGTTAAAGCAGAAGAGTGACATGATCAAGTTTATGATTTAGAACAGGGGTTGACAAACACTCTGTAAAAAGTCCAGTGATACCGTTAGGTTTTGCTGACCCTGTGGTCTCTGTTGCAGTCACTCAACTCTGCCATTGTAGCCTGGAAATATCCATAGACTACGTTTAAGTGATATGAGCATAGCCGTATTCCAATAAACCTTTATCTACGGACACTAAAATTTGATTTTCATATAATTTCCACATTGCAAACTGTTCTTCCTCTGACTTTTTTTTAAAAAAACATTTAAAAATGTCAAACCGTTCTTAGCTTACAAACCTTACCAAAACAGCAGGATTTGGCCCAGGAGCTCTAGTTTGCCTATGCTCAATTAATCTCTCTTGCTGTGGAGGGAGTGAATTCATTGCAGGAGAATCAGAATGATTGCAGAGGAACAAATTAGGAGGCCATTGTATTCTTTGCAAGAGATGATGGTAGCTTAAGTGAAGTAAGGAAAATGGCATCGTGAATGGAGAATTTTTAAAGATATTTAGGAGTTAGAATTATTGGGACTTGGTAATTGAAAAGATGGGTGGGTTAAGGAAGAAGAAGGGCTTGAAGATGACTGTTCGGCTCCTGGCTTAGATTCCTGGGTAAGAGTGTTGTCTGATTCACGAATATGTGCAACATAAGAGGAGTAACAGGCTTGAGGGTTTGGTTATTTAGGGGATGAGGTTAAAATCAGGAGTTTAGTGGTAGACACAGTGAGTTTGGGATCCCTGTGTAGTGGCCCAAAAGTCAATTTTAATCTGTGGATTTAATGCACAAACTGAGCAGGATGCATATTTATCAACTGCTTTATTATTTTAAAATTTCATTGAAATGATATATGTACACGGTTTAAAAAGTCAAATGGTACTAGAAGGCTTATAATGACGCACACCATTCCTTATGCTTCCCAAAGCCACCTTTTCCATTCTAGAGAAGCGGTTGCTCTCAATCTTCCAGCTGGTTATTCTGGTGTTTACTTCCATATTTCTAAATGACATGCTTATACTACTATTTTTGACTTAACAATTTTAGAAATTTTGTTTTGACTTTCTACCATGGTAGATTAGGGCTTATCTCATATCCTGTTCCATCACTTTCCCTCCTTCCATCTCTCTTCTCATACTACAACATAATTATATCACACATTTTCTTCATTTTAGCAATTCTTTACACTATGCTATCTACACATGTAATATGTACTACTAAGCCAAGCAGTGTGTTATTATGGCACCACTACATTTATTTTCTCTGGTATTAAAATGGTTTTGTTCCTCATTTGTTTGGGTTTTAGTGTCTTATTACTAATGCTGCTTCTCTTATTTCCAATCTCTTTTTGTTTGTTTATTTTCTTGGACAATTCCTTAACTTTGTTTTCCCTTCCTTCTAGTGAAGTTTTAATTTCACTTATAGGATGTTTAATTATCTAAGAATTCTTATGTTTCTTTACCAATACATAGATGCATTCAGTGTCTTCAGTTATCTTTTCTGATGATACTCATTAGAGTTTTTCAACTCTTCTGTGCACTTGTAATAGCATTCATAGATAAAACACTTTTTTATCAACTCTTTCTCACTTTATATTTCTGCTTTAGGGACATGTTACCCAGAATTTTGCTAGTATATATGATGATAGAATTTCTTTGCAAAATACTTTAAAATGCCATTTTGCAAATAGTACATTAGTAAAAAGATTTCTGAAAAATATTAAAGATGAATATAATTATATGATTAAAAATAAAGTTATAATTGTCTTGAATAATGTATTGTTACTAATTCTTTGAACTGGAGTTATCTTTCCCTAGGTTAAAGTTTGTTTTAGCAATTGGATTTGATAATATAAAATAAAATCTTATATTTTCCCTGTAGTTTCTGAATTCTTGTAATAGGTAAATTAGTAAACATTGCTTAAGTCTCAAGTGTGCCCCCCCCCAATCAGGAAGTTATTTAAAGTTGGCATTTTTTATATAGACTTTTCCATGCAGTATTGTTTTTTATAAATTTTGCTATTCGTAATTAATTTATCAACTAAAAATGCCTCTTGTGAGAATTGATTTTCTATTTAATAGTGTTTTTCCCTTGCTTTTGAAGAACATTCTGAAGTATTTGATTAACCCCATGCTAATGTCCCCCACCAACCAAAAATCAGTGCTGTCACAGAAAGAATCATAGATTACATCCCTCATAGTTTAAAAAAAAATTATCTTCAGTATGGATTTGGAATAATTTTTTTTCAAAACGTTTACTTGAGGAAAATAGGGCAAATGCTTTTCTTAAGCATACAAATTTTGTGATTAACTTTAATTACAATTAACATTACCATGATAATATTTTAAAAAATGCTAGGCTCTTAGTCATTTAAGTAACAAATGACCTTACTGGTTGTGAAAAATAAATGCTAATGTTAGTATGGAAAGATATTCTCAGTTTGGATGCAAAATAAAAAATGAACTAAGAGACAGAAAATCTTCCTTTATTATTTTTCTTTAAATATTTTAGTATCATGGTGCAATCTCCAGGAAAATGTGTTCCTGTTCCTTACAAGTCCTCAGAACCTGCTGTTTCAGCCCAAGAACAGGAGACTCAGGTAAGGTTTTTGTAAAAAGACAATTCATTTATGAGAGTCATAGTTATGAGCCTTTGCATACTTAAAATCCTATTGCTAGCTTTTGTATTTGAGAGGCTGTATTTTCATTTTAGATAGTTTATAATCTGAAGCTATTAAATTTTTCTAAGTACATTAAAAAAATGGAATTATTTCTTTGTTTCTTTGTTCTGTTCAGACACTGTTATATGGCAAGTTGGTAGAAGCTAGGCAAAAACATGCCAATGAAATGAATGTTCCTCCAGCTGTTCTGGCAACAAATAAGATACTGGTAGATATGGCCAAAATAAGGTAAATATAATCTATTTGTCTATGTTCTGATTCATTTTCTTCTAACATGATAGATTTGTGAAATATTTCATTAAATGGTAATATGATCATGGCTTCAAGTGTCACATCTGTACGGTGACTCCCAAATCTGCTTTGTCCCTACCACTGACCCCTTTGCTAAGCTTTAGCCCCACATTGCTACATGAGTGAAAACCACTCATCTTTGCAGCAATCGGAATCAGAATACATAAAATCTCATTCATAATCCACCTATCTTCCGTACACACATTTCATCCAGGCATCAGAATTACACTTTCAGAATTCCTTATTCTGAAATTCTGTGTTCCCAGTCACACATGTTTAAAACCTCTTAGATAATTTTCACTCCTCTTAAATATATCACCTACTTCCTCTTACTTAAAACCATTTTCAGGCTTTTTCATTTAAATGTTCCTTGTGGGTCTATCCCTTCTTCCTCCTTCTTAGTGACATTGTGTTAGTTCAGACCTTTTAACCTTGGACTATAGCAAAAGTCCCTTAACTGGTCACTTGTTCTTTGGTCTCTCTGTAGATCATCTGATCTGAGTACCAAATTAAGCTTCCTACTCAAATGGTTTCACATTGGCTCTTACTTAGAGTTGACTTCTTTAGTCTAGAAGTCAAGACTCTATATTAATGAACCTAAACTTAATTTTCCATTTAAGTCTCAGAATTTTGAATGGTTTGTCTTAGTTGGATTTTTTACAATTTGTTGAAGTCCCTTTTCAGTTTCCTCATATTTATTTAAAATGTTGCCTCTGCCTTGTTATTCCTTTGATTCCCTAAAATTTTCCTTCTGAAATCCTTCAAGATCAACCTTTATTACTGCTTTCTCCATGAAGTCTTCCTTGTTTTTACCAGCAAAGTAATTCCTCTCTTCTGAATTCTTAAAGGGCTCTTAGATGTGTTGTTTCTATGGCACCTATCACCCATTATATTGTTTTGTTTTATATTTTTGTTTTCAGTGGTATACATGTGTTGTTATACCTTATAGATTTTAAGCTCTGTATATGAAGGTCTTATGTTCCTCATATTTTTGTGTCTCTCACAGTACCTAGCACAATGTCTAATAAATTCTAGAGAGTCAATAAATATTTAAAATAATTTTATTTCCTATGGGCAGTTGTTTGGTAATTGTATTCATCTTTATGTTTCCTTTTTAAAAAAATTATTTCCGTCATTTAATTTTGTTCAAAAGATGTTAATTTAGAGCAGAGTTTTCTAATGATACTATATAGTGCTTATATCTTATAGTAATTATGTAATTAAAAAATATTCTGACCACACTTTAGTACTGAAAAAAGATATAAAAGAAAAAGAATAGTTAACTGCAGATTTTTAAAAAGAAGACATTGTATAGTTTTTTCGGATATTGGACACAATAAGAAACATTGAACTAAAAGCCTATAGTCACCAGATATATATACTGTTCTAGGCAAACACTTTACTGGAGAAAATAACGAATTAGACTCTTCTAAGAGGTTTTTAGCTTCTTAGTTGTCCCTGGGCCTAATCGTTTTCCTTTTCATTCCCATAAAATAATAATAAGATCAGAAATAGAGTATAATATTAGACTTTAGTCTGTTCCTTTATAATAGTGGCCTGTTTACCAAAAAAAAAAAGTTATCTGTTTTTGTGGTGATAGTGGTAGTGTTTTTCTGTTGGTAAATTGCCAAAACAGCAAATCATTAAATCGTAGAAAGTAAAGAAAGAAACTATAGAACAGGATTACTTGTGTTATATATTGTTTTCAATTTGGGGAAAAATAAAATTAAATACATAGCAATTATATGAAAATATACAAATTTATTGAGCATGTTCCAGTTTTTTACTTTTTTTTTTTTTTTTTTAAACTAGACCTACTACAGTTGAAAATGTGAAAAGAATTGATGGTGTATCTGAAGGCAAAGCTACTATGTTGGCCCCTCTATTGGAAGTCATCAAGCATTTCTGCCAAGTAAATAGTTTTCAGGTAAAATACTGTGGTTTGCAGGAACTCTTAAAGAATAAACATTTTTTGACCATTTAAAAAACACCCCTCAAAAGCAACATTTTCTCCCTTTATTTGCCTTTCTATACCAGATAGTTAGAAAATGAATTCAGATGGTTTTTATAGTAAATCAATTAGTAAAGCCTGTCAGTTGCCTAATTTTAAAGATGATATTGAAATATCATGTTCATTCTATTTTATCATTCTATTTTGTTGGGAGTTTTTGTTTTTAAGTTTGAATAAGTTCTGTATTTTAGGTTGATAAATTTTAGCTTTCAGTTTCAAATACAGTATTAATAGTTAGAAATTAAAGCTGCTAATGTTTACTTGCTATCAATTGGGAAAGAGCTCCAATTATCTTCTTCCCTCTAGCAATGCTGGCTTTTTTTTTTTTTTTAAGATTTATTTATTTATTTCTCTCCCCTTCCCCTTCCACCCCCTTATCTGTTCTCTGTGTCTATTTGCTGCGTCTTCTTTCTCTGCTTCTGTTGTTGTGAGTGGCACAGGAATCTGTGTTTCTTTTCGTTGCGTCATCTTGCTCTGTCAGCTCTCTGTGTGTGCAGCACCATTCCTGGTCAGGCTGTGCTTTCTTTCGCGCTGGGCGGCTCTCCTTATGGGGCGCACTCCCTGCGCGTGGCGCTCCCCTACATGGGGGACACCCCTTGTGGCAGGGCACTCCTTGCGCGCATCAGCGCTGCGCATGGGCCAGCTCCACATGGGTCAAGGAGGCCTGGGGTTTGAACCGCAGACCTTCCATATGGTAGACGGACGTCCTAACCACTGGCTAAGTCCACTGCCCAATGCTGGCTTTTGAAATTAAATAGGTTTCATGTTATTCTCTTGAGTCTTTTTTTTTTAAAGATTTATTTTTTTATTTATTTCTCTCCCCTTCCCCGCCCCTCCCCCCCCGTTGTCTGCTGTGTGCATTTGCTGCGTGTTCTTCTGTGTCCGCCTGTGTTCTTATCAGCAGGACCCAGAATCTGTGTCTCTTTTTGTTGCGTCATCTTGCTGCGTGAGCTCTCTGTGTCTGTGGCACCATTCCAGGGAAGGCTGCACTTTTTTCGTAGTGGGCGGGTCTCCTTATGGGGTGCACTCCTTGCACATGGGCCTCCCCTATGTGGAGGACTCCCCTATGTGGGGGACACCCCTGCGTGGCATGGCACTCCTTGGGCGCATTAGCACTGCGCGTGGCTTAGCTCATCACACGGGTCAGGAGGCCCTGGGTTTGAACCTTGGACCTCCTATGTGGTAGGCAGATGTCCTATCCATTGGGCCAAATCCACTTCCCTCGAGTCTTAATGGTCTTTTCTTCCTATCCTTTTATTATTTCTTTCTCCACTATAAATTACCAATTCTGTAAGGACTATTTGTGTTCATTTCTTTGAACTCCACATAGTCTCTACACTCTATGCTCCAGCAGAGAAGGTGAAGTATTGTGAGGAGTGGAAAGATCACTGGACCTAGGAGTCAGGGATTCAGGATTTTAATTCTTCCTATGTTTCTTGAGTGTTTCTGAACATGTTCTTTGTGTCTCCATTTCCTTATCTAGACAGTGGAAATAATACCTTCCTCCTTGAACCAAGGAAATAAAGGACGCTTATAAAAACTTGGAAGGGTTAAAAATATGATATCTCTGGCAATTCTAAATTTTCTTTTCATACTTTTGCGTAAGATGTGAAAATTCTTATATTTCTTATTGACTCTTTTGAGAATGAAATTGTAATGTTTTAATAATTTGATAAAGAATACTTTGCTTACCAGCAGTTGTTAAATAAGATTTCTTTGGACACTTGAAGGTTGTATCTTCTTTCATGGATTCGTGCTCTTATTTAATAATGAAGGAATGATCTCTACTAATCACCCTTTTAGGAGAGTAGAACAAAGTGGGACAAAAGGTACATGCTCTAAAGAATTGGTATAGAACCTTTTTGAAGCTTCTAGATAGAGAAAATGGCTAGCAATTTCTGCCATTAGGAATTATATATGGATTGTTGTGCAAATTGAAGCAATTTATTAAAGGAATACATAAAACTTTAATGTTTTAAGTCAGTTTTATTATTCACTACTTTCATTGGGTATTAATGATATTTACATAAAATTTTGAAGCAAAACTTAAGTATTGTGTTAAAGCAAATTAAAAGTTACAAATATACATAACCAATGAAGATGGCCATTTGGGAAAAATACACTAAAATCATTTGATAGAAATACATTTTATGAAAATTAAAACATTTTCAAAGTGCTCCCCTCCTAGGAAAAAATGAGTTCATAGTGGTAGCTACTTAGAAAAGCCCCAAAAGAGCTAGACAACTATTTTTTTAATCATGCAGAAAAGGTAGATTAAAACACATTAATGCAGCGATCATGAAATTTGTAACAAACTGATTTGATAAGTTAAAGAAGAGCCTGGTCTTCATGACTAATATTGGTTTCATTTTGGTAAGGTTATTTATCATTGTGGCCCATTATATTAGGACTAGACATCCAAGGAATAATACTAAGGAGATTTTCTTTGAGAAAGAAATTTAGTTTAATTTCATAGTCATTTCGGGATTTTTAATCAAAAATTATATTTGTTAGAATGTTGGTTTACTACCTTGTGAAAAAGATAAATTTATTATTTGCCTTTTTCCACGTAATATATATTACCTAATTTTAGGACTTGAATTATCTGACCCAAGGCAATAAAATGTGTTTTAGGACTTTATCTTAAACATATAGTAGAATGTAAGAGAAACTCATGTCAAAACAGAAGACAGTTCTAGTCAAGTGACCCTCGGGGTGGGGATCTGGTGCTCCGAGCATATGATTGACCTAAAACATGTTATTTTTTTCTGTTTCCATTTCAAAGCTCACAGAATAGTTGTGTAATGCAGTTTTAGAAAGCATGCATCAAGACAGAGTTTGTGTTTTCTGAGAGGCGGAGCTGGCTACTCAGACTGGTCTGCGCCCTGCGACACTCACTGGGCTAGGGCTCCACTCCCTCTCCTTACAGGCTCACAAGTCTGATGTGTGTCATCACGCTGCGAGTAATTATGTTTTGGGGAGTATATTTGCATTATCCATCTCTGTGAACTTGGCTTTCTGTGTGTCTATGTATAAATGTATGCATATTTGTATATATAAATAACTAAAATATAAATTTTTATTTAGCGAAAAATGCAATTTCCTTGACCCAATCAACGCATTCTCTCCTATACAAGTGTTATATAGGAAGTCAGCTTATCTAAAAGTTATTTAGCGAACCGGGAATATAACAAAGGAAATTCCCAGTTTCTTAAGTAGTCTCTCAGCAGCAAAGGTATGTTAAGGCATTGTATGAATTCTACTTCCCAAGGAAAACATGATAGTCAAAACTAGTTAGCCAAGACATCTTCTCATTTGAATACTGCTTGGATAAGCATTGCCTCAGTTTGTCCTGCCTTTCCCCAAATGGTTATTCACAACCACCTTTACGGATCTGCCAGTGTAATTCACAGTGATCACATTTCTAAAATCTTGTCATAAGAGTATCCCATAGTTGTCTTCAGGTATGGGCCATACGTTAATACTGAGGAATCTGGGAAATAATGTTGATTTTTAGGCATTCCTAGAAAACTTGGGCTGTAATTTGAAAGCATTAGGGTGTCAGAAAAACCTCATTCCCATTTAATAGAAAAATGTTCTGTGAAAATCTAGAAGGGCTAAATACAACGTGGAGACTTCAGATCTTATAGTGGTATAGCCTGTCCTCTCTGGGTACCAAGAAGCAATTGTTCCAGGAATCTGTGAACTAATCTGCAAACCCACTTTTTGTTTAAGATAGAAATATACTAGTTCTGGTTACAATAAGCCAGATCCATTGGATTTAATTACAGTAAAACAAGTTCTGTTGCATTTTATTCTTTTATTTAGTATTGCGTCTTAAGTTTATTTTAGTATTGAATTTAGTATTGGTTCTTGTGGAGGGAAACTTCTCATTTATTTGAAAACTATCACTTGGTCTTTACCTTCTTTTTAGGCTTTAAAAAATTCCAATATTTCTTCATTAGCCTTAGTTTCTGAGCCTTTAAGCTTTTTTTCTTTTAACTTCTTTTTCAAAAATCAGTTAAGATTTTATGTAATGCTTAAAGTTTAGCACTCCAGTTTAGATGTCTTTTCTTAAACAAAGGTATATAATAATATACATCTTTTTATGATACATCCTATATTAGTAACATTTGTTGTTACATTACCTAAATTTGGATATTCTGTTCATTCATTCATTTGTGCAATATTTACTCCTAGGGCTGAGGGGTTTGTCTGAAGGGAAGACTAGAACTTCCTAGTTCTAAAACCATGTTTTGTATCACAGATGTTTTACTTACTAGTATGCCCTCTACCATTATTTACCTTTTTATATCAATATGTTAAGGAAAACCACCTTTTAAAGCTCCCTATAAAAAAAGGAAACCCTTAACTGTTATTTAGAAGCTTTATCTGAATTGTATTTTTTCCTAATGACTAATGATCGTATTGCTATCACACTGATCATTATATTATTATTGATAATTTGTGGTACATTTAAAATTTTGTAGACAGACCTCTTTTCAAGTACAAAACCACAAGCAGAACAGAGGACAAGTTTGGTTGTGAAAAATAAATGCTCACTTTCACCATCTATGGCCATCACTTACTCTTTATTCCAAGAAAAGAAGATGTCTTTGGTAAGTGTTACTTCACGTTGGAGGGGATTTTTAATTTATCTAAACTTATGTTGTATCAGCTTTTCAATATTAATAGATGTGACTCGGGATCAGTTTCTTCTAGCCATACGATAAATCTAATTTTATGTTTAATTAGAGGAGAATGTCATTTTCTTTCTCTGCTAAGCCAAGCTCTGTCAATGAAGGGACAAGAGCAAGAATAGTTTGACCATGATGCTCTTAGAGAAGTTGTATCAGGAGTACTGACAAGCACACAGGTTTTTAAGATTCTCTTTTTAAGGGACTAATAGTTTAGAACACTTTTTTTTTTTTAAGGAGGTAGGAGGTACTTCCCAGTACCTTGTACATGGGAAGCAGGTCCTCAACCATTTGAGCTACCTCCACTTCCTAGGGACTAATAGTTAAAAACTACTAATATATTACTGATAAGAAACACCCTGTAAGATTCATTAAATAAAAAAAAGGAAAGTGTAGAACAGTGTGAAAAGCAAACCTCTAAAATGTGTATATATATATGTTTAAATATCACATATTCTAGTATATGTATAAAAAATGTATTTAATACCTCTGGAAGGATGTCCAAAAACTGGAAACTTGTTTTCACTGTATATCTACTGTCCAATTTAGTTTTTTAACCATGCCTGATGTCCTTTGAAAAAAATCTAGTTATTATAAACAGTACCATTACTTAACTTTTTTTCATTGTTCTGAGATAAATCCTTACAGCCGTTGAGGTGTTTTTTTGTTGTTTTTTTGTATAGAAGACTGAGAATATATCTTACTGAAATAAAAAAGAATGAGGCTTTCAGCTGAATTTAACTAACTTGAATTCCTGTCATCTCTGAAATTAGTGTTTTGCCTGTTTTCTGTGTCTCTATATGCTAGGTTACATTAGACACTTTTTTATTATGGTTAAGATCCAATATAAATGAGAATATATAGTTCCTAGCCTGTCTTAATCACTTTTAACGGATGTTCTAATTAGACAGTCAAATTCCTTAATTAAAAGTACTGCATCTACTATAAAATAAAACCAAATAATTCAATTGTATTATTTTTGAAATAAAATATATGATAAATAGGAATGTTAAGTTCAAGCTCTTATGTAAATAGTAACTCACATGTACATGTTAAATATGCTTGCATATCATAATTTGACCATATATATATGGTAGAACTGAATTTAGGTACTAAGAAAACTTGGTTATGGGTTCCACATTTTCTTAATGAAGTACTTTCAGCCATGATACAAGGTTTCGTGATACTGTGTTATATATTCATGGTTAAAGACATATCTTCACTTATGTCTTTGCTATTTTTTGGTTGTATTTTATTGTGTAATATGATGATATGATTATTGTACCTCCTGGGAGTCCGAGAGGGTTTTGCCAGTTAACCACAAAATTAAGCATGCCCAAGGACTAATTAATAGGAGCAATAATGCAATTAGTTTTAGGTAATTTGATGCCCTGTATCAAATAACCCTGGTATTATGCACACATGGTGCACACTGTCTAATTGTAATAGGTAGACATTTAATGAAAGTAATAAAAACCTACCTTTGACGGATGAAAATATTGCTTTAAATGCTCCATTCTGTGAAAGTATCAATATTTGCACAAATACAGTCCAAATTCAAACTTTCAGAATGTATAGAGAGTATCATGAAATAACTTAGAGCTGACTAAATTTTCTAAGTGTTTAAAAGAATGTTTTACTTAATACATATGCTAAATGTATTTGGAGCCACATTTGTTTTTTAAAAAAAGCTACATGAACGTGCAACATTGTCATTAAACTTAACACAATTCATATTAAGTTCCATAGTAGGAAAATGGTGGCAGTGACAGCCCTTGTTAAATTTTACCTACTATTTTATGAATAGTGCCAATTTTAAATACCTATTAAAGTCTTCTCAAGATCTCAAGAACCTTCTATAGAATACATCTGGAGCTTTTTTTTTTTTTTTGAGCCTGTGTTATCACTTTAGGATTTGTCTGTCTGGAAATTTATATCAACCAAAGCACCATGTGTTATTTTAAGTGTGTGGACTATTGACTATTGGATTATAGTTTGCTGTATTCTCAAAAGGTTGTGGCAGCTATTAGACTTCCAAAGGAGGCCTATTCTCTGCCACTAATAGGTTTTTTTTTTTTTAAGATTTTTTATTTCTCTCCCCTTCCCCCCCATTGTCTGCTCTCTGTGTCCATTCATTGTGTGTTCTTCTGCGTCTGCTTACGTTGTCAGGCATCACTGGCAAACTGTGTCTCTTTTGTTGCATCATCTTACTGCCTCAGCTGTCTGTGTGTGCAGCGCCACTCCTGGGTGGGCTGCACTTTTCTTCATGTGGGGTGGCTCTCCTTGCAGAGCGTGTGTGGGCCTCCCCTATGCCAGGGGTGCCCCTGCATGCACGGCACTCCTTGTACAAGGCAGCACTGCACGTGGGCCAGCTCACCACACAGGTCAGGAGACCCTGGGTATCGAACCCTGGACCCTGCATATGGAAGGCGGATGCTCTATCAGTTGAGCCATGGCCACTTCCCTAATAGGCTTTTAAAGTGAATAATTAGAGAGAGATGAGATTGAACTCTAAGCCAAAGCTGAGTGATTTTGTTTTATCCAATATAATAAGTATTTTAAAAACTATACCCTGTGGAGTCCTATGAGGGAGGTAATTTTTAAGAAATAGTTAAAATGAAAAATTTAAGTGAGGTTTAGTTGAATATTTCTTTCTGAGTAAACAATTACTATCTGAAGGTGTTGGGCATTTCCATACAGTACAGTGAACTTTTAAAAACCCATTGGTTCCTTGGTGTTATTTCTCTAGAACAGGATCGCTGAGAACAGGACTCTGCCTGTCGTCACAGTTGGCATGCACTTGTCCCAGGCAGTGAAAGCTGGCTTCCCACTTGACACGGCGCGGGCGGGCCTGACTCCAGAAGTTCAGAAGCTTATTGCTGATGTGATCCGAAACCCTCCCGTCAACTCAGGTGATCAGCGTGGCCCTCTTCTGTGGCCTTAATAACCGAAAACATTGGGCCCACATGAAGTAAACAAGTAATCCACTAATTTTTTTTTACTTGAACAGCATTAACTTTTTATGCTACCATAAGAACCTTAATTTTGCAATCATTCTGTTTTAGAAAAAGAATCTTTCTAGCCCATTAGTGCTCAGGAAACTGTACCGAGACATTCTTATTCTCCTTTTTAGTTTCATGTTTCTGCACCCACCCCAAAAGAACATGCTATTTTTCACATTTCTACCTCATCACTTGAAAAAGCACATTTTCTCCATATTCACTTCCAGGAGCTTATGACTGAGTTTTTTTCCTAAACCTTTATAGTTTCTTATCATTTGTTTGCAATGAACACAGTCAGTGAACGTATCAGGTACTGTGAAGTTGAAGAGATGAGCCAAGATCTGCAGTCCCCACTCCTAGAAAGATTTCCTTCTTGTCACTTTGCTCTAGAACCTCAACTCTGCTCGTTTAGATCCAGCCTCTTTGCTTGCCCTGCACATTTTTTTTCATCTATTTTTAAATTACAATCTGTGTAATACAGAAGTAAAGGTTCACTAGAGGATTTCCCCCCTAAATGTGCACATATAAATTGGGTGTGTTATAATTCAGTATATTTGATAAGGACTAATCAGTGGCCATATAAAATCCTTATCTTCAAAGCTGCAATGCACATAATTAGTTTTTATTACCTCAAACTCTTTCCCACTTGAGAACAACTATAAAATTCCCCCCAAGAATTTGGAAAGATGGGAAATAAGATCACCCTCTAAAAGCAAAAGCACTGTGTACTTAATTGATCAGAACAAAGACCTCCAAGTTACCTTACAAGGCAGCATTATTCCTAGGCTTGAGCAAGACTTTACTGAAGGTCTAAAGAAAGAACATCTCCCTCACTTCCACTGATCAACAGTGGAAACACTGGGAAAGGAGAGCCGCAGAGGCATAATGGGCAGTGCTCATCTAAGTTATGTCCCAGGAAAGGGACTGGTGGCCAGTGAGATATCAAGTATATTAGAGGCCAGTTGGTAAGTTAAGTCAATCTCTTAATTGAGCAAGAGTCCTTACAACCAATTTTGCTTCTATATCACTCCTACTTTCTGGTTATAATTTGATTTTCTGTATAGATCTGCCTATAGGAAATCATACAGTAGTCATGCTAATTTAGTATTTATCTGTGTGATAGTTGTGACTTTATCATTGTAAATTATTAATACATTGGCATTTTGCAAACTTAGTTAAATGTGACTCTGCTGGGGTTAAATTAGGTTTTTAAATCAGTAAGGCTGAAGGCCAGATCCTGAACTGTATGAAATATTCGGGGTGTAACTTACCTGTGAGTCATCTTAAGAGAAAGCTAGGAAACTCTCCTATGACATTCCAGTCTTTCTAACTTCAGCAGCCATTTTGCTAGTAATTCATGCAGAGGAAGAAAAACAGTAATTGCTTTGGAGACGTAGAATTGTGGTTTTATATAAATCTCTGTTCTTCAATGCAAAATGAAACAGTATTTTTAGGGAAAGTCAAAGACTTAGATATCTTCTTAATCTTCAAAACTATGGACTTAATTTTTCCTTCATAAACATGTCATCTCTCAACTGGGGCAGCGGGGGAGGTGGGAAGGGGAGAGAAATAAATAAAAAATCTTAAAAAAAAAAAAACCACAAAAAACATGTCATCTCTCAAGACACACAGAAACGTGCCCTTTGATGAAATGTTGGTTAGTTTATGTGGTTTATGTAGTTTCTTTTTTTCTCTGAAAGTTTGTGTGGTTTCTCTTTTTTTTTCTTTTTATTGTTAATGTCATTTGGCCACTCTTACATCCTGAAAACTGACAGATAGTGTAGCATAGTTGGTAAGAGCAGAGGCTTTGGCAGACTGCCCAATTTCCGTGAGCCTTAGTTTCCTCATTTGTAAAATAGGAGGGATGATATTGCCTCTCCCATATAATGGCAAAAGATTGCACTTAAAGCACTGGCATGTAGTAAGCATTTAGTAAATGGTGATAATAGTGATGCAAAATTTGATGTGATGACTACTGAAGAGGTATACAGTAAGATCTTATCACTCAGCCTCTGGATATGATTCCTTTCATACTCTACTTTTTAGTAGCTAATTAAGAAATCATGATATACTAAGTAAGCATATAAAAAGAAGGTTCTAAAACTGTATTTTATATAAATATTCCATTTTAAGACTGCAAGAAGGTTATAGTTATCTTTTTTTTTCTTTCTACGTACCATAGAATTGTTGGGCAAATATTCTTGGATGGCATAATATAGATGTTCTTTTGGCAGGCAAGATGGTAGAGGACAATTTAAGGTTATATTATTCAGTCAGTTACTGACACTCTATTCTATTGGATGTGGAAAAGAATTGAGGTGCTGTTAATTTGCTTTCTAAATCAAATAGTCATAAAGTTATAGAATTTTTAGATTTGGAAAGAAAATTAAATTTTCCTTTTCTGACTCCTATCCCATTTCACAGATGGGAATCTCAGGCCTAGAGAATTGCAGAAATTATTTTAATTTCATGTTTAAGGTCAGTGTCTAAGCAAGTTATCTTTTTTCCCTACTATACCACGTTAGAGATAGTTGTACTGCCAACTAACTTTAAAGAAAGAAATATGCAGTTTCTGATCCTGATATAAGAATAAGGTTGATATGCCTCTGACAAGTAAAATAAATTTACTTAATTGTATTCAATTTAATATCTTTATATGCAAAATATCTTTAAGTACTCAACATATTTCTAGTACCCTCTATATTCTGACATAGCAGTTTCAATTTCTGTTAGATAATGTTTTAAATTTAAAAATAATAAAATCAAGCAGAACATAATAAACACGAAAAATTCTCTATTTATACCTGCACAACCTGATATCAGGGAGTTGTAGAAAACATTTGGAAATCATCAGCAACTAAAAAATTAGTAAAAACATTTATCTTTACCACCATACACAGTGTATAGCATTAAATAAATTTCTACTTAGAGATAAGTATTAAGTTGAATTTACAATGAACATGCGATTACTTTTAAACATACTTCTTAAGCACTTATTTCATCCTTTTGTCAATACACTGCGTTACATATAATATAAAAGAGTACATTATTATGACCTACTTCCAAAGCTAAAATAGAGGAAGTTGAGAAGGTTGTGACAACCATGAGCTGTAAATATTACTCCTTTTGGCAGTATATTTATGGTCTGAAGATACTATCTTTGATGTAAAACTTTGCTTTTTGACCCTTTATTTTTTCTGTGATAAAATACTCTTATGGTTTTTTTCTTACTGGAGAAAACATTGTTGGGTTATAAACAACAAGCAATGGAAAATACATATACTATGTAAATGATTCAGATATGTTATTTTCATATCTTATTAACTATAGCCAGATCATGTAATTCAGTGTTTTTGTGAACAAGTTTGACTGAAATTTAAATTTTGCACAATCTTGATTGAGGAATTTTCTATATTTTTATTATGACAAAATCTTATACCTAAAAATAGAATATTTATGAATTGAGAAGACTTGTCTATTTCAGGTATCTTCTTTGCTAAGTAGGTTTTGTCTTTGTTACTCTTTAATATTTAAAGGAATTTGATACCTTCTTATTCTTTTAGAATATTCTGAAAGACTATTCTAGTTTTTTTTTTCTGTTTATATAATTTTAAGTTTGTTTTGGAGTTGAGATTCTACCTACATGTAATAACAAAGTGAGGCCTTTAATGAGGTCCCTGACAGTATTTTGAATATTCTTTCTTCATGTGCATGTAACTGGAAAATTAAGAGTCGCTTTCAAGGGACCTGTCACCACAGTGGAGGTAACATGATCTCTGTAAAACACTGAAGCTGTGCAGCCAGGGTTCATCATTTAATTCTCCAGGATTATTTTTAGCACTTATTTGCTTGGAAAGTTAGGGTAGAATAAAATGCATTTAAAGCTAGATGCCACTTATTCACATATGTATAATATAGGATGGCTTTAAGATAGACATATAAAGCGTACTTTATTTTCTAAAGGGTACTTTATATGTCAAGAAATGTGTAAGTAAATAAATGAATTTTCTAATTATAGATAGAAGTTATATTCTAATTATATTATTGTAAGTTTAAACATTTATTAAATCATTAATGGTATAAGACCATAGGCAATTGTCTTTTTAGTATCATAATTCTATAAAATTAAGACATTCTAGTTTTAGAAGTAGATTGATTTAAAAAGGAATAACATACCTCAAACATTTTTTATTTTTTAAAAATAAGCTCGTTAACCCATGATACTACTGTAGTTCAAGATTATATGGATTTCCCCCAACAAATTGGTTTATAAATATTACATTTACAGTGTGATAAAATTAAGAATGTATAATTTATCCAATTTTAACTATCCACACAGGAAAATGAATTTAATCCAGCATAGTTGTATTAGTTGACCAGATATGGGAAAATTTTTGTCTCCTTCTTGTAGAGGAGCATTGGCCAATGGAAATATAATGAGCTATATAGGCAATTTTAAGTTTTCTGGTAGCCACATTTATAAAAGTAAAAACAAACAGGTGCAATTAATTTGAATAATATATTTTATTTAGCCCAGTATATCCAAAAGTTTTATGAGTTCAATATGGAATCTGTATAACTATTGAGATATTTTATATTCTTTCTACACAGCATATCTCAATTCAGATCCTGAATTTTAATTGGAAATACTTTGTTTGTATTTAGATTTCATAAAATTTACAGTTGAAAAAAGTAAATGAACATACCCCGGTTCTTCCAAATATGCTGAAAAGTTTTCCAAAAACCGAATTGAGTTATCAGTTTATTTTAATTTTAAATTAATTAGAATCATGCAAAATAAATTCAGTTCCTCAATCACACTGACCACATTTCAAGTGTTCATAGCAACATATGGATCATAGTTACTGTATTAACAGAACAATTCTACAGGTAGTTTGGCAATTTTATTTATCAAAATATCAACTGTGTCTAACCTGAGAGTTAGGAATCCTACTTCAAGGAATCTAGAAATTTGGAAAGGTATGGGTAATATGTTTTCTGTCAGAGCATATTTTTCAATGAAAAATTGAAGCCAATGAAAATCATCAAGTAAATTCTGGTTCACACACATAACTGAATATTCTTCAGTAATTAAAAACTGATGTCAATTGCTGAATTTTCTGTAGTATTAGGATGGCATAATGACCAAGGAACCTGTAAAATTTTAGTTTTGTTTAATAGATATGATAGTCACATTGCTGATTTTTATTATATGTAGAAATAATTTTGTCTTAGTACTTCCTACATCTTAAAATTTTAAAGTTAGGGGAAAATTAAGTGGTAATATATCCTAAGTGGTTATATAGCCCACTGTCCTACTTTCTATTAGCTGTGTGCTGTGTGATTTTCTTTTCCTGGCTTTTTAATTTTTTTTTCAAATTGCAGTGTTCTTGGGAAGTCCTGGAGTATCAAGATAAGATCTTTGGAGGACAGGAGTAATTTAAACCTGAAAAATATAATTAATTAAAGATCACCTTTTTGTCCTGGCATTTAAAAATACGTGGTCTGATAGGTAATAGGAATTGGATATTAGATATGTAATGTTACCAATTTTATAAATCACATACAGATGAGTGAATAGATTCTAAACTGCTTACTTTTACCTATTCTAAAGCACTATATTGGAAGGAAATGTGTGAAACATAAATGGTCTGTGTGTATTGAGATTGCTACAAAGTTTTAGTTGTGAAGAAATTGACACAGTCTGATCAGTTTGGTTGAGTCATAAAAAAACTAAAAGTTCCTTGCTTCTGAAAATAAGACATGTCTTCAGAAATGCTCATCTAGTTAATGTGCATTTTAAATAATTGATTTCTTCTATCATGCTATAATAGTCATTGAAAATATTCTTTTTATTAGCATCTTATTTACAAGTATAATTAGCTTCCATTTTAAGCATGATTTCTTTACAAAGAATTTATTTGTAATTGATGTTTGAAATTTGAAGCAAATTTTCCTTTAGAAACAATGTTGGGAAAGGTTGTTTAGATTCTCTGGGTAACCTATAAAAAGATAGCTTGCAACCTAATTTATGCTGGCCTGGCTTTGTCTTGGAGGCAAGGAGTTCAGTTAGTGTACTGAGAGAGGCACATGATTTCACTCTAGTTCATTCTCTAGGACTACAAGCATTTGAAAGAAGAAAATTTTCTTTGGCAATTTTCCTCCTTTTCTTCAAAATATTCTATTACCATTTCTATCTCATTGGTTTTCTAAAATGATTTGCAGATCTATTTTACAGTCTTCTTTTTACATCATTTACAGATACAAATAAAATTAAACTAATTAGAACGTTGGTTCCTGCAAACATTGACACATACCTGATTCACATGGCAATTGAGATCCTGGAAAAAGATAGCCAACTGCTATCCCAGCCTTCATGTCATTCCAACAAAAAGAGATGTTTTCCCAATTCTGAAGAGAGCTGTTTAACTTCCAAGAGAAGCAAGGAAGAAGCAATCATTATTACCAAGGTGTTAAATATATATAGAATTTTCACAAAGTACCAGTTGTTCAATTTGCATATTCTGATACTAGAATGCTCTAGTTTTTGAACTGCTATAAATTCTGATAATGTTACTTCTTTTTTTTTAAAAGATTTATTTATTTATTTAATTTCCCCCCCTCCCCCAGTTGTCTGTTCTCTGTGTCTATTTGCTGCCTCTTGTTTCTTTGTCCGCTTCTGTTGTCGTTAGCGGCATGGGAAGTGTGGGCGGTGCCATTCCTGGGCAGACTGCACTTTCTTTCGCGCTGGGCGGCTCTCCTTACGGGGCGCACTCCTTGCGCGTGGGGCTCCCCTACGCAGGGGACACCCCTGCGTGGCAGGGCACTCCTTGCGCACATCAGCACTGTGCATGGGCCAGCTCCACATGGGTCAAGGAGGCCCGGGGTTTGAACCGCTGGCCTTCCATGTGGTAGACGGACGCCCTAACCACTGGGCCAAGTCCGTTTCCCAATGTTAACTTCTTTATCTGTTTGATTTCCTTTGCTTTTCATAAATCCCATCTGAAAAAAAAAGGATTTTTTTTTACAAAACAGAAAAGGGGAATATAGTCCATCTATTTAGCTTTTTACATGGAATGTTAGCTTAAATTTTACCTCTCTCTCATATTTATTATGTAGCCTGAGAAATTATTTTTCTATCACAGGTCTTGAAAATATTGGCTTTAAGCATATTGTAGTTAGTGTGCTTAATGAATATGAAAACAAATTCTTATATAAATATCCCCAAAGTTGCTTTGTCTATCATTCTGTCACTCATCATGGTATGACTGTTATTTGAATATCTAGGGCACAATGATAGTTGTTACTCATAGTGATAAGCACATCCTAATGTGCTTTTTCCCTTGAACAAAGAAAGATCACAAGTCCAATATTATTGTAGATGGTGTATTTTATTAAAATCAAATGCTTTGAAATTATTGCTGTGTTAGATAAACAAATTGTAATCAGAAAAACTATTTTTGACAAGATGTCTCTTTAAAAGATTGTAGATTTGTAATCGGACCTTCAGTATCTTACAGGTCTAAAAATCCCATGACTTTATGATAAAAGTTATGAAAACTCATCATTAACTAAAAAATTGTTTTCATTCCTAAAGGACAATAATAGGAATTAGTATTTATATTTGGAGATTAGGGATTCTGTTAAACTTCTCCTTAGAAATAAGGGAAACTGGTCTTTCCTATTTCTGTGTTTCTGTTAAGGTTTGGATATAGTCATGTCCTGGATAATCAAGTGAAATTTTACTAATTGGAATTCTTCACATTATTTGAATAATTGAATTTTGTATAAAAAGGTCATTAAAGAAAATATACTTTAGGTAGAGTCAGTGCAGTTTGGCTTCTGTTCCCAGCCTTTTTCCCCCTCTAATCTGTATAGATTATGCCCAAGACTCTCCTATATTTTTCCCAACTTCCTCTTATCAATACAGAAAAAGGTATTAATTTGTGATTTTTCTTGACTAGTGAAGCACATTTATAGGAAAATATTATTTTAACCATACATTAGCGTTTTTGCTTTTTCCCTAAGATGTAACACCTGACCAAGGGGAGCTGGATTAATAAAGGGGAGATAGAGTAATAGGTGTTTGAGCCGTGTATGGTATCTCTCCTTCAACTGCCTCCTAGTGTAGGAAGCTACTGTAGAGTTGCTGGGGACTGAGCCTGCTGGAGGCCTAGTTTCAGGATCTTTCATATGTTGACCTGGATTCATCCCACAGTCTACTTCAAACTATAATTGAGGGTTCTAATTAAAAATAATGTCCTTTGAACAAACCCTTTTTATTAATTGATATATTGTTATTTTCAATTCTATTATGTATTCTATTAAGGTAGAAGTTCAGTCATGCCTATGGTTTAATGAAGAAAGATTATGTCTTAGTATTGATAGTTTTGTTTTAAGATACTCAGAAAAAATGCCTTTTGGGTAATATTATTATGATCATAATTGTAAAAAGTAGTATTTTAGAATAATGAGAAAATTTATTAAGGTTTGCTTGCTTTGCATTGTTTCTTTGCATTGTTTTTTAAATAAGAAGTGGTACATGGCATAACTATTTTGTATTCCATAAAAATTTTAAAGATTGAAGGAAAACATCCTGGTGATTTCTCACTGCAAGACGAGAGTCACAGAAATTCACTGAGACTAACTTCTCATAATCAGCCATCAAATGATCCAGAAGTAGAAGATTTATTTACAGAATCTCATTCAAAGGTAAAATTAATTTAATAAAATATTTTTCATGACAAATACATCAGGTTTGATAGCTAATATGTTTAGATTTTTCTTAGTTATAGATGAAATTAAATGTGAAAATAACACATATATTTCTCAAATTACCTGTGTATGTGGGTACATATAATTAGCGAACGAGTTAATGCTTTTTATTCTCAACTTAATAGTAATAGTTTGTGAATGGAACGTGGAGGATTAGAAAGATGTAAACAGTGTCTCAAAATTTTGTTATGGTTGCTGGGAATTTTAGCCTTCTGAGAAGGAAGTAAGTCACTGGAAAGAAGTGGTTCTGAAGTGACTTAGACTTTATAATTAATCTCTCCTGATACTTGTTGTTGAGATGCAAAAGACACATTCAGTGTAAGTAAACATTTCCCCCCTTTTCTGAATGAAATAAAATCATTATTGTAGTTACAGAATAAAAAGTGAAGATCATATTCTGTAGAAAAGTTATAGAAGATGAAAGACTAAGTGACATTAGGTACCAGTTTAATGAGTGCTAAGGATAAATCAGGATGCATGTTGACACTTTGTATATAGTCTCATTTAATTACCACAATTGTCTAGTGATGTTATATGTATTCACATTTTGTGTGTGTGAAGAAACTGAGGTTTAGATCACATAGATAATGCCATATATTTAGCAACTGGTTCAATTAGGATTCAAACCTGGGTCTAACTGGTTTCAAAGTCCATGATTATTCCATTGTATTAGGCTTAGGTTTTGTGGTTTTCTTTTCCTGTTCTGCTGCTGTTCAGATATCTTGGTCTGTTTTGTTCTTTTACCTAGTTGTACTCTAGCTGGTTTTCTTGCTTCCAAATGCATTCTGGGGTTCACACGCTGTTGTAAGGAACTGTAGTTGTTTATGGCTACAGGTATTTTAATATTAAGATCTTTGGGTGGGAAGCATAGATATTTCTGGGCTTCCTTTATCTCTACCCAAATACGGTCATTTCTGTGCCATTTTATATCCCTAGTATTTCTTATTTTTCAGTCAAACATAATAGTATATTACAGTGTGTATAATCTTGTGTGTTCTTAAGGTCTTCTCTTCCCTGTGAGGAAATTAGTATCTGGGAACAATTACTATCTTAGTCTGGCATTTCTTTAACTTTTGCTAAAATACCCTTTTAGTCTTAATTGTTTTTTTTAATTAAAAGCTGAAACAGCTAACAATTTTTACTTTTTTTTCATAAAGTTTCACAATCTTCTGCCTAGAGTTTTTGCCTTTTTCCTATCCTTAAATATTTTGAAACTTACCAAACAAACAAACAAAAACAAACACATAATAAAACATAGCAAGCAGTTCATGAATAATATATAGATATAGCTTTTATTCTTGAAGTAGAATAAATTATATTCTTGTATCTTAGACTTAACAAGCACATTGTAACTTGGATGAGGCCTCCAAGTCCTTCAGATGCCTCCATTCCCTCAAGTCCTTCTGCTGGAGTCCAGAGTCTCTGTATTTCTGAGGATCTAGTACTCAAACTGAGATAACACAAATTTGTGCTCGTTTAGGCCTATGGAACACATATTGACTTAAAACCGTTTTATCTCTTTCGGGTGCAAATGGTATAGTTCATAACCACTGCCTCTTCTTAAATATTTTTTCAGGGACTGTAAACCTAATGTCCAGAGACTTCATTTAATGCACAAGCCCCCTAATTGTATGCAAAGTATTTTGCTTATCTACATTTATCCATTTTTCTGGAAAATGATCTATAGTTTTCAGCAGATGCTCAAAGTAATCTATGAAACACTTATTCAGCAAAGGTTTTTTGAGCATCTAGTTCGTCTTGGGACTATGTGAGATGCTGATGATAGTTGAGCCTCTCTTCTGTCATTCAGTGTAGACATTAGAAGTGATATTCTTTTTCGCATGCCTAATGTGTGTGTGTGTGTGTGTGTATGCGTGTGCATATGTGTGTGCATGTGTGTATACATGCCCAGGCAGATACCTTCCTCATAACATTAAATTCACTACTTTGGTCAGCTCAGAGTCAAATATTCCATGGGACATAGATCTAAAATGAGCTCTATTTCTTTCCTTTCCAGGTGAGTGTCTACACATTAGTGCCTAAGAATAGAAAATGGGATGACAAGTAATTGCCTAAAGAAATGATACAATGATTTTTTTCCTCTATTGACTTTTGACCACAGTAAATTCTATAGGTCTAATTATTTTGTTTTATTTGGTTGGGGGTAGAAGAAGTATATTCAGTAAATTGTGTTAGTTTTTGTGACACACATTCTCATTAGTACAAGTATTTTTTTCTTTTTTTTTCCCCTATAGATTTCTGCAGAAACCTCAAAGAGAAGATTACCTGAGTGGTTTGACAAGGGAAGCGAGACCTTAGGTGAAACCAGTAAGAAATCAATTGCCAGAACAAAAAAGAAGTTTTTTTTTAGTTAACTTGGCAGTTACCAGAAAAATTATGTATATCTTGCTATATTATAAGAGAGGAGAGGTATTTCATTTCTGAAAAGAATTGGATCAAATTTCAGCTAAAAAATATTCTAATCCCAAAGTAAAATTACCTGGTTATTGAAAGACTGGCCTGTTAAATCAGCCTTCTGCAATTTACATAAAATATTTGGGTTATCTAAGAACTTGAGAGTCTAAAATATTAAATTATATCTTTAAGATTCCTTTAAGAAACTGTGTTATCATTCGGTTTTCTCATCTCTTCATTGTAAAACAATGTATTTGGAAAATGTAATGTGCCATGGTTTCATGTAGTTGATTAGTAGTTGCATGATATGAAATATTCCTATCTTACCAAAATTCTGTTTTTGGAGACAATTGACTTTACTGTTTTTAGAATAAGCTCTTATAAACATTGTTAAATGGTAATAGTGGACCAGACAGTGAAAATCAAACATTACATTTTGGGTTACATGTAAATAGGGGGAAAGAATGTAACAAAGGTTACCAATTACACAATGCAACCACGTGCTTTGTATTTTATACAATATGTCTATTATTTTTAAATAATAAAACAATGGCCTTCATAATGAATATTATAAAGATATTTGTGTATGTATTTTACTTTCATTTGGTTAATTAATTACATTGAGTATCTTTATTTTTTTTGGATGTCAGGCTTTAATTTTTATATCTCTTTATGTTGCACGTATCACTTACATATTTAAAACCTATACTGTAACACAGAGTTGGATAACCTATAGTTAATAGAACTTTAAGCAGTTCACCATATGGTTTATAAATGCATCCCAAAGCCTTTGATGCATTGATTGTTTTTTTATCAAACAGTTCTGAATAAAGAAGAAATATATTTATTATATAAAAGCTAGAAAATTCAGGGACATGAAAAAAGAAAAAAACAATCTCCCTGAGTTCCACCATTGGATACTCTGTCCTGCCAAACCTTTTTATATTGACTTCTTTTCATTTGTTACATGAATAATACATGGATGAATTTCCATTGTAAACCATTCAAGCTATTCTTGAAAACATAAAATTCCCCTTGTTCTCATTTTCCCATGTCCGATTACCAACCCCTTTCAAGGAAGTAACTCCTTTTAAATAGTGATATATAGTTTTCTAGTCATTTCTTTGCGTATTTACATTCCTTTGGATATATATCTACACATACATTCTTATTATTTTTATTATAATTAGGATAATACTGTATGCAATGATCTGCAACAAACATTTTTTACTCATGTCATGAAGTCCTCTCCATGTCAGTAAGCGTTGGCCAGTCGCATTTTTTTTAACATCTACTTAAGATTCCATTTGGTGAATATACCATAATTCACATAACCTTTTTTATATTGGTGATTTTGTTAGTTTTGCCTTATTTCAGGTAGTTTCTAGAAGTGGAATAACATAGTCAGACATAAACGTTGTTAGTTATTTTTCACTTTGAAATATCATGGACATGTTTTTTCCCTGTCACCAGTCTTCCACAGAATCTTTTTTGTTGTTTTATATTGTAAAATTATTTTTTAAGTTTGGTCTGTGGATCCCAGCAGGTCCCTAAGACCCTTTTAGGAGATCTACAAAGTCAAAACTATTTTCATAATAATTCCAACATGTTATTTGTCTTTTGCACTATGCTGCCATTTGCACTGAGGGTGCAAAGCAATAGCGAGTAAAACCTTGGGCACCTTAGCACAAATCAAGGCAGTGGCTCCAAATCATGGATTTTATTATTTCTCAATTTTTGAATACATACGTTTTCAATATTCTGTGTGAAGAAATGTTAAGTATGCATAAAGCATTCATGCTGCGTAACAAAGTTTGATGGTTGTTTCAAGGAAAATCACTTGTTTGGTTATTTGAGTTGCTCATTGAATTAGCTGCTTTTGTCTTGGAAAACCATTTTTACCAAAAAGAATCACCGAGAGACAAGCTATGGTTGGGTATTCAGTCTTGGGTATTTGGCAGACATGCTTAAATATGAATGAAGCAGGCCTCTTGCTTTAAGGAAAAAACTGTTGGTATTTATTGCTAATGATAAAATGTAAGATTTTTTAGGAAAACTTAAAAATTTGGAAACCTTGCATCCACCAGTGTGTACTTGACAGCTTCCCAGTACCTAAAGAGTTTTCCAGTAAGTTGGGTGGAGTGATGGTTTGAAGCTGTAGGGACCCCAGAATAGTATGTTCTGAAAGTTAATCCATTCTGGTGGGTGTGGACCCATTGTAGTAAAATCTGTTAGTTGAATTTTAACTTAAAATACGACCCTCCTCCTTCAGAGTGATCTTTTGTTTGTTTTTTTTAATTCATTTTGTAAAAATGTTACATTCAAAAAATATGAGGTCCCATTCAACCCCACCACCCCCACCCCACCACTCCCCCACCAGCAACACTCACTCCCTTCATCATGACACATCCATTGCATTTGGTAAGTACATCTCTGGGCATCTCTGCACCTCATGGTCAATGGTCCACATCATAGCCCATACTCTCCCACGTTCCATCCAGTGGGCCCTGGGAGGATTTACAATGTCCGGTGATTGCCCCTGAAGCACCATCCAGGGCAACTCCAAGTCCCAAAAACGCCTCCACATCTCATCTCTTCCTGCCCTTCCCCATCCCCGTCAGCCACCATGGCCACTTTTCCCACTCCAATGCCACCTTTTCTCTGTGGACCTTGGATTGGTTGTGTCCGTTGCAGCTCTATGTCAAGAGGAGGCTCAGATTCCACATGGATACTGGATGCAATCCTCCTGCTTTCAGTTGTAGGCACTCTAGGCTCCATGGTGTGGTGGTTGTCCTTCTTCAACTCCATCTTAGCTGAGTGGGGTGAGTCCAATAAATCAGAGTGTAGGAGCTGAAGTCTGTTGAGGCTCAGGGCCTGGCTATCATATTATCAGTCCAGAGATTCAAATCCCCTAAATATATCTTAAACCCCAACACCAACTACAATTCCAGTAATGTAGCATGACAGTCTTGTGAAGAGATTCCCATCTGAGTCCAGTTTCATCACGCAGAAACACCAGCTCCAAAGAAGGGCCATCTGACATGGCAGTGAACCCCATCTGCCATGACCATAGAACCCGTGGGTCTCTTTAGCCCTCAAAGGAACCGATACCTGGGGTTGTATCTACTTTATCTGTCTCTTAGACTCTGCTCAGGTGTGCATAAGGGCAATCCTTCTAACAACCTCCAGACTCTTTTTTTAGAGACTCATAGCCACATAAACTCATTTCTCCTTTCCATTTCCCCCTTACATTAGGTCAAACAGCATTTTAAAGTCATGTTACTATATGTAGACAGGGATATTCTGCTGATCCGCATTGAACCTTTAATTCAAGGTCATTTTCTAGTTGCACCGAGGTAGTGATCCCTCGGTGCCAGGGAGGCTCATCCCTGGGAGTCATGTCCCACGCTGGGGGAAAGGCATTGCATTTACATGCTGAATTTGGCTTCGAGGCTGGCCACATTTGAGTAACATGAAGGCTGTCAGGAGGAAATTCCTAGGCACAGTGCTGCTCTAGGCCTTGTTCTTATTTCAGGCATATAGGCTCACAAGCATAGTCATTAGTATCATGGTCTCACTTTTGGACCCTCATTCCTTCCTGGTCCTTACCGTTGCACCTGGGGGACTGCCGCTGCTCCCCTAGGGACCACGACAGAGCACCCCCGGCCAGGAACCCAGTGCCCCCTCAGCTGTAGTTTTTAATTGTTGCCACTATGAGTATATCCAAACTTTACCATGCACCCTGGACATATGCCCTGTATAGCTCCCTGTCAGCCATATATCACCTGTCAGTAGTATCCTATACCAGTACTTCAGAGTGGTCTTAATCCTCTTATCAGAGTTCTTTATAAAAGAATGAAATTCAGATGAAAAGAAAGAGAACCCACAGAGGCAAGAAGCTGAAGGCAAGAAAACCTGGAAGAGAAGGGAAAACCCAGCAGACGCAGCCATGTGCCTTTGCACCTGACAGGAGCCCAGGATCACTGGCATCGTTCTTCAAGGAGAAAGCATCACCTGATGATGCCTTCATTTGGACATTTTTCTCAGCCTTGAAACTGTAAGCTTGTAAACTAATAAATTCCCATTGTTAAAAGCCAACCTCTTTTTATGGTATCTACTTGAGCAGCTTTAGCAAACTAGAACAGGTGGGATTAACAACTGTGATTTGTGTTGTTATATAATAATTTTGTCAACATTTAGAAAGTCTGCATCATTCAGGGAGTTAATATTTTCTGGATGACTAAGGCATGATGTTACAAAATCATGCACGGGTAGAAGAGCCAATCAAAGTACAAGATGGACCAATGTATTTTAATGTAGCAGAGCATGAAAAATTCATTGATATATTTTCAGATTCCCTACTGCAACTATCTTTAAGATTATAGTTTTCCAGTTTGGGTGAGTTTCAAAGAAGAATGTCCATAGTTATCTGAAAAGAATATTAAAACACTCCTCCCTTTTCTAACTAGATACATGTGTGAGGCCAGATTTTCTTCATATACTTCAGCCCCAAAATACATATGAAAACAGACTGCATGCAGAAGGAGATCTGAGACTCCAGCTACTTTTGTTATGACAGACCATATAGAGATTTGCAAAAATGTAAAGCAATGCCACTCTTCTCCCTTTTTGGAGGAAAAACAGGTATTTGTCAAAAATGTATTTATGTTATCTTGGAATAGGTTTATTACTGCTAATTTTAAAAATATTTTTAAAAATTTCTCAGGTTTAAATTCTAAAATGGTAAATAGTGGTAGAACCTACATAAACAAAACTATTTAGGGATACTCTGATTTTTCAGAGTATAAAGGGGTCCTGAATATTTGAAATTTGAGAACTGCTATAGTGTTTTATTTTATCAGTGTGTTAGGAATTATTTAACTGATTTCATACTGATGTATGTAAAAGTTGCTCCCAGTTTTTCCGCTATTTTAACTAGCACTGTTTTGAAACTAAATATGAGATGCTCTTATGCATTTACATAGCCAGAGGTAGAGAGAGAGGATTGCTTTTTTCATTTATCTGATCATCTGTAATGGACTTTGTAATGGAGCCTCCCCATTTTTGTGGCTCTTGATTTCTGTTTGGATTGGTTCTAGGGAGGACAATTCTAACGCGATATAGGATTTCCACCTCTGAGCTCATACACTGTTCAGTTGGGTGCATCTGAGGACTTTTTATGGGAATGCTGAAACAAATAAGTTCTCATTTTTCCTAGCTGTCACTAATGAGGAAGCATGAACCTCAGGATTGTTGAGCAGTTTTAGAACCATCAGGAATCATCCTTTATTGAAACTGACACCTGCAAAGACAGAGGAGAAACATGGAGAAAAAGGTTACTGGGGATATTGCTGAGCTACTAGTTCATTCCTTTCCTGAAATTAGCCATACTTTGAATATTTCATACACATGGGGCAATAAATTCCCTTTATTCAGTTATGCTTGTTTGAATGGGTTTTTTTTTTTAACTTCCAGTTGTATGCAGTTGTCATAACAGTACAGTGATGTGATTGATAGAAAGACTCCACAAACAGATAACAGAGTGTGTAAAGTTTCTTTAATGCAGGGGTTCTTAACCGTTTTCCGCGGACCCCTTTGCCTGTCAGGTGGAAACCACAGACCCCTTTTCAGAAAGTAGCTGCAGATAGTTTTATGACACTCAACACTGGCATGTCTTAAAATTAAATTTTGGGATTATTCAAAATTACATTTTACAACTTTCCCATAATTTCAATACCTGGTGACCTAACATTATTCAGCATCTGTTCAAATGGTCATTTTCAGCAAACATTTAGAAATTTGAGTTTTCCCATGACATCATAAAACCTTCTCCACCGTCCTTACCAACCTTTTTGCTGGCAGTTTAGAACACACTATATCAAAATGAAAATCATACTAAGTCTACACTATACTGTGTATTATTTTTTTACTTTGCCCCTCCCCTCCCCTCCTCCTCCCCTTCCTCCTGCCCTGCTGTTTTTGTTCTCCATGTCCATTCACTGTGTGACATTTTGTATTTATTTCTCTTTTTGTCTTCTCTTGTCTTTCTCCTCTAGGATTCACCGGAATTTGATCCTGGGGACCTCTTATGTGGAGAGCACTACCTCAGTTCCTGGTCTCTGCTGCACTTCACCTTCACCATGCCCTTCGTCTCTCTTTTGTTATGTCATCATCTTGCTGCATGACTCACTTGCACGGGCACTGACTCACTGCGCAGGCACTCGGCTCACCATCCAGGCACTTACTCACCACATGGACACTTGACTCACCAAGCAGGCACTTGCATGGGCACTTGGCTCACCACACAGGCACTGGCTCATTGTGCAGGCATGCTTTCTCTTCTTCTTTTTCGCCAGGAAGCCCCAGGGATCGAACCTGGGTCCTCCCGTATGGTAGGTGGAGGCCTTATCACTTGAGCCACATCCACTTCCCAATACTGTGTATTATTTAATAGATATATCCCACCCATACCAACACATCCCCACAAGGATAATATTTTTTTGAATTTTCAATTCAAGCTCATGGACCCCCTGAAATCTTAGGGTTCATGGAACGCTGGTTAAGAACCCCTGCTTTAATAGAAAAGGATATGGAATCTCATGGGGATGGTTACATAAAGTAGAAGATAAGGCAGCATACTTCCAGAGAGAAGCTTAAGCTTCCTAGATGCTCCAAGGTCTCCAGGAGTTTCCACTTTGGGTTTTGTATGCTCTCACCTTTCCCTCCCCACTCCCTACCACCTGATTGATTGGGACACTCTGGCTATGTGTACCTACCAAATTGGCACATGCAGGTAACTGGTACAAAACTAACTTTGCACAGGGTACTTAATGTAAGAATAGATCCATGAAGGTTAACTTCCCTGGTGTAGCACCATTCTTTAGCAGCCCGAGGCCTCAATTTGCCTGAGGTGCATTCTTAAAAACAAAGCACTGACATCAACATGGTGATGTAAGACATCCCCTGAAAAAAAATCTCCCTAGAGATTTGGCAAATATAAGGACAAATTCTACTTGCTTAGAATTCTGGATGACAGAGACTAGAGAAGGACTCCATAAAAACAGAATCAAAGAGAGAAATATCAGGTAGGAAACTAATGTCCCAGAACAGCAGGTCCTCTTCCCCTCCCCCTCACTTGGTCCCACACAAAGCTTGGGAGTTCTCCAGAGTCAGAAGCCCAGATTTCTCCCACAGGGACATGGTATACAGGAATTCAGAGCAGTGAGTTAGGATCCCACACATAACCAGGCACATGGACCCAAACCCACAGAGACCAAGGACAAACATAAGCCACTGAGGACAAAAGTGGATCCATGGGAGGATGGCATTGGTCAAGTGGTACACTCAATCCAGTTACTATCAGTGGGAATCCCTAAATGCAAAATGGATTTTTCTGGATTGACCTCATCTGGCTCTTTGGAGGCAGGATAACTTAACAGGGAAGAAACCAGAGGCAGAAAAGTCTCACAGAGGAGGAAAAAAGGGAGCGGTGGTGGTGGTGGAGGAGTTAAACTGAACTGCCTTAAGACTGGAGGATCCCAGAACTGAAAAGTGTAAGGAAAGTGGGGCACTCAGCGAGGGAGAGAACTTAAACAAATCATAGGAGCTGGGGGAAAATTCTGCACAAATACTAACAGAACAGATCAAGATTCCCATAGAAAGAACAGAAGAAAGGAAACTTTTTCTTGAAGGTGAAACAATTACACCAGAATTACAGTACTAAAAATTGTACTGCATACCCAGGGCAAGAAACAGATTGAGAAGAGCCTAGAAAATCTAGACAGTTAAACTCTGACTATTCTAAAGGTCCAGGATAAATTGGACCAACCATTAAAAAAGAACCTTAACACAAAGCCAATCAATAATAAAATCCTAGATAAGAGGGAGAAAGTGACCTTCAGAGTTAACTCATCAAGATAACCAGATGCCTAGATATCAGAAAAATTTACAGATCATACTAAGAAACAGGAAGAGATGGCTCAGAATTAAAATTTCAGAGGAGACAAAATTTGGAACCACTAATCAACAAAGTTCAAACAAATCTCAAGTCAATTAAAGGAATTGAAAGAAAATATGGATATAGAGCTAAAGGATATGAAGAAGCCAATGTGAGCATAAAAAAGAATTTGAAAGTGTAAGAAGAAACAAATTATGGGTGTGAAAGGCACAATAATGGAGATTAAAAATACTCTAGAGGCATAGATTTTGAACAGCCAGAAGAAAGAATCAGCACACTAGAAGACAGGACAATGAAAATCATAGAGGAACAGATAGAGAAAACAATATAAAAAATTTGAGCAGTATCTCAGGTATTTGAGTGACAGCACAAAAACCTGCATGTCATGAGTGTCCTAGAAGGAGAGGAGAAAAAGGAAAAGGGCAGAAGAATATTTGAAGAAATAATGGCCCCAAATTTCCCAACTCTTACAAAAGACAAAATTACATGTCCAAGAAGTGCAGTGTATTCCAGATAGAATAAATTCTAATAGACCTCTTCTGAGACTCATCACAATGTCAAATGCCAAAATTAAGAGAGAATTCTGAAAGCAGCAAGAGAAAATCAATTTGTCATATACAAGGGATCCTCAATAACAATAAGTGCTGATCTGATATCAGAAACCATGGAGGTGAGAAGGCAGTGGTAAGATAAAGGTCCTGAAAGATAAAAGGTGCCAGCCAAAACTGTCCTTCAAAAATGAGGGATAGTTTAAAATACTCACAGAGGGCAGCGGACTTGGCCCAGTGGTTAGGGTGTCCATCTACCACATGGGAGGTCCACGGTTCAAACCCTGGGCCTCCTTGACCCGTGTGGAGCTGGCCCATGCGCAGTGCTAATGTGTGCAAGGAGTGCCCTGCCACGCAGGGGTGTCCCCCACGTAGGGGAGCCCACGCGCAAGGAGTGTGCCCCGTAAGGAGAGCCGCCCAGCATGAAAGAAAGTGCAGCCTGCCCAGGAGTGGTGCCTCACATGTGGAGAGCTGACACAACAAGATCACGCAACAAAAAGAAACACAGATTCCTGTGCTGCTGACAATAACAGAAGTGGACAAAGAAGACACAGCAAATAGACACAGAGAACAGACAACCGGGGTGGGGAGGGGAAAGGGGAGAGAAATAATAAAAAAAATAAAATAAAAGTAAAATACAGTTTGTCGACAAATGGCCTGCCTTACAAGAATTATTAAAGGGAGTTGTGCAATTTCAAAGCAAAAGACAGAAGGGAGTGACTGGTAGTAGTGTGAAGAAAAGAAGATTCAAAGAATAGATATGCTATTGAAGCTAATTTGGCATCTTTTCAAGTTAGCAGGTTATAGATGTAGGTTGTACAATATAAACCCCATGGCAACCACAAAGAAAGTATTTTTAAAATTCACAGAAACTAGTATGAGAAAGGTAACAGATACATCACAAAAGATCAACTATACAGAAAAGGAGGTTGCAATAAAGGAAAGGAGAGACCAAAGGAAAAAAAAGGAATGACATATCAAAACCAGTGGACAAAATGGCTGAAGTACTGCCTTTACAGTAATAACACTAAATGTTAATGGATTAAACTCCCCAATGAAAAGACATAGGTTGGGAGAATGGATTTAAAACAAAACAAAACAAAACATGATCCATCTGTGTGGTGTTTGCAGGAGACTCACCTTGGACCCAAAGTGAAAGGTTGGAAAAAATTTCCAGGCCTTCACAGGTCATGGAAGTTTGTGCCATGGGTTGCGGATCCTTATGTGAGGAGCTCACGGATGAGCCCAAGCTACACTGAGCCACGTGGAGCTGGGACAGCAGCAACGTGTTGCAGAGCCACAGCAGTGCCTAAGGACTGTGGGAGGATGAGGGCCCAGAGAGCACAGCACCTATCTCTGACCTGCCCTGATTATGCCGTGTGGCCATGGGCTAAGCCACCTACCTCCTGCTGCAAGTGGCACTGGGTCTGGCCTGAATTTGAGGCAATAGACTCAAGTCTTAAAGACCTGGTTACTAAAGTGGACAAATTCATGGGCATGTTGGATATGACTCCTCCCACATCATCAGTCAAGGTCTACCCCACATTATGGGAAAGCCACTGAGATGAGGCATATCTAAAGCAAGATCAACAAACCTGAGGCCCTCATGAAAATGATCAGGAACAGCGTGGCTTAAATGGAGGAGCAAGTCACAAAGGCAGAAGCTGAACTGGGTACTTTCCCCCATATGTTTAAAAAATTCTTGCAAACAGTTAATGTACCCTCCTTCCTTAACAAGTCATCTTCCACGAGGCAACAGCAGACTGGATATGAACCACCCATCCTTTTTCTGACCAAAGTCCATTTTCCTAGTTGCAGTGAAAGACCTCAGATCTGAGTCTGTGAGACAAGTACTTTAAGAGGGCACCGAGTTTCTTATCTTGATATCTTGATAATATATGCGTATGATTTTGGCACATGGATATTTCTAGCTTATTTTCTGCACTCTTTCACAGTATCTTTGTGATTTCACATAGAATGTATGATTTATCTGTCTTGCAATTCTAATCTGAAAGCTGCTTGGTAGGAGATTGGAGAAACAAAATGAGTGAATTTATCTGTTAACTCTGACAGAACTGTTATTTTTATGGATGTTACAACCCAATTAATAGTATTGTCTTTTCAAGATATGTGGATATTTATATAATCTTTAAAAACTACTGGACCATCAGAGCCTTGTTCATATTCAATAATAATAACTACTCAGTTTTCTATAGCATGCTTTTAGGAAGATGATAAATTATTTAATATTCTAATAAACTTTTCATATAAAGGATTGTAACCTAGAGGAAATGATTCAGTTTCTGAGAAAATATATTGGCTTATTGCAACTAGTTCTGAAGTTGTATTTGAAAGTATAGCCATACAGTGACTGTTTTTATATAGGAAACATGTTTATCTGTGGTTGTCAATATTTGGTTTGTAACTTAAATATTAATAGAATTTTAAAATTTTATTGGAAAAGCATTCCTTTAGAAGATGACTTTATGTATTTCCTCTTCATTTGAAAATAGGTGTGTTGCTTATATGACTTTAGGATTGGAATAAAGAAAAATGGAGTACCTCTTTTAGAAGGCTAATATGAAAAATGAACATTAGCTACTGTCTTTCAATATTATATTTTCTGTCTCCTCAAAATGTATAGTTAGATCATTTGTGTGAATGACTGGTATTAAAATTTTGTTCTTTCACCCTGACAACATGGAAGACTTAAACATCCCTTTCAGATAACCTTTCAAAATCAAGCTTGATTTTTATTTTAATCCGTTTTAAGTAGCAGACCCTAAGTAAGCATATAGTTTAGGTTGTTTTTGCCATGTCATTATCATAGATCTTTGTGGTTGATGGAAGAATCAGTATATTCTCATTTTAGTTGTTTGTTATGAAAAATCTGGAAATGTAATCTAGACCTTAGCTTTGTAGACCTTATAAGTCACACATTTACATTTTCTTATTTAGGTTGTTCATAGATCACAAATTAACGGACACCTGAGTTAGAAGCTGAAAGAACAAGTAACCTATGTTTAATATTTGGCAACTACTGGGTACTGCTATAATCAATTTGTATATTCCTATGACATATTCACTGACTATGAAAATATCTTTCTTACATACCATCTGTATTGCTAAAATGGATTTTTAAGTTGTGGTTAATATTAAAGAGTAAGTAGTATTTAGGGCACACTATAAAAAAATTAAGTTATTTTAAAGCTGAGATTTAATATCTACATAAAAGAAATCTTAAATTCCTGAAAGTATAAGTTAACAGGTATGCTATAAAGTTGAACTTTAATAATTAAGAATGTATAATGCTTAAATACTTACTTTCATTACCTATGAAAATTAGAAGAATAATACTCAGTAAGGGAGTGAAATTTTGCTTAACAGCTTTTTTGTGTGTGCCTATACCTTTATTTTTTTAAATTAGAGAAGTAAATTTACATAAATATGCAAAAAATACAGACTTCTCAAATACGTAATCCCCTTTACACCTTTTTAATATTTTGCATTAGTGTGGCACCTTTGTTACAACTGAGAGAATATTATTATAATTTTACTATTATATATTGTATTAAAGTATAGTTAATAGTAAAGTTAATAGCTTAACAGTTTTTAAAGTTTAGCAAATAAAAATCTCTCGCATTACCTCAAAAAAAAAGCTCTTGTTTAGAGGATAAATATATGATTATATGTGCACTTTATCCCTTCTAAACTTTGCTTCTCAAAATAAAAAGATTCCATGCAAATATTAACCAAAAAAGAGCTGAGGTTGCTATACTACTATTGGACAAAATAGACTTTAAGTCAAAATCTGGTATAAGAGATGACATTATATATTTATAAAAGGGGCAATCCATCAAGAATAAATAACAGTCCTAAATATTTATGCACCTAACTACAGTGCCCCAAAATACATGAGGCAAATGCTGGCAAAACTAAAGGGAGAAATAGATACCTTTAAAATAATAGTTGGAGACATCAGTACACAACTCTCACCAATGGACAGACTGTCTAGACAGAAGATCAGTAAGGAAACAGAGAACTTGTATAATAAAATAAATGAACTAGACCTAACAGACATATAAAGAACATTGTACCCCAAAGCAGCAGGATGTGTATTTATTTTAGTCAGCCAAAGGGGTGCTGATGTAAAGTACCAGAAATCTATTGGATTTTATAAAATATATTTATTTAGGGTATAAGCTTACAGTTACAAGGCACTAAAGAGTCCACCACAAGGTACCATAAAGAGGTACTTTCTCATCAAATGTCTGTTGCCACATGTTGAAGCAAGATGGTGGGTGATGCCTGTCTCCTTTTCTCTCTTAAGGCTCCACAGGTCCAGCTTCTTCTGATCTCAGCTGTAGGCTGATATAGGGCTCATCCCTCTTCCTGGGGCTTGTTACTTATTCCTTTTTTGTCCCCCATTTTTTTCATTAATGCCTACTTTCTTATTTCCTTTTATTGTGTTGTATCATATGTTTGTCCTTTCTCCTTCTATCTGGATATATTTTCCTTGTGGTTTCCGTGGAGTTAAAATTTAGCATCCTTTATATATATATGTATATCAATTATATTGGATTTGATATTAACTTGGGTTAATAGCATACACATACACTATTACTATATTTCTCTGTCCACCCACCTTTCTTGTACTAGTTACAAATTATATGCTTGTATATTGTATATCCAAAACCATAGTATCATTTCTTTTTATACATGCATTTTAGCACCTGTAATGTATTAGTCAGCCAAAGGAGTGCTGATGCAAAGTACCAGAAATCTGTTGGCTTTTATAAAAGGTATTTATTTGGGGTAAGAGCTTACAGTTACAAGGCTCTAAAGGTCCCAACTCAAGGTTCATTTCTCACCAAAGTCAGTTGCCACATGTTGAAGCAAGATGGTTGCTGATCTCCATGAGGGTTCAGCCTTCCTCCCTTTTAGCTACAGGCTGGCATAGGGCTTGTTTCTTTCTGGGCCTTCTCAGCTACTCAATCGTTCTGTTCTCTTCACAAGGTTAGCTGTAAACTGTCAAGCAAATGGCTCATCTGTCTTCCCAGGACCTCTGCCATGTCTATGGAGCTATTTCTCTTCCTCTTTTTATTTCATCTGCATAAGAGTCTGTTTTATTGACCCACCAAGAGGGTAGGGACTCAACCCTGCATGCCTTAATGACATGGTCGAATCAAAGCCCTATTCTTGACTTAATCAAGTAAAGGTAAAGCCTCTGTGTTTAAATAAAACAGTTTACCATGCCCAGAAGAACAGACCAGTTTACAAACATAATATCTCTTCTTGGAATTCATAAATAATATCAAATTGCCACAGCATCCTTCTCACATGCATGTGGATCATTCTCCAGGATAGACCAACTGTTGAGTCACAAAACAAGTCTCAAAAAATATAAAAATATTGAAATTATATATAGCATCTTCTCTGATGATAATGGAATGAAGCTGGAAATCATTAACAGATGGAGAACTGGAAAATCCACAAATATTTGGAAGTGAAATAACACACTCTTAATCAGTGGATTAAAGAAGAAACTGCAAGAAATCGGTAAATATCCTGAGACATACAAGAACAATGATACAACATATCAAAACTTGTGGGATGCAGCAAAGGCAGTCAGGTGGGGGGAGGATTTATTGTCCTAAATGCTTACATTAAAAGAAGAAGAGCTAAAATAAGACTTGGAGGAACTGGAAAAAGAACATCAAATGAATTCCAAAGCAAGCAGGAGGAAAGAAATAACAAATATTAAAGCAGAAATAAGTGAAATTGTGAATAAAAAACAATAGGGAGAATTAACCAAATGAAAAGTTTGTTCTTTGAAAAGATGAATAAAATTGATAAACCATTAGCTAGAGTGACAAGGAAAAATAAAGATGATGCAATAAAATCAGGAATGATAGGGAGGACACTACTAATGACTCCACAGAAATAAAAAGGATCATAAGAGGATACTATGAATAATTGTGTGCCAACAAATTAGACAATCTAGATGCAATGGACAACTTCCTAGAAACAAACCACCTACTTGCACTGACTCTAGAAGAAATAGAAGACCTCAACAGACCAATTACAAATAAAGAGATTGACTCAATTATCAAAAATCTCCTAACAAAGAAAAGACAGGACCATATAGATGGCTTCACAGGTGAATGTGACTAATCATTCCAAAAAGAATCAATCCTGTTCAAACTCTTGCAAAAAATTGAAGAGGAGGAAACACTACCTAACCCATTATATGAGACGAATGCTATCCTAATAGCAAAGCCAGATAAAGATACTATGAGAAAAGAAAATTATAGATTAATTTCTTTAATAAATATACATGCAAAAATCTTCAACAAAATACTTGCAAATCAAAAGAATTATGTACCATGATGAAGTGGGTTTGGTCCCAGGTATGCAAGGGTAGTTCAACATGAGAAAATCAATAATTGTAATAAACCACATCAACAAAACAAAGGAGGAAAAGCACACGATCATTTCTATTGATGTAGAAAAGGCATTTGACAAAATCTAACATCCTTTCTTGATAAAAATATGGAGACAAATAGGAATAAAAAAAATTTCAATATCAACCTGATAAAGGGCATACATGAAAAACCCACAGCTACCATCATACTCAGTGGTGAAAGACTGAAAGCTTTCCCTCCTAAGATAAGGATGCCCACAGTTACCACTGTTATTCAGCATTGTACTGGAGAGTCTAGCCAGAGCAGTTAATGAAGAAAAAGAAATGAAAGGCATCCAGATTGGGAAGGAGGAAGTAAAACTTTCACTCTTTGCAGATGACATTATCCTATCTTGAAAAATCCTGAAAAATCTATGGCCAACAAAGCTACTAGAGGGAAGCAGATTTGGCTCACCTGATAGAGCATCCGCCTACCACATGGACGGTCCAGGGTTCAAACCCAGGGCCTCCTGACACATGTGATGAGCTGGTCCATGTGCAGTGCCGATGCACTCAAGGAGTTCCCTGCCATGCAGCAGTGTGCCCTGCATAGGGGAGCCCCATGCACAAGGAGTGTGCCCCATAAGGAGAGCTGCCCAGCGTGAAGAAAGTGCAGCCTGCCCAGGAGTAGCACCACACACACACAGCTGACACAGCAAGATGACAACAAAAAGAGACACAGATTCCCAGTGCCGCTGACAAGAATACAAGCAGACACAGAAGAACACACAGTGAATGGACACAGAGAATAGACAACTGGGGGGGAGGGGGGTGAGAGAAATAAAACATTTTTTAAAATCTTAATTTGAAAAAGCTACTAGAGCTAATAAATGAATTCAGTAAAGTGGTGGGGTATAAAATGAACATGGAAAAATAAGTAGTGTTGAAGAACCAGCAAGATTGCAGCACAGTAAGGAGCTCCTGCTACAGGGCAGTTAGTAAACACCCAGAGCTCTCTGGAGCTAGCTGAAGCACCAGTTTGGGGGCTCCAGGAGACCAGAAGAGCATCCTGCAACATCCTTGAAGGATTAGAAGGAGGAGACTGCCCATCTGCAGAGAAGACTCATAAGTAGAGGCTCCATGCCCCAGGCGCCGGTGCCCATCCTCCACTGGAGGGACAAGCCGCATCAGGAACTACTCCGCGGCCGGAATTGAAAGCTCCACTTCCCCAAAATGGGGGAGGAATAGACGGTTGGGCACCAATTTCAGCTATGATGAGTAAATTCAGTGGGCTACAGTATAATCCTGAGAACAGTTAAAGTTTGAGCCTGTCCAAATCAGAAAGAGGCCAGGAGCCACGATCTTAATTCTGCACCTGTCGCGAGGGGAAGTGGGGCGGGCTGAAAATCCCAGTGCTGGTGGGGACCGGTCTCTTTCCATCCAGATCATATTGCAGCTCTAGTCTAGGCCCCAGTGCCACCTCCAGCATGGAGGACGCTGTGGGACCTGCACCAGCCTCTCTGGGAAATTACCAACCAAGCCACGGACCCTGGTGACTATCCTACTCTGGTGGCACGAGCTGCCCCAGGAGCTATTCTGTGGCGGGAATTGGAAGTTCCATTTCCCAGATACGGGAGGAGGAGATGGTTGGTTGGCTGCCAATTTCAGCTACTGATCAGTAGACGTGGCTGGCTAAGATATAACCCTGGGAACAGCTGGGGTGAGAAGCAGCCCAAGACAGAAAGAGGCCAGTAGCCACCATTCTGACTCTGCCCCCAGGCTGAGGGGAAGCCTGGCAGGAACCAGTTTCTTTCACACAGATCAGCCTGCAGCCCTAGCCTAGGCTTCAGCCCTGCCTCTGGTGGGGAGGAGCCTGAGGAGCCCTGCACCATCCTATACACGTAACTGCAGGTAACTTTGACTGGAATAGACTGAAAATCAGAAGTCTACCAGGGCAACTGCGGTCATCTTAAATCTGCACTGCATAGATTGCTGCCCACACCTGCAGCTCCATCCCAAACCCAGGCAGGGGAGAAAGGGATGTGAAGCTTCATCAATCTCTCTGGGCAACTACAGTCTAGGCCTGCACTTGGATTATCCCACATAGCTGTGACTCTGTCCCTACCCCTGGCAAAGGAGAAAGTTGGAAGAAGCTTCATTGTTCCCAGGTGCAATGAGGGCAGCTTGAGCCTCCACAGCTTACAGCATCAACTGCATGCTTGTCTCCTACTGCACAACCAGCAAGGAAGAAAGGATAGGAACCCTAAACTAAAGAGAAAAACTGCACCCAGAATAAATACTCCAGTAAGCCAAATGCGAAGACACCAACAAAAAATAACAACCCACACCAAAAAACAGGAAGCAATGGCCTACTTAAAGGAACAAGATAAGCCTCCAGATGACATAAAGGAGTTGAGACAACTAATTATAGATGCTCAAACCAACTCCGTAATAAATTTAATGAGATGGTATTAAGAAGACATTGGATGAGCACTAACAATTTGAAAGCATACATAGAAAAATAGCAGATCTTATGGGAATGAAAGGTGCAATAAATGAAATTTAAGAAAAACATTGGAATCATATAATAGGAGATTTGAGGAGGCAGAAGAAAGGATTGGTGAGCTTGAAAAAATGGCCTCTGAAAGTGAACATACAAAAGAACAGATGAAGAAAAGAAAGGAAAAAATTGAACAAGGTCTCAGGGAACTAAATGACAGCAAAAGGCATTCAAACATATGTGTCATTGGTGTCCCAGAAGGAGAAGAGAAGGGAAAAGGGGCAGAAGGAATTCTGAAGAAATAATGGTAGAAAATGTACCAACCCTATTGAAGGACATAGATATCCCTGTCCAAGAAGCACAATGTACTCCCATCCGAAAAATTCCAAATAGAACAATTCCAAGACACATATTCATCAGAATGTCAAAGGCCAAAGACAGGGAAGCAGATTTGGCCCAGTGGATAGGGCATCTGCCTACCACATGGGAGGTCTGCGGTTCAAACCCCAGGCCTCCTTGACCTGTATCGAGCTGGCCCATGCGCAGTGCTGATGCACGCAAGGAGTGCCATGCCACACAGGGGTGTCCCCCCTGTAGGAGATCCCCACGCTCAAGGAGTGCACCCTGTAAGGAGAGCCACCCAGCGCCAAAGAAAGTGCAGCCTGCCCAAGAATGGTGCCCCACACATGGAGAGCTGACACAGCAAGATGACACAACAAAAAGAAACACAGATTCCTTGTGCCACTGATAAGGATAGAAGCAGTCACAGAAGAACACACAGCAAATGGACAGAGAGCAGACAACTGGACACCTGGGGTGGGGGAAAGGGGAGAGAAATAAATAAAAAATCTTAAAAAAAAAAAATAAGGACAAAGACAAAGAATTCTGAGAGCAGCAAGAGAAAAGCAGTGCATAACATATAAGGGATATCCAATAAGATTAAGTGCTGATTTTTCACCAGAAACCATGGAGGCCAGAAGACAGTGGTCTGATATATTTAAGATACTACAAGAGAAAAACTTCCAGCCAAGAATCTTATATCCAGCAAGACTGTCTTTCAAAAATGAGGGTGAAATTAGAATATTCACAGATAAACAGAAACTGAGAAAATTTCTAAGCAGGAGACCAGATTTTCAGGAAATATTAAAGGGTAAGTTAGAGCCTGAAAAAAAAAGACAGGAGAAAGGAGCCTGGAAGAGAGTCTAGAAATGAAGATTATATCAATAAAAGTAACTAAAAGTGTCCAAAGAGTGGTGAAAATAAAATATGACACATAAAACTCAAATAGGAATAAACTTAATCAATGATGTAAAGCACTTGTATTCAGAAAACTGCAACTCAATGTTAAAAAAAAAAAAAAAAAAGCCCTAAATAACTGGAAGAACATTCCATGTTCATGGATGGAAGACTAAATATTATCAAGATGTCAATTCTACTCAAGTTGATATGCAGATTTAATGCAATCCCAATAAAAATTCCACCAGCATTAAAGAAAACATTGAAAACACGATCATCAAATTTATTTTGAAGGGTGAGGGGTCCTGAATAGCCAGAAACCTCACAAAAACGAAAAGTGAACCCTCTACTCCAGACTTTAAGTCATAATACCCACCTATAGTGGCCAGCATGGTACTGTTCTAAAGACAGACACAATAGACCAATGGAAACAAATTTACATTTCAGAAACAGACCCTCACAGGTATGGTCAAGTGATTTTTGACTAGCCTGTCAAAGTTGCACAGCCTGGGCAGAACAATCCAACAAAAGGTGCTGAAAAAATTGGACATCCATAGCTGAAAGAAGGAAAGACGACCCCTATCTCACACCTTATCCAAAAATTAACTCAAAATGGATCAAAAAACTAAAAATAAAAGCAAGAACCATAAAATTTATAGAAGAAATTGTAGGAAAATATCTTAAAGACCTGGTGGTAGATGGTGGATTCTTAAAGGAGATAAGAGGAGGACTGAATGGACTACTGATGTTTAATGTATGTAGAAGTTTTAATTACCTTTACTGTATATGTATGGAAATATATAAAGTGGATGGTAACACACAGCAACAGCTAATTTATAAATGGGGGTATGACTGAAAATGGTAGTGTAGTTACATAAATGCCAGTTGACAGAATGCTGGAGAATAATCTAGGAAGTGAATGGCACAGTGGACCAAGAGGTGGATGAGAATTGTGATTGATGGTACAGATGCAAGAGTATTCTTTGTTAGCTAGAACAGATGTATATTACTGCTGCAGGGTGCTGGGAATGTGGAGAATAATGGGAAAAATGCAAACCTATGGACTGTGGTTAGTAGTAGTAATATAATATTCTTGCATCTATGCAAAAGATGTACTGAGTTGGTACTGAGGCAGTATGGAAAATGTGAGCCAAATGTACATTGTGAACATGGTAACAATCAGATGATATTATTTTATCTGTAGCAAATGACACACCACATTGTGGTGTGTTGATGGAAGGGTGTTGTTTGGGAATTCTGCACATGTGCATGATTGTTTTATAAGTTTACAACTTTTGTCATAAAAAATATATTTAAAAAATAATAATAGGGTGAGTTGGGTGAAAAACACACCAAATGTAAGATAAAGACTATAATTAGTAGTAAGATTTTGACAATATTATTTCATAATTTGTAACAAACGTCTCATGACAATGCAAAATGTTGGTGGAGGGTTGATGTGTATGATGTTATACATGTTTGCTTTGTAGGTTCAAAATTTTACTATGCATTTAATTGTTTATGTATGTTCATATATAAATGATATAAAGATAATAGGATTGGTTAGGGGAAAAATATTTTTAGTAGTAATATTTTGACAATGCTCTTTATTAGTTAAAAAGGTTTAAAAACAATGCAAGTTATTGGTGGTAGAGTGAGATGTTATATGTTTGTTTGATGTTATATATGTTTTGTAAGTTCGCAGCAATTATACACTTATTGTTTATGTATGTTTATGTATGAGTGATATATTTCAATAAATTTTTAAAAAAGGAAAAATGAAAAAAAAAATGTAGCGTTTCTGTACACTAATAATAAGCAAGGTCAGGATGAAATCAAGGAAAAATTCCCTTTACAGTAGCAACTAAAATAATAAAATATCTAGCAATAAATTTAACCAAAGATGTAAATGATTTTGTATACAGAAAACTACAAAACATTGCCAAAAGAAATCAGAGAAGACCTAAAGAAATGGAAAGACATTCCATCTTCATGGATTAGAAGATAAAATATCGTTACGATGTCAGTTATACCCAAAGTAATTTACAGATTCATAAAATCAAATCAATACAAATTCCAACAGCTTATTTTGTAAAAATGGAAAAACCAGTTACAAAGGGTAAGGGGTCTCAGATAGCCAAAAACATCTTGAAAAAGAACAAAATTGGAGGACTCACTTGTCTTGACTTTAAAACATATTACAAAGCTACAGTGGTCAAATTGCAAGGTATTGGCACAAGTATAAATATATTGATCAATGAAATCAAATGGAGAGTTCAGAAATAGACACATCTATGGCCAATTGAATTTTGACAAGGGAAAGAATAGTGTCTTCAGCAAATGATGCTGGCATAATTGGATATCCATATGCAAAAGAATGAAAGGGACCTTATCTCACACCAAATGGATCAAAGACCTAAATATAAGAAACAGGACTATTATTAAGGACAACTTAAAATCTCAAAAATGTCCCCACATCTCATCTCTTCTACCCTCTCCCTGCCCTCAACAGCTACTGTGGCCACTTTCTCCACCTCGATGCTATGATTTCTTCCATTACTTGTCACAATAGTTTTATAGTAGAATATCAGTAAGTCCACTCTAGTCCATAGTTTATTCCTCCTTTCTGTGGACCCTGGGATGGTGATGTCCCCTTCACCTCTAGATCAAGAGGGGGCTTAGATGCTGGACCTTATATATTCTGCCATAACCCACTGAATATACTGAGGGAGAGTGCGAACTACAGGGTAAACTATTATCTGTGTAGTGCAGCAGTGCCCCAAAATGTGTTCACCAAGTGTGATGAATGTGCTGCAATGAAGAGGGAGGTTGTTGGTGTGGGAGGAGTGGGGTGGGGAGGTGGGAGGTATACAGGAACCTCATTTTTTAGTGTAACATTTTTTTGGTGACATATTTTTGAAAAAATACAATTTACAAAAATGATGTGGGTGGGGATTGGGTTATATGGGAACCTCTTATGTTTCTTGTTTTTTTTTTAATGTTTTTTAAAGTAACATTCCTTGTATCTATTAACTGTAATTTAAAAAAAGAAACAGGACTATAAAAGTCCTAGAAAAAAATGTACAGAAGCATTGTCAGGATCTTGTGTTAGGCAGTTGTTTCTTAGACTTTACACCAAAAGCACAAACAACAAAAGAAAAAATAGATAAATGGACTTCCTCAAAATTAAACACTTTTACACATCCAAGGACTTACCTGGAAAGTGAAAATACAACCAGCTCAATGGGAGAAAATATTTGGAAACCGCATATCCAATATGAATTTATTATCCAGAATACATAAAGAAATCCTACAACTCAATAATAAAAAGACAAAATTGGCAAAAGACTTGAATATACATTTTTCTGAAGAGGATATATAAATGGCTTAAAAGCACATGAAAGGATGTTCAATATCACTACCTACTAGGGAAAAGCAAATCAAAACCACAATGAGATATCATTTCACACCTGTTAGAATGGCTACTTAAAAAAAACAACTACAAGTACTGAACAAGATGAGGAGAAATAGGAACATTCATTCACTGCTGGTGGGAATGTAAAATGGTACAGCTGCTGTGGAAGACATTCTGGTAGTTCCTTAGGAAGCTAAATATAGAATAACCATTTTTAAGCAAATCCACCTTTAGGTATATACTCAGAAAAACTGAAAGCATGGACTTAAACAGCTATTTGCACACCAATGGTCAGAGCAGCATTTCCACATTTGCCAAAATATGGAAGCAACCCAAGTGTCCATCACTTGGTGAATGGATAAATAAAATGCGGTATATACATATGATGGAATATTATTCGGCCATAAAAAGGAATGAAGTCCTGATGCATGCAACACCATGGATGAACCTGACGACATTATGCTGAGTGAACCAGACACAAATGGACAAATAATGTATGCATACTCTCACTGATATGAATTAATTATAATAAGCAAACTCATAGAATTAGAATCTAGAATATAGATTACCAAGGGATAGTTTCAGCATAGAGAAGGGGGAGCTGATGTTAAATTTGTACAGAATTTCTGCTTAGGTGAATTATAAAGGTTTGGAAATGGATGATGATGATGGTAGCACTATTGTCAGGGTAATTAACAGCCCTGAATTATAGTTTGAATGTGGTTAAAAGGGGAAACTTTAGGTCATATATGATACTAGAATAAAAATTAAAAGATAAAACAGTTCTGTATAGCACAACCCTATTGTAGAAGATTGACTATAGTTAATGATACAAGTATAAGAATATTCTTTCATGAATTATAATAAATGTAAGATACTAATATAAGGTATTAAAATAGAGTGGTATATGAGAAAAATACCAATTTTAAACTATGGATTATATTTAATAGTACTATTTTAATAACCTTTCCTCAGGTGAAACAAAGGTATCTACTCTTTATAAAAATAGTACAATTATTAAAAAGGGCTGTCAGTTTTAGCAAATGTTCTACTCTAATGCAAGGTGCTAATGGTGGGACAGTGTATGGAAATACTGTATTTTATGCATAATTGTTCTGTAAATGCACAACTTCTCTAATTTAAAAAAGTGTGCTTATTTAGGGTACTGTTTTTAAGCTATCTTCTCCAAAAAGTCTTAAGTACTTTCTTTTCTGTGTTATTTTTCATCTGACTATGGAATTGTGACCAGAGTCAGACAAAAGCCCTGGCAGTTATATAGAATTCAAAAAAGCTGTGGCCCTACCAGTTAGGTAGAATAAGAAAAGAATATGGCATTCTTTCTATATCAAAGAGATTGCAACAAATTAAAAGTAAAACATGAAGGATCCATTGAAATGTTCTTAGAGTAGTTTTAGAGCTAAATAGACATTTCACTATCTTCCGGGAGGCAAAGAAATGTAAAGCCAACAAAGATATTAAAATTAGCTGCATCACAATGGGAGCTTCAACAATCTCAGCTATGTGAAGGCAATCCAAAAATTATTCAGTATAATGTACTTGTTTCCTTGCTAAATAAATATGTTTTAACCTTGGAAAAATGGAATAAAAAGTATGCATTTGGTATTTTAAGCATTTGTAATGCTTGAGATAATTTAGCTTGTTAGAATAACAGATTGCCCATGAGACTCACATTTAAAAGGTATCATTAAAAATTAGTACATACTTATGATTTTTAAATTGAAATCCTACCAAGTTTAAAACATTATTGGAACATTTAATCTGAATTTTTAAATTTTTTATTGCATAGAATTATTGTCATCAACAAAATTTCACTTGCAAGATGAGAAAAGATCTAATGAAAGTATATGTTCTATACTTTGGCTGAATTATATGTTTTATCAATATGTATCAATAAAATTAATTTTAAAAATTATCCTTTAAACATAGAGATTTAACTACTTTTCAGAAAAATTAATGAAACTTCAGCCTCATGCTGATCTTCATTTTCTAACTCCATTATAAAAATTGCTGAGCAGTATGCACTAATTTGTGTCTTCATTCAATAAACATTTGCATTTCTAGTAGGCAAGATAATATGCTGGACTCATAAATGATGGGATAAACAGAAGAAGAAAGCTCAGCATGGATCCAATGCTTAAAAGAAGGGAAGGCTTACCCTGAAGAATCAGTAGAAAAGCATCTCACACAAAACTATTTATTTCATGTACTCAATAAGATAAAAGAAAAAAATGGCCTGTGAAAGAAAAAGAGATCTTATGGAGGAAGCATAGTAATAGAAAACATACCTAATGGTAAATATTTTATTTGTGGTACCCTGTGCAGTTGACCTTCAGAACAACCTGAAGAGTTAGAGTAATATATCTCCTGTTTGTGTAAGCAGAATATTAAAAATGGGAAAAGAGATCACAATATATGAAAATGCAACCTGGTGAGATTAGGGGCCAAGTTGAATCTTTCTCATTTTCTTGGAACTATGACTAAACTTAGAATTGACAACAGTAGGTGCTAAATGCTCCATATTATAAATTCAGAGCACTTTCAGATGAGAATGCTTTTTTTAAAAAATGTTGAATTAAAAAAATATAAGAGGTTCTCATATACTCCCACCCCCCTCACCCCACTCCTCCCACATCAACAACCCCCCACCACCACTGTGGCACACTCATTGCACTTGGTGAACACACCCCAGAGCACTGCTGCACCACATGGATAACAGTCGTCCACATTGTAGTTTACACTCTCCCCCAGGCCACCCAGTGGGTTATGGCAGGATATATATATGTCCAGCATCTGTCCCTGCAATATCATTCAGGACAACCCCAAGCCCCGAAAATGCCCCCACACCACATCTCTTCTTCCCTCTCCCTGCCCCCAGCAACTACCGTGGCCTCTTCTCCACATCAATGTTACAATTTCTTCCATTACTAGTCACAGTAGTTCCATAGTAGAATATCAGTAAGTCCACTCTAATCCATATTTTATTCCTCCATCCTGTGGCCCCTGGGATGTTGATGTCCACACCACCTCTATATTGAGAGGGGCTTTAGATTCCACATGGGTGGTGGATACTTGGAGTTGTAGGCACTCTCAGTTCCCTGGTGTGGTGGTTGACCATCTTCACCTCCCTTTTAACTGGCCTGGGTAAGTCCAATGAACCAAGGGTAGGAATTGCAAGTCTGCTGAGGCTCAGGGTCCAGCTGGCACATGGACAGTCCAGAGATTCAAGTCTCCTGAGTATACACCAATCCTAGTGCCAACCACAGGTTCAGTAAAAGTGATAGAAGAGATGTGTAGAAAGGTCATATCTGAGTCCAACTCCATCACACTCAGGAACACAAATTCCAAAGTAGGGCCAACTGATACGGCACTGAACTCCAGAGCCATCTGCCATGACCATAGAACCTGTGGGTCTCCATAGGCCTCAGGAGAACCAGTACCTGGGGTTGTATCTACTTTGTCTGTCTCTGGGGTCCTGCTGAGGTGTGCATAAGTGCAACCTCTCTGATGACCTCCCAACTCTTTTTTGGAAACTCTTAGCCATATAAACTCATTTGTCTTTGCCATTTCCCCCTTTTTTCCAAGGTCAAATAGCAGTTTTTAACACATGATCCTACATGTTGGCTGAGATATTCTGCTGGTCTGAGTTGACCCTTTTATTCAAGGTCTTTTTCTAGTTACATTACCAGCTGGTGCTTGGTAGTAATCCTTAGGTGCCAGGGAGGCTTATCCCCAGGACTCCTGACCCATGCTAGGGGGAAGGTAATGCATTCATATGCTGAGTTTGGCTTAGAGAGTGGCCACATTTGAGCAACATGGAGGCTCTCAGGAGGTAACTCTTAGGCATCCTGCAGCTCTAGGCCTAGTTCATATTTCAGGCACAGAGGCTTATAAGCATAGTCATCAGTATCAAAGGCTCATTGTTGGACCATCCTTCTTTGTTGGTCTTTGTCATTGCACTAAAAGCATGCAAAAGAAAACTGAGTAATTATTATTATTGAATATTAACAAAGCTCTGATGGTTCAGTAGTTTTTAAAGATTATATAAATATCCATATATCTTGAAAAGACAATACTGTTAATTGGGTTGTAACATCCATAAAAATAACAGTTCTGTCAGAGTTAACAGATAAATTCACTCATTTTGTTTCTCCAATCTCCTACCAAGCAGCTTTCAGATTAGAATTGCAAGACAGAAAAATCATATATTCTGTGTGAAATCACAAAGACACTGTGAAAGAGTGCAGAAAATAAGCTAGAAATATCCATGTGCCAAAATCATATGCATATATTATCAAGATATCAAGATAAGAAACTCGGTGCCCTCTTAAAGTACTTGTCTCACAGACTCAGATCTGCGGTCTTTCACTGCAACTAGGAAAATGGACTTTGGTCAGAAAAAGGATGGGTGGTTCATATCCAGTCTGCTGTTGCCTCGTGGAAGACGACTTGTTAAAGAAGGAGGGTACATTAACTGTTTGCAAGAATTTTTTAAACATATGGGGGAAAGTACCCAGTTCAGCTTCTGCCTTTGTGACTTGCTCCTCCATTTAAGCCATGCTGTTCCTGATCATTTTCATGAGGGCCTCAGGTTTGTTGATCTTGCTTTAGATATGCCTCATCTCAGTGGCTTTGCCATAATGTGGGGTAGACCTTGACTGATGATGTGGGAGGAGTCATATCCAACATGCCCATGAATTTTTCCACTTTAGTAACCAGGTCTTTAAGACTTGAGTCTATGGCCTCAAACTCAGGCCAGACCCAGTGCCACTTGCAGCAGGAGGTAGGTGGCTTAGCCCATGGCCATGCGGCATAATCAGGGCAGGTCAGAGATAGGTGCTCTGCTCTCTGGGCCCTCATCCTCCCACAGTCCTTAGGCACTGCTGTGGCTCTGCAACATGTTGCTGTCCCAGCTTCATGTGGCTCAGTGTAGCTTGGGCTCATCCACGAGTTCCTCACATAAGGATCTGTGACCCATGGCACAAACTTCCATGACCTGTGAAGGCCTGGAATATTTTTCCAACCTTTCACTTTGGGTCCAAGGTGAGTCTCCTGCAAACACCACACAGATGGATCATGTTTTGTTTTGTTTTGTTTAGTTTTAAATCCATTCTCCTAACCTATGTCTTTTCATTGGGGAGTTTAATCCATTAACATTTAGTGTTATTACTGTAAAGGCAGTACTTCAGCCATTTTGTCCACTGGTTTTGATATGTCATTCCTTTTTTTTTTTTCCTTTTTGGTCTCTCCTTTCCTTTATTGCAACCTCCTTTTCTGTGTAGTTGATCTTTTGTGATGTATCTAACCACTACCTTTCTCATACTAGTTTCTGTGAATTTTAAAAATACTTTCTTTATGGTTGCCATGGGGTTTATATTGCACAACCTACATCTATAACCTGCTAACTTGAAAAGATGCCAAATTAGCTTCAATAGCATACCTATTCTTTGAATCTTCTTTTCTTCACACTACTCCCAGTCACTCCCTCCTGTCTTTTGCTTTGAAATTGCACAATTCCCTTTAGTAATTTTGGCAAGGCAGGTCTTTTGTCGACAAACTCTCTGTGAGTAATTTAAACTATCCCTCATTTTTGAAGGACAGTTTTGGCTGGCACCTTTTATCTTTCAGGACCTTTATCTTACCACTGCCTTCTCACCTCCATGGTTTCTGATGTCAGATCAGCACTTACTGTTATTGAGGATCCCTTGTATATGACAAATTGCTTTTCTCTTGCTGCTTTCAGAATTCTCTCTTTAACTTTGGCATTTGACATTCTGATGTGTCTCAGAATAGGTCTACTACAATTTATTTCCTATCTGGAATACATTGCACTTCTTGGGCATGTAAATTTATGTCTTTTGTAAGAGTTGGGAAATTTGGGGCCATTATTCCCTCAAATATTCTTTCTGCCCCCTTTTCCGCTAAGACTGAAGGTTTTGGAACAACACTATGTTAAGGAGCATGAATGTCTCTTTCTGAAAGCTGATCCAGAGGACCATTAGAGTACCCAATGCTGCTGGGGCCAGAAATACAGCGAGGTGGAGAGTGCAGCCTCTACGATGTGTCGTGGCAAGGATGCCTGGGTTTCCTGTGGGTTGAGCAGACCCCTTGGAGGGAAAGGTAGATGTATGGGATGTATCGTCGTCCTCAAATCCCAGGCTCATTCCTAGACTCTGGATCCTTCAGATAACTGAATTTAAATTCAAGTTTTCATAATATCTGTATTTTTAAAAATTGAATTGGTATATATTGCTTTTAAAATTAAAAATAAAGTAGGCATTCTAGGATAATAGCAAACCAATATGTTCACTTCCCCTCCATTCTCAATTCCACCTTTCATCCATCTTGAGTAAAAGAATGTCTAGGACTGGTGGGTCAGTAGGGCTTTGCGAGTGCCAGCTGGAGAGTTGTTAAAAGTGGGACGGGTCCCTGGAGAGCACTGTAGGAGAGCCCCTGGCAAGTATCTGAATGTGAAGGATTCTACGGAGATTCCCCGACCTCCAGGAGGAGATTGGTCTACATTTGCTTGGCTCCAAAAGAACTGAGGAAAAGCTGAACAGGTGGACTGAATTCTTCCCATGCCTGAGAGTGGGAGTACCCCATGGCACCAGGGAGACTAATCCTGGTTCCAACACAGGAACCTGATGACCCACATCCTGCTGGACTCCTGAGCAGCTGAGCCTTAATGAGATCACATCTGCCCACCCACTGTTTCCATGAGGCAAAGCATCCTTGGGCCAAGGGGACACGATCACTAGGAGCCTACACCTGCCTCCTCTTCTAGACATTTCCCAGGACCTAGGACCCTAGAACTCCCTACCCAAACACCCTGCTCCCCCAGTGTCTTGAGGGGCTTCTGGTCTTGGTTCAACCTCAGGCCACCCTCATCCTTTAGCCTGCGGGTGGCAAAGGAGTGACTATATGCAGGGGTTATGGACACGGAGTGGACGTCTAGGCTGAGTGTTGCGCACAGAGGTCCTTTTTCACACAGAAAAGAGCTTGTGGTGGAAGGGGTGGGCTGTGTTGAGTCAGGTTGCTTCTATGAGCTGATTCTCATTGCACCAATATTACAAAATTCCAAGGAGCCTGGGACTTTTAAATGCAAATCTGGCCTTCCAGATTGTTATGTATTATCTTTGCCTGGGTAGGCTAGATCATATTTAATGGTGTTAGCTTGATTTATAACTTTCACATGTTTATATTTGTATTGTGTTTGGGCTTCTATTTCTACCTTTGCTTTGGATTCCACAAACAGGTCAGTTCTCTTGGTTACAGGACCTCGGCAAACTTCCCATTATCCTCTGTTTCCTTCCAGTTTCCTGTGTATTATTATGTTCAGTTTTACTTCCACTTTTTTTAACATCAAATTTATGTTTTTAGTCAATTGTGGCAGTTTGATATTATTTATGAATCCCCCAAAATTCGTAAATAATATAGATTATGTTTGTAAACTGGTCTATTCCTCTGGGTGAGATACCTTCGATTGTATTTCAGCTGAGATACCTTTGATTAAAGTATGTTAGTATTAAGGTTTTGAATTGACCACCTCATAAGAGCAGTTAAGTTTGAGTCCCTGCCCCCTTTGTGGGCTATATAAATGGACACTTAATCAAGGAGACACACAGATGTAGACACCCAGAGGAACTGAGAGAGCTCCAGAGACACGGAGGAGAGACCTTGTCAGCTTGGATCATGCGACTCAGGGAAGAGACATGAGCTATTAGCCTGATAGTTTACAGCTGACTTCATGAAGAGACCAGAGCAGCTGAACCAACGAGCCCTCCAGCCTACAGCTGAGATCGGAAGAAGCTGGGCCCACAGAGCCTTAAGAGGAAGGAGAAAGGCTGAACCCTCGCAGACATTGCCCGCCATCTTGCTTCAACACGTGGCAACAGATTTTGGTGAGCAGGTACCTCTTATGGTACCTTGAGCTGGACTCTTCAGGGCCTTGTAACTGTAAGCTTCTACCCCAAATAAATACCCTTTATAAAAGCTAACAGAGTTCAGGTACCTTACATCAGCACTCCTTTGGCAGACTACTACATTGATAGGTGTACCATTATATTTCCTTTTATCTTTGCTTCCTGTTTTTTCCTCTATTTCACATCTTCTTGCTAAGTTTGTCTGGTTCTGTAGCCCACAACCATTCATTCTATAGAAACTCTTAGCAGGTAATACGACCCAGTGGTCTGCATAGGCAGCCACATAGCAAATGTTTTTTCTCTATTATAAATATCCTTGTTAGTTTGTTACAAAATAAACATGCATATACATTTTTTTAACCACTCAGAGAAGATTGCCACATATCCATTAATTACTTATTTAGTACCCATTACAAAGTATTAAACTTTGCAAAATGAGATGAAGGAAAAGAAACTTCCCTCAATATTTATGCCAGCCTCTCAGGATGGTGTTAACTTTGTGAAATAGGGAAAAAAAAGGTGAATGCCATGACTCACAGCTTATTAAAGCTTTACATGGGTTTGGTAGGAGGACAGAAAATATTCCTTTATTTGTGTGATAGATAAAATCTCACAAAGCTAAACGTTAAGCGGTGAAAAGAATGTTGCTTTTACTTTCTACAACTCAGAAGGCTCCATCACTTCAGGTTTCCCCCTTTTCCTCCTTTTCCCATGAGTCCTAAAGCTCTTACAGTGGCGTCCCATGCCCAGTAGACGTGACCTTAGGTACTTCTCTGATTTCTCTCCTGTCCGCCCGCTCCCTGCCTTTCTCCAGGCTCCTGGGCCCTTTCTGTACCTGGAGCTCACCAGACCACTCCTCTCCTGGGGTCTTTGCACAGTAGGATGCTCTTCTCCCACAGACCCACATGGCAAGCAGCTCCAATTCCTTAAATGACTGATCCACCTAAATGAGCAGGACCCCGTTCTGCTTCCTCTTGCATGTTCCATTTCTCCCCCCACAGTACACTCCACATTCCAAAATACTAAAAAGTTTACTTGTTTATTATGTTATGTATGGTTTCCTGTGCTGGAAGGGCAGGGGATTTGTCTGTTTTGTTCACTGTTGCATCCCTAGCACCCAGAAAAGAACCTGGCACACGGCAGTAACTCAGTAAATATTGGTGGAATAAACAAACACGTGAATGAATAAACGAATGGGGGACATTGAAGTGCTGCAAGATTCTGGTCAAAGCTCTGGCAGCGGGGGAGGCCTGGGAACCCTCGTCATCTCCACCTTTCCATGCGGGTATCCACCAAGATCATCACTTCCACCAGGCCCTTGGTCGTGCCTGCCCCTCCTGCTGGTTCTGATGGGATGTGACCACGCAGCTTCCTTCATAACTACATCTGGACCCCGCAGGTCAGCTGTCATGGTCAATCAGGTCCACAGCTCTGCCGCTTCCGAGCTGTGTGGCTTTGGACAAATCACTTGGGCATTCTGAGCCTCGTTTAAGCAATTTGTAGCATGTAGACGTGTTGCTGGGATTAGATACAACACACATAGATCATTTTACAAAGTTTGGCTCACGGAGTTGGTGTTCACTTATTGTAGTTGTAGAAATTTCTAACACAAAAGCCCCCAAATCAGCTGGGTGACAGCAGGGAGGCAATCTCCTTGGACATTATGGGCACTACTTGGTGAAGTCACTGCGTGTGTACCCCTTATTGTATGTGGGAATAATAAACATTAGGAATTCTGATTCTTTACTGATAGGAAAGCTACTGGCAAAGCCACATTATAATCGGAAGATTGCCTGGTGCCTTAGTCAAAGGAAAGAGAGTTAGATAATTTTAATATTTAAGGGCACTGGACTAGACTCTTTGATGTATTTATCTCCAAAGTAATGCTTATTCTTTATTTTAAAAAGAATAGGAAGGGATGTGCATTCCTGAAACTTTCAGAAAAATAACCAAATATTTGGGAGGTGATGAAATATTCTGGTTCACAAATCTGTTCTGTTATTTAGTTAGGTTAAGACAGGCTTAAAATTTCTGAGTGGGAATTATTTTTAATTTCCTCAAAGGCATATTATAGTTAATTGAGAGGAAGTGCTGAACATCCAGATAAGGAAGCATACAGAGGTAGAAAAGGGCGCCTGCCGGAGCTCTGTAAGCATAGAGGTGTGGGTCAGGATGCCCTGGACCCTCTTTGTCCTGGTCTCAATAGGGACAATGTATTATTTGTATAAAGTTGAATTTTATACTGTTTTCATCCACCAAGACTCATCAGCATATTTCATTCTTTTGCCCCTTTGATTTATTATTTTCACACATACACTAGAGCAACATTTTAACTTACTGGCTCAATGGTGCCATCTATTGGAAACATTTGGTAATTTCAGGTTATACGGCGCACAGGAAAATCCTGATGATGGGGTTTTTGGTTTTATATTGTTTAGTTTTGGTCAAACTGCCTATTAGTGCAGTTTTCCAGGTATAAGTGATGTGAAAATCAGGGGGTGGAGTGGGGCTTTTCTGTCCCGGGGGAAAGGGAACTTCTAACACTAACTAGATAGTAGACAGGCACTTCTGGAAGAGCAGACACAAGAGGCAGCACAAAATGCTCTGTATCTTCCGGGCACTCGGGGTACAAGCCGAGTTCCTTGTGGGCAAGCATGCAGATCCCAGTCATCTCAATACGGTGGGTGTGACTGGTGAGACAGGAGCGGGGGAGCACCTAGGGAGGACTAGCACTCTGACTCAGCCTGCTCCAATAGGGGAAGCTTCTGCGAAGCTGATGCCTGCCAGCTGGAGAGTGTATAAAGAAAGCCAGTAGGAGGATAGGGTGGGCACTTCAGGCACAGGGCACGACAGGGCCACAGTACAGTCTGGGGGTGGGGTGGGGGCTGACAAATCGTTTGATCTCTCCAGACGGCAGAGTGTGAGGTGGGCTGTGTGAGGAAGAGCCTCAGAGGGCAGCCCAGGGCATGCCAGGTGTGCTAAGGAGCCTCTGGCTCAGCCCTGCATCCACCTGGGCACCTGTTTGTTTTCTTCTTCCTTTCCTAGACTTTAGGTCTATCAGCTGTTCCTTTATTTGGCTTTTAAAATCAGTAGGTAGAGTTTTCATAGAGGCTCTTGGCATTTCTTGCTAAGGTTATTTGATGTTTTCTTGATGTTTGTTTGCATGCATAATCACTCAGGGCTTTGCTCAAATGTCATCTCTCCAGAGAAGCCTTCCTCAACGATCACACCAAAATGACCCCCCCTCGGTTGCCCTCTGTCCCAGCCCTGTCCTCTGACATCCTGCGAGCCCAGTGTTCTGTGAGGATGGGAATGTATGATTCTGTGTTTTCTCCTGCAGTAGCCACTGGCCACCTGTGGCTATTCAGTAGTTGCTATTGAGTCCTTGAAATGTGCTAGGTGAGCCAACAACTACATTTCTTATTTAATTTAAATTAATTTCATTTAACTAGCCACAGGTGGCTAGTGGCTACTTCATCGGACAGGGCAGCTCTATTCCCTTACCTCTGTTTCCCCCACGAGCATGTAATTGGTGAAGATAGGAATTTGGACTGTCTTGTTTACAGCTGTATGTCCAGCACCTAAAATAGCTTCTGACCTATTGTCTTAGCTCAATAATTGTCTGTCCAAGGAGAAAATGGGTGCGTGAATGCTTGCACTGCTATGTAACGTCAGGAGGCTGTGAGGACACTGATCCTGCCACAATCACAATAACTCTGAAGCCCAGGCATTTCTCTAGAAGGAATTCACTCGGTTTTTTTGCAGCTCTCCCCAAGTGTTTCCAGGCTCCCCTGGAGGGCACAGATGGGTTCACGACGCTGGTTCTCATCTTCTAGGACATGCGAAGGTAGTTTAAGCTACCGGCAGAGAGGGACAGGGGTGTGTGTCACAAGGTTGTCCTCAGCTGATGGTGGGGGCTTCCGGGGGTGTGGGCTGTGGGCACGTCGATGAGGCTGTGCTGCAGCCTCCTCAGCCATGGGTCTCCAAGGCTTCCTCAGGCAATAGTGGCTCCTCAGGGCAGGGGGCTGGGGAGGGCAGTGGAGGCACTGTGCCAGTCCAGCCCGTGCCCTACTCAGCCCAAGAGGACCAGCCCCAGGCATTCGGGCGAGAGCTGAGGAAGCTGACCTGAGAGCTTGCTGGAGCTGGAGAAGCTCCAGAACGGATCACGCCAGTACAGACCTGGGGCTGTCTGGGCGAGGAGAAGAGTGGGGGCCAAGCTCGTGCCCCTTGGTGGCAGTCCTAGGAAGCGGGGCTTTTCATCTCCTCCCAAAGACGCACTGGCGGGGGAGAGCTGCCTCTGAAAACCAGGAGACTTTCCTGCCAGGAAAGTGAATTGGATGCCGTAATTATAGACAGGTGAATGTGTAGAATCTGGAGCTGTCCACTGGTTGATGGCCTTTTTTTTTTTTTAAGTACTGGGGCCAGGATTGAACCCGGGACCTTGTTGTGGGAAGCCTGGGTTCAACCACTGAACCACTTTGACTCCCCTGAGGTGTTTTTTTCATTTGTTTGTTTTGTTCGTAGGAGGCACCGGAAACTGAACCCAATACTTCCCATGTGGGAAGCAGGTGCTCAACCGCTTGCGCCACATCCGCTCCCCAAAAAGCATTGCTTTTAAATTGCATGATACTTTAAATTCCCTTTTGTTACCCTTGGAAAAAAATCAATTATTGATAAGACAAGCCAGTTCTATAAGGAAACATTCACTTCCTCTTTCTCCGCAAACCGATAAATTATCTGAACCTGAGTCTGATTTACTGTGTGTGAACAACACACTTAAAAGTAATGAATATGGTGGGGAGATGACGTTGGAGTAGGCAGGCAGGGCTCAACTCTCTCACAAAAACAACGGAGAAAGAAGCGGAAGAAGACTTAAGTAAATGGAGGGACATTCTGTGTTCATGGATCAGAAGACTATCATTAAGATGTACCCAAACTGATTTACACATTCAATGCGATCCCAATAAAAATCCCAGCCTCCTTTTTTGCAGAAATGGAAAAGCATTTTTCCATTTTCCATTTATAAAAATTTCCTGGATTTTCTCTCACATTCACTCACCTAAGTACACTTAGAATTTATTTGTTAGGCTCAAAAAAATTCTTTCAGGCTTTTGATTGGGGTTGCCTTCATTTTATACATTACTGTGGGAGAGAAATAATATGGTCACACTATCAAAAATTTTCTAGATATTGCTGTGTGGGGATGTGAGGCCTAGAGCTGTTAAAGCTATCTGGCAACCTTGGGGGCAACAGCTGACACTCTGAGCTGGTAGATTAGAGAGTCTAGAATATACAGTAGAATAGAAACAATTTGGATCTTGCTTATGTGTCCCCTATATTTCATAATGGGACATATACTTTCCCAGATTTGTCCACTTCTTTTAAACTATGAATCCAGTGATTTCCCTTTTTGGCTTAATCTCACTGGTAAATGTGCCTATTATTTCTAGTGCTAAAATCTGAGATGGTCCCTGAGAGATGATGAGCATCTGTTTTATTTTTTTAGTCGCAGAAAATGGGGAAACTGGACAACTGATCTTTTCTATGGTTTTATTTTATTTTATTTTTTTAAGATTTATTTTTTATTTATTTCTCTCCCCTGCCTCACCCCCCCCCCCCATTGTCTGCTCTCTGTGTCCATTCTCTGTGTGTTCTTCTGGGTCCACTTGTATTCTTGTTAGCAGCCAGCAGCATGGGGAATCTGTGTCTCTTTTTGTTGCATCATCTTGCTGTGTCAGCTCTCCATGTGTGCAGTGCCACTCCTGGGCAGGCTGCACTTTATTCACGTGGGGCGGCTCTCCATACGGGGCACACTCCTTGTGCGTGGGGCTCCTCTATGCGGGGGACACCCCTATATGGCAGGGCACTCCTTGAGCACGTCAGCACTGTGTGTGGGCTGGCTCACCACACAGGTCAGGAGGCCCTGGGTTTGAACCCTGGACCTCCCATGTGGTAGGCAGACGCTCTATCAGTTGAGCCAAATTCGTTTCACTCTACGATTTTATTTTGCCATTTAATTTCCAATTGACCATGAGTAACATCAAGAGAGCTATAGCCCCAGGCAGTTAGGTGGCCCAAAACATCACATCTGAGTCAAACATTTCTTTTCCATTTTTATCGTAGTGGCTAAACGCCAGCAGAGGCTCTGCCACTTTCTCCAACTGGCCTGACCGCCCTCATTAGGAGCCTCGAATGGCAGCAGCTCTGCTCAGCTCGTGATAAGCGAGGCAGGCACGTGGCTCTCCCCTCTGTGAACCGGTCCACATTTCGCTTCCTGAAGTTCTTTGCAGGGTCAGTCTTTGTGTCCTTGTCACCATCAACTGGAGGAAGTCATTTGTACACTTGACTAGAGCCTGTTGCAACTGGGGAGGAAGTTAGAGGCCAAATTAGACATTGTTAGGGTTGAATTATGTCCCCCAGAATGGGTGATCAAGCCTTAATGCCTGGTGCCGTGGATGTGATCTTATTTGGGAAAAATTTTTGAAGAAGTGATTAGTTAAGATGGAGCCAAACTGGATTAAGGTAAGACTGGTGTCCTCCTGAGAAGAGGGACACTTGGACACAGGGTCAGGTAGATCCAAGAGAAGATGGTCATGTGATGAAGGCAGAGACTGAAATGCTGCAACTGCAAGCTAAGGAATGCCAAGGATTGCCACAGCACTGCCAGAAGCTAGAAGGGGCAAGGAGGGAATCTCCCTTGCAGGTTTCAGAGGAGCACGGCCCAGCTGACACCTTGATTTCAGACTTCTCACCTCCAGAACTGGGAGACAATACAATTCTGTTGTTTAAGCCAACCAGCTTGTAGTACTTTGTTACAGCAGCTCTCGGAAACTAACACAGATGCACAGTAGAGAGCTTTGAGACTGTGTCAAACATCTTCCATATTTTACTGATCTTCCTTTTCACTTCACTTTTTCTTTCACTGCCTAAAGAGTTTAGGTTGTACTGTTTCTCTCATTCTCTCTCTCTTTTTTAAACTGATTTTTAAACAAATCAATATTATTGATATATAATAATAAAGCATAAATCCATCCAAAGTGTACAATCAGTGGTATTTGGTTCAATCGCATGGTTGTGCATTCATCACTCCAATCATTCCTAGGGCATCTTCATTATTCAAGCAGCAATAACAACAATAGTAAAAGACAAAACCAACCAACCAAAGTCATCACCTCTCAATCTCTCTATGCTTCCCCTGCCATACATAGCTGCTGTGCTATTTCTGTCTCTCTAGTTTCTTTGTATTTATATTTTGTAAAAACACAGTTTTACAAATGCAATATCAACACATATTCATATTTTCCAAGAGTCTTCGCTATGTTATAAAGTCCAGTGTTAAATTTTTTACCTTTCCTTCTAGGCTTACCTTTCAACCATTTCATACCCTTATAATAGCTCTGCTAGTCACGAACACCATGATGTGCTCTCAACATTTTTATTCATTTCCAAAGATTGATAGACAACATTTTAACCAATTCTGCACAGATTAACCATCAGCTTTCCATTCTCCACCCTTATTCTATTTTCTGGTGACCTATATTCTAATTATTAATTCCATGAGTTTACATAATATATTTTGTTCATAATAGGGCAGTCATACTGCATTTGTCCTGTTGTGCCTGGCTGGCTTCACTCAACATAATGTCCTCCAGGTTCATCCAGGTTGTCATTGCTTCTGACTTCATTTCTTCTTACAGCTGCATAATATTCCCTTGTGTGTATACACCACAATTTGTTTATCCATTCATTAGTTGATGAACACCTGAGTTGTTTCCAGCTTTTGGCTATTGTGAATAACACCACTGTGAACATCAGTGTGCAGATGTCTGTTCATGTCACTGCTCTCAGTTCTTCTGGTATATACCTAGTAATGGTATTGATGGCTCACATGGCAAGTCTATATTCAACCTCCTCAGGAACTGCCACACAGTCCTCCACAGTGGCTGTACCATTCTGCATTCCCACCAACAGTGAATACGTGTTCCTAACTCTCCATATCCTGTCTGACATTTACAGTTTTCCAACTTTTAATGGTGGCCAGTCTAATAGGTGTGAAATGATATCTCATTATATTTTTGATTTGCATTTGTCTAACCGCTAGTGATGTTGAATATTTCTTCGTCTGTTTCTTCACCTTTTGTATTTCTTCCTTGGACCGTCTTTTCAAGTCTTTTGCCCATTTTTTAATCGGGTAGTTTATCTTTTTATGGTTGAGCTGTATGATCTCTTTATATATCATGGATAATAAACCCTTATCGGATATGTGATTGCCAAAGATTTTCTCCCATTGAGTCAGCTGCCTTTTCACCTTTTTGACAAAGTCCTTTGAGGTACAAAAGTATTTAATTTTGATAAGGTCCGATTTATCTGGTTTTTTTCCTTTGTTGCTTGTGCTTTGGGTGTAAGGTTTAAGAAACTATCACCTGCCACAAGATATTGAAGATGTTTTCCTATATTTTCTTTTTTTCTTTCAACTTCTTTATTCAGTTGGTTGCATAAAACACATATATTCTTATATAGACAAATCTTGTCATGAAGAAAAGCAACAAAAATAAGGCAATAGTAAGATGTGCTTCACAAATAAACGATCATGTTATAAGAATAGGAAATCTGGAATCCTGTACAACAAAAAGATTAGGAAGCAACATGTGAATGAGGCCTGCACTCAGAATATAGACTGTTCTCCTATAATATAGTTCACTTAGGTTCTTTTGTTTATGATGCATAATTCCTTAATCATCCATTTGTGAAATAAAAAGGACCACTAAGAAAATGAAATCTGATTAGCATTTATTTTCACGATATCACTGCTAAACTCAAAATAGTAACTTCATTGAGTGTAAATATTAAATGTTTCCAAAGTAAAAGGTAATCTTAAATTTTTTAACCCTTTAAATGGGGTCTGCCAGAAAAGGTAGGTCACTTCACTCTGCTTGCAAGGAGACTAGACAGCCTGAGGTTACGTAGCATGAGCAACAAAGGAAGCCAAACAAATGTCACAAAGGGTAATAGCCACACCTATAAAAATACCTAATTGAGCCATGTTCTTTCTACTTATGTAGCTAGCCTATTAAACAACCAGCATATTGGAAGCTTACACTTCACATGACAGTATTACCAAATTAATTACATATCTATCCAAAATTTTCAATCCCCTGCACAAGACAGTTTTAGCACACCTATTAAGTACTGTAGGTCATTTAGGAAACCAGAAATAAAACATACACCCAGTCTCTGCAATTTAAAATCTTTCATAAGATATGAACAATGTTCAGATATAAATTTTAAACTAATTATGTTTTCTCTAAATACAATTTACGTAATCAAGATTTCCTAAACAAAGACCTTAGGTATATGATCTGTACAAACTTACAGTACTGTATTTTCCAAAGGAAGATTTTGTTTCTACTGTGATATCCCAATATAACTCTTTTCTGAGTAAAGATATCTGTTAAGGCTTAAGGTTTAAAATTTTTGGAAAGCAAACAACTTAGTGAAGAAATTATCATTCATTTAAAAATGTGTTTCTTCTCTATTGTTTTCTTGTTCTTGATTTCATTTATTTCTGCTCTGATATTTACTATTTCTTTCCTTCAGCTTGATTTGGGACTAGTTTGCTATTCTTTTTCTAGTTCCCCAAGGTATGCAGTTAGATCTTCAACTTTAGCTCTTAATTTTTTTTTTTCTTGTTTTGGTTACCGGGGCCAGGAATTAAACCCAGGACCACGGATGCAGGAAGCTCAACCGCTGAGTCACATCAGCCATATCAGCTCACTCTTTCTTCTTTTTTAATAAGCATTGAGGGCTATAAATTTCTCTCTCAGCACTGCCTTTGCAGTGTCCCGTAGATTTTGGTATGCTGTGTTCTCATTTTCATTTGTCTCAATACGTTTGCTGAATTCTCTTACAGTTTCTTCTTTGACCCATAGATTATTTAAGAGTATATTGTTTAATCTCCATATATTTATGAATTTTGCCTTTTTCCAACCATTATTGACTTCAAACTTCATTTTGTTATCAGAGAAAGTGTTTTGTTTAATTTCAATCTTTTAAAATTTATTGAGACTGGTCTTGTGACTCAACATGTGGTCTATCTTGGAGAAGGATCCAGGAGCACTTGAAAAGAATGTATATCCTGCTGTTTTGGGTTGCAGTTCTCTATAGATGTCTGTTAGGTCTAGTTCATTTATCATATTATTCAAACTCTCTCTTTATTTATTTATCCTTTGTCCAAATGGTCTATCCAGTGCTGAGAGTGGTGGACTGAAGTCTCCAACTATTATTGTAGAGACATCTATTTCTCCCTTCAGCTTTGCCAGTGTGTGCCTTGTATATCTTCGGGCACTCAGGTTAGGTGCATAAATATTTAGTATAGTTATTGGTGAATTACTCCTTTATTAATATATAATGACTTCTTTATCCCTTCCAACTGTTTTGCACATAAAATCTATTTTGTTCAATGTGAGTATCATTACTTCATCTCTATTTTGGTTACTATTTGCATGGAATATCTTTTTCCAACCCTTCACTTTTAACCTGGTTGAGTCCTTACATCTGGAGTAAGTCTTTTGAAGACAGCATGGAGATATTTTTTTAATCCCTTCTATCAGTCCATGTCTTTTGATTGGGGAGTTCAGGCCATTAACATTCAATGCTATTACTGAGAAGACATTACTTCATCCATTTTGTCTTTTTGTTGTCATATCATATTATTATCTGTCTTTTTGCCCTTTAATTTTTCCTTCCTAATAATCTTCCTTTCTATACTCTTCTCCAAATCTTTCATCCTTGTTTTTTTCTTTAGGCTATACCACCTCCTTTAGTATCTCTTGTAAATCTGGTCTTTTGGTAAAATATCCTATGACTTTGTCTATGAAGATTTCGAATTCACCTTATTTTTGAAGGACAGCTTTGCCAGATACAGAATTCTTGGCTGACGCTTTTTCTCTTTCAGTACCTTAAATACATCATAGCACTTTCTTCTCTCCTCCATGGTTTCTGGTGAGAGGTTGGCACTTAATCTTACTGAAGTTCCCTTGTATATAATGCTTTGCTTTTCTCTTGCTACTTTCAGAATCCTCTCTTTATCTCCGATATTTGTCATTCTGAATAGTAGGTATCTTGGGGTAGGTCTGTTCAGATTTATTCCTTTGATTTGCATTGTCCTTCTTGGATATTGATATTAATTTCAGTCATTATTTTCTCAGATATTCTTTCTGATCTTTTCCATTATCTTCTCCTTCTGGAACACCAATAATGTGTATGTTTGTACATTTTGCCTTGTCATTCAATTCCCTGAGACTTCCATTTTTTCCATTCTCTTCTCTTTCTCTTTTCCCACCCTTTCCAGTTCATGTGTTCTGTCTTTAAAATCACTAATTCTGTCTTTGAGCATTTCAAATATGTGCCTCTAATGTATTTTTTTTTTTTAAGATTTGTTTATTTAATCTCCCCCCCACCGGTTGTCTATTCTCTGTGTCTATTTTGCTGCATCTTGTTTCTTTGTCCGCTTCTGTTGTCGTCAGCGGCACGGGAAGTGTGGGCGGCACCATTCCTGGGCAGGCTGCACTTTCTTTTCACGCTGGGCAGCTCTCCCTAGGGGGTGCACTCCTTGCGCGTGGGGCTCCCCTACGCGGGGGACACCCCTGTGTGGCACGGCACTCCTTGTATGCATCAGCACTGCGCATGGGCCAGCTCCACACGGGTCAAGGAGGCCTGGGGTATGAACTGCGGACCTCCCATGTGGTAGACGGACGCCCCAACCACTGGGCCAAGTCCGTTATTTTTAATCTCATCCATCATGTCTTTCATTCCCATAAGGTCTGCTACTGTTTTTTGCAGACATTCAAATTGTTCTTTATGCTCACCCAGTGTCTTCTTAATGTCCTTTATCTCTTTAGTCATGTTTTCTTTCAATTCTTTACGTTGACTTAGTAGAGTTGTGTGATTATAATTGATTAATTTTCTTTAATCCTGTATCTCTTCAGGATTGGTTTGTTAGTTTGGCTGGGTCATCTCTTCCTGTTTCCTAGTAAGGCTTATATTTTTTTGCTGATGTCTAGGCATCTGAATATGTTGGTGAATTTACTCTGATGGTCAATTTCTCTCTTTTGCATATTTTTTCACTTCTTCTTTGATATTAGGTTTGATTTATTCTAAGTCTTTAAAATTGTTCAGCTTAAATCATCAAAATCATACCAGGGACTCACTAATGGGGTGCAGATTTTCTCCAAGGGGTTATAGTACAGAGACTAGGAACAGCAGTTTTTTGCCATGCAATTTTCAGACCAGCCAGCAATTGGCACTCATTGGCACACCGTTCCATGGAAGTGTATCTCCATTTTCCTGTTTTGATCTGGCCAGAGCCAAGATACAAAGCAGGCTCTGCTAGCTGAATTCACTGAAGAAAAGCCCCCCCAACTTCCCCACCCTTTTCCTTTGTAACAGCTGACAGGGAGGAAGATATCTTTCCCTCCTCTCAGCCAGCTCCAGTGAGTCAGGGATTTTACCTGGCTTAATATCTTGGGGGTGGGAGCAGAGAGCCCTTCCCAGCTGCCATGGGTGTTTGATATCTTATGTTCATTGTTTTGGCTTCTTTGTCTCTCTGTCCCTCACCTTTCTGGGAGTTGTGGAGCATTGTCCTGGTCTGCTGATCTTCAAAGCAGGTCCCTCGGCCAACTTTTGGCTTTCTCTCCATTGTTTTTGTGAGAGAATTGAGCCCTGCCTATCTAATCTGCTACCATCTTCCCACAATCATTTACTCTCTCTTGAATCTCTTCCCTTCTGGCTTGTGCCCAGGGTCTTATTTGGATAACCCTCTGTGCTCTCTAAGGACACTATACCCATTCCACAGGCAGAAAACTTTCTTCTTTGTTCCTCCCTGAGTCAATCTTGACCTTATCTGAAAAGATGTTGATGTTTGCCTCTGCACAGTTTTTCAGGCAGGAGAACGGGCTGGAGTACAGAGAAGGTAAACAATGGTGCAATTCTGGATTAATTTCCTATCAGTAGAACTGATCATCTAGAAGGCAATTCTTTATAAAACAATGCAGTCTAATGGTATATATAAAATCTTGCATATTAGTAGGACTCTTGCTCTGCTTTTAGGAAGAATGGGTTTTATATTGGGATATTTCCTGCTCCACATAAGTGCTGGGGTATTCAGAGAATCTCAGCAGATTTGTGTTTGCTTTATTTATTGTATAGACTAAGTATTAAATATGATTATATTATTTTAATTTATAATCTCTAAAAGATGGGAAGGTTTTTTGAAAATTTTTTCAGTTTCCCTCTACTACACTGTACCTCCTGATGTCAGTTCACTACTTCTTTCCCCCATTCACCTCTGTCTTCCCTCAGTAATTTTGCCATAACTATCTTGTACTCTCTGATGAGAGTATCCTGGAAAAGTACAGAACTCTCCCATGGCTTTCATTCTAATCCCATGTTCTTAAGGATATGTATTAGTCAGCCAAAGGGGTGCTGATGCAAAATACCAGAAATCAGTTGGTTTTTATAAAGGGTTTTTATTTGGGGTAGGAGGTTACAGATACCAAGCCATAAAGCATAAATTACTTCCCTCACCAAAGTCTATTTGTAGCAATATGGCTGCCGACATCTGTGAGGGTTCAGGCTTCCTGGGTTCCTATGTTTCTGGGGCTTGCTTTTCTCTGGGTGCAAGTTTCTTTTCTTCCTGAGGCTGGCTTCTCTTTCCTCTGTGAGCTTACTTCCTGGGGCTCCAGCTTAAGTCTTCAGCATCAAACTCCAACATCAAAACTCTAACATCAGAAACCCTCAACTCTGTTCTTTGCCATGCCTTTTATCTGTGAGTGCCCATCCACCAAGTGGTGCGGATTCAATGCCCTAATCATAACTCAATCATGCCCAGGTACAGATCAGATTACAAGCATAATCCAATATTTCTTTTTGGAATTCATCAATTATATCAGACTGCTACAGGGTATCCTTTGCTTCTGTGTCAAGACCTGCATCCTCTGCTTTTCCCCAAATCAGTTGGATGGAGAACTTATCTTCTAGTCCCTCAAAAAAAAAAAAAAAAAAAAAAGAATTTATTCATACAGGAAGAATTTAGGAACCACACAACCTTTCCTAAAGATTTCTGCTGGGAAATTTATATTCACATGTAGATGTTTATGTGCACATGCCAATGCAAGTAAATGCATCTTCTTGATTTTCCTGTTCTTCCTGAAGTCTCTTTTAAGTCATCACATTTACTGGTATTGTGTCCTCATTCTAAGCCCAGTTTTAAGGCTCATCTTCCTCATCTCTCACCCTACTTTCCTCTGAGGCTTCTCCCTAGAGAACAGGCCTTCACTCCTCTTCTTGACTGAGGCACTAGCCAGGTCCCTGGGGGAGCTCACCTTCTACCTCAGGAATTATCAAGACATTCTTCCAAGCAGAAAGTCAGAGTTCTTCTTGGGTATTCTGATGAATAGAATTACCTCCATGTCTTTAATCTTAATACAAGTTTAATGTTGACTTGGAGGAAGGGAGGGAAAGGTCCAGTGCTTTTGTGCCTCCTGCCCTTCCAAACATTATTTGAATGAGTTATTTGGTCCGTTATCTCCACACATCTCTGTTGCCTCCAGCCCTGCAGCTCAGGGTCTGTGGGGGAGATAAAATTTTTTCCCCTGAAGAATCTCAACCTCTAATTCCTGCTATTAGAGGAAAGACCACCTAAATGAGAACAAGGAAAAGCTGTTTGTTCAGAACTTGCTATAACAAAGGAGTCAACCACCATCACTTGCTTTTGGCAGACTTGAAGGCAGGGAGAGGAGTGGGAAAACCTTATCATGAAAAAAGTGAAGGCTTCAGATATACCCTGACTGGAGATTGTTGGCATGAGGAAGTTGGACATGGGCTAATGAGAAGCCCAGAATCCTATGAAAGTAGCTAGAGGAACATATTTCTTCCTTTCTCTGGGTGGTCCTAAGCTGTAAGCGGGGTAAAAATTAGGGAAGCTGGCCAAATAGACCAAATCTTGACCTATTGGGACTGATTGCTGCAGAGGTTGTGGGTCAGGGTTCCATTTTTATATATGGTCTGGTCATTCTTATTTGTATATTGAGTCTCTCACTGCCCACTTTGTTTTTATACATTAAAAGTTGGATTGTATACAATGTAGGCCTTCTCTTGATTTGATTCTAATTGCACCATATCTTACAGAAATTTTTAGAAGCTTCTAACATAAATACAATACTATTTTCCTAAGCTAATATTCTGCCATATTTTTATATTTGAAAGGGAGTTGAGTCAGTGGGCTTCTAATGCTGTCTTGAAGTAGGCAACAAGGTCTCTGGCTTAGTCTCCAACCATTTTTTTACCTGAACTCTCTCTGTACCACCTGCAGCTTATTTATGAATCCCCAAAAGAGGAAGATGATGTTTGTAAATTAATCCATTCCTCTGGGCATAATACCCTTTGATTGCACTAAATTCAGCTGAGTTGTCTTTGATTAGGATACCTGTTAAGATTGGGGTTCTTTATTTGATTGCATCAGAGGGCATGACTCAGGTTGAGTTTCTGTCCCCTTGCAGAGTCTGATGTGAAGGGACACTCAGACAGACACACACACAGGAAGAGAGAGCTCTGCCATATGACAGAAAGGAGAAGGCTCAAACAACTGAGGCTCCGGGGAGAGATGAGTCATTTTCCCTGATAACTTACAGCTGAGCTTGGGAAGAACAGCCGAGACTGGTATCAGAGGCCTTATGCCAGCCTGCAGGTGAAATCAGGAAGAGGCTGGGCCCACGGAGCCTCAAGAACAGAGGTCCGGGAGCTTGAATTGAAATTCAAAACAACTTTATTCTTGTGTGTGGGAGAAGATGGACCCGAGGGTATCGGGAATGAAAGATAAAGAAAGACTGGGTTCAGGGGATCTGCAAGCATTGAAACCTCAAGCTCATCAGACAAGTTTATTCATTTCAGGGGCTTCTTTATATACCCCAAGCAATTGTGAGAACCAGCAACTATTCTAGCTAACTATTCCCATTACCTCATTCTAAATAACACAGTGCACAGTGGATAAGATAGTTACTAAAACTCATAATGTTCTATTGTATTATTGAAACAAATATACTCATTAATCTTGTTGCCCAGGTCACTTGAGATATCGAGTCTGGGTTCTGCTGGAATGTTATTTTTCTCAGAGAGATTAGCCACCTGCACGTATATCTCTAGGGACAGCATGACCCAGTGGTCAGAAAGTAACTTGCTTCCATGGAAACAACATGCCTTTGTTTTCCACACTTGTGGGGACATGTGGTGCGGGTTTGGTATATTTATAAATAATACACAGTAGACTGTGGACTTAGTAAGGGGTCCATGGTTTTCACCTGACTGGCAAAGGGATCCTGGAACATAAAAGGTCAAGAACTCCTGCTCAAGAAGAAGAGAAAGCCTAGAGGAGAAGGCAGAGACCAGCCGGAGATGGGCAGCCATCTTGCTTCAACATGTGGCCGCTGACTGTGGTGAGACAGCAACCTTGAGTTAGACTTTTTATAGCCTTATAACTGTAAGCTTCTACCCCAAATAAATACCCTTTAGAAAAGTCAGCAGATTTCTGGTACTTTACATTGGCAGCCCCTTTGGCAGACTCATCCACCACCTGAACTGGTTAGCTCCATTTCCAGGAGCTTACTTTCATTACTGGGTTGTTGGAAATGTTCTTTTTCCTCCACCTGTCTAAATTCTTGCATCCTTTATAAGCCAATTCAGTTCTTTCTCCTCTCTAAAATCTTTCAAAGTCATCCTGCCCTAATGGGGTATGATGTGGCGGCTTTCAAACCAGCTATACAGTATAGACCCAATTGCTTCTTTGAACACCTTTATCTTTTTTCTGGTTGAGTATCATATTTGGCAATTAATCAGGGATTTCTCTTTTGTTATTTACCCAATACATGTTTGAATTTTGTTTCTGCGCCTTCATTTTAAACTTATCAAAGGCAAGAAGCGTCTTTGTATGTTCGATAGTGCTCAATAAATAGTGACTGTGTATTTTGATTTTGGCAGAGCAATAGTTTCTGAATATTCATCAGATAAAGTGAGTGGACAGTAGTGAAATAATATAATACACTGGTCTAAAGCTAGAGGTTATTCTCCAGGTAAAAGGGGAATATAGTCATAATTATAATTTTATGTATTTGATCACTTGCATTTAGGGGTATTACTTCTTTATGGATTCATCACAGCCCAGAACCATTTCCATTTCCCCTCTATTCCCCACTCTAAGAGATACTGCATCGCCCAGCCATTCTCTTTCAGGGACTCCAGATTAACTTCAAATGGCAAAGTGGTGGTGGTGGTAGTTGTGGTAATTGTGATGGAAGGGCTGGAGAAGGACTGGGCAAGTGATGTCAACAATAGAGCAAAATCACCAAAATGGAGTTGCAGAGGGATTCATGAGCAGCTAGAAGCAATGGCTACAAACAAAAAAGAAAGTTCATAGTTTTCCCAGCTGATCCTTAATTCTCAGAAATACTCTGGATTTTCACTGTAATTTTCTAATTAAACAGGTGAACTCTGACCTTCAAAAATGGTATGATTGGATTGTAATATCCATACTAGTTAATCCAGCTATGTGCCTTGGTAAATCTCCTCCATAATTCACCCGCCAGGACCCCAACTTCCTTTCTGGTCAATCAGTAAGTCTGCTCAGAGTTCTAAGTGAGCCAAGTTATTGATGTATAAAAAAAAATAATCCTCTGCCTGGTTCAATGATATTAAAAAGGTAACTAATTTCTCAAAAGTGTGCTAATTCAATATATAATAATTGAGTTGCCTTGCATTTAGAGATATGGATTTAGGGAACTACCCATTAGCCTGCTTCTAAAAGTTTAATTCTTCTAATGGGCAAGAAGTTATTTAATTCAGATGGCTCTAAGCCTGACCTTTTGGTGTAAAAAATGTCTCAGATTTAGAAGCAACTAGTTTTATGGGCATTTTCTAAAGCCAGATAAATTAGCTGGAATGAGTAACAGAAGTCATCTTTATCATTTTTTGCTGTGTTCTAGTGCTTACTGGATGTGTGTGAATGTGTGTTTGTTCACTTACATGATTATACAGATTCCTATAAATCAAACTTTTGAAACAAAGTGAACCATGAATGCCAAACTTGACCCAGCCCAGTTAATTTCCTGAGTAACAAATTGAATTGCATCTTAAACTCCTAAAAATAATCATGATCTGAGTTTGATTTGATATGTATTTCTTCTTTGTTTTTCATTTCTTTTTCCTTCTCTCCTCTTTTACAATTCCTTTTCTAGCTTGCCCTTTACTACTTCTTCTCTATTCACAACTGAGTTAAGCATTCTATTTCTGCCATAATAACTCACTCATTTCCTCATTTATTTATTCGGCAAGTATTAACTGAATGTACTATTGTACTGAGCCAAGTTCTTGGTCTTCAGCAGTAAACAAAATTCAGTTCCTAATAACAAATATATGCATAATTTTGACAAGTGCCATAAAGAAATGAGTAGGTGGCAATGGCAGATAATAATGAGGAGGGTGTACTTTGGGGAAGGTGTTTTAGTTTGCTAAAAGTTGCTGGTAACAATATACCAGAAATGTGTTCACTTTGGTAATGGGAATTTATTGGGGTAAAAGCTTACAGTTCTGAGGCTGTGAAAATGTCCAAATCAAGGCATCATCAGAGATGCTGTCTCACCAAGGGTCGGCTGCTGGTGATCCTGGACTCCTTACCTGTGACAAGGCACATTGAGGCACCTGCTCTTTCAGGTCTTATTGCTTCAGCTTCTGGCTGCTCTGTCTATGGCTTCCTCTCCCCCAGGTTCCTCTCTGAGTCCCTAGGTTCCTTGTCCATCTCTGCAGCTTTTTCTCTGTGTGTCTCTGCTTTCAGTCCTCTGTTTAGGGGAGCAAGTGAAGCTCAGTTGGTTGAGTGCATGCTTCCCATGTATGAGGTCCCAGGTTCAATTCCCAGTGCTGTGGGGATTGAAAAAAAAAAAAGTGGTTTTCTCCCCTGTAGAGTGGATGTGGCTCAAGCAGTTGTTGCCTGCTTCTCACATGGGAAGTCCCAGGTTCCATTCCTGGTGCCTCCTAAAAACAAACAAACAACAAGCAAATAAAAAAAAGGTCAACTCAGTGGCTGAGTGCTGGCTTCCAATGTACGAGGTTCCAAGTTCAATCCCCAGTACCTCAAAAAAAAAAAAAAATCAATCTTCTGTTTATAAAGGACTCTGGAAAGAGGACTAAGATCCACCCAGGGTCATGTCTCACTGAAGCAATCCAATCCAAGTTTCCCCCCAACTGAATCCAATCTGATCAAAGAGTCATAGAAGATCTCTTTAAAGAGGCAATATTTAAGCTTAAACTTGAAAGAGGAGAAGGTACTGGCCATGTAAAAAGTAGGAGGAAGACTGATTCAGCCAGAGGGATCATGACAAAAGCTCTAAAGTGAAGTTGGTGTGTTTGAAGGCAACCTGTCTGAGGTGTGAATGGTGATGGGGTGGTTGGGGGAGGTTGGAGAGGTAGGCAGAAGTCATGCTGGATCTTGTAGAACATTGTAAGGACTTTTTATTTTATTTAAGCTATAATGGGAAGCCACCAAAGGGTTTTCAGCACAGGAGTAACTCAGTCCAATTTGTAAGGACCAAATTACAAGTAGGAGCAGAATTGGTATGGAGACTTTTACAAGAAAGTCTTTTGGAAGAAAGCTAATGGTAGCTTGGACTAATAGGATGTCAGTGGAGAAGTCAAGAGAGTTGAGGTATTTTTGGAGGTAGAATAATATGCTGAGCAATTAGATTTAGGGAGGAATCAAGGCAATGCTCAGGCTTTTGTCTTGTCAGGTGGATAGATAGTGATAACACTGTGCCAGTTACTGAGATAAAAAAGACTTTGAGAGCAATGTGTGTATGTGTATGTGTTGATATGATGTATTCAGTTTTACACATGTAAAGTTTGAAATGCCTGTGAAAAACTTGAGTGGAAAGTTGGATATATGAGAATCTGGAACTCAGAGGATGGGTGTGTGGGGAGGAGATATAAAATATCTGAATCATCAGAGTCAGGGTGGTATTTACATAATAGGAAGTAGATGAGATCATCCCAAAAGAGTCTGTAGACTGAGAGACGAGAGCCCAGTACTGAGTCCTAAAACTTCCAAGATTGAGACATTGGGAAAAGAAAAACCTGAGAAGAGGTATCATTAGGGTAGGGGAAAACCATTAGAAAATGATGTCACAGGTGCCAAGCCGAGCAACTCCATGAGAAGAAAGTGGCCAACTGAGAGCTGTGGAAGGTAAAGACGAGACAGGGCCTGGGCATCACAGAGGTCACTGCTCACCTAGCCGGGAGCAGGATACTGTCTTCTTTAATGATAGTTTATGTTTTTTAGAGGTTATTACCATTCCTCATCATAGTAAGGCAGTAGGGAAATTAGCTATCAGCCTCCCAGTTTTTTCAACATCAGTGCTGGTTTCATCTCACTCCTTCAGGATTAGAAAGCATGATATAGAGCTGATCTGTAATATATATCTTAATTTTAGCAACTGTGGACTTGAAACATGGTGATGGTCTGTGATGGTTCATTTCATGTATCAACTTGGCTAAATTATGGTGTCTAGTGGTTTGGTCAAGAAAACACTGGCCTGATTATTCTGTGAGGGTATTTTATAGGTGGATTTAAAGTACTTCTCATTTGATTGCACCTATGGCTATCTACAGTCAGCAAAGGAGATTGCCTTCGGCAATGAGAGGACTTTCCTTCTCCAATCAGTTGGAGGCCTTAAAGCAAGAACTGAGAAATTCAGCAGAAAGAAGGAAGAATTTTCATCTCTACTTCAGCCAGCCAGCTTTTCCTCGGGAATTCAACTTCATCTTCATCAGCATTTTCAGGTTATGGCTTGCTCTACAGTATTTGCACTTGCCAAGTCCCCATGGTTGCATGAGCCAGTTCCCATAATAAATCTCTTAATATTATTATAATTTAAACTGGTTCTATTTCTCTGGGGAACATGACTAATACAATAACCTTAATCGAGACTAGAATAACAGCATAGTGCAGACATTGATATTTTTATATGCCATTAAATAAAAATATTATATCTAATATACCCAATTTATATATATATTATATATAAAGGCCTCTGGCATACTGTTACAACCCAATTCTTGAAGGACACGAGTTGGTGCAGCTCCGAGACCAAAGAAGATACCTGGCATTTAGTCAGGCATAAGTTTTATTGGTACTTATGGATGGGAGAGACTCTCTGATGGCGGTTCAGAGAAAGAAGGTAGCACTCCATAAAGAGATAAGAAAATGAAAGGTGATGTTTAAGAGGTTTCAGAACAAGGACGTTCTGCTTGGCTCACTTGCGGTCTGGTAATGTTTTCGCTATGCTCATAGAAAGGATGTTTGCCTAATATGTTTACTGCTTGGGGAAGATTATAGTTTATGATACCTTCTATGCATTGCCTCCCCTCTGGTGGGGGCTGTTAACCTTTAACTTATGTCTAGGTCATGCAGGCGGCTGTGTGCTAAGGACTTGCTGGGGGTGCCACACGAATCTTGCCTGATGTAGAAGAATGCAAGAAATATGACATCTGTGAAAGTTTTTTTTGCAAATGAATCTAGGATAACAAGTGTGGACTGGAAATAACACAGGATTGGGGATATTTTCAGCCATTATTTCTTCAAATATTTTTCCTTTCTTTCTGGAATGTTTGATATTTCTACGCAGGGATTTGAGGCTCTTTCTTTGTTATCAAGCTTTTTTTCTTCCTATTCTTAGGAGTGGATAATTCTACTGCTCTATCTTTAAATTTACTGATTTTTTCCCCGTCACCTCTAATCAGTATTGAACCCATCAAGTGAATTTTTCATTCAGATTATTGTACTTTATAACTCTAGAATTATCACTTGGATCTTTTCCGTAAGTTTTATTTCTCTATTGAGGTTCCTTATTTGTGGAGTTATTATATATTTTTTTCATTCTTTAAAATGGTTTCTTTTAATTTCTTGAACATGTATATGCTTTGAAGTTTTTGCTAAATCCAACATCTGTGCCCATTCTAAGTCAGTTTCCATTGAAGTTTCCCCCTCTGATTACACATTTGCCTGTTTTGTTTTGTTTTTGCAATATCTGATATATTTTTAGTGAAAACTGGACATTTTAGATAGTATGTTATAGCTATTTTGGATTTTTTTTTAATCCTGCGATTTTGTTTTTTGTAAAACTTGCCTGAACTTAATCTGTGGATTTTTTGTTCCCTTCAAAGTGCAGATGCTAATGTCTGCTAAATTTTTTTATTAAAAATGCTTGGCTTCCTAAGGGTCTTTCCTTAATCTGCATTGCTTGATGGTCAGCCAGTAACTGGCCAGACTGTGTGCTCTAACACCTCAAGCTTGTAGGGCTTTCACCTTCTGCCAGAGGATCTGTGTTAGTGGGTTGGGGAGCATGTTCAAAGTTTAGGTGGGATTCAAGTATGTCTCAGCTTTTACTTTCTACCAGACCCTCTTAGTCTCCAGTCATCCTAGGATATTTGAAGAACTCCTTGGTAAATTTTGGTCTGGTCTACCAGTCCCTTGCTCGCCCTTATCAGGCTCCCAACCTCAGTCTAGCAGAGCTCTGGCCTTTTCATGATGGTTGCCTATTGAGTGTTACTGTCAGCTCTGCAGAGTGTGGACTTTCACCCTTTGCTCCAAACCCAGTTCTGACCCACTTCTGACAGTGAAGTTGCTGGATTTCATGGTCAGCCCTGCCCTGGTAGGAAGCTGCACCAACTAAACTGGAGTATGAGAACAGCAAGAAGGACATTTTCTTCCACCGTTCTTACCTGAAGTTCTAGAAGCATTTAACAGACTTTCAATTTATTGTAACCCCTCTTCTTGCTTGAGGAATGAAGGGACAATACCACTGCAATTCACAGAGTCGAGGCCCATGGCTCCACACTGGTAACTCCTTCATCTTCCCAATCTTTTACTTAAAGAGTTTGGGCAGGAGTGGACTGACTGGGGCATAGACGGATCTGCCAATTTTTAGGAAGAACAGGAGACACATGCAATTGAAACTGGTGATGAATCTTTTAAGAATATTATACATACTATTACTATTATTAAATTTTTTGGGGAAGCGGACTTGGCCCAGTGGTTAGGGCGTCTGTCTACCACATGGGAGGTCCACGGTTCAAACCCTGGGCCTCCGGCCTTGACCCGTATGGAGCTGGCCCTTGCGCAGTGCTGATGCGCGCAAGGAGTGCCCTGCCATGCAGAGGTGTCCCCTGCATAGGGAAGCCCCATGTGCAAGGAGTGCGCCGCTTAAGGAGAGCTGCCCAGCATGAAAGAAAGTGCAGCCTGCCCAGGAATGGCACCGTACACATGGAGAGCTGACACAACAAGATGATGCAACAAAAAGAAACACAGATTCCCGTGCCATTGACAACAACAGAGGCAGACAAAGAAGACACAGCAAATAGACACAGAGAACAGACAACTGGGGTGGAGGGAGGGGGAGAGAAATAAATAAATCTTAAAAAAAAAATGACACAACAACAACAACAAAAGAAACACAGATTCCTGTGCTGCTGACAACAACAGAAGCGAACAAAAGAAGAACATGCAGCAAATAGACAAAGAGAACAGACAACGGGGGGGGGGGGGAGGGGGAGAGAAATAAAATAAATAAATCTTAAAAAAAATTTTTTTTTTGTGGAAACATATATGTAACCAAATTTGCCATTTTAACCATGCTTTGTGTGTATAATTCAGTGGTTTAATTGCATTCACAATGTTGCATTCAAAATGTTTTCATCACCCCAAACAGAAACTATACCCATCAAGCTATAACTCCCCATTCCCTGCTCCTTCATTACCCACTGGCCCCTGGTAATCTCAAATCTACTTTCTCTCTATGAATTTTACTTATTATAGGTATTTAATGTAAGTGCAATCATACAGTATTTGTCCATTATGCTTATTTCACTTAGCATAATGTTTTCAACGTTTGTCCATGTCATAGCATGTATCAGAACTTCATTCTTTTTTTATGATTGAATTGCGTTCTATTGTATGTATATACCACATTTATTCAGTCATGTATTGATGGACTCTTAGGTTGTTTCCACCTTTTGGCTATTATGAATAATGCTGCTATGAACAAAGGTGTACAAATATCTGTTTGAGCCCTTGTTTTCAATTCTTCAATTTAATACCTAGGAGTGGAATTGCTGGGACACATGGTAATTCTGATTACCTTTTATGGAACTGCCAAACTTTTCCACAGTAGCTGCACCATTTAACATTCTCATCAGCAATGTACAGACGCTCCAATATCTCCACATCCTCGCACATGCTTATTTTCTGCTTTTTCTTTTTAAATAATAGCCTTCCTAGTGAGCATGAAGTGACATATCATTGTAATTTTGATTTGCATTTCCCTAATGGCTAATGAATTTGAGCATGTTTTCAAGTGCTTACTGGCCATTTGCATATCTTCTTTGGAGAAGTATCTTTTTAGGTCCTCTGCCTATTTTTAAATTTGATTATTTTTGTTGTTGTTCATTAGTAGGCATACCTTATATAATTTGGATATAAATACCTTACCAGATATATAATTTGTAACTATTTCTTCCCATTCTCTAGTCATCTTCTCACTTTCTTAATAATGTCCTTTGATATACAAAAGCTTTTATATTTGATGAAGTCAATTTATGTATTATTTTATTTTGATTCTTGTGCTTTTGGTATCATGTCTAAGAATCCATTACCAAATCTAAAGTCATAAAAATTTCCCCCTGTGTTTTCTTCTAAGAATTTTATGGTGTTATATCTTAAATTTAGATCTGTGATCCATTTTTTAGTTGATTTTCAGATATGGTATAAGACAGGGTCCTGGCTTCATTCTCTTGCACGTGGATATCCAGTTTACCTAGCACCTTTGTTGAAAAGACTGTACTTTCCCCCACTGAATGGCCTTGACACCCTTTTCAAAAGTTAATTGATCATATATGTGAGGATTTGTTTCTGGGATCTCTATTCCATTCCACTGATCTGTATGTCTGTCTGTGGCACTTTGAGATTATTCTATGAATCCCCAAAAGAAAAAGATTGTTTGTAAACGAACTATTCCTCTGGGTGTGATACCATTTGATTGCATTTAATTCAGCTGAAGTGCCTTTGATTAAATTACCTGTTAAGATTAGAGCTTTAGATTTGACTCAACTCAGGTTAAGTCTCTGCCCCCATACTGGGTCTGATAGAAACAGACAACAAGACAGACACAGGGGAAGAGAGAGCATGGTCATTTTTCATCCAATCATGTGACAGAAAGAAGGTGCAAACAGTTGAAGCCCTGGGGAGAGTTGGATCATTTTCCCTGATAGCTTACAGCTGAGATTGGAAGAAAAGCTGAAACTGATAGAGGAAGCCCCATGTCAGGTTGCAGCTGAAATCCGGGAAGAAGCTGGGCCCACAGAGCCAAAGAGGAAGCCCAGAGGGGAAGACAGAGACCAGTCAGAGATCAGCGGCCATCTAACTTCAACATGCGGCAACTGACTTTGGTGAGACAACAATCTTTTCTTTTTTTTAATATACCTTTTAATTTTTTTAAAAGAAACTTAGATTACATAAATGTTACAGACACAAAAATAGGGGATTCCCATATGCCCTGCTCTCTAGTCTTCCCACATCAACAACATCCTTCATTAGTATGGTCATTTGCCACAGTTGATGAACTCATCTTGGAGCATTGCCCCTAAGCGGTGATTATGGTTTACATTGTAGTTTACACTCTGTCCCACACATTTTGTAAGTTATTACAAGATATACAATGGCCTGTATCTGTCTTTGCAGTGTCATTCAGAATAATTCCCAAGTCCCGAAAATGCCTCCAAATTATACCTATTTTTCCCTCTCCCTCCCCTCAGAATCTCCAATGATGACTGCCTCCACATCCATCATAAAAGTTCTTCCATTGCTAGGATCACAGCAAATCTACAGTAGAACAACTGTAAGTCTACTTTAGTCCATCATCCATTCCTCGGTCCTGAGGATTCTGTGATGGTGATGCTTGCTCCACCTCTGATTGAGAGGGAGAAGAAAGCAATCATGAGTTGGACTTTTTATGGTCTTATAATTGTAAGCTTATCCCCCCAAAATTACCCTTTATAAAGCCAGCAGATTTCTGGTAATTTGCACCAGCAACCCTTTAACAGATTAATACACTGTCCTTATGCTGGTACCACATTGTTATGAGTATGGTAACTTTATAGCACATTTTGAAATGTGGAAATGTGAGTCCTTTAACTTTATTCTTTTTTTTTTCAAGATGGTTTATACTATTCTGGTCACTTGAAATCCCATATGAATTTTAGGATGACTTTTTCTATTTCTGCAAAAGTGGCTCCTGGGATTTTGAAAGGGACTACATTAAATCAGTATATTGATAAGTCTTCCAATCCAGAATGCATGATATCTTTCTATTTACTTAGGTCTTCTGATTTCTTTCAGCAATATTTTGTAGATTTCACTTGTTTTAGTTTTCTGGCTGCTGAAGCAAATGTCATGCAATGGGTTGGCTTCCACAATAGGAATTTAGTTTTGAGGCTAGAAGAAATTCGAAATCAATGCACCATCAGGGTGATGCTTTCTACCCAAAGTCTGGCATTCTGCGGTTGCCTGCCAGCAATCCTTAGTCCTTAGCTTTTTAAAAAAAGATTTATTTATTTATTTATTTCTCGCCCCTACCCCCCACCCTGGTTGTCTATTTTCTGTGTCTATTTGCTGCATCTTCTTTGTCCACTTCTGTTGTCGTCAGCAGCATGGGAATCTGTGTTTCTCTTCATTGTGTCTTCTTGTTGTGTCAGCTCTCCATGTGTGGCACCATTCCTGGGCAGGCTGCACTTTCTTTCGTGCTGGGTGGCTCTCCTTACGGGGTGTGCTCCTTGTGCGTGGGGCTCCCCTACGCGGGGGGACACCCCTGTGTGGCAGGGCACTCCTTGTGTGCATCAGCACTGCACATGGGCCAGCTCCACACGGGTCAAGGAGGCCCGGGGTTTGAACTGTGGACCTCCCATGTGGTAGTCAGATGCCCTAACCACTGGTCCTTAGCTTTTCTGTCACATGTCAATGAACATGGCACTTCCTCCTTTCTCTTTAGGGTTCTGTGGATTTCAGCTTCTAGCTGCAACCCCAGTAATAGGATTAAGACCTATCCTGAGTTGGGCCATACCTTAACTAAAGTAACCTCATCAGAACTTCCTACTTACAATGGGTTCACACTCACAGGAATGGATTAAGTTTAAGCATATGTTTTTCTGGGAGTACATAGCTCCAAACCACTACATCAGTATACAAGTTATTTACTTCCTTGATTAAATTTATTCCTAAATATTTTATTTTATTTTTTGTATCTATTATAAATGGAATTGTTTTCTTAATTTCCTCTTAGGATTGTTCATTGTTGATATATGGAAACAAAACAGATTTTTGCATGTTGATCTTGTTCCCTGCAAGTTTACTACTACATTTGTTTATTAGCAGAGGTTACACTTATGCATGTCTCAGTTGGATCTTGTTGACTACCACAGTAAATGGTGCCTTAGTACTAGGAGTTTTTAGATGAGATTTTTCTGTAAATAGGACCATGCCAACTGCAAATTGAGGTGCTTTTATTTCTTCCCTGTCAACTTGGCTTGTGTTTATTTCTTTATCTTGTCTAATTGTTCTGGCTAGAATTTGCAGTACAATGTTGAGTAACAGTGGAAAAGCTGCCATCCTCTTCTTCCTGATTTTTGGAGGAAAACTTTCAGTCTTTCACTGTTCAGTATCATGTTAACAGTGGATTTTTCATAAATGCATTTTATCTTACTGGGAAGTTCCCTTCAATTCCTAATTTTCTGAATGTTTTTGTCATTAAAGAGCTTGGATTTTGTCAAATGCTTTTTCTGCATCAATGGAGATGATTGTGTGTGTTTTTTCCTTTGTTCTATCAGAGTGTTAATTGCTTTTTGGTCATGGTATATAATCCCTCTAATACACTGCTGGATTCAGTTTCCTAGTATTTTGTTGAGGATTTATGCAACTATATTCATAATGGATATTGTCCTGAATTTCCTTTTCATTTTGTCTTTATCGTATTTGGTATCAGGATAATGTTAGCCTCATAGAATGATTTTGGAAATGGTCTCTCCTCCCCTCTCCCCTCCTCTTTTTTTGGAAGAGTTTGAGAAGGATTTGCATTAATTCTTCTTTAAATATTTGGTAGAATTTGCCAGTAAAGCCATTTGGTCTTGGACTTTTCTTTGTTGGACTTTTTGATTACTGATTCAGTCTGTTTATTTGTTATAGGTCTGTTCAGAATTTCTATTTCTTTTGAGCCAGTTTTGGTAACTGGTGTGTTTAAGGAATCTGTCCTAGGCTATCTAATTTGTTGGTGTACAACTATTCATAATGTTTTCTTATAATCATTTTTATATTTGTAAGGTAATAGTAGTGACCCCACTTTCATTTCTGATTTTAATTATTTGCTCCTTCTCTCTTTTTGTCTTGGTCAGTCTAATTAAAGATTTCTTTGTTGATCTTTTCATATAACTAAGTTTGGTTTTGTGGTCTTTCTATTGTTTTACTAAGTTTGGTCTTTCTATTGTTTTACTGTTCTTTTATCATCATTCTAATAATTATTTACTTCCTCCTGCTAACTTTGGGTTTACTTTGCTTTTCTTTTTCTAGTTCTTTAAGGTATAAAGTTATTGATTTTAGATCTTCTTTTTTGATATTTTTACTTGTGTAAACTTTCCTCTGAGCACTGCTTTTGCTGCTTCCCATTGTTCTAAGTATTTTGTATTTTCTAAGTATTTGTTCTAAGTATTTCTAAGTATTGTATTTTCATTTTCATTCATCTTTTAATATTTTCTCATTTCCCTTATCCTTTCTTCATTGACTTACTGTGAGAGTGTGTTGTTTAATTGCCATGTATTGACAGAATTTTCCAGTTTTCCTTCTATTATTGATTTCCAGCTTAATTCCATTATGGCCAGAGAAGATAATTTGTATGATTTCAATCTTTTAAAAGAAAAATATGGTCTCTCCTGGAGAATGATCCATGTGCACTTGAGAAGAATGTGTATTCTACTGTTGTTGGGTGGAGTGTTCTATATATGTCAGTTAGGTCTACATGGTTACAGTGTTCAAGTCCTCTATTCCTCTATTGATCTTCCCTCTAGATGGTCTATCCATTATCAAGAGTGATGTATTGAAGTCTCCAACTAATACTGCAGAACTGTCTATTTCTCCTTTCAATTCTGTCAATATTTGCTCTATGTATTTTGGAGGCTGTTGAGATACACACACACACAATTATAAATATATTTATAATTGTTATATCTTCTTGTTGAACCTTTTATCAATATGTAATGTCATTTGTCTCTTATAATAGTTCTTTACTTAAAGTCTATTTTGTCTGATATTAGTATAGCTGTCCCAGCTCTCTTTTGGTTACCATTTGTATGGAATTTTTTTTTTTCATGGACAAAGTAATTTATTAATATTATAGTAATGGAAGAATATGCAACATTGATTTAAAGATAGTGGTTACCAGAGCTTTGAGGAGGGGATAATAGGTGGAACATAGGTCATTTTTAGGCATCAGAGTTAAGTGTAAACCACAATGTAAACGCTAAACCTTGATAGTAGCAATGCTTCAGTATTTATTAATCAATTGTAACTAATATACCACACTATTGTAAGATGTTATTAATAGGGGAAAAAGTGTGAGGGGAAAGGGATAGGGTATATGGGAATCCCTTATACTTTATATATATTTTTAGGAGGTACTGGGGAATGAATCTGGGGCCTTGTACACAGGAAGCAGGCACTCAACCACATCCTGTATGGAATATTTTTTAATCCTTTCTTTTTCAACTTATGTGTGACTTTGGGTTTAAGATGAGTCTCTTATAAACAAAATATGATTGAATCATGATCTTCTATTAATTTTGTCAATCTCTGCCTTTTGATTGGAGAGTTTAGTCCATTTACATTTAGAATAATTACTGATAATGCAAGACTTACTCCTGCTAATTTGTTACTTAGTTTTGGTAAGTCTTACATCTTTACAACACTCATTTCCTCCATTATTGCCTATTTTTGTGTTCATTTGATCTTTTGTAGTGAGCCATTTTGAATCTCTTTATTTCCTTTTGTGTATATTTAAAAATATTTTCATGGTGGTTACCATGGAAATTATATTTAACATCTTAAATCTATAATAATCTGGTTTGAACTGATACTAACTTAATTTCAAAAGTATACACAGTCTATGCTTCTATCCTATACTCCTCTGTCCCTCACCCCTATCTTGTTCTTGTCACAACTTACAACTTTATGCAATTTGTACCCACTAACATAGATTTATAATTTTCATGTATTAGTATTTTAAATTATGTAGTAATAAAAGGGGAATTACAGACCAAAAATGCAACAATATTCATGTTTATATTTACCTATGTAGTTACCTTTATTTTACCATACAACTTTGAATTACTGTCTAGTGTCCTTTTAATCTGAATACTCCTTTAGCATTTTTTGTAAGACAGGTCTGGTATTAATGAACTCCCTTGGTTTTTGTTTATCTGAGCATGCCTTAATTTCTCCTTAAATTTTTTCTCCTTCATTTCTAAAGATCCAGAATCTTGGTATACATTTTTTTTTTCTTTTAGTACTTTAATATGCTATCTCACTGCCTTTTGGCCTCCATAGTTTCTGATGAGAAATCAGTTGTTAATCTTATTGAGGATCCCTTGTACATTATGAGTTGCTACTCTATTGCTGCTTTCAGGATTCTCTTTTTGTCCTTGGCATTTGATAATAGTTTTTAAAATTTTCATTATAATGTGTCTTGGTGTAGATCTCTGGGTTTATCCTACTTGGATATGCATATTCATTTCTTTTGTCAAACTTGGAAAGTTTTCAACCGTTATTTCTTCAAATATTCTTTCTGTCCCTATCACTGTCTTTTTTCCTTCTGGGACTCTCATAATGCTTATGTGAGTATGCTTGATGGTATCCCTGAAGTCCTGAGGCTCTGTTCACTTTTCTTCCTTCTTTTTTCTTTCTGTTCCTCAGCCTGAATAATTTAAATTGTCCTATCTTCAAGTTCTTTGATTCTTTTTCTGCCTGTTCAAATCTGCTATTGAACCTATCTTGTGATTTTTTTTGTTTCTGTTATTATAATTTTTAGCACCGGAATTTCTGTTTGGTTCCTTTCTATGTTTTCTTTCTCTTTATTGAAATTTTCATTTTGTTCAAATGTTATTTTCTTAATTTCCTTAGTTCTTTGTCCATGTCTTAGTTTAGCTCCTCAAACATATTTAGGAGAGTCAAATTGATGTCTTTGATCAGTAATTTTGATATCTGAGATTCCTCAGGGCTGGTGTCTGTTTATTTTATTTCTTTTGGGTCATGATTTCCTCTTCATTTTTTTACCTTGTAATTTTTTTGTTTAAATTTGGGATATTTGAATGAACCAGTGTGTTAACTCTGGAAGTCAGATTGTCTCTCTTCCCCAGGGGCCCGCCCTTCCTTCCTTCCTTCCTTCCTCCCTCCCTCCCTCCCTCCCTTCCTTCCCTATTTGTTTAGTGATTTTTTTCTAAATTATTTTTGCTAATAATATTCTTTGTCATATTTCATCACTGACATCTCTGTTCCTTTAGTTTGTATTCAGCTATTATTATGATAGAGATTTCCTTTAATGATAGCAAAGAAAGAAATAAAGAAAGAAACCCACTTTTCCCAGTCTTTACATATTGGCTCCAGGTTGGGGCTGTTTCACCTTAGAGAGGCTTGCACTTAGCCTAAAGATCAGTGTGGTTGTGAAAACATAGGGTCTTCTCTGTTTTTTTTATGAGCATATGTTTTGCCCTGGGCCATGTATATGGGTTTCTAAATTTCCTCATTCATCCTGGCACTCCTGAATGCCCCACTTGCTTTGTGCAACTTTCCACACAGACTTTCTTCTGGGACCAAAAGTTGCTTTATCATATGTCTCAACCATAATCTTTTCCCCAGGTGGCTGCAGTTTGATTGTTTTCTTACAGTGTTTTCATAGCCCTGCCTGCTGCTTCTCTGTTCCAAGTGAATTCTATGGTAGATGAGACAGATAAAAACATTTTGGGCCAGTCCTTTAGATAGCCACCACATGGGCTGGAACATACACACACACTGATTTCCCAATGTGGGATACTCTGCTCCCTCTGGAACTAGGGACCAGGGATCCATACTGGGATAGCAGGTTGCCATCTTACAGCCTTCTGCTGAGCTGGGGTGGTGGTGATATGGGAAAGGCTAGTAAAAGTACAACAGACTTTCTTATCATTTTATGTTGCCTTTTTCTTCCCCACCCCCTTTTTCTTAAGGAGGTACCAGGGACCTGAACCCAGGACCTCTCTGCTCTCCAATCAGTGTTGGGTTTTTGCTTGTTTGTTTTTAGGAGGTAACAGGGATCAAACCCAAAGCAGGTGCTCAACCAGTTGAGCCACATCCACTCGCTACCTTTATCTTGATTCAACATTTACTTGGTTCTGTAGACTATTTTCCAGAGTTCTGAAAAATTATTTATGACAGTTTCTGCTTGTTTTTCAATATTTCTCTAGGGAAATGTAATTCTGAAGCTTCCTCCTCCTCAATCTTGCTGATAAAATAGAAGAAATAGTAAAAAGATATAAAAAGTGTAGTTGCTGGCAGATTAGGACTTGAGGTATGGAAAATTGAATCAGAAGACTGCTAATTTTTGATACAATACTTTTTGCCTTTTTTTGTGCTATCTTTGTATACATGTATTATTCTGAGGTAAGATAAAATAAATTTTTGAAAATTTGTCTTTATTTTTTTAATGTTACATTAAAAAAGTATGAGGTCCCCATATACCCCCCACCCCACTCACCCCACTCCTCCCCCCATAACAACAACCTCCTCCATCATCATGAGACATTCATTGCACTTGGTGAATACATCTCTGAGCACCACTGTACCTCATGGTCAATGGTCCACACCATGGCCCACATTCTCCCACAGTCCACCCAATGGGCCATGGGAAGACATACAATGTCTGGTAACTGTCCCTGCAGCACCACCCAGGACAACTCCAATCCCTGAAAATGCCCCCACATCACGTCTCTTCCTCCCACTCCCTACCCCCAGCAGCCACCATGGCCACTTTCTCCACACCAATGCCACATTTTCTTTGATTACTAATCACAATAGTTCATGAATAGAATATCAGTAAGTCCACTCTAATCCATACTCTATTCCTCCATCCTGTGGACCTTAGAATGGTTGTGTCCACTCCACATTTATATCGAGAGGGGGCTTATATTCCACATGGATGCTGGATGCAATTCTCCTGCTTTCAGTTGTAGGCACTCTTGTCTCCCTGGTGTGGTGGTTGACCTTCTTCACCTCCATGTTAGCTGAGTGGGGTAAGTCCAATAAACCAGAGTGTAGGAGTTACAAGTCTGTTGAGGCTCAGGGCCTGGCTATCACATGGTCAGTCCAGAGATTCAGGTCCCTTGGGTATATGCTAAACCCCAGCACCAACTACAGGTCCGGTAAAAGTGACAGGAGAGGCTTGTGGACAAAGATCACATCCGAGTCCAGTTCCATCACACAGAAACACAAACTGCAAAGTAGGGCCAACTGACATTACACTGAACTCCATCTGCCATGACCATAGGACCTGTGGGTCTCTGTAGCCCTCAGAAGAACCAGTACCTGGGGTTGTATCTACTTTATCTGTCTTTGGGACTCTGCTGAGGTGTGCATAAGGGCGACCCCTCTGATGACCTCCTATCTCTTTTTTGGAGACTCATAGCCATATAAACTCATTTGTCCTTTCCATTTCCCCCATTTATTCAAGGTCAAAAAGCATTTTTAACTCCTGATATTATATGTAGGCTGAGATATTCTGCTGGTCTGAGTTGACCCTTTTATTCAAGGTCATTTTCTAGTTACATCATCAGCTGTACTTGGTAGTAATCCCTCAGTGCCAGGGAGGCTCATCCCCAGGAGTCATGTCTCATGCTGGTGGGGACACAATGCATTTACATGCTGAGTTTGACTTTGAGACTGGCCACATTTGAGCAACATGGAGGCTCCCAGGAGGTAACTCTTAGGTACCCTGCAGCTCTAGGCCTAGTTCTTATTTCAGGCACACAGGCTCACAAGCATAGTCATTAGCATCAAGGGCTCATTGTTGCACCATCCTTCCTTATTGGTCTTAGCCATTGCACTTGGGGGATTGTTGCTGAATAACACACATTTAAATATTCATACCCAGTAATTTGATACCTAGGAATCTTTGATACCTCTCTTTCATTTGCTACTTTCAATTTATATCAACATGTATTATTGATTTTTTAAAGAGGTTTTGTAATCTATCAAATCTGTCTATTTCTATCCATCTTACATTATTATCCTACTAATAAAACATCAATCATTTCTTATCTATATTATTAAATAACCTTATAATGGATATCTTTTTTTCCATCCTTGCTCCTTCCTATTTTTTCTAAGTGTTACTCTCCTGGAATCTTCATTGGTGCCATTTACCTTTGGTATTCAGACCAGATTTCTTAATATGACTTTGAAGCCTATGCATGAATTGGTTTCTACTTATTTCCTTAACCTCATCTGTCACCTCTGTCTCCCTTATGCTCAACACTCAGGCCACCATAAATTTCTTTTCATTTCTCCCAGAAATCGTGTTTGCTGTGATATTTATGTCTCTCTAGAATATTCCTCTCTCTCCTCTTCACACAGAGAACTACTCATCCCTTTTCTGTTCCTCTCCCTTGATGCTTTGGTATTACTGTGCTGTATTATTGGTAGTATGTAAAGCCCTCTAGATTGGGAACAGAAGCTATGGTTTTGTTTACCATTGTTCCTTTGTTTCTGGCACAGTGATGAATGAATAAGTGACATGTAGCAAAGTATTAGAAAGGATCTACATGTCTTCAGCTGCCCTTGTTAACCTATATCTGGAGTAGCTTTTCTACCATAATTTCTTCAGTCTTTGACCCTAAGAGAGGTTGTCTTAGGATCAAAGTATCCTGAAGGAAATCCAGTAAGCTAGTAACAGTGTAATATACTAATTTCCAGACTTTCTTCTCTGTATTCAACATAGTTGACATGATGTAGTATATAAAACTCAACATTCACCTCTCCTTTGGGGACATACCTGAAGGATAACTTTCATATACAAGGCACAGTGCCCACAATGATGGTAGCTTTCTAAGGACTATCCAATGAGATAGGCAGCTGGTTATGTAACATTTCTTGAACTCCAGGTGATTCTACCCTTTTATTTCCTAAGATCTTGTATAAACTAGCCCAATGTTTTATTTTTTATCAAGTATTTTCTAGCCTAGAGAAGTGGATTCCAAATGTAGCATGGCCTACTTTTACCTGTCTGGCTCTGTCAGTCATCCTGGGAATTTAAAAAAATACACACACACACATACATATAGTAGACCTTTCACTTGAAGATTCATATTCATTGAGTTTAGAGCACAGAAATCAATGTTTTCATTAATTCATTTAATATATATTTACTGAATGCCTGCTGTGTGCCAACTGTGTTGTCAGATCTTGGGATATATCAGTGCAGTGCACAAAACAGACAAAGATCCTTAGCTCCAAGGAGCTTACATTCTAATAATTAAAAACAAAAATCTTCCCAGGTAATTCTAATGCTCAATGAAGGTTTGGGAATTCCTGCTTCTTTGGTGGAGTTTTCCTCCAGAACAAAAAGCATATGCTTTTAGCTCTGATTTAGAGAAGAACTCAGTTCTACCCTGCACTAAAAAAGAAAACAGAGCCTTTTCCTTTTGTAGAACATACAAGCATTTTAGCTAGATGATCCAGCCTTCACCATCAGGAGTTAGCCTTCACCATCAGGAGTTAGCCTTCCTTTCCAGTTTTATCTCCAACTGCCTGCCCCTATCCTTGTTCCACATCTGCACTAAGCCATACCCTTGCATGTGTGCCCAGCATTTTCTCACATCTGTACCTTTGTTTATGCTGTTTCATCTTCCTAGAAAACTCTCCTTTGAATGAAACCCTTCTCTCCCTCAAGACCCAGTTCCAATGTCACCTCCATCATAAGACCTTCATGGATCTACTCAAGTGGACCTTATACCTGACTCCTCTAAACTGTCTTAGCACTTTAGTTATACTATTAGTTCAGCACATCACAAATGCTACCAGAATGTCATCAAAACCCATGGTAAGCAAAACCCTGGGAAATTGGCTAACACAAGAAAAAACCAGTTCTCTCTGTCACATCTCTTTGTGCTCATGAGAAACACAGAACAAATCATCTCAAACACTGATGGGAAAGAAAATTAAACTCTTAACCCTGGGGCCTATAAAATCATGCTGTGTCACCTTCACCGTCCCAGCAAGGGTCTGTACTCTGCAAGACTGGCATTTAGGAAACAGGAAGACAATTGAAGTGATGGTTTTCCATTTGCCCTACCTGTCTGTGACAAACTGCATGCATCAATTTCTTTCTTTCTTTTCTGTGGAGCCTTTCCTTCCTTGTGATGTTGCTTCTTTTTATTCTGAGAGCCCCTTGCTGCCAAGTGATGTCTGCCCGGGGATACATAATACTGCATAAAATGGAACAAGTTATAGAAACAGGTCATATAAAATTTCAGGATCTTGTTGAGGTCGAGATGGTGCTAAATTGGAGACACTATGACTCTGAAATCCCAGAGCCCTAGAATGTTAATGGAAGTTGTGTTTTCCTTTGTATAATATTTAATGGTGGCTGAGAAATGGAGCTGCGTAAGTAAAACCATTTATTTGTGTGTGTCTCTGGAGCTAGCAACAGTCCTGTCATTTAATGCTAAATAAAGAGAAGTAGAATGTGCCACATTTAGAGCGCTGAGGGTATTATTCCCAGTTAAGGCGAAGTTGGTGATGGTGCTAGAAACAGTCTGGTAAAAAGGAAAGGGAATTACAAAGGGTTCCCCCCCCCACCAGTGAAAACCTAGAGCATATTCTTGGCTAACTGGTTTAACCTTATCGATTTCTTCAATGAAAAGTCCAGTTTATGTATGTTAGGAAAAAACTTCAATGTCTTAATGAAAAATGAGTTTCCCTCCCAAAAATGAAGGAGGGTCTTCTAACATTATATAAAGGGGAAAAAACCCCCAAAATAACATAAAACAAAATTCTCTCCAGAAGTGACCACAATAAACAACTTTGTATATGTAATTAATATTTGATTGGTGGCTAAGTTTCTAGGACACATCTTTTTTTTTTTAAAGACTTATTTATTTCTTACCCTCCCTCCATTGTCTGCTCTCTGTGTCCATTCACTGTGTATTCTTCTGTGTTTGCTTGTATTCTCATTGGACATCTCCAGGAACTGATCCTGGGAACTCCTGGAGTGGGAGAGAGGTGCTCATTCTCTTGTGTCATCTCAGCTCCTTGGTCTGCTGCATCTCTTATTGTCTCTCCTCTGTGTCTCTTTTTGTTGCATCATCTTGCTGCATCAGCACTCCTGGCATGGGGCAGCATTTCTGGTGCAGAGCAGCACTCGTGGCATGGGGCAGCACTCTGCATGGGCCAGCTTGCCGCACGTGCCAGCTTGCCTTCACCAGGAGGCCCTGGGTATCGAACCCTGGACCTCCTATATGGTAGTTGGGAGCCCAATTGCTTGAGTCACTTCTGATTACCTAGGACACATCTTTATACATGATCCTTCATGTATTCTAGGCTTTTATAGGCTGAACTCCAAGCAATAAAATCTAGAGGAAGAATAATCTTCTTGCATAATACATCAGTTGTAAGCAGTTCTTCTATACTTTATAACATCCATTCAGCGTGAAGGTGGGTTCATGTTACTTGAGTTTTAGCTAGGTTTGTGTATGAATAAATTTTCAAAATAAATATGAGGATTGACTGTATTATAATCAAGAAAATAAGTTTCTAAAAGGAGTCTCCATGCAGCCCTTAAAAACTTTGGTAGGAGGCCATGAGAGCCTGAATGTTTTGCTAGAAGACCTGTGGAAAAGGGTGACACATCCAGATCTCTAAGAAGCACAGTTCTGAAATAACTGTGTGCTTTACATTCTGAAGGGATATTTCAGTGCAAAAAACAGGAGCATTTTCTATAAGGATATTAAGAAAATCTAAGAGATATATTTTGGGGACTCGGCAGCACTTGAACAAGAGCCTGTTTTTTGCCCACAAATGGTTTATAGCTTTTTGTAGGTGAAACATTTTTAAAAACTGCTACTGTAGATAAACGTGCAAAGCTATTTTCTGAACTCTAAAGCATTTTTTTGGGTATCAAACACTGTTGTAAAGAGCAAATCACTTGGAAAATAGATGGTTCTTTTTCATCATCTTACTTTCAGTGTGAATTGAAAAGATTGCCTTCAACTTCAGTTATTACAGTGTGTCACTCATCCTGCTTTTGTTTCTCATTCCATTTTATTTATCACACATGGGAGGGTTTCGTTTCAGTGTGTGATTTGTACCTCTCTGTAGATTAGTTGCTAAAAGTGACAGGAAGGAATGAGGATCTAACTGGGACTTAAAGCATCTTCAGAACAATCAGGGGCAGTAAACCGCGGGCCATGCCTACCACCCCCGACATTTCTGTTGTACTTATTTCTGTGCACACATTTCTCTCGTTCACCCACCTCTAAGGCTGCCCCATCAGCTGTTTCTGCTGTGGGTAAATTGTGTGCCCTCTGAGAAGATACGTTCAACTCCTAACCTGTGACTGTGAGCCTGGAGTATAATGGTCTTGGCTGGTCTTTGTCCTGGTTCTGGGGAAGCAGCTCCTGACCCTCGGGCGTATCCTGTGATAGGAGTGTCTTGTTCTTCCGGCGGGCCCAGGAGCACACTTGGTAGTTCCAGCACAGGGTAAGCACACTTGCAGCTGCCAGTGGGGGCCTGGCCAGCCATGAGATCAGAGGCCATGAGATTAGGGGCTTGAGACTTCTAGCCACCCTGTGTCAGCTGTTTTAGCCCCCTGCCGCGATCTCTGGGAGGGGAGAGCAGCTTCAGATGGAGCTCAACCATGTGGACATTGATTCTATCAATCATGCGTACTGGGACACAGGTAAACTTGGGGAACTCGAAGCTCTGCGAGCATCCGCGGTTGAGAAAATACAGAGATGCTGCACCAGAAGAGTGATGTGTTCCGACTCCACGTGGAGATGGCCTGGAAGCGTGCGTCTGACACCCTCCTAGGCCGTGCCCTATGGGTTTCTTCTTTTGGCTTCCTCTTTGTAGACTTTTCCTGTACTTAAGTTAAAATAGTAAGTATAACACTTTCAGTAAGTTCTGTGAGTCATTCTAATGAATTATCAAACCAGGGGGGTGATGGGAATCCCCAAATTTGTAACAAGTCCATCAAAGTGTGGGAGGCCTGGGTCCCCAAACTTGTGCCTGGAGCCTGCAGGATGATCTTGTACAGGATTGCCCTCAAGCTGTGGGGTCTGGACTAACTCCAGGCCAACTGAATTGACTGAGTGATTTGGAAGCTATTTGCAGTTGCTAATTTGAACTTTCTGATACAAAACACAGAAGCTGTAGTAGAAGCTGATAGATGTTCTTGTTGCTGTTGTTTGTTTTTTTGGGTCCTCCATGAATTTATTTATTTTTCATTTTAAAAGCTGATGGAAAGGGAAGTGGATGTGGCTCAAGTGTTAGGGCCTCTGCCTAACAGATGGGAGGACCTGGGTTCCATCCCTGGGGCCTCCTGGTGAAAAAGATGAAGAGAAAGCGTGTCTGTGCAGTGAGCCAGTGGTGAGGCGAGTGCCCGTGTGAGTGCCTGCCTGGCAAGCCAAGTGCCTGTGCAGCAAGCCGGGCGACCGCACAGTGAGCCAGTGCCCGTGCAAGTGAGTCACGCACCAAGGTGATGACTCAGCAAAAGAGAGACAAAGGGGAGAGTCAAGGCGAAGGGCAGCAGAGACCAGGAACTGAGGTGGCGCAATTGACAGGGAACCTCTCTCCCCATCAGAGGTCCCCAGGATCAAATCCTGGTGAATCCTAGAGGAGAAAGACCAGAAGACAAAAAGAGTAATAGATATAGAAGATCAAAGAGCAAATGGCCATAGACAGCAAAAACAGCAGGGTGGGGTAGGGGAGGGGAAGAAAAAAGAATTTTCTAAAAAAGTAGCTGATAGACATAAAAAAATAAAAGCTGATAGAGGTGTCTTTTTTTTTCATTTAAAGATTTATTTTATTTATTGCCTCAAACCCTGCTCCCTGCATGGTTTGTGCTCATTGTGTCTGTTCATTGTGTGCCCATTTTCCTTTTAGGAGGCAACAGGAACTGAACCCAGAATCTCCCATGTGGTGGTAGGAGCTCAGTTGATCGAGCCACCTCTGTCCCTGCTTTATTGTGTCTCTCATTATGCTTTCCTCCTTTTGTCTTTTGTTGTGTCATCTTGTTGCATCATCTTGTTGAGTCATTTTGTTGTGTCAGTTTGCTGTGGCAGCCCATTGCATCAGCTTGCTGTCTTGCTCATCTTCTTTAGGAGTCACCGGCAACCGAACCTAGGACCCCCAGTGTGGTAGATGGGAGTTCAATCCCTTGAGCTATGTCCGCTTCCCAACTGATAGAGGTTTTTGATAGCCCTCACAGCTCCTCTTTGGAAGAAGGATCTTTGAAGGTGTTGTTAGTTACGATAAGGCCGTATTTGGTGAACCTCATCCAATGTGACTGTTGTTATAAGAAGGGGAGAATTGGGCAGAGACAGCTGAGAGTCTGGCCAGACACACACTGAGCAGAGAACGCCCTAGGTTGCTGGAAACCGTCAGAAGCCACCGGAGGCATGGCCGAGGCTCTCCTACAAACAGAGGAGGTGGGACCTGCTGACACCTGGACTTTAGCTTCCACCCTCCAGACCGTGAGACAGTGGCCTTCTGTGGTTTTCAACCCCCCAGTCTGTGGCACTTTGTTACGGCAGCTGAGGAAACTAAGGCAGTTTCTTCTTGGCCCCTCTGTTTCTGAGTGCAGCCAAGTATAACTCCACCAGGAATTAGTACTCTTTTTGGGAAATTGTTCCTGATGGTTTCTGTCTGAGGACTATCGCTTTTGCTTTCCTTTTTTTTTTTTTTTTTAAGATTTATTTAATTTTTTTCTCTCCCCTTCCCCCCCTCCCCTGTTGTCTGCTCTCTGTGTCCATTTGCTGTGTGTTCTTCTGTGTCCACTTGTGTATTGCCATGTGGCATGGGGAAACTGTGTCTCTTTTTGTTGTGTCATTTTGTTGCATCAGCTCTCCATGTGTGTGGTGCCACTGCTAGATGGGCTGCACTTTTTTCATGCGGGGCAGCTCTCCTTGTGGGGCGCACACCTTGTGAATGGGGCACCCGTACGTGGGGGACACCCTTGTGTGGCACAGCACTCCTTGTGCACATCAGCACTGCTCATGGGCCAGCTCGCCACGTGGGTCAGGAGGCCCTGGGTTTGAACCCTGGACCTCCCATGTGGTAGGCGGATGCTCTATCAGTTGAGCCACGTGCTTCCCACTTTTGCTTTCTTACAACAATATTTTCAGCCTACCAGCCTGCTCCTCCCTCATTTCCTGTAGTGGAGTCTGGATGCTAGATTCTTCTTCAGGCTGGGTGGACCCATTTCCCCAGAAGATGGCCCGCAGGGGTCAGCTTCCTCTGAGAAGTGCCCGTGGCTGTTCTGGCAGCCCCAGGAGCGGCCTGCACTTCTGACCAGGGTGTGGGGGTAGCACCAGCTCAGGCCCGCTCGCTGCAATGTGGGTCATTTTCACTGACCGGCCAGCAGGAACCCCTGTGGAGCGGGCTACGGCCTGTCCCAGGCCCCATCCCAGCCCAGTGGCTCTCTCTGCTCAGTCCTGCCCTTTCCCTTCCACAGGAGCATTCCCTGAAACGCTTTCTGCGTGTTAATCTCCATTTCAGAGTCTGTTTCCAGGGAATCCAACGTATAAAGTTCTATCTTAGCCCAGGGTTTTCCAGAGAAGCAGAATTAGGATATATGTGTGTGTATAGATATGTATATAAAGAGATTTATTGCAAGGAATTGCTCATGTGATTGTGGGGACTGGTAAATCCAAATTCCACAGGGTCGGCTGAGCCTGTATATTCTGTTAAAGGTGATGATGCCTGGAGTTTGAATCCTTTGGGGAAGCTGGCAGGCTAGAACTTCTGGTAAGAGCTGATATTGAGGTCCTGAGCAGGAACTCTTCTGGTCCCTGGAACCTGTTAAGATCTCTAACTGATTGGCAGAGGCCCACCCACGTTGCCGAGGGTAAACTTTAGGTCAGCTGATTATAGATGCTAATCCATCATGAATTAGCTCTATGATAACAACGAGGCCAGTATTTGACTAAACAACTGGATACCATAACCTGTCAAGTTCACATATAAAATTAGCAGTCACACCAGGGAAGACAATCACAAACAAGACTCAAGAAAAATACCAAAGTGCAAAAGCTCCTAATTTATCGACATACCAATAAATTACACGATGTAGTGCTTTAGCATCCCAAATCAAGCTCTCTCCTCCATGGCTGGGCCACAGAAACGGGTGAACAGGACTCCAAACAACTGAGTGGAAGAACGGAGATTTACACTTTCCAACAGCCAAGAAATTTCCAGAGCTGACCCAGTACCGAGATAGCAACATAGGAGTAGCTTTGTGGAGTCGCTGAAAACCCTGACTCCACAGGCTGAGTGTTGAGTTTGAATACTGGTTCTGCCTTTTACCAGCTGTGTCTCTGTGCCACAGTCTCCTCTGTAAAATGAGAATGACGGTACTTACTTTATGGGGTTGTTATGAGGAGTAGATTGTTAACATTTGTAAACCACTTATATTTTACTTAAGTAAAATATATAAAGAGCCTTTCACAGCTTAGAGGCATTATCCTGCTACAATCATTTCCTCACGTTTTGTTTGGTTTCATATCCTTTGGTTTATTAGAAAGCCCCCTTTTACTTCCAGAAAACATCATTTTCAGACGTTTAAGAAATCTACCTTCATAGTCTGTAGCGGGTCCATGTAGCAGACAGTAAACGAGGCAGCTGCCCCTTCTTCCCTCCGGGGGGCCTCTAGGGTGGTTTTCTCAGATTCCAGTGGGTGTTTCTCCAGCATCTTATTAGCCCCTTTTATTTTGTTTATCTCTCTGGGCCCAAGGCCCTTGGTTCTGGCGAGTCTTCTTCCCTTCTTACCCTATTTTGTGGATTGCTAAAGCAGACAGCCCTTATTCATCGCAGCATCATGCTCACAGATGAATTATACTGTCTTTTCCAACCTTGTCTAAAGGGAAAATTCCACCAGTAAATTCTATATAGACCAATAAAATTCTATATAAGTCAATTTTTATCTCTTTTTTAGCAATCTATAAGATATTTAGAGATGCAGAGGAATGTGTAACTCTTGTTACACAGCAATGGGCTCGCTGCCTGACAGCCCAAGAGTCAGTCCTATGACACTGGGATTTTGAGAAAAGAAAGAGCTTTATTGCAAGGTCAACCAGCAAAGAGACAGGAGGCAAGGCTCAAATCTGTCTCCCTGACTTGAGGACTGAGGGAGAGTTTATGGGGATAGGAGGCGGGCACTGCCATGGTGAGGGTTGGTTTGGCATGGTTTGTTTGGCTACATATAGATTTGTCCTTATATGGTGAGGCAGACTTCAGATTTTCCTTGTTGAAGGACCCCTCACATGGGATTTGCTCCCGGCCCCTCTTGCTTCATGCAGCTTTGGTTCCTGGGGAGATGATTTTTTGTTCCAGAGGTCTTAGAGGTCATCTAAGGAGACCAGGCCAAGTTCTGCACCTGCTCAGGTTACATAACTTTTGGTTAAGGGGGCTGCCTGCAAGACAAGCTCAAAAGGAGAAGGTACAGGGTAGAGAAGTAGCTACGAACAGGTTTTGGGCAGCTTTACTCTTACTTCTACTTCAAGATTATAGGGTGCAGAAACTTTGTCAGCCAGTCCATCTAGTGACTCCGGATCAGTTACAGTGCTCAGACTGGGGATGAGGGTGAATGAGGCCTTGTCTTTGGCCTCTGGGAGCTCCTAATTTTACTTCAGGAAGCTGGCATGTTTGGGTTTGACATTGCCCTGAACCTCAAGTGTCCAGAGCACACATAGGTTTGGTCCTTTGCTTTTGGTTGTTCATACCAGCCAGGTTATAAGGAACCAGCTCGGACCTGGAGCTTAATGCATGGGATTGAAGACTGGTGAGAGGGTGGGAGGTGGGGGGAGAGTTGTCCCAGCAAGTAGGTATGGATTTCAGTTTAGTTTCAGTTAGTGGCTCTGCATTTTTTTTTTTGCTTGATGTGGCCAGTTTGGGCTGTGCTGTCAAGAGAAAAGACCTCCTGTCTTTGTTCCCTGTGGCCCAGGTAGGAGGAAATGCAGCTCCACCAGAAATTTAGGCTGTGCCACAGGCACTGCTGGAGAAGAGGGAGAGAAGAAATGGTCATAGTGGCCATTGGGGTCCAGTAGGCCCACCTGGCAAGAATAACTAGAGAAGGAGCCGCCCACAGTAGGGAGATGGCATCTTATTCCCTGTTCAGACATCTGCTTATCTAGCAGATTTGCGGGGCTGTTTCTGTGTTATTGGGGCAGGGGAATGTGAGTTGGAGAGAGATATGTCATTGTTGGACTGCCAGATAAAAGGAAGTCAGATTTTCCTTCCTTAGGGTGCAGGTTCTTAATAGGTACAGCAGCTGGATACCACAAGAGCCTGCTGGCTAAAGAGTTGGCTATGAGGGAAGGCGAGAAAGGGAGCTATGGCAGGGCTGGGACTGCTGCAGTGTGGGGCAAACTGATAGCCATGCTGGAGCCAGCAGAGATCAGTTGGAAGATGAGGCCCCATCTAAGAACTGTCATCCATTTGCAAGTGTCCTTTTAAGAAAGAGTAAGTGATTATTTGAAACTGATGGAAAACTTCACTATGATATTCACTGGGGGAGGGATTTTAAATAAGTAAGGAGTTTGTGAGGGGCAAAGGCATTGGGGGAGGAAGGCAGAAAGCGGGAAGGAAACTCGACTTCACGGTAAGCTCCACCTGTTTGGAGATCTAGAGAGGCAAGTAGTCATACGGTGAGAAATGAGCTCCCTCCACAGAGGTATAAGGGATTGGCTATGAAAGTGCATTGGAAGAAAGTGTATGATGTGGAATAATGGGCACTGAAAACTGGGTTTCTAGGGCACCTTACATTACAGAGGAGAAAATTAGGCCCAGAGAGGTGAAGTGATTTCCCCTCTGCCATACAGCCAGTTGTTGAGAAGACCTGGGACTAGAGCCCAGTAGCCTGGCTTGTGTGGTCCAGGGAAGAGAAAAGGCAGTAAGACGTTGAGGCCAATGGCAGTCTTTTCATCCCTTGCAACATTCTTTGTGGCTGGCCCTGGATCTCAGACTTTCTGCCTTTTCTGACCCTAAAATCAGCTACAATCCCTTAGCATCATTGTGATTAAGGTACTAGCTATCCTCTGATTAGATCGTTAAGATTAATGAGCTGAACAGAGCCCATGTTGAAAGCATCATGATTAGTTGGCTTGTAACAATTGTCTAGTGATTTCTGGATGCTTTTAGGATTTTTGGAAATAACCAAACGGCACAGTAAGTAACACAGAATCTCACCCACTTCAAGATTTATTCTCAGGTTAGGTACTTCATCTGGAAGTTTTATAAGTCTCTCCCACTCATTTGCTCATTCACTCATCAATATTTATTAAGCAGTTGCTTCGTGCCTGGCTCAAAGAGGCGTAATAGATGGTCCATCCACTTCACTACTCACTGTCTAGTAAGGGAGACAAGAACATAGACAAAAAATAGCAAGCAGAGCATGATAGTGTTAGGGCAGAGAACAGTAAAAATTAGCCATAGAGATGTGAGTCTTGGGAAGCAGATATGGCTCAGCTGATAGAGTGTCTGTGTACCATATGGAGTGTCCAGGTTTCGATCCCCAGGGCCTCCTAACCCGTGTGGTGAGCTGACCCACGTGCAGTATTGCTGCACGCAAGGAGTGCCATGTCACACAGGGGCACCCCTGTGTAGGGGTACCCCACATGCAAGGAGTGCACCCTGCAAGGAGAGCCACCCTGTGGAAAAAAGTGCAGCCTACCCAGGAGTGGCGCCACACACATGGAGAGCTGACACAGCAAGATGATGCAACAAAAAAGAGACGCAGTTTCCCAGGGCTACCGGAGAATCAAGAGGATGCAGAAGAACACATAGTGAATGCACACAGAACAGACAATGGGGGGAGGGAAGAGAAATAAATAAAATAATTCTTAAAAAAAAAAAAAGGATGTGAGTCTTGAAGTTGGAAGAAAGGAGGAGTGGTCTTTCCAGGGAGAGCTATCATCATGGGCAAACAAGGAAATGTGACTTTATATCATGCTTAAAAAACTGCAAGATCTTTTTTCATGGAAGAAGCTTATGGTCCAAAATTTGGAGTGACAGTTCATAAGGGTAGAAAGGGGAGGCTAGAGCTCTCAAAGTGCCATGCTGAGAAGCTGGCCCTTGATCGTGAGCTTTATGGGAAGCACTCCTTTGAACAGTTTATTAGAAAATGTGCTTCTAGAAAAATTACAAATTCTACCTCATTCCCAAAGAACTGGCAATAACTTGTAAAAATATAGAACAAGATAATTAGGAAGTCTGTGAAGAAATAAGGGTTGGGAGTGGGAAAGAAGAAATGCATGTCATCTAACTAGACATGGACTGCCTATTCCTGGTACTGAAACTTATAAAGTATCATGTGGACAGTGAATTATGTCCTCAACAACATCACTGTGATATGAACTGACTTAAGCTCATGAATTCCATTTCTTTTTCCTGTTCTCACAGAGAGACTGTGTTCTTCACTCTCCTTTCTATAGTGGGGCACTGGCTAATGGAATGTGATGGAAATGCTGCATCAACTTCCAGGCCTAGATATTAAACATATCTCTTGCATCTTCCATTTCTCTCTTCCTCTTCTGCGTAGGTCTTGGAAGCCATATGTTCCAAACGGAATCGCTTTTGACACACTTTGGACTTTCCTTCACAGAGATTTTGGAGTTTATTTATTACTGCTGCATATCTTAGCCTATCCTGACTAATAAAAATCCAAGTATAAATATACATATACATCTTTTGGGGGATAAGGGGAAATGAATTTTTCGAATTGTTAATATTAACTGAGTCAGCACCATTTGGAATTATTATAGCACTGTCCTGTGGCAATGCATTGTCCCAGCACCATCCACCAGAAATGACTCATTTGTACTCTTCAAATCTCCTGGAAGTCGTGACATGTCTTGACTGCCTTCTCATGATTTTCAGTCAATCTGACAGTAATTTTTATGATTCACAAATGTGAAAGGACTTCCAACACCCTCAGATTACCTCTCAATCTTGCTTCTAAATTTTCTCAACTGTTTTCTTGAAAGCACTTTAAAGTGCAGTGAAATTTGATATTTAACATCCACTATTCTTCCTTTGTTTCTTTGAGAAATGTTGAACACTGACACCTGCACATTTTTTGTCATGTTTCAAAACTATTCATCAGAACACAAAATAAATGGAAGAAAGAGAGGTCACCACTGTATAACAGCACACATTGCAGAATACTCTTAGTCCTGAGTAAAGCCCTCGCTCACTGAGAGGGCATAGCATGGAACTAGAGTTCACTGGCTGAGAGTGGACAGTACAGTCAGCCTAGCTCTCCTTGCCTAAGGATATTATATCATGCAGAGCATTGTAAATCTGTAAACAGGATACTAAGGCAAGTCATTTATTGTTTTTAGAGAAATATGTCAGACTCAAGTCGTTTATATATCAGTGCCGATCATGGCTGTGTTAAATGGGGGTATTATATTCTGTTGAGCTGCTTATTATATGTTTCAAAAGAAGTTGCCGGCACAATGCCAAAGAATAATTCAGTTTAACCTATTCTTTGAGAACTAAAAATGATGTGGTCCTAGTATCTAGCTCTATGATTGTCAGGAAAATTAGGACTTTTTATTTTAAAGCAATTACCCATAAAATCATCCTTTGAAATTTTTGATCAGTAGAAGGTGGCAAATTTGTGAGATTATAATTTTTCACAAACTCTACATGAAGGATGTTCTAAAGTTCCAATTTTGGGCAGACAAATACACTTTATTAGTTGATTTGGGGGTAGCCATACTCCATGGTTAGATTTCTGCAAGATTTTTTTAAAGGATAAAGCACAGAGTTTATTTTACAATATAAGTAAACTATGTTTCAGTACCCCTCTGTCTTCTCATCTTTATGTAGTTCTTGTCACAGATTACATGTTTATACATTATGAGTATAAACCGCTGATTTATCATTACATTATGTGCAGTGAGATTGGGAAAGGGCCACTACAAGATTTTTACCACTTTTAAGTAGCATTTTCCTTAGTTCAGTTCTTGCCCTGTTTCTGCAGTCCTTTAGCTATTTTCTAGAGCTTTAAGAAAGTTGTTTCTGCCAGTTCTTCCTGGTTGTTCAAAGCTTCTGTGGGGAACAGAGCCATATAGTGTCTCACTCTGCCATCTTGGTTGAGGTGGGCTCATGTTAGTTTCTGATAAGTCCTTCAGGATGAAGTGGTTGTTATACACACCCCGTGGTAAACAAATAGACTTGCAATGTGGTGTTTTGGAGGCAGTTAGTAATTACATGGCATTTACCAAAACCTCAGATTTTGACTTTGAACTGTTGGGCTTGCATACTGTCTTCTAATAGTGACTGGTAGCAGTGTCATGTGTATATTATTTCCACTCCTGCTCTGTGACATTAAAGCCACACAAATCACCAGTGAATTCTTTTTTCTTCTTTCCACTTTTTAAACTACTGGTGATTGTGGTAACGCTTTGCCATCAAAACAAAAAAATCATGAAAGATGAATTTACTGGTATTTAAGTAAGGGACTCTTCAGGAATCAACAGTCTACTCTTTAAAAATGGCATTGACCTTATTGTTTTTTAGATGGAACTGTTAGGTAAAATATGAAGCACTTGATTCTACCATTAAAAGTGACTGCTTAATAATTCTGAAGGAAGGAATTCTTTCTTGGATGGTCTTTTATAATTATTATTAGATAAAAGGTAAATTAAAAAAAAATAGAACAGAGAATATAAAGCAAAATATTTTACAAGGTCCTATTGCTTCTCCCTTCAGCTTCTGTTTTTGCTTTTGTGGCTGTTCCTTCTGCTATTTACCTCTGTATATCTATATAACATATTTCTATTTCTTGATTTTTTTTTTCTTTCCAGTATCCATTTTGGAAGATAAGGATTTATTTAGCACTTTTATACCCCCACCCTCCACACATATAACACTCCATCCTACTAATGTTATCACAGTTTTAATAAATCAATATTGATGTTTATGTTATTATAACTGTTTAAATATTGTTTATGGCCGAGTTAACTAGTGTAATTAATTTACTTTTTTATACAACTTTTCGTTTTCTACAGATTAAATTTATCATTTGTTTCTAATATACTAAATTTAATCTGTAGAAAACGAAAAGTTGTAAAAGCTAACCCGTTTCTGGTATATTGCATTTTGGCAGCCTAGCAAACTAAAACAATCACCTCATTATTATCACCTTCTGTTAGTGTGATACATATGTTTGAGTTCATGAAAGTACATTTTTATAGTTGTATTGTCAGTTACAATACAGTTCAATGTGTAGTACAGTCCTACGTTTTATCTTTAAATTTTTATTCTAAGTAATAACATACGACCTAAAAATTCCCCCTTTCAGTCACATTCACAGATAAAATTCAGTGCTGTTAATTATACTCACAATGTTAGCTACTATCACCACCATCCATTTCCAAAACTTTACAATCAATCCAAATAGAAATTCTGTACAAATTAAACATTAAGGGAAGCAGATTTGGTTCAACTGATAGAGCGTCTGCCTACCACACAGGAGGTCCACGGTTCAAACCCAGGGCCTCCTGACCTGTGTGGTGAGCTGGCCCATGTGCAGTGCTGATGCGCTCAAGAAGTGTCATGCCACACAGGGGTGTCCCCCTCGTAGGGGAGCCCCACGTGCAAGGCGTGTGCCCCTCTCGGAGAGCTGCCCCATGCAAAAAAATCGCAACCTGCCCAGGAGTGGTGTGCACACATGGAGAGCTGATGCAGCAATATGATGCAACAAAAAGCGACACAGATTCCCAGTGCTGCTGACAAGAATGCAAGTGGACACAGAAGAACACACAGCAAATGGACACAGAGAACAGACAACTAGGGGGGAGAGGAGGGAAGAGAAATAAAAATAACAAACAAAAAAACCCCAAATTAAACATTAATTCCCCATTCCCTATCCCTAACCCAGCCCCCAGTAACCTATATTATAGATTCTATCTCTAAGAGTTTGCTTATACTAATTTTTCATATCAGTGAGATCATACAATATTTGTCCTTTTGTATCTGGTGTATTTCACTCAACACGATGTCATCAGGGTTCATCCATGTTATCGGAAGAACCAGAACTTCATTCGTTCTTACAGCTGAATAATATTCCATTGTATGTATATACCACATTTTGTTTATCCTTTCATCAGATGATGGACACTTAGGTTGCTTCCACCTTTTTGCAAATTCCTTAGGAAGTCTGTCCAGCTTCATTTCCCCTGTTCTTTCTCCAGAAATCTTGATCTGTTCTGTTTGTGTTTGTGTAGCATTTTCTCTCCAGTTCATATGACTCATTTAAATTCTCTTCCTCAATCAGTGCCCCCTTTTCCTTATGCTTCCCAGTTCTGGGACCCATCCTATCTTTCAGCAGCTCAGTCAACACCCCCTTTTTTCCCACGAGGCTTTTCTGCCTCTGGTTTCTTCCCCTTTAGGACATCTCGACCTGGGGACCAGATGGGCTCAGTGCATGAAGATGGGTCACTCCAGAAACTCCCATCTCATGTCTGGTGGTCCTCAGTGATTGGATTAAATGTTTGCACCTCTTGCCAACACTCCTGCTGTGGGTTTCTCTCTCTCTCTTTTTTTTTCCTGGGGCCCTTTGGTATGCAGTGCTCCTCCGTGGCTTTGTTCTGTCCTGAGTCTCTGCAGACTTTGTCCCCGTGCCCAGATATGCGTGGGGTTCTACTCACTGCTGGGGTGTCTCTGCAGCCTGCATCCACAGCAGGAGGTGCTCCTCACACTCAGGCCATGCTGCCTCTCAGCTCCCAAGCTGCGCAGGACGCAGTGACGGGGTGAGAGGTCCAGCCTGGCCGATCTTGGAGGTAAACTCCTACCTGATCCTGGAGATTCTTTTTCTTCTACTTTTTCTTCAATTCAGCATTTGTCGAGTTCTTCTCCAGTCTGTGTCATCCTCCAGAGTTCCAAGCAAGTGGGATTTGTCCTTTCCTTAGTTGATTGTGAGGGGAGACTTTTCCAGGGGATGACTTAAGTCACCATGTTGATGATGTCACTCTGATATCATATATAACCCTGAGGCAAGAGAGGAAAGGTATATTGCTCTTCCTGCTACACAAAGGCAAACTACCTCTGACAATATTTACTAATACGTGTAGAAAAAATTTGCAAAGTCAGTAGATGCACACTAATTTCCAGGGGCTGTATTAATTGTTCCAATGAAGATAACACATCTGGAATTGCAGCAGTGATTGTCACCTCCATCTGTCAGTGTTGGTGATATTCTATAGTTATTCTTTATGCCCTAGCTAAATGGTGTTAAATGGGGAATTGTAGTGTGTAAATCAGCCCGCTTTATCATTTTTCAGCCCCTTCCTCTCTACCTGGGACCCAAGATCTGTTATTCTCTCCCATTTCTCATCCCTCCCTACCTGAATAAATTACTGGCCTAACTTAAAAAAAAAAAAAAGTTACCTTCCTTGAATCTCTCACATGGTTGATTGGTGGTACCAATTGCTGCAATTCTCTAGGATTCTAGTATTCCTTTAGGTTAACTACTTTGCAAAGGGTTGAGGAAGTTCCAGGGGCTTCTACTCGGCCCCTCCTACCTGAATATCCCTGCCTTTATAAATCAGGGAACCAAATTGGGGTTTCTATCATCTATTCCCACTCTACGTTCTGGAATTGGGGGGATAACCAGAGATAGGGTGAGTCTCTGGTCCCATCAGACCCACTTGGTGATCCACTTGGACCAAGATCCCATTATCCCCTTACCTCCTTAAGCCTCTGTTCTAATTAGTGAACCACAGTGGTGGATCTCTGGAGAGAGGGGTCACTTCAGAGCCAGAATCTAAAAACTCAGGGTCTGGAATTTTACCTTCTCCAATGTCCAGTTAACTCTCTCATAGGACTACAGGCAACCTCTGGGAAAGCCTAGAGGGATGACTTTCTATTGACATCTGTGGCTGCATTGTTGGGTCCTTCCTCAAAGTTCTTGCTCAGGTAAGGGACTCTGGGTCTGTGAATGTATGTAGGTCTAGGAACTACTTTAAGGGGCTGGGGATTCCCCACTACAGCAATATAAATTAGGTTTCTGCTGACCCTAGAAGTATAGGTCTAAACTATAACTATTTGGCCCTTATGGCTCATTGTAGTAATTGTGCCCACCTTGTCTGTGATGGCATCTGTTATTTCCATCATTATTTCCACTGAAACCAGGGAGCACAATTCCATTGCAGCATTTCCCATTGTGGTCATTGGCTTATAGAGGACAGAACTCTACAATGATACAGATCAACCTCCCCACCCCACTCACCAGTAAATATCTCCCCATCTAATCAATGAATATCTTAATTTTCTAATGTCTTGATGTCTTGGTGAAGGGAGTACCCTCAGGTCCTCAAAGAAGGTAAGGTTGGAGTTGGCTGAGCAGGTTGCTCATAATAGATCAGTTCCAACATTTGAGTCTTGCTTAGCTTTTGGATTCCTTCTTTATAGCCCTTGGTCCTAAGTCAGATCTTCTCTATAACTGCCCTTGAATATTTCTGATTTTCTACTTGTGTTTTGTGTTAACTGTTCACAATCTCCAATTTCTTCTTTTCTCTGTATGTGCTCTCTAGTCACCAACAGAAGAAGCTAGCTGGGCCCCAAATCTTTAAAATCAAATCCACAAGCTTTATAAGTACTATTGTTACCATAGCAATGATATGATCCAGGAATTTAATCTCTTAGCACCTTGCCTTCTACCTGCAGGTCATCCCGTGCCACTACCTGTCATCATTTGAGTGATTGCTATGCAGACACATACCATGGATTACTAGAGTCCCATTTTCTCCTAACAAGGAGGTTGGTGTAAAATTCTCAAATGTGGTAGCCCAAACTCAGAATCCCATTTTGGAAGTCTTTTTCCTAGGATCTCCAATTACTGTAACAGTCAGGCTCCTATAGAAAAATAACTGGCATACTCAGACTAGTTATTTTGAGGAAAGTTTAATAAGGGACTGTTTATAAAGATATGGGTAGGATTTAAGGAAACCAACAGAGGATAATGCAGTACTGTGGGGTAATTGTGAGGTGCTGATACACCCTGACCCAACAGATGAGGGAGGAATTGGCTCCAGGACCCAAAGAGCACAGCTCTGTGGAGAAAGCTGCCTCAACAGAAGCTGCAGCCTTTTGGAGAAGAAGGCAATCAACTGGAAGTGACCTGGAGGGGAGGGAACTGGGGAAATAAATATCCCAACCTCACTCCCCTTTTCTCCTGATCTTTTCCTAGTGACTTCTATTGGCCAGATCACACCAGAAGCCAGAAAGTGAAGGACTCATTTATGCAGTCTATTCTCGTCAACCTCCGTGGGCTCACAGCGGGGTAGAGAAAGGAAGGGAGTAAATTTAACAGGCAAATGTAAGATATCTAGCATAGGGGCTAACTGTAACCTGTTCTTAAATACTGGCCTTCTTGGCAAAAATTGGTGCCAAATTTCTCCTAAGGTTATAATATATGCTATTCTGTGTTATCTGGTTTAGCTAATGTGTAAACTTTATGAGAAATGTTCTAAGTTGATATATATGTCCCTCAAAGAAAGTTCTATAGGAAAGTCGTGGTCCCATTTTTCAACACTTCTAAATAAAGCCTTATATAGACCACTTTCAATATAGAAATAATTAATCTTTTATACCTCCAAATAGTTAAAAAAAATTTTTAAAAAAAGAATCACAACTAAAAGAAATTAGTTTTATAACTTAGGGAGCTAATGAGGTAGTAGGGATAAAAAGAAGGGCTGGATTTCAGAGATACGTAAATGCTCTAATTGTTAGGCTTTGAGGGCTTGAGGGGAGGAACCTGGCATGGCACCTGGGTTCCTGGCTTGGGTGAGTGGTTGGATGGTGGTGGTTTTACCTAAGACAGGGAGGACCAGAGCTGTTGTAGGATTGAGTTGACAAGATATTCACTAGTGTCTAAGCCGAGTTTAGAGGTTTTTAAAAAGACATCCAGGTAGCAACGTAGAGGAGGCTAACTTTGAGAACTCCCAAGGAAGACTTTAGGAACCTTGACGAGTTCAGGAGAGAGTTTTGAGATGGAACTGCAGATCTGGGCTCCTAAACCCTCAGTGCTATCCTAGTAAAGTGGACAAAGGTGGTGGTCATGGTAAATCTCTTTAGAAATGTCCTAGCAAAGGGAAGAACTGGCAAGTCCTGTATCTTGGGGGCGAGGAGATAATACTCCACTTCTGCTCTTGAGACTAAAGCAGGAGGAAAAGTGTACTTTGGGAGAAGAGCAGGGGCACCCTTTGCCTAGTTCACCCTTTTGTCTTATTCTGGGCCAGACATGATTTCTGAGAACAGATGTAGTTTCAGGGGTGCAGTCTGGAAGGAAGCTGCCTCCTGAGAGCAGGGAAGGGCAGGCCTTGGAGGCAAAGGTGGGTCAGAAGGTGACCTGCTCTACAGATGCACCCTGGGGTGAGCTACCTGCCTCCCTCAAGGGCTATAATTAGCTGTGGCTTTTCTACCCTTTGTCATGTTAATGTGCCCATTTGTGCTTTGTTACCAGAGACTTAATCTGTGAGTCAAATGAGTGACGCACTCCATTTCCCAGGCTGCTTTTAAGGAACTGGAACTTACTTAAACTGGACCTCAGGGGAACCCCCTCCAGCTCAATTTGAAATCCATCTTTACTTCTGAATCACTGCTTTTAAACTAGTTCCCACTTCCTGGGGAGCAGCAGCCCTCTGTCTGTTCACAGGCTTGTTTCTTGGGAGTCCAGTAATGATTTCTCCTACTTGCCGTGGGTCTTACGTAGTGTAGTCTAAAGTTCTCTCGGATCTTGGTAAGCAGCCAACTTTAAAACCCACCAAATGTTCATTAGGCTTTTTGTGTCCATCCAACTTCCAAAAGCTGCCCGAGGCCACCATGACCTTGAGGAAGGGAATGAGAAGAGAATCTGTCTGCAGAACAAGCATCCATTTTGGCCCCCATTCAGGGTCACCAGAAGGTTCAGTTCCCAAGGGCTTTGGGACTTATCTTTCCTTGGATGTCCACTTTGGTTTCTCAGCTGATTCACTAGAAAAGCCTTCGCCAGATGTGAGGCTGCTTGGGCCATCTGCTCTAAGGTTTACTGCGCTCCGTGCCTTACACACCGGAATTTGTGAGCTGTAACAACACGCTGAGGTCACCTTCAGCCACCCCAGCTTGTTGCTTCAGAGCAGTAGCAGGGAGAATGATAGCTCTGTATCTTAGGACAGTGATCTAAAATTGCTTTAAATGACATTTACTAGGAAAACGGTGTACATTGGACAAATTTCCTAAGGAACTGCTTTCTAACTTGTCACAGAAAGACATGAGGGGTGGAGAACTCAGAACATGCATTTTACTTGCCCCTCTCAGCTACAAGGATCTATCCTTCAGGCTTGGAAGTTTTCCCTGTGGCTAGGAAAGTGGGGCATTTCTGCTACAGCAGTGTAACTATGCTGGAGTTTTCAAGGGAAATGCCTACTGTATCTTTAGATGTAGAAAAGTAGAGTTCCCTATATTTTCTTACTCCCTCAAACCATCCAGACTTTCTTTGAGATGATCCCAGCACAGGTGGATGGAAGAGGTGGATTTTCTTTTATTTTCAGAGGCTTTGATTTGCCACTCCTTTTTATAGTAATACAAACAAGTCTTAATTTTAATGAAATATCTTAACAGATAAACATGGACATTTGCCAAAGGCATAATTTAGAGACAAGGCTATTTCTATTTTAAATTATAGTTCTTTGTTTCTTAAAATGATTTCATTCTGGGAAGCCAGTGTAGCTTGGTGATTAAGTGCTGGCTTCCCACATACGAGGTCCTGGGACCAATCCCTGGCCCCAGTAGCTAAAAAAAAAAAAAAGATTTCATTCTTTTAAATTTGATTTACACACATTCAAATATATCTAATATATATAGCAAGAACTATTTCTATTTTGATCCTCATCTTGTAAAATGTGTCCTTTTAAAGTCAGATGAAACACAAAATGATCCATTTGTTGGATGTGAGGGCATCGATACTCAAACATTAACTTCATTATTTTATGCCCATATTTTATGCCAATCCTGTGATTTAGAATATACAAATTTATATTAGCTAGCTAACAAGTTGTAAAGGAAACTTCTTTTCCTAGGCTCCACAGACAGGGATAGTTCAAACCATGGTAGTTTTTTTCATAAGCAAGTTTAAAAATCTTATCTCCAGCGTATGTCTGGCTTACTAGGAAGTGGGTGTATCTGCACTGGGGACACTGATCTACAGTGGGTGAAGGTGGTGACTGTAGGTGACTGGCAGAGTCCCAAGGATATCAGTGTGTCCATTCCATGACAGCATGGAGAGAACCCGGCTGCATGAAGGCACAGCAGGGCCAAGGTCGTGGCTGCCTCTCCATCTCATGGGATAGTCATTTCTTTGGCTCTTAATGGGAAATGTGGAAGGTGTTGAGTTTGTGGAGGGATCTGCTATTTTGTAAGAGTTGGTAGAGGATGATTCTTAACTCTGTTTTGGCCATTTCCCCATGGCCGTGTGACTCTTGATGTACTGAGGCTGGCTGCTCTGAGTGGCTTCTAGAGTGTGTTCTACATTTTCCCTTTTCCCCATCTCACAGGGCAAGTTTCCATGTGAACACCCTCATTTGGCTTCATACAACAGGTATCCTTTAGAAATGATCTCATCTCGGGAGAGTTTTTATGTTTGTCTTGGAGTTTCCATTAGAGTCTTAGAAAAAACCCTGAAGTAAGTCCAAAGCTAATGGAAATCTCTTCTGGTGAGAAGATTTTGGTTATGATAAGAAGTTATCCAGGACACTGAGTTGGAGAGACCTTGGTAATATGGAAAAACTATTGTCTGATTTAAAGATAAAGGAAAGCAAGAACTATGACTTGAGTGTTCAGTAAGGTTTAAAAAAACAACACTGTGCAAAAAGAAATGAAATAAAAAATACTTGAAAGGAAAGCATGAATTCATCTGAAGCCAAAATGTTGACTGGTGTAATGAAATTGTTAGTAGGATTTAAATGAAAAATTTTGTGAATATGTGTGCAGGTATATGTGTTTGTACATATTGAGTAGGATGGATAGAGTTTGGGGCTATAGGTCTAAAAAAAATAACATTGGATTTCCCCCTGGGAAACTTTGTGGATTAAATTGAAGAATTGATTTAGTTTACATTTCTCAGTGGCAATATGCAACTGTTCTTTAAACATGATCCAAGTTTCAATTATACTTGCTTTTCTTGTAGAGCTTTGAGGTTAAATCCTGTTCTTAGCTATCGATAAATGTGCCATTAACCCTGCTCTTTTTTGTTGTTAGGGTTTTTTTCCCTTTTATTAGAGGAGTTGTACGTTTACAGAAAAATCACACATAAAATACGGAGTTCCTGTATATCACCATATTAGTAACAGCTTGGATTCTTGCATTAGTGTGGTATATTTGTTATAGTTCACTAAAGAATAGTTTTATAATTGTACTATTAACTGTAGTCCTTCATTTACAATAGGGTTTACTGTGTTGAATAATCCTATTGCTTTAAAAAATTTTTATTCTAGTAGCATATATACAACCGAATATTTCCCCTTTACCATTTTCAAACATAATTCAGTGCTGTTAGTTGCATTTGCAATATTGTGCTCCCATCACCCCATCCATTATCCAAAGTTTTCCATCATCCTAAAGGTGGGGCTTGGTCAGGTGTTTCAACAGGGCCTTTTAAATATATTGAGCATCGTATAGCTACGTACTTTTATAGGTTACAAATATGTCCTTGTTGCCACAGGTATGTTTTCTGGTCAGACAGAGGCTCCAGTAGCTAACAAAATACTAAACTTACCCTTCTGGGAAAGGCCTGCTACTTTCTTAAATAAGATGGCACAAAGCTCTGGACTATATAAGCCTTGCCTAATAAATGAATAGTCCTGCTCTTTTAAAGAATCAGACTCACAGCTGCTTTCTCCCTAATAGCCCCTTTGGTGTCCATCTGAACTGATGGCGTGCCGAGTGCCTTCAGGACTTGCATTTTGAAATGCAGTGACACCCAGTCATTTATTGGAGAAGAAATTATTACCCCCACTGTGGGGCAGTTTGCAAGTCCAAGGAAGCAGCGCGCCATTAGAGCCGCCCCATAGTTATTTGTACCTGGAGAGATTCCAGCTGCAAGATGGCCCCCAACGTGGATTGAATTATCGAGGGGGCCAAAGGCAACAATCAGAGCCAACAAGGTGCATGAACCTAAGACAGGAAAAGCCCAGTTTCAGAATTATTGACATACCCTGAGGAACAAGGGAAAGAATCTGCAAATGGTGACTTTGCGGGTCATGTTGGAGCTAAAACAATCAGGTCTGTTCCCTGCTCTCTACAGGACCAAGGATGTCCTATGGACAACTGATGACAAGGATGAAGATGGCTTAGGACCCATTGTAAACTTCCTTTGAGAGCCTCCTGTCTCTTTGGATAACTCTTCTTTTAATACTGAGGTCCTCAGGCGTCTACTGATGGGTTGAGTTTCATGCTCCAATTCTCCCTTCTTCAAACTCACAATTTACTGGTGTAATGATACACATTTTCTGAGTTCTGCTAATGGCTATGTGATGAGACTATCAGTAAGTTAATTCTTCTAATATGTTAATTAGCTACTGATTTACATTCCTTACATAAAGTATAGTATCTCAGAATGGCTGAAACATACATTTTTGCTAAAAGAGACTTAGGAGTAATTATTATGGCAACATGGAGCTGGAAGTCATATTAGAAATGGATCAAGTCCCATCCTCTCATTTTATATGGCTAGAGAGGTGCACCTAAATGACACGACCCCCCAGAGTCATACAGCCCCTTACTGATCGGGCACAGAACCTTGGTCTTTTGACTCCGAGTCATGCGCTGTTCCCTTCTCCTGCTCTGTCTCCCCCATAAGGATGATTCTAATGGTGAGAATTAAAGTCACAAGAGCAGACAGATATGTGATTTTTGTTGCAATTTGCAACTTTTTTTGTGTCAAATATAAATTCCATGGTATTGAGAGTCATCAGCATGTGTTGGTTACCTCGTCGTCTTCTGCTAGAGTGGAGATTAAACTTATCTGAATTACCCTAAACCCCAAAACCTAGATGAAGGGCCTGTACTTGTAATATAGGTATCTTGAGAATCAGGTTTGTTCTCAAACTCAACAAGGAATTGGAAAAATTGGTTTTAAAATTAGGTTTGGGACTTGACCTCCAGAATAGGAATACTTGGGAAGTAAAAGAAAAATCAAGAAAAGGACATTAATTGAACTAGAGGAAGGAAGGGATTTCCTCAGGAGAAGGGCTGGGTCCTTAAAGACCAGCCAGAGAGATGTGAAATAAAATGTCATATCTGTGACCTTTTAGGGATGGAGCTTAGGAACGGGGATGCTCATGGTTGTTCACAGATTGTTGAGTTGTTTGAAGAACATCCATTTGAGGCTACCACTCTTCCCTATCTGAATTCTGAATCAGCTAAGCATGAAAAGAACAGAACTGTGAGACTCAATGGGAAGCTGGACGTTAAAAGCTTTCAAATCAGTAGGATGGATGTTTGGGTGGGTTTGGGGGAAGTGAGCCACAGGCAGGACCCGGAGACGTGGAGGTCCTTGCAATGTTCATGTCTTGTGAAAAGACAGAAGTGTCTCAAAGGCTATTCTGAGAAAGGGTGCCATCTGCCTAGGTGGATACATGCATCGTGTCCCAGTGGCTTTTGGATGGAAAACTACTCCAAATGTATCTGGGTTATTTTACATCCTGGGCTCGGAGAAGATCATTTTGTATGGAGTTGCTATGGTAGGAGCTGGCCATTTGTGTGTTCTAAATTTGGTACAAGGGTCACTGGTGCTTGGTATCTTATTTTTCCTATTTCTCTGGTTCTTTGGACCAGTGGTTTAGGGGAGAGACTTGAGTGTGATGAATTCAACTTTGGAGGTTTTGAGGGAGCTACTCCCATTCCTTGAAAGACCAGGCTGTGGTCCCTGAAGGGACCTGAGTCGTCCCCCCACCCTGCCCCAGGCATCCTGTTTCAGACTAAGCTTTTGAAGAATTTAGGATAGAAAGATAGTTCTGGGATTACGTTTTTCGACTATAATTTACAAGACCATTTTACTCCTGGAGTCCAATTTCTCTCTAGACACTATTTGAGGGAGTTCATATCGTTCAAATTTGGGGAGGTTTAATATCACGGCTGAATGATTTGGGGATTTAAAATGTTCTCCTTTGTGCTTTCCCATGCAATTTTGGTGAGCTATATTAGACAATGCAGCTGGGCATCGTTTGAGATGGGAAATAGATAGGGAGTGAATTTTGTCTCAGGGAACAGTTTGGCCTTGAAGTTAATTTAGTAAATGTGCAGTTTTGGCCATTTCAGAGACTTGAGCTACAAAATCTCGTCCATGTGAGTCCAAGGAAGAAATGCAAGGAACAGAATAGGTACAGAGGGAGAAGGCTCACGCACGGGGAGGCAGGATTGCCCTGATGTCCTGCCGCTTTCCTGCCCTGAGAGAGCCAGCTGCGTCCCGGGCTATGCAGGAACATGGTTATTATAGCACAGCAATGACAGAGAACGGCTGGATGTGTGTGTGAGAACAGGGGTGAGGGCTGTTATTGGTGGTGGTGGGTAGGGGAAGGCTCCGTCCCCCCACTATTGCTTTTCCTGGTGTGAAGGGAACTCCCTCCCACCCCCAAGTCCCACTTGCTTTCCATTGGGCCATGCTTGGCTGTGTCCTTGCCTTCATTTCCTATTGGAACTCCCTGCTGGGCTTTTGCACATCTCCACTTCCCGCAGGAGCTTTCCCTGCTCCGGCTCCCTCGGATTTTTAACTTCTCAGTGTCCACCTGGGTGGCTAAGTCAGGCCGGCCTTCAGGAGTGGAGGGGAGGCGATTATGAGAGCTGATAATTTGGGCTCTGGATCAGGAGACGATTTCTGGCAAGACTGTTGCTTTGCCTTTTCCATTTGACAGCTTTTCTCTCATCTGGAAAGAGGGGGGCTTGATAAGCTGTCACTTCTATTCTTAGAGCAAGGACTGAACAGGCTTATTCTATAAAGATAATTTGTACAAGTTATAAGAGGAGAAAGGAACAAGAGGAATGAAATATACTGCAAATTTCTTATGTCTTTTGCTCTTTGAGAAATTATGCATGATTTTTTTCTGTAATATTACTATTAGAAAATAGAGGAAAGTAGCTCAGCTTTAAGGGACTTAAATAGGAAAAGTTGTAATTTCATATAATCACACTCATCACCTTGGATATGAAAAAGGAGTCAGGAAACTTTGCTCATGGGAAGGAGGAAGCCCTTGAAGCTTAATAGTGGATAGACTTCTCTTTGAGTGGGAGAAAGTCTCCACCATTCAGACGTATGACTGAAAAGAAAGAACCTTTGCCAGCAGAGGGCTGAGAAAGCAGTTCTTGTGATACCTAATTATTACTTAATATCAATTTGTGCACATCATAATAGGGACTGTGCTGTAAAATCTTTTGGATAATGTCTGGGTTTTGGAATTTGGATTCTTTTCCTTCTTCTGTATATTTATATTTAAAATATGCCAAAGGGCTAACAGCCTGAAAACATCTTGATTGTGTTTCTTTTCCTTTACCAATGTTTATAATTTTTCAATAGTCAAGTTTATTTGTCTTTTCCTTAGGGCTCCTGGACATTGTATTAAATTTAGAAAGGTCTTTTCTACTCTGCTATATCTGTACATGTTTGTGTGGATTATGTGTGCATATACATACACATGTGCACACATATTCACGTATATGTATACATGCATACATACTCACATGTATTACCCACTTTTCATTTCAGTCTTGGGTCAGCCTATACTTATGTAAGAAATATCCTATTTCCCATCTCAAATTGTGCCTTGCTACATTGTTGAATATAGCTCACCAAAAAGTGTGCAAGGAGCACAAGTTTTCAGAAAGTTGATTGGGCGGCAACATGGAGAATGGATTGGGAGCATGCAGGTGGTTCCAGAACAGGACCGGAGAATGCCACGAGGCCGCAGAGAGGAGATGAGAGGTGGGAAACCCATTCCAGTGGGCCAGGGAGAGCGCAGGTGCCCGGACTCTGCTCCCTGTAGTGAGGCCACCAGTCATTGAGACAGCAAATACCAGCGAAGGAGCTAGTTTTTGGGGAAAGAGAATGAGTTTGGGAGATTTTAGTTCTGTGTGCTTAAAAGCCACGGGTTGACCATCTTCACCTCCCTGTTAGGTGACCTGGGTAGATTCAACGAACCAGAGAGTAGGAGTTGCAACTCTGCTGAGGCTCAGGGCCCAGCTGGCACATGGGCAGTCCAGAGATTCAAGTCTCCTGAGTATACACCCACCCACTGCGCCAACCACAGGTTCAGTAAGAGGGACAGAAGAGGCGTGTAGAAAGGTCACATCTGAATCCAACTCCATCACACTCAGGAAAACAAATTATAAAATAAGGCCCACCACATCAGGGAACGAAGAGTACCTACAACTGCAAGCAGGAGAATCGCATCCATCAACCATGTGGGATCTAAGCCCCCTCTCGATTTAAAGGTGGAGTGGACATCACCATTCCAGGGTCCACAGGATGGAGGAATAAAATATGGAATAGAATGGACGTACTAGTATTCTACTATAGAACTATTGTGACTCTAACAATTGAAGAAGTTTTATCATTGACGTGGAGACAGTAGCCACAGGAGTTGCTGAGGGCAGGGAGAGGGAAGAAAGGGTGTGATGTGGGGTCATTTTCAGGACTTAGAGTTGTCCTAAATGATATTGCAGGGACAAATGCTGGACATTATATATCCTGCCATAACCCACTGAATGGACTGGGGGAGAGTGTAAACTATAATCCATGTGGTATAGCAGTGCTTCAAAATGGATTCACCAAATCCAATTAATGTGCCACAATGATGAAAGAGGTTGTTGATGTGGGAGGAGTGGGGTGAGGGGGTGGGGGTTATATCGGAACTTCTTATATTTTTTTAATGTAATATTTTTTTGTGATCTATGTATCTTTGAAAAAAAAGCAATTAAAAAAAATGAAGGCCATGAGAAACAGGGTGGAGTAGGAAAGGATTCTTTGGGCAGGCCCAGCAGCAGCAGCGGTGGTGGAGGCTGGCAGCAGGTGGGAGGCCCTGGGCAGGCTGGCAGGAGGGGAGCGAAGGCTGAACGCAGTCCCTCTCCCAACCTGCAACTCTACCCCACTAAACTCCATTCTCCACCTGCTTTCTATTTTCTTTTCAAGTAAGAAAGTCAAAGTAAACCCACTTTAGGGTTAAAGTCACTATCTTCCAGAAACAGTTCCTTGTCTTGGAGGTGGCAGGGACTCTATGAAATTGCTTGATGAAAAGCAGTCTTTTCTAGAATTGTCCTATTTACACGTCCCTGCCATTTCTACGTTAGCCACTGGATGGCGGGCTCCGTTCACAGAAACCAACGTGTCAGGAGTTGCTTTTTCTGACATTGCTAACAAAATGAGGCAGCTGTTCCAGAAGCCAAGAGCCGCTTCTGTGAAGAAGCAAGAGGATAGAAGCCTAAAAAAATTACCCTTTAGTTGAATAACCAGTTTGAGCATTTACTGTTTGATATGTGTCTTATGCAAGCTTATTGCCTTTTTATTCCCTACTCTTCCAGGACAACTAGATTTGAAATTGCAATTAGTAAAGATTAACTGAGCACCGAGGGGCCAAATAACCGTCACGATCAAATTCTGCTCCTTAACAAGACAAGTTAACTGCAACCCCCTGCATATCTAACTCACCCCTAGTGCTGGAGGGAGATGAGCAGCGGGGGCGAGGGGCAGGGCCCAGGCTCGGCTGGACTCCAGCCCTGGGCCAAGCAGCAGGCCTGGTGCGCACCGGGCGGGCGTCCTGTGATGCGAGTTTGCCAAGAATGATTGCGGTTGCACTCCTGTGTGAGGAGTAAAGCTGGGGTGCCCAGAGCTCTTGGCTCTCAGTGCGTGCGGGTAAGGAGGAAGGTGACGATGACGACGACAGAAATAGAAGCGGAAGCAACAGAAGGAGCCCCTCTTCAGCAGGTGCTGAGAAAGCCTGGCATCCCCCCGGATAGGAAACATTCTGGAAGTCGCACCAGCTTTAGAAAAATGGGTCCTAAAGTTGGGGCGCTGTGTGCAAGGGCAGAACAATAGGGTTTTGTTTCATTTAACATTTTAAGGGCTATTTCACTAAGTACTGGGGAGTTGAAGAAGCCCTAAGATGAAAGAGTAGTACAATATTTTCCTCATTGTTCCCAACAAAACAAAACTACTTCTGTTATATATGCATATTAAACATTTTTATTTAGGCAATTATCACATATCTAATTGCACAGAACAAGTAGAAAATCTGTGGTAAAACTTCTAGGGTCCTTCTGAAAATTCTTCCTTATCTTTGCCTAAAATTCCTTAACTGGGGGAAAGGCATTTATTCTGTAATTTGAAATAAGGCTTAAAAGGAAAGCTCCTCGGGAGCAGGTGTAGCTCAAGTGGTTGAGTGCCTGTTTCCCACATATGAGGTCCCAGTTTCAATCCCCAGTACCTCCTTAAAAAAAAAAGTACATAGTCTCCAAAAGTTAAAATGCTGTCTCGAATTCATCTAAGGTGCAGAAGATGGATTCTTTTATAGGTAGACGTGTCAAAGAAATAGAGTAGGGGTATAGGTACTAGAGAAAAGGGGAAAGCTGAGAAATGTGGGAACTAGAAAACAAACTATCCCCTTTGTGGTTAGCAAGGTCCAGGCCTGCTTAGGAGCCTGCAAGTGTTGTTTTTGCGCACTTAAAAAAAAAGAGATGCACTAAAACATGAAAAGAATCCAGGCTTTACCTTAGGTGGAACAGAATTCGAGTCCCAGCTCTGACACATATGCCTTTGAGCAAGGTGCTTTCACCTGTAAAAGAGAGTTAATGCCAGTTCGTGGAGAGGTCAGGAGGCACAAAGGAATGCATGCAAAATGTTACGTTAAAAAATATGAGGTTCCCATATACCCCACTCCCAACCCCCCCCACTCCTCCCTGATCAACAGCCTCTTTTATCAGCATCACACATTCATTGCATTTGGTGAATGCATTTTGGAGCACTGCTATGCCACGTGGACTACAGTTTACGTTTTGTCTCATCCATCCATGTATCTTTAAAAAAATAAAGGTCAATTAAAAAAAAAAGAATCCTTGCAAAGTCTCCAGTCTCATGTGGCACATAGGTGGTGCCTGAGATTATTTCGTGGGAATCTGACTCTGCAACTTGCTAGCTGGGCCATTTGGGCAATCTGTGTCATCTCTCTGACCCTCAGTTTCCTCGTCTGCAAGATGTAGATCATAATATTCATCTCCTATTATTGTGAGGCTAAGACAACATGTATTAAGCTCTGTCTGCAATGCTGGGTGCTTAGTAGGACTTCATAACCAGTAGGGCCATTATCAGCCATTGTGCTCTGGAGGCTGTACTGATACTGGGCCCAAGACAGGGGCTGGTGGTGGCAGCAGCTTCTCTCTGCTCAGTCCTCTGTGCTCTCTGTTATACTGTCCTGCTCTAACTTAGATTTGTTCATGCATTCATGTGTATCTAAATATCTAATGCAGGGTGCATCAGTTTTACAAAACTCATCACTCCTTTGAAGAAACATTTAAAGGACAAAAGCCTTCACATCCCTTTCAGGATTTTGGTTCCCTACTCTCCCCCCTACCCCCCTAAAATAGAACTTCCCAGCCCTGAGGATTTTAGCCTCTCAGCAAGATCTCTGAGCAGCTCGGTGGAGCCTGCAGCAGCAGAAGTAGCTTTCTCAGTTCTACCATTACAATATGTTCTGTTTCTATGTTTGCCATGATTTGAAAGAAAAGTTGGGAGCACTGGTATAAACGAGAAAGCCCAAGTTTCTTAGCCTAAAAGTGAAATCCCTCCCAATGTGGCTCTGGTTAAATTGCCCAGCCTCATTTCCTTCCCCTGTACACTGTTCTTTTTTATCCACACTGAACTCTGCTCTCTTATCAGCAGAGTCACGTTCCTTTCTACCTTCCAGTGTTTACTTTTGCTGCTCTCTCCATCCGCAGTCCTTCATCTGTCTTATTTCCTGGTAAAGTCTCATGTTCATCCAATAAATTCCCTATCAATAGTCCATTCCTAGGAAACCTTTCCTAACCATGGTCCTTGTGGTATGATCCCCAGTGACCCATGTTCTTATATAAACCCCTCCCTTTTTGTGGGCAAACCTGTGACAATGATGAGCTATCACTCTTGTGATTGTGTTGCATTAGATGGTGAAAGAGAAGGGTCTTAATTAAAGTTTCTCATCAGTTGAGTTTGAGTTAATGAAAAGGGAGATTATCCTGAATGGGCCTGACCTAACCAGATGACTTTTATAAGGCCTTTCCATTCTCAGAGATGCTTCCTGCCTGCCTTGAAGAAACAAACTGCCATCAGATCTACACTTGCACAGGGGTGCACTCATTCATTCATTGATTCAAAGACTCTTATTTTTTTTTTTTTATTGACTTTGTAATAATATTACATTAAAAATATATATGTGAGGTCCCATTCAACCCCACCCCCCCACCCCCCCTCCCCCCCCAACAACACTCGTTCCCATCATCATGACACATCCATTGGATTTGGTAAGTACATCTTTGGGCACCTCTGCACCTCATAGACAGTGGTCCACATCATGGCCCATACTCTCCTCCATTCCATCCAGTGGGCCCTGTGAGGATCCACGATGTCCGGTGATCACCCCCGAGGCGCCATCCAGGGCAGCTCCACGTCCCAAATACGCCCCCACCTCTCATCTCTTCCTGCCCTTCCCCATACCCATCGTCCACCATGTCCACAAAGACTCTTATTAAGACCCACTACATACCTGACAATAGGCTAATTGAACGAGACACAATTCTGGTCCTCAAACCACTATCTACTGGGGGTGACAGCCAGTCAGAGCAGTACAATGCAGGATACAATGCAGTAGTATGGGAAGTACTATTAGGAGGCAGAGTCAGTCACACTGAGAGACTTTAAAGAAGGCTTACTGGAAGAGGTGACCCTAAGCTGAATCCTGAAGGATAAGTAGGAGTTGGCCAGAGTTAGGGGATAGAGAGTATATAAAATAAACACATAAAAAGTCTGAAGCATTCTGGAAGTTGCAAGCAGTTATATATAGCTAGTTAATATTATAGCTAAAATATTGATAAAGGACTGAATAATGTTTGTATAGAATGAGGGAGATTTATGGGAGATCGGGCTAGAAATAAGAGAGTATCTGTTTATAAATGCCCATCACATTAGCCTGGAAGGTTCCAGAAGGCTGTGAGGGATTACTAAAGGATATTAAGAAAGTATGTTCCACGAATAGATTTTTTAAATTTCGAAAATTTATATTTGGGGAAGACACATCTAGTGACAATGAGGAGAATTCATTGGTGAAGCGTAGGCCTGCAGACAAGGGTAAAAATTAGAGGCTGTTGAAATGAAAAAAGTAGTGAAGGGGAGAAGAAAAACGGGTTTGAGAGACAACAAGGAGGTAGACTCCACAGAACACGGAGACCACTTGGTATTGGGGTGGGTGGAGTGGAGAGAAGGAGAGGGGAGTTGCGAGTATCAGCCCCAGGTTTCTGGTTTGGTCAGTAGGTAGTACAATAGGAGGGAATCTCTTGGGGGAAACAGCATAGGAGGGGCAGGTTTGGTGGGGAAGGGGCTTTGATGTTGGTCACATTGAGACTGAAGCATGTTCAAATGGAGAGGGCCAACAAGCAGTTAGAGGTATGGATTTTGAACTGGAAAGAAGGATCTTTGTTGGAAATATGTATCTGGGAGGCAACCATGATAGATAATGGCTGAACAGGAAAGTGGATGAAATAACCAAAGAGAGTGTGTAGCATGAGGGAAAAGGGCCTGGGATGGAGTATCTAACATTTAAGGAAAAGGAACTGATGAAGAAATGGCCAGAGAAGTGGAAAGAAAATCTGCAGAGTGGCGTGCATAGTGCTTTATGGAGAGGGAACCAAGTCCTGCTTAGATATACCCCTTTTATCATTGAACAAACAGGTGGTTGGACACTTTCAGTGGAACAGTGCAGGTCAGATTGCAATGATGTGAATAGTAGATACAAATTGACGAAGTAGATATGGCAAGCACAGACACGTCTTTCAAGAAGTCGTTGTATATGGGAAGGAGAAGAAGAGCCAAAGGTGTGGTTTTTTGTAATGGGAAATAATGGAGAAATTTAGATGCTACTGCGAAGCTCTACAGAGAGAGAAAAAGTGGGAGGAACATACTTCATGATATGAGGTTCCCAAGAAGGCAATACTGAGCAAGGAGGGAGCAATTTTCCCTGGAGAGGACTGGCCATACCCTCCACTGTCTCTGGAAGGATGGTGTTTTGAATTAGTTAAGTTGGGTTGTAAATTTAGGTCCAAGAGGAGGTCAGGTTCAACACAATGGGAAAGCAAGGTCATACTGTGCAAGAAAAGATAGTGTGCTACTCACAGGTCTCAGAGAGATGGGTGCCACGAGGGGTCAATGGAAAGCATTTTAGTTTGCTAAGCTGCTGAAAGCAGATACCATAGACTGGGTAGACTTTTAACAGTGGGAATTTATTAGGTTACAGGCTTACAGTTTTGAGGCTGAGAAAAATATCCAAATCAAGGCATCATCAGGCGAAACTTTCTCCCCAAAGACCAGCTGCTGGAGGTCTTAGACTCCTATGTCATGTGGCAAGGTACATGGTGGCATCTGCTGGTCTCTCCCTTCTCTTCTAAATTTGGTTGCTTTCAGCTTCTTGCTTCCATGGCTCTCTCTTTCTCTCTCTGTATTCATGTAGTTTATAAAGGACTAATAAGAGGGTTAAGATCCACCCTGGGCCATGCCTTAACTGAAGTAACCTAATCAACCTACAGGAATGGATTCACTTTAAAAACATGATTTTCTGGGGAATATACTGTTTCAAACTACCAGAAGCACTATCAGCTCAAGTGGCTCAAACAGCAGGTGGTGAGCACTCAGGCAAAGCAAGAGGGACCCTGGGTTTGTGCCTCTATTGTGGTCCAGGGATGGAGGGTAGAAGATTTCCCTTAGGGTCAAGGACTGGTTAGTTTAAAGCAAATGGGCATGAAAAGTGGAAGGTACTAGGGGGTCATTGCGAGGGCAGTAGGGATAGTGAGCTTCTCATTTGGGACCAGCTGTGGGTTTTGGGTGAGGTGTGTGGGTAGTTTGGGTGATGGCCACAGATGTGGGTTTGGGCTCTGAGGGAATTTATGCCCCAGGCTGGAAAGTTGTTATTTATTAAGCCAAAGGTCAATGTTAAGGCAAGTGGCTTCGACAAAGTGAGATGGATGCCAAGGCAGCACTCAAAAATTTTTGATACTCACAATGGCCTAGGTTTTGAGGCAGATGAGATGGGAAATAAGAACAATTGCTCAGGTAGGGCAGGAAGTAGAAGAATTCTTTCTTGATGGCCTCTATATCTTTGTGAAATTGGAACTAAAGTCATCCTCTCCTAATGAGATGGTGTTCAAGCAGGGAGAGTGGAGTAGTTTTTTTTTTTTCAATTAAGTTTTAAATCAAATGATAAACACAGAAAGGGACCTAAATCATACCTATACCCATCAGTAAATTATTACAGTGTGAATTCACCTACATTACCATCTTCTAAAAAAAGAAATGGAACATTATCAGTATCCCAGAAGCTCTGCTCATGCCTCTACTAGATTGCTGATGCTCCCTAATGTAACTACCACCCCAAATTCTAACACCATAATTACTTTTTGGGGGGGTACTTTATTTGAATGGAGTCATACACTATGCAATCTTTGATACCTAACTTCTTTAACTCAGCCTTATGTTTGTGAGATTTATCCATGTTTTGGAGTGTAGAAGTAATTCATTAATTTGTCTGACTACATAATATTCCATCTATGATTATACTACCATCTCTTTGTCTTTTCTATTGTTGATTGCCATTTGGGTTGTTTCCATTTTGGGCTACCACAAACAGGGATGCTATATGAAGATGCCGAATTCCTCAAGCTCTACGACAGCGGGCCTCTGGGAGGGTCGGCAGTTGGCCGGGCGGGCTCTCCGGACGGGGGCTGCCCGCATGAAGACATGCTTCATGTATTTCTGTTGGCTAGAAATATAGTCGTGGAATTGCTGTGTATTAGGTTATGTATGTGTTCAGCTTTCATTAAATATTGCCTGGGGAGGAACAATTTGGTAGCAGTTCTACAGTCTATTTTCTCCCTTTGTTGGGGTTGGATGGGAAAGAAAGAAATATGACTCAGGTAAATTCTCTTGTAAACAGTGGTGTTTACTAGAGGAAGACACCTTACCTGTGAAATGTTCTTTAGCAGGGCATACTTGAACAGTTTATGTTGTTTCATAAATAATCCTGGAATGTAAGTCTTTATGAAGCATGGCTCCAAAGAAAATGCCACCTAAGCTGTGTAAATATTAGAATATAAACTGTAGGTGTTTTATGACCACAATAGCTCCTATTTGTGTAAATGATGCCCCATATGCTCTGCTTACAGACCTCCCCATGAAGTAAGAAAGAACGTGGAGAGGGGGGCGTTGGTGATTGTAAATCTCTCCATATTTCCTGTGTTTCACCATGACCTGTATCCTTGTAATTACTTGTTGATATGGGGTAAGATCTATGAATCTTCGGAGTCTTTTTTGACAATCTGATTCTTTGTTTTATCCCACAATCAATCTTCCACAATGGTTTATATTCCTAATAGCAGTGTACAAGAGTTCCAATTACTCCCATTCTTGCCAAAACTTGGCAATGCCAATCTTTTCATGCCAGGCATTCTGGAATATATGTAGGTCCTTTGACTTTTATTTTTCTTCTTCAAAATCACTTTGTATCTTCCTAGACTCTTTTGTTTCCATATTAATTTTAGAATTATCAATTTTCACAACAAACTCAATTGGCTCAATTTTGATTGAGATAACATTAAATCTATACACAAATGTGGTAGTCACGCCATCTTTACAATACTTAGTCTTCTATCTACAAACATCACATATCCCTAGATTTATTTAGGTGTTTTTTAACTTCTCAGAATAGTAATTTATAGTTTTCTATGTGGAGATCTTGCAAATCTCAGTTAGAGTTCTCCTTGCTACTTTCTTTTTTGGATGCCATTGTAATGATGCTATGTAATGTTGCTAAAATAATGTCGATGTAATATTCCTAAAATTTTATTTTCTAAATGGTTACTGCAGGTATATAGAAAATACACATACAGTATGCATATATATATATATTGTACATGAATTGATTTTGTATTTTGACCTTGTTTCTAGTGACTTTGATCAATTTCTTTATTAATTCTAATTTTGAATTTGTATAATAGATTCTTTTGGATTTTCTATGTTCACAATCATATCATCGGTAAACCTTGACAATTTTCAGTTTTCCTTTCTGATCTTTATAAATTTAATTTCTTCTTCCCTTATTATTCTGGATGGAGCTAGAATGTTGACTAGAAGTGGTGGTAGTGATGTGGGCTATGGGTGGGAGGCTGTTTGGCTGTTCATCTCTTCTTGGATAACCTAAGCTGTCTGTGTCCTGACTTGTGGGTGTGGGATGGTGAGAGGCTGCAGTCCTGCCCTTGGTGACCATGGCAACGACTCCAGTCCCGGGAAACAGTTTAGCAATGCAAACTCTATAAACTTTAAATATTAAAGGGAAAATGCAAGCCAAATGTGCTAAAAGCTTATCTAGAATGTAAGAGGTCCATGCTAAAAGCTTACCTAGGATGGAAGATATATAAGCTAATTCAAGCCTATTGAGCACTGAAACAAAGAACGATTTGACCCTTCCTCTCTGTATAAAAGGAACTCAAAATTCTTGTTTGGGGCTTGGGTTTGAAACAGGAAACTCCTGAGTCCGGCCAGCCATCAATAAATCATTTTTCCTTCTCAAAATCATTCCTGAGTCCTGGCCTTTCTATATGCAAATAATTGAACCTCTCTCAACTTCTACAACAGTAGAAGATACCTTTGTCTTTCCAATCTCAGGCAGAAAGCTTTTAATCTTTCACTTTTAAGTGTCTTTCTTGCTACAGCTTATTTAAGATACTGTTTATCATAAAGAAGTTTTTCTTCTTTGCTAGTTTTCTAAGGCTTTTTAAAAAAATCATGAATAAGTGTTCAATTTAAACTGACATGTTTTTCCTGTATCCTTTGAGAAGATCAATTTTTCTCCTTTATTCTAATCGTGTGGTAAATGAGATTGATTTCTACATGTTAAACCAATATTACATTCCTAGAATAAACCTATCTGCTGTGATATATTATCCTTTTTATAAATTTCTGGATTTGGTTTGGTAATTAATTAATTAAGGATTTTTTCTATTTCTGTTCCTGAAAGAAACTGGACTGTAATTTTCCATTTTTTTAGTTTCTTTTCTAGGGTTTGGTTATCAAGGTTACATGGTCCTCATTAAAAGAGTTAGGAAGCTATATAAATTTGTTTTAGTTCTTAAAATGCTTGGAAAAATTCACCAGTCAAGCCACCTGGGCCTAGACATGAAATTTTTATGACATGAAATTTTAAATTACAGGTTTAGTTTCTTTAATAGATGTAGGACTTTTCATATTTGGTGTTACTTTTTAGTGTGTTTTTTCCTTTGAATTGTCCCATTTCATATACATTTTCAAATCTATTGATTAAAATTTGTTTGCAATATTGTTTTATGACTTTTCTAACATATTTTGTTTTGCAGTGATTTCCACCTTTCTATTTTTAATGATGTTTTCTCTCACTTGTATTTGTTTTTCCTTTTTTTTAAAAGATTTATTTATCTCTCCCTTCCCCCACCCCCCGCCCCAGTTGTCTGTTCTCTGTGTCTATTTGCTGCGTCGTCTTCTTTGTCCGCTTCTGTTGTTGTCAGTGGCGTGGGAATCTGTGTTTCTTTTTGTTGCATCATCTTGTTGTGTCAGCTCTCTGTGTGTGTGGCACCATTCCTGGGCAGGCTGAACTTTCTTTCACGCTGGGCAGCTCTCCTTAGATATTACACCTTTATTTTCATTCAGTTAAAATAATTTTCTAATTTTTGGTAATCATTTCTTCTTTGACCCATGGATATTTTCAATTGTTTTGTATAATTTGTGTATGCATTTCTGTTATTGAGTTCTAGTTTAATTTCATTATGGTCAGAGAACATATTCTGAATGATTGCTGTCCTTTAAAATTTTTTGAAACTTGCTCTTGTTTCAGCATATATCCATTTTGGTAAGTATTCCATGTATACTTGAAGAGAATATGTCTTCTTTACTTGGTAGGGTCTGTGTTCTATAAAAAGTAGGTAAATTTAATTAATTGTGCTATTCAAATTTTCTTTAACTGATTATTTTGGTGTGTCTGCTTGTTCTACAAACTATTCAGAAAGATAATGTTGACTCTTCAATATGACTGTGAATTTATCTATATATTTTAAAGTACTGCCAATATTTACTTTGTTTTTAGGTTCTATTAGGTGCACACATATTTCGAATGATCACTTTTTGCTAAAATGGACCTTTTATCGTTATGAAATGTCCCTCTTCATCTGTAATATTGCTTCTTGCCAAAAAGTTTACTTTGTCTGATATAGTATAACTACTCTCTTTTCTTAGTATTTGCATAATACATCTTTTCCCAACTTTTACTTTAGACCTTTCTATTTCTTTATATTTAAGGCATGTCCCTTATAAGGAGTGTAGAATTTTACATATTTTATTTTTCATATATGACAGTTTTTGAATCTTAATTGGAATATTTAGTCTGGCTAAATTCAATGTAATTACTTCAATGTTTTGTTTAAATCCACAATCTTATTATTTGTTTTTTATTTTTTGAATCCATTCTAAGATCTTTTCTTCCTCTTTCATGCTCTTTATTTTCTTCTTCTGTGGGTCTGCTGGTGATGAATTCTGAGTTTTTAATTGACTTATTTTTTGTTGTTTAAAGACATGTTTCTTGAATTTTTTCACACTGAAATGGTATTTTTACTGTCTATGGACTTTAGATTTAAGCATTTTGAAGATATTATTCCATCATCTTTTGGTGCCCATTATTTCTTTTGAAACTTTAGCTGAAGTCTTGTTGTTTCTCCTTCATAATCTTTTCTACTTTGGTTACTTAAAAATTTTTGTCTTTGCTTTTGATTTTTAGCAGTTCTACTCTGATGTATCTAGATATGATTTTCTTTATTTTTTTCCTGCTTGAGGTTTGCTGTGCCTTTTGAATCAGTGGGTTGATGGTTTTTATTATTTTTTGAAAATTCTTACCACAATATAGTTTCATTCCCACTCTTTCTCTCTCTTCTTTTTGGAGTCCAATTACATATGCTAAACGTTTAAATCATATTCTTTAGCTATCTTACACCTTTTTTTGTATTTTCCAATTTTTCTTTCTGTGATTCATTTTGAACATTTTCTTTTGATTTATCTCATTGTTAATTCTATGTTCAGTTGAATATCAATAATTGTGTTTTCAGTTCCAGAATTTCCATTTGATTTTTAAAATAGTTTCAGTTATCAAAATTTATACCTTGCCTTTTACAATTGAACACATTAGCCACTGTTACTAAAAAATTTGTGTATTATAGGTTCAAAATCTGCATTTCCTGTGGGTCTGTTTCTGTTGTCTGTTTTTTTCACCCTGATTTTCCATCAATTCTTAATTTTTTGGTGCCTGGCCCTTTTAGATTGAATGCTCTACATGGAGTTTGAAAAATTATAATGAGAAGCTGAGGCTCCAGGCAATGTTATTTTTCTCCAATGATGATTTAATTTTGCTTCTAGAAGGCAATTAGGTCTGGAACTGATGACCGTAGTCTAGTCAGATATTGATAGGTTTCAAAGATTAGTATCAGTCTTTGTGAGGACTGGTTTCTACTGATTTTCTCAAGAGAGTGAAGGGTCTTCTTTTATGATAAAATTTCTCTCAAGACTTAATAGCCTGAATAGGATCAAATGCTCTTTCCTGAAACAATCCCTTTGGCATAAGGAATGCTATGTACCTTAGGTGAAAACAGTCAGAGCCCATTCCTGGAAGGGGACTTCAGGAGGAAACCACAAAGTCCACTTCAAATGCTGATTGAAAAGAACATTAAACCAAGACTCAGGAAGTCTGAAGTCTAGGCCCAACTTTACCATGAATTTAATATATAACCCTGGACATGGCATGTCCTATTTCTAACTTATTTATTTTGCAGAGTAAACCATCTTATCATCAATGAATGGCAATTGTGTTTTTGCAATGCTTACACTTCTCTTCCTTTGCTTATCATAGATGTTAGGACCAAAACTCAATGAAATGAGACAATTATAAATACTATGCTTTTCACTTTTCTGATTTAAAAGAATATATATTGGGTTTCATTATTAATGGAAGCATTTGCTCTATTTTCATATTATATAATTTGTATCAAGTTTTAAAAATTTCCTTTATATTTCTAATATAATAATGGGTGCCACTTTTACCCATTATTGGATAATAAATATACTGGAATGTGCTTTTCTCTTTGGAAAAAAAAGAAGTCTCAGTAAAGTAAGGGAGTAGGATTAAATCAGTTTTTTTTAGATCCTGTTCCATGCAGATGGGTCTCTATATTTACTGTGGGCCAAATGGGACCCCATTTCACTTCAGCAAAGTAGCTTAGTCATTATTTGACATTCTGTATAAGACTTCATTTGACTAAAGGATTGCAGAGCTAAAGAAATATTTGAGCAGTTGTGTACGAAATGATTTTTAAATATTCAGTTTTATTATTCTATAGATGGAAATTAGTAGTCCAAGTATATTTTTTGAGTTTTACAACAAAAACAATAACCCAATGCAATTACCATCCTATTAAATCTCTTTAACAAAAAGACAAAGACCAAAATTTCATTTTCAGAGGAAAAGCATATAACTAGAGACTTTATAATGAAACAATATAATATGTCCAGATCTGCCACAGCCATGACATTATAAATAAAAGGAAAATTACGAGCATCTTTGCAATTCTTTACACCATACAATGATAAACTTTACAGCTTAGCTGCTCTGGGCGGATGCAGTTGGCAGAATTCTAAGGTAGCCCCTAAGGTTTCCATCTCCTGGTATATACATTTGTACTCTCAGTGACTCTATCAAACATTAATCCAGGTACTGCAGTGAAGTGACTTTGCAGATATAATTAAGTTTCCAAATCTGTTTACCTTAAAATGAGATTTTTCAGATGGATGTGACCTAAGCACATCAGCCATTTAAATCTGGGTATAGAGGTCAGAGACTGAGGAAGTCAGAGATTCAGAATGTGAAGGGGATTTGATGTGTGAAATTTCCCCCCTTGCTGGCTTGATGATGGAGGGGCCCACACAGCAAGGAATGTGGGCAGCCTAGAGGCACTGAGAGCAGCCCCTGGCTGTCAGCCAACCAGGAAACAGAGACCTTGGTCATACAGCCACAAGGAACTGGATTCTGCCACATCCATGTGAGCTTGGAAGAGGACCCTGAGCTCTAGATTGGAGGTGTAGCCTGGGCTGAGACCTGACTTCAGCCCCAAGTGTGAGCAGAGAACCCAGCCATGCTGAGCCTGGACTTCTGACCTACAGAAACTGTTGACCATAAATTTGTGTTTTCCTAAACTGCCAAGTTTGTGGTAATTTGTTCTGAAGCAACAGAAAACTAAGACAGGGCATCTTAGATATTCTAGGCTAGTCTCATTTTATTTGTGAAGAAAATCATACCCAAAGAAGTACAAAGAGTAAAGTGATTTGAACCATGTCCAGGTCACTTAGGAAAGTAGGGTGCCTGTTCTCCTTCCTAAAGGACTCTGAAGACAGTCCCACTGATTCCCATCACCATCTTACACCAGAGCTTTAACACTCAACTTCTAGGAAGTTTTTCTTTTGGATTCACTTAAATTCTGTATTGGAAAACCTCTATTTGAATCACCTATCATGCTTGTTACAATGATTATTCTTGGGCCCCACCCAGAGGAATTCTGACTTGGTAGGTGATGCTGATGCACATTAAGGTTGCAGAAACACAATTACACACTTTCTGCTGCAGTGAGTGCCCTTTCCTACTTGTTGGCTCCCCAGAGGAGAGCAGAAACATCTGTTCATTATTCTATGCATAATAGGCCATAGCATAATTTAGATTACCTCATTCCCTCAAGACCCCAATGAGATAGATTTATCTTAGCATCATTGAAAAGAGTCCAATGTGAGGAACCTTATGTTCTTATCTCTACACTTTGCCTGTTTTTCACAGGTAGCCACCATCTCATCTATTCCTTTGTTCTGCTTGCTCCAGCCAAACCCATTATTACCAAAGAAGAAACGTTATTAGAAGACACCGAAATGACGAATTAATACTCTTCTATGCATAAAGGCCTTGATGGTTTGTTTTCTGAGTGCTGTTAATATCAAGAGAGTTATGTTTCAGACCGTGGTCAAGGTTTTGGACTTAGTCTCTTTCTTGGATGTTGGGGTAGCAAAAATGCATACTTTGTAAGAAATCGGGTTTCACCATTTTCCCCTGTCAAAGTTAGGAAGGATATTACTCAGTTCCTAGCTTGAATGAAGGGCTTCTCTGTTCTCATTCCTTATTTGGCTTTCTGATCATCTAGACATAGAATGTATTTTAATATTGAATGGTAAGGTGGGAGACACATTTGGGAAAATCTAAAAAAATACCTAATCTGCAAGCCATCATTATGGGCATATCCTAATTAGTTGACTTCTGTTTATTATGATATTTAGCAGCAAATATTCTGGACTGACTGAAAAGTTATCCTTTCTCCGTTTAATCCTTGGCATAGTTGTCCAAGAGTGTGACTGTCCTCATGGTTGGCCTTTAGAGATCAGAGCTCTAAAAGACTTAGATGGATCCAAGTGTTTGAAAATTTGATATGTGATATTTTCAACCCTAGGAAATAAAAAATATACTCCAGGCTCTTTGTTGCTCAGTGGTGTGAACTTACTGGAGTCTGAACCTTTGCCAACTCACATATGTTATGCTATAGGCAATTGAAAGAGTCTTTACCAGGAGAGACTGGCCAGTTTAGCTGGGATTCCATCCATTGAATATAGCAAATGGGAGAGGGCAGCCAATTCCTGAAAATGTGCTACTGTTGCACCAGTGTTGCTGGGGCTGCCATTTTTCAAGAGAAGTCAGAAATGCAATTTTATGGAGATGTATTAATTTTAACTTTGCAAGAAATTCAAATGTTAGAAAACACTGTGTACCAATCAAGATATATCTGTGGGCAGGCTTTGGACTTTTAGGCTGCCAGTGTGTAATCCAAAGAAATAACCTAGGTTCTTCATAAATTTTCTCTGGATACTGTCATAAAGCTAAAGATAGTATCCAGAGAAAATGTCCTGCCATTGGAGTCATTTAATGATTACTTTGATAGTATGTACCTCATCTCTTGGGCTCATTTATTTTTATTAACTATATGGAAATGTTTTTAGCTGATTTGAACTAGAATGTAGTTAGCAATTCTCTATTATCCCACCCTCCAGAAAATTATAGGTCTTTTAGCTTATCAATTATTCCAATTAAAATGTAGACTACTCTGGTACATGCTGTGGTACAACACCCAGATCCCCTTCAAGGATGGAAGTCCCCAAACTCCTGTGCTGCAGGAGTGTTGCCTGATCACCACTCATGGCTGCATGATATAGTGAGTGCAGTCTTTTCATCCTTATGAAGAAGGAGGAACAAAAGCTGGATCACAGTGTATATTTGTGGTTTTGTCCCTGAAACATGCTAACTCTCTTTCACTCTGTCATAATATAGACCAAAGGGGCTTTTATTGGTCCAAAGTATTGATGAATCATTTAATCAGATTGAATGGAAATTAAGTGGTTAACACATAGTGAGACTCATGCTTTTCAGATATGGAGATAAACCCTATGAGGATTCATGGGTCTACTATGTTGGTGAAGTTTTTAGGAATCAGGTGGTCTGAGACATGCTGGAACATTTCATTAAAGGAAGAACCAATTATTGCATCTTTTACCTTCTGCCACTAAGAAGGAAGCATATTGTTATGATGGGTTGTCAAGGAAGGCTTTCAACTTTGAGTGGAGCTCAGTGCATGAAAGAGGGCTGTAACAGGTCCAGGCTGTGGTGTGAGCATCCTTGGTGTTGGGCTATAAGACTTAGCAGACCCTATGGTACTCTGGTTTTGCTGAATGCAATAGAAACATGCAGTTATTGATTCTGGTTGTCTAAGATAATTATAGTTTTGGTTTTTTTTCCCCCAAGTATGCTTTCCCTGCTCCTTTCTTCTGTTTGTTTTGGAGAATTCCACTCTTACCTCAAGTTGTCCTGGTGTGGTAGTCAATTAAGTTGCTTCTTATCAAAGATAGGAATAAACCCATTTCTTAGTTTCCTATGGCTGCTGCAACAAAGTACCACAAATCGGGCAACTTAAAGCAATAGAAATGTATCCTCTTATAACTCTGGAACTCTGAAATCAGGTGCCAGCAGAGCCAATCTCTCTCTGAAATCTCTTGTGTTCCATGCCTTTCTCCTGGCTTCTGGTGGCTTGCAACAGCAGCATCTCAGTCTCATCCTTTGTCTTCAATTGTCCTTCTCTAGTTATTACCAGGACACCAGTGTTATTGTACTAAGGAACCACTCTACTCCAGTATGACCTCATCTTAACAAATCTCATCTGTGATGACCTTTTTCCAGATAAGGTCACATTCTGAAGTAGGTACTGGTGGTTAGGATTCCATCATATCTTTTGGGGGCACATGGTTGAACCCATAGAATCCCATGACTTTCAGTGATCAGGTAACTCCTCCACCCAATCCAGTGATTGGTCCCGGAGTGAGTCTGTGATCCAAGCAGAGACAAACATAATCAGAGACAAACATAAGCAGAGACAAACATTTATCAGATCTGATGGTTTTGAGCTGTGAAAATGTAGGCTTGAGGTTACCATCACAAGGAGCCAACCCACCTGCAGCAGGAGAGAAGGAAGCCAATAAGTAAAGAGAAATATAGAAAAGCAGAACCAAAAGGAGGAATGAGAAGGGAGATGAGGAGGAGGGAGGTGCAGGGAGGCTTTGAGTGTCTTGTGTCTGTTCTTGGCCTTTCTAATGATGTGAATCAATAAATGCTCCTTTTGTCTTAAGCTGGATTTGAGTTGTAACATGTCACCAGTGATAGTCATTGACATCCTGCAAAGATAAATTCACTTTCATGTGCTAAAGTAAGGATACATTCTGGCTTTTCTTGTTTATAGTGCAGGTATCGTAGAGACATTAGAACATTTTCAAAAGAGGTGGACTCATATACCCTCCCCTTCACCTCTCTGTCACGGAGAAGGGAAAGTTAAGCTTTCTCCTTATGTAGATTTCATACTTTTATCATCACAGATTGTGGGAAATCTCAGTAGACAAGTGGCTCTGTTGTCTGTTGAATTATAATTTCTAGTCCACCATCCTAATGAATAACAATTATTTTAGTATTACCCTATATTTAAGTTTTTAGTTTAAAAATTGATGAAATCAAACTTAATTACCTAGAGGGCATAAACAGTTTGTTTTAGAAAGTTCACTAGAAAAATTCATTTCTTAAAGTTAAATGCATTCTGAGTACTTTACAAGGATTTCTTTCCTTTTTTTTGCAAAAGTGAACATTTGGCAATACTAAGTTTAAAACTTTTCTAGGTTAAAATTATTATGTCTAATTTCTACGGCAATAACCAGTTTGCAATTACAAAAAAAAAAAAGGATCTATTCATGATAGTAACAAAAAGGAGAAAATGTCTATGAATAACACTAAATTGAAATGTGTGGATCTCTATAGAGAAAATTACAAAGCCCCACTAAGATATATTAAAAAAACTTTGAATAATGTAGACACATAAAATGTTCCTGAAGTGGAGCATGATTAATTTGAAAATGTCAATTCTTTCTAAATTTAATGTAATTACAATAAAATTCCTACAGAATTTTTCTTTTTGAAATTGCCAAAAAGTTTTTTAACATTCACTTGGAAGAATAAACATGAGATTCACTAAGAAAATGCTGAAAAAGAAATATTATGAGGCTGACACAGTATTACTACACTCTTAAAATATTTATTATCATTTATTATAAAGCTATAGCAATTATGTCAGTACTGGTAGATAAGTTGAGGTATAGATAATTCAGAAGAATAATATAAATATGATTTTTAAAATTTTATTTATTTATCTTTTTAAATTAAAGAAGCTATAGATTATATAAACATTATGTAAAAAATATAGGGATTCCCATACACCCCACTTCTTCCCCTTCCCATACTTTTCCCCATTTACAACTTCTTTCATTAGGTGGTACATTTGTTCCAATTGATGAACACATATTGAAGAATTACTACTAACCATGGTCTATGGTTTACATTATGGTTTACTCTTTGTATTGTACAATTTTATAGGTTTTGACAAAATGTGTAATGGCCTGTATCCATCATTGCAATGTCATGCAGGACAATTCCAATGTCCCAAAATGCCCCATGTTGCACCTATTCTTCCCTCTCCTTCCTCTCAGAACTTCTGGTGAACACTCCCTTTAAAATCAATGTTACAAGGTCTTCCATTACTAGAATAATCATAAGTCTACTTTAGTCCATAGTTGCAGTCCCGCCTTATGTTTGCTTATTTCTCAATCTTGAGGATTTGGGGATGGTAATGCCCACTCTGCTTCCAATTGAGAGGGGCCTTAGATCCCACAGGGTGGATAAATGGAGCTGTCTGGCTTGCAGTTGTAGATACTCTCTATTTTTTGGGATGGACATTGTATACCACCATCATTTTGTTAGCTGTCTTAAGAGAGTCCGATGAACTGGAGAGTAGGTGTTGGCTGCAAGTTGACTGAGATTCAGGACTCAACTGGCATATGAACAGATAGAAGATTTAAGTCTCTGGAACACATATTTAATGGTTATAGTGCTAATTATAGGTTCAAATAAAAGAGGCAGAAGAACCACATGCAGGAAAATTATAAATGAGTTCAACTCTAATACATTGGGGGAATAGGTTTTCATATATTCCAAACTAAGGCCTCTGAAAGGGTGCTAAATTCCTGGGATTATCTGCTCTACCTGTAGAGTCTAGATGTATTAAAAAAGATATAATACCTTATTAAAAGAGGCAACAGAAACCAATAATAAAGAGTAGAATTATTTAGTATTACTTTTGGAATATTTAGAAAATAGTTTTGGACTCTTACTATATATACCTGTAAATTTCTGACAGATCAAAACATGAAATGTTAAAAACAACAAAACAACATAAAAATGATAGTGGGAAATACAGGGGAATATTCATTGGATCCAGAGAGAGAAGTTTTTATTTTTATCCTAAAGGCAATAAAATAGAAAACTAAGAGATTTTAATTCTTAAATAAAAATAATTTAAAACAACCCTTCTCTACTTAAAAATAAAAAAAAATACAAAGCATAAAACATACAACACTTTGGGAAAGTGCATAAATGCATAAATGGTATGTTTACATTGAACTGTAGTCTATAAGTGCACAATAACATATCTAAAAACACAATGTATAAACCTTAATTTAAAAATAGTATATTGCTATAAAATGCTAAACATTATATATGAGCCTACAGTGAGTAGTCATCTTTTTGCTGGTGGAAATTCTTACCTAAATGTTGATGGCTGCTGACTCAACAGGACGGTGGTTGCTAAAGTTGGGATGGCTATAGCAACTTCCTAAAATAAGACAACAATGAAGTTTACTGCATCAATTGACTCTTCATTTGTGAAAGAATATAGCATATGATGCTGTTTGACTGCATTTTTACCCATGAGAGAACTTCTTTCAAAATTGGAGTCAATCCTCTCAAACCTTGCTGCTGCAAGAATTACCAAATGTGACTCAGACACATGAAGTGAGCACCTGCTATAGGAAAAATGGCATCGATAGACTTGCTCAATGCAGGCTTGCCACAGACCTTCAATTCGTAAAATAAAAAAAAAAAATCCCACAATATGTGCAAAGCACAACAAAGCAAAATACAGTAAAACGAGGTGTGCCTGTATAGCATCCCCAACTGTTTTGGTTACTACATTCAGGGTGTATTTTTTCCATCTTTTCAGTTTCAACCTATTTATACCTTTAAATTTAAGGTGAGTCCCTTTTACCTAGCATATGGTTAGGTCACGCTTTTTTAGCAGTCACGCTTTTTAGATTCTGCCAATCTCTGCCTTTTACTGGAGAGTTTAATTCATTTACACTTAAAGTAACTACTAATCATGCAGGAATTTTTTCTGTCATTTTGGTCTTTTGTCTTTGTAGTCTTATACCTGTTCTGACCCTCAATTTTTCCATTAATGCCTTTATTTATTGTACCATTTTGAGTCCCTTCTTATTTCTTTCTGAAAATATTTTTCATCTATTTTTTTTTGTGGTTAGCAAAAAATTGAAAATTTAACATCCCAAATCTAAAACATTCATGTTTGATTTGACATCCCATAGCTAATGGAAATGATGCTTGTAGGTAATAAGGACATTTTCTATTTTTATAATCACTGCAAATCCTTTCATATTCTCTAGAATGAATGATGGCTTTGGGTAGAATCCTGAAGGAGAAGACTTACAGGCAGTGGAGAAAGAGGAGGGATTTAACTTCATTAACTTCATTAACCTGTGGAAAGGTAGGGCCACTTAAGTAAGGAAAAAAGAGGTCTCACTGCAAATTCCATTTTATTTTATTATTAAAAATAATTTATTACTTTTAACACACAGAATTATAAATAAACAAAAGACCAGGTAATTCTTGAGTACTTAAAATAGTAGATTTAATAAATGCACATGATGAGATAATTTGAACAGTATATAAAAGTGTGAAAAGGAAAAAAAAATCCCTTTCTACACTATCCTGTTTCTATTTATCTAAAGATTACCACTTAACCTTTTTCTCTGTATCCTGTCAGAAAAACACCTATGCATATACTAGCATGCATTCATCCATATGCTTAATAATTATTTATTGAATGACTTCTATGTGCCAGATATTGCTCTATAATGGATGCTAGGGATGGGGCAGTGAATTAAACAATCACATGGAGCTTACATTCTTGGGTGTGGGGGTGGGACAGGGAGAAAGACAACAGCATTAGATAGTGATAAGTGCTAGGGAGAGGAACATAAGCATGTGTATTTGTGTGTGTGTGCACATACATGCTGAAAGGGTTACTGTCTGCTATATTATATATATTGGCAGAGAAGACCTTATGAATAAGGTGATGTCAGAAAAGAAACTTGAACATTTCTTCTAAGTTAGCCTTGCAAATATTTGGGGTAAGAGCATTTCGGGTAGAGGGGCCAGCAAGTGTAAAGACCCTGAGGCAGATTATACTTGGTATGCTTGAGAAATGCAAGAAGGCTAGATTGTAGGGCAGTAGGCAAGCAGGGGAATGTATTAGGAGATGATAGATAGGGCAAGCTTTGACGTTCTAGCCCAAAGTTGGAAGTTTGGCTTTTACTCTGAGTACAGTGGGGAGTCACTGGAGGATTTTAAGCAGGTTGGTGACACGATTTAACTTATATCTTGGAAGGATTCCTCTGGGTGCCCTGTTGAGAATAGACTATTTGATAGAAACAAGAAGACCATTTAGGAGGCTTTTAACTTATTTCAGGGGAGAGATGATGGTGGCTTGGAGCAGAATGGTAGCGAATGGGGAAGAGAAATGGGTATATTTTGGAGGTAGAACCATGAAAAGTTGCCAATACCTTTGTTATGGTGTCTGAGAGAAAGAGGACTCTAGATTGGTTTGAAGATACTTGGTTTGGGCAACTAGAAAGATTCAGCCGTAATTTACTCAGGATTATTAATTCCAGGAAGATTATGGGAGGAATAGGTTGTAGGAAGTGTGCTGGTTTGTTTTGGTTGTGTTAAGAGAAACTTATTACACAACCAAGTAGAGATATGGAGTAGGCTGTGGTATATACCCATGAGATTATGGCTTTAGAAATAAATGGGTAAATCATCAGCAAAGAGATATTTAAAGCTACAAAACCAGATGAGACCCCCTGGGGAATGAGACTGGATAGACAATATATGTACATGTATATATATGTGAACATGTATATATATGTATGTATTTATATAGTATGTGTGACAGTTCGATGTTTGAATTTTGTGAATCCCAGGAAAAGATTATCTTATTGAACTAATCCATTCCTGTGGTTGTGGGGTCCTTTGATTATATTAATTCAGTTAAGGGAACTGTGATTAGATCACTTGATTAGATCACTTTAAGGTTTTTGATTGGACTGCCAGTGAGACATGACCTGTGGTCCCCACCCTCTTGCCGAGGTCTTATATAAACTGAGAACTGAAAGCTGAAACACACTGAGAAAGAAGAGATGCAGAGAAAGGGAGCTCTGCCATTTTGACCCTGCCACATAAGAGAAAGGACTCCAGTTTTGCCTATAGCAGCAAAACAGAGAAGCCCTTAGAAGCTCAAGGAAATGAGGTCCAGGGAGAGATGCCTGATGACCCACAGCTAAGATCCAGGAGAAAGAGAGAGACCATCAAATACGCCATCTTGCCTTGCCATAAGGGAGGAGTCCAGGATCGCCAGCAGCCAATTTTGGTGAGAAAGCTTCTCCAATGATGCCTTGATTTGGACATTTTTGTAGCCTTGGAATTGTAAGCTTTTACTCTAATAAAATTCCTATTATAAAAGCCAACCCATTTCTGGTATATTGCACTAGCAGCTGTTAGCAAATTAAAATAGTCTATATGTGTCCAAAACACCTTTTAAAAATTTATGCTTGATATGTGGATGGAATTAATATAATGTCTGAAGGCAGAAAGAAAAACTTTTCAACCAGAATTACAGAAAAGTTTTCAGGCTTCAGTACTCTATTAAAAGGCTAAAATGGAAAAAGAATTGAGAATCCATGGAAATAGTTACCCTGGAGACTTCAAGATTCCAGGAATGATAATGACTAGACCTAATTGTGACCAGGGAGTGCTGTAGAAGTGATGAGCTGGCAACCAGAGTCAACTTTCTCCTTAAGACTTGGGCTAGGGCAGCAGCCTCTCTCCAAGGGAAGGAGCCAGCTGACTCCTTAGAGGACAACCACCAAATTCAAAATATAGTCAGATTTCCTTCATCTGGTCTGTTATTTATCTGAATCTGATATCCATGACATTTTAGACAGAAAAAGGTTAACAGGAGATCAAGACAGCTAGATGAGAGCAGAATGGAGGTGTGTAGTTGAGTACAGGGGCTCAAAGGGGAATAAATGGGTGTGTGGATAATTGGGAAGAGAACTGAATAGAAGAAAAGATACTTTTGGTAGAAGGAGATGATTAAAAAGAAGGATAGACTGCCTTAAATAATGGGTTAAAGACAAATTTCTTTCTGTCCTTCTCAATTCCCACTAAATTAATGATAAAATTAAAAAAAAAGATTTTAGAGAATGGGAGAAGCAACAATGGACAGGTGATATCAAAACATTTTTGGAAGAACAAAAGAAGAACAGAGACAGATGGAAACTGAGTGCTGCTGCTGCTGAGAATTTGGACTTGTTCAAAATTTGGCAGCAACAGGTATCACAGAGGATTAAGTTGAAACATGGGGCTACAGAGGATGTATTAGTCAGCCAAAGCGGTCCTGATGCAAAGTACCCCAGAAATCTGTCGGTTTTTATAAGGTATATTTATTTTGGGGTAAAAGTTTACAGTTACAAGACCCTAAAGAATCCAAGGTTATTTTTCTCACCAAAATCTGTTGCCATATGTTGAGACAAGATGGTGGGTGATGTCTGTGAGGGTTCAATCTTCCTTGGTGGGTGGGGACTCCCAGATAAAAGGCATGGCAAAGAACAGAGTTGAGGGTTTCTGATATTGGAGTTTTGATCTTGGAGTTTGATACTGAAGACTTAAGCTGGAGCTCTGGGAAGTCAGCCTGCAGAGGAAAGAGAAGCCAGCTCCAGGAAGGAAGGAACCTTGAACCCAGAGAAAAGGAAGCCCCAGGAACATAGGAACCCAGGGAGCCTGAACCCTCTCAGATGTCAGCAGTCATCTTGCTCCAAACAGACTTTGGTGAGGGCAGTAACTTATGCTTATGGCCTGGTATCTGTAAGCTCCTATCCCAAATAAATACCCTTTATAAAAATGAACCAATTTCTGGTATTTTGCATCAGTACCCCCTTTGGCTGAATAATACACACCTTATCAAAAAATTAACTCAAAATTGATAAAAAATCTAAAAATAAAAGTAAGAACCATAAAACTTCTAGAAGAAATTATCTTCCAGGATAATAGGAAGATAGGAAAATATCTTTAAGACCTAGTGGTAACTGGTGGAGTCTATAATGAGATAAGAGGAGGACTGAGATGGACTACTGATGTTTAATGCATATAGAAGATTTAATTCACTTTACTGTAGGTAACAGCTAGTTTATAAATGGAGATGTGGCTGAAAATGGTAGTCTAGGTATGTAAATACCAATTGACAGAATGCTAGAGAATAATCTAGGTACTGAATAGCACAGTAAACAGAGGTGAATGAGAATTGTGGTTGAAGGTACAGATGCAAGAGTGTCTTTTGTGAACTAGAGCAAATGTACATCACCACTGCAGGGTGGTAGGAATGTGGAGAATCATGGGAAAAATACAACTGGAGTGACATATGGATTGTGGTTAACAGTAATAATATAATATTCTTGTATCTATGCCAAAGATGTCTGTATTGATAATGGAGCAGTGTGGAAAATGTGAGTGAAATGTACACTATGAACATGGTAACAATCAGATGATATTATCTTATCTGTAACAAATGTTCCGCCACAGTGTGGTGTGTTAATGGACGGGTGTTGTTTGGGAATTCTGCACATGTGCATGATTATTTTATAAGTTTACAACTTCTGTCATAAAAAAGTATATTTAAAAATAATAAAAGGGTGGGTTGGGGAAAACACTAAATGTAAAATAAGGACTATAATTAGTAAAATTTTGACAATATTCTTTCATAATTTGTAACAAACATCTCATGGACAATGCAAGGTGTTGGTGGAGGGTAATGTAGGGGACCCCTGTATGATGTTATGCGTGTTTGCTTTGTAAGCTCACAATTTTACTATACAATTATTTGTGTATGTTCATAGGTAAATGATATAAAGATAATATTAGGGTGGGTTGGGGGAAATACTTTGGTTAGTAGTAATATTTTGACAATGCTCTTTAATTATTAGTTAAAAAGGTTTAACAACAATACTAGTTATTGATGGTAGGGTGAGTTATGAGAGTCCTGTATGATGTTATATGTATTTTTTTTGTAAGTTCACAACTATTACTACATACTCATTGTTTATGTATGTTTATGTATGAGTGATATACTTCAAAATAAAAAAATAATACAGCTTTCATTTTGAAATGGAAGTGTTATAGAAATAGAGAATATAGAAAATAATCCCTCGATATTCCTACCAGCTGCATATAATTGGTTGAACATTTATCTTGATTTTTTTTAAGTTGGTCTTAGGTATTTTAATGTCATATTGTTAACACTTTATCATAAATATGTTTAAAATTTTTAAATTGTGGTAACATATATATGATACAAAATTTTCTCATTTTATCCACATTCATGTGTATGTGTACAATTCTTATATATGAAGTTTTCCATGATTTGCTGCCATTATCACCATCTATTATCAAAACTTTTTAATTGCCCCAAACAGAAACTCTGTACCCAGTAAGCACTCATTTACCATTCCGCCCATCTACCTTAGTTCCTGGTAACCTACAATCTATTTTCTGTCTCTATGAATTTGCGTATTCTAGTTATTCTATGCAAGTGAAATAGAATAGCTGTCCTTTTGTGTCTGGATTACAAATACAACTCAACAAGATGCCTTCAAGGTTCATCCATGTTGTAGCATGTATCAGAGCTTCATTGTTTTTTATGACTGAATAATAATATCATTGTGTATATATATATATATATAAACTTTTGTTTATGAGCATTCATCTGTTGATGGACACTTGGGTTGTTCCACCTCTTGGCTACTAGGAATAATGCTGTTATTAACATGGGTGTACAAATATCTGAGTGAATCTGTTTTCAGTTATTTTGGGTATATACCTAAAAGTTGTATTGCTGGATGTGATGGTTAAGTTATATGTCAATTTGTTGAGGTTATGGTGTCCAGTTGTTTGATGAAGCATGCCCTGGCTTGATTGTTAACATCAAGCAATTTCATAGACAGATTTTCATGCTGTCACTTGATTGCATCTATAGCTGATTCCATCTACAATCAACCAAGGAGTGTGTCTTCAGCAATTGGGAGCTCTTCTCAGTTGGAGGACTTAAAGCTAGAATGAGGATTTCAGGAGATGGAAAGAAGAATTTCTATCTCTACTTCAGACAATCAGCTTCTCCAGGGAAATTTATCACCCTCATTGGAGTGTCCATCTTGTGACCTGCCCTATGGAAAGTGGACTTATCAATCACTGTGATCATGTGAGTCAATTCCTATAATAAATCTCTTAATATACATATGCCCACATACACATATACATATACATATACATGTATCCTGTCAGTTGTGTTTCTCTGGAGAACCCTGAAAAACACAGATTTTGGTATTGAGAAACAGAATTTTAAGGATGAGATTTCTGAGTTGGTTTGGGATTGTGGGGTTCTCTAATCCGGTTAGATGTAAAGACACTAATGACTCCATTTTCAGTGATCAAGAGGGTGCAGATGGCCCATGGTATGATTTAGCAATAGAGATAAGCAAAATATCACCATTGACTCTTCCTACTCAAATGCCTATAAAAGGTAAGGTGGTAGTGTATTTTATACCTTAGCAGATTTTTGTGAAGTTAAAAAGTATAATGATGTTGGCTGGTTGTTTCTAAATATACTGGATAAGGTTATTTAAGAAAAGCATGAGGGGGGAAGCGGACTTGGTCCAGTGGATAGGGTGTATGTCTACCACATGGGAAGTCCACGGTTCAAACCCCGGGGCTTCCTTGACTCGTGTGGAGATGGCCCATGCGCAGTGCTGATGTGCACAATCAGTGCTGTGCCATGCAGGGGTGTCCCCCATGTAGGGGAGCCCCACGCGTAAGGAGTGTGCCCTGTAAGGAGAGCCGCCCAGCGCTAAAGAAAGTGCAGCCTGCCCAAGAATTGTACTGCACACACGGAGAGCTGACACAACAAGATGACGCAACAAAAAGAGACACAGATTCCCGTGCCGCTGACAACAACAGAAGCGGACAAAGAACACGCAGCGAATAGACACAGAGAACAGACAACTGGAGGGCGGGGAGGGAAGGGGAGAAAAATAAATAAATCATAAAAAAAAAAAGGATGCGCTCAAAGATTTAAATTCCCATCTTAAACACCACATGAATAGGCTGAAAGTTTCTATGTGTGTACTGAAAGGGACTCATTTGTTTTGTAGCTACAGCTTTGATATTTGAAAACCAGAGTCTTATCATGTGAGTAGCTAAATAATGACACAAATTGAATCCTCAACCTTGCAGGGTATCTGCTGTTAAAGAGATAGTATTGATAGGTAAGGAGTGAGATCCTGAATATTGGATCAGGGACATATGGGAGGATCATTAAGATGGCGGGGATATTGAAACCCTAAATTCTTCACTCTGCTATCTCAGGGGTATGTCAGCTATCCATCCCTATGTCACAGTCTAGTCTGCAGAGACCTCGACCAACTTTTCCTTCCACAAGACAGTATTGTGGAAGTCTACTACATTGAGGGCATTATGATGACTTTACCTAGTGAGAAAGATGTGGCAACTATTCTAGACTTATTGGTAATGCATTTGTATGTCAGAGGGTGGGAGACAAATCCAACAAAAATTCAGGACTCAGTGAAACTTCTGGGCATCCACTGGTGTGGGGCATGTAGAGCTATTCCCTCTAAGCTGGAGGATAAGCTGTTGCATCTGGCCTCTCCTCCCCCATCCCTCCCCTCCCCCAAAAAGACACAGTGCCTAGTTGGCCTTTTTGGATTTTGGAGGCAACATTTTCACTCAGGTGTGCTACTCCGGCTCATTTACTGAGTGACTTGAAAAGCTGCTAGTTTGGAGTGGAGACAGGAATAAGCAGAGTCTCTGTAATAGGTTCGGGCTGCTGTGCAAGCTATTCTGCCACTTAGGCCACATATTGAATGGCACTGGAAGTGTCAGTGGCAAATAGAGATGCTGTTTAGAGCCTTCGGCTGTCCTGTATAGGAAAATCACAGCACAGACCTTTAGGATTTTGGAGCAAAGCCCTGCCATCCTTTCCTTTTTTTATTTATTTCATTTTTAATTTTTAAAAAAATTTTACATTAAAAAAAATATGAGGTCCCCCTATACCCCCTACCCCCCTCACCCCACTCCTCCTACATCAACAACCTCTTTCATCATCGAGGGACCTTCACTGCATTTGGTGAATGAATACGTTTTGCAGCACTGCTGCTCCACATGGATAATGGTTTACATTGTAGTTTACACTTTCCCCCAGTCCACCAAGTGGGCCATGGCAGGATACAATGTCCAGCATCTGTCCCTGCAGTGCCATCCAGGACAACTCCAAGTCCTGAAAATGCCCCCACAGCACATCTCTTCTTCCTTCTCCCTACCCTCGGCAGCTCCACATTAGTGCTACAATTTCTTCCCATCCTCTCCTTTTGAGAAATGGCTTTAAGCCAACTACTGAGTCTTAAGAGAGAATGAGTGCTTAACTGTAGCCAACAAGTTCCCTTGAAACCTGAACTGCTCATCACCAACTAGGTGTTGTCTGACCTACCAAGCAAAAAAGTTGGCTTTGCACTGTATTATTCCAATGTCAAATGGAAGTTGTATTTATGAGAGCAGGCCTTGGAGGGGTCCTTGACAATGAGTCTCCTCATTTAAGGGGTTGGAAGTCTTAAAATCAGAGCTGATGAAGGAAGACTTTCTATTTCTACAGAAGAAAGAACAAAGAATTTCTTTCTCTACTTCAGCCCGTCAGATTTTCCTGGGGATTTCAATGTCACCTTCACTGGCATTTCCATTGCAGCCCATCTTATGGACTTCAGAATTGCCAATCTCCAAGGTTACATGAGCCAATTCCTCCAATAAATCTCAATATGTATATATCCTGTTGCGTGTTGTATCTGTTTTTCTGGAGAACCCTGATTAACAAACCTGGTCATGTCTTTAACTTGCTGAGGAATCACCAAACTATTTTCCACAGTGGCAGTACAATTTTATATTCTACCAGCAATGTACGAGGGTTCCTATTTCTCCACATCCTTACCAACAGTTGTTTTTTTTAAATGAGTGTGAAGTGAAATATTCTTCATGCATATATTAATCGTTGTTTGCATATATGTGATTACTTGAATTACCTAAAATTCACTCTTATTGGGTATTTATATCCATTTCTTACCAGTATAAATAAAGCTAGATGAATATTTTATGCTGACAAGTTTGTTGAGATTTCTGATTCTTTATTCTAGGTTCAGGGAATGAAATTATTTGGTCAAAATATGTACTTGTAAGACTTTTAATTGATATTACCAAATTGCATTCCAGATTGATGAATCCAATTTTTATACCCATGAACAACAAAAAAGTGAGCTTTCATTTTTAAAGCATTGAATATTATGAATAATATATTCAGCAAATTTGGTAAGTTAAATATTATCTCCTTGTTATTTGTATTTTCTTGACTATTGGAGAGATTTAATATTTTTCACATCTTTATTATACTTTTTATTTTGTTGTATAAATTTTTTCTTCATGTTTTTAATATAGATTTTAATTTTCTCATTATTACAAATAAACCCATTGTCAGAAGTATGGAAATCTGTCTCCTAATTTATTGTTGCCTTTTATTTTATTTTTTTCCATACCATATTTAAACTTCTTTTTTATTTTTTAAAGATTTATTTGTATATATTTCTCTTCCCTTCCTCCCCCCACCCCCAGTTGTCTGTTCTCTGTGTCCATTTTGCTGTGTGTTCTTCTTTGTCCGCCTCCGTTGTTGTCAGCGGCATGGGAATCTGTGTCTCTTTTTGTTGTGTCATCTTGTTGTGTAAGCTCTCTGTGTGTGCGGCGCCATTCCTGGGCAGGCTGCACTTTTTTTTGTGCTGGGCGGCTCTCCTTCCGGGGCGCACTCCTTGCATGTGGGGTTCTCCTAAGTGGGGGACATCCCTGCATGGCAAGGCACTCCTTGTGTACATCAGCACTGCACGTGGGCCAGCTCCACACGGGTCAAGGAGGCCCGGGGTTTGAACCGCGTACCTCCCATGTGGTAGACTGATGCCCTAACCACTGGGCCAAATCTGCTTCCCTAAGCTTCTTTATTTATTTATTTGTTTGTTTATTTATTTATTTTTAATTATTTCTCTCCCCTTCCCCCCTCCCCCCCAGTTGTCTGTTCTCTGCATCGATTTGCTGCATGTTCTTCTTTGTCTGCTTCTGTTGTTGTCAGCGGCACAGGAATGTGTGTCTCTTTTTGTTGCGTCACCTTGTTGTGTCAGCTTTCTGTGTGTATGGCGCCATTCCTGGGCAGGCTGCACTTTTTTTGCACTGGGTGGCTCTCCTTCCGGGGCACACTCCTTGCGCGTGGGGCTCCCCAACATGGGGGACACCCCTGCATGGCACGGCACTCCTTGCGCGCATCAGCACTGCGCATGGGCCAGCTCCACACGGGTCAAGGAGGCCCGGGGTTTGAACCACGGACCTCCCATGTGGTAGACGGATGCCTTAACCACTGGGCCAAGTCTGCTTCCCTAATAAATCAATTTCATTGAGAAATGCAAGTGAAATAGAAGACATCCATTTAAAATGCCAGTATGATGAATTTTGACAGATGTATTCACCTGTGTGTCCTCCACCACAACTAAGACATGGAACATTTACATTTTTCCAGTAAACAATGGAGGCATAGCAAGGTGATGCTTTCTCCCTGAAGACCGTGGCATTCCAGGATTGGCTGCTGGGGATCCTTGTTCCTTGACTTTTCTAACATATAGCAATGCATGTGGTAATGTCTTCTCTTTTCTCCTCCAATTCCAGTGACTTCCAATTTCTTCCTCTTCCTGTGGCTTCCCCTTCCTTGTCCAATTTCCTTTGCTTATAGTGACTTCAGCCATACTGGATTAATGCCCACTCTTACTCAGTTTAGGCACACCTTAACCAATAGCATCTTCAAGGGTCCTATGTACAAATGGGTTCACATCCATAGGACCAGGAGTTGGGATCCAATATGACTTTTCTGGGGGACATGTTTCACGCCCCCAACAGTAAGTGTATGTTTACCTTTATAAGAAGCTACCAAAATCTTTCCTAAGGGATATGACATTTTACATTCCCTCCAGAAAATTATAGGAGAGTTCCAGTTGCTGCGCATCCTCACCAACATGTGGTGTTAATAGTATTTTAAAATTTAGTTTCTTTTGGGTGTGTGGTGGTGTCTCATTGTGGTTTTAGTTTGAATTTCCTTAGAGACTAATGATTGAGACTTGTTGGGCTAATTTGTTCTTTTTCTAGTTTCTTAAGGTAGAAGCCAAGATCACTGATTTTGGATTTTTCTTCTATCTAATATTATAAGAATTTTAATGCTATATGTTTTTCTCTAAATACTATTATCTTCTCACAAATTTTGACATTGTGTCTTCATTATTAAAAATATTTTCTAATTAATTCCTTCTACCTATTGGTTGTTATCAGTAGATTGTTTAAGTTTTGATTATTTTGGAATTTTCTAGATACCTTAATGTATTTGATTTATAATTAAAACTCTTTTTTTGTGGTTAAACACCACAGTTCATAAAATTTCAGTCATTTGAAATTTATGAGCCTTGTTTTATGGCCCAATGTATGATCTAACTTGGTGAGTATTTTATGTGCCATTGAAAAGAATGTATTAATATATTTTATAGTTATTGAGTATAGGGTTCTATAGATTTCAATTAGGTGAAAGTTTTGTTGATAATGTTTTTCAGATCTTTTATATCTTTACAGACATTTGACTAGTTATATGATCATATACAGAGAAAGAAGTGCTAAAATCTCTAATATGGTTTTGGTGAGTTTATTTCTCCCATTTGTAACTTTTTCACTTCATGTGTATTGAAGATCTTTTATTAGGGGCATGTATATTTACAGATGCTATAACTTCCAGATGTATTGATTTTTTTTTAAGAAGCTACCAGGGCTTGAACTCAGGACTTTGCACATGGGAAGCAGGCACTCAACCACTGGCTACATCTGCTCTCTATGTATTGATTCTTTAATCATTATGAAATTCCCTTTTTGGTCCTAGTAATATTCCTTGTCTTAAAGTCTGTTTAGTCTGTAATTAATATAGCCATACTGTCATTCTTTTGATTAGTGTTCGCATGGTATTCCCTCTTTTTATTTTCAATCTGTTTATGCCTTTGTACTTAAAGTGAATTTCTTGCAGACAGGTATACAACTGAATCTACCCTTTTTGTTAATCTAATATGACAACCTCTGCCTTTAAAGGTATCTAGTCTATTTACATTTAATGTAATCGTTGGTATCGTTATATTTAGTTCTGCCATTTTATTAATTTTTTTCTCATCTGTTTTATATACTTCTATTTTGTATTAGCTCTATGCCTCTTGCTCTACTGTTGATGTCTTACTATGTTGACCATGATGATATAGCTTTGAAGAACTTTGCCAAATATTTTCTTCACCAGTCTCATTAGGAGAGGGAACATACTGAGGAACATGAAGCTTCAGAACTAACAAGGTGACCAAATCTTCCTTCAGAATATCAAGAAAACAAAGAGACAACTGGGAAAGCAGGCTGAGAGTAATAGAAAGTGCATTACACTTGGAAAAAGGGTGAATTAGTCACTACTGGAACTGTACAAACTGACCACTTATGTGATTTCATTGAGACCCATTAACTGAATGAGCATGAGAAGTCCATCAAATAATTGGGTGACTATGCAACCAACTTACTCAAGAAGGGGGCCCTGAATTATTGTTTGGTAGAGTATCTCTTTGACAAACATACTTTGGGAAACAGTCATGATGAGAACTAAACCATATGCTGGCCTCCCAGAGCCACGGGGTGACTTCTGTGGTTATCACAGTAGTGCATGCATGTTGGGTTTACCTTTTCTGTAAGTTGTATCAACATCCACCAAGTTCTTTCATTTGTACCCTTCCTTCAAATAAGGTAATTTGTTACGCTCCCCCAATGAAGCATTTTTCTTTAACCCATTATCCTTTGCACTATTATTGTTGTCTATGTATAGTGCCTATGTACATTGGAAAACCAACAATTCAATATTGATAGCTTTTACTTTAAAAAGTGTTATATGTTTTAAATAATCTATGTAGGACAAAAGGAAAAAATATATTTTATAGTTATTATACCAGACACTGTTTATCCATTCTTGTAGATCCAAGTAACAGTCTTGTGTTATTTCCCTTTGGTATGATGTATTCTCTGTAGCATTTCTTAAAATGAAAGACTCTTGTCCAGAAATTCTGTTTTCGTTTATTTGAAATCTATTTTGCTTTCATTTTGGAGAATAGTTGTGCTGGATGTAGAATTCTTAGTTGAGAGTTTAATTTCTTTCAGCATGTTGAATATATCTTTAAATATATAGATTTTGATGAAAAGAACCAGCAGTTAGTTATATCTTTATTCCTTGTATATATAATGTGTTATTTTTGTTGTTGCTTTCAGGTTTTCTCTTTGTCTTTGGCTCTCAATGGTTTGGTTATGAGGTACTTTGTTATGACTTCCTTTGCTTTTATTTTGCTTTGGGTTTGTTGAGCTTTTGGATCTATAAATTAATGTTTTTAACCAAATTTGGGGAGTTTTTGGCCATTATTTTTTTGAAGTTTTTTTCATCTTACTTCTGGGACTTCATTTACACATATACTGGGCTTGATATAGTCTCATGGATATTTGGGGCTCTGTTCCTTTTTCTTCAACCTTTTTTTTCTCTCTTTGTTGTTTGGGCTGGATAATTTCTGTTGAGCTGTCATCAAGTTTACCAATCATTTATGCTGCCCTCTCAATTCTCTTGTTGATGTTCCAGAATGTGCAGAATGTATACTACCACAACTAGATTTCTTCTTGCCCTTATTCTCCTCCTGTCTTGTTATCTACCTTGGCATGAGCATGGAATATAGGTAATAAAATTTCAAAAAGCTCACATTCATCTGTCACCAGCACTATATAGCATATATCCATAAACCTATTTTATGGCTCTAGAATCATTTTCTTAACCTTCTTTACTTTTTTCCCTCCTCTGCTACTAGCATTAGCAGGTGGCTTTCTTTGGGGCACCATTTAAAAAATCATTTTATGAATGCTACTTCATCTAGAAAGCAAACAGAGCTTTAAAGCTATTTTGAGTTGTGGGAACTGGGTTGTCAGCTGTGTTCCCTCATTACTTAAATGAATTATTTTAGTTCACCAGCTTTACATAGTATGCAATTCCAATTTGTGTTTCAGTAAATTTTAAAATTTGAGAACAACAAGAGTCTGCTGTTTTGAAGTTTAAAAATATTAATTAGGCTATTTCCTTAATTGTCTGTCAGTCTAATTTATGTTGGTTCTTTCTCAGTGGAATCCCAAGATCATTGAGGAATAAAAGGTACTGAGGTATTTTGAAATATAGGAGCATAAAGGAAGACAAGATTCACAGTAGAACTGGAAATTGCAGCCATTATTTCTCTCATAGTCTTGTTTACTTAGGACAAGTAGCCATATTTTCTCTTCTTTATTTTAGGGTCTGACCTCTGGCTTTATAGGAGACTTGCTTTACATGGTCTCCTATTTTTTTTTTTTATAAGAAAATAACATGGCTAGGCCTAGGAATAGTTGTGAAATAAATGAAGTGTATTGTCAGTGACCTCAAAATGCTCCTGTGTCTTCCATTGTTTGCAACATGCTTCCTTTCTTTCCCTTCCCTTCTTGCTGAGTAAGACTATTAGTATAAGTATTAGTATAAGTAGTATAAGCCAATGTGATAGCAGAGTTTTGTCCTCTTTTACAGGAGCAACACTACTGCCAATGGAACTGATGGCATTTAGAAGAGCTGATATGTCCCCCGTTCCTCCTGCCAGCCCAGGCCAACCTGTGGGTCTCTCTCTTAAAAAACAAACAAATATATATATATATATACACTCACATATATAAATATATATATATATTTTAAAGATACTTGGAGTATATAAATGTTACATAAAAAAGATAAGTTATTCCCATATGCCCCTCTCCCTCCCCTCCCACATTTTCCCACATTAACAACATCCTTCATTAGTGTGGTGTATTTGTTACAATTGATGAAACATATTGGAGCACTGCTACTAAGCATGGATTATACTTTACACTGTAGTTTACACTCTCCGCTGTGCAGTTTTGTAGGTCATGGTAAGATATACAATGGCTTGTTTCTGCATTGCAATGTCATTCAGGACAGTTCCCACGTCCTGAAAATGCCCCCATATTGCACCTGTTTTTCCGTCTCCCTCCTCTCAGAACCTCCAGTGGCCACTGTCTCCACATCAATGATATTAAGTTCTGCATTGCTAGAATCACAGTAAGTCTGCAGTAGAATAAGAGTAAGTCTACCCTAGTCCATATTTTATTCCCCACTCCTGAGGATTCTGGGATGGTGATGCCCAGTCCACCGCTAATTGAGAGGGTGCTTTGGTTGTAAAATAAACCAGATCTGAACATCTCCACTTTTTAACTTGAAGATCTATTTACTCTTATAAGAAGCTTCTAAAGAAGTACATACACTAAGATTTCCAATTCACTGTACCTTAAGCCAGTGGCCAGCAAACCTTTTCTGTAAAGGGCCAGATAGTAAATATTTTAGACTTTACAGGTGCTATGGTATCTTAGTTTGACAGGACTTCTATAATAATTACCATGCAATGGGTTGGTTTAAACAAGAATTTATTGGCTCATATTTAAGATGCCTGAAGTCCAATTCAAGGTGTCAGCAAGGCCGTGCTCTATCCTGCTGTCTCCTGGACAGGGCCTCCATCACAGGGCCTCCATCACAGGACCTCCATCACAGGGCCTCCATCACAGGGCCTCCATCACAGGGCCTCCATCACAGGGCCTCCATCACAGGGCCTCCATCACAGGACCTCCATCACAGGGCCATCTCTCTCTCCCCTTGTGTCTGCTTTTCTGCTTCCACGGACTTCATGCCTCTCCTGACTCCTGGCTTCTTTCCGTAGCTTTCTCTGATGACTGTTTCTGAATTTCCACTTTTTATAAGGCCTTCACTAATATCAGTAAGACCCATCCTGCTTCACTTTGACCATACCTTAAACAAATAACATCTCCAAAACGTCTTATTTACAAATTGGCTCACGCCCACAGGAACATGGATTAACATGAAAAGCCTATCTTTTGTCGAGATCCATGATTCCATCTACCACATATGGTGTTTGTTGTAGCTCCTCAAATCTGCGGCAATAGTGTGAATGGAGTCATACCCAATTTATCAACAAATGCATGTGGGTGTGTTCCTATACATCTTTTATTTACAAAAAACAGGTGGCAGGTTGAATTGGCCACACCTGTCTTAAACCCAAGATTACCTATTCTTTTGGGTTGTTTTATTTTCCATCTCTCCCATCTCTAGTTCCTCTAAAACTAAACACTAAAATAAAATATAATGGGTGTTCCACAGTGCAGAGATGTAACAAAATATGACTCTGAGATTTTAGCTCCTTTAGGAGCTTTTTCTCCTGTTACTGTGTCTAACTCTTAGCTTTGGAATTGTTTTAAGTTATTTCTAGGACTCTGTTTCTAGTCACTGAATATGACTTCAGGAACTAAAGACAAGGCATTCTCAAGGGAAGGCAGATGTCTTGAAATTTTACTTACCATCTGGTCAAACACAGTGAGAATCAATTGTCTTTGAGGACAAGGTGTGACCACCTGTTCTTTCTTGCAGATTGAGAATTTACTGTTTCAGGAATATAAAAGAGTGTTTGCCCAGAGCTATGACAGTTAGGCCTATTTTAAAAGGTTGAGCAAACAGCTCCTCAAGTTGGAATGTGACCAAAGTTACCTTGTTCTATAAACTGCCTGCTGCTTCCTACCCAGATAATTACCAGAGTCTAATTTACAGATACTTGTGGGAATGGAAGTTGATTGAGTGGCTGCCCACAGAACTAGAATTAGATTTTATCAGGGGTTGAGTAGAAGCACGTTTGTTCTCAGAAGAAATCCAGAAAAGTAACTAGTTAAGAAATATAACAGCAAGGAAAGTTATCAATAGGACATTCCAGTATTTAAAAGCATTGGCTCTAGAGTTAGACAATCTGGATTTGGATCCTTATGCTATACTTATTAGGTAGTAGAATAGAGAGTTCAAACTCTCAAGTTCCTCACCTGTAACATCAACAAAATAGGAGAATCTATCTCAAAGTGTTGATTAAATTAAAAATGCCTATAGAGCATTTAGCTCAGAATCTGGAACATGATAAATAATAAATGTTAGCTATTATTATAATATTCTAATTTATGCTTTCGATGTATGCTTATCTTAAATTTTCTTCTCTATTCAACACTTGTGAATAAACATTTTTACTTTCCTCATTTGCTCAAGGTTATTGAAGATTTCTGGAGTGCTATTTGATTCTTTACCTTATAGAATAGGAAACTGAAGTCTACAAATATAACTGAATCACCTAGGATTAGACATTGATAGAATCAGAATTAAAACTTAGCTAAGTGATCCTTTTATTTATATAGAATTTCCCAAATTTAAGCCTCTCCAGAAGGCTGTACCGATTCTCTGACTCAACTTGGATCTCATGCTGTTCCACCAATCTTAATATCAAAGTTAAAGTTATAAATAGGATGACCTTTGCCAAATTACATCCCCCTGATATCAGTTTTTCATTTATAAAATGAGAAGATTGGTATACAGAGATGATCGCTCTGTTTTCCTCCAGTTCTGAAATTCTGAATCTAAAGGATTTGTAGAGAAACATTATGGACCTGAAGGAGGGCCTAGAAGTATTCAAGGCCATGGTTAGTGTTAGAGGCTTGCAGTAATTAACAAGCTGTAACTCAATTTCCCCTGATATGCTCTGGGGAAAGCCTAATCCCATCCCCCATAAACCTATGCGTCTAAGGGCACGGCACTTCCCCACAGGTTAAACAAAGAAACCACATAGAGACAGGAGTAAAGGGAAATGGAAACCTTCCCTACCTGCATATCAGAGGGAGACAAAATCCCTACAGATCAAAGAAACATCTGCCCCTGCAGCATTCCAAGAAACCACAGCTCCCTAACCCACTATCTTCTAGTCACTATCAGGGAAAGTTTTCACTTCTAGGGCTTCCTATTGGTCCCTGCACCTCACTTGGACCCTTAGCCCCCTCCCACTAACTATCATTTCCCCACCTAGGAAAGTTCTGTATAAATTCAAGTCCCCCTTCCAGGAGTGGGCTGAAATCTCTCTTCAGACCCCCCCCCATGCTGGTGGTGGGGGTGCTGAAGTCTGTTCTTCTGGTCCTTTCTGTTGGGAGAGCTTCCCAATAAATTCTTCCTCTGCCTGTGGTCATATCAGTCTCTGTGTCCCAGTAAGCGCTGTTTTTCTCCAACAGTTAGCTAATGTCATTTTCATAAGATGATGGTAGAGAATTAAAGGGGTACTCAGGTTTGCAACTATTACTGAGATGGGGCTTCCTGCAATAAGTCCTTGCTGTTGTATTTGATGGCCATAATAGACAACCCCTGGAATTTGTATTGCTCCTCTTAGACACAAACGAAGGATCTGTGATTTTAGCATTTGAGGAAAGCTTAACTATATAATGGCAAACAGCCAAGTGTGTAAATGAGGACCTTTCTTAAAAGGCTGATAAACATATATAGCTCCGTCTTTTTAGCTGAGGGAAGGGAAGAGTGACTGCGGCAGTTTGAGCCCACTCTAGTCTCTGGTGGTCAGAAGCCAGGCAGGTGATTTTTCTTAAGCATACAGGTGAGGGGAGACCTTAGACTATGTTGATCACATCTTTTCAGGGTTGCACCTTGGGAAAATAAAATCAGATGCTTTTTATTTGGGTGGAGAATTCGCTTATTGGCTTTGGTGGCTTTTTTCATTTGCCTACCTCTTCTCAGTTTCTCTAAATCACAGCCCAATCTCAAGAGGGTCATGTTTTAGGAAGTTAAATCTGTTGGACAACTTTCTTGGAATTTAAGTCATAGAAAGATCCTTATAGAGTTTCAAGTTCCTGGAGGAAAAGTTATTATTAATGTGAATCATTAATTAGAAGTAGAATATATTTTTGTCTGTTTGTATAAAGAAAAATATTTGCCCCCTAATTTTTATACTTTAGGAATTTGGATCCAGAAATTATTTAATATTATTTTAGCTCAATTAACTCATATACTATAATGGGGATAAATTATCCTTTTTAATTTTATAGAGAAGAGTAGAAATAAACTTGCAGTCTTTGGAAGTTCATTTAAATATATGTGATTCCATTATACTAGGGAGGAATTCTCTTTGATAGTAGGTGAGAACCTCTCTCACCTACTGAAATGAAAAAATGTAGATAAAGTAAAAAGTGACAAGGAGAAAATTATTCCCAGTTAATTAAAAGATATGAAAACTGTTCACACTTAATGCATATAATTCAAATGAGTTAATATGCATAAAAACTTAGAATAGTCCCTGACACATAATATGTGCTTTATATATGCTAGTTGATATTGTTGTTATTATTCTGTCAGAGAAGGATGCAATTGTAGATAAAAATAAGAGCAGGTTTTCCTATTTATTGGACTATATGACTTTCATTTAAAACCTGTCTTTGATAACACTTAGCAGCAGGTGCCATTAGAATAAAAAAATCTAGGGGCCTAATTTGTTGTTGAAAATTGAAGAACTGACATACTTATGGGGTTTGCTATTAGTTTTTTCAGTTGTTTAAGGAAATGAGTACATACCTTTTATCTTTCAGAGAGTTAACAACAAAAGGACAGCAAGCATATTCTGCTCACCAGGATAAGTTATTTTGTTCAATTGTTAAGTATAATTGCAATTGACAAATGTCTTGAAACCAAACACCAGAATTTTCTCCATGTTTAAGAATTTTGACTCTCAGATTGTCTCTCAGGCGCATGGTCAATATAAAGCAGTCTTTTTCTCTAATACAACTTTATGCTTCCCATTTAATATTCAGGGTGGCACCAAAACTTGTAGTGGTAACATTTATTGAGTGCTTTAGAGTTTACAAAGTGCAGTCACATCTGTTGCCCCATTTACCACCTTTACTCTCATTTTAGCTGTAATTCACAGAAGTAGCTTACCCAGCTCCCTCCAGTGCAAAACTGTGAGATCACTACTCTTTTAACTGCATCACAGCTTCTTGAAGGTCACTGTGCTTGTGTGTTTAGATGCAATACCTAAAAGAAAGTAACAGCTTTTAACAGTAATTCAGTGACTTTTTCTTTGCTTACTTTCCACTTGAAAGCACGGTTATGGTATTTGACATTTCTCCTTTTTTCTAGCAGTAGTATCTGAGGTTGGAAGCATGAAGGCTTAGAGACTTTTAGTTTCCTGACTTGAAGCAAATGCCATGCAATGTATTGGTTTAAACATGGGAATTTATTGGCTCATGGTTTTGAGGCTAGGAAAAGTCCAAAATCAAGGTATCATTGAGGCATTGCTTTCTCTGAGAAGACTGTGTCATTCTGGGAGTGGCTGCCAGCGCTCCTTGCACCTTCACTTATCAGTCATGTGGCAATGCACACGGGGGCATTGGTTCCATTGACTTCTGGCTGCTCCCACCGTGGCTTTCCCTCTCTGTGTCTGAATATCATTCTGCTTATAAAGGACTCCAGTAATAGGATTAAGATCCATCCTGATGGAGATGGGCCACACCTTAACTGAAGGAACCTCATCAGAGGTCCTCCTTAAGCACGTCTGAAGCATGGCAACTTAAGACTTTGCCTGGAAAAGTCTGTCAGAATCAACTAATGAAAGGACAAATCCTACTTGCTTGGAACTCTGGAGGATGATAGAGACTGGAGAAGGACTCCACAAATGCTAAATCGAACAAAACAAAAATAGTTTCCAAGATCAGATGGATATTTCTGTTCTGGAACTGCCAGTCTGGACACCTCCCCCTGATTTGGCTTCATGCAGCTAGAGAGCCGCACCAAGGCAGCACATCTGAGGTTAACTATAGAACAGCTCACAGCAGTGATTTAGAACCCCATGCATTTCCAGGCATAGGGACCCACATCCACAGAAACCCAAGGTGCAACACAAGCAGCTGAGTAGTGCCACATAGAAGAGAAGCAACAGGAAAATAGAGACCACAACAGGACTGTTAGTAAGAGGTGCACACGTTCAATCCAGTCTGTTCACTGGACCACCTAAATGCGGACAATACATTTCTGGATTGATTCTATCTGGGTTCCCAGAGAAGGATATCCTAACTGGGAAGAAACTGGAGGCAGAAAAGTCTCAGGAAAAAAAAGGTGGGGTTGGGCAGGGTGGGAAACTGAACTGCTTTGACAGGATGGGTAGCACTGAAAAGTATAAGGAAAAAGGGCACTAAGTGAGGGAGAAAATGTAAACATATCATAGGAGCTAGGGAGAAAAAATTCTGCACAAAAACAAACAAAACAGATCAAGATTCCTAGAGAAGGAACAGAGGAAAGGAAACTTTCTCTGAGAGGTAAAATAATTGCACAAAAAGTGAAATCTTAAAAAAATTGTACTGCATATCCAGGGCAAGAATTAGATGAAGAAGAGCTAGGAAAATCAGAGCAGTTAAACTTGGGCTACTCTAAACATTCTGAATAAGGTGGACTAAGTGTCAAAGAAGAGCCCTTTACAATAAAGACTAAAAGAATCAAATATTTAATAATAAACTTAACCAAGGACATAAAGGACCTGAAAACAATAAACCTTTGCTAAAAGAAACAAAAGAAGACCTAAATAGATGGAAGGACATTCCATGTTCATGGATTGGAACACTAAATATTAAAAAGATGTCAATGAATTCTACCCAAACTGATTTACAGATTCAATGCAATCCCAACAAAAATTCCAACAGCCTTTCTTGCAGAACTGGAAAAGCCAATTGATCAAATTTGGAAGTGTAAGGGTCCCCAGATAGCCAAAAATATCTTAAAAAAAAAAAAAGGAAAGAAGTTGGAGGACTTTCATTTCCTGACTTTAAAGCCTAGTACTTAGCTATAGTGGTAAAAACAGCATGGTACTGGCATAAAGACAGATTGACCAATGGAACTGAATCACAACTCAGAAATGGACAGTTACCACTAACTATGGTCTATACTGTACATCTAGTATATTTTTTACATACCCCCTATTATTAACACAGTACATCTTTGGCATTGAATATTACAGTATTGCTGTTGACTATAGTCCATAGGTTACATTAATTTTTCTCATGCTTCTCCACATTTTTATTACCTTGCAATAGTGATGTACATTTGTTTTAGTTCATCAGAGGACATTCTTATATTCATACTATTAACCACAATTCTCATCCATCTCTGGATTCACTATATTATTCAGTCCCTAGATTATTCTCTAGCTTTCTTTCAGTTAACATTTACATCCCTAGACTACTCTTTTCAGCCACAATCCTATTTATAAACTAGCTGCATTAGTTGTACTCACTGCAATTTGTTACCATCAACTCTATTCATTTCCACACTTTTACAGTCAAGTAATTAAAACTTCTATATACATAAAGCATCAGTACCTTCTCAGTTCTCCTCTTATCTCCTAATAATTTATACTCTAGGTTTTAACTACATGCATTTATTTTTTGTATTTAGTTCATATTAGTGAGACCATGCAATATTTGTCCTTTGTGTCTGGCTTTCTTCACTTAGCATAATGTCTTCAAGGTTCATCCATGTTATCAAATGTGTCCCAATTTTATTTCTTCTTACAGCAGCATAGTATTCCATCAACTGTATATACCACTTTTGTTTATCCATTCATCAGTTGGTAGACACTTGTGTTGTTTCCATATTTTGGCAACTGTGAATAATGCTGCTATGAAAATCGGTATGCAAACATCTTTTTGTGTCACAGTTTTCAGTTCTCTGGATATATTCCTAGTAGAGGAATTGCTGAATCATATGACAGTTCTATATTTAGCTTCCTGAGGAACTGACAAAATGTCTTCCACAGAGGCTGAACCATTTTACAATCTTATCAACAGTGATGGAGTGTTCCTATTTCTCCACATTCTCTCCAGCACCTATTGTTTTCTGTTTTTTAAATAATGACCATTCTATGTAGTGTGAGATGATAACTCATTGTCATTTTGATTTGCATTTCCCTAAAAGCTAGTGATATTGAATATTTTTCATGTTTTTTATTTTTTTTACCATTTTGTATTTCCTCTTTGGACAAATGTCTATTTAAGTCTTTTGCCCATTTTAAAAATTGGATTGTGTACTCTTTTATTGTTGAGTTGTATGATCTCTTTATATAGAATGAAGATCAAGCCCTTATTAGATATGTAATTTCCAAATATTTTCTCCCATTGAGTGGGCTGGTTTTTCAACTTTTTGATGAAGTCCTTTGGATCACAAAAGTGTTAAGTTTGAGGAGGTCCCATTTATCTGTCTTTTCTTTCATTGCTTGTGCTTTTGGTGTGAGGTTTAAGAATCCACCACCTACCACCAGGGCTTGAAGATGTTTCCCTATATTTTCTACTAGGAGTTTTATGGTTCTAGCTTTTATATTTAGATCTTTGATCCATTTTGAGTTAATTTTTATGTAAGGTGTGAGATGGAGTTCTTTTTCTTTCTTTTGGATATAGATATCCAGTTCTCCCAGCACTATTTATTGAATAGACTGTTCTGCCCAGCTGGGTGGGTATGACAGCCTGGTCAAAAATTACTTGACCAGTGTAGCAGTTTGATATTGTTTATGAATTCCAAAAAGAGCTATTGGATTATGTTTGTAAAGTTGTCTGTTCCTCTGGGCATATTAGATTTTATTAACTTCAGAGGTTTCATTTTTGCTTGATTTCATTATGACTAATGCTTTGATTGGGCTACATCTGTGGATGTTGAGTCCTCGCCCCCTTGGTGGGTGGGGACTCACAGAGAACCCACACAGCAGAGGAGGGAGGTTGGAGTTTTTGATGCTGGAGCTAGGGGGAAGTACTTATACAGGAGAAGAACACAGAGGAATAAAGATGGCTCCACAGACATGGCAGAGGTCCTGGGAAGAGAGAGAGCTGATGGTCTACAGCTGACCCTGTGGAAAGAGCAGAGCAGCTGAGCCCAGAGAGGAATTAGCCCTGGGAGACTAGACTTATCCCAGCCTACAGCTGATATTGGAAGAAGCTGGGACCATGGAGCCTTAAGAGGAAGAGGGAGGCTGAATCCTTGCAGCCATCTTGCTCCAAATGTGGCAACAGACTTTGGTGAGACAAGTAACTTATGCTTTACTAGTAACTGTAAGCTTCTACCCCAGATAAATACCCTTTATAAAAGCCAATGGATTTCTGGTATTTTGCATCAGCACCCCTTTGGCTGACTAATACAAGCATAGATATGAGGGTCTGTTTCTGAACCATCTATTTGGTTCCATTGGTCTATGTGTCTGTCTTTTTGCAAGTACCATGCTGTTTTTACCACTGTAGCTAGGTAATATGATTAAAAGTATGGAAGTGACAGTCCTCTAACTTTGCTCTTCCCTTTTAAGATGTTTCTGGTTATTCAGGGCCCTTTACCTTTCCAAATAAATTTGGTAATTGTGTTTTCCATTTCTTTAAAAAATTCTGGTGGAATTTTTAAAATCAGGATTGCAATGAACTTGTGTATCAGTTTGGATAGAACTGACATCTTAGTGATATTTAGTTTTCCAATCCATGGGCAAGGAGTGTTATTCCATTTATTTGGGTCTTTTAAAAAATTTCTTTTAGCAATGCATTGTAGTTTTCTGGATACAAGTACCTTATGTTTTTGGTTAGGTTTATTCCTAAATATTTGATTCTTTTAGTCACTAGTGTAAATGGAGTATTTTCCTGACTTCCTCCTCAGATTGCACATTACTTGTGTATAAGAGCATTACTGATTTTTGCATATTAATCATGTATTCTGACACTTTGCTGAAATAATTTATTAGTTCCAGCAACATTGTTGTAGATTTTTTCAGGACTTTCTAGTTATAGGATCATATCATTGGTGAATAGAGAAAGTTTTACTTCTTCCTTTCCCATTTGGATGCCTGTTATTACTTTTTCTTGCCTGATTGCTCTAGCTAGGTCCTCTAGCACTATATTGAACAGAAGTGGTGACAGTGGGCATCCTTGTCTTGTTCCTGATCTCAACAGGAAAGCTTTCAGTCTTTCACCATTGAGTAAAGTGTTAGCTGTGGGATTTTCATATATGGCTTTTTATCATATTGACCAATTTTCCTTCAATTCATATATTTTGTAGTATTTTTATCAAGAAAGGACACTGTATTTTGTCAAATGCTTTTTCTGTGTCAATTTATAGGATCATGGTTTTTCTTCTTTGATTTATTAATGTGGTCTAGTATCCTGACTGATTTTCTTGTGTTGAACCATGCTTGCATGCTTGGTATAAAACCCACTTGATCATGATGAAAAGCTCTTTAATGTATAGTTGGATTCTATTAGCAAGTATTTTATTGGGGATTTTTGTGTCTGTATTTATTAGGGAAATGGGTCTGCAATTTTCTCTTTTTCATTGTATCTTTATCTGGTTTTGTTATTAGGGTGATGTTGGCTTCATAGAATGAATTTGGTAGCATTCCTTCTTCTTCCATTTTTTGAAAGAGTTTGAATAAGATTGGTATTAATTCTTTTTTGAATGCTTGGTAGAACTCACCAGTGAGTTCTGTGAATTTCATTTTGGGGAGTTGTTTGAAAACTGTTTCAATCTCTTGCTATTGTTTGTTGAGGTCTTCTATTTCTTCTAATGTCAGTGCACATTGTTTGTATGTTCCTAGGAATTTTCTCATTTTATCTACATTGTCTAGTTTGTTGGTGTTTATAGTTGTTTATAGTATTCTTTTATGATTTCTTTTATTTCTGTGGGATCAGTAATAATGTCCCCTTTTAAATTTTTTATTTCATTTATTTGCATCTTCTCTTTTTTATTGTCAGTCTAGCTAAGGGTTTGTTGATTTTGTTAATCTTGAAGAAACAACTTTTGGTTTTGTTAATTCTCTCTACTGTTTTTTTTTAAATTTTTTGTTCTCTGTTACATTTATTTATGCTCTGATGCTTATTATTTCATTCTTCTGCTTGCTTTGGGAATAGTTTGCTATCATTTTCTAGTCCTGCATCCTGTATAGTTAGGGCATTCATTTTAGTTTTTTCTTCTTTTTAAGCAAAGGCCCTGCCTTTGCTGCATCCATAGGGTCTGATATGTTGTGTTCTTGTTTTTATTTGTCTCAAGATATTTCTTGATTTCTAATGCAATTTCTTCTTTGACCCACTGATTATTTAAGAGCATGTTGTTTAATGTCCATATATTTGTGGATATTCCATTTTTCTGCTTGTTTTTAATTTTCAACTTCATTTCATTATGATCAGAGAAAGTGCTTTGTATAATTTTGATCTTACTGAGATCAGCTTTGTGACCCAACATATGATCTATTCTGGAGAAAGAGCCATGACTAATTGTGAAGAATGCATATCCTGCTGTTTTGGGATGCAGTGTTCTGTATATATCTATTATGTTTAGTCCATTTATCAGATTATTCAAACTCTGTTTCTTTATTGATCCTCTACCCAGATGTTCAATCCCATGCTGAGCGTGGTGTATTGAAATATCCAACTATTATTGTAGAGATTTCTATTTCTCCCTTCAGTTCTACCAGTGTTTGCCTCATGTAATTTGGGGCATCCAGATTAGGTGCATATATACATTTATAATTATTGTTTCTTCCTGGAAAATTGCCCTTTTAAAATTTATAATATACTTCCTTGTCTCCAATAACAGTTTTGCTTTTATAACCTATTTCATCTGGTATAAGTTTGGCTACTTTTTTTTTTTCATGAATGGAATATATTTTTCTAGCCTTTCACTTCTAAGGTAAGTCTCTTGCAGACAGCATATAGATGGCTTGTATTTTCTTATCCATTCCACCAGTCTGTGTCTTTTGATTGGGGAGTTTAAGCCATCAACACTCAATGTTATTACTGTAAAGGCAGTTCTTACTTCTTCCCATTTTGACCTTTGGGCTTTATCATATTTTATTTTCACCACTCTTTTGACAATTTTAGTTACTTTTACTGATATAATCTTCATCTCTAGGCTCTCTTCCAAGCCTCTCTCTCCTGTCTGTTCTTTACAGGCTGTAGCACACCCTTTAGTATTTCCTGCAAAACCAGTCCCTTGGCTACAAACTCTCTCAGTTTTTATTTATCTGTGAATATTCTAAACTCATCCTTATTTTTGAAAGACAATCTTGCTGGATATAAGATTCTTGGTTGGCAGTTTTTCTTTTGCAGTATCTTAAATATATCTTACCACTGCCTTCTTGCCTCCATAGTTTCTGATGAGAAATCAGCATTTAATCTTATTGAGTGCCCTTTGTATGTGATGCATCACTTTTCTCTTGATGCCCTAAGAATCTTCTCTTTGCTTTTGGTATTTGACATTCTAATTACTATGTTCCTCAGAGGATGTGTGTTCACATTTATTCAGATGGGCATACATTGTGCATAGATGGATATCTATGTCTTTCAATAGGGATGGGAAATTTTCTACCTTTATTTCTTCAAATATTCCTTCTGTCCTTTCTCCTTATTTTCTCCTTCTGGGACACTTATGACACATATGTTTGTATATCTCTTGCCATTGTTTAGTTCCTTGAGACCCTGTTCAATTTTTCTATTCTTTTCTTTATCTGTTTTTGTATGTTTGCTTTTGGAGGCCATGTCTTCAAGCTCACAGATCCTTTCTTCTGCATCCTCAAATCTGCTGTTATATGCCACCAGTATAGTTTTTTTTTTTTAAAGATTTATTTCTCTCCTCTTTCTCTCCCCCTCAGTTGTTTGCTCTCTGTGTCAATTCGTTGTGTGTTCTTCTGTGACCACTTCTATCCTTATCAGCGGCACCAGGAATCTGTGTTTCTTTTTGTTGTGTCATCTTGTTGTGTCAGCTCTCCGTGTGTGTGGTGCCATTCTTGGGCAGGCTGCACTTTCTTTTGCACTGGGCAGCTCTTCTTACGGGGCACACTATTTATGCATGGGGCTCCCCTACTTGAGGGACACCCCTGTGTGGCAGGACACTTCTTGCATGCATCAGCACTGCACATGGGCCACCTCCACATGGGTCAAGGAGGCCCAGGGTTTGAACCACAGACCTCTCATGTGGTAGACAGATGCCCTATCCATTGGGCCAAGTCCATTTCCCTCCAGTGTAGTTTTAATTTCATTTATTTTGCTTTTCATTCCCATAAGATCTATTTTTTCTGTGTCTGTGTAGCAGTTTGATATTATGTATAAATTCTAGAAAAAGATATTGGTTATGTTTGTAAACTAATCTGTTCTTCTGGGCGTGATCCCTTTGATTATATTAAATTCAACTGAGATGTCTTTGATTAAACTATGTTAAGATTAGGGCTTTGATTCAACCACATCAGTAGGGTATAACTCAGTTTAAGTCTCTGCCCCCTTGGTGGGCTATATAAACAGACACTCAAGAAGACACACCAGAGGTTCCAGGGGCAAGATGGTGGCTGAGTGAACTTGCCTGGTAATGTCTCCGCAGGGGGCGGCTGGGCAGCATTGAAGGCTCTTTGGGACTGCGCTGTTTCGGGGATTTTTGCTGGTTGGAAGGTGTCTGGACGTCGATTTGGTGGGAAGGTAACAGAGAGGATACGTCTACAATATATAAACGGAGGTCCCAGCTGGGCGCGGAAAGTTCCCTCCTTGGGTGGGCGGAGCCGCGGTATCGGGTGCTGCTGCAGCTCGGGGAGCCGCCGTGGCCAGGGTTTTTTTTCCCCCTTTTTTTTGGAGGCTCTGCGGTGCTGAGGAATTCATGGGTCCTGGGCGGGCTGGTGAGGGGTTGATGGGACAGGACTCCTTTGCAGATCAATTTGGGGAGACAGACGGTGTTTTGTTGTGAAGCGGGGGACGTTATGGTCGCGGACAGGGGTGGTAGTGCTTCGGCCTGGAGCCCCATCCCCATAGGTCCGGCTGCCGATCTGCAACAGAATTGGATTTTTGGCAATAAGGGGACACAATTGGGAGATTGTTGCAGGGTGCAGTGAGGGAGGGGGACACGTCTGGAAGACGATTGGGGAATATTTTGCGAAGTTTGGGACTTCCGGTTTTGGAGTCTGTTTTCGGCATTTCCAGCTGAAGCCCAGCCCACCCGGCGGGGCTTGGGATCTGGGTCATTGAACTGGCTGCAGTGTAGAGGCGCCCTCAAGTGGCCGTTGCGTAGGAGCACAGGGTGGGAGCTGTCCAAAGGCTGAAACCCTGAGGAGTAGGTGAATTGCAGGGTTCAGACATTAAATACAGAGTTTGCAGATCTGGCTTCCCCATGGGGCTGGCACCCAGCTACGGGGATCCCTGAGGGCTGTGTCGCACTGCGGGGCTTCTAAGCTTCCTGTTGACCAGATTTGAGGTTGCCAGGTCTGGGTCCCCTGGACTCTGGTGGTCCACACCCCAGACTCACACCTCTTGAGTCTTCAGTGTCTCATACTTTCCACCCCTGAATCCATCACGCCCTGGGGCCTACCTGGGGTCCTTGAGTGCCCTGGACCTTAACGTTTGCATTTTATCTTTATTGGTTCATATTGTTTTGTTTTTATTTTCATTTTATCTTATTTTTTACTCTTTTTGATGCCCTGATTGCTAATATTGCATTATCCCCTAGTCTTTTCTCCTAGCGTGTCCCCCAAAGTCCTTTTTTTATACAGTTATTTAGGGGTTTTTTCGTTGTTGTTTTAGATAGTGTTGCAATTGTGGCTCGTGTATACCTGTATTTCTCTTGCCCCTACCTGTTCCCCACCATTTGCCCACCCTCTTTTTCTTTTTTCCTTTCTTCTTGTCTTTCTTTTTTTCTTTATTATTATTAGTTTTTCTTTTTCGGTTTTCTCTCTCCCTCTTGTCCCTCATTTTCCACTTATTTTATTTTATTTCAAGTATACAATAGGTGCTACAGGGAACACCTCACATTTGCTGGGTTTTCCCATCCTCCACTGCCTCATTTCTGTGTGAACTGATTTAGGCTACCTACACTATCCCCCTTCCCCTGCATCTTGATATCCGCTATCATCTACTGTCTCTCCTATATTCCACCCCCCACCTCCCATTCTTTGATCCACAAAGTGTCTAACTCTTAATTTCTAATACCTTTGTTTTGTTTTCTGTCTGGTATCCACTCTTGCAACTATTACCTTTCTTTTCTTTTTCCCTCTCTCACGAAAACAATAGCTTTGTAGCTCATACCATATTCCTCCCATATTCAGTCATCTACCTCATAATAGGTACTCTACCTACAGCTATAACTCTACACAATCTACATGAATCTAACCTCCATCCTCCCAGATCTCATATTCTTGCTTTGTTAACATATATCACCAATACTACTCTACACTTTTTCCTTGCTTACACAATTGCCTTTCCCCGGCACTAATACTTTCCTTTAAAGTGAACTTAACCAGCAACAAGAAATTAGAATAAGAAGAACAAAGTGACAAAAAGAAGATATAACACTTACGCAAAAATAACAGCTAATTAATCTCCAAGACTAGACAAAGAAGCTAAGAAACTAATTAAACCTGGCAAGATAAAAGGATGACCAGAAAGCAACAAAAATCGACAAACCAAATCAGTAATCAGGAAAGCATGGCTGAATCCAATCAACAAACTAAAAATCAGGAAGGGGAACAGAAACTTCACACAAGCAATGAAAGATCTCAGAACATTTATCACCAACAAATTTGATGAAGTAATGAAAGAGGTTAACAACATGAAGACAACACTGGGAGGGGAAATTGCAGACATATGCAAAAACATAGCAGACATGATGGGAATGAACACCACAGTTCAAGAAATCAAAAATACACTTGCAGCAAATATCAACAGACTAGAAGAGGCAGAGCAGAGAATTAGTGATGTGGAAGACAGTACATCAGAAATCAAACAGATAGTAGAAGGGGTCGATAAAAAGATAGAAAAAATCCAGCTAGGATTTAGGGACCTGAATGACAATGCAAAATGCTCAAATATACGTATTATAGGTATTCCAGAAGGAGAAGAGAAGGGAAAGGGGTCAGAAGGAGTGTTGCAGGAAATAATGGCTGGAAACTTCCCAAATCTACTGAAAGAGACAGACGTACATATCCAAGAAGCACAGCACACTCCACTGGTCATAAACCTCAACAGGCCCACCCCAAGACATATACTCATCAAATTATCCAATGCTCAACACAAAGAGAAAATCCTAAAAGCAGCAAGAGAAAAGAAAACCATCACATACAAGGGAAGCTCCATAAGATTAAGTGCTGATTTCTCATCTGAAACCATGGAGGCAAGGAGGCAGTGGTATGATATAGTCAAGGTACTAGAGGAAAAAAATTTCCAGCCAAGAATACTATATCCAGCTAAACTAACATTCAAACATGATGGAGAGTTCAAAATATTCGCAGATAAACAGAAACTGAAAGAGTATACCAACAAAAAACCTCCCCTTCAAGAAGTTCTAAAGGGAGTTCTGCAGGAAGAAAGGAAAAAACAGGACAGGCAGAGTTGGAGGAGAGTATAAGAGCAACAAAAAAAGACAAACTAGAAGGGGGAAAAATACAAACAAAATATGACAAACACAAATCCAATAAAAATATGGCTAACACAAATAATTCTTTGAAAGTAATAACACTGAATGTCAACGGATTAAACTCACCTATCAAAAGATTCAGACTGGGAAATTGGATAAGGAAATATGACCCATCTGTATGCTGTCTACAAGAGACACATCTTAGACCCAGAGACGCATGGAGATTGAAAGTGAATGGCTGGAAAACAATCATACAAGCAAACAATAACCAAAAAAAGGCAGGAGTAGCTATATTAATATCAGACAAAATAGACTTTAAATGTGAAAAAATTGTGAGAGACAAAGAAGGATACTACATTTTAGTGAAAGGGAAAATCTGTCAAGAAGATCAAACAATCATAAATATTTATGCTCCTAACAAGGGTGCCTCTAAGTATGTGAGACAAACGCTGGAAAAACTAAGTGAAACAATAGATGCATCTACAATCATAGTGGGGGATTTTAATACACCACTATCTACCTTGGACAGAACATCTCAAAAGAGAATCACTAAAGAAACAAAACATTTGAACAGTATATTAGAGGAGCTGGAACTAATAGACATATATAGATCATTACACCCAAACACAGCAGGATATACATTCTTCTCAAGCGCACATGGATCATTCTCCAAGATAGACCATATGCTAGGCCACAAAGAAAGGCTGAATGAATTCAGAAAGATTGAAATCATGCAAAACAATATCTCTGACCACAGTGGAGTCAAGCTGGAAATTTGCAAGGGACAGAGGCCCAGGTTTCACACCACGATTTGGAAATTAAACAGCACACTCTTAGAAAAACAGTGGGTCAAAGAGGAAATCTCAAAAGAAATCAATGACTACCTTGAAACAAATGATAATGATAACACAACATACCAAAATTTATGGGATACAGCAAAAGCAGTACTGAGAGGGAAATTTATAGCCATAAATTCATATATCAAAAAAGAAGAAAGAGCAAAAATTGAAGAATTAACTGCACATTTGAAGGAATTAGAAAAACAACAACAAAGTGACCCAACAGGAAGAAAAAGGAAGGAAATAACAAAGATAAGAGCAGAACTAAATGAAATAGAAAATAAGAAAGCACTTGAAAAGATAAACAAGACCAAGAGCTGGTTTTTTGAGAAGATCAACAAAATTGACAAACCTTTAGCGAGACTAACAAAGAAAAAAAGAGAGAAGATGCAAATACACAAAATAAGAAATGAGAAAGGCGATATCATCACACCCCACAGAAATAAAGACTATCATAAGAGGATACTTTGAAAAACTATATTCCAACAAAAATGACAATTTAGAGGAAATGGACAAATTCCTAGAAACACATAAGCAACCCATATTGACGAAAGAAGAAATTGATGATCTTAACAAACCAATCACAAGCAGAGAGATAGAATCAGTTATTAAAAATCTCCCAACTAAGAAGAGCCCAGGACCAGATGGCTTCACAGGTGAATTCTACAAAACATTCCGGAAAGAACTAACACCAATCCTGCTGAAACTATTCCAAAAAATCGAAACAGATGGAACATTGCCGAACTCCTTCTATGACGCCAACATTACCCTAGTACCAAAGCCAAACAAAGATACCACAAAAAAGGAAAATTACAGACCAATTTCTCTAATGAACCTAGATGCAAAAATACTTAAAAAAATACTTGCTAATCGTATTCAACAACACATTAAATGAATTATACACCACGACCAAGTGGGATTTATTCCAGGTACGCAAGGATGGTTCAACATAAGAAAATCAATCAATGTAATACACCGTATAAACAGATTGAAGGAAAAAAATCACATGATTATATCTATAGATGCAGAAAAAGCATTTGACAAAATACAGCACCCTTTCTTGATAAAAACACTCCGAAAGATTGGAATACAAGGAAATTTTTTGAACATGATAAAGAGTATATACGAAAAACCTACAGCCAACATTGTTTACAATGGAGAAATCCTAAAATCCTTCCCTCTAAACTCAGGAACAAGACAAGGATGCCCATTGTCTCCGCTCCTATTTAACATTGTCTTAGAAGTACTTGCTCGAGCACTGAGGCAAGAACCAGATATAAAAGGCATTCAAATTGGAAAGGAAGAAGTCAAAATTTCATTATTTGCAGATGACATGATCCTATACATAGAAAACCCTGAGAGATCTACAACAAAGCTTCTAGAACTCATAAATGAGTTCAGCAAAGTCGCAGGTTATAAGATCAATGCGCAAAAATCAGTAGCATTTCTGTACACCAATAATGAGCAAGATCAGGAGGAAATCAAGAAACAAATACCATTCACAATAGAAAATTTAAAAAATCAAATACTTAGGAATAAATTTAACTAAAGAGGTAAAAAACTTATACACCGAGAACTATACAAGACTGTTCAAGGAAACTAAAGAAGACCTAAATAAATGGAAGAATATTCCTTGTTCATGGATAGGAAGACTGAATATTATCAAGATATCTATCCTACCAAAACTGATCTACACATTCAATGCAATCCCAATAAAAATCAACACAGCCTTCTTTAAGGAACTAGAAAAACTAACTATGAAATTTATTTGGAAAGGAAAGAGACCCCGAATAGCCAAAGACATACTGAAAAAGAAAAACAAAATTGGAGGAATCACACTACCTGACTTCAAAACATACTACAAAGCTACAGTAGTGAAAACAGCATGGTATTGGCATAAGGAGAGACACACAGACCAATGGAATCGAATTGAAAGCTCTGATATAGAACCTCAAATATATAGCCATATAATATTTGATAAAGCCACCAAACCCTCTCAACTGGGAGAGAGTGGCCTATTCAACAAATGGTGCCTGGAGAACTGGATAGCCATATGTAGAAGAATGAAAGAGGATTACCATCTCACACCTTATACAAAGATCAACTCAAGATGGATCAAAGACCTAAATATAAGAGCCAAGACCATAAAAACCTTGGAAAGCAGTGTTAGGGAAACATCTACAGGACCTTGTAATAGAAAATGGCTTCATGAATATCACACCAAAAGCACGAGCAGCAAAAGAACTAATAGATAAATGGGACTTCCTCAAAATTAAAGCCTTCTGCACCTCAAAGGAGTTTGTTAAGAAAGTAAAAAGGGAGCCCACACAGTGGGAGAAAATATTTGGCAACCATATATCTGATAAGAAACTTATAACTTGCATATATAAAGAACTCATATATCTTGAAAACAAAAAGATAAACAACCCATTTAAAAAATGGGAAAAAGATTTAAACAGACACTTCTCCAAAGAAGAAATACAAATGGCTAAAAAGCACATGAAAAAATGCTCCAAATCTCTAGCTATCAGGGAAATGCAAATCAAAACTACAATGAGATACCATCTTACTCCCATAAGATTGGCAGCTATAAAAAAAACAGAAGAATACAAATGCTGGAGAGGATGTGAAGAAAGGGGAACACTCATCCACTGCTGGTGGGAATGCAGAAGGATCCAACCATTCTGGAGGACAGTTTGGCAGTTTCTCAAAAAGCTAACCATAGATTTGCCATATGATCCAGCAATACCACTGCTGGGTATATACCCAGCAGAACTGAAAACAAGGACACAAACTGATATATGTACACCAATGTTCATAGCAGCATTGTTCACTATCGCCAAAAGTTGGAATCAACCCAAATGCCCATCAACAGATGAGTGGATCAATAAAATGTGGTATATACACACAATGGAATACTACGCGGCTGTAAGAACAAATACACTACAAACACACGTGATAACATGGATGAATCTTGAGAACCTTATGTTGAGTGAAGCAACCCAGGCATTGAAGGACAAATACTACATGACCTCAATGATATGAAATAAACAAGCTGCCTCAGAGAGCTAGAGACTGAACGATAAGCTTACAGGAAATCTGGGGGTGGAGGAAGGATGTGAGCCAACGTCTGCAGGGGTGGAATTTATGATGAGCTGGCGGTAGGTATGAACACAAAGAAGAGATAAAATGGGGCAAGGGGTTGCCTTTGTGGGGGGAGGGAGGGGTAGCATACGAACACAGGAGAGTGTCAGGTGTTGGTTGAGAGTAAAATGCTGAGAAAATCGTATCAAAATATAATTAAGAGGGTTACCTGTTTAGGATGCTCGGAAGGGATGGTCCGATGCGGGACGGGCTCCTGGGAAATGTCTGAATGCTCATTTTGCCAGATTGGGTGATACCACTGGGTAGAGACCCAAGTAGTGAGAGTGGGGGTGGATCCACATCCTGGGGAGGACTAATGCCATCAAATAGAGGGAACTGTATCTCTCTAGAGAAAGAGTGGCTCCCAGGGCATTGGGGCAGCTGAGCAATTTAGGACCTGAACACTGTTGCAAGTATCTCTGGACGTGGCTCCTCAGGAAACGGAGGTTGGCTGTCACTGTGGGCACCAAGGGGATGGGAAAATGGATGTTAAATGTGTGAAACCAACGTAAATGTGGGGTAAGAGAGGAGTTTCGTGAGAGTACACAAGGATGGATATAAAATATGTAATATTACATCATAAACCTATAGGGGACGACAGAATGATAATGTAAACCATAATGTAAAACATAGGATAACTAAAAATGTTAGAAAACTGCGTGTCCTAAAGTATGCACCACAATGTAAGCACAGATGTCACCTGGTTTGAAAGCTATTGTCTCAGACTCTGTACATCACTTTAAGTAAATATGTTGTGAATAGGTTGTAAGAGTATTGCTGTGGAAGGGAAAAGGTTTTGTGGTGGATGTGTGGGAGTGCTGTATATTGCATACATGAATTGCTGTGGTCTAGGGCTCTTGTGAAGAGAAGTTCAATAATTAGGGGGAGAAAAAAAAAGGAAAAGAAAAAGATAGGATGTAGAATTTTTCCAAGTCAACACGTATTCTATATCTAACCTTTAAACCCATCGCTATATCCCATTTTGCTAGTAAGAGATCCTGACATTACATTGGGGCTTCAATATTCAGGAAGTTCTGGATCCCAGAGTGGTCCAACAATGGCAGCGGAGGAATACTGGTATAGGATACTATTGACAGGGGATATATGGCTGACAGGGAGCTATACAGGGCATATGTCCAGGGTGCATGGTAATGTTTGGATATACTCATAGTGGCAACAATTAAAAACTAAAGCTGGGGGGGTACTAGGTCCCTGGCCGGGGGTGCTGTGCCGTGGTCCCTAGGGGAGCAGCAGCAGTCCCCCAAGTGCAGCGGCAAGGACTGAGAAGGAATGAGGGTCCAACAGTGAGCCCCTGATACTAATGACTATGCTTGTGAGCCTATATGCCTGAAATAAGAACAAGGCCTAGAGCAGCACTGTGCCTGGGAATTTCCTCCTGACAGCCTTCATGTTACTCAAATGTGGCCAGTCTCGAAGCCTAACTCAGCATCTAAATGCAATGCCTTCCCCCCAGCATGGGACATGACACCCGGGGATGAGCCTCCCTGGCACCGAGGGATCACTATCAACTAACAACTGATAATGCAACTGGAAAATGACCTTGAATTGAAGGTTCAATGCGGATCAGCAGAATATCCCTGTCTACATAGAATAATATGACTTTAAAATGCTGTTTGATCTAATATAAGGGGGAAATAGAAAGGAGAAATGAGTTTATATGGCTATGAGTCTCTAAAAAAAAGAGTCTGGAGGCTGTCAGAAGGATTGCCCTTATGCACAACTGAGCAGAGTCTAAGAGACAGATAAAGTAGACACAATCCCCAGGTATTGGTTCCTTTGAGGGCTAAAGGGACCCACGGGTTCTATGGTCATGGCAGATAGGGTTCACTGCCATGTCAGATGGCCCTTCTTTGGAGCTGGTGTTTCTGCGAAACTGGACCCAGAGGGGATCTCTTTTCATAAGACTATCATGCTACTTTACTGGAATTGTAGTTGGTACTGGGGTTTAAGATATATTTAGGGGATTGAATCTTTTTACTGACAATATGATAGCCAGGCCCTGAGCCTCAACAGACTTCAGCTCCTACAATCTGATTTATTGGACTCACCTCACTCAGCTAAGATGGAGTTGAAGAAGGACAACCACCACACCATGGAGCCTAGAGTGCCTACAACTGAAAGCAGGAGGATTGCATCCAGTAACCATGTGGAATCTGAGCCTCCTCTTGACATAAGGTGCAACAGACACAACCAATCCAAGGACCACAGAGAAAAGGTGGCATTGGAGTGGGAAAAGTGGACATGGTGGCTGATGGGTATGGGGAATGGCAGGAAGAGATGAGATGTGGAGGCGCCTTTGGGACTTGGAGTTGCCCTGGATGGTGCTTCAGGGGCAATCACCGGACATTGTAAATCCTCCGAGGGCTCACTGGATGGAATGGGGGAGAGTGTGGGCCATGATGTGGACCAATGACCATGAGGTGCAGAGATACCCAGAGATGTACTTACCAAATGCAATGGATGTGTCATGATGATGGGAGCGAGTGTTGCTGGGGGGGGGGGGGGGGGGGAGGGGGGTGGTGGGGTCGAATGGGACCTCATATTTTTTTAATGTAATATTTTTACAAAATCAATAAAAAAAAAAAAAAAAAAGAAGACACACCAAAGTAGGCACAGGAAGAAAGAGAGTTTCATAGACACAGAAGAGGAGAGGACTTGGTCATTTTGGTCCTGCCACATGACAGAAAGGAGAAGGTTCAGACAGCTAAAGCTCCAGGGACAGCTGAGCCATTCACTTGATAGTTTTCAGCTGAAGTGAGCAGAGCCCTGAGCAGCTGAGAAGGCCCAGAAGGAAATGAGCCCTCCATCTTACAGCTGAGATTGAAAGAAGTGGGCCCATGGAGTCTTAAGGAGAAAGAGGAGGGCCGAACCCTCACAGAGGTCACCCCCCTTCTTGCTTCAACACATAGCAACAGACTTTGGTGAGAATATACCTCTTATGATACCTTGAGTTGGACTCTGTATGACCTTGTAACTGTAAGCTTTCACCCTAAATAAATACCCTTTATAAAAGCCAACAGATTTCTGGTACTTTGCATTGACACCTCTTTGGCTTACTAATACAGTATGCTTTAAATTCTTCTTTGTGCTCACCAAGTATCTGCTTAATATCCTAAATCTCTTTAGTCATCTCATTGAATTTACTAAGGAGATTTGTTTGAACATCTATGATTGGTTGTCTCAACTCCTTCATGTCATCTGGAGGCTTACCTTGTTCCTTTGACTGGGCCATATCTTTCTGTTTCTTAGTATGTATTGTAATCTTTTTTGGTGACTTGGGATCTGGCTTAATATATGCATTTATTCTGAATGCAGTTTCTGTCATTAGTTTAGGGCTTTCTTGTCCTTTCTCTCTTGCTGGTTGTGTAGTTGGAGCTGAGGTTGCAGTTGGTGCTGTAAGCCCTGGAGGCTGAACCTGCCTGCATTGCCCCAGGAACCAATGATGCTTCTGGGTAGGGACAGCCACAGTTGTGTGTAGAAATCCAAGCTGTGCAGGCCAAGAGCATCTGTAGTTGCCTGGAGAGACTGACGAAGCTTCATGCTGCACTGGTGCAGTTCTCCACAGCTTCCTCCCTGCTGTAGGTGGGGCTGCGGCCTAGGTTAGGGGTGCAATCTGATCTGAGTGGAAAGACGCTAGTCCCTATTGTCACTGTGATTTTCAATCAGGTCTGTTTCTGCTCAAGCTGGGGGTGGAGTCAAAATGGTGGCTGCCAGCCTCCTTCTAACTTGGACAGGTTCAAACTTTAGTTGTTCTTAGGATTATACTTTAGCCAGCTGCATTTACTAATCAGTAGCTGAAGTCGGTACCCAATGATCTCTTCCTCCTCCATTTTCTGGAAATGGAGCTTCCAACTCCAGCCATGGAATAGCTTTTAAGGCAGCTTGCACCACCAGTGGAGGATGGGCACTGGCCTCTGTGGCATAGAGTGCTTTACTCATGAAGTTTCACTGCAGATGGGCAGTCTCCTTTTCCTATTCCTTCGAGGATGTTGCAGGATGCTCCTTTGGTCTCCTGGGCCCCCCAGACCAGTGCTTTAGCTAGTTCTGGGTGATTACTAACTACCAGTAGCATGACCTGACTTAGGAGCTTCTTACTCTGCTGCCATCTTGCCCCTCACCCCTTTGTTCAAGTGATTTTTGAGAAGGCTGTCAAACCCACTCAGCTGGGTCAGAACAGTCCATTCAACAAATGGTGCTGGGAGAACTGGATATCCAAAAGGAGGAAAGAAGATCCCTATTTACCCCCTATACAAAAATTAACTAAAAATGGACCAGGAGCCTAAATATAAAAGCTAGAACCATAAAACTCATGGAAGAAAATTTAGGAAACATCCTCGAGATCTTGTAGTAGGTGGTGGTTTCTTAAACCTTACACCCAAAGCACAAGCAACAAAAGAAAAAAAAGATAAATGGAACCTCCTCAAACTCAAATTTTTTGGTGCTTCAAAGGACTTTGTCAAGAAAATGGGGGAAGCGGATTTGGCTCAACTGATAGAGTGTCTGCCTACCACATCGGAGGTCCAGGGTTCAAACCCAGGGCCTCCTGACCCATGTGGTGAGCTGGCCCACGTGCAGTGCTGATGGTGTGCAAGGAGTGCCGTGCCATGCAGGGGAGTCCCCCACGTAGGGGAGCCCCACATGCAAGGAGTGAGCCCCATAAGGAGAGCCATCCCATGTGAAAAAAGCACAGCCTGCCCAGGAGCGGCGCTGCACACATGGAGAGCTGACACAAGATGACGCAACAAAAAGGAACCACGAATCCCGGTGCTGCTGACAAGAATGCAAGTGGACACAGAAGAACACACAGTGAAAGGACACGGAGAGCAGACAACAGAGGGTGGGGAAGGGGAGAGAAATAAATAAATAAAGTAAATCTTAAAAAAAAAGAAAATGAAAAGATAGCCTACTCAGTGGGAGAAAATATTTGGAAATCACATATCCAATCAGAGTTTGATATCTATATTATATAAAGAGATCACCCAATTGAATGATAAAAAATAAGCAAACCAATTAAAAACTGGGCAAAGAGACATTTCTCCAAATAGGAAATATAAATGGCCAAAAAGTGCATGAAAAGGTGCTTAACATCACTATTAGGGAAACTTCAATGAGATATCATTTCATGTCTTTCAGAATGGTCATTATTTTAAAAAAACCCAGAAAACAGAAAGTGCTGGAGATGATGCAGAGAAATAGGGACACTCCATTGTAGCTGGGAGTGTAAAATGGTGCAGCTTCTGTGGAAGACAGTTTGACAGTTACTCGGGAAGCTAAATATAGAACTGCCATATGATCCAGCAATTGCATTACTAGGACTATATTCAGAAGAACTGAGAACAAGAACATTTGCTCACTATTCACAATTGCTAAAAGATGGAAACAACCTAAGTGTCAATCAACCAATGAATGGATAAAGAAAATGTGGTATATAAATATGGTGGAATACTATTCAGTTGTAAAAAGAAATGAACTTTGGATGCCTATGACAACGTGGATGAACCCTGAGGATATTAGGTTGATTGAAATAAGCCAGACATAAAAAAGGGCAAATATTGTATGGTCTCACTGATATGAATTCCATGAGTTAAGTTATGGAATAACTCTCACTATAGTGTATAGGCTAATAGGAGAGAGAATGTGGGTTGAGAAAGGGGAGCTGATACTGAATGTATGTAGAATGTTTAATAAGGTTGATTGTAAATATGTGGAAATGGATAGAGTTGTTGCTAACACTTTATAATGAACATAACTAACTCTGCTGATTTATAAATGTGATTACTCATGAAAGGGGGAGTCTAGGGAGATTAATGTTAATTGAAAGACAGCTAGAGGATATCTAACAACTGTATAACAGTGATTTCAGTGATAGATGAGAATTGTGTTTAATAATACAAATAAAAAGAATGTTCCTCTATTACAGGGTGTTGAGAATATGGTGATACATGAGAAAATACAAATAGTGTAAATTATAGACTATGGTTAACATTCATATTGCAATGCTGTAGCAGCAAAGGCAAAGAAGGTACTATATCAATGCTAAAAGTGAATAAAGAATATGGTACTAAGTTTTAAGAGGTGAATATGGGCAAGCATTTTCTTCATTTTTGTCATTAAAAGGAGATCTTGGTCATGTCATTTAATTAATCTGTGCTCACTTATTCATCTTTCAGGACATTAGAGAAACAATTGAGTTTGCTTTTATGATTCAATATGATAAGTGTGCCTGGACAGGATTTTTAAAAGTAATCCTTCCATAATTTTGAAATAAAATGAAAAAAAAAGTTTGAAATAAAATGAAAAAGAAAAAAAGAAAAGCCCTAACACAAAGTCGATCAACAATAAAACCCTAAACAAGAGGGAGAAACTGAGCTTCAGAGATAACACATCAAAATAATGTGATTCCAAGACATCACCACAAAATTACAAGCCATAACAAGGAACAGGAAGATGTTGCTCAGTCAAAGTACAAATTAAAATGTCAGAGAAGACAGAATTTTGAAGAACTAATCAAAGATGTTCAAACAAATCTCCTAAATCAATTCAAGGAAATGAAGGAAAATATGCTAGAGAGCCAAAGGATATAAGAAGACAATGTGTGCTCATAAAGAAGACTTTTGAAAGTTTAAAAAGAAACTAGAAATTATTGGGTTGAAAGTCACAATAGTAGAGAATGAAAGTACACTGGAGGCATCAGCAGCAGATTTGAGCAGGAAGAAGAATCAGTAAACCAGAAGACAGGACAATTGAAATCATATAGTTAGAAGAAGAGATAAAGAATATAATAGAAAAAAATGAGAAGGATTTGAGTGACTACATGAAGCACACAAACATATACATCATGGGTGTCAAGAAGGGGAAGAGAAGGAAAAAGGGGCAGAAAGATTATTTGAGGAAATAATTACCCCAAATTTCCCAAATCCTGTGAAATGCAAATATACATGTCCAAGAAGCACAGCATACTCCAAACAGAATAAATCCTAATAGACCTACTCTGAGACTCATACTGATCAGAATGGCAAATTCCAAGTTAAAGAGAGAATTTTGAAAGCAGCAAGAGAAAAGCAATTCGTTATATACAAGGGATTCTCCCAGACCGATTTCTCATCAGAAACCATGGAGGCAAGAAGGCAGTGGTATGATATATTTAAGGTACTGAAAGAGAAAAACTGCCACTTGCAATTTTTTATCCAGCAAAACAGCCCTTCAAAAATGTGGGAGAGTTCTAAAAATTCACAGATAAATAGAAAATGAGAGAAGTAATGAACTAAAGACCTGCCCTACAAGAATTACTAAAGAGAGTTCTGCAGGCTGAAAGGAAAAGACAGAAGAGAGTGGCTTGGAATAGTGTGAAAAAATGATCTTCAGTAAAGATAAATAATGGGTAAATACAAAACTCAATAGTGCTATATCCTCCATATATAATTCTACTCTTTAATTCCTATAAGAGTCAGAATACAATTGAACAAGAAGAGGGCATATTTCCTGAAAATGGACACACATACAGGGGAAAATCAGGGGTATGGGAGCAGAAAATGTATATACTACTGAAGCTAAGTTGGTATCTTTTCAAATTACTAGGTTATAGATGTAGGGTGTGCAATACAAACCCCAGGGTCACTACAGAGAAAATGTTTAAAAATATAGAGAAACTAATATAGTGAACACAGTGGTAGATGAGGAATGTGGTTAATAATAATATAAGAATGTTCTTCCATGAACTAGAAGAAATGTACATCATTATTACAAGGTGTTAATAATACTATTGGGTTATATGGGAAAAGTTCAACCAACAGAAATTATTAGCTACAATGAACAGTAACAGTTTCATCAATTTGCAACGAAGGGGCTATATCAATGCTAAGGGTCAACAATAGGAGGGTATAAGGGAGTATGGGTGAAAATGTTCTAAAGTTGACTATGGTGATGACTGCACAACTCTGTGATCATACTGAGAGCCATTGATTGCACACTTTGGATGGATTATAAGGTGTGTGAATGTATTTCAATAAAACTACTTAATAGAAAAAGATAACTATGGAAAACCTAAAAAATATAGAAACAGAAATGAGAAAGGGATCAGTAAGGCCCATTGAAAAAGATGAATTATACATAAAAGGAGGTGGCAATAAAGGAAAAGAGACAAAAAGATATGATATATAAAAAGGAAGGACAAAATTATTGAGGTAAGTACTACCTTTATGGTAATACACTGAATGTTAATGGATTAAACTCCCCAATCAAAAGACATGGATTGCCAGAATGGATAAAAAAGCATGATCCAAATATATGTTGTTTAGAAGAGACTCACCTTAGACCCAAAGACACATATAGGTTGAAAGTGATCATATGGAAAAAGATATTCCATGCAAATAGCAACTGGAAAGGGCCTGAATAGCCATACTAATTTATTGGATAAAATAGACTTAAGTCAAAAGCTATTACAGAGGCAAAGTAGGACACTATATACTAATAAAAAGGTCAACCAATAAGAAATAAAAATCACAAGTATTTATGTAGCTAAACATGGTGCCCAAAAACATAAGACAAACACTGGCAAAACTGAAGGGAGAAATAGACACTTCTACAATAATAGTTGGAGACTTCAATATACCACTCTCATCAATAAATAGAAAATATAGATGGAAGATCAATAAGAAAACAGAAAATTTGAATAATATGATAAATGAACTAGACCTAACTGACAAATACAGAGCATTGCACCTAAAAGCAGCAGGGTATGCATTCTTCTCAAGTTCACATGGATCATTCTCCAGGATATATCACATGTTGGGTCACAAAACAAGTCTAAATAAATTTAAAAAGATTGAAATTATATAAACCATCTTCTCCGACCATTATAGGATGCAGCTCAAAATCAGTAAAAGGCAGAGAACTGAAAAGTCCCCTAAATGTATGGAAGCTAAATAACACACTCAAATTATCAGTGTGTAAAATAATAAATTGTAAGAGAGAGCAGTACATATCTTGAGACAAATGGAAACAATGTAACATATCAAAACTTACGGGATGCAGTGAAGGCAGTGCTGAAATTTATACCCTAAATACGTACATTAAAAAAGAAGAAGGAGCTAAAATCAAAGGCATAATGTCTTTGGAACTGGAAAAAGAAGCAAACTAGCCCTAATGAAAGTAGATGGAAAGAAAGATTTGAGTGGAATTAAGTGAAATAGATAAATTTAAAAGATAGAGATCATTAACAAAATCAAAAGTTGGTTCTTTAAAAAGATTAAAAAAAAATGGACAAACCCTTAGCTAGACTAATAAAATTGAGAGAACACTCAAATAACTAAATTCAGAAACTAGATGAAGACTATATTACTGACCCCACAGAAATAAAAAGTATAATAAGAGGATACTAAAAGCAACTGTATGCCAACAAATTTTAAACCTAGATGGAATGGATAAATTACTAGAAACACATGAATAATCTACATTGACTCTAGAAGAAATGGATCTCAAGAAACCAATTACAAGTAAACTTATTGAAGCAGTCATCAGAAACCTCTCTCAAAAGAGAAGCCCAGAACCAGATGGCTTCACAGGTGGATTTTACCAAGGATTCCAAGAAGAAATAATACCAATCCTTCTCACACTTTTCCAAAAAATTGCACAGGAGGGAAGCCTTAACTCATTCTATGAGGCCAACATATCCCTTATATCAAAGCCACATAAATATATTAGAAGAAAGAATATTACAGACACATTTCCCTAATGAGTTTAGATGCAAAAATCCTCAACAAAATACTTGCAAGTCGAATCCAACACCACATTAAAAGAATTATGAGCCATGATCAAATACGTTTATCTCAGGTATGCAAGGGAGGTTCAACATAATAAAACCAATTAATGTAATACATTACATTAACAAAACAAAGGAAAGAACACATGGCCATCTCAATCAGTACAGAAAAGGCATTTGACAGAAGTCAGTATCCTTTCTTGATAAAAACACTTAGAAAAATAGGAATAGAAGGAAACTTCCTTAACATGGTAAAGGGCATATATGAACAACCCAAAACTAACAGCATACTCAATGGTTAAAGACTGAAAGTTCTCTAAGATCTGGAATAAGACAAATATGCCTACCATCATCACTGTTATTCTAAAGTGTACTGGAAGTTCTAGCCAGAGCAGTTAGGCTATAAAAAGAAATAAAAGGCATCCAAATTGGAAAAGAAGTGAAACCTTTACTATTTTCAGTTAACCTGATCCTATACATAGAACGTCCCCAAAAGTAGAGCTAGAAAATGAATTGAGCAAAGTGGCGGGGTTCAAGACCAACATGCAAAAATCAGTAGAGTTTCTATATACTAGTAATGAACAAGCTGAGGGGGGCTCAAGAAAAAAATTCCATTTACAATAGCAACTAAAATAATAAAATAGCAATGAATTTAATCAAGGGTGTAAAGAACTTCTACACAGCGAACTATGAAACATTGCTAAAGTAAATCAAAGAAGATCTAAATAAATGGAAGGATATTCCATGCTCATGGATTAAATGACTAAATACTGTTAAGATGTCAGTTCTATACAAAAAGATTTACAGATTCAATGTAATCCCAATAAAAATCCCAACAGCCTTTGCAGAAATGGAAAAGTAATTTTCAAATTTATTTGGCAGGGTAAAGAGCCCCAAATAGCCAAAAGTATTTTGAAAAGAATGAAGTTGGAGGACTCATGCTTCCTGAGTTTAAAGCTTACTACAGAGCTAAGTAGTCAAAACAACATGGTACTGGCACAAGCATAGATATATAGACCAATATAATTAAATTGAGTGTTCAGAAACACACCCTCGAATCTATGGCCATTTTTTAAAGATTTATTTATTTCTCTCCCCTTCCCCCTGCCCCAGTTGTCTGTTCTCTGTGTCAATTCTTTGTGTGTTCTTCTGTGACCTCTTCTATCCTTATCAGAGGCACCGGGAATCTGTGTCTCTCTTTGTTGCGTCATCTTGTTGTGTCAGCTCTCTGTGTATGTGGCACCATTCCTGGGGAGGCTGCACTTTCTTTCTGCTGGGTGCCTCTCCGTACGGGGTGCACTCCTTGTGCAAGGGGCTCCCCTACACGGGGGCCACCCCTGCGTGGCACGGTACTGCTTGTGGGCATCAGCACTGCGCATGGGCCAGCTCCACATGGTCAAGGAGGCCCGGGGTTTGAACCGCGGACCTCCCATGTGGTAGACGGATGCCCTAACCACTGGGCCAAGTCTGCCTCCTGCCAATTGACTTCTGACAAGGCTGCCCAGTCCACTCAATTGGGAAAGAATATTCTCTTCAACAAATGGTGCTTGGAGAACTGGGTATTTATATGTAAATAAATAAAAGAGAACCCCTATCTCACGCCATATTTAAAAATTAGCTCAAAATGGATCAATGACTTAAATACAAGAACTAGAACTATAAAATTTCCAGAAGAAAATATAGGGAAGCATTTTCAGGATCTGATGTTAGCCAATGGTTTCTTAGACTTTTTTTTTTTTAATTGATTTTGTAAAAATATTTCATTAAAAAAATATGAGGTCCCATTCAACCCTACCACCCCCACCCCACCACTCCCCCCCCCCCAGTAACCCTCACTCCCATCATCATGACTCATCCATTGCACCTGGTAAGTACATCTCTGGGCATCTCTGCACCCCATGGTCAATGGTCTACAACATGGCCCATACTCTCCCACATTCCATCCAGTGGGCCCTGGGAGGATTTACAATGTCCGGTGATTGCCCCTGAAGCACCATCCAGGGCAACTCTAAGTCCCAAAGGCGCCTCCACCTCTCATCTCTTTCTGCCATTCCCCATACCCATCAGCCACCATGTCCACTTTTCCCACTCCAATGCCACCTTTTCTCTGTGGACCTTGGATTGGTTATGTCCGTTGCACCTCTATGTCAAGAGGAGGCTCAGATTCCACATGGATACTAGATGCAATCCTCTTGCTTTCAGTTGTAGGCCCTCTAGACTCCATGGTGTGGTGGTTGTCCTTCTTCAACTCCATCTTAGCTGAGTGAGGTGAGTCCAATAAATCAGATTGTAGGAGCTGAAGTCTGTTGGGGCTCAGGGCCTGGCTATCCTATTGTCAGTCCAGAGATTCAAATCCCCTAAATATATCTTAAACCCCAACACCAACTACAATTCCAGTAAAGTAGCATGAAAGTCTTGTGCAAAGAGATCCCATCTGAGTCCAGCTCCATCACGCAGAAAAACTGGCTCCAAAGAAGGGCCATCTGCCATGACAGTAAACCCCATCTGCCATGACCATAGAACCCGTGGGTCTCTTTAGCCCTCAAAGGAACGAATACCTGGGGTTGTATCTACTTTATCTGTCTCTTAGACTCTGCTCAGTTGTGCTTAAGGGCAATCCTTCTGAAAGCCTCCAGACTCTTTTTTAGAGACTCGTAGCCATATAAACTCATTTGTCCTTTCCATTTCCCCCTTACATTAGGTCAAACAGCAATTTAAAGTCATGTTATTATATGTAGACAGTGATATTCTGCTGATCCGCATTGAACCTTCAATTCAAGGTCATTTTCCAGTTGCATCATCAGTTGGTACTTGGTAGTGATCCCTCAGTGCCAGGGAGGCTCATCCCTGGGTGTCATGTCCCATGCTGGGGGGAAGGCATTGCATTTACATACTGAGTTTGGCTTTGAGACTGGCCACATTTGAGTAACATGAAGGCTGTCAGGAGGAAATTCCCAGGCACAGTGCTGCTGTAGGCCTTGTTCTTATTTCAGGCATATAGGCTCACAAGTATAGTCATTAGTATCATGCTTTCACTGTTGGACCCTCATTCCTTCCTGGTCCTTACCGTTGCACCTGGGGGACTGCTGCTGCTCCCCTAGGGGCCACGACTGAGCACCCCCAGCCAGGAACCCAGTACCCCCCCAGCTTTAGTTTTTAATTGTTGCCACTATGAGTATATCCAAACATTACCATGCACCCTGGACATATGCCCTGTATAGCTCCCTGTCAGCCCTATATCACCTGTCAATAGTGTCGTATACCAGTATTCCTCCGCCGCCACTGCCGAACCACTCTGTGATCCAAAACCTCCCAAAAATTGAAGCCCACTATAATGTCAGGATCCCTGGTTTCTTAGACTTTATACCCAAAGCAACAACAAGAAAAAACAGATAAATGGGACCTTATCAAAGTTGAAAACTTTTGAGCATCAAAGGACTTTATCATTAAAAGACAACCTACGTAATGGGAGAAAATATTTGGAAACCACTGATCCAATAAGGGTTCCGTATCTAGGATATATAAAGAAATCCTAACAACTCAACAGTACAAACACAAAATGCCCATTTGAAAATGGGCAAAAGACTTGAATATATATTTCTCTAAAGAGGATATACCAATGGCTAAAAAGCACATAAAAGATGCTCAACCTCATCAGTTATCAGAGAAGTGCAAATCAAAACCACAATGACATACCGTTTCACACCCACTAGTAAGGTTACTACTTAAAAAACAATATTACAAGTGTTGGAGAAAATGTGGAGAAACAGGAAGACTCATTCGTTCCTCGTGGTGATATAAAATGTAGCTGCTGTGGAAGAAGTTTGGCGCTTTCTAAGAAACCTAAGTATATAATTATCATATTACCTGAAATCTCTCTGGTAGGTCCATACCCACAAGAATTGAAACCAGGCGCTTGAACATGTATCTCCATACCAATGTTCATAGTGGCATTATTCAGTTACCAAAAGATGGAAGCAACCCAAGTTTCCATCAATTGATGAATGGATAAACAAAAAGTGGTGTATACATGCAAGGGAATATTATTCAGCATTAAAAAAAGGAATGAAGGGAAGTGAACTTGGCCCAGTGGTTAAGGCATCCGTCTACCACATGGGAGGTCCACAGTTCAAACCCTGGGCCTCCTTGACCCATGTGGAGCTGGCCCATGTGCAGTGCTGATGCGCACAAGGAGTGCCGTAACCATGAAGGGGTGTCCCTGCGCAGTGGAGCCCCACGTGCAAGGAGCGCGCCCCATAAGGAGAGCTGCCCAGCGTGAAAGAAAGTGCAGCCTGCCCAGGAATGGTGCCGCACATACAGAGAGCTGACACAACAAGATGACGCAACAAAAAGAAACACAGATTCCCGTGCCGCTGACAATAACAGAAGTGAACAAAGACGACGCAGCAAATAGACACAAGAGAACAGACAACTGGAGTGGGGAGGGAAGGGGAGAGAAATAAATAAATCTTTAAAAAAAAAAGGAATGAAGTTTTAATTCATGCAACAACATGGATGAACCTTGAAGACATGTTGAGTGAAATTAGTCAGAATCAAAAGGACAAATGTTGTGTGAACTCACTGATATGAAGCAATTAGAATAAGCAAACTCATAGAGTCAGAATCTAGAATATAGGTTACCAGGGGCTGAGTTGGGGCTAGGGGATGGGGAGTTAATGCTAAATTTGTACAGAATTTGTGTTTAGGTTTTGGAAATGGATTGGGATGATTGGAAGTGGATTGGAAATGGATTGGGATCAGTGGTTTCCAAATATTTTCTCCCATTAAGTAGGTTGTCTTTTAATGATAAAGTCCTTTGATGCTCAAAAGTTTTCAGTTTTTGATGAGGTCCCATTTATCTGTTTTTTCTTGTTGTTGCTTTGGGTATATAAAGTCTAAGAAACCATTGCCTAACACCAGATCCTGAAAATGCTTCCCTATATTTTCATCATGCAAGGAGATTTTATTCAGCATTAAAAAAGGAATGAAGGGAAGTGGACTTGGCCCAGTGGTTAGGGCATCCATCTACCACATGGGAGGTCCACCGTTCAAACCCCGGGCCTCCTTGACCCATGTGGAGCTGGCCCATGCGCAGTGCTGATGCGTGCAAGGAGTGCCGAGCCATGCAGGGGTGTCCCCAGAGTAGGGGAGCCCCACGTGCAAAGAGTGCGCCCTGTAAGGAGAGCTGCCCAGTGCGAAAGAAAGTGCAGCTTGCCCAGGAATGGCGCTGCACACACGGAAAGTTGACACGACAAGATGACGCAACAAAAAGAAACACAGATTTCTGGTGCTGCTGATGAGGATAGAAGCAGTCACAGAAGAACACACAGCCAATAGACACAGAGAATAGACAAGTGGGCGGGGAGGGGAGAAGGGGAGAGAAATAAAAAACAACAACAAAGCAAATATACCAAATTAATGCCAGATATGAATAATAGGGTGATATATTGGAAAAGATATACTCTAATATAAACTATGGACTATAGTTAATAGTACAATTTTAATATTGTTTCATCAATTGTAATAAAAGTACCACACTATTAACAGTAGGGGATGGTATATGGCAATGCTGAATTTTTACATGATTTTTCTGTAAACCTACAACTTCTTTAACTAAAAAAAATTTTTTTTAAAAAGGTCCTGCTTACAGTGGGTTCACAGCCGCAGGAATGGATTGAGTTTAAGAACTTGTTTTCCTGGGGTACATAGCTTCAAGTAGCCAACCAACACAGAGCATAAAGAGCAATGCTTTTTTTTTTTTTTCAAAGAACTTGATTGCTCTCTTAATTATATGCATGGGCATCCAGATGAATTATGAGGAAATTACATAAGGAGCTGGTATTCTTTGACAGCAGCAGGAGCCAGGAAACTGACAATGATAAAGAAGACATTTCATTTTTCAACAGGATGGTCGGTTAACAATGAACTCTTACTTGTTTCCTGAGGGTGGCAGGCATCTGAATTAGGGGAGCAACAGTGCTTTGCTGGGCATCCTTTTGTTTGGGAGTTCTTGGAAGTTACTGTTTTTGTTTTTTAGACCGCTCTGTCACCTGCTATAACCCTGTAAGGTTAGGAGAGCTGTTTTTGGTTTCTTAAGAGTGAACTAGGCCATTAGTGTATTATTTTAACAGGGTCTGATGTTGGGTGTTGTCATCGTTTGGAGGACAATCATTCAATCAGTTGGGTCTATTAAAAAGTCCACACTTGCTTTATTCCACTGGCTATAGTCATGGTCCCAGTAGTGCAAAATATTAAACCCCAGCACAGAAAGTCTGGGGAAATTACAGAAGAGACATGGCTTGTTCAGGAGAAAACTTAGTGATTACGTCATTTTTTTTTCCTCATAGAATCCACAGCCTGTGAAAGCAGTCTCTCTCTGTTAAGGAGTTATGGAAACGTTCTGTTTTCCATAGTTTTTTAGATCCATTTCACAATAGGTGGACCCTTTTGGAGACTCTCTTTCTCTTTATTTGCTTTTTTTTCTTTTTAAAAAATTTTTAATGTATTTTAAAAAGATATTTAGATTACGTAAATATTACATTAAAAATATAGGGGATTCCAATATGTCCCACTCCTCACACTGCCCACATTTACCCAAATTAGCAAGATCATTAGTGAGGTACATTCATTGCAATTAATGAACACATTTTGGCACACTGCCACTAAGTAGGGATTATAGTTTACTTTGTAGTTTATATTCTCTCCCACACAATTCTGTAGGTTATGGTAAGATATATAATTGCCTATATCTGTCATTACAATGTTATTCAGGACTATTTCCTAGTCCTGAAAATGCCCCCGTATTGCACCTGTTTTCCCTCTCCCTGACCTCAGAATCTCCCGTGGCCACTGCTTCCACATCAATGATATAAGTTCTTCCATTGCTAGAATCACAATAAGTCAAAGTAGAGTACCAGTAAGTCCACTCTAGTCCGTAGTTCATTCCCCAACCCTGAGGATTCTGGGATTTTGATGCCCCCTCCACCTCTAATTGAGAGGGGGCTTCAGTCCCATATGGTCGATGGATGGGACTCTCCTGCTTGCAGTTGTAGACTCGGTTCCTTGGTATGATGGTTGTCTATACTCACCTCCTTGCTGGTTGTCCTGGGTAAGTCCAATGAACTGGAGAGTAGGTGTTGCAACTCTGTTGAGTCTCAGGACCCAGCTGGCACATGGAAAGGCCAAAGATTCAAGTCTCTTTGATGTACTTCTACCAACTCCAACACCAATTATAGGTTCAAATAGAAAGGACAGAAGAGCCATGTATAGGGAAACCAAAATTGAGTCCAATTCTGTCACAATGGGAAGCATAAATCCCAAAGTAGGGCTCACTGGCACCAAACTCATGAGATTTCGGCCCTGACTATCGTGCCTGGGTGTCTCCAGAGCCCTCAGGAGCCCTGCAATTTGGGTTAGTGTCTAATTTTGGGCAGTTAATGAGATTCTGCTGTATGTGCATAAGCATAACCTCTGGAATGGCCTCCTGACTCACTTTGAAGTCTCTTAGCCATATAAACTAATTTGTCTTTACCTTTTCCCTCTTTGGTCAAGGTCTTTTTCTGGTTGCATTGCTAGTTGGTGTTTGGTAGTAATCCCTTGGTGCCTGGGATCCTCATTCCTGGGAGTCATGTCCCATGCTGGGGGGAAGTTACTGCATTTATATGCTGAGTTTGGCTTAGAGAGGCTGCACTTGAGCAACAAGGAGGTTCTCACAAAGTAACACTTAGGCACTCTATATTACTAGGCTAAGTTTCAATTCCAAGAGTAAGAACAGTCATTAATATCAATGGACCATCCTTCTCAGTAGCCATTGCCTCTGTACTTGGGATTCTTGCTCTTCCATTAGAAAATGTGGCAGAGCTCCCCAGGATGGGAATTCAATATTCTTTTGGTTATTGTGTGACTCTCCACACACTATGACAATGCCCCCTGAACATTTGAACACATTTATATACCTTATATGTATGCCCAGGTGAACCTCCTCCCATGTATCCCCCTTAACTGACACCCCACGCAAATGGTCCTCCCTGATACCGTTGTAACCCTGTGTGATCCAAAACTTCTTAAAAAATGAACCAATAAAATAGCCAAATATGATTAATAAGAAAGTGAAATAATAATGATAGTTTTAAAAATAAGATAATAAAAAATAATGAAAAAATAATTTTTTTTGACATTTTGCCTTTCATCATTGTAAGATCTGTTGTCCTGTATGTACAATGACATTTTCTTCCATTTATTCCCCCAATGTCTTACTTTTTTTTTTGTCTTGAAAGAAGTTTTAGGTCACAGCAAAGTCACATACAGAACATAGGGGACTCTGATATACCCAACATCCTCCCTCTTTATCCCCTTCCCCTATTAATATTTTATACCGTGGATGGTACATTTGTTACAACTGATGTATAAATATTGAAACATGGCTACCAACCATGGTCAATGGTTTACATTATGGTTTACATTTTGGACCACATACTTTTATACATTTTGATGAAACTTAACATGGCCTGTATCCATCATTGCACGATCATGTAGAACACTTCCATTGCCCTCAAAATGCCAACAGTTCTATTTTTCTACTCTATTTCTCCCTCTCCATCTCCTTGGAAGCCACAGCAACCCCCACGCTTCACTTTTTGCTGGACCAGATTCATAGTTACTTGCAACAACACTGAGGGCTTGACACACTGCTCTGTCCTCCCCTACTGGGCACCTCCCATGCTCTCGAGAGACTCCCACCCCTCTATTTGAGAACATAGGGGCCTCCCCATGATAGGAACCCAACACCTTTCCGCTCATTGTGTGGGTCTCCACCCATTGATATAACACACTATATTAAGATGAATGCTCACAAACTCCCTTGAAGTCTGTCCCAGGTGCACCCTGTCTCATGCTTCCTATATCCAACACCCTAAACCAGTAACCCTACCTTGCCCTATTGCCAAAAGAGCATTCCCAACATTGTAGTTTCAATCATGTACCCACCAATCCCCAGTGCTCACCTGTTCCTTCCCCCAACCCTCTCCCCAGTTCCGATCCCCGAGCCACACCCTCCCCCCTGCTATACCTGCACCACCTAACCCAATAGTATCATTGCACCACTGTTATGCCCCTCCACTGCATAACTACACATGTCCAACACACCATAGATTTTCCCATTTTGGCATTGGCTCACAGCCTTTTTCTCCCTTCCCACCTCCTGTAAGCAATCTTCCAGACACTAGGTCTATGAGTCTGCTCAATTTGCTTAATTCATATCAGTGAAGTCACCTAATATTTGTCCTTCAGTACCTGGCTTGCTTCATTCAACATAAGGTCCTCAAGATTCATTCATGTTACCCCATGTGTTAGTACTGTGTTCCTTCTTACAGCCGAGTAATATTCCATTGTATGTATATACCACATTTTATTTATCCATTCATCAGTTGATGGGCATTTAGGCTGATTCCAACTTTTGGCAATAGTGAATAATGCTGCTATGAACATTGGTGTGCATATATCTTTTCGTGTCTTTGCTTTCAATTCTTCTGGGTATATCCCAGCATTGGAATTACTGGGTCATATGGCATATCTATAGTTAGTTTTCTGAGGAACCGCCAAACTGTCCATCACAATGACTGGACCGTTCTATATTCCCACCTGCAGTGGATGAGGGTTCCCATTCCTCCACAACCTCTCCAACACTTGTAGTCCTCTGTTTTTTAATGGCTGCCAGTCTAATGGGTGTAAGAGGATATCTCATTGTAGTTTTGATTTGCATTTCCCTAATAGCTAGTGATGGTGAACATCTTCTCATGTGCTTTTTAGCCATTTGTATTTCTTCTTTGGAGACGTGTCTGTTCAAATCACTTGCCCATTTCTTAAATGGGTTGTTTGTCTTTTTATTTTTGAGGTGTAAGATTTCTTTATATAGGCAGGATATTAGGTCCCTATCAGATATATGGTTAGCATATATTTTCTCCCATTGAGTAGGTTGCCTTTTCACTTTCTTGACAAACTCCTTTGAGGTGGAAAAGTTTAATTTGGGGAAGTCCCGTTCATCTATTTTTTTTTTTTTTCTGCTTGTGTTTTGGGTGTGAAGTTCATGAAACCGTTTCCTATTACAAGATCCTGTAGATACTTCCCTACATTATCTTCCAAGGTCTTTATGGTCTTGGCTTTTATATTTAGATCTTCGATCCATCTTGAGTTAATTTTTGTATAAAGTGTGAGATTGTGTTCCTCTCTCATTCTTCTGGATATGGATATTTCAGTTCTTCAGGCACCATTTGTTGAAGAGGCCATTCTCTCCCAGTTGAGTGGGATCAGTGGCCTTGTCGAATATCAGTTGACTGTATATTAGAGGATGTATATCAGAACTTTCAGTTAGGTTCCATTTGTCAGTATGTCTACCCTTGTGCCAATACCATGCAATTTGTTTTCTTTTTAGTTAATTAATTCATTTATCCCCCCCTTGCCACTTGCTTGTTGTCTGATCTCTGTATCCATTCACTGCACGTTCTTCTGTGTCTGCTTGTCTCCCTTTGTTGCATCATCTTGCTGTGTCAGCTCTCTGTGGGTGTGGGCTGTCAGTACTCTTCAGTCACGGGCCAGCTTGCCTTCACAAGGAGGCTCTGGGAAGTGAACCTGGGGCCTCCCATATGGTAGACAGGAACCCAATCAGATGAGCCATATCCAATTCCCAATACCATGCAGTTTTGACCATTGTAGGTTTGTAGTATGCTTTAAAGGCAAGTAGTGTGATTCCTCTGATTTCATTTTTCTTTTTCAATATGTCTTTGGCTATTTGGGGCCTCTCACCTCCCACCTAAATTTCACAGTTTTTCCATTTCAGTAAAAAATGGTGTGGTGATTTTTATTGGGATTGCATTAAATCTGTAGATCAGGTTGGGCAGGATAGACATCTTCATGATGTTTAGTCTCCCTATCCATGAACAGGAAATATTCTTCCATTTATTTAAATCATTTTTTATTTCCTTTAACAGTGGTGTGTAGTTTTCTGGATGAGTCACTTATGTCTTCAGTTAAATTTATTCTTAGTATTTGATTCTTTTAGTTGCTATTGTAAATGGGATTTTTTCTTGGTTTTCTCCTCAATGTTTATTATTGATGTACAGAAATGCTACTGATTTTTGGACATTGATCTTGTAACCTGTGACTTTACCAAACTCATTTATAAGCTCTAGAAGCTTGTTGAAGATTTCTCAGGGCTTTCTATATATAGGTTCATGTCTGCAAATAGTGAAATTTTTGCTTCTTCCTTTCCAATTTGGATGCTTTTTATATCTTTTTCTTCTCTCAGTGCTCAAGCAAGTACTTCTAACACACCATTAAATAGGAGTGGTGAAGGTGGGCATCCTTGTCTTGTTCTTGAACTTAAAGGGAAAGCTTTTAGAATTTCTCCATTGAATGTGATATTAGCTGTGTGTTTTTCATATATACCCTTTATCATGTTAAGGAAATTTCCTTTTACTGCTATCTTTTGTAGTGTTTTTGTCAGGAAATTGTGCTGTATTTTTGTTGAATGTTTTCTCTGCATCTATAGAGATGATCATGTTATTTTTTTCTTTCAATCTGTTTATGTGGTGTATTACATTTATTTTCTTATGTTGAACCATCCTTGCATACCAGGGATGAAACCCACTTGGTCATGGTGTATAATTCATTTCATGTGTTGTTGAATGCAATTAGTAAATGTTTTGTTGAGGATTTTAGCATCTAGGTTCATTAGAGAGGTTAGTCTATAGTTTGCCCTTCTTTTGATGTCTTTGTTTGGCTTTGGTATATGGGTGATATTGGCATCATAGAATGAGTTGGACAATGTTCCCTCCAATTCTATTTTTTGGAAGCATTTAAGCAAGATTGGTATTAGTTGTTTCTGGAATGTTTGGTAGAATTCACCTGTGAAGCCACCTGGTCTTGGGCTCTTCTTAGTTGGGAGGTTTTGATGACTAATTCTATCTTGTTACTTGTGATTGGTCTGTTGAGTTCATCAGTTTCTTCCTTCATCAATGTAGGATGCTTGTGTGTTTCTAGGAATTTTTCCATTTCCTCTAAATTACTCATCTTGTTGGCATATAATTTTTCAAAGTATCCTCTGATGATTATCTTTATTTCTTTGGGGTCAGTGGTGATATATCCTTCCTTGTTTCTTATTTTATGTAGTTGCATCTTCTCTTTTTTTCTTAGTCTGTCTAAGAGTTTGTCAATTGTATTGATCTCGAGGAAGCTGCTTTCAGTTTTGTTTATTTTTTCTAGTGCTTTCTTATTTTCAATTTCATTTAGTTCTGCTCTAATCTTTGTTATTTCCTTCTTTCTACTTCCTTTGGGGTTAGTTTGTTGTTCTTTTTCTAATTCCTCCCTGTGTGCAGTTAGATCTTTGATTTTAGCTCTTTTTTCTTTTTTAATATAGGCATTTATGGCTATACATTTTTCTTTCAGAGCAGCCTTGGCTGCATTGCATAGGTTTTGATACATTGTGATGTCATTTTCATTTGTTTCAAGGTAGTTACCGATTTCTTTTATGATCTGCTCCTTAACCCACTGTTTGCCCAAGAATGTGTTGTTCAACTTCCACATCTTTTTGTATAATCTGTTTCTCTGTCCCTTACTGATTTCCAGCTACATTCAATTGTGGTCAGAGAAATTACTTTGTATAATTTCAATCTTTCTGAACTCATTGAGAGCTGTTCTGTGCCCCACGTGGTTTATCCTGGAGAATGATTCATGTACACTTGAAAAGAATGTATATCCCATTGTATTTGGGTGTAATGTTTTGTATATGTCTATTTGGTCCAGATCCTCTAATGTATTATTCAAAGTCTTTGTTTCTTTATTGATTCTCTGTTGAGACGTTCTGTCTAATGGTGATAATGGTGTATTAAAGTCCCCCACTATAACTGTAAAGGCATCTATTTCTCCACTTAGTTTTCCAGTGTTTGCCTCATGTATTTTGAGGCACCTTGGTTAGGTGCATAAATGTTTATGACTGTTCTTTTTTCTTGATAGGTTACCCCTTTTATTAATATATAGTGTCCATTTTTGTCTCTTACAATAGTTTTTCATTTAAAGGCTTTGTACCACTTGCCTCCCTTTGGGGAGTTAGAATTTTCATCACTGGAACAGTCAATTGCCTGTCTCTGTCCCCTCCTCACCCAAGTTCCTCTCTCCCAGGGCAGCTGGGTTCATCAGGCTGCCTGAGCAGATTCCCCTCTTCCCTCTTCCTGGGTCACCTCAGTGCCAGGTGGTATGCTCCCCAAAGTTCAAAGGGGGCCCAGGTAACCAAAGCCACAGAAAGGAAACCCCTCTTCACCCTTCACCAGAACCCTCTTCCTATTAGAGAATGTTCCCCACCAATCAGTGGCTGGTGGGAGTCAGGGAGTTCATGGAGGCTTCTTACCTTGAGGGTGGGGCTTAGCCACCCACCATTTCCAGCCACAGGGGTGAGAAACTAATGGTTTTCCCTTGGGCTCTTTATCTCTTTGTCTAGTTCTCTCCAGATTGATGCCCTGAAGCCTCCTGCTCTATGCATTCCCAAAACAGCTCTGGTGGGTAGGATTTTGCCCCTTCTCAGCTGTTTTTTTTTTTTTACAAGAGAGCTGGAGAGTGCCCACCTAAGCCAACTTCATCTTGCTGTGATGTCTCTTTATTTGCTTTCTTAATTGTTGCACAGTAAAATTGTTTTTTCACACTTTTTCCATTGATTTGTTACAGAAACTGGATCAGTTTTCCTGAAGAATATACTCCATTTTGGATTTTTCCATGGCCTCTTTGTGATTTTGTTTAACTTGACCTGTTATTACTGTATTTCCTATAATAGGAGTTAGTCTAAAAGTTTGATTAGATTCAAGTTCAACTTGAATGTCAAGAATATCACAGGTGGTTCTGTGTGCTTCAAATTGCATCACACATGTAGGCATATGATGTCTGGTTAATCCAGGGTTGAACCTTTAAAAACCCAGGCTCAGTCCATAATTAGGTAGCCAAAATTGTATTTCTGTAGTTGATCTCCACTTGCTAGCTAAAGTGAGGTATCAGCCACATTAACCAGAGATTTGAAATGAAAAGATATCTCTATAACTGCAGACATTGATAAAAGACTTGAGATACTGTGTATGAAAATGTGCACATATAATTGTATTAAAATAATATGACAAAGATGGGGTAAAGGTAGGAGAGGATGATGGGGATGTCACAGTGGGATATAATGATTGTACTAGGAGATTGAGGCTAAGGAAGCCATCTGTGATGGGAAAGCTAATAGTGTTAATCTTTAACAAATGCCCGTGCTTATAAACCAATGGTTGAGACTATCCCAGAGGTTTACCTGCTTCTTCAGATGTTGATTTTAATTCCACAAACATGTCTTGAAAGCCTATATATTCAGAGAAATTGCTAGGTTTTATGGGACATTTATGAAGATGAACAAGTAATTTTCTTTTCCTGAAAACGCTCATAATTTACTGGGGTTGACATGCACAAAGTTGCTTTATTCCAGGTCAGATGGTGTTCAGTGCTGTACAGGAGTGCCTGTGTCAGGGCTATGGGAGTGCAGTGGTGGGAATTATTAATTTCTGATGGATGGGATAAGGGAATTCCATAGAGAATGTGGCAATTGAATTGGTTGGGGAAGACAAATGGGTTTCACCATGAGGAAGAGAGAAGAAAGGAATTCCACTCAGTAGAAACTGTTTGAACAAGGTATCGAAATATTTAAAAGTGTATGATGTTTTCAAGTTATTGTAGGGGGTTCATTCTAAAGAAGCCCATAGTGCATGTAAGTACCAGCAAATGAAATGTGAAAACTCAGTAGAAAGGCAACCAAGAAAGAAGGTAGCGGACGAGATTGGGAACAGTTTTTAGAAGTCATTTTAGGAGTTTTAGGTTCTGTGTGTAATCAGAGCCTTTTAAAAGAAGAAGCATTTTCAGATTTCTGTTTTATGAAAGGTAATTTTGTGGGTAGCTCAGAGAATCAATAACAATGGGTAGGGAATGACCTATTAGGAAACTAACTTAAAAATTTTGGACATTGAGAAGGGAAGGGAAGGAATAGATTCAAGACACATTTTAGAGCCAGAATGGAAAGGTCTTGTTAAGTAACTGAATGTGTTTTGAGAGAAGGGAGTATTCAAAGATGACTAATATTTTTTAGACAGTGATGCCATTAACTGAAACAGAGAATTTAGGTGTATGAGCAATTTTGATGAGGGAAGAGAGTGAGCCGAATTTGAAGCTGTAATTCTGAACTGACTGTGGAGTGTTCATTTATTTAGCAGACAAATGAATGATTGGCCCTATTCTAGGTGCTGGAAATACAGTGGTTAAAAATGACAAAGTCCCAGCTCTCATGAAGCACATTTTTTTTAGTAGAGGAAGATTGACACAAACCAGACAGACAATAAATAATAATTTTGATTTGGAAAAAGTGCCAAATAGAAAATAAAATAAGGAAATGGAAAGAGAGTGACTGGTGTGGCAAGCTGTTAGAATGGCCAAGAAAGGTCTCTCTGAGGAGAAGTCTTTTGAACAGAGGTCTCAGTGATGAGAAGAAGCCAGTCATTAAAAAAGATCTAGGGTAAGCGAACTCCAGGCGGAGAAAACACAAAGTGGAAAGGCGTCAAGGCAAGTATGTTTAAGGAGCAGTAACTCAGTGTGACTGGAGAGGGAGAGAGGTAGGAGAAGCATGCCAATCATGTAGGATTTTTTTTTTTAACACAGAGAGTTTGGATCAGGCACATGGGAACCCACCAGAGGATGTAAGCAGGAGAAAGAAACTCTCTGATTTGCATTTTAAAAAGATCGCTTTGATTGCCAAGAGGAGAATGGACTCAATGGAAGGGATCCTGGAAGTGGTGAGGTCAGTTAAGATGATGGTGGCTCAGGTTAGAGAGGTGGTGATGTAAGTGATGACAAGCGGTCAAATTTTAGATACATTTTAAATATAGAGCCAATTGGACTTGCTGATAGGTTGGATGTGGTGGTGGTGGAGGTGAATGAAAATTTTGGGGTCTAAGCAACTGAGTAATTGTGGTACCATTTGTTAGGTTGAAAACTAGCAGGGACTGGGGAGCAAGTTTGGTGGTTATGGTGGTTTGGAGTTATGTATCCAAGAAAAACATAAAACATGTTCTTAAACTTAATCCATTTCTGTGGGGTGAACCTATCGTAGGACCTTTTGATGAGGCTGTTCCAGTTAAGGTATGTCCCACCTCAGTAGGATGGGCCTTAAACCTATTACTGGAATTCTTTATAAGGGGAATGAAATTCAGACAGATGGAGAAAGCTACAGGAAGCAAGAGACTGGAGGTCAGTGGAACCTGGCAGAGAAAGGAGAACCAGGAGAGTCCACCATGTGCCTTTCCCTGTGATAGAAGCCGGAAGAAAGGGAAAGACCAGGAGAGCTGCCAGGTACATTTCTATATGGCAGAGGAGCCAAGTACCAAGGATCACTGGCAGCCAGTCCCAGAACACACAGTCTTTGGGGAGAAACATCACCTTTATGATGTCTTGATTTGGACTTTTCCTAGCCTCAAAATCATGAGCCAATAAATTCTCATGTTTAAACCAACCCATTGCATGAGCATTCAAGAAATTTAAGACAGTGGTACAAGACTCAGGCATTTGGCAGGGATTTGAAAATTTAGGGCTGGAATGCAGGGAAAGGTCAGGCCTAGAGAGAGGGATTTCAGAGTAATCCCCCAGGTGATGAGACAATATTTTAGGTTGTCTCCTAAAAAAAAGGCTTGGGGGATTACTTGATCATTGGGGATGGGGATTGCCCATCTGACATATAGATGAAAAGCAATAGAGGAAAGAAGTAAAATAGATGAAAAGATTGTTTTCCACTCCCTGCAAAAGCTCTTGTGATATACAACATGAATGCTGCATGCAAAAGACAGGCTAGATAAGTAATATGTACAGCAGATTTCAGTAGCTTCTCAAAAGACTGTGAATGAAGAAATCATAGCAAGTGGGGAGTAGAGCCAGCCCTTACAGTGAGGGGGCATTGCAGTTTAACTGAAACGGAGATGAAAAGGAATTCCTGGCCACTTCTGAGATTAAATGCACGTACTGGCATCTGAGAAAGGCCTTGGAGGTTAAATTCAGAAGCGAGGGTTCCCAGGGGCTTTTGTCGTTTGCTGTGGGAAAGGATTACAAAATTGTTCTGAGTTAGGGTTTTGCAGTGTAAGTGTCTAAGTGGAGTCTATTCATATAACATGTGAAACTGTTAATCTCTTCTGTTAACTAAACATGTCATAATATTAAGAAAAATACCACCTTAAGTTAAGTAGTGGGGTGAATTGTGTCCCTCCAGAAGTTAAGTTCAAGTCTTAATCCCCTGGTACCTGTGATTATGACCTTATCTGGAACCAGTGTCTTTGTAGATGGAATCAAGGTACGATGAGGTCAAGTTGAACCATGGGTGGGTCCTCAATTCAATGAATGGAGTCCTTATAAGGAGAGGGAGATCTGGAGACACAGAGAGACACAGGGGAGAAGGCCGTGTGAATGTGGAGACAGGGTCTACCTCTAGCCGAGGGCCACCTGGGGCCACCTGAAGAAAGAGTCTCCCCTAGAGCTTCAGAGGTTGTACACGGTACCGCTGACACCTTGATTTCAAACTTCTAGACCGCAGAACTGGGAGGAAATTAATTTCTGTTGTTTTAAGACACCCACTTTGTGGTATCTTGCTATGGAAACCCTAGGAAACTAACATAAAGTGCTTCCAGATGTGCTGGGCAAGGTGTGTGCGTGCCTGTGTGCACGTGTGCTTGCCACCTATTAAACTAATTACATGAGGCGATTCACGGGAAAATTACGGGGATTATAATGTCATCCGTCACAGTCGAGATGTGGATTCTAGGACTGGAGGACACGCCAAGAGTGTAGTCCAGAAAGAGAAAAGAGCTGAAAATAAAATTCTCAGTAGTGTTTCCATTTACTGGGTGGCTAGAGAAGGAGAACTAGATTAACAAGAGCAAATAAACTGGGAATCATTCAGTCAAATTTGACATCTAAATGACAGTTCTCAAACATTTTTGCTCTTCAAAAAATTCTGCATTTTGATGAGTCTTAGGCACCTCAAACTTAAAACCACCCCGAGGAAAGCGAGTTCATGATTTCCTCACCAGTACCCCCAAATCCCATTCTTCCTCCTACTGTATAAATACAGGGCTGCGCTAGAACCCTGCCGCCAGCGTTCCGTCTTTCTCCTCTGGTGTCTCCCACATCTGCTCTAACTCCAATCCAGATGCTCTTTCCTCCCCAGCGCATCTCCTCACCCGAGCCTACTTCTCTCCTTGCCTCCTGCCACCCTCAGGCGAAGAAGCCTCCTGGTGGCTGACGCCTCACTCACCTCAGTGGTCTAGGACGGTGGTTCTCAAACCCGCAGCGCTGGGCCATGTGTGGAGATGGTTTTTCACATCACGACTGAGGGAGGCGCTACTTGCCTCTGGTGGGTAGGGGTCAGGAATGCTGCAGCACCTCCTAAATTGCACAGCACAGCCCCCCACAGCAAAGAATTATCTGGCCCGAATTGCCAGTCATACTGCTGTGGAGAAACCCTGGCAAAGGGAACTCTATGCTTACCATTCCCCCTTTTTCCTGCAATAAAATCTCCCCAAAGCGGCATAGTTTAAAAAATAGTGATAAATAATTATCATTACTTTTTACCTATATTTATTTTTTGTCTTTATTTTTTAATGTTATATTAAAAAAATATGAGGTCCCCATATACCCCCCACCCCCCTCCCCCCACTACTCCCCCCATAACAACAACCTCCTCCATCATCATGAGACATTCATTGCACTTGGTGAATACATCTCTGAGCACTGCTGCACCTCATGGTCAATGGTCCACATCATAGCCTACACTCTCCCACATTCCATCCAGTGGGCCATGGGAGGACATACAATGTCCAGTAACTGTCCCCACAGCACCACCCAGGACAACTCCACGTCCTGAAAATGCCCCCACCTCACATCTCTTCCTCCTACTCCCCACCCCCAGCAGCCACCATGGCCACTTTCTTCACATCAATGCCACATTTTCTTCGATTACTACATTATTTTTTGATGAGAGAAATTTTTATGCATCATGGGGACTCAACTGACATTCATTTTATACTAAAGTAACAAATCCTATTAAATGGACCCTATTCTTCCAATAGTTGATGATTATTCAATAGTTAACATTAGGATAACAATGGTTATCTTAACACATGCTAGGAAGCCATTTTCTTCCTTAATTACTCTATAATGGGGCTGTGTACCTGCCCTGTTGATTTCTTTTATAACTATTATGTTCTTTACATTTAAGAATATGCTCACTACTAAAGCCTACATATGCTTCAACGTTTAGTAATCTAGGCAATACAAAAAATCCCAATAAAACAGTAAACACAAAAGAAATAAAAACAGCGCAAGGAGTATCACATTCTCCAAACAAGTTGACATCATAGAGGGAACAATAAATAAAATTATCACTCCATAAACCATGCTGATAAAAACTGGCTAAACAGAGATACTCTGAAAAGAGCTTCATAAGCATCATGGCAAATGGTATAATTGTGCAACTCAAAGTGTGCTCACTCCTCCTTTCCCTCTTCCCCTCCTTCCCCTCTTCCCCCCTTTCCCCCTTCCCCCCTCCCCCATGAGGTGGCCTGAACTCACACTCTTAGTAAATGGGAAAAAGTCTCTTGGGCTGAGGCAGGATTTCAGATGGACCTCTTGCTGGACAAGTTTCTCTTAAACAATTGCATACAGTTAGCGTATGACTATACATTGTTTTTATACTGAACAAAAACTGGCCTGGGCCATTTTCTCTGTAACAGTCTCTGCTCCTTTCCACCCTCCCTGGCAGGCTTCTCCATCCCCCTTCCCCAGCTTGCTTTTACTTTATAGTGTATATTTGTTGTCTTGTTTGTAGGGCTTGAAATTTGCAGATGTGTCAATGAGGCTCATTTAAGTTTTCAAGAAAGTACAACCCCTCTCCCTTCTTCCAAACAAACAAAACGGTTAGAAGCTGAGGAATGAGTATTTTATGAGTTGTAGGTTTTGTGCTTCATTTATATAAATTTTTGGCCAGGATGCAGAACTCCTTCTCTGCTGTTGTTTGTAGCACGGATTTTTCCGTAGAATAATTATGCTTCTTAACACCTGAATGGAACCAAGTATCATTAACGGTAAAATAAGTGGACTCAAGGAATGGAAATAAAAGAGCGCATCACTGGGAAGTAATATGAAATAGAGTTCAGAATAAAGTTCAAAGTCCTTGAACTTGCCATATGATATTCTTGATCATTCTCCAAGACGTCCATAAAATTACCTATGGTTGATTGTTTTCTTTGTGTAAGACTAGCTCCCATAGCTGAATAAATCTATTTTTGTTGTTAGCATCTACAAGTTAATTATTTCTGCGTCATTTTAGAAACTAACTTTTCTGAGGTGGAATCTCATTTCCATCCTTAGAACCAGGCTTTGATCTTCTCTTTAGAAGAGAAAATGTAAAAAACCATCATAATGCCGATAGATTGGGGAGGATGATTTGCAGACCCACCTGTGAAATCAGGAAGTGCATTTTGGTTCAGAGTTTGAATTCTGGTTTCCAACAGGGCTGTGCCCTTGCTCTATAAGTCCTCCAAGTTTTTAGCTTATACTCTTAGGAAGTAAAATATGCTAATAATAGCAGTCTGTCAATGAATGCTTTCCCTAAATGTAATAGGAGCTGTATGAACAAATGCCAACACTGTTAGAATGGTATTTTATTTGAACATCAAGTCTGCATTTATGCATAAGACATCATGCTGCAGATATAAATTATGGTGTCTAAAAAGGTGTAGAGGCATTTTAGAGGTCTAGCAGTTAGGAAGTAAATCTTTTATGTGTTAGAGAGGAGCATCTGAACAGAGGATTTTGAAGGATGTAAATGCTCAAAAGGGGGAAAGGAGCTGTATCAGACATAGTGTACATAACTCTATGTGAAAGCTAATTTTAGCTGGAAAAAAATGACTGTGGTATTTGAGTCATTAAGGATGTTCGCCAGTAATTCTGTGGCTCTTCCGGGCATACTGCAGGTACTGACACTAGACGGGGATATGCGATTTGATTTGGCCAGTAGAAAGAGAGAGGGAGTGATGATGGGCTTTTCTGGGAGCAAACCTGTTAGAACCTAAGTTAGGTTTTCCCCGCTAAGTGTCCTTATCTATGCCCCACTGCTGGTGATGTCACAGATGGCGGAGGCTCCAGCAGCCTGCATCCTCGAGTGAGGATGATGAAGGTGTGTTAAAACAAACCTGTTATCATTCTGAGCCATTTGACTTTGGGACTGTTTTTTATTTGGGGAGTTGTCTGTTACTAGCTTATCCTGACTGGTATGTTACCTTATCTAGATTGCAAAACTTCAGAATGTCAGATCAGGGCACCTCTGACTCTCTGGAAGTATCACCAGCTTAGTAGGAGGCCATGGGGATCGTGTGTGAGGGGACAGGTGAGCAAATATCACAGGGCTGTGGTTTTATAGATGACACCTTTAACTGATTAAATTGATTAAGAATAGAGTTAAAATTAATGGACTAGTTTTACAATTTGCACTAAGTATATTAATAATTTGATAATATTTAGCATAATTACACATTTATTATTTCCTCATTAACTGTAAATATATCTCTCCAGGTTTTTGACTTCTAAATCTTGAAACACCAAGGTTTTGTGGTTACAGAGAACTAAACCACTGAAATATGTTAGCATCTGGAGATGAAATACAGAACGACTCTGGTGGAAATCTTGAAAAGCTAGTTAAGAATGACCAAATTCTCTCTAAATTTAAAACATGCCATTTGATTTTTCACACTATGGTTTATATGAGAGATTTTCTTTCTAAGACCCCTGATTGCTCACCTAGACAGTGAGGATTTTCAGGGCCAAAACCTGTTTTAGTTAGGTACTTACATGAGTTTCTAGCCCTTAGTGTGTGCTCTGAAATGTTTTGAGTGTTTGAATGTTTTGAATTGAATGAATTGGCAAGTAATAAAATGGCATGCCATGTGAATGGTGACCTACAACACTGCATTAAAATTACAGTGGCAAGGAACTCATGGTTTTTCTTTCTGGAATGAATATATAGCCTGAACCCACTGTTATGCAAATAGTTGTTAGGCGCTCATTTGGAATAAGTTCTCCCTTTGATCATAGAGAACACAGTTCTGTTTAATACTGTGATTTCTAAGCTCAGAGACACATAATGGTAGCCAGGAGGGTTGGAGGGATGCCAGAGCAGAACCTACCAGGATAATTGTCTTTCTACCTAATTGTGGCAGCTGCTTAAATCCAAGAAGAAAAAAAAGAGTCTTCAGTCTGGGATGAAGGCCCTCCCTGTCCCAGAGGGATTAGCACTAGACAGATAGGCTGAGAAAACTGCCCAGCTGTTAGTACTTTCGCCTGGTGAGACAAGCCAAAGCGAATTCTATGCTAATATATTTACTCAAATAGCATCGGCTTAATTTAGGCTAGAGTTCAACACATAGTTGGGAGCTTTTAAAAGGAATACTTTGTCTTTTGATATCGCAGACTTTATTCAATGTGTTCTGCCATTTATGCCATCTTTCTCATACTCTAAAGATTTGTGGGCTGCCAGCTTCTAGGAGCGCTTTAGAGCATTTAGAGTGGTGCTGTGTACGCAACAGGAGCAGCCAGTTTCTGGATGTGTCTCCATTTGCCAGACACTGTGTTGACACCAGTATAATTGCATCCATTGTACAGAGAAGAAAATTGACGCTTAGAAAGGTTTTTGTAACTTTGCGAAGGTTTTTGTGGTAAGTCTCCCAAAGGCATCTACATCCTAATCTCTAGTATGTGGGAATATGGTACTTTACAGAGGGGATTAAGGTTAAGGACCTTGAGATGAAGAGATGCTTCTGAGTTATATCGGTGCTCCCAATCTAATCACATTCGTCCTTAAAAGCAGACAACCTTTTCTAGCTGGGTTAGAGAGAGACGTGCCCACAAAAGGATCAAATGGATGCAAGGTGGCTGACTTTGAAGGTGAAGGAAGAGGACCACCAGCCCAACCTACGGCAGCTTCCAGAACCTGGGAAGGGCCAGGAAATCTTTCCTAGAGCTTCTGGAAAGAAACGTGGCCTTGCCAACACCTTGTATTTTTAGCCCGATGAGACCCAAGTTGGGCTTCTGTCCTACAGAACTATAAGTTAATAAATTTGTGTCATCACTAAATTGGTGGTAGTTTGTTATGGTAGCAATAGAAAAGTAATACAGTTACATAGATAGTGCCAGAGCCGGGATTTTATGCCAGCTCTCTCTGACTTAAAACTATGCATTTCTCTCATTAAGTAATGCTGAGGAACATAATTTACAGCCAAGAAAGTTTCTTTCACCTTGTTTTTGACTGAATAGTCTCCATTATCCCTTCTTGTTTCAAGTCCTGAGATTTTTGGAAGATTTACCCCTTCCTACTGAATACAGTGAAACTGCTAATCAAGTGGCCTTGTTTTCTTCTGCACAAGGGTTGGGTATTTTACATAAACTAGACCAATCATAGAATTTCTCCTGAAAATTTAATTCATGGCTGGTATATTAGTTAAAATGCAATTAATGGTGGCAGCAAACTAGAAGTTCATAGAACCCTCTAACGACAAATTCGTGAAGGATAAGAGCAAAAAAAAATATTGCATGACTGTACTGTCAGGTAAGTAGAGGAATTAATCTGTGGCAGGAAATTAGGAGAAAGACAAAGTGTTAAGCCAGCCCTGGAGCTTGCACTTGCCCTAGGTTAACTGTTCTTTCTTAAGTAACCTAGGACATGGGTTTTAAATATTTGTGGAAAAAAGACAAATCCCAGAACCAATGTATGAGGAAACAAACATTCCCTCAGCCCCCATAAAGCTGGGTTTTCAGAGGTGACAGCTTTTGTTGATAAAGTAGAAAAACAAAACTCACTCCACAGAGGAAGGTAATTGGTTTATCTGTATGTCTTAGCTTTGGCTCTAGGCAAGTCTAAAAAAGAGAAAAATCTCACTGGAGATTTTGGTGCTAGAATTCACACTAAAAGCTAAACTGGTAATCTAGTTTAAAGTGGTCCCAGTTGTTAGTGTTTCATATCCTTGGTAGAAGTAAACACAAATGAGCCTAGACCTCAAAGAATTTCCACTGAGAGAATTCCAAGAAACACGAGCTCACAATTTTGAAAAAAAATCACTAAATAAAATAGGAAACAAGCTCCCATATATAGTAGGAAGAAAAAAACCCCCACAGAAACAGACCTGTGATGACTCTGTATACAATTAGTCTGTAATATAAAATAACTGTTTAATATGTTTATTGTGTTTATAGAAATAAAAGATGGCATGGACAGTATAACATGAGAACTAATACCATCAAAGTTGACCAGGCAGATGGGGAAAAAAATGAAAACTTAAAGTCATGAAAACTGTAATAACTGAAATTAGAAATTTAAATGAGAATTCAATGGTTAGGCTATCTAGCAGATTAGACAGAGATAAAAAAGAATTAGAAAACTGGAAGATCTGAAGACATGATGAGTACAGATGGGAGAGACAAGAGATGGAAAGCATGAGCTAGTAAGAGACAGGAGGCTAGAATGAAAAGGTCTAACATGCAATAAGATCAGTTCCAGAAGAGAATACGGAGGGTAGGGAACTGGCAATATTCAAAGGAATATTGATCTAGAATTTTGTGCAATTAAAGATGAACTTGGAGCCTTATAATCAGGAAGCCCCCAAAATGTCAAGCAGGATAAATGATGGACGGTGGAACTAGAACTTCAATGTATCAAGAGACAAACTGTCAAACTTGAATTCTATGCTGTTGTAGCAGAGAGAAGTCGGGTGAATGCGGTATTAAAGGCCAGGACGCAAGAAGCTGAGAAAGAAGATTTATTACGACCGGCGGGACTCAGTGAACTCCTGTCCCTTTCATACAGAGGATGTAGGAGTGGGGAGTCAAATGGTGCTTTTATGCAAAAGGACTTTTTTGTTAGTTTCTTCAAGTGTTTTATCTGAGCATCAGATAGGTTTTATCCTCCAGGTAAGCTTGATTTAACACATATCCCCCACATTCCAGGTGAGCTTGAATTAACACATACTCCCACATTCCAGGTAAGCTTGAATTAACACATTTAGTTTGCATCCTCCCTGAATATCCAAAGCCTGTGGAGTTTATACCTCTCAATTGGCTTTCCAGGGAACTAGGCATACTTGGATATAGAATAAGTTTGAATTTATACTCAGGCAATATTAATACCTAGTAAAAATATTTCTCAAGGAAATGAGAAATAAAGACCAACAACAAGCTGTTACTGGAGGAACTTCTAAAGGATACATTTCAGAAAAAAGAAAAGTGATTCCAGAAGATGGCTCTGAGATGTAAGGAGTGGTGTTTGCAGCCACAAATTCAATCCATCTCCTCAGATTCCCTTGGCTCTAGCTGCTTCCCAAACCCTCCACCTCAGTAGCTGCTGCATCTTATGAACTTCTCTCTGGCTTGTGAAGCTCCATGACTTGGGGACCCCGAATGGCTTAGCCTCTTTGGTTGCTGCTGGGCGGCCAGGCTAACAAGCTGTATGCCTGGAGTCTCTGGCTACTTCTGCCTCCTTCAGACTTGGATGAGGCTCCATGTGGTGCCATGGGATCTCACATCTCAAGGTTTCACTCAAGGGCTGGGTCAGCAAAATGGATACTCAGGGGAGCTAGTTTCTTTTTTTATTTTTAAATTTTATTTATTTATTTTAAAAAAAAGATACTTAGATTATACAAATGTCACATAGAAAAAATAGAGGGTTCCAATATGCCCCGTTCCCCACACCTCCCACATTTTCCCACATTAACAACATCCTTCGTTAGTGAGGTACATTCATTGCTTATGAGGTAAACTTTTTATGAGGTAAAATTTAACTACTGTAACCTGGCGCCAGCCATCTGAATCTCTCTCCTTCCCTTTTCCCTCCTCCTCAGGGCTGATTCCTTCTTGCAGCTCTTTGTGAAGTGGTAGCCAGTGTGACACTACGTCAGTTTGCCTGGCTTCATATCCTTCCTGCCCTTAACTCTCTTTTTCACCCTTGGTGCTTGGAGTATACCTCTCTGATCCTTGCCTCAGGCTCTGTTTACAGAGAATACGTGATCAGATGGAGAGCAATGAAAAGATAAAACTAAAACACTGTAGAAAATAATAATGATCAGAATAAATTACTAGAAAATGGGATTTAAGGGGTTAAAAAGACAGAACTAAAATCCTGGACAGCAGTTGAGAAGGGATGAGTGACATGAAAAAGTTTTAAGATTCTGGCCTTTTTTGATATTAACTTTGGATCTTGTAAATATAACCAGGAATAGTAAAATATCTAGAGTAACTAGTAAAAGAAAATAAATATACTAAAGTAAGGTAGGAAAGAGGGAAAGGAAACCATGACAGATAGAAAGTATAAGATATGATTGGTTATTTGTAAGAACAAATGTAAATTGAAGTTCTAAAGTAAAAGGAAAAAAAAAACAAACCTTAGACCTGATGAAAGCATTGAAAATTTGCTAAATATCCTATTAATGAAAGTCATACCTAAAACATAAGGACTCAGACTGAAGGTAGAAAGGAGGGGAAAAAGGTAATATGAAACAAATACTACCCCTCCAGAAAACTGCCATAATTATATTAACATCTGACAAGGTAGATTCTAAGGTATAAAGCATTTTTAGAGACCAAGAGGATCATTGTTAAACATTTCAAATCATCAGAAAGATGTAAAATATTAAGCTTGGATGTTCCTATTAACAATTTTCAAATGTACAAAACAAATTCACATACAGCAAGTGGAAATTGACAAATCTTCAATCATAGTGGGTGTTTTTAATATACCTCTCCTTGTAAATGTTAAATTAAGCAGACAATCAATGAGAATATAGATTTGAACAACATCTTTGTTACAACCTTTAATATTTCAATGACTTAAGGCAATATACATTCATTTCTGGTCTAAAAAAGTTTCTTAATTGGTAGGAAGAGGTGTGTGTGTGAGAAAGATAGACAGAGGAACAGAAAGAGGATGTCGCAGCTTTTTGTAATATGGACATTTAGCCCCCAGGACAACTGAGGTTCCTCAACATGTAATTTCTAAGGTCACCCTGAGTTCTATATTAGCTCGTACATGGGAGAAGAAGGTTTGGAAGTTCAGGTGGGACATTTGTATGAGCTGGACTGAAAGTGGCTTATTTAACTTCTACCCATATTCCATTTTCCAGAGTTCAAACACAAGGCTACACTTAACTTCAAGAAAGGCTAAGAAATTTAAGACCATTCAGGTACAAAATTAATTTTAAAGCAGTGAATTGCATTTCTATACAGAATGTTAAAAGAGAAAATTATCAAAATAATGGTACCATTTTTAATAAGAACAAGAATATGAACTACCAGGAATAATTCTAACAAAAAGATGTACTGTTTTTTTGGAAGACTTTCAAAAGACATGAATAAATATATTATGTTCATGAATAGGAAGAGTTGGTATTATAAAGATGTTAGTTCTCCCCAAATCAATCTCTGGATGGAAAGCAACAAAATAATTCCAATATGGCTTCTTGTGGAGTTTGGTAAGCTGATTCCAACATGTGTATGAATGAGCCAAGAGGGAAGAAAGTCAAGATGCTTCTTAAAGAGATGAAGTACACAGTGGTGGGGAGGATTGGCCTACCAGAAAGCAAGAATTAAAATAAAGCTACACTGGTGAAAATAATGTGGCATTGGCACAGGGTGTACAACATGATGAAGCAGAACAGGAAGTCCAGAAATAGATCCAAGTGTATTTGGAAACCTGATTTATGGCAGAGTTGGTATTGCCCATCAACTGGCAAAGATGGATTCTTCAGTAAATGGTTCTGGGATTAGTTACCCATAAGGGAAAAATGACATGGATTCTATATGCTGCTGTATTCAAAGATTACTATTAGATATATCAAAGAATGTAATTATGAAAGACAAAACTTTGAAATGTTTAGAAAAAATATAGGAGAATATCCGATGTCAATGTAGGAAAGGATTTTTAAAACAAGGAACAAACACACTAAACATTAAAGCTGAGAAGTAAAATTGACAATATTAAAACAAAGAACTTCTGTTCATCAAAAAATACCTAATGGAGATTAAAATACAAGTAATTGAGGAAGATATTTGCTACCTATAACCTATATATTAACAGCTCTATAACATATTTATACCTATATATAACATATAACTAATACATACAACTATTAATATCTAGTATATACAGATAGGCAAGATTCAAAAAGAAAAGATAAATGAGCTGATAGAAAAATGGGCAAAATAACTATCTAGGTACTTCACAGAAGAGAAAATAAAGATATATGAAGAGGTTTTAACCTTACTAAATATCTATGCCAACAGTTAAAACTCAGGAGAAAGCAAAAATGTAAGACCTTTAGCTTTATTTTCATAAATAAGTTTACCTTACTCTTGTGCTCTTCTCTCATTTTTCTTCATTAGCCATCTTCATCTTTCTCATCCACTGCTTAGTGTGACAGGAAGTAAAACATAATTTGCAAAGTCCCTAGTGGGTTTGCTTCCTTTTTCAGAGTGTAGTGCTTCTTCAGACATTATTTGGGTAAATTTCCTCATTTTTGCCTTTATCTCGATTGAATGAGTCATGCTTGTCAGTGCAATGAAGGAAAAAAATGGGAAAATTGATCAGTTCCTTTTGTTTAAATATCATCAAGTTTGTAGTTGCACATCTTGAGTTTTCTGATTTTTAACATTAGTAAGAGTGGCTTAGGTTAAGAGAATTGTTTGGCTTAGTCTATTGATTCATGCCTCTGGCCTTTAATACACCGTGTTAAGTTATTTATTCCGTGAAACTAGTTTCCTGTGCTGTCATTTGTCATTTTAAAAATATGTGAATAATCAGCTCACTTCTCCCGAAACACTTGAAGTTTTGACAGAAGCCTGACACAATGGAAGCCACTTAGGTTTTATTGTCAAGGGCACAAAAATTCTGACTTAGCAATGAGAAGAAATAATGTTTTTATATTTGCTTACTCAGAGTTCAAGTTCACTGGAGTGTCTCCTAATATTTTTGTTGAAGTCCCTGGAATAGAGGAAATCTGACTCCTGGAGAGATTCATTAGTCCAGAGAGTATGTTATCACCTACCCAGTTAAAGGAAATGCCCTTGATAGTTATTTTGAAGGGGAAAGTACAGTGAGATCATGGAGAAATTTGAGAAAGAAGAAAAATACTATAAGGTATGGCTTAGGTAGTAATAATCAGGCATAGGCTAGTTTGTCTTTTTGTTTTGTATTATGTGATTTCTGCCACCCACAAATTCTATATATACTCGCTCTTCTGATTCATTATTCATTCATTTTCAGTATGTTTATTGCACACCAACAACATGCCATGACTGCTCTGGGTTTTTGTGATTTATCAGTGAACAAAATGAATAAATCTGTCTTCCTGGAAATTGCATTCTAATAGGGGAGATATGGCAATAGACAATGAGCTTAATGAATAAGTGAATTACATATTGTAAATGGATATGTATTATAGGAAAAAGGAATAGATCAGAATAAGGACACTGGAGAGTTGATAGGGGTGTTTGTGATCTTGAATATGGTTATCAGGAAAGTCCTCCATGCAGAGGTGACATCTGAGCAGGAGCTTGCAAGAGGTGAGGGAGCGTGCCAGCTGTCTGAAGAGAGCATTCTAGAAAGAGGGAATAGCCAGTTCAAGTGCCCTAGAGTGGGCACATGCTTGGTGCACTAGTGGGACAGCAAAGAGGACAGAGTGGCTGAAGTGGAGTAAGCACAGAGGAAAGTCACAGGAGGTGAGTTCTGAGAGTTTGCTGATGGTGGAGAGTGGAGGGAGGGTTGCGGGTGGGGAAAAGGCAGATCCTTGGATCTTTGAAGGCCATCATGAGGACAGATTTTTGCTCTGAGTGAAATGGGTAGCTTTAGACTGTTAAGGAGCAAGTGAGCAAGAAGGGAGAGCAGTTAGGATGCCATTACATTGCATGGTGAGAAATGTTATTATAGGATGGGTGCTAACAATGGAAAGAGTGAAAGTGGGCAGTATTTCCTGACAGATAAGATATAGTGTTTAAGAGAAAGATAGAAGTCGAGTAGGATGTCAAGGTTTTAGGTCTGAGCAGTGAAAAAAAAATGGTGCCATGAACATGGATGGTGAAGATTGCATGTGTGGAAAGATCAGAGTTTGGGGTTGGCTATTTTAACCTTGCGATATCCATTAGAAATTTATATGGATTTGAAGAGAGAAGTGTGGGTTGGTGATATAAATTTGAAAGCTGATACATGCAGATTATATTTAAAGTCTGGCTGTGATGGCCAAGGGAGTAACTAAATATAAAGAAGAGGCTAGGGGCTGCCTGGAACAGTCCAATGTTTGAAGATAAGGTGAAGAAGGGCAACTAGCAAAAGGAGATAGAGGCTGAAGGGCCAGGGAGGTAGGACAGAACTCAAGAGAATGTGGGGATCTGGGAGGTAAGTGAATCAAGTGTTTCAGGGAGGCGGGAGAGCTCAACTGTATGAAAAAGCTGCTGAGAGGTCAAGTACAAAGACTGAGAATTGGCCATTGGATTTAGCAAAGTGGCGTTTCTAGTACCCTTTATAAGTAAGAGCAGTTTCATTGGCCCAGTGGATGATGAATGCCTGAAGGAAGTAGGTTTAAGGGAGATGGGAGGAGGGGAATTGGAGATAGTGTAATGGTGCATATAGGGAACTGCTGTAAGTGTTTTGCAAAGAAATGCTGCTATGGCTGGTAGGTTTTTATGTTTGCTTGTTAATCAGAAGGGAGAAATAAGAGTAAGCAAAGGGAATGATCCAATATGGAGGGGAAGTCTGATGAGTTTTCAGCACCTTTGTTAGTTTCCCTTTCCACCATGAATTCACACTCTTCTGTCCCTCCAGTTATTTCTTCTCAAAATTCATTTGTTCTTTGGATTATCTGGCAGACAAAAGACTTTGGAATTCCACCAGTCAGATTACGTGTTCATAACAGAGCAAAAATAATCCAAAATTTAAAAAGAGGAGTCTATGGGAAAAACGGTAATGAATGAAGCATTTCAGATTTTAACACTCAAACTTTTTCATGTTTTTAAAACATGAAAGCTCAATAATAATCTTTTATTTCTTAAAGGCTTAAAGAGTTTGAACTTGTAAACCAAGTATTATAATTCCAGAAAGAAAACTTGGAAATAATGCCTCATCAATTGATATTCTAGAGAGGTTTGGATGAGCCCAGCATAGTTTACCTTCTCTGGTCAAATGTAGAATAGTAATTTGCTGCAATGCAGGGTCACATGCCAAAGTTGGTTGCTTCTGTGGTCATTAGTCCTAGAAGCTGGAGATAGGATTGACTCTCTATGGGAAATAGCAGAGAATGGAGACAGAAATGCCTAAGCATTCTAATAGAGACCCTACTTTGTGGTGTCTTCTGTGACATTTAAGTCAACCTTTCTGCTGAACAATCAATTAAGTTCACTCTGAGTTATCAGTGCTTTGATGTCCGTATTGTTTGCCTTTCTGGTATTATTGGTGCATGACTCTTTGCCTTTCTTAGGACACCATTGCCTTGTAATCATGATGAGACTTTAGATAAAGGATCTCTAGAATTTGGGTTATTTAATAAAATATAGAAACCTCACGGATATTTTCAGTGGTTTTTGCATGGGTGTAGGGTTTTTCTTTCTTTTTTCCTCTCCTCTTGAAGAAAATGAAAAATATCTTCAAGTGGAGAACTCAACACTATGGAAGAGTGGCTAGTCAGACTGTGTGTGGTAAATGCCTTAGAAAGAGGTATTTTGGAGGTTTAAGAAACTCATTTTCCATATATTGGCAGTTAAACCATCTTAAAGTCTCGGAGTCCCAAAGTCTCAAAGCATTAGCCATTTCCTGGTGCCATTTATTGCATATTGGGAGTACATTTTGCACTCTTAAGCTAGAGGTTTGAAAGCGCTAATTGAAGAGTAAAGAAATAAAGACTAAAGAAATAAGAATAACTCATGCTAATTTAACTATTGTTAACATTGCTTTGTGAAAATAAGTTTAATGAAGAAACATCTGTTCTCCAGTGATCATTTTACCGTTCAGATATGCTGGGAACTCTGAGGACCTTTAATAATCTTCACTGCTTACTGATTCAAGTGCTTATAATTTGATATGAGTGAAATGCATCACTAGAGAACCCAGCAGCAAAGCCATAAAACCTTTGATTTACATCACTGGGTCTATCTAAAGTGAAATTGCTTTCCCTCTGTGGGCTGGCATTGAGAAAGAGACCTCATCATTGGTAGGAAGGAGATTTGAGCTTTGTAGTTCCCAAGGCAGATCAATTTTCATTTATTAATAATGGCTCATCATGTGGTACTTAAGTGGAGGATAAATAATTCTTTTTGTACCATGGGTATTCCACAGTGCTTTTAAGTGTTTTTGTTAAGCGCTTGCTCATTAAGTTAGCGAAGAGTAAACTAGCTACTGAAAGATCCTCCTGTCAAGATGTCTCTATGCTATTGTTCTACTGTCACTTTTCGGGGCATATGCTTAGACAAAGGGAGCTAGGAAGCACCAGCCTGAAACTTCTTGCTAGCCTGATTGTTAAAAAACAAAACTTTGCAGCAAGGTCATTGATTAAGTAAAAGAGGAAACACTGAGGATGATGATCTATCTACAATGACAGGGAGAGACCAGATTGGTTTGAAGTTTAAAGAAAAAATAAAAAACATGAATAGGGGGATTCATGAGACAGTCTAAGGTTTCTATGAAGCATGACCTTTTCCTTCCCTAATGTTTAAAAATTAAAAAAAAATCAAATTGTAGAAACGATTCCGTTCATTTATTGATGGTATGGTTACCGTGTTCCAGGGAATCTTGTTGACAGAGGGGGAGAACTAAATGATCCCTTATAGTTTCTCCCAGCCCAGTGATCTAGTTTAGAAAATAAAAATATTTAGGAAGTATCAGTCACTTTATATAAATCTAGAAATATGGATAGTCAGGGAAAAACCTGGACTTAATCTTCAGGTTGTCTAGTTGGTAAGGAGTGGTGCGTATTTCCTCCTGTCCCACATGATCCTAAGAGTTTTAAATTCTAGGCTGAAGGTGGCAAGTTGGAGTGGATATTCTGAGGTCATATCTGATTTCACTCGGAAAAGTGGCCTTGGTTGTTTAGTAGTGTCGGGAGGGACAGACAATGGTGGTGAGGTGATTCTAGGCGAGAGGTTGGCAAACTTTCTGTCAAGGGCCAGAGAGTAAATATTTTAGGCTTTGCAAGGCATATGGTCTTTGTCACTGGCAATGCGACACTGAAAGCGAATGAGTGTGGACTGTGTTTCAATAAAACTTTATTTACAAAAACAGGCCGCAGGCCAGGTTTGGCCCTTGGGTGGTAGTTTGCTGACCCTATTCTGTAGATTATTACCCAAGTCCTAGTCAGTTACAAGCTCTCTGCTAATGTCAATATATTTTCTTCATATGTCTCTGTAAGTCTCATTTTGTAGACATGTCACAAAAATATGTTTTGAATTTCCTAAAAGTGTGTTGTAAAAGGAAGAAGCCTGTTCTAGAAGAAAAGCTGATGCTTGGTCAAGGGAAGTGTTTAGGCAGCAGGACTTGAAACGTATGACTACAACCTTGGCTATGGCCGAAGCAAATTTCTGGGGGAATTGTCAGAGCATAAAATTAGATCTACTTGGGAAGAACTGAAAGTCCCATAGGTATGGGTAAACTATACAGCAGGATGAAGAAAATTAACACTGGGATAACTTATGAGCTTTAAAAGTAGAATATTTTTCACAGGAAACAGTGCCTCTTGAGAAAGATACTTTATGCAGTTTATTCAATCTTTACTACTTGAGTAGATCAGCAACTCATCCCATATAATCCAAATCAATTACAACAATATATTCTATTATTTCTCCAAAATCCTGCCAAGTCACACCTGCACGGGCCTGCCTCTGAATAGAGTGCCATTGTGAGTGTACATTCTAGAAGGGAAACTTTAATCCATTCCTGGTCAAAAGAAAATTCTAGTTTTCTGCCAAGACAATCATACATTTGGCCTATGTGTTAGCCAAGTTGATAAATTTCTGTTAGAAGATTTGAACAATGTAGGCCCTTTGTTGGAAAAACTTTCTCTAAAATTTACTAAAATGCTTGATTTCCAAAATTATAATCAGTCATTAGAGCCCTATATCTCAAAAATGCAAAACAAAGGCACAGAGTACAATGGAAAGCAAGAAAAGATACTAAAGGAAACTTTCTCTAGGTTTTGCAGGGAAAGAATGGGAACAATGATATGGCTACCAGTTTGTAATGTCACTTACTGGAAAGATGCTAAGATTCTTTTCTAAAGGGGGAAGACTTCCAATTTCATGACGAATCTGATATTAAAGATCTGCAGTGTTACTATTTTTATGGTGTGGTCTTTCAATAATTCACAGTTACAAAATAGAAATCACTCTGGATTTTGGAGTGAAGCAAATCCTTCAAGTAGTAACTTTTTGAAACTAATGCAAAGAGCAATAAATAGTAAGGGAAGTAGAGAGAATTGTTCTCCATGGAAATATAGCAGGGTTCAATTTTACACACTGCAACTCAGATATGCACAAAAAGAGAATGTCTTTTGCTTTTCTAAAATTGGGGTGGGGGAGGAGAGGAAAGGCCACCAGAACCCTTATTTTTGCCACCGGTAGGGAAAAAATATATGTATATAAATATCCTTAAAGGTAACTCGGTCTCCGGTAAATTTCAAGTCAACTTAGTGGCCAAGTTCTTTCCTTTCTAATTTGCCATCTGCTGACTGGAGAGACTTTATGGCATATTCGAAGAAGTCTCCTTTCTTCAAGCTCCTGCTGATCTCTGATTTTTCTTGCCTCTGGGCTTTGGAGTCTCTATCTCCTACTGAACTAACTGTGGCTACTGTTACTTGAGGTTTGTCTTGTCTGAATGGTCAGAGATGATCTTCTCTGGTTGACTCCCACGGCTGATGTGACCCCATCTTGGCACAGAGCCTCTGAGTCTTAACTGAGTCCTTTCTCCGAGTCCTGACTTAGGTCTCCAAGTCCTTTCTCCAAGTCCTGAAAATGTCAACACAGGTTTCCATTTTCATGCTTCGCCTGTACACGCCAAGCTACCGTTTCTATTCTGATGCAGCTGTCACCCGTCGGCCCAGAGTCACTCCAAAAGGCAGTGTGCTTGGAGGAGCCAAATGGCAAGTGGGGTACATTCCTCTACTGTACCTCCTCCCAACCTCTCTTCTATATTCTTAAAGGCCTCCTCAGTCCAGGTCCTAGAACAAAGGCTCTAGGATTGGGGATGCTAAATCCCCAATGGACCCTGAAACAGTCCCAGTTCCCCCACCCACCTTCAAATCTGTCTTCCTTTCCCTCCTGACAGGGTTCTATTCCTGCTTCTTACTTGGTTGTGGTAGTGACTGCCCTGTATCACATCTGCCTCCTTTTCACAGTAGATTTTTTTGTTGTTCTTGTTGTACCTGCCTTTTCATGTCCTGTAGACTTCAGGTGACCAGCTGTCTTGGCTTGCCTGGGGCTCTTTTGTTTTTAGTACTGAAAAGTACCACATTCAGGGAAACCTCCCAGTCCTGAGAGAACTGGGAATTTGGTCACCCTACTGTGATAATTAACTGGGTGATCAAGCTTAAATGGCTTTAATTAGAGGAGGGAAAACTAGATGTGCTCGTTTGAGTCTTTCGTGGACCCCAGAAAATTATGTTCTTAAACTAAGCCATTCCTGTGCATGTAAACCTATAGTATGTGGGGCCTTTTGATTAGATTCAGTTAAGGGACCTTTGATTAGATCACTTCTGCTAAGGCCTTTGATTAGACTGTGGGATCTAGGGTAGGTCTTAATCCTTTATTGGAGTCCTAAAGAAACTGAGGAGAGGGAAAAGCTGCCATTTTAGCCTGTCATGTGTGAGGGCTCCAGGACCACTGCAGAAACACAGTACAACTCTGAGAGGCGGAGAGAAAGGCCAGAGGCCTGAGCACAGTGACTGCGGAGAGGAAAAGAGCCCATAAGAGGCTAGGACCATGGAGAAGCTGGACGGGAGGAGAGCAATAAGCTATCTGCCTGGCTGCCACAGCTGAGCTCAGGGAGAAAGTGAGCCTGGAGAAGGCAGAGGCAGCCGCCATTTTGCCTTGCCATGGGGCAGGAGTCCAGGACCACCAGCAGCCAGCCTTTGGTGAGTCAGCATCTCTGCCTTGATTTGGACATTTTCATAGCCTCAGAACTGTAAGCTTTTAACCTAATCAAGTCCCATTATAAAAGCCAACCCATTTGTGATATATTCCATTAACAACCTTTCACAAACTAAAGCATAGATTACTTAGAAAAGAAATGCATGGGGAAATACAGTACTACAAAATATTTTTCCTTTACTGCAGAAAGTTTGTTTCTATCACACCTAGCAACTAATTTTTGTAAAGGAACCAGTGTCATGCAGAATTAGAAACTTGGCTAGAAGATGATTTGTTGAAAGTAAAATTGCTGTCACATTTGTGGAAAAACTTTCCTCTCAGTTCAGAAAACTAGTCAGGCTCAAAATTTTAAGCAATTTGATTCACTTAAAGAATTTTCTTCCAAACAAGGGGAGAGAAGAATTAATTTTTTTTATTACAAAATAGTTTCTAAACTGTGCCCTGAAATGTCTGAAGTGTGGATATGTGAACCGATAATTTCATTACGATAAACAAGACAACATACATTCAGGTTCTGCTATTAGAAACTGTTAAATTGCTTTTAAAAATTAGAATAGGAATTAGACTTACTGGCTGATTCCCAAAACCATATTGATTTTGGGCAGTCAAAGGAAGGCCAGGCAGCATCCCATGGGCTTGGGCATGACAGTGCTTCATGTCAGCATAGGGAGGCAGGGAAGCAGACTTGGCCCAGTGGTTAGGGTGTCCGTCTACCACATGGGAGGTCCACGGTTCAAACCCCGGGCCACCTTGACCCGTGTGGAGCTGGCCCATGTGCAGTGCTGATGCACGCAAGGAGTGCCCTGCCACGCAGGGGTGTCCCCATGTGGGGGAGCCCCATGCACAAGGAGTGCACCCCGTAAGGAGAGCCGCCCAGCGCGAAAGAAAGTGCAGCCTGCCCAGGAATGGTGCCACACACACAGAGAGCTGACACAACAAGATGGCGGAACAAAAAGAAACACAGATTCCTGTGCCGCTGACAACAGAAAAAGACAAAAGAAGAACACGCAGCAAACAGATGCAGAGAACAGACAACTGGGGTGGGGGAGAAGGGGAGAGAAATAAATAAATAAAAATCTTAAAAAAAAAATAGGGAGGCAGTCTGGGAAGAGCCAGCCTAAGGTGTTACCTAAGACCTGGGAAGCTGAAAACATGGTCTAGCATCTTAGGTTGGTCAGAGTATGCATGGCATATCCTAAGATCTGTGATGATTTAGACAACATTCAGCTTCAAAGTTTAAGAGAAGGCAGTTGCATAGCAACACAAAGGTGTGAATGAAACAAGGTTGAGAAAGTTGGTGTTAGGAAAGTAAGGCAAGGTTCCAAACAGAAAGAGACCAGCCAGAGCAAGAAGAGACATCAGGTTCTACCTCAGAATGGGCATTTGGGAGCAGGGAAGATAAAACCCAAGGCACCACTTGGGAGCCCAGTGTCCTTCCCTGGGGCTGCTGACACTGGCTGACAAGGTGGGTAGACTGGTGCTACTGCCCACCAGAATATTAAGTTGTCATATTGAGATACAGTTTTGTCTGGACACTGGGACTTCAAGTCAGGAGAATTGTGAGGACCAGTGGAAGGTACAGGCAGGTAAATAGGATCAGGGAAATAGCTGCCCAAGTGCTAGCATATTAAATTGTCTTAGAGGCCACTTTCAGCTCTAGGAAACATTGCTTTACCAGTGCATTAGATTGAAGTATGAATATAAGATCTGAAAGGGATCCATTCATTTATATACTCATTAGGAATAAATATTTATTGATCCTTCATGATTTGCCTGTGTTAGATGCTGAGGATATATTGGCAAAAAAAGAAAAAAATTAGAGCACCTGAAGGAAGATTTGTCTGACTTTTTCTATAAGAATACAAGTACATAGATATCTTCCTGTAACAGCAGAGTCAGAGTGTGATAGAAACACACTGGAGGGACCTCCCATCAATTCAGGCCAGGGAGAGAGCAGAGAGGGCTTTCAACTAGTATAACCTCATTTTATTTATTTATTTATTTATTTATTTATTTATTTATTTATTTATTTATTTATTTATTTATATTTATTTATTTCTCTCCCCTTCCCTCCACCCCGGTTGTCTGTTCTCTGTGTCTGTTTGCTGCATCTTGTTTCTTTGTCCGCTTCTGTTGTTGTCAGCGGCACGGCAATCTGCCTCTCTCTTTTTGTTGTGTCATCTTGTTGTGTCAGCTCTCCGTGTGGGTGGTGCCATTCTTAGGCAGGCTGCACCTTCTTTTGCGCTGGGCGGCTCTCCTTACAGGGCGCACTCCTTGTGCGTGGAGCTCCCCTGTGCGGGGACACCCCTGTGTGGCATGGCACTCCTTGTGCACATCAGCACTGCACATGGGCCAGCTCCACATGGGTCAAGGAGGCCCGGGGTTTGAACCATGGACTTCCCATGTGGTAGATGGACACCCTAACCACTGGGCCAAGTCCGTTTCCCTATAACCTCATTTTACAGTTGAAGAGCAGAAAGAATAAGTAAATTATCAGATGTCAAGGCTTAAGTTTTCTGTGTTGAGAGCATCATCCCCTAGAAGATCCTAGTTGGTTGCTCAGGCAAAGAATGGCAAAGCTCTAACTGGCTCTGGTGGCTCCCATCTCCTCCCACCCCCAAGAGGGACTGCACCTAGACACACTTCCAGGTAATAGCACAGGTGTGCAACTCCCATGAGTACTTGGCATGCAAGCATACATTATTTCTTTACCTGCCAGGTTGCTTTCTTGCTTGTCTCCTATAAGATGGTGGAGCTTCAGGGTAATGGGAACTCCCTCCTGGAGTACAACCCATAACATGTCTTGGCCTCTTCATACCTTTCTATGATATGATGACAACTTGGAGGACCATTGGTCTCATCTTACCCTCTTCTTGCAAATTTACCCAATACAATTTGCTTCATGCCTGCCCTGGGTAGTGTGGTGGCATTTTCTTTCATCTATCATGCTGCCCTTTCATTTGCTCTTCCATCCATTCAACACATAGGCAAATTAACATGCAGGCTAAACCTCCGATGGGTGTGTAAGCAAACCAGCACTATTCCATAATTTTGATACTCACTGCTCAGTTTTACAAACAGATTGAAAAGTAGAGAATCATGATTACTTGCATGGGGTGACCTCCATTAGGAAATCAAATAACCTACAGAGTATTATGTTAAGGGTTCTGGTCACCTGAGGTAAGAAAAGGTAAAAGATGTAATGCGGCTTTCCTCAGAGGGCAAAAGCTATTTAGTGGAACAAAAATGTGAGACTGAAACTAGAAGACCCATGAAGAAACTTCAGTTCTGCCACTCTGAGTTTGAGCAAATGACTTAACCTTTTAATATCTTTATATTTTGGCTAATACTATGAATATGTGAAGGTTGTTGTGATGAGGGAAGAGAGGGGACACAACACAATGCCTGGAACAGAGCTGGCACTTCATAAATGTTACTCACACATGGGCAGTCATAGTAAAGAACCCAAAACAGCACACATAATAGCATAAAATCAAGTGCTAAATTGTGTGGAACACAGTGGAGGAAGGAAGGAAGGTTTATTCACAAACGCATTTGATGAAAAATTGACTGTCACATTGGGGTAATTAATTTCACATGGACTCAGGATCCAGCCATTTGGATGCTGAATCCATAATTTAAGTTTTACATGAGTTAATAGTTATTTACATTTCTTTCTGAATATAAAAGCAAACCAGACACATCATAGAAGAGAAATTCAGTAATGTTAAAAATCAAATCAACCATATAAAACTCATTTCTAGATAATCATTTAAAAATATATACATATTCTTGACATATCCTGATTATTTTTTAATATCTTGCTTGCTTTAACTTATGGTATAGTAAGAAGTTTCCCTCTTCTTTAATTCTTTGAAAACTGTATTTAAATGGATGTGCAATGCATTATTTCTTTTTGGATGGACTGTATTATACAAATCATTCTTTTTGTAGTATAGTTCCATGGTTTTAAAAAAATCAACATATGTAATCTAACATTTCCCCTTTTAATCATATTCAGGTATTTATATCAGTGCTGTTAATTGTGTTCACAATGTGCTATCATCACCATATTACCATTACCAAAACATTTCCATCATTCAGCTAGGAGCCCTGTACTGTATAAGCCTCCCATTTCCTATATGTACTTGGTATCATGGTAACCTATATTCTAGATTCTGACTCTGAGTTTGCTTATTCTGATTGTTTCAAATCACTGAGTTCATTCAATCTTCATCCTTTTGTGTCTGGCTTATTCTACCCAACATGATGTCTTCAAGGATCATCCATGTTGAACCGTGTATCAGGATTTCATTCCTTTTTATGGCACAATAATATACTATTTTATCTATAATTTATCCATTCTTTGGTTGCTGAACAGTTAGGTTGCTTCCATATTTTGGCAATGGTTAATAATGCCACTATGAACACTGATGTACAAGTGTCTGCTTGAGTCCCTGCTTTCAATCTTCTGGGTATATACTTAGTAGGGGGATTGCCAGGTGTATGGTAGCTATCTACTTAGCTTTCTGAGGAAATACCCAACTGTCTTCCACAGCAGCTGCCCATTTTACATTGCCACCAGCAATGAATGAGTGTTTCTACTACTCCACATCCTCTCCAACACTTATTTTTTGTTTTCTTGGTAGCAGCCATTCTAGCGATGAAAAATGGTATCTCATTGTAGTTTTGATTTGCTGTTCCTGATGACTAATGATGTTGAGCATCTTTTCATGTGTTTTCTGGATATTTATATTTCTTCTGTTCAAGTCTTTGCCCATTTTTAAATTGGGTTGTTTGTCTTTTTGTTAAGTTGAAGGGTTTCTTTATACATTCTGGATATTAAACCCATATTGGATAGGTGGTTTCCAAATATTTTCACCCATTGTGTAGGTTGTCTTTTATGATAAAGTCCTTTGTGCAAATGTTTTCAATTTTGATGAGGTTCCATTTATCTATTTTTTTCTTTTGGTGCTTATGCATTGCATATAAAGTCTAAGAGACTGTTGCCTACCACAAGGTTCTGAAGATGCTTTCCTATGTTCTTCTAGGAGTTTGAGAGTTTGGCTCTTATATTCAGGTCTTATATATTAGATTCATTTTGAGTTGATTTTTATATATGGTATTAGGTATGAGTCCTCTTTCTTTCTTGTTTACAAGTGAAGATCCTGTTTACCCAGTATCATTTGTTGAAGAGACTATTCTTTCCCAATTGAGTGGTCTTTGCCACCTTGTCAAATCAGTTTCTGATAAATGTATTGGTTGATTTCTGAGCATTCATTTGAATCCCCTGGTTTATGTGCCTGTCTTTGTGTCAGTGCTATGCTGATTTGATTACTGTAGCTTTGTTGTGAGTCCTCCAACTTCATTCTTTTTCAGGATGACTTTAGCTATTTGGGGCCCTTTACTCTTCCATATAAATGTACTGATTGGGCTTTCCATTTCTGCATTAAATCTATAAATGCTTTGGGTAGAATTGACAAATTCATGATATTTAGTCTTCCAATCCATGAACACATGATGTGTTTCCATTTATTTAAACCTTCTTTGATACCTTTTAGTAATGTTTTGTAGTTTCCTGTGTACAAATTCCTTAAATGCTTGGTTAAATTTATTCCTAGACATTTGATTGTTTTAGTCACTATTGTAGGTGGAAATTTTTCTTGAAACACTACTGATTTGGGAGTATAAATCTTGTACCTTGCCACAGTGCTGAATACATTTATTAGCTCTAGGATCTTTGTTGTGGATTTTTCAGGATTTTCTGTGTATAAGATCATATCTGTTACAAATAGGGAGAGTTGTAATCTTTCCTTTCCAATTTGGATGCCTTTTATTTATTTTTTTCTTGCCTAATTGCTCTGGCAAGAACTTCCAGTACAATGTTTAATAGCAGTGGTTAAGTGGGCAAACTTCTCTTGCTCCTGATCTTAGAGGGCAAGGTTTCAGTCTTTCACCATTAAGTAGAATTTTAGCTGTGGGTTTTTCATACATGCCATGTATCATTTGAGAAAGTTTCCTTTTATTCTTAGGTTCTAAGTGTTTTTATCAAGAAGGAATTGATAGGTTTTGTCAAATGCCTTGTCTGCATCAACTGAGATGATCACATGGGCTTTTTCCTTCATTTTTTTAATGTGGTGTATTACATTAATTGATTTTCTTGTGTTGAACCAACCTTGCCTACTAGGGATAAATTCTACTTGATTATGTTGCATAATTCTTTTAATATGCTATTAGTTTCTCTTGGTAGTATTTTCCTGAGGATTTTACATCTATGTTCATTAGAGATATGGGTCTGTAGTTTTCTTTTCTTATATCTTTATTCAGATTTGGTACGAGGGTGATATTGGCTTCATAGAATGAGTGAAGGAGTGTTCCCTTCTCTTCAATTTTGGTGAGCTGACACAGTGAGATGACACAACCAAGAGACATAGTGAGGAAACACAATGAGACATAACAAAACAGGGAGCAGATGTGGCTGTAGCAACTAGGTGCCTCCCTCCTGCATGGGAGGCCCCAGGTTCAATTCCCAGTGCCTCCTAAAAAGAAAACAAGCAGGGAGATGGGGGGTATACGGGAACCTCTTATGTTTTTTAATGTAACATTTTTTGAGATGTATATGTCTTCAAAAAAAATACAATTTACAAAAATTATGAGGGTGGGGGTGGGGAGTGGGTTATCATATCACCTTGCTGTCTTGCTTGTCTTCTTTAGGGGGCACTGGAAACCAAACCCATGACCTCCCATGTGGTAGGTGGGAACCCAGCTACTTGAACTACATCCTTCCCTTTCATTTCTTTTTGAGTCAATGTAGGTAGTTGTGTGTCTCTAAGTATTTGTCCATTTCATTTAGGTTATCTAACTTCTGGCATATAGTTGTTCATTGTATCCTCTTATAGTCCTTTTTATTTCAGGAGGGTTGGTGGTAATGTCTCCATTTTCACTTCTGATTTTCATTATTTGTATCCTCTATTTTTTCTTTCAATTTAGCTAAAGGTTTGCCAATTTTATTAACCCTTTCAAAGTCTCAACATTTGATATCTTTGATCCTCTGGTTCAATATTTCATTTATCTCTAATATTTATTTCTTCTGCTCACTTTGGGTTTAGTTTGCTGCTCTTTCTAGTTTTTTTCTAGTTTTGAGATTAGTTCTGATTTGAAGTCTGTCCTCTTTCTTTATGTAAGCATTTAGAGCTATAAATTTCCTCTCAGTACTGCCTTCACTGCATCCCATAAGTTTAGGTGTATTGTATTTTCATTTTCATTCACCTCAAGATTTTGCTTGTCATTTCCTCTTTAACCTATTGGTTGTTTAAGAATATGTTGTTTAATTTCCACATGTATATGAATTTTCCATTTCTCCCTCTGTTACTGATTTCTAGCTTCATTCTTTTGTGGTGGGAGAATATACATTGTATGATTTCAATATTTTTGGATTTTTGAGAGTTGTTTTATGATGTAACATAAGGTCCATTCCAGAGAATGACCCATGTGCATTCAAGAAGATTGTTTATTGTGTTTTTTGTTGGGTGCAGTGACATATATGTATATATGTTAGGTCTAGTTGGTTTAGAATTTCATGACCTGTACTTCCTTATTGATCTTCTGACTAGATATTCTATTCGTAATTGAGAGTGGTATAATAAAGTCTCTCATTATCAGTGTAGAACTGTCCATTTCTCCCTTCAAATCTGTTACTATTTGCTTCATACTTCTTGGGGCTCTGCTCTTAGGTGTATGTGTATATATATAATTGTTATATCTTCCTGTTAAATTGTCCCCTTTATCAGTATATAATGGTCATCTTCATACCTCATAACTATTTTTAAAAAATATTTATTTATTTATTTATTTATTTATTTCTCTCCCCTTCCCTCCTGCCCCAGTTGTCTGTTCTCTGTGTCTATTTGCTGCGTGTTCTTCTTTGTTGCTTCTGTTGCTGTCAGTGGCATGGGAATCTGTGTTTCTTTTTGTTGCATCATCTTGTTGTGTCAGCTCTCCATGTGTGCGGTGCCATTCTTGGACAGGCTGCACTTTCTTTCGCACTGGGCGGCTCTCCTTATGGGGTGCACTCCTTGCTCAGGGGGCTCCCCTATGCGGGGGACACCCCTGCGTGGCAGGGCACTCCTTACACACATCAGCACTGTGCATGAGTCAGCTCCACACGGGTCAAGGAGGCCCAGGGTTTGAACTGCAGACCTCCCATGTGGTAGACGGACGCCCTAACCACTGGGCCAAGTCTGCTTCCCCCTCATAACTATTTTTGACTTAAAGTCTATATTATCTGACACTCGTATAGCCACCCTAGTTCTCTTTTGATTACTATTTGCATGGTATATATTTTTTCCATCCTTTCACTTTCAACCTACTTGTATCTTTGAATTTAAGGTGAATCTTTTGCAGATAGTATATAGTTTGATCCTGCTTTTTAATCCATTCTGCCAGTCTCTGCTTTTTCAGTGGAATATAATCCATTTACATTTAAAATCACTACTGATAATACAAGACTTTCTTCTGCCATTTTGCTATTTAACCTTCGTAATTCTTAGACCTTCTTTTCCTTTACTTCTGTTAATGACTACTTTTATATTTGCTGTCTTGTGTTGTACATACTGCTTGCCTTCTCTTTTCTATTTGGATATATTTTCCTTCTATTTTCTTTGTTGTTACCTGAAGGTTAAAATTTAACAACCTTAATATATAACAATCTTATTTGGTTTGATACTGTCCCTAGTGTCCAGAAGCTATATAAAGCAGGGACACAACAGACCAAAGAAAGACTCAGACAAGTCCAGCTTGGTGAATAATGAACACGTTCCTAGGCAGTTTATGTGGGATCCTCATTCTCAGTGGTGGGAGGATGAGATGGCTCCAAGTCTACCTGTGGTCTAGTCTCATCCTTAGAGGGAGAAGGAGAAATGTCACTTCTAAGTCTTGACATCTGCACTCACTACCAGAGGAGAGGGGTCTTTTATGGGGCATGTCTATGTGTGGTTGGAGGAAGGGGGAGCTGCTTCCCAGGGGATGCAGTGAATTGCTCCTCAGCCAAAAGGACTATAATTACAGGAAACAGATCCTAAAGGAACAAATATTTTTGGCAAGGTAGGAAAGGTTTACTGATATAGGAGTGATTAAACAGCTTGAGGAAAACAGGTTTTCAGAAAATCAAGTAAGGCTAGTACTAGATCTGTTAATCAGTCACAGTTTACAACCAGTTCCTGAGGCTTGCCTTTTTACTACTCAGGAGTGGTGTTGCAACTTGGAGAGGAAAGAACTGGAAGGGTTGGGGCAGAAAATGCAAAGTCATATATGCTACAGATACCAACTAATTTCAATAGCATGCACGTATACTTTTCCTATACCGCTTTGTCCCCTCATGTTTTAGTTTGCTAAAAGCCTCCAGAAGCAATATACCAGAAATGGGTTGACTTTGACAATAGGGGTTTATGGCTTATAAGTTCTGAGGTGGTGAAAACGTCCCAATAAGGGCTTTATCAGACAATGCTTTTCTCCCCAAAGTTCAGCTGCTGGTGATCCTGGATTCCTCTGTCAGATGGTAAAGCACATGATGCATCTTCTATTTTCCCTTCTCTTCTGGGTTTTGTTGCTTCAGCTACTGGTTCCCAGGGCTTTCTTGCTCAACTTCTGGGGGTTTCCTTCTGGGTCTCTCTCCATATTCACCCCATATGTAAAGGACTGCAGTAAGAGGATTAAGACCCACCATAGGTTATGCCTTATTGAAATATTCTAATCAAAAGGTTGCATCTTACAATAGGTTCACACCCACAGAAATGGATTAGCTATAAGGGCATCATTATCTGGGGTCCATCTACCATCAGACTGTCACACTGTACCTTTTTATTTTGTCTTGTTACCACATATCTTTGTACATTATATGTCCAAAAATACAGATGTGTCATTATGTTTATGCATTTGTATTTCAGCACCTGTAGGAAGAAGTGGAGTTATATATCAAACAATATAATAATACTGGCATTTATAATTACCCAGATGGTTACCTTTCCCACATATCTTTATTCCTTTATGCCTCATTGAGCTACTGTCTGTGTCTTTTCCTATCAGGCTGAAGACCTCCATTTAGCATTGCTTGTAGGATAGATCTAGTGGTGATGAACTCTCTCAGGTTTAAAAAAAAATTATATTTCCTGTTATTAATTTTTATCTGAGAATGTCTTAATCTCCCCCTCATTTTTGAAAGAGAATCTTGTCAGGTAAAAATTCTTGGCTGGCAGTTGTTTTCCTTAAGCATTTGAAGTATTTAAACTCATTGTCCTCTTGCCTCTATGGTTTCTGATGAAAATGGCACTCTATCTAACTGTTGCTTATCTCTTACAGCTTTCACAACTCTCTCCTTGTCCTTTGTATTTGATAATGAATGTAATCAATATATGATGGGGTGTATTTTTCTTCCTATTTATCCTGCTTTTTTTTTTTTATCCTGTTTTTTCTGAACTTTTTGGATGTGTATGTATTCATGTCTCTTGCTAAGTTTGGGAAGTTCTGTCATTTTTTTGTGTGTGTCTATTCCTTCTGCCCTTTTCTCTCTCTTCTCCTTCTGAGATTTGCATAATGTGTATACTGGTACTCTTGATGGTGTCCCAGAGGTGTCTTAGGTTATCAATGCTTTGAATAATTCTTTTTCCTTTTTGCACCTCAGCCTGACTCATTCCAACTCCTTTGGCTTTGAGTTCACTATTTCTTTTGGCTGCCAGCCCCAATCTTCTTTTTTTTTCTTTTTAAAGATTTATTTATTTTGCCCCCCACCCCCACCCCCACCCCCACTCCCACCTCAGTTGTCTGTTCTCTGTGTCTATTTGCTGCGTGTTTTCCTTTGTCTGCTTCTGTTGTCAGCGGCATAGGAATCTGTATTTCTTTTTGTTGCATTATCTTGTGTCAGCTCTCCGTGTGTGCGGCACCATTCCTGGGCAGGCTGAACTTTCTTTCACGCTGGGTGGCTCTCCTTATGGGGCACACTACTTGCGCGTGAGGCTCCTCCACACAGGGACACCCCTGCGTGGCACGACATTCCTTGCACGCATCAGCACTGCACATGGGCCAGTTCCACACGGGTCAAGGAGGCCCGGGGTTTGAACTGTGGACCTCCCATGTGGGAGGCAGATGCCCTAACCACTGGGCCAAGTCCGCTTCCTCCCAATCTTCTTTTGAAACCCTCCTGGACAGTTTTCATTTCAGTTATTGTGGTCTTCCACTCTGGTAGTTCTGTTTACTTCCTGTTTAAAATTTCTGTCTCTTTACTAAGACTCTCATATTACTCATTCAGTTGTTTGCTTGATATCCTTTAGTTCTTTCTCTGTATTTTCCTTCATCTCCTTAAGCATTTTTAAGATCATATTTTAAAGTCTTTGTTTTGGTATGTCCACATTCTCATCTTCCTCACTGCTGTTTTCTGGACTTCTATCCTCTTCCTTTGGATGGGCCATCATTTCCTGTTTCTTTGTTTGTCTTGTTCTCTTCTTGCACACTGTACATTTTAACATTTTAAAATGTTACCTCTGAGGTTTATTCCTTGAGATGTCTATTTTTTGGTTTTGTAACTAGCTGGTGATAGAAATTTACTTGAGCTTTAATCCTACTATTGGAAAAATCTTCCCAAGGCTAATGCAGTATGCAGGGTTTCCCTGTCTTTCTTGGCCTCTGTTTTGTCCTGGGCTTTTGCTTCTTAGTAGTTTTGGAGTTCCCCTGTTTACAGGAGTTTAGTTGACCCCTCTGTTTCCCAGGAGACAGACCTCCCTGTGCCAGGTATTTGAAGCCCACAAGCCTTTGCCCCAGACTCTATGCCTCTAGCTTTTTATATATTCCTTTCATTGTCCCAAGCTGCTTTTTCCTGGAGGGCAAATTCTGGGAGGAGATGAATGCTGAAGAGGACATTCCCAAGTCAGTATTTCCCAGCCAGAAAAGGACCAGGGACCCAGAGAGGAGGGACAGACCACCTCCAAAATGCTTTGTCAGGAAATGTGCCAAGAGATTCTCCAATGGTTTCCCAAAACTGAGCTTTCCTGGCTTGCCCAACAAATGCAGCCCTTCAACTGTCCCCCACAGCCCTGAAGTAGTACAGCATCTTTGAGACTCCACTGCCACTGTCACTTTCTAGGGTGGTTTGAAACAATGGTGGCTGCCACCTTTGTCTAGGTGGGTTTGAAAAAATGGCTGCCACTGCCTTTGTCCAGGGTGGGTTGAAACAATAGCTGCCCTCAGGGCTGTGTTTCCCATGATCTGAAGTCACTAATCAAAAGTCATGTTCGGTGATGGGCTGTGCTCACCCCTGTTCTTGAGGAAGAAAAGTTTTTTTGTTTTTTGTTTAAATTTATTTCTCTCAACTTCCTTCCCGGCCCCCTGCCCCCATTGTTCGCTCTCTGTGGCTATTCACTGCATGTTCTTCTGTGTCCTCCTGCATTCTTGTCAGTGGCCCTAGGAATCTGTGTCTCCTTTTGTTGCATCATCTTGCTGCGTCAGCTCTCCGTGTATGTGGTGCCACTCCTGGGCAGGCTGTGTTTTTATGCGTGGGGAGGCTCTTCTTATAGGGTGCACTCCTTGCACATACAGCTTCCCTACAAGGGGGACACCCCTGCGTGGCATGGTCCTCCTTACATGCATCAGCAGTACACATTGGCCAGCTCACCACATGGGTCAGGAGGCCCTGGATTGAACCCTGGACCTCCCATATGGTAGGCAGACACTCTATTGAGCCAAATCTGCTTCTCAGAAGAAAAGTTTTATGTCCCTTTCTGTCACCAGCAAGTTAGCCAGGGGCCTTCTCTGAGAGTGGGGGAAGGGTGCCTGTAGCTGCTGTGCAGAAAGAGCAATTTACAATTCTTTACTGTAATTTATCAGCTTCTTGCTTCCATTCTTCCTTGGATGCTCTACAGTGTTCTGGCCTCCAGAGTTACCAAATAGTTGTTTCAGACAGTTCCTGTCTTTTCATAGCTGTTTTGGTGGAAGGACTGAGTATTGGAGCTCCCTACACTGTCGTCTTTCCACACTGTCCCTGTCTATTTCTTTTGAAACCTTTTTACTCAAAAGCAAGATTATACTACTTGCTTTCTGAAACCATACATGGAATTTAATTTTGCAATGTAGTATTTTTTCCTTTATACAGTCGCTCTTTAAAAAAAAAAGTTTTATTTTTTTCAAAATTTATCATAGTAACATACAATTTGCCATTTTAACCATTTTTAGTGTGCAATTCAGCATTAATTACATTCACAATGTTCTGCTTTCACCACCACCTATTATCTTTATCACCTCACACAGAAACTCTGTACCTACTAAGCAAGACCTTCCCATTCTCTCTTCCCTGCATCCCCTAGTAACCTCTAATTTGCCTTCTGTCTCTATGAGTTTGGTTATTTTAGATATTTGATATAAGTGCCAAACAGTATGTCCTTTTGTGTCTGGATTACTTCACTTAGCATAATGTTTTTAAAGTTCATCCTTAAAACAGCACGTATCAGAACTTTATTTCATTGTATGCATAAATCACATTTTGTTTATCCAGTCATCTGTTGATGGACAATTGGGTTGCTTTCACTTTTTTTTGCTATTCTGAATAATGCTGCTATGAACATGGATGTACAAGTATCTGGGTCTCTGTTTAATGTAATATTCTTTTGAAAGATATTTATTTTTCCCCACCCCCTTGTTGTTGTTTGCACTTGCTGTGTCTCTTCATCTTCCTTGTTTCTTTAGGAGGCACTGGGTGCTGAATCTTGGACCTCTGATGTGGGAAGGAGGTGCTTAATCCCGTGAGCTACCTCTGCTCCTGCTTTGTTGTGTCTTTCATCAGGTTTTTTCCTCCCTGCATCCCTTGTTGCATCATCTTGTTGTGTCAGCTTGCCATGCCAGCTCGCTGTCTTCTTTAGGTACTGGGATCCGAACCAGTGACCTCCCATTTGGTAGATGGGAGCCCAGTCACCTGAGCCACATACACTTCACTAACATAATTTAATCAAGTTTATTGTTATCACACTCTTCTCTACATTTTTCTTATAAAATATTATAAAATGCTATATAAAATGTTAATATATATGCATAGATATTTATGTAATATATAATGTTTATGTAGCCTTTTTTAAAAGAAGATTTATCTGTTTATTTACTTTGCCCCTTCTGCTCCTCCTGCCCTGCTATCTGTGTTGTCTTTTCTTCTCATTTTTTCTCCTCTAGGATTCACTGGGATTTGATCCTGGAGACCTCTGATGTGGAGAGAGATTCCCTGTCCATTGTGCCACCTCAATTCCTGGTTTCTGCTGCACTTCACCTTGCCTCTCCCTTTGTCTCTCTTTTGATGCATCATCATCTTGCTGCGTGACTCACTTGCATGGGCACTGTCTTACCACGCGGGCACTGGCTCACCACATGGGCACTCATGCAGGCACTGGCTTGCTGCATGGGCACGCTTTCTCTTCTTCTTTTTCACCAGGAAGCCCCAGGGATCGAACCTGGGCCCTCCCATGTGGTAGGCGGAAGCTCCATCACTTGAGCCACATCTACTTCCCTTTATATAGTCTTTTGAGGTTGACAGTGCTCATCATTTCCAAACAATCTGTATAACCATTAGTTATTTAAACTTATTTTAAACATGAAAATGGTTCCTTTTTCTGCCTTTTCATTATACTTACTTATGAATAACAAGTTGGCTAATGACAGATTTCTTAGATTAAAACATTTTCTTGCCAAAATCATGTTGATTTTGTTATGTTGAAAATCAGCATTTAGTATTTTAGAGAAGCCTGAAGCTAGCTTGACTTTTGTTTCTTTTCAGTCATCTGTTTTTAAAATTCTGCCTGCTTGATAGTTTTCCCTATTAACTAATAATCATGAATTATTGATGTGGGTCTCTCATTCATTTCTTAATACGTTACGGATCCTTTAGTATGTTATGGGTTCTTTCCATCTATCTACATAATATATTTCTCTCAGGACTTTTTATATACCTTTTATTGGCTTACTGGGGCGTCCAGAGGTATCTGCTAGTTTTAATTTTCACTTTTATCAAAAGTTTCTGGGAGCATCTACTCCAGAACTGTAAATACCTAGCTGAAGCCTCCTGTTTAGAGAAGAAATTCCACCTCAGAGTAGTATGTGTCCTCAGTGCATATGTTTCTCAACAGAGTATTGGTGGGTTCCTGGACTGGGCAGAAATCTGAGGTAGGGTCATGAGGACATCTCAAACCCTGACTCCTCTACTAATTACTGTCTAATCTTGCTGTATTCCTAAATTAATGCCCAGATGGCAGGAATGAGCTGGTCTCTGTGTGGGAATGGGAAGCGCAATCAGAGCTAGTTTCTTTAATAGAGGCAGGTCAAGGAGCAGGGAAATATCTGAAGTGTGTAGTTCAAGAAAATTGATGGAGAACAAGAATCAGATCCAATGGAAAAGTTTTACATAGAGAGGAGAAAAAAAGAAGCAGTCAGGTTTAGAGAGGCAGCTCCTTCCCCGATCCTGGATTAAAGCATGCCTGGTTAACAGAAGCCTAAGTGATGAGCTGTTATAGATCTGCGCTCATCAATGTGGTAGCCCCTAGCCATTATGGCTATTGAGCACTGAGGAACTTAATTTTTAATTTCATTTAATTTCTTTAAATTTAAACTTAAATAGCCATGTGTGACCAGTGGCTACCATATTGGACAGGGCAGCTCTCAAGAGGCTTGGATGGGTGTTTCTGAGCTGGAAGGGAGCCAAGGAAGGTACAGGGTCAACTCTGATACCCTTAGCTTCCTAGACTGAAATTCCTCCAAAGTTGGCAATACACTGCCTGTCAGTCTCATTATTTTACACTGGGGCTCTTTAATCTTCTTCTCTGCCTTCCTAGGTATTTTGGAAGAAATTTGGGAATCTCTTCATGGAGGAATGTCAGAGAAACCTGTTGTAGAGCACAAGTCTACCATATTCTTTTTTCTCTCCCCATTTTCTCTTTCTTTCTTCCTTCCTGACCCCCTTTCTTTTTCTTTCTTCTCTTCTTCTCTCCCCTGCTTCTCGAGGTTTTCTTCTTCCTTACGCCATAAATTTATAAACAATGGTGAGTCCTGAGGCTAAAGTTTTTATCGCCTTTTGTTATTTATACTTCCTTCAACATTGGGACTTTTGGAGTCATATTATGTTCACAAAAATAAGTGTGGGTAGAGGGTACATAAAGAAGAAATATTTTCTTTCAAATTCTCAGTCCAAAGCTTATCTTCTTAGACATTTATCAAATTGTTTCCCTTAAGTGTTATAAAATGAAAAAAATGTATATATTTGTTTCCCATGACAGGAATGAGTCTTTAGGGAAGGCACCTTATAACAAATTCATCCATTATTTTATTGGCTGATTAATTAGTTAATTTGATAAACAGAGTATGCTTCTGTTCTATGCAGGTTTCCATGCTAGTCACTCTGGCAGAGAAAAAGGGGACAAAGTGATTTGTCAATTGGTATAAAGGTCCGAAAAAGAAAAATCACACTTGTTTCTATGTTAAGTATATTGACACACTTGTTTCTATGTTAAGTATATTGGAAATGATTGCAATTTTGATATTTGGTCATCCCTGGAGAAGCTAAGGCATAAGACAGTTCTTGCCTTAGAGAAGCTGATGTGCTAGCTGGGGAAATAAGATCTTCACAAAAAAGTAGGTAGCCTACCCAAGGAGCAATACTGAGATCTAGCTCATTAAAGCATTTAATTTTTTAATTAAAAAAAAGACAGTTTAAAAAATCACTTGAGACCTACTCTATCTAAACAAATAAAATTTCTTTAGTATTCTGTCACCTTCTCTTTATCATTATATCTCACTTGCAACTTCTATGTTTCGTTTATGAAAGTAAGATGTAGAGTAAATCAGAAAGAATGATACAACGAATTTTTTCATTTCTTACATTTATGTTGTCTCTACTACTTGCCCTGCGTTGGGCTTAGGTGCTGGTCAGAGGAAGAGATGCCCTTTACCTGGACAATACTGCAAAAACTGAGAATGAATATACACTTAACAGAAGGGGTTTCTGCTACAGAGAGAAGAAAGTGCAGAGAGAAGAAAGTACCAGTGAGAATCAGGAGAGGGAGTAGTTTGTTCAATGGGGCTAATGTATTGCTCAGAAGTGCTTTGGTGTCATTTTTAAGACCTTGGAGACTTTTGCTTGTTTGTTTGCTTTTGTCTTAGTAAGCCTTAGCACCAAATTGAAACACATTTATATTTTGAAAGGGAAGAAGACTCTTCAAGGTCAAACACTCCACCCACCATCCCCGCCCAATCACCACCATCAGGGCCTGGGCTGTCAGCTGTTGAACATTTGAAGAGGTTTGTTTTGATTATAACTTTCTCTGAGCTGTCAATCAGTGATGCTTCTAAAGCTCTTGGCAAACAATTTGGATTCAATAAGATTTTTTTTTCCTGGAATAGGATAACTAACGATCTTGCTAACTAATTTTTCTTTGCCAGTATTGATCTTTTCAATGGATCCCTGGGTCTACTCTTCAGCATCCCCGAGGGACAGTCCAGGTTATTTGCAAGAAATCAAGATAGGAAGGAGGGAGAAAAGTGCAGATCAAAGGACCTCTGAAAGAAGGAAGGGAGCTGGAGATGCAGTCCTGGGCTTTGTTATGCTTAACCTCAGCATTTTCCAATCTTGGTGCTTTGAAAGGCCCCGGATTTCTTTACTTTCCTTCTTCTTGCAAGTGGCTGGAGTATGTTTCTACATAAAAATGATGCTTAGTATAATTCAATGTGGATTAGGGTTGGTGGTTTAGGGTTGATGTGTTGTGGGGCAGATGGATTCTGGGGTATGACCATCAGTGGTAGGAGAATGACACCTTATGTGTCAAAAACAGAAAAAGCTGTAAAAATATGAATTAATTACAAGGTTCTGGAGTGAAAGATAAGACTTAGATTCTAATCTCAGTTCCAGCACTAATTCTATGAACTTGGTCAAAGTCACAGCAGCTTGTCATGACTCCAGTGCTTCAGGCTATGAAGTAGAGATTTTGGACATGCCACACCATCTTCTTGTTATACTTGACTTTTTCCTTCTAGTTTTAACTGGCCTCATCTAAAGTCCTCTGCTTTTGAAAGAACATTCAGCTGTTCATTTCTTCAGAGTGACCACTGATTGAACTGCTCAGAGTTGGCTGACCAGAAGGAAGAATCTTCCCAGAGCTGATGATTGTTAGTTGAGACCAATAGGCTTGAAGTCTCAGGAATTTGAACCAATAAATCCTCAGGGAAGTTGTTAGTTGATGGTTGCTGGAGCTGAAAAGTTTGGTAGTCAGGCTGGTATGATATTTTCCTTTGAAATAACTATTTGAAACCGAAAAAGCCTAAACCAAACTAAGCAATTTAAAGATACAATAAAAATTATTTGATTTCTTCTTTCTTTCTTGCATTGGTCAATTTTTTTTTTTCCTTTATGGAAACTTCCTTAGAGCCCAAGAGCTTTTATTTATGTGGGTTATGTTTATCAATATTTACTGTATTAAAATTAAAAGTGATTAAGAAAATTTATTTACAAGTAAACCTACATATGTTCACATAACATTTTTTTTAATGCGAAAAGACCATACTTTCCCAAACAAAAAGAAATAATGAACAGAGTAACATTGTTTTACTTTTGCAAATCTCTTTAATATCTGGCTTAATAGGAGACAGCTAGATTCTCATGTCTGCTTCTTTATTCAGTGTGTTGCAATGTTTTTTGCACTGAAGTATATGAAGAAAATCTAGCTTTAAACAGGCTGAAGTTGGATAAAGAGGTAATTTTAATAGCCTTTTCAGATAATTGTGGGTATTCTTTGATACTATACCAAAATTTAACTAGTGGTAGTTTCTTGATTACTTGCAAAATATAATCTAAAACCATATCAGCGAACTTTTCATACCCTGTTAAATTAAAATCCATTATCCTATATTAAACTGTAAATGGACTTTTCTTATCGATTCATGATTTTATAACATCAAGTCCTGGTAGTTTGAAAATACTGGTCCACTTAGTTATATAGATGACTTTTCATTCTAAAACATGTATTTTATTCTATATATCATATATATTTTAAAATATAAAAGTTGTATTCATTAAATGCTGATCTCATCAGAAAAACCTTTAAATACTGGGAAATTGTCAAACTCATTGTGGTAGAAAATTGTGGAAAGCACAAATTTTATCAGTGGTTATATAAGCAGTCAATTTTTTCCCCTCAAAGTGATACTTCATTTATTTTTGCAAAAATGTTTTGTCACCTACCCAAGTTTGAATAACTATTGTTTTCCTGTCAATCTTTCTTTCCTTCAAAAATGTTGTTCTATGAAGCAGCTAGTTAAGGTTGTAACTCAGTTGCACAAGTGCTTTTCCTCAAGAAAGCCATTTAGGAATGCAACATAGAGGCTTTACATGGACTTTGCATTTTGTTCCACAGAATATCAGAGTAGTCTCAAGGGTTGAGATTTAATAAAATAGAAAAAAACTGCTTCGTTCTTAACTGAAACTGAGATTTTTCCCCCACAAGCACATGTTGCTGAAAAATACAGTGACACTAGTTTGGTACCACTCACTGCATTGGGTCAACATTTTCAGTGTAAATGTTGACAGAATGAAAAAAAGGGTAAATAATGTCTTAACGTTATGGTGAAAATAGTCTGACTTCATGGACCTCTGAAAGTGTCTTGCAGAGTCCCTGAAAATTTTCTGGGGAAATGAGGGCTCTACCAGCCATGCTTGGAGAACCACTGGCCAAGCACAAGGTTCAGCCCTGGTTTTTATGCTTTTGTGTTTACTTCCCACTCTCAGTTGCAGAGATTTGCTGACAAGTGAAGGGATGAAAAAACAAACACTAGTTTTTTGAAAAGCACGTTATTGAAAAGTTAAAAAAGATACTAAGAGGCTGAATGGATTGCCTTGAGGATTTTATTTGCTCTTCCCTAAGCTCTATTGTGCAATTTAAAGTTAATAGCAAGTCAAATATTCCATGACTAGGGACTATGGCATTACAAACTTAGGGGCAAGATTATTTCCCAAAGAGAGAAATAGAATTAGCTTCAAACAAATACAAATTATTTCAGATTCATACAGTTTATTGCTTTGGGGTATGGGAAGAAAGGTGCAGCAGAATTGCAGAAAATGTGATGATTTTGCTACAGAAGTATTCTTAAAGAAGTAATGACTGGAATGAATGGGTAAATAACCACATTGCAGTCATGGAAAGAATTCTTTAAATTCTAAGAGGTTTTACAGTTTAAGAATGAACAACAGGGAAGCAGACTTGGCTCAACAGATAGAGCGTCTGCCTACAACATGGGAGCTCCATAGTTTAAACCCAGGGCCTCCTTGACCCGTGTGGAGCTGGCCCACAAGCAGTGCTGATGCGTGCAAGGAGTGCCGTGCCATGCAGGGGTGTCCCCCGCGTAGGGGAGCCCCACGCACAAGGAGTGCGCCCCATAAGGAGAGCCGCCCAGTGCGAAAGAAAGTGCAGCCTACCCAGAAGTGGCGCCGCACACACGGAGAGCTGACGCAGCAAGATGACACAACGATAACAACAACAACAACAACAACAACAACAAAAGAGACACAGATTCCCTGTGTCGCTGACAAGGATACAAGCAGACACAGAAGAACACACAGCAAATGGACACAGAGAATGGACAACTGGGGCGGTACGGGGCCGGGGGGAAGGGGAGAGAAAAAAAAATAAATCTTTAAAAAAAAAGAATGAACAACAGTAATTTGGATAGGTAGTTAAGAGGGAAAGGAAGTGTAACTTAGGGTGATTAATTAGCTCATGCTGGTTAAATTCAGGATGAAAAGGGTTTAATATATATTATGAGAAAATGCTAGTAAAACTGTGTTCATTAGGGGAAATGTCAAATACATGGAGAATGTGAATATTTTAAGAGAATAACTTATTTTAATGTATGTGATGAGTCTAGACTGAGGAAATGGTCAACTTTTTGTTTTTAAAAATATCCTTGAAATGATATCCACCCTATTAAAAGCCAATTAACTTTATTTTTAGAATGTCCCCAAACCATAGAGTGTGACATTCATACAAAATTACTTCTATCCTCCCTCTGAAAACAGGAGATATTTTTGGAGAACACATCTTATATTATATGTGAACGCTGCAGCCTGTTTGTGTACTTGGATCCATAGTAAAGTGTAGCTTTTTGAATACTTTTGCCAGTATAGCCATGTAAATTTTTCTTAGTTTTTCTTCCAAAAAAACTATTCCAGACTACAATGTCTTCAACACCCTAAGGGTTTCTCCTTCACGAGAGGTAACAGCACATAATACAGTCAGTGAAAAGAATGATGTAGAGCACCGTCATAGACTGGTCAGTGAAAAGAATGATGTAGAGCACCGTCATAGACTGGTCAGTGAAAAGAATGATGTAGAGCACCGTCATAGACTGGTCAGTGAAAAGAATGATGTAGAGCACCGTCATAGACTGGTCAGTGAAAAGAATGATGTAGAGCACCGTCATAGACTGGTCAGTGAAAAGAATGATGTAGAGCACCGTCATAGACTGGTCAGTGAAAAGAATGATGTAGAGCACCGTCATAGACTGGTCAGTGAAAAGAATGATGTAGAGCACCGTCATAGACTGGTCAGTGAAAAGAATGATGTAGAGCACCGTCATAGACTGGTCAGTGAAAAGAATGATGTAGAGCACCGTCATAGACTGGTCAGTGAAAAAATCGGCTGTATGTATGACCGGTTTTTAGAACACTATATGTACACATATATAGACTATATATGCAAACACAAACACATATGTCAAAAGTTGTTACTTCCGAGAGTTGGTGAGGATGGTGGGAAACAATTACAAAGAAATTTAAACTTTTACTCTTATTTCTGTGATATTTGGTTTTTGCCAACAAGTATGTATTCCATCAAAAGTCAAGAAAAGGCATATAAAAATTAAAATATTGCATGTTGTTTATTGTAGAAAATCTGGAGAGTCAAAAGGCAGAGAGAAGAAAATAATCTCCATCCAGTTGGAAAGAGAAGATGTGTAAAACTAACTGGAATCCAAGGTGGTAGAATCATATATTATTCTACCAGTGTTCCAGTGATGTACTTTGGTGTCAGAAAAATTTCTAATTAGAATTCCATCCCCAAATTATTTTGCTGCCCTTATGAATGGACAAACATGTAAATTAAGGATAGAAAAGTCAAATGCTCTGAGAGGTTTCCATTTACATGATTTGTAAAGTTTTTATTTATCTTGATAAATAGCATGTGAAAATCCACTGTGAAATCAGTGGGGTGAGGAAGCATCACCTCCACCTTCTGTAAATAGGCAAATCACTGTCTCGTGGAGTGATATCTTCATTGACACAAGCAGTATGGCAGATAGAAAGGCAGGGAGAGTACGTACTCTAAGAAGTCTTCCTCTCTACAGAAGAAACAAAAGAAGGGGTCTCTGAGCATTATTGGCCAAATGATCTTAACAAAGGATTCCAAAGAAAAATGGTCTGGTCTTCTCTAAAATGGAGGCAGATGGAGGTATAAACAGAAAAAAAAAAAAAAAAATCATTAGTATACCGTGGATCTAAGGTCTCTGTTCACTAGAGAAGCAGAAGACCAGTTCCCCAGTTAAACTGTTGAAGGAGGAAGGGCTAATTTCTACGACTAGGGTGAGCATGAATTCCAGTTTGCACAGGACAGTCCCAGTTAGCTCCTGTAATCTTGATATGAATATTAGCGGCCATCTCTTTTATTTTCAAAGGGGTTCTGGAAGATAAACTATATGATATTTTTATGACTGATCTGCCTTGGAAGGCATCATCACAATGGATGTGGCAGACTAATGATTAGTTGGCAAGTTAGTCACTCCCAACCCATTTTTTTACACCATTTTCCACTAAAGAGACCAGGAAATACTTTTGCAGCCTTCCTTGAAGCTAGAGTCAGTCATGTTATAAATGTTTGGCCAATTGGAATTTTCTAGGAAAGTTTATAAATAAATTGATACTGACCTCTTCTCTCCTATTTGGAATACAGGATGATACCTGGAGTTGCAACAGCCACCTAGAATCTGAGTGAAAGGCCAGGAAGATCTGAAACTTAGGTCCTCAAAAGCATTGAACTGTTGATGCAAAACCACATGTAATTTTCTCATAAAATCTGGAAATAGCTGACAGCTGTTTTCTTTTCCTTGGGTTTTCTGTTACTTGCAGCTAAAATCACACCCACTTTACACAATAGGTTTCTTTTTATACTTCAGTTTGCTTAATCAGTTGTCTTAGGCCTGGTAATCAATCTCTCTTTTTGGCATGTGGTTTATTGCCCTTTGATGATATCAAATCAGTCCTTTTAATCTCTCCCATTCACAGGTACTATATACGAACAACCAAACACAAAATGATCGAAAGCAGAGGGGGAGTGTGTAGAGAGAGAATAAGGGGAACTGGAGGAAAGTACCACATTTATCTTCTTTTATCAGAGGTAGTTCTTGTTTTGGAGACATAACATTTATTTTCTTGGAACTCTAAGGACTGCAAATTTGGCAAGAACTGTTCATTTTTCATCTTCTCTACTAATGTCTTAAGAGAGGAAAAAGATAAATCTGAGTGTCACCAGGATACATATGGAACCAAAGGCCACAGTAACTAATTAAGCCCTCTCTGAAGGCTCATTTGGATGCCTTAGTATAGGAGGTAAGAGGTACCCAATATCATTTTGTTTCTAGGAGTCGAAAGACCCCAAATTACCTTGTGCTGACAACGGTGGTACTTAAGAGCTAAGCATAGTGCTGACAAGATGGTGACATTCTGGTTTTCTGATAATTACAACTTTAAGGGGTTAAGGATTTTGTTGCAGTGCCACTGAAGAAACAGAATTCCAATCATAGCAAGCCCCCAAGCAATTTAAGGGTTGCAAACTAACCGTAAATAGAATTCACTAGAAACTTGTAAGAAATAGCAATGTCATTTTCTTGAAGCTTAAAGGGAAAGAAAAGTAATTTGGGAAGCACAATATTTTGAAAGGTTCTCCCTTTGTCTTTCTGAGGTTCATATTTCCACTGAATCCAACACTGAAGCAATTTAAAAAAAAAAAAAAACCTGTTTATTTTTCCAAAGAATTACCTCTCTCCTCTTCTAGTTTTCTCATGTCACCTTAAGAATCTGACAGGAAATTATCAATGAGTTTGATTCTGTTCCCACATTTCCTATTAAACTAAAACCAAAATAATTCCAGAATTGACCTTACGAGACTAAATAAGTGTCTTTCAGTTTACACTCAGACACCCAGATTCTGGCTTTGATAGTAAATCAACAAAACAGGCAGAACTCGCTTTTTGTCAGTTTTTTTTTTTTAAAGCTTGATGGTTATTAACAGAGATGGTCCTATACTTTTTTGGAGGGAGTACTTTACTGTAGACATACAATTTATTTCCCTAGAGGAAGGAAATCAGATAAAGAAATAGCCTATTTGTCCATTAAATTTGCTCTAAAAAAGGGATGCATTTTCAAGTCTAGTCGTGGAGAATGTAGCCTCCTTAGCCCAGGGTCTCTTTCAAGCCATCTTCCACTAGCTACTTTCATTTTCAGGAAAAGTTAACAACCTCTGAATTTTCTAAGCTGATCTGTAGGCCTAAGCAGTACATTCCCTTGAGAGCTTGTTTTTTTTTGCTTAGTTAAAATAGAATGAAAGATTTACAATTTTGGCTATTCTATTTAGGCTGGAGGGTGGTAGAACTATGTATATAGTCAGTATTAAAAAAGAAATACTCCTGGAATATCTGACCCAAACCAGAATGAATCAGGATGTGTGAAATCAGGTCCTGTCTCCAATAGAGACAAGGAAAGAAGTTATTCATTCCAGGTTTGATCTGGGATACAAGCAAACATTTGTTGATATGCCTAGAGGGGAAGGTGGTATTCTATGAATTTCCCAGTTTCTATAGCCAATTTTTAATATGCAATTAATATCTATTAGGCTTCTGATCATTGGAAGGAGATCATTCTCTACTCTGCAGGTGGAGTCTGTTAGGTTATCATCGTGGCACCAATATATAGTGACATGATTTCTCAATAAAAAGGACTCATTTGGTAAATTTTCTGAGACAGCTGTGTTCTTGCTCTCCAAGGACCTGGTAATTTGTTACCAATTTGTTTATATTAAATTTAACTGGCATGATTACAAAGTGGGCAGGCATCTTCGTCAAACGTGCCTAGAGAAACAAGAAATGTAACTTGAAATAGAAACTAAACTCTTTACAGCAGGAGGCTCAGAAGCAGTTTGCATTCATATGACACAAAGAATAATATCTATTTACACTCTTGCCCCAGATCTATTCCACCCTCAGTCATGACACAGTCCAAAGGGACCTGTATCATCTTGACACTGTAAAGCATCATATTCATCCACTATATCAATGATATAATTGGACCAGGTGAGCAGGAAGTAACACATATTTTAGAAGCCTTGACAAGAAACATGTGCTCTAGAAGGTGGGAGATAAACCTATGAAAATTCAAGGGCTTACCACTTCAGTGAGGTTTTAGGGGTCTGGAATTTGGGACACGCTGGGACATCCCATCTGAAATTAAGAAATGTATCTTTTGCATCTCACACCTTCCACTACTCAGAAAGAAGAACTGTGGTTGGTTTGGCCTCTCGATTTTGGAGGCACTGTACTTCGTCTTTGGGAACAGTGCTCCATTCCCTTTCTTGGGGAATAGGAAGCTGCCAGTTTTGAGTGCAGGAAAGAATCTGTAGCTGATGTGTCTAGGCCATGGTGTAAGTATCCCTGTCACTTAGCCCATACAACTTGACAGATCTAGAGTACTAAAGGCATCTGTGATGGGGAAAAACACTGTATGGAGTTTATGACAACTCCCAAAGGAGAATCACCATGTAGTTTTCTAGGGTTCTAGAAAAGCATTGTTCAATAGAACTTTGAAATGATGAAATAATCTCTATTTTCATGGTCAGATATGGCAGCTACTAGCCACATGAAGCTATTAAGCACTTGATATATGGCTAGTTTAATTTTATTCATTTTATTTCTTAATTTTGATTAAATCTAAACTTAAATATCTACATTTGGTCAGCAGCTATTGTAACAGTGTGGTTCTAGAGCAAGGCCATTCTGTCTCATCAGGGATTAAAACACCATTTAGAGAGCAACTATGGCATACTGCTTTGCTCTGGTAGACAGAATATCTGACCATGGGACAGTAAGTGACCACATGACCAGAACTCCACATGAACTAGGATTCTGCCTGATTCACTGAGGCTTGAGTTTGGGTGGGCTCATCTATTATAAGATGAAGGCAGTCCATCCTATATTGGGCATTAGTGGGGCAGTGGATACAAGTAACCTTTACAATAGTTGGGTTAGATCACCCCATGTACCACAGTGGCATGGATGCCTCTCCTTCAGCTCACACCCATGGCCATTTTGTGTGTCCCATTGTGGATGATGAAATAGACCAAGCTTGGTTCACTAATTGGTCACTAATTGGTCAGCTTCGTGTGTTAGTGTGAGCTGAAAACGGACTGACACTATTCTATAGCCCTACTAAGGAGTGACCCTAATAGATATCATGAGGGAAAATCCTCCCAATGGGCAAAGCTCTGGATGGTGCACGTGGCCATGTACTTTGTGTAGAAAGAGAGTCCCAGGTTAAAGTATACATGGACCCATGAATGGGAACAAACATCTGACGAGGAGGTCAGGGACCTGAAAGGAAAATATGTTGGAGGATACGGGGCAAGGAAGACAGAGAAAGAACCATGTGAATGGCTTATAGAACTAGTCACAATGTGTGAAGGTTTTGTTGTGTATGTTAATTCCTACCCCAGGGAGGCCACCTCTCAGTTCGCACAGAACCAAGTGAGTAGAGTGCCTTAATCAACAGAAATCATTAGCCCATTACTGGCCACCTTGGTCCTGGCAATTTGGGTCTGTGAACAGTGTATCTGCTTGTCAGGGGCAGGGATGGAGGCCTACGCATGGGTTCAACAGCATGGCCCCCAGTCACCAAGGCTGATCTAGCTACTGCTGCTGCTGAATTCCCAACCTGTTAGCATAGAGACCTGGTTCTGGTATAGCACCATCCCTCAAGAAATCTAGGCATTAGGTCATGGGTTGATGACTTTGACCTCTTCCATTCTGGAAGGGATAGCCAGTGACTCATCTATGTATATTCTGGGCATTAGTTTGTCTTTACCAATGGCAGGGCTTCAGACAACACTGCGATCCAAGGCTTACAGGGTGTTTGATCCACTGACATGTATTTCCACAAAACATCACTTCAAACCTACAGACCTGCTTTACAGTGAAAGAGGCGTGGAAGTGTATTTATGACCATGGGATCCACTGGTCACATCACATTCTATGTCACTCAGAAGCTGCTGGCTTGATAGGGTGGCAGAAAGGTCTCTCAAAGACACAGAGGAGGTGTGATCCCCTTAGAGAATGGGGCACCATCCTCCAGGATATGATGTGTTTCCTAAACAAAGACCATTACTTGGTGCTGTGCCCCAATAGGCAGAATACATGGGTTGCAGAATCAAGGGGTGGAAGTAGGAGTGGCCCCACTTGTCATCATCCCCTCACCGCCAATAATTCATCTGAGAGATGTGTGCTTCCTGGTTCTGCAATTTTAGTCTCTGAAGGTCTAGAGGTCCTAGTTCTTAGAGGGGAAGTGCTACCACTTGGGAATGTAGTAGGAGTCCCACTCAACTTCAAGCTATGATTGTTACCTGTTGGGTTCTTCATGCCTAGAGAACATCAGGCAAGGATTGAAATCAGCATACTGGCAGGGTAACTGATTGTGTCAGTTATCAAGTTATTGCTTCTTAGCTCCAATTCATCCTTCATGCCCCTTCATGCATCCTTGTGCTCCTGGGGATGGACCCTATAAATATTCTTCTCTTGCAGGCACTTTGTCAGTAGAGGGTGCTGCTGAAGAGAGATTGCAGGAAGAAGGGGCTTCCCTTCCTCATTCCCAAGTGATTTCCCTTTCTTTCTCCCCACCCGAGGGATAGGCTGGCATGCAGGAGCCCAGTGGCACTCACATACAGTGAGTTCAACAGCATGGGCAGTTTCCTGGCTAGTTCCATGGACACGCAAGTGTGACACTCTCCCCATAAGTGACTTCTGGACATGTCCGGCTGGTTCCCCAGCTGGCTTCCCAGTGAGTTCTATAGCACCTCCTTGCAGGCAGCTTCCTACTAATTTCATTGGTACCTTGGTGGGAGCTTTCCTGCTTCCTAGTCTTGGCCTGCAGCCCCTCGGTGAACTTCTGCCATCCAGTGGGCTACAGCCACACCCAGGACAGTGAGGTCTAAGTCCTGCCTTGTGGGGGAGGGGTGTCACTTCCCACATTTGTTCCTCCTTTGGGTACTCTGCTTCTGTCTTAGGGGGTGGTGGCTACTCACTATGTCTGCTATTTCTATATTTTTAACTTTCTTTTTAGCCCTTAAAAGCCAAGTCTCAGTTACTCTAATTCCTTGCTACTATACAAGAATTATTTTGATTAAACTCCTTTTCAAATTATGTGGTTTCTGTCTTCTGACTGGAATCTTACCATTGGTAAGAGGTAAGGCTGCTGTTGCACAAGAGAGGCAGAGAATTTGTTTGGTGCTTGGATGATACACAGGGTAGTCTTTTGATGCTCCAGTGCCCAGTTTTAACAGTAAGTTGGCAAGTATAGTAGCCATGGCCTGAGAAAGGCATGGTATCCAGGGACTCAGAGCTCTCAGGCCTGAGACCTGGGTCACCCTGCCAGGCAGGCTGCCTAGACAAGCAATTCTGCTGAGGGTAGAGCAGCTCTGACGGACTGGATGCAAGAGGAGGCAGATGAGGATGACTATCAGTAACGGCCTCCAGATCAAGAGCAGCATCGGAAGTTATAGTTTATCCTAAGAACACATCTAAGTTTCCTTAGAAAAGACCTACAGGAATCCTGGAGATAGTATTCAAGATTCTAAAATAAGAAGTGGGTAAGAGTGGTAGAAGGTGTGAACCGTAGTATATATTGTGGTGCTCTGCCCAGATCTCCCCTCTTCACAGCCGACACTCTAACCTCCAGGAGAAGGGAATACCAGCTGCTGATGGCTTACAGCTCACATTTCATTGGGATTTGGACTCAGCTAAAAGTAACTGCTTCACCCAAGTTTATGCCCCATTTTAGGTGGTGATCTGCAACCTATCACTGGTGGTTGCAGCATTGCAAAGGTCTAGTCACCTTGCTTCAATTTAGGACACATCTATGGAGCCATCCTAACTCCAGATTTCCGTGTAAGAGCAGCTAAGGCCTTAGTTGCATCCTCACTTCCTTACAGATATAGCTCTTAAGATCACTCCCCAGTCAACCTGCAGATGTTGCTATCTCAGATTCTGTTTCCAGGGAACCCAATCTAAGATGTGTTAAGGATGTATATATATAATCTCATTTTGCAGGAAAAAGGTTCAGCGTTGCCCCCAACTATTGTTTTTGTCCCCAGAGACTCAAGATTCATTATTTATTTGGCAAATAATGAGTACATATCTTTGGGTTTAGATGAAATGCTGCTACGTTAGGCTTTTGCGGAAAACTGCCGCAGGATTGTGGCTCTTGGGGAGATTGAAGCTTTCCCTGGTTGAGGATAGGTTGACAAATCAAGGGTCTCATTATTAGAATGGAGGGAGGAATCTTTTCCTAGTGGTTAAAATAAGGTACCACGGGACTTACAGCTAGCTATAAAGTATGTTGATGTTATCAGGCAGTAGACATAGTCTCTTCTTGTTTGTAAGGGCTTATAGAAGGTTGTCTAGTCTCATTTAAGCCTTGATCCACCCAACTAACCTATCCACTTATTTGCAAGCCAGGGAAATGTAGATAGGCAACCATTTTCAAGTCACACATCAGGGACAGTGTTCAGCTGTTTAACAAACCATCACAAAACTTAGTCATGTAAAATATTATGTTCATGGAATTTGTGGATCAGTAATTTGAACAGAGCACAGTGGGGCAGCTAGCAGCTAGTTTCTGTTCTACATTTTCTGGGGCTAATCTAGGAAAACTCAAAGCTGGGAGTGATTCAACAGATGGTAGCCAGAACATCTGGAGGCATCCTCACTCACATGTCTGGTGGTTGATGCTCACTATTGCCTGGGACATCTGCTGTGCTGTCTGGCTGGAAAAACAATCCTTATTGTCTGCATGGGGTCCCTCTGTGAGGTAGTTTGGGTTTCCTCACAACATGACGGCTGGGTTTTGTGAGTGAGCATCCCCAAAAGTATGGCATTTTTATGATCTAGAATGAGAAGTCATTGCTTCAGTTCTGTTGCCCCTCACTGGTAGAAGCAGTCCCAATATTTCTCCCATGTTCAAGGGAATGGGGACCTACAGGCCCACCACTTAATGGTAGAAGTGTTGAGGTCACATGGTGAGAAGAGCATGTGGGATGGGAGATATTGTGGTCATCTCTGGACAATAAATCTGCCACAGATAGCTTATAAGCAGCAATAGTTGTTTTTTTGTTGTTGCTGTTGTTGCCTGTGTTTGTATGTATGTGTGTGTGTGTTTTAGGTGCCGGGGCCAGGTGTTGAACCCAGGACCTTGTATGTAGGAAGACAATTTCAACCACTGAGCCCCATTGACTCCCCTGAGTTGGTTTTTCCATTTGTCTGCTTGTTTGTTTTTGTTGTTGTTTGTTTGTTTGTTTTTAGGAGGCTCTGGAAACTGAACCTGCGACCTCTCACGTGGGAGGCAAGATTTCAATCTCTTGAGCCACTTCTGTCCCCCACTATTAGTTCTTGAGGATTCCTCTTTTCCCCATGACTTAGTCAGTATACTAACTAAGTGCCTGGCTGGTGAAGTGCTAGGATAAAAGAATAAATTCTCTTTATATATTTGTTGAAATAAACCAAATTGAATTTGTTAGATTCTCTAAGTTCTGCAAAAAGTGAGTGCCAGTGGTGAGGGTATCTTCTCTTTGGTTCTGTCATGATTTGCATTACTCTTGGCTCATGGGGACCTAGAAAACAGGGCTCTAGTGCTGGTCTATGGCTGACAGCCCAGTCTTCTATGGAGGGACCCAGGGATGTCACCATATCCTACAGCAGAACTGAAGCCTATTGCATGTTATGGCTCTTCCTAGGAAAATGAAGATCCTTAACAAGCTTGGTTGCAGCTCTGATTCTTTTGCTTTCTGTGACCTTGACAATTCAAGGGACTTAGTTTCTACTATCTCTAAGCGGGGCACTTAGAGATAATTACGTAATTCTCAATGTAAAATTTCACAGGATTGTTGTGAAGAACAAATGAAATATGTTCATGAAAATGTTCTTATAATTTTAAGGCACTGTTAAAAAGGAATGTATCATGAGAGATCTATTTATTGTCTTTTATCCAGGACTAAAGTCTTCATCAGACAGGGGTTTCTCAACATGTTAATTTCTAGTAGAAGGACTTGTGGGTGGAGATAACAAGACTTGGTAAAGCTCTTCTTACCTAAGTGTCTAAGCTTGGAACTGATTCAGGCCTGCATAACACCCCTGGTACCACAATTAGGGTACTCCTGTCAACCCTGTGCTTTCCCCAGTGAGGCTCACACCACTCTGTGCTTAGATTTTCCTACTTAACGGTGACATGAATTCATGTTCACTTCCGGTTGGGGCTCATTTCCTGTACTAGCCAGGACGTTGCCTAGATTTCAGCCCTCAACTTTGCATGTGTACATTTGTAATTTTAAGATTATTCCAAAGACAGCTCTTGTCAGTAGATTATCCCAAATGGCTCTTAAACTTTGATTTCTTTTGAGCGATGAGAGGGTGGCAGGAAAAAAAAAGTATGATCATCATGCGTCAAAATGCAGCTTCAGAAATGTGCGTTCATTTTTCATTTGATGTCCGTGTGAACTCGGATATCAAAACAGAGACAGTCAAAGAGACAGATAAAGCAGATACAACCCCCAGATATTGGTTCCTATGAAGGCTAAAGAGACCCATGAGAGTTATGGTCATGGCCGATGGGGTTTACTACCAGGGCAGATGGCCCCTCTCTGGAAATGGTGTTTATGTGTGATGAATCTGGACTCAGATGGGATCTCCCTTCATAAGACTTTCATACTAATCTGCTGGAGGTGCAGTTAACGTTGGGGTTTAAGATATAGTTAGGGGATTTGAATCTCTGGACTGATAATGTGATAGCCAGGTCCTGAGCCTCAACAGACTCCAGCACCTACAATCTGATTTATTGGACTTACCACACTCAGCTAAGATGGAGTTAAAGAAGGACAATCACCACACCATGGAGCCTAGAGTGATTACAACTGAAAATGGGAGGATGGCAGCCAACATCCATGTGGAATCTGAGCCTCCTCTCGACATAGAGGTGCAATGGACACAACCAATCCAATGTCCACATAGAAGAGGTGGCATTGGATTGGGAAAAGTGGACATGGTGGACGATGGGTATGGGGAAGGGCAGGAAGAGATGAGAGGTGGGGGCGTATTTGGGACGTGGAGCTGCCCTGGATGGCGCCTCGGGGGTGATCACCGGACATCGTGGATCCTCACAGGGCCCACTGGATGGAATGGAGGAGAGTATGGGCCATGATGTGGACCATTGTCTATGAGGTGCAGAGGTGCCCAAAGATGTACTTACCAAATCCAATGGATGTGTCATGATGATGGGAACGAGTGTTGTTGGGGGGGGAGAGGGGGGGTGGGGGGGTGGGGTTGAATGGGACCTCACATATATATTTTTAATGTAATATTATTACAAAGTCAATTAAAAAAAAATAAAAAAAAAAAAAAAAAAAAAAAAAACAGAGACAGAAAGCAAGTATTCCCAAGCCAGCTGCCTCCCGTATGCCTAAGCCTCCCTCTCTCTCTCCTGTTCTGGACATAAGTAAACATCTTTAAGACAATCAAGGGGTAAATGTGGACTCAACCTACAGATAGAAAAGAAAAACAGTGGACTCTGGAAATGATCTTCCTGAAATCTCAATATGGATAATCTACACATAGCAACAACACCTAAAGTGGATGTAATTGCCACATTCCAAATGAGTTTACTTTTCCATCTGTTCTTTAGGTTTATTTTTCAGGATGCTCACCCACTGCCCTTTCCTCATAACTCTTTTCAACAGGTTCACGCACACACATAACGTGTTCATATTATATTCTATTTGATTGCTTGGAAACTTGCAATATTTTTTTTTCTATTTTTATGGGACTTTGATTTTGTAGAGACATTTTTGACAAAATGAGGGCTTTGCATTAAATGTGGAAAAGTGAGAGGAAATGACATTGATGATGTTTGCTTTGATGCAAAGAGGCAAGTATTGTGCGTTCCTGGGCAAGAAGTGGTCACAGGTGACTTTTGTGCTATGAACCCTTTATGATGATAGGTGTAGACCACTGGAGGGTCACTCTGAAATATACTATGTTTTGAGCCTGCTGTTACTCAAAGGCAACAATTTGAGTTTGCGATTTACAAGTAGGAGTTGGAAATGCTTTAATTGGGGGCCCTAAAAACAATTTTGTCTTGAGATAAGCAAAATAAATGAATCCTGCTAACCCTACTTAAGTTGAAATTAGTTTAAGTACCTTTGGGACACAGTCCTGCAAGTTCTAAAGTCTTACCATTCTTCAAATAGCCTTTTTTTTTAATAATGTATTTTTTTATTTTTAAAAAGGTCCTTAAATTACATAAATGTTACACCAAAAATATAGGGATTCCCATATATGCCCCACTCCCCACACTTCCCACATAAACAACATCCTTCATTAGTGTGGCACATTCATTGCAATTGATAAATGCATCCTGGGGCATTGCTGCTGAGTATGCACCAGTGTTCACGTAGTAGTTTACACTCTCTCCTACACAATTCTGCATGTTATGGGAAGATATAAAATGGCCTATATCTGTCATTGCAATGTCATTCAGGACAATTCCCAAGTCCTAAAAATTCCCCCATGTTACACCCGTTTTTCCCTCTCCCTTCCCCCAGAGCTGCTAATGACCACTGCCTCTACATCAATGTGTAATTTCTTCCATTACTAGAATCACAGTAAGTCTATAGTAGAATACCAGTAAATCCACTTTTCTTCTACTTAGAATATCTGTGAAGCAACATTGATCTTTATACATGCTATTTCAAATTCCACTGATTTTTGGAGGTCCAATTATTTCATTGTAACAGGAGGGAATTCTTTGATAATTTGAAGTTTTAGAAATATCAGCTATAAGTTATTTTTTTAAAATAAGGAAAGTGAAAATGATTTCAGGTTGTTCTTTTGTCTCTGCAAAATTCGTTTAATAATTCTGATATAAATAAAATTTTGGAGCACTTACTTTGTGGCAGATACTTTCAGACTTTAAATGCAATATTTCATTTCTTTTTCATTATAGCCCTATGATATAGGTAAAATATCTACATTTTCCAGGTAAGGAAATTCAGTCTCAGAAAAGTTAATAAAATCAACCAAGGTCATATAAGTAATAAGTGGCTGAGTGTAGATTTAAGTCCAGATCTGTCAGATGGCAGAAGCCAAGCTCTTTCTACTCTAAGTCATTGCTTCTCAAGTCACTAAGTTATACATTTTATTAAAAGTCCTTGAGTCACCATATTAATGACCAGGGTGATGAATTCAGCAAATCTGGTTCTTCTTCCTCCCAGGCCATTGCCAGACTACATTTCTAAGTCTGTCAGTCAGTTAGTTTGACCCATGTAGTGGAGTTCTGGATGACAGAATATACAAAGAAATCACTTACATAATTTCAGTCCTGGTCCATAAAATCCCCTGCATGACTCTCCACATTTGCTTTCCATATTCTAAAGGACTCAGAATCATCTGGAGAGCTTCTAAAACCCCAGACAGTTGGGCCCTATCCTCAGACTTGCAGATTTAGTAGGTTTTGAGTGGAACCTGAGAATTTGCCTTTTAAAAATCATTCCCCTAGCATTCCTTCCTTAGCCCTACATAACCACTAATCTAATTTCATCTTTATGAATTGATTTATAGTTACATTTTATATAAATGGAATCATGCAATATGTAGTACTCTGTGTCTGGTCCCCTTCCTCTTAGTTTAATGGTTGTTTTTTGTGTTTTTTTTTGCCTGATACTAACATTTTGTAGCATTAACCTACATTTCTTCAGCTTCAAAGAAAAACAGTCATATATGCAATTTTACCCATATTCATATTTCATGTAATATATTTATATTTCACATAATTTGGTTCATAAGTGGTTCTAAATTTTTGAGATAAAGAATGTACAACATTGTAATTATACTAAAAGCCATTGATTATACACTTTGGATAGATCATATAATATATGAATATATCTCAATAAACTGCTTAATAAATGAATAAATAATTGTGCAAGAAGAGCCAGAAATAGCAGCTATGTACAGAGGAAGTAGATTGAGAGGTGAAGAATTTTCTTGTCTATTATTATTATTATTATTATTGAATAATGAAAATGCTTTAATAATGATTGAAGTGATGAATGCACAAATGTGGTTATATCAAATACTGTTAATTGTATACTTTGGTAGAATTGTATGATGAATATGTAGCAATAAAATTGATAAATACTTTATAGAATATGTTACCAAAAGACCAAAATTGCAAGAGATACTAAAGGGAGTGCTGCAATCTGAAAGGAAGAAAACAAGAGCAAGAGACTTGGAGAAGAGTGTAGAAATGATGATTATTAGGAAGGGTAAATTAAAGGGTAAAAAAACCAACATTAGTAAGTTATGACAACAGAAAGAAAAGTAAATATAAGTAAACACACATTAATTACTTGTGTGCCCTTTGCACTAGAATGTAACCCCTATAAGTGTAGGTGTCCTTAGAACATGGGATATACTCAGTAAATAGTAGTTGAATGAATATTGAATGATTATAACAAATTCATATAAAGAAACCAATGCAGTTTCATCCTTCCACAAAGAAGACACCAAGTTTTGATCCAAGATGACTGACAAAATGATGGTGTCAAGTACAAACATAGGGAAGAAAAAAGTAGATTTTTGGAGTAAAAATATAAATTTGAATTTCTGGTGGGTCAATCAGATTGGCATATGCTGTATTTAGTCTGTAAAAGACTGGGCATGTAGAATTGGTCATTATCTGCGTCATCATGATTGATAAAACTCTGAGATAGAATGAGATTGTCAAGAAAGAGAATACACAGAGAAGAGCATAAGCCATGGAGGGATGTCTCCATTTAAAGGGAAGGCTGTAAATCATGTCTGAGGAGGAAAACCAGAGTAGTAAAGAATCAAGGAATCTGTAAGAGAGAAAACTTTAAGACACAAGGCATCTTCAAGCTCTATAAAGAATTAAAATAAAGGGTGGAAAGAAAAACTGCAAGGGCAGCTGTATGAGTCAGCCAAAAGGGGTGCTGATACAAAGTTCCAGAAATCTGTTGGCTTTTATAAAGGATATTCATTTGGGGTAAATTTTACCATTACAAAACCCTTAAGAGTCCAACTCAAGGTTACTTCCTTACCAAATGTCTGTTGTCATGTGTTGAAGCAAGATGGTAATCATGTCTACGAGGGTTTGGCCTTCCTGTTTTCTTTTAAGGCTCTGTGGGTCCAGCTTCTTCCAATCTCAGCTGCAGGCTGGCATAAGGCCAATCTCTCAGGGATTCTCAGCTGCTCTGTTCTCTTCAGCTGCAAACTCTCAGGCTCATCTATCTTCCCGGGGGCTCTGCCCTGTCTGTGGAACTGTCTTCCTCTGTTCTTCTCTGTGTATCTACTTCCATGTGAGAGTCTGTTTCATCAGCCCACCAAGAGAGCAGGCACGCAATGCTGAGTTGCACTCTAATGACATGGCCTAATCAAAGCCCTAATCTTAACATAATTTAATCAGACATCTCAGCTGAATCTAATACAATCAAAGGGTTATCATACCCAGAGGAACAGAGTAGTTTACAAACATAATCTCTTTTTGGAATTCATAAATAATCTCAAACTGCCACAGTGGCTGAGAAATATCATCTGGCCCTGTGCCAGAATATGAGATGATGGATTTGGGTGAAAAGTCTTGGCACAGCTCTGTTAGCCTTCTTTATTCGAGGAACCAAAAGGTCATTGGGAGGACAGCTTCTGCAGAGTGTTTGGAGCAGAAGTGGGAAGAAGTTAGAAGTTGAGGAAAGGGAAGTCTCAAGGGAAATCAGATTTTTGTGTTGTACAAGGATAGAGCAGAAAGGATGGCCATTTCTGGCTGGGGAAGACTTGAATCTGTGTGTGGATAGAAGGAAAGGAACAAGTGGGCCTCTCATTGGAAGGAGAGACTAAAATCATCACTCCTTAAACCTAATCTCCATGTGAGCAGGGATCAGGTTGATGTTATTTACCACCGTATACCCAGCACTTAAAGGAAAGTAATGCTTAATCCATAGTAAGCACTCAGTGAATATTTGTAGAGTGAAAAAAAATCATTATTTATGGAGAACTGGTTTAGAACTTTGTGCTCATTCTGTGGTACTAAAAGAAGCCATTGAAATGTACATTCAACTGGTGTAACAATATATTAATCAGTAAAGTGTAAGAAAATTAGGAGTATCAAAACGAACTTATCAAAGTCTAGTGCTTCCCAAATGCCTACAGAGATGCATGATTTCAAACCTTTGAAAGAGCTTGGTCACTTGTTACAGAGATTCTTATTCTATGCCATCTCATTTCTTTTTCTTCTCAATTATGTTGCACATTTTGTATATCCTGATCAGAAGTCCAAAGAAATCTTCCATTAAGATATATTCTGTGTGTTATCTGTGTTGAAGGTGGAGCATAGGTTATTGTCATAGAGAGACCTGGGTATGTTTGAGTGCAAGTACTTGACTAGCTTTGATGTACCTTGGCAATTTACTTTAATTCTCTGGGCCTCAGTTTCCTCATCTATAAGTGGGGATAATAATAGTATCTACCATGCAGGCTTGTGATGATTGAATGAGTTAAAGCATTTAAAGTGGTCAGAATTTAGCAATCTTTCACTACATGTTAGTGTCTGCTATTATTATTATTATTACTGCCATTACTATGATTATTAGTGTAGGCTTTTGTGGTTCATGTCCTATGTAAGTGCATAAAAGAATTCTAAAGAGGACCCAATGTGCAAGTGTGTTTGGAGGTCATATAAACACAATTATATAACATGAAAGATTACATTAAGTCCTTCATAATGAAGATTGAAAATCTGGGTTGAGCCACCCACCTGCATGGCCTTTAGTAACTTTTTAATTTATCTATGCCTCATTGGTAAAATGAGGGCTTTTGTTATATTGGATATTTATATACTGGATATATACTGGATATTTCACCAGGTCCTTTCCAGCTTTATTTTCCTATGACTATATTCACTGGACTACCTGCTCTACGAGGGCAGGGATCCTGACTGTTCAGTTCACCATTCTTTTTCCAAAACCTGCCATGGAAAGCAGCACTTAGTAGGCCCTCAATAAATATTTGTTGCATGAAAAGTGTAGTTGCAATAAGTTCCAGCTACTAAAGGGACCCATGGCCTAGACTGTTATTTCCTCTACAAAACGGTTTATTACCAACTTGAGCTTGTGCCTTATGATCTCTCTGTTCCTCTTTCTAAAAGGGAGGAGGGTGATGGTACTAATCTAACATTACAGAGCAAATAGGCAGTGAGAATTCATCAAATTGCTAGAATTGACTCTTTGGATAAAAATGCTAGAATATGGTTTATTCGTCATGGTTCTCTAGGAAACAGAACGGACAGGAGATATCTGTAAATAAGAGATTTTAAAAAATTGTCTCATGTGACTGTGGGGGTGGACAAGCCCAAGTTCCACAGGGAAGGTCACAAGCTGGGAGCTCTGATGAAGGTTTTCCATGAATGCCCCAGGTGGAGCTGGCTGGCTGAAGCTTTTCTGACTGCTGAAATCATCGCTTCTTTTAAAGCCTTCAACTGATTGGATGAGACTTCTCTCATTGCTGAAGGCAATCTCCTCAGTTGATTGTAGATGTAATCAGTCATCATGCAATCAAAGTACTGATGATTTAAGTTCTTGAAATGTCCTCAGCGCAACAATCAGACCAGTGCTGGCTTAACCAAAAAACTTGGCACCTTACCTAGACAAGTTGACCCTGAACCTAGCCATCACAATGGCCAGCCAAAATCAGGAGTATTTCTCAGAGAACGGCTACAGGATTAGCTGTCAGTGGTGTTTCATTTGAGGATATATTCATAAACGTTTCTCAACTTAAAACTTGAGTGAAAGTTTATTATACCCAACAGTCTTGTGTTAGTGATTCCTGGTGCCACTGAAGGAGAAGGGCGGTTTTCCATGCTTGGATGCAGAATGAAGGGAAAGGACTTGAACTACAGAAAGTGAGAAAGGGAAGTAGGCAAGGGAGAGCTGGGAACAGGCTTTCATAAGGATATTCTACAGGTGCAAGAGAGGAAATGTAAGCCTTTGCCATCAGGGCATCATCAGAAATATTCTGGGTCTGGGCTTCCTATTGTCACATGGTATAGGAGCTTGACTTGTTTTATTTGGAATCCAGTTATCCTAGAGAGCTGGAGGGTTTGAGAGATTAGATGATATTTATATCTCACAAAGTTCCAAATACAGCTCCTCATATAGATGAGGCATGAAGGTTTACTGAAATGAATTTCATGGATAGTTAGCAAAGTCTTTACAATGCAAAGCAGGCATTGCTGTATCCTCCTTATCATGAGAAAAGAGTAGTTCTAAGAGTTGAATAATTAAACTTATTTGAAAAAGCAAGGGACTTAATCTTGAACTTAATTCTGTTTGTCAGATGCCAAATCCTAAAATATCTGCATTGCATTATATCTTGGGTCTTTCTAGGTTCCCTTCATTTTGACAGGGCAGCTCAGGAGGAGACACGTTCTGGCTTATTAAGGAAAGGTCAGACACTACCTCTAAGTTCAGTATTTTAAGATTCGATACTATCGTCAGGGGTAATGACCAGTGGTAAGATTGGGGAAATCATTTCTCTCACAGATATTAAATAATATATTATTAAACAGATTCTAGATTCTAGAAATAGTTTGCTTCATTTAACCCCCGTTTTTCACCTAGAAATTATATTTAGTGTTATTTTCCCCTTATGTTCTTATGCTATCTTGGGTGCTAGAAAAAAATGGGGATATAAAATCTAAAATGTGGTAATATTTTTTATGGTTTATGAATGAAGTAGAAAAGAATATTTGAAAAAAGTGCTATTCCAAAATCTGTGACTTTTGTTCTTAATTCAAGTGAAAGTTTCCTAAACCAAGTAAGTACGACTGGTGGCTGCAGAAACCCTTATATCTGTTTTGTTCTCCTTTACCTTTCTGAGAAAACTAAAATCAACTTCTCCCTCATGCATAGTAGGAAGCTCTGGGTTTGGAATTTTGAAGCTATCTCTCACATTCATAGCGACTGCCTGCCTATTTAATTAAGCACAGAAAAAATATCCTCAGCCATTAGCAAATTAGACACTTTCAGGTCTATCCATTAGACACCTTCAGGTAGTTGAGACACTCTTCCTCATTTTGTAGGTAAAACATGCTAACTGTGCTTCTAATTAGCCAGTTAAAAGTACAGCCTCCACAGTGACCATTTTTAGGTCTGAGAATTTCATTTCTAAATGCTCAATAATGCTCAATATAACTCAATAACTTCTGTATTCTTCTACTGTACCTTTCAAGCCTGTTTTAAATTCACTTTAAATTCTAATGTAATTAAGGAGTTGAGTATAAAAAGTAAGTAATAAAGAACAAAAAGTACAAATAAACATTCTACTTCAGAATGGCAAAAATATTTTAGTTTGGAAACAGAGAACTATATACTTTAAGAAAATATCTACACATCTGACAAAGAAAATTTTTTTTCCCTTTTCTCCTGACTTTATTGAGGTGTAACTGAAGTACACATATTTAAAGTGTACAATTTCATCAGCTTTCACATTTATTATCACCATGTGAGAAATTATCACCATGATTGAGCTTCACAACACTTGAGCTGTTCAGATTTTCTGTTTTTTCGTGAGTTAATTTTATAAGCTGTATTTTTCAAGAATTTTTCCATTTCAAATCAATTGTCAAATTTGTTGGCATAGATTTGCTCATATTAATCTCTTAATTTAACATTTGTAAGATCTGTGATGATAAAATATTTTTTCATTATTGATGTTGGTGATTTGTGTTATTTTCTTATATTATCAATTTGTTGATCTTACCAAAGAATCAGCTATGGGCTATGCTAGTTTTCTCTATTGTCTTTGTTTTTAATTCATTGGTTTCTCTTCTTATCCTTATTATTTCTTATCTGTACTTGCTTTCAACTTACCTTGCATTTTTGCTAGCTCCTTAAGATGGAAATTTAGGCAATTGACTTTAGAGCTTTATTTTCTAATATAAGCTCTTAATGTTACAACTTTACCTGTACCTCATTAATTTTGATGTGTTTTATTATATTGAAATATTTTCTAATTTCCCCAGTGATTTTTATCTTTGACTCATTAATATTTTGGACGATGCTTTTAGATTTCCAGATAAAAGGGATTATCCTAGACAGGGTGTTATCATGTATTTATAACTTAATACCATTGTGGTCACTGAATATATTCTGTATGATTTTGATCCTTTTAAATTGAGAATTGTTTTGGACATTGGTCATTTTTTTATTCCCTTTTACTGCTAAAAAGACACTAAATTTCCTTTCCACCCTCTACTCAGGCATAGAATGTGTGATATTGGCCCAGATCAGCTACAAATTTCTTTCTCCAGGCCACAGTTACTGGTTCATTTATCAGTACATGACCCAAGATGGTTCAGTTTGATTCCTAGGAATTGGCAATAGTGTATAGGAAAAATACTTGGACTTGAAGCTTGGAAGCACTCCTTGGGTTCTTGAGGCTGAGAATAAAGTGAAAAAAAAAATTATATCAGAGTTGGAAAACAATCTAATTGTGAAGTTATTGTCTGAACAGCATTGAACCATATCTGAAGTGGAAGTTCCACCTGGGTTTTTGAATTCCAGGAACAAATAAATTCCATTTTTGTTTTGTTTTGCTTAAAAAGATGAATATGGGTTTTTTCTTTATTTTTTAAAGAACATTTAGATTATATTGAAAATATAAGGGATTCACATATAGCTACCGCCTCCCCTTCTCATGTTTCCCCCTGTTAATAAAATCTTTCATTAGTGTGGTACATTTGTTACAGTTGATAAACAGATACTGAAGCATTGCTACAACTCATGATCTATAGTTTACATTATGGTTTACACGTTGCACTGCACAATTTTACAAGTTTTGACAAAAGGTATGATGACTTGTATCCATCATTGCAAAATCATGCAGAATGATTCCATTGTCCCCCAAATGCCCCATGTCACACCTACTCTTCCTTCTCCCTCTCCTTAGAACCTCTGGTGACCACTGTCTTTATATCAGTGTTACAAGTTCTTCCATTAGTAGAATAATAAGTCTACTGTGCATTCTCCATAGTTGCATTCTCCCCTTATGTTTGTTCATTCCTCAGTCTAGGATTTTGGGATGGCGATGCCCATTCTGCTTCCACTTGAGAAGGATCTTAGATCCTATGGGGCAGATGGGTTGGAACTGTCTTGCTTACAGTTATAGATACTCTGTTTTTTGGGATGGGGGTTGCCCATCATCATCCTTTCATTAGTTGTCCTGGGTGAATACAATGAACTAGAAGGTAGGTGTTGGCTGTAACTCAGCTGAGATTCAGGGCTTAATCAGCATATGGACAGACCAAAGAGTTATCTATGTCTCTGGAATATATTTAATGGGCATAGTGCTAATTATAAGTTCAAATAAAAGGGGCAGAAGAACCATGTGTAGGAAAATTATAAAAGAGTCTAACTCTGTTACACTGGGGAGATAGGTTAACATGTATTCCAAGGGAAGTCCCGTCAATGGGGTGCCAATTTCCTGGGGTTGTCTGCCCTGTCAATAGTATCTAGATGTCTCTAGAGCCCTCAGGAGTACCCCTGCTTGAGGCACTGTTTGCAGGGCAGTCAGTGAGATCCTCCTGAGATATGCATAAGCATATCCTCTGGAATAACCTCCCAAGTCCCTTTGAAATCTCTTAGGCACAAAATCTCTTTTGTACTTAATATTTTGCCTTTTGGCCAAGGTCTTTTTCCAAATTTATTGCTACTTGATACTTGCTAATATTCCCTCAGAGCCAGGGATGATGGGTTATTTTAATATATGTACCATGTGCACTTGAAAAGAATACTTTCTGGAGTTACTGGATGTAGTGTTTTATAAATACCAGTTATCATGGTGGTAGATCATGTTGAGATCTATGTCTGTAATGATTTTTGTTTTGTTTAGAGGTTGTCTCAATTGCTGAGTGAGAGTTGTTAAGATCTATTATGATTTTGGAATTTTCTATTCTTCCTTTAATTCTGTCAATTTTTGCTTTTTCTTATTTTGAGTTACTATTATTGGGTGCCTAGACATTGATAATTGCTATGGCCTTCTGATAAATTGTTCCTTCTATCATTATGAAATGTTTATATACCTGGCAATATTCTTTGTCTTAAAGTCTGTTTCATTTTATATGTCATTCTATGTGTAATACATTCATAGAATTTTTTTCATATCCGTTTATGTTCAATTTACCTATTTGATAATATTTAAAGGTCTGTCTTATAAATGGTATGTATTCAGGTCATTTAAAAAAATCTACTCTCTCAATCTCTGTCTTTTATTTGGAGGTGTTTAGACCATAAGCCTTTAATATAATCCTTGATAAGTTTTAAATTAGGTATACCATTTTTATCACTTTTCTCTTTATCATCTCAGATTTTATTCCTCAGTTTCTCCTATTCTTTTTTTCCCTGATTCTCCTACTCCCCTTATTCTTCCCTACTAATTTTTAGTACTACATTTTAATTTCTATATTGCTTTTTGTCTGTATCTGTTTGGATGTATTTAAGGGTATTTTCTGGGATTAGTCTGAAACTTGTGCAAGTGGTTTAAATCTCAGTTACGTTTTCTAAGCCTGGGTGTATTGATTTGGGTTTGTCTTATGCATGCAAAGCTCAGGAATTAGGCCGAGACTTCTTTGAGAGCATACACAGAATTAGAGATACTTTACTCTGGCTCTCCTTTTGGAGTCCGCCCATACTATCTTGCCTTAAGAGGCCTGCTTTTGTTTTTTTTTTTTTTGTGTGTGTGTGTGTGTTTTTTCTGGCTCTTCATAACAGAAAAGTAGAGTTTCTCAGAATATTAGCTACCAATGCTTCTACCACCACTATCACTGTGCCTTTCCACAACATGGCCCAAAGGTAAAACTATGAGAAAGTAAAAGAGAAAATATTTGAGGGTTGCTTCTCTTAGTTATGACTCCTCTCCACAATCTGTCTGTTTTGCTTTTGTTTACTTTTTAAAATCCTCAAGTAGTCAATTGTTTATATTTTGATTATTAGTTGTAATAATCAGAAAGGACGTATTGTGCTGGGATATTGCCACCGTAATGAAACCGAAATACCTAATTTGCGTTTTAAATAGAACCTCACCTGAATTCTGCATCAGAGATCATAGACACACCCAAAATCCTGTGCTAGTCAATCAATACATATTTAAAACAGCTTAACTGAGGTGTAATTTACATATCATACCTATTGAAACTATACAAGTCATTGGTTTTTACTATATATAGAATTATACAACCTCCACCACAGCTTTAGAATATTTTCATTACCCAGCAAGAAACTCCACATCCATTATCAGTCTCTTCACATCCTCTCTTCTTCTCTGCCTACCACCAACCCTTGAGAATCAATAATTTACTTTCTATGTCTCTATATTTGCCAATTATGGAGATTTAATATAAATAGATCATACAAAATGTGGTCTTTTGAGACTGGCTTCTTTCACTTAGTATATTTCAAAGTTGAGCCATGTTGTTGCATGTATCAATACTTCATTTCTTTTTATGGATATACCACATTTTATTTATCCTTTCATTAGTTGATGTCCTTGTGGGTACTTTTTACTTTTTGGCTATTGTGAATAATACCTCTATGCACATTTATGTACAAGTAAGTTTTTGTGTGGATGTATGTTATTTCTCTGTATACCTAGGAATAGAATTGCTGGGTCATATGGTAAATCTATGTTTAATCATTTGAGGAGCTGCCAACCTGTTTTCTGACATGACTTTCCCACTTTACATTCCCACCAGCAGTGTATGAGATTTTCAGTTGGTCCATATATCATCACTTGCTATTATTTGTCTTTTTGGTGATGGCTATCTAGTGGCTCTAAAGTAGTAACTTGTAGTTTTGATTTGCTGTTTTCTGATGATTAATTATGTTCCCCATATTTTCATGTGCATATTGATTATTTGAATATAATTGAAATTCAGATCCTTTGCCCATTTTTTAATTGGGTTGTTTGTCTTTTAGTTGAGTTGACAGAGCTCTTTGTATATTCTGGATGCAAGTTCCTTATCAATATGATTTGAAAATATTTTCTCTCATTCTGTGGGTTTCTTTTCACTTTCTTGATAGTATTCCTTGAAGCACAGAAGTTTTTTATTTGATGATATCCAAGTTACATACTTTTATTGTTTGTGCTTTTGGTGGCATGTTTAAGAAACCATTGCCCAATCCAAGGTCACAAAGAGTTAAGCTTATGTTTTTTTTCCCTTATGAGTTTTACAGCTATGACTCTTTTCATCTACTTAGTTTTTTCCCCTAGGGCTATTTTGAAACTTGTGTAAGTGTTGTGAATCCATTTTGAGTCAGTTTTCATATATGATATGAGGTAGGGTTCCAATTTCATACTTTGCATGCGGGTATCTAACTGTCCCAGGACATTTTGTTGAAAAACTACTTTTTCACCATTGAATGTTTGTTGGTATCTTTGTAAAAAAAATCAGATGACCATGGGTGGATGGGTTTATTCTGGACTCTCAGTTCTATTCCATTGGCCTTTATATCTATTCTTATGCCAGTACCACTGACTTAATTATTGTACTTTTATACTACATTTTGAAATCAAGAAGTATGAGTCCTCCAATTTTGTTCTTCTTTTTTGAAGTTGTTACAGATATTAACCTCCCTTGAATTTACATATGAATTTTAGGGTCATCTTAGCAATTTCTATAAAAAAGATAGCTGAGATTGATAGAAATCATATTGAAATTGTTCAGTTCAGGGAGTAATGGCATCTTAAGAGTATTAAGTCTTTCAATCAAGACCTCAGGATATATTCCCATTTTAAAGGTCATCTTTAATTTCTATCAACAATGTTTTTAAGTTTCTGTTTTTGCATTTCTCTCCTAAAGTCATCCTTAATCTTTAAAAATTCTTTTGGATGCTATTGTAAATGGAATTATTTTCCCAGTTTCAATTTCAGACTGCTCACTGCAGATGAATAGGGGTAAAATTGATTTTTTTGTACATTGATCTTGTATTTTGTAAACTTACTGAACTCATTAGTTCAAGTACGTTTTTAGTGGATTCCTTGGGATTTTCTGTTCAGAAAATAATATCTGCAAATAGGTAATTTTATTTCTCCCTTTCCATTCTGGAAGCTGTCTTCCTCCCTCCCTCCCTTCCCTCCCTTCCCTCTCTTTCTGTCTCCCACCACCTTCCCTCCTTTTGTTCCTTCCCTCCTTTCTTTCCAGAACAATGTTGAATGGAAGTGGCAAGAGCAGATATCCTTGTCTTGTTTGTGATATTAGGTATGACGATAGCTGCAGGTTTTTCATAGATTCCTTTTTGTCAGGTTGATGGAGTTATCTTCCTGTTATTGAATGTTTTTTTATCATGAAGGGGTGTTGAATTTGTCAAATGCATTTTCTTTGTCTATTGAGATGGTCACATAGTTTTGTTTTTATTCTATTGATGCGGTATATTACATTAATTGATCTTTGGATGTATAATCAACCTTGCTCTTCTGAGATAAGCCCTACTTGGTCATGGTATATAATTATGTTATTTATTTATTTTTGGAGGGACCAGGAACTGGAGTTTGAACCTGGGGCCTCATGCGTGGGGAAGACGGCACTCAGTCATTGAGCCACAATCAGCAACGCTGAGCTGGTTTTTTCATTTGTTTTGCTTCTTTTTTTCTTTTTTAGGAGACACGGGGAATTGCACTCAGGACCTCCCATGTGGGAAACAGGTCACTCAACTGCTTGAGCCACATCTGCTCCCTATAATTATTTTTATGTGTTGCTAGATTCAGTTCGCTAGTTTTTTTGGAGGATTTTTCATTTATATTCATATGAGATAATAGTCTGATTTACTTGTGTTTTTTTTGGGTCTAATTTTGGTATCAGGGCAATACTGACATCATAGAATGAGTTAGGAAGTATTCCCTTCTCTTCCATTTTTTGGAAGAATTTGTGAGGAAATGTTATTCATTCTTCTTTAAATATTTGGTGGAATTCATGAGTGAAGCCATCTGGTCCTAGGCTTTGTGGGAAGTTTTTTTAATTACTAATTGAGTCTCTTCACTGTTACATGTTTATTCAATCTTTCTATTTCTTTTTGAATCAGTTTTAGTGGTTTGTGTCTTTTAAAATAACATGTCTTTTTAGTAACTTGTATATTTCATTTAAATTATCTAATTTTTTTGCATTAATTTTTTCACAGTATTTGCCTATAATCATGTAATCCTTATGTCCTACTTTCATTCCTGATTCTGGTAATTTGAGTCCTCTCCCTTTCTTTGCTGAGACAATCTAGCTAAAGAGCTGTCAGTTTTGTTGTTCTTTTCCAAGAGCCAACTTTTGCTTTTATTTATTTTCTCTATGGATTTACTCTTTCCTATTTCATAAATTGCTGCTTTAAACTTTGTTTCCTTCCTTCTGCTTGCTTTGGGTTTAGTTTGCTCTTATTTTTTCCCAGTAAGGTAGGAGGTTAGGTTACTGGCTTGAGAACTTCATTGTTTTATTGTAGGCACTTACAGCTATAAATTCCCATCTCTGTTTTAGCATATCCAGAGTTTTGGTATTTTGAGTCTTCATTTTCTTTAATATCAAAATATTTTCTAATTTCCATTTCTTCTCTGATCAATTAGCTATTTAGGAGAATATTAATAGTTTTTACTTTTCACATATTTCTTTCCACATTTCTTTCCATTATTGATTTCTAATTTTACTCCATTGCATTCAGAGAACATACTTTTTAGGCTTTCAGTCCTTTTAAATTTATTGATGCCTTTTAAAAAAGATTTAATTAATTAATTAATTTATTTATTTATTTATCTCCCCTTCCCTCCCCACCCCCACCCCAGTTGTCTGTTTTCTGTGTCCATTCGCTGTGTATTCTTCTATGTCCACTTCTATTCTTGTCAGTGGCATTGGGAATCTGTGTCTCTTTTTTTTGTTGTGTCATCTTGCTGTGTCAGCTCTCTGTGTATGCGGCACCACTCCTGGGCAGCTCTTCTTATGGGGTGCACTCCTTGCACATGGGGCTCCACCACGCGTGGGACACCCCTGCGTGGCAGGGCACTCCTTGCGTGCATCAGCACTGAGCATGGGCCAGCTTCACACGGGTCAAGGAGGCCCTGGGTTTGAACCGTGGACCTCCCATGTGGTAGATGGATGCTCTATCCATTGAGCCAAGTCCGCTTCCTTTTGATGCCTTTTTAATGGTCTAGCTTGTGGTCTGTCTTATGGTCTATTTTGGATAATGTTCCATTGCACTTGAGAATAATGTGTATTCTATTGTTGCTACGAACAATGTTCTGTAGGTATCTTTTTGGTCTGGTTGATGTAAAGTATTGCTCAAGTCTTCTAATTCATTGTTGGTCTTCCGGTTAGTTTTATCCATTATTGAAAGGGGAGTATTGAGGTCTCTATTATTGTTGAATTGCCTATTTTCCCTTTCAATTCTGTCAGTTTTTGTTACATGTGTTTTGGTTCTCTGTTAAAAGGTGCATATGGTTTTAATTGACTTATCTTCCTGATGGAGTGACTCTTTTATCATAGAATGCCCTCTTTAGCTCTGGTAACATCATTTGTTTTAAAGTCTGCTTATTTCTGATATTAATATAGGCACTCCAGCTTTCTTATGGTTGCTGTTTGTATTATACATCTTCTCAATCATTTTTCTTTCAAAGCATTTGTATCTTTAAATCTAAAATGTCTCCTGTAGATATCATATAGTTTGATGTTTTTTTAAACCTGCATTTTGATTGGGTTTTTAATACATTATTTAATGTTATCATTTATAAAGTTGGATTTATGCTTGCCAGTTTACTTTTTGTTTTCTACGTACTTCATGTCTTTGATCTTCTTTCCCCCCTTAACTGCTTTCTTTAGCAGTGAATTTTTTCTGATGTATTACTTTAATTCCTTTAGTGATTATTTTTTATTATATATATATATATATATATATATATTTTTTTAAGACTTATTTTATTTACTTCTCTCCCCTTCCCCCACATTGTCTGCTCTTTGTGTCTATTCGTTGTGTGTTCTTCTGCATCTGCTTGCATTATCTGGTGGAACTGGGAAACTGCATCTCTTTTGTGTTGCGTCATCTTGCTGCATCAGTTCTGTGTGTATGTGGTGCTACTCCTGGGCAGGCTGTGCTTTTTTCACATGGGGCAGCTCTCCTTGTGGAGTGCACTCCTTGCATGTGGAGCACCTCTACGTGGGAGCACCCCCGCGTGGCACTGCACTACTTGCATGCAGCAGCACTGCGTGTGGGCCAGCTCACCACATGGGTCAGGAGGCCCTGGGGATCAAAACTTGGACCCTCCATATGGTAGGTGGATGCTCTATCAGTTGAGCCATGTCCACTCCCCTTACTTTATATTTTTAAGTTATTTTTCTTGTGGTTGTTCCAGGGCTTTCTATATACATTTTACCTTACCATAATCTACTTCATATTTAAGCTAACTTAATTGAGATACAGAAATGTTACTCGTATATGATTTTTTTCTCTCTTCCCTCATTTTGTGCTACCTATTGTTATATATATTATATCTACATGTGATAAATCCAATAATACATTTTTATATTTATTATTTTATGTATTTTTATGTCTGTTAAAGAAACTAAGATAAGAAAGGGGACAAATATATACTGTTTGCTATCTTTCCTTATTTACCATTTCTGGTTATCGTCATCTGTTCCTGTGGATTTGAGTTACTATCTGTTGTTGCTCCCTATTCCAATACATCTTTCCTCCCACCCACCTCATTTTTGGTGTTATTGCTACTATATATACGTTCTATAAGTTATAGGTCCAATAATACAATTATTTACAATATTATCTTGTATTTTTGCTTTCTAAATCAGTTTAGAGAACAAGGGGGAAGAAATATACACTTACATATTTTTTAAAAAGTTACATAACTACTATGTTGGTTTGAGTCTTTTCTGGACCCCAGAAAATCCTATTCTTAAAGCAAACCCATTCCTGTGCCTGTAAACCCATTGTAGATGGGATTTTTATTTGATTGTTTCAGTTAAGGGCATTTAATTAGATTTTGGGACCTGGGGTCAGTCTTAATCCTCTTTTTAGGGTCCTTTATAAATGGAAGGCTAAAAAGCCACAGGAAAAAAGTGGCAATTACAGAGAAACCTCAAGAGGCTGAGAGAGAAGTCTGGAGGTTGGAAGCTGGGATCAACAGGGCATAGAGGTTCCTGAGAAGCTGAGAGAGGTTTATGGAGGAGAGAGGAGAGAGGAGAGTGGAGAGAGGAAAGATGAGCAGACTGGCATTTTGCTCTCCCATGTGCCTGATCACCCACAGCTGAGCTCAGGGAGAAAGCAAGCCTGGAGGAGAAGGCAGAGACCCAGACTGGCAGAGCTGCCATTGTGTCTTGCCCTGTGGCAGGAGCCCAGGATCAGCAGCAGCCTACCTTCGTGAGACATCCTCTTTGATGATGCCTTGATTTGGACAATTTCACAGCTTCAGAACTGTAAGCTTTTAACCTCATAAATTCCCATCGTAAACGCCAACCCATTCCTATTATATTGCTCCCAGCAGCTTTTAGCAAAATAAAATTGTTACCTTGAACATTGCTCTTTGGTTTCCCTGTGAGTTTGAATTACCCTCTGAGGTCATTTGCTTTCAGTCTAAAGAACTTTCTTTAATGTTTCTTTTAAGGTAGGTCTGTTACCAATTAATTCTCTTGGTTTTTGTTTATTTAGGAATGTTTTTGTTTTTCCTTAATTAATTAATTTTTAAAGATTTATTTTTTGTTTATTTCTCTCCACCCCCAAACCCCCCATTGTTGTGTATTCTTCTGTGTCCACTTGTATTCTTGTTGGCACCAGGAATCTGTATCTCTCTCTTTTTTTTTTTGGTTCTGTCATCTTGCTGTGTCAGCTCTCTGTGTGTGTGGCACAACTCCTGGCTAGGCCGCACTTTTCTCATGCCAGGAGGCTCAATGCAGGGTGCACTCCTTGCATGTGGGGCTCCCTATGTGGGGGACACCCCTGTGTGGCACAGCACTCCTTGCATGTGGCAGTGCCATGCATGGGCCAGCTCGCCACACGAGCCAGGAGACCCTGGGTTTGAACCCTGGACCTCCCATATGGTAGGCAGATGCTCTATCAGTTGAACTATGTCTGCTTCCCTCCTTTATTTTTCAAAGATACTTTTGCTGGACAAAGATTTTTGGTATTTTTCTTTCAATGATTTGATATGTCATCCACTACCTTGTGACAGCCATCATTCCACTAATGTTTCTGATGAGAAGTCAACTGTTATTACTGTTAGATTCTCTTGTATGTAATGAGTCTTTTTCTTTTATTACTTTCAAAATATTCTCTTTTTATTTGGCTTTCATTATTATTATTTTTTTTTACTGTGATATGATTTCTCTGAGGATATTTTCAGTTTTCTTTTCACTCTCTGTTCTTTGGATTGCCTATCTCTGTTGATTTGTTCTTCTACTCATTCGAATCTACAGTGAATTTCATTTTGGTTATTATACTCTTCAACTTGAGAATTTCCATTTGGTTCTTTTAAATAATTTCTATACCTTTATTGATATTATCTATTTGATGAAAATTTTACATCATAGCTTCCATTATGGGTTTCCTTTAGTCTTTAAACATATTTACAATGGATGATTTGAAGTCTTTGCCTGTTAAATTCCAATGTCTAGACCTCACATTCTTATGACCTGTTTCTCTTCCCTGTATTTGGGTCACATATTCCTGTTTCTTTGAATGTCTTGTAATCTTTTGTTGAAAATTAGGCCTTGTCTTCTGGTTTCTTGGTGTGGATTGTAATTTTTTGTTGGTGTCTTGGCATCTTACTTACTAGAGTATTCTGGGTGCAATTTTTCTCTTTAGTTTAGGGCTTTCTTGCTCTTTCTCCCTTGCTAGTTGTGTAGTAGGAGCTAAGGATATAGTTGGTGCTGTAAGCTGTGGAGATTCAAGCTGCCCTCATTTCCCAAGGGACTGATGAAGCTTCTCCCACCTTTCTCCTTTGCCATGGGTAGGACAGAGCCACAGCCATGTGTAATAATCCAAGTCGTGCAGGCCTAGACTGTAGTTGCTCATAGAGACTGATGAAGCTTCATGCCCCTTTCTTCCCTGCCTGGGGTGGGGATGGAGATGCAGGTGTGGACAGCAATCTATGCTGTGCAGGTCTAAAATGACCACAGTTGTTCTAGTAGACTTCTGACTATTCAGTCTGTGCCAGCCAGATATACCTGCAGATACCCAGAGAGGCTGGTGCAGGGTGTACAAGCTTCCTCCCTGCTAGAGATAGGACTGAAGCCAAGGGTAGGGCTGCAGGTAGCTCTGGGTGAAAGAAACTGATTTCTACCATCACCGTGATTTTCAATCAGCCCAGCTTCCCATCATGCTGGGGGTAGAGTCAAAATGGCGGCTACTGACCTCTTTCTGACCTGGACAGTTGTAAACATCAGCTGTTCTTAGGGTTATATTTTGGCCAGCCAAATTTACTAATCAGTTAACACCAGTGGCCAACTGTCTCTTCCTCCCCTGTTTTTGGGAAATGGATCTTCCAATTTCAACCACAGAATAGCTCCTGAGGTGGCGCACACTGCCAAAGTAGGATGATCACAGGCCTCCACGGTGTGGACTGTATTTTCTTGGAGATGCTGGCACAGGTACCCACAGCTTCCTCCCTGCTAGGGGAGGGGTTGGGGCTTATGCTAGAGCTGCAATCTGATCTGGTTGGAGAGAAGCCCGTCCCTACCAGCACTGTGATTTTCAGTCTGCCCTGGTTCCCCTTGTGCCAGAGGCAGAGTTAAAATGGTGGCTACTGGCCTCTTTCTGACTTGGACAGGTTCAAACTTTAGCTGTTCTTAGGATTATAGTGTAGCCTGCTGAATTTACTAATCAGTAGCTGAAGTTGGTGCCCAACTATTTCTTCCTCCCCCATTTTTGGGAAATGGAGCTTCCAGTTCCAGCTACAGAATAGCTCCTGATGTGGCTTGCACTGCCAGTGCAGGATGGGTAAGTTTTCTTTTTCTTTTCCAATTTGGATGCCTTTTATTTCTTTTTCTTGCCTAATTGCTCTAGCTAGAACTTCTAACAGAATGTTGAAGAACATTGGTGCAGTGGGCATCCTTGTCTTGTTCCCAACCTCAATAGGAAAGCTTTCTGTCTTTCACCAATGAGAACAGTGATTTTTCATGTATGCCCTGTATCAAGTTGAGGAAGTTCCCTTCTATTCCTATCTTTCAAAGTGTTTTTTTTTTTTAATCATGAAAGGATGCTATATTTTGTCAAATGCCTTTTCTGCAGCAATTGAGATGGTTGCATGAGTTTTCTCTTTGATTTACTGGTGCGGTGTATTACATTAATTGATTTTCTTGTGTTGAACCACCCTTGCATATTTGGGATAAAACCCACTTGATCTATAATATAATTCTCTAAATGTGTTGTTGGAATTGATTTACAAATATTTTGTTGAGGATTTTTGCATTTAATTAGAGCAATTGGTCTATAATTTTCTTTTCTTGTAGTATCTTTAAATGGCTTTGGTATTAGGGTGATATTGGCTTCATAGAATGAGTTAGGCAGTGTTTCCTACTCTTCAGGTTTTTGGAAGAATTTGAGCAGGATTGGTTTTCTTGAAATGATTGGTAGAATTCACCTGTGAAGTTATTTGGTCCTGAGCTTTTCTTTGTTGGGTGGATTTTGATGACTGATTCCATTTCTTTACTTATAATTGGTTTGTTGAATCTTCTAATTCTCTCAAGTCAGTGTGGGTGGTTTGTGTGTTTTTAGGAAGTTTTCCATTTCATCTAAGTTGTCTAATTTGGTGCCATACAGCTGTTTGTAATACCTTCTTATGATCTTTCTTGTTTCTGTGGCATCAGTAGTAATATCTACCCACTCTCATTTCTAATTTTATTTATTTGCATCTTTTATTTTCTTTATCAGTCTGGCTAAGTGATTGTCAATTTTATTGATTTAAAAAAATTTTTTGGGGTTGTTGATTCTCTTTATGTTTTTTTTTTCCCCTCAATTTCATCTATTTCTGGTCTAATCTTTATTTTTTTCTTCTGATTGCATTAGGGTTAGTTTGCTGTTTTGTTTCTAATTTCTCCAGGTGTGGAGTTAGGGCTTTGATTTTAGTGCTTTTGTAATGTAAGAATTGAGAGCTATAAAATCCCCTTTCTGCACTGCTTTCACTGCATCCCATTATTTTGATATGTTGTGTTGTTGTTTTCATTCATCTCAAGATACTTGATTTCCTTTGCAATTTCTTCTTTGGCCCACCAATTGTTAAAGAGTGTATTATTTAACTTCCACATACTTGTGGATTTTCTAGTTCTCCACTTTTTACTGATTTTGAGCTGCATTCCATAATGGTCAGAGAGGTGCTTTGTGTAATTTCAGTCTTTTTAAACTTATTGAGACTTGTTTTGTGACTCAACATGTAGTCTATCCTGGAGAATGATCCCTGTGCACTTGAGAAGAATGTATATTCTGTTTTGGGGGGTAAGGCTCTATAAATACCTGTTTAGTGTAGTTTGTTCATCATATTATTCAAAGTCTTTGTTTCTTTATTGATCCTTTATTCAGGTGTTTTATCCAAAGATGAGAGTGGTGTGTTGAACTCTCCAGCTATTATGGTAGAGACGTCTATTTCTCCTTTTCATTTTGCCAATGTGTGCCTCATGTATTTTGGGGTACCCTGGTTAGGTATATAAATATTAATGATTGCTAGATCTTCTTGGTTGATTGCTCCTTTAATATATAATGGCCTTTTCATCTCTTATAACAGTTTTGCATTTAAAATCTATTTAGAACTATTCCAGCTCTTACTGTTTGGGTGAAATATCTTTTTCCAACCTTTTGCTTTCAGCCCATTTGTGTTTTGTGTCTAAGGTGAGTCTCTTGCAGAGAGCATATAGATGGCTCAATTTTTTTCCCATTCTGTCAGTCTGTGACTTTTGACTGGGGAATTCAACCCATTAACATTCAATGTTATTACTGTAAAGGCATTATTTCATCCATTTTATCCTTTGGCTTTGTTTTCTTGTCTTACCATTGTCAGTCTTTTCACCCTTTTAGTTACCCTTTATAATAATCTTCATTTCTATATTCCTCTCCAGGCCTGCTACACCCCCTTTACTATTTCTTATAGACCCAGTCTCTTGGTGTCCATTTCTTTCAGTTTTGTTTATCTGTTAAAACTTTATACTCTTTCTCATTTTTTTTCTTTCTTTAGGGACCAGGATTGAACCTGGGACCTTATATGTGAGAAGCTGGCACTCAACCTTGAGCCTCACTGGCTTCCTTGAGTTGTTTTTTTCATTTGTTTTTTTCAGTTGGCACCAGGAACCAAACCTGGGACCTCCTGTGTAGGAGGTAGGAGCTCAATAGCTTGAGACACATCTGCTCCCTCACCCTCATTTTTGAAGGAGAGTTTTGCCAGATAAAGAATTCTTGGTAATTTTTTTCAGTATCTTAAAGATATATACCACTTCCTTCTGGCCTCCATGGTTTCTGAGGAGAAATCTGCACTAAGTATTATTGTACATCCCTTGTAATAATGATGGATTGCTTTTCTCTTGCTGCTTTCATAATTCTTTATCTCTGGCACTCAACATTCTGAATAGTATGTGTCTCAGAGTAGTTCTTTTCAGGCTTATTCTGATTAGAGTACTCTGCCCTTCTTGGATATGAATATTTATGTCTTTCATAAGAGTTGGGAAATATTTTGTCATTATTTCCTCAAATATTCTTTCTTCCCCCTTTTTATTCCCTTCTCCTTCTGGACATCTGTGACACATATGTTTGTGTATTTGTGCTGTCATTCAATTCCCTGCAACTGTTCAATTTTTTTTCCATTTTTTTCTCTGTCCTCCTGTCTTTTCAAGTTCAGGTGCTCTGTCTTCTAATTTGCTGATTCACTCCGCTGCCATGTCTAATCTGCTGTTGTTTGTTTCTAATGTATTTTTTAAACTCATCCACTGTGTCTTTTATTCCTGTAAGATTGTTAATTTTCTTTGCAAGCTTTCAAATTCTTCTTTATGCTCACCCAGAGCCACCTTAATATCCTTTATCTTTTTAGTAATACTTTCCTTCAACTCCTTTAAGTGATCCAGGAGATTTGTTTGAACATCATAAATCCATTGTTTTTAATCCTGTGTCTCATTACGATTTTAAATTTTTCATTTGGCTGGGCCATATCTTCTTGTTTCTTAGTCTGGCTTGTAAATTTTTGCTGATGTCTAGGCATCTGATTATATTGGTGTGTTTACTATGGTCAATTACTCTCTCTTGCCTAGTATTTTATAGCAATTTGATTTTGTTTTACAGCTCTTCTTTGATTCCCAATTTAACTTATTCTAGATATTTAAAGTTGCCCATGTTAAACTTATGAAATCATGGCAAGGGACCCACTAATGGGGCACAGTCCAGATCCAAGGAGGCCTGGGGATAGGGACAGAAAAGATGCCAAAAAGACTTTTCCCTTCCCTTTCCCAGCCTGCCAGAAGATGGCATTTTTTGGCAAACCTTTCCATGGAGATGTCTCCTCCAACCTCTACCAGATGGTTTTTTTGGGCCTGTTATGGTTCAAAGCTGAGCCCTGCTGCTGAAACTCCATAAGCAGAGTCCACACTCAGCCTTCTGCCATACCCTACCTCTTCCCAGGGAGGAAAATGTCCACTTACTTCTTGGATGGTGGTTGTCAGTCATGGGTTTTACTGAGGCTGTTTGCCTTGAGGGTGGGGGGTGGGCACCGTTCCCTAACATGGGGGCATTTAACTGGCAGTTTTCTTTTCTGACCTCTTTGTCTCTGTTCCTTTCCCTCCAGGATGATGCATGTGACACTCACTTGGTCTGCACATCCCCAAAGCACATGCGTTGGACAGCTTCTGCCTTTCCTCTTCTGTTTTTGTAAGAGAGGTGAGCCCTGTCCATCTACTCGGTTGCTATCTTGCTGGAATTCCCCTGTTCAGTCTTTAGTGACTTGCTTAGTCTATTTTGCAGAAGTCTATCCAGGGGTATACAATTCCTTTGCCAATGTATTTCAGTAAAAAAAATGTGTATATATATATATATATGTATATATTTATATATATATGGACGGTGCATTTGTAAAAAATTCAAATTTCTAAAAACTTGTAAGAACACATTCTAGAATATGCTGTTCAGAAATACATCATAACTGAAGTATGGAATTTTACGTGTATTGCAAGGTAGAAACCTCTCCTCTACCCCATCTGTCCAATCTGAAAAGTACCTTAGTATTGTTCCTCCCTTATTCTTCAGACCCTCATGAGCCTGCAACTTGGGAAAAGTCAGCAGGAGCACCTGTAGCTGTGATTTTGTGCTGTGACTGGGGAGGAGCAACACGAGAAAGTGAAGGGGTTTGTAGGGAACATATAGGTATTGTGGCTTTGCCAGAAGATGACTATTTTTAAGGGCAAGAATTTCTTGGACATTTTTCTGGTCAAGTAATATATGTGATGTTTAGTCTATATAATTTTGAATGGTATAAAATACCTCAAGTGCATTTTGTAAATCCCGAATATAAATTAAATTAAATATGGTCTGAATCATGTTTGACTTGTTGGTTTTCCACTGGTTGCCCATTTTCTCCTCCACAGTAACACTCTGCCTTCTCCATATTACCCTGGGCAAGTCACTTCACCTCAATGTTTTTTGACCAAAAGGAAGTTTGGTTTTGAATCTCTTCAAACAAGTTAGTGGGGGGAAGCGGACTTGGCCCAATGGATGGGGCGTCCACCTACCACATGGGAGATCTGCGGTTTGAACCCTGGGCCTTCTTGACCCGTGTGGAGCTGCCTCATGTGTGGTGCTGATGCACACGGGGAGTGCCGTGCCACGCAGGGGTGTCCCCTGCATAGGGGAGCCCCATGCGTGGGGGATACGCCCCATAGGGAGAGCCGCCCAGTGCGAAAGAAAGTGCAGCCTGCCCAGGAGTGGCACCACATGTGCAGAGACCTGGCACAGCAAGGTGGCTCAACAGAAAGAGACACAGATTTCCCGTGCCGCTGATGGGGATGGAAGCGGTCATGGAGGAGCGCGTGGCGGGTGGACGCAGAGAACAGACGGCTGGGGGCAGGGGGAGGGGGAGAGAAATAAATAAACAAACCTTAAAAAAAAAAAGGTATCAAAGATAATTTTAAAAAAACAACAAAATATTTAGTGGGAAGGAGATAATTTTCCTTAAAATTGTTTAGCTTTCTATACAGTAAGGAAATGTGAATTGCTTTTCTTAACTTCCAAAAATTGTTTACGAATATCAAACCTGTCAGTAGACATCAGGCAAAGTTGTTTTTGAGTGTTACTGTGCTAAGAGATAAAATTAACAATAAAGGCATGAACTGTAACAGATGGATTTAAAAATTAAGATGAAATTCGTTAGTGCTAGTATCCACACCTTGATATTTGAGTTCCTGGTAATTTCATTAAAACTTCCAGTACATTTGGTTGACCAAAGATATGAAGCAGGGAAGCGGACTTGGCCCAGTGATTAGGCCATCCATCTACCACATGGGAGGTCCACGGTTCAAACCCAGGGCCTCCTTGACCTGTGTGGAGCTGGCCCATGCACAGTGCTGATGTGCACAAGGAATGCCGTGCCATGCAGGGGTGTCCCCGGATAGGGAAGCCCCACGCTCAAGGAGTGCTCCCCATAAGGAGAGCTGCCCAGCGCGAAAGAAAGTGCAGCCTGCCCAAGAATGGTGCCGCACACATGGAGAACTGAGGCAACAAGATGACACAACAGAAAGAAACACAGATTCCAGTGCCGCTGATAACAGAAGCGGACAAAGAAGAACACGCAGCAAATGGACACAGAGAACAGACAACTGGGGCGTGGGGTGGGGGGGGAGATAAATAAATAAATAAATCTTAAAAAAAAAAAGATATAAAGCCTTGCTCATGATGTGAAGAGGGACCAATACAGCCTTGGGGCCAGCCACAGCAAGATCTTGTGGTTTCAAAGAAATCATTTAAACTGCTTTGGAAACGGCTTCTTGCTATCTGACTCAAAAATCTCTCTCGTTTACAAATATTGATAAATAATTCAACATTTTTTTCCTTCTCAAAGGAAAAAAAAGTGGAGGCTAAAGATTTTACACTATAAAGATATTGCACAGTAAGAGCTAATTCAGGTTGCCATTTACACTTCACAGGAACTCAGGCAGAAATATCAATTTAATGAATTTACTTAAAAAGATATTGAATCCACCTAATGCCAACGCTCTCTGGATGCGTATGTTCATTCAACGTCAACTGAGTAAGCAATTTGTGCCAGGAAGCAAAACATCCCCTGCCAAACTGGTTAACTGAAGTCGACTACCCTGCTGTATTTGCCTCCTCAATGGCATTGATTGACTTATCTTGTTATCTTTCTACCCTTTAACAACCAGCCCATGCCTTTCGGGATACCTGAGGACAGGATTTATGTGATCACACATTGAATACTCATATTGGGATCTGTTATGGATTGAATCGTGGCCCCCCAGCAAGATCTGTTGAATTCCTAACCCCCAGTGCCTCCCAGCATGGCCTGACTTGGAAAGAGGGTCCTTGCGGTGTAATTAAGATGAGGACCCATTGGTGTAGGATGGGCTCTTTATCCAATTTGGCTGGTGTCATAAGAAGAGAAGAAGGGCTTAGCCAGGTGAAGACAGCAGCGGGCTGGGGGAATGCAGCTTCGGGCCATGAAGGTAAAGGATTCCCGCCACCAGCAGAAGCTTCCTTTCTCACAGCCACAGCAGGGTGACGTGGTCTGTAATCATCGTGCATAACAGCAAGTATATATGGCTTTCCAGATGCCAGGCACTCTTCTAAGTGCTCTGCATATATTAACTCATTTTACTGTCACAGCAATCCAGTGAAACAGATGCTGTTGTCATACCACTTTACAGATGAGAAAGCAGAGGCCCGGAGACATTCATAGCTTGCCAAAGGTCTGAGACGTGGAGCCAGAGTTCAACCGAGGCAATGTGTTTCCACCTTTAATTTTTTACCTCCTTTCCTCTCCTCCCCTTTCATTCTTCTCTTCTCCTTCCCTCTTTCTTTCTTTTTCTTTCCCTCCCTTCCATTTTTCCTTCCTTCCCTCCTTTCAACCTGAACTCCTCTGTACTTAGAGCAGCCTTCTAAGTGAAGAAAGTGTAAATATTGTGTTTTGTTCTCCTTTATCCAAAGGCAGTTCAGAAAGCTTAGGTTAATCCCTGTGGGTGTGGCCATAGTTTCCTATGGGTGTATTAAAATATCAGTTTCTGTTATGAAAACTAGCGTCGGCTTTGTAGTTAGCTCTTATGCCATAGCAGCTAGGATAGGATATAGGTATGTGTATCTAGATAGGAGCTAGGACTAAAATAAGCTTTTCATTAGCAGGATAGCTTGTCTCTGCTGTGTGCATTTTGCATCAGATTTTTTTTTTAAGATTTATTTATTTCTCTCCCCCTGCATTGTCTGCTCTCTCTGTCCACTCGCTGCGTGTTCTTCGGTGACCACTTCTACCCTTATCAGCGGCACCGGGAATCTGTGTTTCTTTCTGTTGTGTCATCTTGCTGCGTCAGCTCTCCGTGTGTGCGGCGCCGTTTCTGGGCAGGCTGCACTTTCTTTCGCGCTGGGCGGCTCTCCTTATGGGGCGCACTCCTTGCTTGTGGGGCTCCCCTATGCGGGAGACACCCCTGTGTGGCACGGCACTCCTTGCATGCATCAGCGTTGCGCATGGGCCAGCTGCACACGGGTCAAGGAGGCCCCGGGTTTGAACCGCGGACCTCCCATGTGGTAGACGGATGCCCTATCCACTTGGCCAAGTCCGCTTCCCTGCATCAGATTTTCTTATTTGCAGTTATATATACACAAAAACATAAGTGAAAAGAACACACTTGGATTCTGCCATGAAATAGCATCATGATCCTAAGCAAATGAGATTTTCTTTGGTCTTCAGTTTTCTCATCTTTCAAATATGAATAACTTTCACTCACTAACTTATTTATTCATTCTTTCTGTAAACATTTTTGAGTGCTTACTCAGTGCCAGCCACTGTGCTAGTGTGGGGGATTTGTAACCTACATAAGGCATTACCCCTCTCCGTGGGGAGCTAGTTTGTGGTCCTGAAAACAAAATATAATGCTTCATTGTAGAGAGCTCTCATAAAAATCAAATGAGAGAAGGCATTTTCAGAACTTTGAAGAACTATAAAAATCACTATTCAAGTGCAAGGGATTGTACTAATATTAATATAGTCAGTCACCGTCACAACCCCAAGATGGCAATTAACTTATCGTATTTTTCTATTCCATGGAATTTGGGCTAAGAGGAAGATTGTAAGTAATTCAGGTATGACCAGAACATTTGTATTCCTAAAGAATGTTTCTAGAAATTGGCAATCATTCAAATTAACCTGTGAAGTTAATTATGGTGTCTGACATGGAGAGCTTTCGGCTTTATGCAGTTATGTTCTTAACCAGATGAGGTCTTCCTTCTATTAGTTTATGAGTCATAGGGCAAGCATGGCTGTTGTACTGTGAATGCTTAATCAGGATGGATGAGTTAGAGGTACTTCTGGCCTTCAACAGAGCCTTTCTGGCATATCTATTTTTGTTGTTTATTGTGAATGAAGCCACCCTTTATTGCTGCTGCTCTGATAAAACTGGTCTCTCAAATATCCGGACCCGAGGCTCCTGCTGTTCTCTCCATTTCATCTCTGATGCCCTGGCTTCTAGACTTGTGACAGGGTCCTGGATCTCCTTCCTTCGTTCTGGCTCCTCTTTCCCGGCTCTCTCCTTTCCTCCAGTGTCAAGGTCTCACCAGCTATCTGGGAGGAGGATTGCATCATCCGTACCACAAGACTACCCGGAGCTTTGGGTGCTCTGTGACTGCTAATGTCCTTTCCCCTCCCTTCAGCCAAGGAGAAGAGTGACAGATTGCTGGCTGAGGGCACTAGAGAGGCTGTTGGCTAATGATTGCTATAAATTCTGATAATAATAATAGCAATCATAAATAATACAAAACAGTAGCTCTGCAGCAGCTGTTTTTCATGCCACTCAGGCTCTTATTTGAAGAGTTATTATTGTTTTAATTGCAAGAACTTGGGGCCATGTCCCCATGGTGCCACTTGGCTACGGGGCCTTGACACGTGGTCGTGAGCTGGGGGGTCTACTGAAGGGCAGGAAGACAGGAACCGCTGCCCTGCAGTCTCCACCTTGCATCAGACTTGCTCGAGTGAGAAATAAACCAATGTTGTGTTGGGCCTTTGAGATTTGCGGTTTTATTTGTTACTTTAGTGTAGCATAATCTATCCTGACTAATGCAGTCACTCACATCTCTGCTCTTCATTTTTCTTATAAATCGAGCACTGGAGATCCTGTGGCCCAGCTCATGCTAATCAAAACCATTTGCATTGATTGTGCCTTTATTAAGATAGGGTTTATGTTTTGAAACATTTTTAGGAACTCAAGACACTTGAGTAACTTGCAGAAGCTTAAATACACAATATTCGGGAGAATTGCACAAATTCTAATTCTAAATACTGAATGAAAACTTGATGCCCTGACAGAATCAAGCAGCTCCTCGACTTCCGAAGTTTATTCCTGGGGAGTAAATTCTAAAAACAAAAATCTTGTTTCTGTCTTGAATTTCAGAGACACAGCTTATTATTCGTGAGGCATGACTCACAGTTTTGGTATTTGTAATCTACTCAAATGTAACTGGCATAAAACATATACAGATATTGGTTAGTTTAGGTGTATGCATAAATGCTATATAGTATTGTTATCTAAATCCAGTTTTTATCATAGGGAAACCTAAATGCAATGTGTTAATTTTTATATCCACAGTGCTATAGTCTATGTGTGTGTGTGTTTTTTTTACAAATCAATTTTATTGGTACAAATTAATAAAGCATAAATACACCCAAAATGTAAAAGCAATGGTGTTTGGTGTAATCACATATTTGTGCATTCATCACTTTAGTCGTTCTTGGAGCACTTTCATTATTCCAATAATAATAATAAAAACCAACCAAACAAATAAAACTCATCACCTCTCAGTCTCTCTATACTTCCCCTGCCATACATAGCTGCTATTCTTTTTTACTTATCTCTGGTATATTTGTATTTATATTTTGTAAAAGTAGTCTTATATATGCAATGTCATCCATATTCATGTTTTACATGAGGTTTTACTGTCATGTACAGTACCATGCTACAGTTCCTCCTAGTACAATACATGACTTTAGACTTTCCTTTTCAACCACTGTCATACCCATATAATAGCACTGCTAGTTACAAACACCGTGATATGCTTTCACCATTTCTATTCATTTCCAAAGATTTACAAACAACATTTTTACCAATTCTGCACAGATTAAACCTCAGCTTTCCGTTCCCTAACCTCATTCTATTTTCTGGTAATTTATATTCTAATTATTAACTACATGAGATTATACAATATATTTAGTTCAAAATAGTGCAGTTATACAGTATTTGTACTATTGTGTCTGGTTTGCTTCACTCCACATAATGTCTCTAAGTTCATTTATGTTGTCTATATGCTTCATGACTTCATTTCTTCTTACCACTGCATAATATTCCATCCTGTGTATATACTGCAAGTTATTTATCCATTCATCAATTGATGGACACTTGGGTTGTTTCCACCTTTTGACAATCTTGAAGAATGCTGTTATGAACATTGGTTTGCAGATATTTGTTTGTCTCTGCTCTCAGTTATTCTGGGTGTATACCTAGTAATATTGCCTTGTCACATGGCAAGTCTATATTTAACTTCTTTAAGCACTGCCAAACAGTCCTCCACAATGGCTGTACCATTCTGCATTCCCACCAACAGTGAATAAATGTTCCCATCTGTCTACATCCTTCCCAACATTTACAGTTTTCTGACTTTTTAATAGCAGCTGATTTAATAGGTATGAAATAATATCACATTGTAGTTTTGATTTGCATTTCCCTAATCACTAGTGATGTGGAACATTTTTTCATGTGTTTCTTTGCCATTTGTATTTCTTCTTTGGACAATTGTCTTTTCACGTCTTTTGCCCATTTTTCAATCAGGCTGTTTGTCTTTTTATTGTTGAGTTGTATGATCTCTTTATATATCATGGATATTAAACTCTTACCGAATATGTGAGAGCCAAATAATTTTTCCCATTGAGTCAGCAGCCTTTTCACCCTTTTGACAAAGCCCTTTGAGGTACAAAAATATTGAGTTTTGAGGAGGCCCCATTTATCTATTTGTTTTCTGTTTTGTGCATACTTTGGGTGTAAGGTTTAAGAAACGACTGCCTACCATGATATCCTGAAGATGTTTTCCTACATTTTCTTCTACGAGTTTTGTGATTTTTGCTTTTATATTTAGGTCCTTCATATATTTTGAGTTAGTTTTTTATATGGTATGAGACAGGGTCTTCTTTCTTTTGGATATGGATATCCAGCTCTTCCAGCACCATTTGCTGAACAGGCTGTTCTGGCCCAGCTGCAAGGACTTCATAGCCTTGTCCAAAATCACTTGACCTTAATGTGAGGGTCTATTTCTGAGTTCTCAGTTCAGGTCCATTGGTCAATGTGTCTGTCTTTATGCCAGTACCATGCTGTTTTTACCATTGTAGATAAGATGCTTTAAAGTCTGGAAGTGAAAGTCTTCCAACTTTTTTTTTTAATGATCTTTTTGGCTATTTGGGGCCCCTTACCCTTCCAAATAAATTTGATTATTTTGTTTCCACTATTGCAAAAAAGGCTGTTGGGATTTTTATTGGGATTGTGCTAAATCTGTAAACCAGTTTGGGTAGAATTGATATCAATATTTAGTCTTCCAATCTATGAACACAGAATGTCCTTCCATTTATTTAAGTCTTCTTCAGTTTCTTTCAGCAATGTTTTATAGTTTTCTGAATACATGTCCTTTATGTTCTTGGTTAAGTTTATTCCTAGATATTTGATTGTTTTAGCTGCTATTATAAATGGAGTGGTTTTTTTCCCCAGATTTCCTTCTCAGATTGCATATCAGTAGTGCATGGAAATGCTATTGATTTTTGCATATTAATATTGTATCCCACTACTTTGCTGAACTTGTCTATTAGTTCTAATAGTTTGTTATGGATTTTTTTGGATATTCTAGATATAGGATCCTATCATCAGCAAGTAATGAAACTTTACTTTTTCCTTTCCTATTTGGGTGACTTTTGTTTCTTTATCTAGCCTAATTTCTCTAGCTAGAGTCTTTAGCACTATACTGAATAACAGTGGTGATATCGGGCATCCTTGTATTGTTCCTGATCTCAGCAGGAGAGCTTTCAGTCTGTCACCATTAAGTACAATGCTAGCTGTAGTTTTTTCATATATGTACTTTACCATATTGAGAAAGCTTCCTTCTATTTCAATTTTTTGGAGTATATTTTGTTAAATATCTTTTCTGCATCAATTGAGAGGACTATGAGATTTTTCTTCTTCAATTTATCAATGTGGTTTGTCAATTATTACATTAATTGATTTTCTTGTGTTGAACTACCCTTGCATACCTAGTATAAAACCCTCTGTATTGTGATGTGTAATTCCTTTAATGTGCTTTTGGATTCTGTTTGGAAGTATTTGGTTGAAGATTTTTGCATCTATATTCATTGGAGATATTGTTACATAATTTTTTTGATAGTATCTTTATCTGGTTTTGGTATTAGAATGAGTTTGGTAGCATTCTTTCTTGTTAAATTTTTTGGAAGAGTTTGAGCAAGATTGGTATTAGATAGTCTTTGAATAATTGGTAAAATTCACCTGTGAAGCCATCTGGTCCCAGGCATTTCATCTTTGGGAGATATTTGATGATTGTTTCAATCTCTTCCCTTGAGATTGGTTTGTTGAGGTCTTCTATTTCTTCTAGGGTCAGTGTAGCTTTTTTGTGTGTTTCTAGGAATTTGTCTATCTTGTCTACATTGTCTAGTTTTTGGCATACAGTTGTTCATAGTATCCTCTTATGATCTCTTATTTCTGCTGTGTCAGTGGTAATGTCTCTCCCCTCATTTTAAATTTTATTTATTTGCATCTTTTTTTTCTTTGTCAGTCTATCTAAGGGTTTTTTTATTTTGTTGATCTTCTCCACCAACTTTTGGTTTTGTTGATTCTCTCTATTGTCTTTTGTTCTCACTTTCATTCATTTCTGCTCTGATCTTTACTATTTCATTCCTTCAGCTTGGTTTGGGATTAATTTGCTGTTCTTTTTCTAGTTCCTCCAGGTGTGCATTTAGATCTTCAGTTTTAGCTCTTTCTTCTTTTTTAACATAAGCATTCAGAACTATAAATTTCCCTCTCAGCAATGCCTTTGCAGTGTCCCATAGGTTTTGATAAGTTGTGTTCTCATTTTCGTTTGTCTCAAGATATTTGCTGAATTCTCTTGCAATTTCTTCTTTCACTCACTGATTATTTAAGAGAGTTTTGTTTAATCTACCCACATTTATGAAATTTCCCTTTTCCATCCATTATTGATTTCCATCCTCATTCCATTTTAATCAGAGAAAGTGTTTTGTATAATTTCAATCTTTTTAAATTTCTTGAGACTTGTCTTGTGACCCAATATATAGCCAATCTTGGAGAAGGACTCATGAGCACTTGAAAAGAAAATATATCCTGTTGTTTTGGTGTACAATGCTCTATAGATGTCTATTAGGTCTAGTTCATTTATCATATTATTCAAGCTCTCTATTTCTTTACTTATCCTCTGTCCAGATGTTCTAGCCAATGTTGAGAGTGGTGTATTGAAGTCTCCAACTATTTATGTAGAGTTATCTCTTTCTCCCTTCGGTTTTGCCAGTGTGTGCCTCATGTATCAAGGGTCACTCAGGTTAGGTTCATAAATATTTAGTATAGTTATTTCTTCTTGGTGAATTGCCCCTTTTATTAATATATAATGAGCTCACCATCCCTTATAACAGTTTTGCATTTGAAATCTATTTTTTCTTGGTGTTTGTATTGCTACTCCAGCTCTTTTTTGGTTGCTATTTGCATGGAATACCTTTTTCCAGCCTTCACTTTTAACCTGTTTGTGTCCTTACATCTGAGGTGGGTCTCTTATAGACAACATATAGCTTGCTTATACTTTTACCCATTCTATCAGTCTATGTCTTTTGACTGGGGAGTTTGGTCCATTAACATTCAATGTTATTACTGTAAAGGCATTTCTTACTTTATCCATTTTGTCCTTTGGCTCTCTATTGTCATATCATTCTATTGTCTGTCTTGTTACCCTTTAGTTTACCCTTCCTAATAATTTTCATTTCTATATTCTTTTCCAAATCTCTCACCCTTGTTTTTTCTCAGCATCCCCTTTAGTATCTCTTATAATTCTGGCCTTTTGTTAACATATTCTATCAGTTTTTGTTTGTCTGTGAAGACTTTGAACTCCTCATTTTGGAAGGACAGTTTTGCTAGATACAGAATCCTTGGCTGGCAGTTTTTCTCTTTCAGTACCTTAAATACATCATAGCACTTTCTTCTCTCCTCCATGGTTTCTGGTGAGAGGTTAGCACTTAATCTTACTGAAGTATTGGCACTTAAATTGTATCAAGTTTCCCTTGTATGTGATGCTTTGCTTTTCTCTTGCTGCTTTCAGAATCATCTCTTTATCGCTGATATTTGACATTCTGAATAGTAGGTGTCTGGGGTAGGTCTATTTGGATTTATTTATTTGAGGTGCATTGTCCTTCTTGGATATTGATATTTATGTCCTTCATAAAGGTTGGGAAGTTTTCAGTCATTAGTTCATCAAATATTCTTTCTGCCACTTTTTCCATTCTCTTCTTCTGGGACGCTGATAATGTGGATGTTTGTGTGTTTCACATTGTCATTCAATTCCCTGAGACTCTTCCATTGTTTCCATTCTCTTCTCTTTCTGTTCTCCTGTCTTTTACAGTTCAGATGTTCTGTCTTTGAAATCACTGATTCTGTCTTTGAGCATTTAAAATCTGTTCTTACATGACTCTAACACATTTTTAATATCATCCATCATGTCTTTCATTCCCATAAGGTCTGTTAATTTTCTTTGCAGGCTTTCAAATTGTTCTTTATGCTCACCCAGTGTCTTCTTGTTAGCATTTATTTCTTTAGTCATATTTTCTTTAAATTGTTTGAGGTGATTTAGGATAGTTGACTGATTATCACTGATTAATTGTATTAAATCTTGTATCTCTTCAGGATATTTGGTTAATTTTTTGGCTGGGCCATCTCTTCCTGTTTCCTGGTATGGCTTGTACATTTTTGCTGATGTCTAGGTATCTGAATATGTTGGTGCATTCACTCTGATGGCTGATTTCTCTGCTTATTTTTTTCACAGTTCTTTGATGTTTGGTTGAACTTATTTGAAGTCCTTATAATTGCCCACCTTAAGCTATCAAAACTGGACCAGGGACTCATTAGTGGGAGTGCAGATTCTCTCCCAGGGGTTAGTATACAGATAGAACAGAAAACAGTTTTTGTCCATGCAATTTCCAGAGCAACCAGCAGATGGCGCTTGTCAGCACACCTTTGCACAGAGCTGGGCTTTCCTGTGCTCCTGTGCTAAATCTCCAGAGCAGAGATTCAAAGCAGTTTCTGCCCACCAAATTCACTGAAGAAAACCCCCTGACTCCCCTTCCTTTTTCCCTTGTAACAGATGAGAGGAAGGAAGGGATCTGTTTTCCTCTCAATGGCTGCAGTGAGCCAGGGGTTTTACTCCAGTTTAATATTGAGGGTGGAGGGAGGGGAGTCCTTCCGACCTGTTGGGGGCTAAACAGCATTTGCTGTTTAGGCTTCTTCCTCTCTCTCTCTCTCCCCCTCCTGGGAGTTGTGTAGCACTGTCCTGGCTGCACACTCCCAAAGTAGGACCCTTGGGTAGCTTTTGGCTCTTTCTCCATTGTTTCTGTGAGATCATTGATTTCTGCCTGTTAGTGTGGTGGATGCCATCTTTCCATAATTCCTCAGCCTGTGTTCTTGATTGTGAGCCACACAAACAAGCTCTGTACCAAACTGGATGGACTCGCATGGCTGCCCAGGTGTGAGAATAAGGAAGAGTCCTTCTTTTATCCTTCATGAAAGGAGTCAGGGTACTTATCAGTTCTGCCTACGGTGTGGGAATTTCCTGAAAACAGCAGGAGGAGGTGGATTCACACCAAAAGTAACCAGCAAACCATAAAAACTGCCATCAGTGTCCACTCCTCTTTTTTTTTTTTTAAAGATTTATTTATTTCTCTCCCCTTCCCTTCCCCCTGGTTGTCTGTTCTCTGTGTCTATTTGCTGTGTCTTCTTTATCCGCTTCTGTTGTCAGCGGCACGGGACTCTGTGTTTCTTTTTGTTGTGTCATCTTGCTGTGTCAGCTCTCCGTGTGTGCGGCGCCATTCCTGGGCAGGCTGCACTTTCTTTCACGCTGGGCGGCTCTCCTTACGGGGAGCACTCCTTGCGCGTGGGGCTCCTCTACGTAGGGGACACCCCTGCATGGCAGGGCACTCCTTGCGCGCATCAGCACTGTGCATGGGCCAGCTCCACACGGGTCAAGGAGGCCCGGGGCCTGAACTGTGGACCTCCCATGTGGTAGACGGACGCCCTATCCACTGGGCTAAGTCCGCTTCCCTCCACTCCTCTTAACAAACCAGAATACCAATCCCTTGAAGTTTTAAATCAGGTGAGTATGTATAGCATAGGAACTCACAGTATATATAGGCTCACGTGAAAATTGCGGGTGCCCTGGCATAGAAAAGGATGGAGCATCTTTTTCTTACCACTCAATGAGGACATAGAGATGGTATTACAATATATGAGAACTGTTTTTCAAATTTAAATTTAGAATTAAGGTTTTGTTTGTTTTTTTCCAGATAAAATCTTCTACAGAGTTCTGGGGAAGGAGTAGTGGGGATACAAAATTGTGCTGTTGAATACTGCTTTTACCTGGTTTGGGAACCATGAGACATGAAATGCCTCATCAAAGAGGTATGATGTGGGGCATTTTCGGGACTTGAAGTTGTCCTAAATAATATTGCCGGGACAGATGCTGGACATTATATATTCTGCCATAACTTACTGAAGATACTGGGGGAGAGTGTAAATGACAATGTAAACTATAATCAATGTAGTACAGCAGTGCTCCAAATGTATTCACCAAATGCAATGAATGTGCTACAATGATGAAAGAAGTTGTTGATGTGGGAGGAGTCGGGGGGGTGAGGGGGGTATCTGGGAACCTCTTATATTTTTAATGTAACATTTTTTTGTGATCTATGTATCTTCAAAAATTTTTTAAAAAGCAAAAAAAAAAAAAAAAACCAACCATAAAACCTATGACTCCTTAGAACATTACTTGAAAACCTCCCATCAGAATGTCTGCTTTGAATCACACCTTGGGTTTCTGATGCATTGGGCTTTTTCACCCTCCCTTTGCACCTCCTACCCACACTGGATGAACCTAAAAAAATAAAGAGAAAAGTGTGCAGCCAGGAAAAACAAAACACCAACAATCAAACCGGGCTTCTGTTCTATTTAGAATGGCAGTAGACCTAAAAGTATAAAAGCATAAATCCTAAGTAAAAGCAACTTTCATCTGAGGTTACAAGCAAGATAATTTCTTCTCTTTTGCATGTTAATTGCCATTTGGATGTAGGATCTATGATGTGAGAATCGATTTGTCTTAATGGCGGCTACAGTTATGGGTGCTGGGCTTGACACTGCCCGGGATTATGTCATTTCTGGCAAACTCCACTTGGATGTGTTGTGAATGATTTGATTGTTCTCTTTGCTGAGCCTACGTGTACTCAACCTCGGGCACAAGTCATGATCAAATCCGTGACTCATTTAGGAGTGGCATCTTCTGCAGCCCTGGAAACTTAAAGAGATATTCTTAGTCCCATGCCCACCTTCCCCCAACCCTTGATTCCATTTTTCTAGAAGAAGAGTAAAAAGTGAGAGGAAGAAGAGAGGCGACAAAGGGAATGAGGTAAGAAAGAGACTGATGGCGTAATGAAGGGCGGGGGTAGAGGGATGTGCTGGAATGTCACTGATGTCTCCGGTGCTGCAGCGTCAAGGGCAACAGCTACCTGAACTTCTCCAAATCGGTATTTAAGATTCTTCTTTCCTCCCCAGGATTCCTATTCAGCTGAGAGTATCGCTGCACTAAGTAACTGGCACAGTTGCTGCCGGGTTGTCCAGGAAACCTCCCCACTACTGATGTTCAGCTGTCTCCCAGTCCACAGCTGCTTCCCAGCGCAGAAAATGGGAATTCTCTGTTCAGCCACAGGGGCCGGCTGCTTCTCAGGACCTGTGCATGTCCCTGTTCAGCTGAGCAGGACTTACCTGCTTCCTTCTCTACTCCTGCAAACCTGACACAAGGACTTGGATTCAAGCAGTTTAGCTGGGAGATGATCTCAGGAAACACACGCAAGGAAATGACACTGAGACAGAGAAGAGGGAAGCTGACGAAGGGTGCTTGAGGACGTGGGTTTCCACTGTGGGCCACCTGGGCTCAAGCCCACTGGGTCCCTCAGGAAATGGTGTGTCTCATGAAAGTACACGGGACGTCATCCGCTGATCTCCACATCCTGGGTGATAGTTGCCTCCGGTGGGGTTAACCCCAAATTCTGGTTATACCTCTGTGCAGCAGGGAGGCTCCCTTGGAGTCAGAGAAAGTCCCAGAGCTGAAAAGAGGGACCCAGAGCTGCGTAGAGGTGGGCAGCTGTCAGCAGGCCTGGAATTGTCTACCTGAACCTGCAGGCAGTGCAGGCTGGGGCCTGAACAATGGCTGGATTCCCCCAGAATCCAGTCTCGGACCTAGTAAGGGGACCAGGAAATAGTTACTGAATTAAGCAATATAAAATATTTTGTTATAATCTGGTCTAGAGCAATTGAAAACTAGTTCTATATGGAGAGGGCAGAGAAAACATAAAGAGGATGAGAGGTACAGGAAACAAATTTCCGCCGGTTGAAAAAGATGCTTTCAGAATGTACTCATCGAGCATTATTATGTGCCAGGCACTGTCCAACTTGCAGGGGTTATAGCAGCAACTAAAACTCACAAAATTCAGTGCCCTGGTGGAGCTTACATTCTAACGCAGGGGTTCTTATCCCTTTTTGTTCCATGGACCCCTTATTAAGTGCACACCATACCTTGTATTATTTAATAAATACATCACACCCATACCAACACGTCCCCGCAAGAGTGCTTTTTTGAATTTCAATTCAAGCTCCTTGACCCCTTGTTAAGAACCCCTGTTCTAATGGGAGGGAGATAGACCATTAATAAGATAAATTAGTATATAGTGTCCTTGATGATCCCAAGGGTTAGGGAGAAAAACAGCAGGAAAGGGAAGTGGGACGCGTGGAGCTGGTCAGAGAGGCCTCCCTGAGTAAGTGGCTAAAGGGGGTGAAGGGGCCCCCGAGGCAGTGGGTACACGGCCTCGAGGCAGGAGCACTCCTGGCTGTTTGGGTGAGCATCGAAGGGAGCTCCCATGCTGGGGACACACCAGTGAGGGTAGAAGGACGTGGGGCCAAGAGGGAATCTCAGGATAGATGTGGTAAGCCAGGGCAGTTTATAAGGGGCCTTGTGTAACTTTTTAAAAAAGATTTAAGCATTTACTTTGAGGTGGAAAACCACTGGAAGGTTTTGAACTAAGATGTGATGAGACTGAAGAAAGAAAGGAACAGCAGAAATCACCAGCCCTTACTGGGAAGTGGTGGATGAGAGTGTGAACGTGGCAGCCTTTGGCAGCGTCCCCTTTCGTGGCCGCTCTTCATCCCTCCCCAGGAGAATTAGGTAGCAGGCATTAATTAAGAAGCTTGGGGCGAGCAGATGTGGCTCAGGTGGTTTGAGCACCTGCTTCTCATGTATGAGTTCTCGGGTTCACTCTCCTTTACTCCCTGAAAGCAAACAAACAAAAAACCCAATTCTCATTGGGGAGTGGCTATAGCTCAGCAGTTGAGTGCCTGCTTACCATGTATGAGGTCCTGGGTTTGATTCCCAATATCTCCTAAAAAAAAAAAAAAAAATTTCAGAAGGGTATCACCACCATTGGAGAATCAGCTTGAAGCACTTTCGTTTTTCCCTGTCCTTGCAAAACTTCCCTCAAAATTCAAAGTCCCGGCAGAGTCTCTGGCCTCATCTGGACCATGTACCTTGGCCTCGAGAAAGATGTTGTTCAGTCCCACAAAGACTGCACGTGATGAAGAGATGTAATTCTTTCCAAGAAACTGGGTACCATCACCAGCAGAAATGTGAGTTAGATGTTGGAGAGGCCCAAACAACAGATGTCCACTCTAGACTGTGCTACCCAATACAGTAGACACCAGTAATCTGTGGCTACTCAAATGAGAAACAAATTTAAAATTCATCTACTCAGTTGTGCTAGCCACATTTCAAGTGCTCGGTAGGCACATGTGGCTAGTGGCTTCCATACTGGATGGCCCGTGTATAGAATGTTTTTATGATCCCAGAAAGTTCTTCTGGACAAGATCGAATTTACATAAAAATTGTAATTGTCAAAGTATTTAATGCCAATTTTTAACACTCACTTCCATTGTGTTATTTAACGAGCATTTCTGCCATGTGGTGTTGGTAGGGAGTGCACTATTCTATTTTATAGCTGAGGAAACTGAGGCCAAGAGGTTATCCCCTGGCACTAAAGAGAAGCAGCCAGTCCTAGGACTGGGGTCATCTGTCTCCCAGTCCAGGGCCCCACATGCCAGTTCTGACTGAGAAACTCAGATAATAAATGATTTGAGAGAAAATTGCATTTCGGGCTATTAAAACACGGGGACGGCTGTTTTTGTTGTCAAAATTTGAGTCCTTATACATTTCCTCATCCAGGAACACAACCATGCTGCTTCAGCAAGTTATCTTTTATGGTACTTTTAAAGGCTTCTTTGCCAAAAGGAACTATATGCACATGACACAAATATGAAGACTGACAGGAAATATTCTAAAACAGACTTGAGAAAAAATGGGGGAAAGAGCTTCTCTCAGGCTGCTCCTCCAAAGTGGCATGGATCTTAGAAGGAAGATTTCCTTTAGTGTGGTTATAGATTGACCTGTGTCCCCTAAGAAAAGATGTATTCAAATCCTAACCCCCAGGAAATGGACTTGGCCCAGTGGTTAGGGCATCCGTCTACCACATGGGAGGTCCGTGGTTCAAACCCCGGGCCTCCCTGCCCCGTGTGGAGCTGGCCCATGAGCAGTGCTGATGCGCGCAAGGAGTGCCCTGCCACGCAGGGGTGTCCCCTGCATAGGGGAGCCCCATGCGCAAGGAGTGCGCCCCATAAGGAGAGCCGCCCAGCGTGAAACAAAGTGCAGCCTGCCCAGGAATGGTGCCGCACACACGGAGAGCTGACATGGCAAGATGACGCAACAAAGAGAAATGCACATTCCCGTGCTGCTGACAACAACAGAAGCAGACAAAGAAGAACACGCAGCAAATGGACACAGACAACAGACAACTGGGGCAGGGGCAGGGGGAAGGGGAGAAGGGAAAAGAAAAAAAAAATCCTAACCCCCATCCTCTGAATATGACCCTATTTGGAAATAGGATCTCTGAAGGGGTTATTAAACTGAATTAGGGCGGGTCCTAATCCAATGTGATTGGTTTCCTTATAAGTGTAGGAAATTTGGACATGTTACAAGCAGCAGAGAGAGAGACATGCCACATGATGGAGGGAAAAAGCTATGCTTCCACAATCCAAGGAACACTGCAGAGTGCTGACCACTTCCCACCACCAGCCAGCACAAGGGAGTGGATGGATTCTCCACCCGAAGAGGAAGCATGGCCCTGCTGACACCTTGACTTTGGACTTCTAATCTACAGAACTGTGAGCCAGTACATTTCTGCTGAAATTTCAATTGTTCAAGCCAACTAGTCTGGGTTGCAAACTAAGATGCAGCAAACCAGGACAGATGCACACTGGTCTGTCTCCCCAGCCGTTGGCTCTGACAATCCGTAGGAAGAGGCAGTTTCCCAGGGACGTGATTTAAGGTGGAACGACAAAGCTCACATTCTTTTCACCAAACCACAAGCCTATAATTTGTAACTGCAATGGAATTAGACTTGATTTGAGAAGCTGTACATAAAACCAGGCCCACCTTATATTTGTGGGGCCTGAGCAAGAGCGCAAGTGGAGCCCCATATACAACAAGTCTGTTTTTCAGTGTTACGACTCAAGTCAGGCCCTCGACCTACCCAAGGCTCCACAGGCAGTTTTGCACAGATCTCTTTGGCTACCTGGTGATAAGCGGAGACTCACCCTCCCAAGTGGCCACCCCAGTCTGCTGGATCCGGGCAGCTGGGAGCTGCGCCCGAGCCCGTGATCCTTGGTGGCGACTGGGCTCTTCTGAACCTGGGGTCAGGGCTGATTTGGTCAAGCACCTCGAGGAGCCGGGGTAGACAGCTTCTCCTCCACACTTCACGTTTCTAAGGACTTCAGAACACACGCACCTCCTGAGCAGATGGAGGGAAGGCATTTCGCTGTGCTGGGAAACAGGCCCAGGCTCTCCCTCAGTGTGGTTTGGAGCGGCCAGTCTTTCTCCAGTTGCCCTGGGCAGCAGCCGTGCTTTTCTTCTCCCCTTCCCCCTCCCCACCTACCCCAACTCAGCAGCTCTCATTTCAGGATCTCCTGGCCTGAGGGGCCAGTTCAGCTTATGATTTTCCTGGAATTCTTATGCTCAGTAAATGAGTAAACATTGACCAACAACAACGACCTGGTGCTTTAGGGTTTGTCTTCTGTGGGGCCCTCCAAGGCCTCGTCAGCCCTCTTCAGGTCCAAGGGCTGTATTTACTCACAATCTGTTTCATTACTTTCTGGTCATATTGCAGAACACTCCATTCCATCGGTGGCTCCTCTTTTTATAGGAAACTCTGATTAAGGTATGTTTGAAAACAAATGGCTCTATTTTTGTCAAAAGGATGGCATGGTTTCATCTGAGGAAAACCACGCCTGCCCCGTTAGCCGGCCATCGGGACAGTAATTGGCACACCTCGGTTGACGCCTGTCAGAAGCTCAGCCTAACAGTAGGCAGAGTGCAGAGAGGAGAGGGATGGCAGCCTCGTAAGTGAGCTGCTGCAGCCTCATCACAGTTCTGGCAAAGGTCAGTGTTCTGAGGTCAAATCCATCTGCTTCACAGCACGTCCCCGGGGCCCACTCGCCACATGTGCTTCGGAGTAATTTCCAGTCCAGCTCTTCAGGTGGGGCTGATAAGAGAGACCCTGGAGTCTATCATTGCATTCCTTCAGATGAACAAAGTGAAACCTGAAGGTCACCCAGCTAGTTAGTAGCAAGTTGAACTACCTGTCAGAATGTCTGATTCCAAGTCAGTCTTCATGCTAGTCCACCACGCGGCTGAGCACATGCTCACTCCATGTGCTTTGAATAGTAGTTTCTGACCATAGACACCCATTTTTTAAAGGACTGCAGTAAATTTTTTTTTTTGAATTATCAATGCATTATGTGGTGGATTAAATTGTATATCCCAGTTTGGACACGTTCTTTGTCTTGGCTCGCGTTCTGGTTGTGGATCCGTTGTAAATAAGATCTCTTCAAGATGTTCCTTGAGTTAAGGCGTCACCCAACTGAAGCAGGGTGGGCTTGAATCTGGGTTACTGGAGCCCTTTATAAGCAAAGTGAAAGACTAACAGAAAGAAGCCACATGGGCCAATCAGAAGCTGGAAGTCAACGGAACCTGGAAGAGAAAAGAGAGGATGCCCCCACGTGCATTGCCATGTGTGGCAGTTTGAAATTACTTTATGAATCCTAAAAAGAAAAAGATTATGTCTGTGGGCTGGTTCACTCCTGTGGGTGTGAGATCTTTTTTCAATTGGACTACCTAAGTGAGGCGTGACTCAGTTGAGTCCCTGCCCTGTTGCTGGGTCCAATAAAAAATGGAGAACCACCAGAAAAGAGAGCTCTGCCATTATTTATCCTGCCATGTGACAGAAATGGAGGCTCTAACAGCTGAGGCCCTGGGGAGAAACGAGCCATTTGCCAGAAAGCTTACAGCTGAAATCATGAAGAAAATAGAGCAACCGAGCCTGAGAGAAGAGGCCTGATAAAAGCCCTCAGCCTGGCTGTCCTCAGCTGAGCTCTAGGAGATGGTTCAGCCAGAGGGGAAGGCAGACACCAGGCAGAGATCGCCCACCATCTCGCTTCAACATGTGGCAGCTGACTAGCTTATGATGCCTTGAGTTGGACTTTCCACAGCCTTGGACCTGTAAGCTTTTACCCCAAATAAATCCCCTTTATAAAAGCCAATGCACTTCAGGTACTTGGCATCAACAGTGCTTTGGCAAAATAAAACACCTTGTGACAGAAAAGCCAAGAAACAAGGATCACCAGCAGCCAGTCCCAGAATGCCACAGACTTATGGGAGAAAGCATTGCTTTCCTGATGCATCAGTTCTGGACATCTTCTAGCACCAAAACTGTGAGCCAATAAGTTCCTGTTGTTAAAGCCAACCTTTTGTATGCAGCTAGGACACTAAAACACAGTATCAGGAAGCCAATTTGGCTCAACGGATAGAGCGTCTGCCTACCACATGGGAGGTTCAGGGTTCAAACCCAGGGCCTCCTGGCCCATGTGGTGAGCCGGCCCACATGCAGTGCTGATGCGCGCAAGGAGTGCCATGCCACGCAGGGGTGTCCCCCGTGTAGGGGAGCCCTACGTGCAAGGAGTGCGCTCCATAAGGAGAGCCGCCGAGTACGAAAAAAGTGCAGCCTGACCAGGAGTGGCACTGCACACATGGAGAGCTGATGCAGCAAGATGATGCAACAAAAAGAAACACAGATTCCAGGTGTCACTGACAAGACTATAAGTGGACACAGAAGAACACACAGGGAATGGACACAGAGAGCAGACAACTGGGGAGGTGGGAGGGCGGGGAGATAAATAAATAAATAAATAAAAATCTTTTTAAAAAAAGAAAGCAAATCTCCAAAGTCTTAAAAAATAAAATAATAAAATAAAACAAAACACAATACATACTTATAGTGGACAAAAAAGAATATTAAGGAAAATAAAATTCACCTACAATCCCATCATTTAGAGACTAACAGTTGACTTACTTCTTCTGAGCAGATGTGTGTGTACAATTATATACATGTACACACCATAAATAATGTATTTTAAAAACAATTTGATTCATACTACGTAGTTTTTAAACTTTTCATTTGATTCTTATAGTAAGCCTTTTCCTTTGTCTTAAAAAATACTTCTCTACTTTCTCACCTTTTAATGTTTTTAACTCTCATGTGTTATCTGCATTTAGAGCTTATAGTATTTGGAAGATAAAAATCATGCTCTTAATCCTTCTAGTTCGAAAGCTTTAATTTTTAAAGTGCATTTTAAAAAGTGTATTTTTAAAAAATTATCAAGGAAGAAATACTATCTGCTCAGGTCTAGTGATTTCAGATGAAGAATTTAGTGTAATCTCCTTTTATTACCCCATCCTTCTTGGTAAAACCTTTGTCCTGAGTGGTTTCAGATGATGGGACTATTTTTTTTTTAAGGTTGTATATTATTATGTTGTAAATCATGCATTTTGCCACAAATGATTTAGGTTGGCAATTTTTCTAGAGCATGCTAATTGTCTTTAAAAGGTAGAAATATAGAGGATTGGCTTAGATTATGAATCCCAGTATCCTCATGCAGTCCCCATGCTCTTGTGGGTTCTCAAAGATGTCTAAACTTTAGAAGTTTGGCTTTGGGCTCAGCCACATGGAGTTCGGACCCTTTCTTGTGTCCCCTGTCCAACACCGCAGGAAGTTCATCAGAGAAGAAGCCCTCTCCCTGATGTCTAGAGCCCCTGATCTTGCCAGCCATTACAAGCTTTTTTCCTTTATGCTGGGCCTTACCCTTGTTTCTGCTTGAGTAAGTTACATGGAATTAGAAGAGCGGTTCTCAAACAATGTACTGCATTACACTGTTGCACTATGAATCTTTATATTTGCTACAGTTATAGATACATATTGAAAGGATGGGGTCCATTGGATGAAACAGTGAGGTAAGCAGGGTTTATAATGGACTGTAGATTAGGGGATCCAAGATGGAGGTAAGGGATATCAGGTAGCACAATATCAAGCTGGTGCCAAAGAAGAACTAAGGATTTAATGGAACATGTGAGGACTTTGCCTTCTGACAACATGGTCCCATCTGTAAATAAACTTATTTAAAAAGTGACATAATATCAAAGAGTGACCATGGACACAGTGCAATAGCTAGAACCTTCATTGTGTGAGATACTGTTATTCTTTAGTAGAATTCATGTTATAATTATTCCTAGCTTCTTTAGTGTTAGTGTTGTTTTGAGTGCCCCAAACTGTAGCATTCAAAAAATATGTGCCACAAAAACATGGAAGTTGAGAACTATTGATCTGGAACTTTCTATTGTTACCAGTCAGCAGCCGGAGACCATTGCCAAGACTTCCTGTTCCCTGGGGAAAAGGACAAACAAAGAAAACTGTCAACTGAAAAGGGAAATAACAGAAACAAAAACACTTTATGGTTTCAGCTTTGCTAGCATAGCAGTTAATCCATGTCATTCATTCTGTTTCTACTACCTTCAGACTCCACAGGGAGAACACTCCCCAAAACAGGGTGATCGGGACAATAAAGGTTTGATATTTGGGGAAAACATTAATTCATAGTCATGAAAACTGACTCTTTATTGACCACTACATATATTTAAAACTTCCTAATTTCTCTGACTTCTGTCCTCTTGGATCCTCCATCTTCATTAAAGTGAGGGGTCTGTTTAGAAACACAGATTTAATCTCAGGAGTGGCAAATACCCATTATTTATCATGACCATGTATTTCCCAACTCTGAACTTTCTTATGCCTCCAGATTAGCATAGCAGGTTTGCAAGGTCTTTTTTTTTTTTTTTTTTAAGATGTTTCCCTACATTTTCTTTCTTTTTTCTTCTTCTTTATTTTCTTTTAAATGTTACATTAAAAAATTATGAGGGCCCCATATACCCCCCACCCCCCCATCCCACTCCTCGCATATCAACAACCTCTTCCATCATCATCATCAACAACCACATTCACTGCACCTGGTGAATACATTTTGGAGCACTGCTGCACCGCATGGACAGTGGTCTACATTGTAGTCTACCTTCTCCCCCAGTCCACCCAGTGGGCCATGCCAGGGCACACAATGTCCAGCTTTTTACTACTGAGTTGTGTTTTCTTTTCTTCCACTCTTCCTCCCCCCACCCTCTGTTTTTGCTGTGTCCATTCATTGTGTGATCTCCTGTATCTATTTCTCTTTTTGTCTCTCTTCTCATCTTTCTCCTCTAAGATTCAGGGGGATTCAATCCTGGGGACCTCTGATGTGGAAAGAAGTTCCCTGTCACCTGCACCACCTCGGTCCCTGGTCTCTGCTGCACTTCACCTTGACTCTTCCCTTCGTCTCTCCCCTGTTGCATCATCATCTTGCTGTGTGACTCACTTGTGCGGGCACTAGCTCACCATGCAGGGGCTCAGCTTGCCATGCGGGCATGCTTTCTCTTTTTCATTTCCACCAGGAGGCCCCAGGGATCTAACTGGGTCCTCCCATTTGGTATATGGAGGCCTTATCACTTGAGCCACAGCCACTTCCCTATTACTGCATTTTGCTGTTTATGTCTTTGAAGAACTTGCCCTCCAGGGCCCAGTAAGAGGTGATATATCTCCTGCTACCCTCTCCAAAGCCTTGTCTTTTATCCACCTAACAGCCCCAATAATGTCACTTGTCTCATGGAAGCGGAACCAATCCTTTAGTCACTTTATTTGCAGAAGGGACTGACTTTTATTATGTTTGAGTAATATGTCACTGTCTTACCCTACATCGAGCACCCACCAATGCTCCACATTATCAGGTAAAAAACCTGTACATCCAGTCTCTGCTGGCCCCACAGTGAGGTTCACTGTCTTCCTTTGCATGGCACAGATGAGCCATAGATTATGCTCCTCAGTTTATTTCACAGTTCACATAGTTGGCCAAAATTTTCCTTTTAGAATCTCAATTGAGATTTACCTGGCCCATTATGAATCTTTGTGTTATTTTACCTGCCAATAGTTAAAGTAATCAAGTAATTCATCTAGTGAAAGATTAATGACCTTTTTTCTTTTTAGCTATTTATATTATGCATTAATAATTACCTAGATAACTATTTGTTTAGCTGGTCCCTTTGCTCACTTAGAAGTTTGCACATAATTCTTGCCCAGAGTATGGGAAATCATTCATTGCTATTCTTAGTTTCCAGTCCTATTGTGATTTAGTGCTGTGGTTTAGTGCTTTTTAATTCTTTCTTTTTTTAACCTTCTTCAGCAACTTGTGAGCAGCAAAGTCAGAGACTGAGCCACCTGCCATCTTAATTGACATCTGCTGTCACTACTTTCAAGCTTCCTACTTCAAAGTATTCTTCCAAATGGATCTCTTTTGTTAAATGGGTCTTTGACTGAAAGGCATTTAGACCACCAGTCTTAAAACAACCTAGAAATCCTTAATACATGCGACTTGGTAGAAAATAAAATAAAACAACCCTTTTCAGGATTGGGTTATATTTACCCATGCCTAGGAAATCTGGAAAATAACAGTATGACTCATTCATCTATGTAGTTTGATACCTACTTTATCAGGGCGAATAGCATGAATAAACAAAAATTAACTAGATGCATTTTAAATCCTCCTTCCTCCAAAAATAACTTGAGATTATTTTCTTCTTCAGTCTTGACTCTAAAATCATTTCTACACTAAAGTGGAGTTGAAGTCTGTTCAAATTATTAGTACAAGTAATTTCTCATCAGAGTGCAGCAGTCTACTTTTAAATACCCTTTGTGGAAGGAGATAGGGTCAATGAAACAGCAGTAATTTAGAGACCTATTATAGCCCAAAGTTTCAGCCTCTTAGCAGAACTGCCTTAAAAGCTACCCATTGATCTGAATGAATCTTTCCTGTTTTTTCCCCATTATTTTGGATCAGCTAAAGAATATCAAAATAGACCAACTGTAAACAGCAGGAATGGGAAAGAAGGGGATTAGGAGACAAAAGTCAGATTGTATTCTGCATTCTTTAAAATCCAGAGTAACTCCTTGCGTAGAATAGGCACTTAATAATTTCGATCAAATTAGATATATAACTTGGGTACTCAACATCAGAATCTGGACACTTTTGCCCAAACATGAGCCTTACTACTAGAAAATTTGGCCAGCTAGAGGAAACAAGGAAACACCTTTAATTGCCTTGAAAGAGAAGAGCAAAGTTCCTTATAAATAAAGGCTAGAACAAGACAATCTCACAATAGGGCTAGGAGAAAGATATTGTTTGGAAGGGCCATCTTGAATCAGTGATATGTTGGGAAAACCTAATAGTAAGCCAACAGGTCAGCCATGCCAGGGGTCATCCGAGGTGGAGCCAAGGCAAGCTTCAAGCAGATAGACTATGCGGGACACAAACCTTGCTCATCTTCTCAAATTCTCTCCCCATCCTTCGTGCTTTTTATGGGTTGGTGTCATACCTGTGTTGAGTAGCCTGCCTACTTCTGGAGGTGGATGAAAGGCCACATTTGAGAGTGTGGGATCTGGTTTTCTAGGAGTCTCTCAGGGAATTGGAGGACACAACCCAGAAGAGTGTGTGAGGGGGATGGTTAGCTCTGGGAGTGTAAACCCTGACCAATGAAAAATGGGACACAGGGTTTCCCCTTCTTTTCTTCATTCTTCATTCTGAGGATGGTGCCAAGATGAGATTTCTCTTTGCTTATCTTCTTGAAGTCTTATGTGCTGACCAAAAGCACCTGCTGCGCAGCTTCTGTGGTGCTTCTTTCCTGCCTCACCCCCACTCTTCTGGCCTATCATTACCCAATTAAAGGGAAAGCTCCTCAATTCTTTCCTCAGGCTTTACTTTCTATAGGGACCAGGATTAAAATATTGACTACCCCAAAGCTTCCTCACCTGGACCTCCTTAACTCTTCTCTTTCCTTTATATTTTGCCTCTTTCTCCAAGACTATGCTCTAGTCCTCTACATTATCCCTCTTTTGCTTCTCTTAGTCTATATCCCATAACTAGTTAATATTTATTATAGTGTGAGACCTTGTCCAGAGGCATGAGTACATAGGGCATACAAATAATGTTCTAGATATAATGTGTTGTTAGCCCATGTCATAGCACCAAATTATCTCTTTGAAGAATTTCCTGTTTCTTCTCTTTAGTCTGACCCCATCTCTTGGGTTATGGTTTGGACTAGGGCACTTTTACTCTTCAGCTGGCTCAGCTGTTTATAACTCCTAACTACTTTTCTTTGATAAAAGATTGAGGCCCCTTGAACCTTGAATTAGGGAGGGAAAACAAAACACTGGACTGGATTTGGGGCAAAGGGTTGTACTAAAGGCATAATTGTCCCACTGATACACTTACACACAAACACACACACATGAAATATCATTAGAAGCCAAGTAGTTTATTCTATATGCCATGTTCTTTCTTAGAAGAAAGTCAGAATTAAAGGTTTTATACCAGTTAGTGACATGCAAGAACAATAGAAGCACAAGGATCACCTGGTATTATGGGCAGAAATATTTGGAAGGAGATTAAATATCCACATTACTTGTTAGCTGTTTGCAGCAAACCATGAGGCTCTTTTCCTGATTTTTGTCTGTGGTCTCTTTTATTGCATTCCTAGTCATTCTTCCTCTATCTTACTTAAATTGTTTTCCAGAAAACAACGAAAGAGAAACATTTTTATATTCCGTTAATATGAACTTCACACAAGTTTGCTTAATTTATTTTTCCTAGATTTTCTCTTAAAATAGAGAAAATTCTGGGGAAATAAGCTGAATATGTAATAAATGCCGTACAGAATTGGATTTATAAAAAGTCATACCTAGGCATATCATATTTAAAGCGTAGAAAACAAATGAAAAATAAAATATTAAAGATATCCAAAGAAAAAGAAACATTACTTAGAACCAAGCTAAGAAAATCAATGCAAGGTAGAAGACAAGAGAGTAATATCTTTAAAGCATTGAAAATATTGTATGCTGTGACAGTTTGAAGTGGGGTGGATCTCAGAAGGTCATGTTCTTAAAGCTAATCCAGTCCTGTGAGTGTAAAACCTATTGTAGAATGGACCTTTTGATTAGATTCAGGTAAAGGACCTCCTTTTGATTAGATCACTCTAATAGGGCATGACTCAGGGTGGGTTTTAATCCTCTTACTGGAGCCCTTTAGAAACAGGAAAAAAGCTGTAGTGACAGAGACAAATCCAGGAGCTGAGAGAGAAGGACCTGGGAACTAGAAGCTGGAATCAACAGAACACAGAGGCTGAGAGAAAAGCCACAGATGGAGCAGCCCAAAGCAGAATTAGCAATGAGACCTGGAGCAGAGGGGAGACATGAGCCGCCGCCACCATTATGTCCTGCCACAGCTGAGCTTGGGGAAAAAGTGAGCCTGGAGGAGAAGGCAGAGATAGGCAGAGCGGCCCTTGAGCCTTGCCACATGGCAGGAGTCCAGGATCACCAGCAGCTGACCTTCAGAGAGAGAGCTTTGCTTGATACCTTAATTTGGACATTTTCCCCAGCCTCAGAAATGTAAGCTTTTAACCTAATAAATTGCCATTATAAAAGCCAACACCATTTCTGGTATATTGCATTGGCAGCCTTTAATAAACTAAAACATATACCCAGAGGTAAAAACCTTCCAAAGATGAATGATAAATAAAGACTTTCTTGAACAAAAAGAGGGAATTCATTTTCAGCAGGCCTTCTCTACAAGAAATATTCAAGGAAGCTTTGCAAGCAGAAATAATATCATTTCAAATATCAACATGAATACATGCTGAAAATGAACAGCTCTGAAAATGGAATTAATGAAAGTAAAATTTAATTTCTTATTTTCTTATTGTTAATTGTTTTCAAACAGTGGTTCTTTTTTTTTTTTTTTAAAGATTTAGTTATTTCTCTCCCCTTCCCTCCCCCGTTTTCTGCTCTCTGTGTCCATTCACTGCGTGCTCCTCTGTGACCTTCTATCTTTATCAGCGGCATCGGGAATCTGTGTTTCTTTTTGTTGCGTCATCTTGCTGTGTCAGCTCTCCGTGTGTGTGGGCGGTGTCATTCCTGGGCAGGCTGCACTTTCATTTGCACTGGGCGGCTCTCCTTACAGGTGCACTCCTTGTGTGTGGGGCTCCCCTACACGGGGGACACCCCTGTGTGGCACAGCACTCCTTGTGCACATCAGCACTGCACATGGGCCAGCTCCACATGGGTCAAGGAGGCCCTGGGTTTGAACCCCAGGCCCCCCATGTGGTAGGTGGATGCCCTATCCATTGGTCCAAGTCCGCTTCCCCAAACAGTGGTTCTTAACTAGGGGAAATCTCCTCCCCTCCCCTCTCCCACAGGGACATTGGCAACATCTGGAGATAGTTTGTGTTGTCACAATTTGGGTGGTGCTACTGATGTCTAGTGGGCAGAAGTCAGAGAGGCTGTTAAACATCTTACAACAGGCAAGACGTTATTCAGCCCAAAATGTTGATATTGCTGAGATTGAGAAAACGTGCTCTAAAAGGTAACTCTCAAAGGCAAAAATATCTTTTGTGTTTATAGCATACATAAAAGTAAAGGGTATGACAGCAATAGTCCAAAGGATGGGGAAGGAAGAATTAGGACTATGTTATTACAATGTCCTTCTACTACACAAGAACTAACATTATTTGCAGGTAGACTCATTAACTAAAGGAAAACAAAGGAAAACTCTAAAAATAAAGATGATAAAAAATGAATATTGATATATGCTCAGTTAACAAAAGAGATGGCTGAAAAGGAGAAAAACCCAAAGAATAGATGGAACAACTACAAAACAGTTAGCAAGATGGTAGGTTTTAGTTCAGTCATTTAATAATCATCCAACTGTGACTTGATCTAAACACAAACAGTTAAAAAACATTATTTTCAGGTTAGATAAAAAAAAGCAAGAACCAGCTATATACTGTCTGTGAGACTCTTGCATTAAATATACATAGGTTCAAGAGTGAAAGGATGGAGTAGGATATACCACACAAATATTATCCAAAAGAAAGCTGGAGTAGCTATTAAAATCAGTCAAAACAGACTCCACAGCAAAGAAAATTAGCAAGGATAGAAAGGAAAATCGCATGATAAAAAGAATAATTCCCCAGGAAAACATAGCAGTCCTAAGTATGCACACACCTAATAACAAAACTTGAAAATGCTTGAGGCAAAAACTAATGGATTTGAAAGGAAAAATAGATAAATGCCTAATTATTATTGTATTCTTTACTCCTTTCTCAGTAACTGATTAGAACAAGTAGAAGATCATTAAGGAAATAGAAGACATCAACAACATGATTAACCAAGACATTTATAGAACACTCTACAAAACAACAGCAGAATATTTTTCCTTTTCAAATGCACATGAAACATTCACCAAAATAGACCACGTTTTGGGCCATAAAATAAACTTTTACAAGTTGAAAATAATAGAAATCTTACAAAATATATACTTGGAAAATAATGGTGAATAACTCAACCAGAAATCAATAATAGATATCTGGAAAATCTGCAAATATTTGGAAATTAAACATCACATTTCTATATAACACATAAGTCAAAGAGAAAGTCATGGGAAATAAAGCATGTCATTTATTTTATGTAAATGAAAATACAACATCAAAATTTGTGATTCAGAGTGCTTAAAATGAAATTTATAGCAATGCATTCTTTTATTAAAAAGTGTTGAATCAATAACCAAAGTTTCTAACTTAAGACACTAGAAAAACAAGATAAAACTAAACCTATCGCAATCAAAGAATAAAAAAGCAGGAACTGATAAAATTCAAAGGAGAAAAACAATAAAGAAAATAAAAAAAACTAAAAGCTGGTTCTTTGAAAAGGTAAACAAGCTTTATAAACCTGTAGAGAGTCTGTCCAAGGAAAGAGAAGAGGACACAAATTACCATCGTCACAACACAAGCAGGGCGATTACGATAGACACTACAGACATAACTGGGTAAGGGCGACTGTGAGCAACTCTATTCCCATAAATTGGACAACTTAAATGACTGAACCAATTCCTTGAAAGACACAAACTTCCAAAAACTAGCAAGAAACAGGTGCCTGAGTTGTCCTATTGTCTGTTAAACAAGTGGAGCTTATAGTTAGAAACTTTCTACAGAGAAAATACCAGGTCTAGGGCTTCACTGAGTGATTCTAGCAATAACTTAAGGAAGAAATAATATCAATTCTACATAATCTCTTCCAGAAAATAAAAGTGGGTAGTATACTTCCTAACTTATCTCAGAAGGCCTGTGTTATTACCCTAACACCAAAATCAAAGACATTTCAAGAAGAAAACTGCATGCCAAAATTCCTCATGAGGAATTTTAGCAAATTCAATCAAGTAATATGTTTAAAAAGGCAAACAAACCAAAAAAAAAAAAAAAAGAAACCCACACAACAAAACTACAACAAAGTGGGGTTTACCCTGGGCATGCAAAGCTGGTTCGATATTCAAAAATCAATTCATGTAACCTACCATAATGAGAATTTAAAGAAAAATCACATGGTCATATCAGTAGATGCCAAAAAACCATTTGATAAAATTCACCATCCACACTGAGACTTACTAAAAAGTCTCAGTAAACTAGTAATAGAAGGAACTTCCTCAATTTGAAACAGCCCTACAGCTTAACAAAATTCTTAATGTTGAAAGACTGAATTCTTACCCTATAAAATCAAGAAAAGGGTTAAAATATCATTCTCATCCTATTATTCAAAGTACTAGAAGTCTTAAACAGTGCAGTAAGGCAATTAAAAGAAATCAAAGGCATACAGATTGAAGGAAGAAATAAAACTGTACCAATTTTCAGACAATTTGTCTATAAAGAAATTTTCAAGGAATTTACAAGAGTTGCTAGAACAAATAAGTTTATTAAAATTGTAGGATACAAGTTCAGCATGCAAAATTCAGTTATATTTCCATACATTAACAATGAATAATTAGAAATCATAATAAAATTAAATAATTTACCATAGCTCTAAAAAACAAAATACTTACATATAAATCTAAGAACACATACATAAGATTTGCGTGCTGAAAACTACAAAATGCTGATGAAAGAAATCAAAGAAAACCTAAATAAATGGAGAAACGTACTGTATTCATGGGTTTGAAAGATTCAACATAGTAAAATATCGCTTCTTCTCCAATCAATTTATAGATTTAATGAAGTAAAAAATCTGCAAATTCCAACAAGATTATCTGTAGATATAGACAAGCTGGTTCTAAAATTTATATGGAAAGGTAATGGAACTAGAATAACTAAGACAATTTCGAAAAAGAAGAGTAAAGTTGGGATTTCTCACCCAATCTTAAGACTTACTCTAAAACAAAAATAATCAAGGCAATACGGTATTGTCCAATGGATAAACCAATGAAACTAACTGGAGAGTCCAGAAATAGACCCCCACAGATATGCCATTTAATTTTTGGCAGAAGAGTAAAATTAATTCAATGGAGAAATGATGGTCTTCTCAACAAGTGGTGTTGTAACCATTTGCTATTCAAACTCAGAGCATGGACCTTAACTTTGCCTGGTGTATGAAAATGAATTCAATTGGATCATAGGTCTAAATGTAAAATGTAAAACTATAATGTTCTTAGAAGAAAACACAAGATGACAGAAATCCATTTTCCCAGTTCTTCTGGCCAGAGAGAAGTTTCTTTCAGAGTTCTATGTGCCCCATGCCCTCCATCCTAACCCCATCTGGCGCTGCTGGGGCCAGTTTCTGTTGCTGCTGCTGCAGTTTCTAATTCTGATGATTGCCACAGCACAGGGCAGGAGAGTAAGAAGAGGGAAAAAAATAGGGATTTCCCCCAATATTGTCTGCCCCACAGGCGCCTCTCTTCCCAATCTTCTGATGAGAAAGTGGTTTCTCTTGGAGCATTTTCTATCCACTTGCTGTATAGTTCCTGGATTTGGGCCACCCTGGAGTCTAAGCTGGGAAGTACGGGATAACAAAAATCAGGAAATTCACTGCCATCTGGGTTGTTCTTCAGGATTTGATTTCCCTCCCAAATATGTCTACTATTATTTACTTTTCAGAGTCCCCAGATGGCTGCTTTATGTATTCTGTTCAAGATTTTTAGTTGTAATCTTCTCACTCTCTGTCTCTCTCTGCTAAATGTGCTTATTCCATCTTATGGAACTGGAACCTCTAATTCTGCTCCTGCTGTAGTGGTGGAGGTTTTTTTTATTTTTTTTTATTTTTTTTTATTGAAGCCAATGTCCACTTGCTAGTGATTGGTTTGAAGTGAGAGCACCAAGTTTTGGCCAATGAGACATAAGGGTCATTTGCTCAAGGCTTCTGGGAGAGCAATTTCTCCCTGATAAAAAGAGATTTATGGAGAGATTCCACTCTTTCTTTCTGTCTTTGGGTGTTATTATATTAGGAGATGAGTCTTGGAACTGTGCCTGCCTTCTTGTCCTCATGAATGAAAAGTCCAAAAATTATACAGAAGCTCAATTTGAGCCCAGACACTGTTGAGGTGGTGAATTAGTCAAACCTGGAACCATCTCCCTTTGGACTTTTACTTATGTGAGATCATAAATTCCTTTTTTTAAAAAAGCCATTCTAAGTCAAGTGCTTTTTTTTTAAAAGATTTATGTATTTATTTTTCTCCCCTTCCCGCCCCCTTCAGGTTGTCTGCTCTCTGTGTCCATTCGCTGTGTGTTCTTCTGTGACCACTTCTATCCTTATCAGCGGCACCGGGAATCTGTGTTTCTTTTTTGTTGTTGTTGCATCATCTTGCTGTGTCAGCTCTCCGTGAGTGTGGCACCATTCCTGGGCAGGCTGCACTTTCTTTCGTGCTGGGTGGCTCTCCCTACGGGGTGTGCTCCTTATGTGTGGGGCTCCCCTACGCGGGGGACACCCCTGCGTGGCATGGCACTCCTTGCACGCATCAGCACGGCGCATGGGCCAGCTCCACATGGGTCAAGGAGGCCCAGGGTTTGAACTCTGGACCTTCCATGTGGTAGGCGGACATCCGATCCATTGGGTCAAGTCCACTTCCCCTAAGTCAAATACTTCTAAAATTTTCAGCCCAAATCATTAATAGGAATTCAGCCATCTACAAACATAACTGTAAAGAGTTAGTGAATATCCTTGAATAATCTTTAAGTCATATTTTTAAAATGCCTTTGATTGATAGTTTGTCCACTGATTGAAAGATTTAACATAGGGGGAAGGTCGATATTTTGATGTTTTTTAACCATACAACTAAAAAATGAATATGTAGACTCAAATAAATATGGGTTTTAGTTGAATTATTCTTCATCTTTTGTATGATTGGAGATATGATCTATTTTTTATGTTCACTTAGTTCATTTATTGTCCATCTAAAATATTAGGGGGTATGGACATATAAACAGTGTACTTAAAATGCAGAGTGATGCAGACTAGCATATTAATATGTATAGTGTATATGTATTAATATTAATATGCTATAAGAATATAAAAGAAAGAGCTATTTTTGATGTATAGTTTTTTCTCATCTATGATAGTGGATTTATTTATTTTTTCCATGTAGGGGTACAGTACATTTCTTTTGGTTTTAGACTATTGGGTAGTATAATTTGCTTTAATTTTCATACTGTGAGACTTTGAAAGGAATATTCTCTGCTACTATTATTCTTTTAGTATTCATTTAAAATAAATGGTTTCTTTCGAATCCTCTTCCTCATGAATCTCCTCGGCACATCTTCTCACCTCCTTCAAGTTTCTGCCTAAATTTTATTTTCACAGAGTCCTCCCTGCTCACCCGTTCCTTTTTTTCAAAAAAAATTTTTTTTATAGATTTAAATGTTTTATAAAGGTACATAGATCACATAAAATATTACATTAAAAAATATAAGAGGATCCCATATACCCCACCCCCCATTCCCCACTCCTCCCACATCAACAACCTCTTTCATCATTGTGGCACATTCATTGCATTTAGTGAATACGTTTTGGAGCACTTCTGCACCACATAGATTATAGTTCACATTGTAGTTTACACTCTACACCAGTCCATTCAGTGGGTTATGCCAGGATATATAACGTCCTGCATCTGTCCCTGCAATATCATTCAGGACAACTCCAAGTCCTGAAAATGCCCTGTATAACACCTTTTCTTCCCTCTCCCTGCCTTCAGAACCTCTCTTGGCCACTGACTCCACATCAGTGATATAGTTTCTTCCACTGCTAGAGTCACAATAATTCTATAGAAGAATATCAGTAAGTCCACTCTAAACCATATTTTATTCCTCCATCCTGAGGACCCTGGGATGGCAATGTCAACTCCACCTATAATTCAAGAAGGGCCTAGATCACACATGGCTGATGGATGGGATTCTCCCGCTTGCAGTTGTAGACTCTCTTGGTTCCCTGGTGTGTTGGTTGACCAACCCCACCCCCCGCAATTCTGATGTTGCAACCTGCCCTCCAGCCTCACCTCCCTGAATTCCTAATCTTTATCTTGCTCAATTTTATTTTTATAGTATGTCTTCTAACTGTGAATAGGGACTGTGTATGCTACTCTAACACCACTACTAGAATATTATTTCTTCAAAACTTTGTAACTACTGCTTCATTGTCTTTTTGCTTCCGGTGATACCAATGACAAGTCAGTTATTCTCATTTCTTTGTGGGCCACTTGAGTTTTCTCCCTAGAAATTTTTAGGTTCTTCTCTTTATCTGTGGCGTTCTGAACTTCATATATTTTGCAGATAGAAGTCTTGCTCTTTCTTCCTGTTTGGTACTGATTAAGCATTTCATTCTGAAGATTGATGAATTGGATCATTTACAGTTCTGGAAGTTTTTCTGTAAACCACTCAGATGGTTTTGGGGGCTGTGTTGCCAGGTAGGTGTGTGAGGCTATAACCTTTGGGTGAGTCACTCCTGAGGATTATGAGTTATGATGGAGTCTGGGGTAGCACTCACTAGCAGGTGTTTCTCACACAAGAGCCAATCCTGTGCGCTCGAGTCAGATCTCCCACTGCAGAGAACTCTGCTTGCTGCTCTTACCTAGGGACAAAAACCCAGGCCATCTGCTCCTTTTCAATTTTTTTTCTTCCCATATTGTCCATGTGGAAGTTTAGTGTTGCTATGGTTTCTGCTTTTTTGCTTCCAACCCCAGAATTTCTCCAAAGCCTGTGTTTCCTGAACTTGGCTGCACATTGGGATCATGGGGGTAGTTTTAGAAGCCCCCCAAAGGTCTTGATTTATTTGGTCTGGGGAGAAGCCTGGTCACTGGGATTATTTAAAACCTTCCCCAGCTGATTCTAATTTACAGCCAAGCTTGCTAACTGCAGTGGTGGGAAAGTCCTAAACAGATCTTTCACATGTAGAAAAAGGTTTGGAGTTTATCTTAGGGTGGAAGTCATCTTTATCAGTTGCTCACTGTGAGCAGGGGCTATGCAAGAGGCTGCTACACAGAATCTCAGAACAGGTTTTTTAAATAGTTATCTTGTTGCTCACTCTGCAGCCCTTTCTTCTTTGATATCAGGTCACCTTAACTTGAAATATCTCTGGGATTGCCTTACCTTCACAGTTTTAATTCTTTCCAGTTGTTTTGGGCTGAAGTTTGTTTTGCCGGTTTTTTTGTTTGTTTGTTTGTTTTTTAAGAAAGGTTATAGAGTGTTCAGACCAGTACAGACCAGTCAGACCAGTACAGTTCAGACCAGTACAGTTCAGACCAGTACAGTCAGACCAGTACAGTACAGTACAGATTACACCCTGTAATCAAATACATTAACATTTCTGTAGGAAAAATGTATGGATATTGACACCAAGTGGAATAAATGCTATTGAATAGCTCACACTAGGTTTCACTACTAAATGAGTTTGTCTCAAACTTAGGAACAAACTTTCAGTTTTCCGAGTCTTTTTCTTAAATTAGAGAAATTGTGGGTTTACCGAACAATCAGGCATAAAATGCAGGATTCTTATACACCATCCTTTTATGAACAATTTGCATTGCTGTGGTACATTTGTTATACATTTGTTATAACTGTAGTGTTAACTATGGTCCATGGTCTAACATGTTTGGGTGGTTTCTTTCTAATTTTTATTCTAGTATTGTATATGCAAACTAAAATGTCCCCTTTAGCTACATTCAAATACATGATTCAGTGCTGTTTACTGCAGTCTCAATTTTGTGTTGCCATCACCACAATCCATTACCAGAACTTTTCTATCATCCCCAGTAGAAACTCTGTACCTTAAAAACATTAACCCCCTATTCCCAACCCCACCCTGCCTGTACTAGTCGGGGTTCTCTAGGGAAACAGAATCAACAGGAGGTATCTGTCAATAGTATAAGATTTTAAAAGATTCTCTCACGTGGCTGTGGGATGCACAAGTCCAGATTCTGAAGGCAGGTTGCAAACCAGGGGCTCTGATGGAAGTCCAATGAAGGCCGTTGATGAGCTCCCAGTAGACATTGGCTATCCAAAGAGCAGTTGGGAAATTCTCTCTGAATGCTGAAGTCACTTCCCCTTTCGAGGCATTCAACTGATTGGATAAAACCTCACTCATTGCTGATGGCAATTGTGTTGATTGTGTATGTATTCAATTACATACACATACATACTTAGTTGATTGTGTATGTATTCAATTATTTATGCAATCAACTCACTGATGACTGAAGTTCATAAATGCCCTTGTATTACAATTAGCCCAGTGCTTGCTTGATCAAACAACTGGGTACAATTACCTGGCCAAGTTGACCCATTAGCCTAACCATCACACTGCCCCATGGTAACCTATGTTTTACATTCTGACTCTATAAGTTTTCTTATTCTAATTATTTCATATCAGTGAGATTATACAATATTGGTCCTTTTTTGTGTCTGGCTTATTTCACTCAACATGTCTTCAAGATTTATCCATGTTGTCACATGTGTCAGAATTTCATTCCTTTTCATGGTTGAATAATATTCCATTATATGTGTTTACCTCATTTTGATTATCCATTCATTGAGTTATGGACACTTAAGTTGTTTCCATCTTCTGGCATTTGTGAATAATTCTGCTTTGACATATGTGTGCAAATATCCGTTCTAGTCCTAGCTTTCAATTGTTTGGGGAATATACCTGAGATTGCTGGGTCATGTAATAATTTTATATTTAGCTTTCTGAAGAACAGCCAAACTGTCTTCCACAGCAGCTAAACACAACCATGAATGAGTGTTCTTATTTCACTGTATCTTCTCCAACACTAGTAATCTTCTGTGTGTGTGTTTTAATAGTAACTATTCTAGTGGGTGTGGAAAGGAATCTCATTGTGGTTTTGATTTGCAGTTCACTAATAGATAACGATGTTGAACAACTTTTCATGTACTTTTTTGCCATTTGTATTTCCTCTTTGGGAAAATGCTTATTTAAGTCTTTTGTCCATTTTTAATTGGGTTGCTTGTCTTTTTATCATTGAGTTGTAGGATCTCTTTATATAAAATGGAAATCAAACCCTTATCTGATGTGTGGTTTCCAAATATTTTCTCTCATTGAGCTGGCTGCCTTTTCACTTTCTTGACAAAGTCCTTTGAAGGACAAAAGTGTTTAATTTTGAGGAGAGCCCATTTGTCCATTTTTTCCTTTCATTGCTCCTGCTTTGGGTGTAAAGTTTCACAAACCACCACCTACCACCAGATATTGAAGATGTTTTCCTGCATTTTCTTCTAGGAGTTTTCTGGATCTAGCTTTTATATTTAGGTCTTTGATCCATTTTGAGTTAATTTTTGTATAAGGTATGATATAGGGGTCCTCTTTCTTTCTTTTACTAAGGCTATCCAGTTCTCCCAGCACCATTTGTTGAATAAACTATTCTGACCCAGTCGGGTGGGCTTGACAGCTTTGTAAAAAATCACTTGAATTTAGATGTGAGGGTCTACTTCTGAACATTCAATTTCTATGAAAGTAACATGCTTTTTTTTTAACCACTGTAGCTATGTAATATGCTTTAAAGTCAAGAAGTAAAAGTCCTCCAAATTTTTTCTTCTTTTTTAAGATAATTCTGACTATTCAAGGGCCCGTACCCTTCCAAATAAATTTGATAATTGGCTTTTCCAATTCTACAAAGAAGGCTGTTGGAATTTTTATTGGTATTGAATTGAATCTGTAACTATATTTGGATAGAATTGACATCTTAAGGATATTTAATCTTCCAATCTATGAACATGGAATGCCTTTCCATTTATTTAGGTTATCTTTGATTTCTTTGAACAATGTTTTGTCATTTTCTGAATACAGCTGTATTATACTTCTCTAGGGAAACAGAACTGACAGGAGATATCTGTAAATAGTATGAGAGTTTATAAAATTCTTTCATGTGACTGTGGGGGTGCACAAATCCAAGTTCCACAGGCAGGGAGCAAACCAGGGTCTCTGATGAAGGTCCTTGGTGAGCTCTCAGGAGATATTAGCTGTCTGAAGTAGAGCTGGAAATTCTCTCTGAATGCTAAAATAACTTCCCTTTTAAGGCATTCAACTAATTGGATAAAATGTCACTCATTGTTGATGGCAGTCTCCTTGGTTGATTGTAGATGTAATCAGTCATCTATGCAGTAAACTCACTGACGACTAAAATCCATAAATGTCCTTGTATTACAATGAACCCAGTGCTTGCTTGACTAAACCATGAGCACAATTACCTGGCTGAGTTGACACATTAGCCTAACTATAATAGTCTACCCCTTGTCAACTTGGCAGCCATACATTAAACCATTCTTAGTTAAACAAAAACAATAACAGACATACATATATATATTTCTGTCTAACAATATTTAGCTGTCCTGCATACAATTGGAAACACGCTAATTTCCTACAGAATAGGGTGCAAGTCCTTGGGTAATATTCACTCTTAAACTTGACATCTTTAAATATTACAGCATGAAATTAATACAACTTATATCATATGATAAGGGAAAATTTAGGAAAGAAAACAAAGATACTCATTTTATGTACATGTATAATCATACTCAAAACAAAGAAGACATTTTTATGATGACTACAATCCTCATTTCTGTAGCTGGTCACATGGTTGAAGTTCATATTTATCACTAACTTCTTCCACTACTCATCCTGTGTTGCTGTTACCCTCAGCAAACACCTCAGCTGCCTGTGGTTCTTCACCTGGTGGGGTGACCCAAACTTTCATTCCTGAAGACTCTGGGCCATTGTTAGTTCTGCTTGGGTTGGGTTGTTGCAATTTTCCATTGACTTTAATCACAGGGCATGGCAGTACTAAGAGATGCCCTAGAGGATCTCCTGTATTCCCTGCAAACTCTTCCTTAACTCCATTTTGTAGGTACAATCTTATTTCCCCTTGATAGTCAGGATCAATCACCCCAGCCAGTACAGTAATCCCCTTTTTTGCTTGTTGATACAGAGGTAAGAGGAGCCCAAAGTAGCTGGGTGGCAGTCTTCAATTCCAGTTCAATGTAATTGTTGTGTTCCCTGGTGGCAGCACTCCTCCTTTTGGAACTAAGACCTGTAGACCAGCAGAGCTTAAGGTTGAGGGGACAGGAAGAAAAAATTTTCCTAGTGGATCACTAGGGGTAATAGGGAGTGGTGTCACTCCCATTTCCACATCTTGATTCCTGGATCCAGGAATCCTGGTTATGAGAGCAACAGCACCATAGAGTGGATGCTGATTTAGAACATACACAGCCTCCTGGAGAACATTGCCCTAGTCCTGCAAGGTATTGCCACCTAGTTGGTGCTGTAATTGAGTTTTAAAAAGGCCATTCCACTGTTCTATCAATCCAGCTGCTTCAGGATGATGGGGAACATGGTAAGACCAGTGAATTCCATGGGCATGTGTCCATTCCCACATTCATTTGCTGTGAAATGGTTCTTCGATCAGAAGCAATGCTGTGTGGAATGCCATAATTGTAGGTAAAACATTTACAATTGTAGGTAAAACTACCACAGATGGTAGTTTTGGAAGAAGTATTGATTGCAGGGAATGCAAACCTATATTGGGAGTATGTGTATATTCCAGATAAAACAGATGGAAGTGGTCCAATGTAATCAATCTGCCACCAGGTAGATCTGCTCACTCAGGTCTATCCATGTACCTCTTTCCCAGACCTCTTTATTACCAATTTTCCAATCATGTTCCTTCCAAGTTCCTGACCATCCAGCCAAACCATTGGCAACAGCCCATTAATCAGTGTACAAATGCATCTCTGGCTGTTTCCTCTTCCAAGCAAAATGAACAACTAGGTGCACTGCTCAAAATTCTGCCCACTGGGAGGATTTGCCCTTACCACTTTCCTTCAGGTATGTCCCAGAAAAGGGCTACAGTGTTGCAGTATTCACTTTCGGTGTACCTGCATATCCTGCAGAACTATCTCTAAGCCGGAGTTTTCTCTTTCTCAGTCAACTGATTGTAAGGGACTCCCCAAGAGGTGAAAGCTATGGGCTGGGAAAGGGAAGGTAACATGGCAGGGGTGGTAGGCATTTGGGATACTTCCTCATGTAAATTAATTGTGCCTTCAGCACCCACTTGGGCCCTATCTCCTTTTTATACCACTTCCACTTTATGATAGAGTTCTGCTGTGCACACCCAACTTTATGGTTTGGTGGATCAGACAATACCCAACTCATGATAGGCTACTTAGGTCTCATGGTAACTTGATGGCCCATGGTTAAGCATTCAGTCTGTACTAAGGCCCAGTACCAGGCTAAAAGCTTTTTCTCAAAAGGAGAATAGTTATCTGCAGGAGATGGCAGGGCTTTGCTCCAAAATCCTAAGGATCTGCATTGTGATTCACCTACAGGGGCCTGCAAAAGGCTCCAGACAGCATCTCTATTTGCAACTGAAACTTCTAGTGCCATTGGATCTGCTGGATCATATGGCCCAAGTGGTAGTGCAGCTTGCACAGCACTCTGAACCTGTCGCAGAGCCTCTTCTTGTTCTGGTCTCCAATCAAAACTAGCAGCTTTTCTGGTCACTCACTAATGAGCTGGAGTAGCACACCCAAATGAGGAAGGTGTTGTTTCCAAAATCTGAAGAGACCAGCTAAGCATTGTGCCTCTTTTTTGGTCATAGGAAGGGCCAGATGCAGCAGCTTATCCTTCCCTTTACAAGAGATATCTCAACATGCCCCACACCACTGGACACCTAGAAATTTCACTGAGGTGGAAGGACCTTGTATTTATCTCCCATCCTCTCTTATTCTAATGCCTCAATAATAAGTCTAAAGTCTTTGCTACTTCTTTCTCACTAGGTCCTATCAATATGATATCATCAGTGTAATGGACCAGTCTTGTGGGAGGGATTGATGATCAAAGTCCCTGTAGACAGTTTTATGACATAGGGCTGGAGAGTTGATAGACCTCTGAGGCAGGACACTGAAGGTATATTGCTGTCCTTGCCAGCTGAAAGTAAACAGTTTCTGGTGGTCTTTACTAGTGGCAATTGATTAAAAAAATTTTTTGTCAGATCAAGAGCTGCATACCAGGTACTAGGATATGTGTTGATTTGCTCAAGCAATGATACCACATCTGGGGCAGCAGCTGCAATTGGAGTCATCTCCTAGTTTAGTTTATGATAATCTACTGTCATCCTCCAAGATCCCTTTGTTTTCTGCACAGGTCAAATAGGAGAGTTGAATGGGGATGTGGTGGGAATCATCACCCCTGCATCCTTCAGATCCTTGGTGGTGGCACTAATCTCTGTAAACCCTCCAGGAATCTGGTATTGCTTTTGACTTACTATTTTGCTAGGCAGGGGCAGTTCTAGTTGCTTCCACTTGGCCTTTCCTACCATAATAGTGCTTACTCATAAGTCAGGGATCCAATGTGGGAATTCTGCCAGTTACTGAGTATGTCTATTCCAATGATGTATTCTGGAGCTGGGGAAATAACCACAGAATGGACCTGGGAACCCACTGGACCAACTGTGAGATGGACCTGAGCTAAAACTCCATTAATCATCTGACCTCCATATGCCCCTACTTTGACTGGTAGGCCACAGTGATGTTTTTGGTCTCCTGGAATTAATGTCACTTTTGAGTCAGTGTCTAATAATCCCTGAAGTGTCTGATCATTTCCTTTTCCCCAATGCAATTACTCTGGGTAAAAGGCTGTAGGAATCTTTGAGGAAAGGTGGAGGAAGATTAACAGTATAAATTTTTGTCAGTTTAACAGGATCCTTTCTCAAGGGGACATGGCCTCCTCCTCATTCAAGGGGCTCTGGGTATGTAAACTCTCAAGCTTGGGAATTGATTAAGGGTCTGTGATTCTTTGAGTCTGTAATTTGAGTTAGGGTTTTGTTTCTTGATCTAGAACTCTTCTGCTTATACAGATACAGTTTAGCACACTGCCCATCTATTTCACTTCTAGGTTCCCTATGATCTATTAGCCAACACCATAACTCTATGAGACTCAGACTATTTTGAGTGCTGCTTTGAATCTGCCTTTCATTGCAGTAGCCATGCCCACCTTGCCTTTGGCTATTAACTGCAGATACTTGACTTTTACCAGCCCAGAATCCAATCACCTGCATAATGTTTAAGGATTGTAATTCCATTACAGCCCTCCCTATGTTAATTCTGGACTTCAGAGAAGAGTAACTACAGAGATCTTCAGGGAAGATAGAGTTAGTCTTACAAATTTATTCCTCACAATCCTGGTTAAAGGTGTGTCCTCTGGACATTGCTAGAGTGAGTGAGCAGGTCTCAAATGGTAAATTGATTCTAACATTCTGTCTCTCTAAGCCTTTGGATTCCCTCTTATACTGTATACTAGGGCAAATTGGGCATCTCAACCTCAGACATGCTAGGCCATCTTTTGGTCCATGTTTCAATCAGCCACCCAAACGAACTCTTAGGGTCCTTTCTAACTCCTCAAGCTATAACATTGAATCCAGAATTTCTGCTTAGTCGGCTCATGTGAACAAATTCAACCTGATCCAACTTTATATTCCTTCCAGCATTATCCCATACTTTCAGTATCCATTTCCACACATGTTCCCCTGATTTCTGTCTATATGAGTTAGAAAAGTCATGCAATTATTTCAGAGTATAGCATCCTTCCTCATGGGTGACACTTTGTATTTCACCTTTGGGTGCTTATTGTGATTTTAGTCTTATAATAGGTGAGAAGAGAGGTGGTGGAGGTGGGTAAGGAGAAGGGTTAAAAATGCCTTGCAAGCTATTGACCCCAGGGCATTCCCTTGCATTTTCTTCTGGTGAGAGAGTGTTAATTTCTTCAGACAGGGTTTGGAACACAGTTTCGTCAGGGCAGACTAGAGGCTTGGCAGTGCATGCAGGAGTTTGGCTGGTACCTGCCTCAGGGCTGGAAGTAGGTCCAGATTCCCTGGGGCAGGCTGGAGGCTGGGTGATACAAGGTTGACAAGGTTTCATCTCCACAGGGCAGGCCATCACAGGTTTATCTGGTAAAGTCTCAGCAGAATTTAGGGTTCCAATATCCCCACTGATATTATCGTCATCCCATATATCTCCATCCCAGTCCTCTGGATTCCACTCCTTTCCAATTAATGCTGTCACTTAAAAAAAATTATTTTATTGTTATCTTTTTCTTTTTAAAGATACATGGGTCACATAAAATGTTACATTAAAAAATATGAAGTTCCCATATACCCCACTCCCCGCATTCCCACTCCTCCCACATCGAGGACTTCTTTCATTAGTGTGATTCATTCATTGCATTTGATAGTACATTTTGGAGCATTGCTACACAGTAACTGCAGATACCCTGTGAGCTTGAGATTTTAGTTTCCTTTGTAACTCTGCTACTCATACAATTAGAGTCTGAGGCTGGTGTTCAGATATCTCAAGCCTGTGGCTGCAGGAAACAAGATTTTCTTTCAGGGCACACTTAGAAAATTTCACATCATTCGTGCGGTATTTAAGTTGCAAATTTGAGGGCTTAAGCTCATTTCTTTCTGTATCCAGAGTATCTAGGAGGAGCCAGTCAACATCATTATACCTTTTGACTCCATGGAACTCTGCTAAGGTGTTGAAAACACTCTCACCCAGATCCTTGCCTCTTAGAAGCATGGAAGTAGGGGAATCCAGTGATGATATGTTGCATATCTCTATCGCAAGCTCACACTGTGGACTGTTACTGGAAAGAAAGGCATTAGTACCCTTGAGTCCTATTAGAATAGAGAGCCAATTGCAAAACTCCTAGAACCACCTCAGACATCCCATGTTTAAGATTCTTTTCCTTAAGAACCACTCCTGGAACCAAGCTATATTAGCCAGGGTTCTCTAGAGAACAGAATCAATAGGTGATATCTGTAAACAGTATAGAAATTTCATAAAATTCTCACATGTGTCTGTGGGGATGCACAAGTACAGATTCCACAAGCAGGCTGCGACCAGGGGCTCCGATGAAAGTCTAATGAAGATCCTTGATGAGTTTCTGGGAGACGATGGCTATCCAAGGCTGAGCTGGGAAATTCTCTCTGAATGCTGAAATCACTTCTCCTTTTAGGCATTCAACTGATTGGATAAAACATCATTCATTGCTGACGGCAGTCTTCCTGGTTGATTGTCGATGTAATCAGCCATCTATGCAGTAAACTCACCGATAACTAAAGCCCATAAGTGTCCTTGTATTACAATTAGTCCAGTGCTTGACCAAACAACTGGGCACAATTACCTGGCTAAGTTGACACATTAGCCTAACCATCACATATATTTTGGGGCTCGGTTGTTAGTGGTATATATATATATATTTATTTATAAATGTTACATTTTGTTGAATCGATGCCTCTGTCAGCATATAATAACCATCTTTGTCTCTCTTAACTGATATTGACTTAAAGTCTCTTTTATCTGATATTAGTATAGCTACCCTACGCTATTTTGGTGCCTATTTGCATGGTATATATTTTTTGTATCCTTTCACTTTCAACCAACTTATATCTTTGAATTTAAGGTGAGTCTCTTATACACAGCATATAATTTGTTCATGCTATTTTATCCATTCTGCCAATCTGTGCCTTTTGACTGGAGAGTTTAATCTATTTATATTTCAAGTTACTACCGATAGTGCAGGGCCTTCTTGTGCCATTTTGCCATTTAGTCCTTGTAAGTCTTATATAATTTTAATTCCTCAATTCTTTTGTTGATGCCTACTTTCACATTTATTTAATTTTTTATTGTACTATATTGAATGATGTCTAATTTCTATCTGCATATATTATTTATGTTTTCTTGTGCTTACCCTGGGGTTAAAATTTAACATCCTAAATCTATAGTGATCATTTTTTATTTGAGACCAACTTGACTTAAGAGGCATATACAAGCACTGTTCCTATACTTTTCTATCCTCCTACTTCTTTATATACTTTTTACAGATTATATCTTTGTAAAGTGTATGTCTCAAACCATAGATTTATCATTACTTTTAATGAATTTGCATTTTAGCACCTGTAGAAATTAAGAAGTGGAGTTAAATACCAAAAAATACCGTTCAGGAGTGCTGGCATCTGAAAGCAGTTCCTGGCCACATTGCAGTGCATGGTCTTCCTGCACTGGTACATGACTGAGGCTTGGAGGAGATGGACTTCACAGAGGTGGAGCACAGCATGAACAACTTGGTGTCCAAGTACCAGCGGTACTAGGATGTCATCCCTGGGAGGAGGATGAGTATGAGGAGAAGGCAGAGGAGAAGGTGGCTGGCTGATAGCAGATAAAATGTGGAAGCAGTGCGAGCTCTTTTTCCTCTCAATATGTTCTCTGGTATTCGTGTCTCATTGTGCTGTGCACTTGCTGTCTATCCTTTCTCAACATCAAGTGCTGGATGAACACAGCCATTAAAGCCCTTTCATAGGGTAGAAAAAAACCCCAGAAGGTTTATTGGTTCATCTCTGGAAGTAACACTCCCCCACATCTCTCGTGTTGGGAAATGGGAGCCTTGTTTGAACCCATTTCTTTGGGCTCTCAGTCTCCCATTTTGTTCCCTGACTTTCTGAGTCTCCTTCACTCCATGGTTGGTGGGCACAAGGTTGTTCTGAAGAGTTGGAGAATGTAGTTCTTGATCACCGGTTGTAATTTTGGTTACCCCTGGACCGTAGCTGAGCCCATCTGGGTGCAACCAGAGTTTGTCTTGGGGGTGAGATTGGCTTCTTGGGCCAGCAGGACCTGGGTGTATTTCACATGGTTCCTCTGCATGGGAAGCAGCAGTGGTGTCATCCATTCAAGTCATACAGGTTGGTGTCTACACTCAGCTCAAGCAATAATCCCATGATGTCTGTATAGCCACTGCTGCTGGCCAGGGACAGACCTCTCTCCCACTCCATGATCAGGATGTGGGGGCCACCCTCCACTCCAGAAAAAAGATGGTCTGGATCTCACCACAGTCTGAAGCCTGGATGAAGGGGGTGAACCAGCATTCGTCTGGTTTATTGGCAAGGTTATTCCCTTTCTTTAGGTGCTCCTTCAGCTTGCTTGGCTTCCCCTGGGCTGTGAGCTGGTGAATGGATGGGGTTAAGGGTGGCAGGCAGAGCTGACCCCTTGTTCTCCCACTGCATGTTGGTGAGGGTGGTAGAATGCTTCAGTGAGCTGCCTGCTGGAGGTAAGGGGCTGCCAGCATCTGCTTCAGGATTCCCAGGCTCCGGGGTACAAGGGAAGAGGTTGAGGATCAAGGGCCTCAGCTTGCCCCATCCTGATCGCCATGGCCATCCAGGTCCCCCGGCTCTGAGGCCAGGGGCTGCTGGTCAAGCTGAAGGCTTCCATGGGTTGGGTGGGCTCCTTGGGTGAAGCTCCTCACAGGCCACCTCAGTTCCCTGTGCCTCAAGCCAGGCACTTTTTTTCTCATTCTTCCTCCATGAGTCAGCTATCAGTGATGTTCCATTTGCCAAGATTACTCAAAATTTCTGATCCACCGAGGACACTATTACATGTTTTGCAGCTCTGTTGTAAATTTCTTTTTAATTTTTAATTTTTCTTGTTATTTCAATGGACTTGAAGAAGAATGGATGGGCACGTCTGTGTTCATTCTGTTAAATTCTCTTCCCATTCTATTTTGTGCTTGTCTTTTTCCCCTCATAGATCTGTAAAATGTGGAAAGCTGTTTTACAATCCTTCACAGCAATCCAATATTTGTTTTATACCATTTGATGCTTTTTTATGAAGCATAAAATTTCATGGCTATTATAAAGTTTATGTGGATTTTCCTTTTATGAATTTATAATGGCCCTCTTTTACATGGAAAGCTTTTTACTTTATATGATATTTTGTTTTAAATCAAAGGAGCCATACTTCTCTTTCTTATTTCATTTATCTAATAAACCTTTGCTTATCCTTTAAAAATTTTCTTGTCAATATTGTTTCTTTAAGCTTAAGCAGCATGCCTAGTTTTACAAAAAAACTTCTAATGGGGAGTTCAAATAATTTAAATTTATTATTATAATCTATATTTGGCTTGGCTTCTGTCATCTTCTTTTACACTTCTATATTTTGTGCTTCCTATTGTTTTTTTGATTCATATCTTTCACTCTGTAAATTATCCTTTATTAGATTTTGCCTTTTCCAATATTCTAAAAGATAAACATCCTTCTTAAAATTTTTATCATTTGGTTTTCAGAAAATGATATGTAATCTATATTAATCATTTTTGGTTTTAGTCTGAGTTCTTATTTGCAAACAACAGAAACTGACTCTGTCTTTATTAGAAAAAAAAGTAAAAAGAAATTTATTTTTGAAGGTGTATTAGTCAAAGGGGTGCTGATGGAAAATACCAGAAATTGTTGGCTTTTATAAAGGGTATTTATTTGGGGTAGACGCTTACAGTTACCAGGCCATAAAGCATAAGTTACTTCCCTCACCAAAGTCTGTTGCCACATTTTGGAGGAAGATGACTGCCAACGTCTGTAAGGAGTTCAGGCTTCCTCTTCTTCTTAGGACTCTGTGGCCCTAGTTTCTTCCAATATCAGCTGTAGGCTGGGATAAGTCTCATCTCTCTCCTGGGGCTAGTTTTTCTCTGGGCTCAGCTGCTCTGCTTTCACCACAAGAACAAGTATAAACCATCAGGCTATTGGCTCATCTCTCTTTCTGGGACCCCTGCTGTGCTGTGCCTAATGGAGCCTTCTCTCTTTCCTCACCTATCTGCTTCTCTGTGTATTTACTTCCTGGGGCTCCAGCATTAAAAACTCCCCTAAATCCTCTGCCTTTTCATTTTCTCTGTGAGTCTCCATCTACCACAGGGGCAGGGACTCAACATCCTACTGACATGGCCCAATCAAAGCCTTAATCATAATTTAAGCAAGCAACAAGTGAAACCTCTGAAGTTAATACCATTTAATATGCCCAGAGAAACAGACCAGTTTACAAGCATCATCCAATATCTATTTTTGGAATTCATAAATAATGCCAAACTGCTACAGAAGGGTAAAGAGGTCTTCGTGGAATTAATAGGAAGAATTGTACACAGGGAGAAGCCTTGGGCAGCTGTCTCAGAGGCAGGCCACAACCCAAGACCAGCTGCTCGCTAGATGCTCTGCTGCCACCACAGGCTCTGTGTCCACTGGGCATGCCACCTGACCTGCTGCACCTTTGGGCACAGGACTTTTCAGCTGCATCTGCTTCTGGGTATCATTTGCTCACATTAACATCTCAAGCAGGAGCATCCAATAGTCAAACTTAAGTCTCCAGTCTATCTCAGAGCTCCAGATATTTGAGAAGGCAAGTTTGTGTCCTTTTCTGATTCTGCAGTGTGGCAAGGTCCTACTTGCACTGTTTCCCAAGTCCCAGATCTCTACACAATATTCCTTCCTCCTCTAGTTTTAATATAATGTCTTCTCAAAAGTTTGTGAGCAATGACTAAACTAAAAAGTTAATAATCACTCATAAATGCAACATACAATCGACGGGTAAAGGGAGAGCAGGGGAAAGGGAAGCTGGTGAGAACTTTTTTGTAGGAAGGAAGGAAATATGGACAGAAGTTTCCCTCTTGTTTCTTTAATTGGGCACATGGCTGTAAACCTGCCTTGTCAATAAAAAAACTTCTGTAATGATAAAAATGTTCTAAACTTGCATTGTTCATTACAGAAGTCACTAGCTATACATGACTAAAGAACAATGGAGGAGCTAAATTTTTTAATTTATGAAATTTTAATTAATTTAAATCTAGATTTAAAAGCCACACAGGCTGGTGTCTACCCTAGTAGACAGCACAGCTGCAAATAGAATAGCTTCACTCACCATGACTTTTGAATGTTATTCCCTTTTCTTTCAAACATATTTCCTTGAATTAAGCCCTTTCCTAGCCCAGTTCTTTGTCCAATTTCTAGGTAACCCTGAAACCTGGCTCGTCCTGCCTGTGTGTGGCTTCAGTAATCATCCACTTAATACTGGGCATTGTTTGTGTCGAAAGGGGCCCAACCACATTCCTTCTCTGTCCTTACTGAGAAAGATCAACTTTGTTTCTGTTTTATAATTAGTCTCAATTACTAGTCAATACTTACAATTTTGTTTAAAATCTATTCATCTAGTGGCATAAAGAGCACAAATATCCTGGTGGCAATTCAATGGGATGGTTATGTCCTTCCTTGGGACAGAATTTCAAAACTAGTGAATAACAGAGTTATGAGAATACATAGAATTTTTGCAAGTGAATTATTAGGTTTAATTCTTAGTGGTATCACACCTGCTTCCACCCATTGGCACATGGATCCACAGCCTAGTTGTACAAGAAACAGAGCATCCTGGCATCCTGCAGGGCTGCCTGTCTAACCTGGTAAGTTTTCATCTCTCTACTAGAGTGACTCAATTTTCCATAACCCATTACGATGTTCTGTAGGCCTGGTTGTTTTTGGATGTTGAGATTCTTGATAAACCAGTAGTTGTTGTTTTCTTTTTTCCTTCTCTGTAAAGTGAGTTCCTTGGCCAAAAACAAACTTCACTGGGACACAACGCCAGTATATACAGTGTTCAGTAATGGTGGTACTCAAAGAAGCAGAGTTAAAGAGGAAAGGAAAGACAAATCCAGAATAAGTGAGAATTGCTACCTTTACCAGGAAGGTTTACCCTCTTCTAGATAGCAGGCCGGTCCCCCTAGTGTATAGTATTAAATCAGGGCCTCAGGGCTCACCTCTTAACAGGAAAATTGGGTACTCAGCAGTGGTGGTAGCTTTATAATGGGAAGTCAATATTGATAAGTCCATGCATAAAACCTCCATACATGCTGCCCCAAACTACAGATGTGGTAGCTGGGGCAAGAGGTTGGTTGACATTAGAGACAGTCATTTTTGTCCACTTGAATTTTAAAAGCTTCCTTGACAGTGGGAATTCATGTTGGATATAGATATTCTTTTATTCTGAGCTCCGAGAGTCCTCTGAAATAGTTGAAATTAGAGTTAACACTTAACCTGCTTAAGTTTAATATCCCAACACATCTTACTTACCATGGTCTTCCATTTGACCTTGCTTCCTGATATTACCTCTGTGCCTCTGTCTTTTAAGTGACCCAGTGTCATCTTTGCCAGCCTAAGATCTTCTAATCATCTTTAATTGAAGCCAATTTCTGCTGCATCATCTTCTACCAGTTTCCCCCTGCCCTGTAAAGGACTCCTCTCAAATGCTTCTCAAAGATGCTTGCCTCCCCACTGCTCATGAATTTCTCAGGGTCTTTGTGAAGGGCGCGTCTTCTGGGTCCTCACAGGAGATGGAATGATGTAGCGGGTGAGCAGGCTGTGGAGATAAAGCCTGGCCACATACTACTCTTTAAAGTCTTTGTGTTTCTTCAACTTTATAATGAAGAATTTCAGGAACCTCAAATTCAATTGGTGAGTGCCACCTGTGAGTCTAGATTTTAGTTGACCAACTAGCAAATAATTAGTACCATTTCAGATGCTCAGGCTGTTACAAAGGCTACATAATGTCAGTTAATACATCTCTGTTAAAAGATATAACTTTGTCTAAAGCTTATTCTTCCCTCATTGCCCAAATACTGTCTGAATCCATTCCTTTATATAGTCCCCAGATTTTTGCCAATTTAAATAGGCAAAGTTCTGCTCTGTGTGTGTGTGTGTTATGTCGGTAAGCACATTGTGCCTGAGCTTGCTTACGCATGATTCTTATTAAAGGTTTAGGGACCTTAAGGCAAAGGAAAATGCATGATATATGTAGAACTGTAACAAACGAGGGCATAAGGGCTCTTTTGCCTGGCAAGGAAGACTTAGTGGAAGTGGAAGTTTCAGGATATAGAGTTCTCTAAACATTTTCATACATTCCAATTCCAGTTCTTGAGATTCTATGCTTTCTTTTTTTTTTTTTTTTTTTAAAGATTTATGTATTTATTTAATTCCCCCCTTCCCCCGGTTGTCTGTTCTCTGTGTCTATTTTGCTGAGTCTTGTTTCTTTGTCCGCTTCTGTTGTCGTCAGCGGCATGGGAAGTGTGGGCGGCGCCATTCCTGGGCAGGCTGCACTTTCTTTCACGCTGGGCGGCTCTCCTTATGGGCGCACTCCTTGCGCATGGGGCTCCCCTACGCGGGGGACACCCCTGCGTGGCGCGGCACTCCTTGGGCGCATCAGCACTGCACATGGGCCAGCTCCACATGGGTCAAGGAGGCCCGGGATTTGAACCGCGGACCTCCCATGTGGTAGACGGACGCCCTAACCACTGGGCCAAGTCCGCTTCCCTCTATGCTTTCTTGATCTATGTTTTAGTTCGCACAAGAAAGAGCTAGAGATATCATGAATTCTATGATGCTCTGTGTTAACAGTTTCAGTAAAAAACTCTTTTGTTTTTTACTACCTCAGTATTAACATCCATAGGAAATAAGAGATTCTTTCAACACAGTCATGAAATATTTCTAAATTTGATTTAGGGACTTAATCCAGGAAATTAAAGATTGCCATTCTCTTTCTTTAACCTGTCCAGTGCTGCTAGAAACCATTTTAAACTGTCCCTTCTTCACTGCATTTGTTTCTTCAGATTCCAAGTTCTGGGTAGGAGCAAATGGGTTGACTTCGGGCTGCATGGGCTGCAAGTCCACATTATAGCTGCCATATGTTAGATCCAACAACTCGCCTTAAGACCTTCTGTAGTGGACGATAAAGCCTATGGATTTCCTAAGCACAGGAAAATGGTTCAAATGCTGGGCAACCCATAAAACTCCACTACCTTTATTTATGAAAGTTAGAAACAAGCAATATCTCTATAGTCTCCCCTATGAAGAGTGAGGAACACAAATTATTGTTTACTTTGTCTTCTCATTTCCTAAAACAAGGTTTAAATAAAAACTGTTACTGATGAATTATTTTAAAAGTGTTACTCTTTAAATGACATATTTGGATACTTGTTATAAATTTTAAAACAAATTTCAGTGTGTGTTTCAATGGTTTCAGAGCATTCAACAATTGTTTCATTACACAACTTCTCATTTCCAAGGCTGTACATTTAATTAATCTTGCAGTCAACAAGAATAGGTTTTCAAACAATTGTCAAGAAGTGTACTGTTCCAACTTTAATGTTTTGAAAGATATCAACCCTACAAAAATGCTGAAATTCCTACTACAAATGAATACCAGATACTTAAATATCTTTCATCTAGATTCATCAGTTGTTAACGTTTCACTACATTTGTATTATTTCTCTCTATGTGAATATAGACATTTGTATTATTTCTCTCTATGTGAACATACACACATGTATATAGTTTGCTGAACCATTTGAAAGTAAAATATAGTCATCATGATACTTTACCCTCCAGTACTTCAGTATATATCCCCTAATAAAGGATTCTTCTACACAATATAAAATTACCACATTAGGTGCAATAGTTTTTTGAGTCTTTGTATATTATTCTGTTTGTGCTTGATAGATTTTTTACATGGGCTAAACAGTGTTTCATAGTTTGAGGAAATTCTTTGCCATTAGCTGTTCAAATATGGCTTTTACCCCATTTGCTCTCATTTTTTCCTGGATCTCCACTTATATGGTTATTGGACCTTCTCCCTGAGTCCCCACTTGTCTCTAAATGTCCTATCCTATGTTTTCCATTCTTTTACTTTTCTCTCTGCTTTAGTTTGGTAATTTTCTTTTGACTTTTTTCCAGTTGATGGATCTTACATTACGCTGTATCTAATGTAATATAGAATCCAATTTTCTCTTAGATTTAGATATTATGTTTTCTTAATTCTAGAATTTCCATTTGATCCTTTTTTTTTAGTTTTTAATATATTGATGAAATTATCTGTCTTTTTGCCTATTTTCCCCCTTTTTCCCTCTAGTTTCTTGACCATGTTAACCACAGTTATTTAAAGTTCTTGATAGCTAACACTAAATTTGGGATCACCTACGGCTATGTTTCTATTGGTTATTCTTGTAAACGAATATTTGAATTAATGCCAGACATTGTTTTAAAAAACTTAAAGAGACTCCAAATGATATATTTTTGTGTAAAAGACTCACCTTTACCTCCTCTGTCAGAGTTTTGTAGACAAGTTCCTTATGAATTCAATAAGGAACTGTGGCACAGATAGAAGTTGAGTTATTGCTGTCTCACTCATGGCCCTCCAGATTTTTGTCTGGGAGTCTTTTGTGTTTTGGGGGGGCACTTTTTTGCAGAGCTCAAATACCAGTCTTCGTGTTGTAAGACTGACAGTGGTTCTGCTTTGCTTTACAGAGGCTTTCCACTTAGGTTTTGTTCTCATGCTGCATGTTGTACTTCATGGCTTCCAAGTCTCTATCAAAAGCTCATCTGATTTCTCTCTTCCCCTATAGCAGCGCTCCCCAGGCTTTGTCCTGGGCTACGCACTACACTCCCAGCCTCTTGCCCATATTCAAATTCATTAAATGCCCCATGGTAAAAACAGCTTCAGAAGCCAGTTCTCCTCTCTCTCCTTCCCCTTCTGAAGTATTATTTCATTTAGTCTTTGTTTTCTCAGTAGCTCTTCTGCTTTCAAAAAGATAATTTATCTATTTCACCTGGCATGTATAATTCTAGACAGGAGCACTGGTCTGTGGCCAAGCATTGCATTCTACCTGGAAGTGAGAGAGTCCTTACATAGCATATATTTTAGAATATCTTCCTATTTGTGCATGAATTACAATTTAGCTGATTTCAGAATTTGGGGCACATAATATTTTCCTTAAAACTGTATATGTAATATAATTCCATTGTCCTTTTGGCCTCTAGAGTTTGATGAAAGTCTAATTTTAACTCCTTATGTAAGTAAATTGACTTTTAAACAAAATCTCTGGATGTTTAAGGGATTTAAAAAAATTTATCTATCTTAATGTAAACAATTTTTTTTAAAGATGTGTCTTTACATGGGTCCCTTTCCAGCAATTCTGAGCAGTTCACACTAAGCTCTCTTGATAAATTAGAGAGGTATCTTTCAGTGAAGTTTTAAATTTGTGCTCATTCCTAATTATTTAAGTCTTCCTAAAAATGATTGCAATTTTTAGGTTCAATCTCTGTTTCATTTATTTTCAGCTATCATATTCTCCATCAACTTTTTTTTTTATCACTTTGTACTTTTATACTGCATTCTGAGAAATTTAAATTTATCCAATTATTTTTTTCTGCTTGACTAGATTTTTCCAAGTTTAATCTTCTGCTTCATAAAGTCAAATTACATTTAAATCTTAATATTGTGATTTTTATATTCCTTAAAATCATTCTACCCAATGTTACTTTCTCTCTTTTTTACTCCAAATAGTCTTTTATTCTTTGTTTTCTTTATCTTGACTTTCTGCTTCAGTTTTGCAGAAATCTTGCATTCTAATAAGTATGATTAAGTGGTATTGAAAAGTTTCTTCTCTTTCCTTTTTTTTTTTAAAAGATTTGTTTATTTATTTCTCTCCCCTTCCCCACCCCCCACCCCGGTTGTCTGTTCTCTGTGCCTATTTGCTGCGTCTTCTTTGTCCGCTTCTGTTGTTGTCAGCGGCACGGGAATCTGTGTTTCTTTTTGCGTCATCTTGTTGTGTCAGCTCTCCGTGTGTGGGGCACCATTCCTGGGCAGGCTGCACTTTCTTTCGCGCTGGACGGTTCTCCTTATGGGGTGCACTCCTTGCGCGTGGGGGTCCCCTACATGGGGGACACCCCTGCGTGGCAGGGCACTCCTTGTGGGCATCAGCACTGCATGTGGGCCAGCTGCACATGGGTCAAGGAGGCCCGGGGTTTGAACCACAGACCTCATGTGGTAGACGGATGCCCTAACTGCTGGGCCAAGTCCGCTTCCCCTTCTCTTTCCTTTTATTTCTTATAAATATTTAAGGTTATTTTTCCTTTTGCCTTCAATAATGTATTTTAAAAAATCAACTTTACTTATACATAATTGACATCTACTAAGGTACACTCATATTAAAAGAAGAGTTCAATGAGTTTTGTCAGTTGTATTCACTTGTGTCTTCTCCAACAAAATGAAAAGACAGGATAATTTCATTTTTTTAAAAGTTTACTTGTACTCCTTAGTGGTCAATTCTCCCAACTTTTGCCTCACACAACTACTGAACGGATTACTGTCACTATGGATTAGTTTTGACTGTTCAAAAATGTCATGAAAATTGAATTATCCTTCAAAAGTGCTTTTCCTCCTGTTTCTTTTGCTCAGCTTAACATTTTAAAAACTCATCTGTGTTGTTACACACAGTAGTTTGCTTTTTTCATCATCCAATAGTGTTCTATTGTATGGATAAAATACAATTTGTCTATTCATTTTCCTGTTGGTGGATGCTTGAGTTTCCAGGTTGTAGCCATTCTGAATGAAACACTTATGAACATTCATAAATTATCCACCTTTTGTTCATGTTTATCTTTAATTATTTATTTGTATTTATAATAGCTGCTATAAAATCCTTGCCTGAAAATTCAATCTTTTCTGTCTTGTCTTTGCCTCTTTCTATTAACTGATTTTTCTCATGGGTGTGGGTTAACTTTTCCTGCATTTTTGTCTGGGGAATAATTTTATTTTGGATCCTGGACATGTTAAGAGGCTGGATCTTTTTCCCTTCCTTTAAAGATTTTGGAATTTTTCCAGGTCAGGAGGTTAATTTGACTTATGGATCATCTTCATACTTTTGAGATTTTTTTTTGAGATTTTTTTTTAAAGAGTGGATCCAGAGTAACATTTTCTCTAGGCTATTATAGTCTTACTCGTAAAGTATCATCTTCTGGGGTCTCTGTGCCCTTGAAGTCCAGTGATGTGTCCTCAATCTAAGTTGTTAGAGCTCAAATACCTTCTGTACAATACTAGGTGATTTTTTTTTAATGAAAAATTTTTATTGTCTTTTTTTAAAAAGATACCTAGATTACACAAAATGTTACATTAAAAAATACAATATGTTCCCATATGCCCCACTTCCCATATCCCCCACTCCTCCCACATCAACAACCTCTTTCATCACTGTGGTACATTCATTGCATTTGATGAATACATTTTGGAGCATTGCTACACAGCATGGATTATAGTTCACATTATAGTTTACACTCTTTCCCAGTCCATTCAGTGGATTATGGCAGGATATTTAATGTCCTGCATCTGTCCCTGTGGTATCATTCAGGACAACTCCAAATCCTGAAAGTGCCCCCATATCACACCTCTTCTTCCCTCTCCCTGTCCTCAGAAACTCCTGTGGCCACTGTCTCCACGTCAATGATATACTTTCTTCCATCACATCGTTCTATAGTAGAATACCAATAAGCCCACCCTAATCCATATTTTATTCTTTCATCCTGTGGACCCTGGGATGGCGATGTCCACCTCTAAATTGAGAGGGCCTTAGATTCCACATGACTGATGGATGCGGGGGAGGTGAGGATGGTCAATCACCACCCTAGGGAACTGAGAGCGTCTACAACTGCAAGCAAGAGAATACTAAGTGATTTCCCAGTAGGTGTTTTGCCTGGTAGCTCCTTCTCTGTGTTGCCCTTCTCTTGGGTACTCTAAGCTACAAATATCAGCTCACTGAGGTAGGTGATCTCTATCTCCTCAACTCAGAAAGACTGCTGATCTTTACTTTGCTTTCCTCCATCTGTTCCAGGGTCCAATAAGTGTGTTCAGACAGAAAGCAGGGGCAATAATAGGACTCACTGTTTTCCTTACCTCAGAGAACACAGTCCTGTGCTACCTACTGTTCAATGTCTGAAAACAGTTGTTAAATATAATTTATGTATTTCATATAACTTTTTTTTTTTTAGATTTCTAGATGTTTTGGCAGGAAGCCTAGTCTGATACCAGTACTTTGTCATGGCTGGGAGCAAAAGTCTTATTGCAATATTTTCAAGAGATTATTTTAAAATAAATTTTTCTGTTTAATAATCCTAAAATGAGAAGAAACATGTCCATTCCCAGTGTTTTCAATGAGTCCAGGTGAACTCTTTGTGATTTGATGTGGATTGAATTTTGTACCCCAATTTGGACATCTTCTTGGTCTTAGTCCCCATTCTTGTGGGTGTGGACTCATTGTAAATGGGATCTCTTAAAGATGTTACCTCAGTTAAGGTGTGGCCCAACTGGATCAGGTTGGGAGTTAATTCTAATAACTAGAGCATTTATGAGCAGAATAAATGTTAGATGGAGAGAGAAGCCATTGGGAACATCCAGAAGCTGAAAGGCTTGGCAAAGAAAGGAAAATACACTGCTATATGCATTGCCATGAGACAGAAAAGCCAAATAACCTGAAAGAATGCTGGCCAGTTAGAAGACACTGTAGCAGTTTGATATGGTTTATGAATTTCAAAAATTGAGATTGGATTATGTTTGTAAACTGGTCTGTACCTGGGAATGATTAAATTATGATTAGTGCTTTGATTGGGCCACATCAGTAGGGTGTTGAGTCCCACCCCTTGGTGAGTGGGGACTCACAGATACAAGACCTGGCAAAGACAGAGTTGGAGATTTTGATGTTGGAGTTTTTGATGTTGGAGTTTTGAAGTTGGAGTTTTGATGCTATAGTCTTAAGCTGGAGCCCCAGGAAGTAAGGACATAGAAGAGCTTGGTTGTGAGGAAAGAGAAGCAAGCACTGGGAAAAGAGGAACCCAGGAAGCCTGAACCCTGGCAGACATTGACAGCCATCTTGATCCAACACGTGGAAACAGACTTTGAGGGAAGTAATTTATGCTTTATAGCCTATAAGTTTCTACCCCAAATAAATACCCTTTATAAAAGACAGCAGATTTCTGGTATTTTGCATCAGCACCCCTTTGGCTGACTAATACAGATACCACCCATGGTAGGAAGAAAGTCTTCTAGGCCCTGAAACTGTAAGCCTATAAATTTCTTTTGTTAAGAAAGAAATTGTTTGTATGTTACCTGTTTAGCAGCTACCAAACTATAACAGGTTTTGGTATTAGAAGTAGAGTGCTATGACAAATACCTTAAAATACAGAAACATCTTTGGAATCGGGTAGTGGATAAAAACTGGAAGAATGGTGAGGTGCCAGATAGAAAAAGCCTAGATTGCTTTAAGAAGACTGTCAGTAGAAATGTGGAGATTAAAGGTACTTCTGATGGGGACTTATTAATAGAAGAAAATGATGAATGTGTTACGGAAATTGGAGAAAGGTGATCCTAGTAATAAAGTGGCAGAGACCTCAGTGAAATTGAGTTCTGATATGGGATGGAAGGCAGAACTTGAAAGTGATGAACTTGTTTATTTAGCTGGGGAGATTTCCAAGTTAAGTGTGGAAGGTACAGTGTGGTTTCCCCTTGCACGTTATAATAAAATGAGAGAGGAAAGAGATTAAATGAGAACTGAACTGTTAAAGCACAAGGAAACCAGCAAATGATAATTTGGAAAATTCTGAGTGTATCCAAATGTGCTCTGGGCCAGAAGCAGCTCCATCAGGGAAGTCCCTGTACTTATAGTATGTGAGTCCCCAGAGGATAGGGCTCCATGTGAGAGTTAAACTGAATAACTTTTGATGAAGAGGGTGTGGCTGAATATGGATCCAGTCCACCATTTCAGTGGAAGTCTGAATTGGAAATGTAGTCATTGAGGAAGAATCTGTGCAAAGACGCATTGTTGTCTGGAAAACTTAGAAGAGCATGCACATTTGGCAAGATTTGTGTGAAATTTATATGGCTAGAACCAGTGCCAACCTGAAAGGGACAGAGAAGGGATGAACTGAAGGAAGAAAGATTTCAAGGGCAGAAGTAAAGGTCTTTTCAGGCCAAGACAGCAGGCCTACCCAAGTGTGTGGACAAGGCAGTTATGTCCTTCTGCTTAGAGGAGAAGGACATCTGCCCCAGAGTTTGGAGGAATGGGCCTTGTGCTTTGTAGTTCTGGGAGAGTGCTGCCACCCCAGTGCTCAGAAAGGGCAGGGCCTGCACCCCAGTGTCTGGGGAGAGAAGGATACTGTGAAAGTGCTTGGAAGGGGTTGGGCTGCTGCTCCTTTATGCAGGAGGACAAAACATCAATCCATAGATGACTCACAGAACTTGAAATCTAATGGAGTTTTCCCTGCTGGGTTTTAGACTTTTTTGGGACCTGGACCCCTGTTTTCCTTCCAGTTTCTCTCTTCTGGTATGGAATGCTTATCCTATGCCTGTCCCTCCATTGTACATAGGAAGCCGATAAATTGTTTTCTAGGACCACAGACTGGAATTTTTTCTAGTACAGACCACAACCCTGATAAGGCTTTGTACTTAACATTGGTACCAAAATGACTGAAGGCTTTTGGGATGTTGTGCTGGAATGGATGTATTTTACATATGGGAAGAACATGACTCTTGGGGGTCCAGTGGGTGGACTGTGTGTATTGAATTGTGTATCTCAGTTTGGACGTGTTCTTGGTCTCGGTCCACATTCTGATGGTCTGATTTCTTGAAGACATTACCTCAGTTTGGGTGTGGCCCAACAGGACCAGGTGGGGCATTAGTCTGGGTTACTTGGGTTCTTTATAAGTAGAATGGAAGTTATATGGAGAAATGAGCCACAAGAACAGTCAGAGGCTGGAACTTGGAAGAGAAAGGTAAAGACACCACTGTGTGCATTGCTATTCAATGGAAACGCCAAGGAAAACCAAAGATTTCTGGCCAACCAGAGAATACTGTCTCTTGGAGGAGACAAGCCTTCCAGCTTCTAAACCATGAGCCAATAAATTCCTGTTGTTAATCCAACCTGTTGTATGGTATTTGTTTTGGAAGCTAGGAAATTAAAACATCATGGCACCTCTCTCTGTCCATTTGGGAGGTGGTTGAAATCTCTTCTCACATATATAGCTAGAAAGCAAATTGTTGTTCACTGCTTCTAAATGCACACTCAGTGATTACTTATCTTTTGGATAATGCTGCTACATGGACTATTCCAAACCACAGGCTCCAGATCTCTGGCACGGAGTAAATCTGGCATGAAACACCATGGCACTCAGTATATTCTGATAATCAGTGATCTTCTTTTTTTTTTATCCAGGAGGGAAATTTTCATTGATCTTCTTTGAGAGCTATGAACTAAGACTCTCCCATTCTCTTTCTCAATAGTGCAGTCTGATACTGCTTCAGCAAATTTGGCACCTTAAGAGTAGGTAGAAGAACAGTAGCAACGATAGATAGGAAATTGGATCCTAATTTAATTTATACAGACATATATTTATTGAAGACCTGTGTTAGTCAGCCAAAGGGGTACTGACGCAAAATACTAGAAATCTGTTGGTTTTTATAAAGGATATTTATTTGGGATAGAAGCTTACCGTTACAAGGCCCTAAAGAGTCCAACTCAAGGTACGATAGAGGTATTTTTTCACCCAAAGTCTGTTGCCACATGTTGTTGCAAGATGGCCAGCAATATCTGTGAAGGCTCAGCTTTCCTCTTTCCTTTTAAGGCTCCATGGGCCCAGCTTCTTCCAGTCTCAGCTGTAGGCCAGAGGGCTCATTTCTTTCTGGACTTGGCTGCTCTCTTCTCTTCACAAGGTTAGCTGTAAACTATCAGGTGAATGGCTCATCTCTTTTCCATTCTATAGAGTTCCCTTGCTCTTTTCTCACATACCTGCTTCTATGTTCTCCTTGAGTGACTGTCTTCTATTTAGGCCACCAAGGGGGTGAGGACTCAACCCTGCACACCCTCATGACATTGTCAAATCAAAGCCCTAATCTTGATTTAATCTGTAAAACCTTTGAATTCAAATCAATCAACGGGTACCATGCCTAGAGGAACAGACCAGTTTACAAACATAATCAGTATCTCTTTTTGGAATTCATAAATAATATCAAACTGCCACAGCACCTATTATATATCAGACACTTCTCTAGGAGCTAGGGATACAAAATTTCTGAAACTTATATTTTAGCAAATTAAATTATACTCGTGAATCAAAATAACCTCAAAAGGTATACTGCCTTTATATTTTGAAGTTACAGAGTAGTCTTTATCCATCTTAATTTTTTAAAGCAATTTGAGTTAAGTTTATGTTACTGTACAGCAGAAGCATCCTAATACAGAGCATTTGATTGGGATACATGTCCACATTGAAGTTTACCTCTGCCAATTCCCCATCTGCCTTCTAACCAAATTCTTGCCTTGTTACTTTAATATAGAGTGTGCAGTATCTGACTAGACTGATAACAATGGCAGCTAAAATTTATTGAACCCTTACTACTTAGGTACTTTCTAAGCATTGCGCATGTATTTGGTTCTCAAAATAACCCAACAAATTACTACTATTTTCTCCCATTTACAGATCAGGAAACTGTAAACTTTCCTAAAGTCACATCATCAGTATGTGTGGAGTCAAGATTTGAACCAATGCAGTCTGATTCCAAAGTCTGAGCTAGTAGCCATGACTTTATCCCACTAAACACTTTTTAAAAATAATTTTGTGACCGTATTTTTGTACAATTAAATATCCTCTTACAACATTATTATTAATTGCTCCAACATACTCAGTTATATAGATACCATGCTCTATTTAACCAACATCCCCTTTTTTGGGCATTTATGTAATTTCTAATTGTTCATTTGAATAATAACACTGCCATGTGCATTCCATGTGTACATTCTCTCTCTCTAAATATATATATACACATATACATATATATATTAATTTTTCTAATTATTTCTTCAGGAAAGTTCTTGGCAGAAATTCTGAAGCCAATGACCAGTGTATTTTGAGATTTTGATGAAAACTGAAAAATTGGATCCAAAAATATGTATTAATTTATACTTCTACCAAAAGTGTCTCTTCATCCATCTTACAAAATTTGGGAAGCATTAACATTTAAACCAGAAACTCCTTCATTAACTTCTAGTACAAATTTTTCTCTTCCTGATCACTTTATTTCTCTAGGTGATCTGTCCTTATTTTTTCATTTGACAGGGCCTTTAATGAGTAAGGTAATTACCTAGATAATTGTGACTGAAAATGCTATTAAAGAGTAAAGATTTGTTTGATGTCTGACTCTCTTAATTTGACAACTTACTTAGATCTCATTAACTAGTTTCCTGTTGTCTTTCTGTTTTTAAGCTTCGATATCAAGGTGAAGTTTAAACTCATGTTTATAAAGAAAACAGTTTACTAAGTCCGATCTAGTTTATATTATTATTTAGGAAAATTGTATGGTTTAAGTTAAGAGATTATCACTAGAACTCATTCTGTTTTCACAGATATATTGCCATATATGGATTTTCCTTTCCTACCACGAGCAGAATTGGCTCCATTTACAGTTATAAAACCCAATATCTCCTATCACAACGTTGGTTCTTACTTAAATTAACATTGGTTTGTGCTTTCCCCAAACATTTTATGGACTATTTAAACAGTATTTTGGTCCCTATCTTTAGCTGTTAGAAAGCGAGTTTTACAGTGAAGTAGAACCAGCAGTAATGACAGTAGCTATAAAGGGAATATTGATTTTGCCTTTTCCCTCCACGTCTTTTTAGATTGTTGTCTTTACACTTCTGCTATCTCTTCTCCCTCCTTTTGCAAGCTTCTCTTTCTTGCTCTAGGCCTCTCACTATTTTGAAACATCAAAAGGAACATCACAGACTTTTATCATGTGCTTTTCAGATCTAACTACCTTGACGACACCGCAGGGCTTGCCCTCACACCAGGCTTATGAGTTTAGTTCAGCAGTGCCCTCCGTTTATATGAAATGATCATAATATTTTGGCCCTGCTCGAATCTTAGAAGATGGTTATTGAATGATGTTAGATTCATCTTTGGAGTCAGAAGATCTCAGAAAGCATCTTTTGCTGGGACATTTTATTCTACCTCTTGTTTTTAAAAAAGATTTATTTTTATTTATTTCTTCCCCCGCCCCCCATTCCCCCTGTTGTCTGCTCTCTGTGTCCATTCACTGTGTGTTCTTCGGTGTCTGCTTGTATTCTCATTAGGTGGCTCTGGGAACCAATCCTGGGAGCCTCCAGAGTGGGAGAGAGGCCATTACTCTCTTGTGCCACTTCAGCTCCCCTGTCCTGCTATGTCTTCTTATTTTCTCTCCTCTGGGTCTCTTGTTGCGTCATCTTGCTGCATCAGCTCTCAGCATTGGCCGGCACTCTTGTGTGGGGTGGCATTCCCACACAGGGCAGCTCTCCTGCATGGGACTGCATTCCCACATGGGCCTGCACTCCATGTGAGTCAACTTGCCCTCACCAGGAGGCCCTGGGCATCGAACCCTGGGCCTCCTATATGGTAGATGGGAGCCCAGTTGGTTGAGCCACATCCATTTCCCCTTATTCGACCTCTTGAAAATGTTCTGGACAAACAAATTCAGTTTTATGGGTATGTAATGCCTAGTGATGTAGACCATACCGGAAAAAATGGAAATGATCTAGTCCATTGCTCTTTTTTGCTATAAATTTGTGTCACAGATTATTTCTTAAAACTAAAAGAAGCAAAGTAGTAGTTAAAATATTCCTGTTGTATTCCAAATTACTTCTTTTAAAATTGGGATATTTTTATCAAATATCTAGCTTTAGGAGGTCTTGCTTATATCCTAGTCATCTATCATTTACTACTGTATGCATTTAAGGCTTTAAAAATTTTTTTAAATATATTGTAAGAATTTAACTTAAAAAAATCCTAATTCTAAACTAGTCAAGTCCTGGTATCTTCACAAGTTCTAAATTAAAAATCAAGAGATCTATGTTTTTGAACTCTTCCCACAAGAGTATTGTCAGGTGAGGGTATTGACTTACTTGCCTTAGAAAGATGAAAAGTTTTTCTGCTTTACTTTTGTGGTTTATGCTTTCATATCATCAGAGTTGTGAAAGGAGTCCACAGGCTACTCTCACTTCTAACACCAACTGGAAGTTCAGGGTCTCCAAGACCATCCACACTTCTGACATGTATTTCAAGTTCAGTGGTCCCAAGACCACCCTCAGGGTCAACAACTTGCTAGAAAGGCTTCAGAACTCACAGAAGCTGTTGTACTTATGGCTATGGTTTATTACAGAGAAAATAAAGAGATTAAAGTCAGCCAAGGGAAGAGACACATGGGGCAGAATCCAGATTTCCAAACACAGAGCTTCTAGTTTTCCTATCCCAATGGACTCAAAGAAGTGTTCACTCATCTGGTAATGATGTGTGACAATCTACAAGTGGTATTGCTAACCAGGTAAGCTCATCTGAGTCTTGTCTAGTGTTTATATTAGGGTTCAGTTATGTAGACATGATGGGTTTTCTTTGTAGCCAACCTCAATCTCCAGCCCCTCTAGAGATTGAGCTGATACCATGTTACCAAAGTCCCTACCACAAGTCATATGGTTACACTGTCTTGTGTGCATCAAGGCTTCCAGGTAAATAAAGACATCTTATTAGGTATCACACTCCAGAGCTGTAGCGATCAGCTCACAAGAGCCAAGGGCAAAGATCAGACTTCTTTTGAGCAAAGTTACAATCTTTACTATACAATACCGAGTTCAGCAACTGACTTACAATGGCTGTGAATGAATAAGCTGGTGATATTTTCAATTTATTTAGAGTAGGCATAGTGACCTGTCATTTCAAGAAGGTTGCGGTGTTTGTGGATTTATATGTAGGTTAGGATGGGACAGTTGCTGTTTGGATTGCTCTGAGAATACTGATTAGGAAGGATTTATTCTTTGACCATTATTAGGTTGGTTGCCATCAAGTATTAAGAGCATATAATAAGCTTACATTCTCTAAAAGACCAAAAATCCTTTCTGAGAATATATGAGAAGAAATTAATTCCTTGGATGGAGAAATGTATTTGCTTAAGGGTTAAAAATAAATCAATACCTATTCTACATTCCACATCAGTAAATCTACATTTGATTACTAAAACACATCTATTATCTAATTAGGAATGAACTTTTAGAGTGTGTAGTGAAGGGACACATAGAAAAGTATCTTTCTGAAAGTGTTTATCATTAAATATCTATAATAGAGATGGTTTGTTTCTAGTATTTTCCAAGTTCTGTGAGGATTCTACATTAACTCTCTTAGAGTTGCCTCCTCCTCCCCACATCTCCCATTAGATGAGAAGGTGTGCACTGTGTCATCTCCTGCAGTCTCTCTCATCTTGATTAATCACTGCTCCATCCTTCCATTTGCTCACACCGAAAACTTTATAGACGTGTGTATTAGTTATTATTGCTGCAAAAAAGATTACCACAAATGTAGTTACTTGTAACAAGACCCATTTTTTGGCTCACAGTTCTGTAGGTCAGAATTCTTGGCACAGCATAGCTGCATTCTCTGCTCAGGGCCTCACAAACTGAAGTCAAGACTTTGGTCAACTGTGTTCTCATCGAGTCCTCTTTGGAGGACTCTTCCCGCAAAGTTTGGAGTCTTCTCTCAAGCTCATTCAGGTGACTGAAAGAATTTAGTTCTTTGCAGTTGTAGAATTGAGGTCCCCATTTTCTTGTTGGATGTTAACTGAGGTTTTCTCTCAGCTCCTGGAAGCCACCCTCAGGTTCTAGTCACACAGTTCACTCACAACTTACCAGTTTACTTCTGTGAACCAGCAGGATAATCTCTCTCCAGTCTGATGAAACTTTATGTAATGCCACATACCACTGAAATAGCTATACCATCAGCTTTGTCATTTAATGTAGCCTAACAAGGGAGGGACTATCCCATTTTCACAGGTTCCCCCACATTCAAAGGGAGGTGATTATACAGGACCTATACACCAGGGATTGGGAATCTTGGGGACTACCTATCTTAGAAGTCTGCCTATTTTATTATATTTGACATAATAAAACAATGAATTGTTTTTGTAATATAAAAAAACTGTAAATGAATAAAATTTAGAGGGAAAAAAATAAACCAAAGACTTTAGCTCTCCAAATAAGTGGGAGAAAGAAAAGACAATTTTACAGTTCAAACCATCTAAAGAGTTAGAGAAGGGAAAAAAGAGAAGAAAAAATGTACAGTTAAAAATATAAACTATGATAGAAATAAATATTAAATTACCAGTAATCACAAAGAATATTAGCTGATTAAATCTGTCAATAGGAAGATATTTTAAGTTGGATAAGAAATTGCATTTCAACTATTTGCATTTTAAAGAGTCCCTGTAATATAGTGGTATAGAAAGGATTATTCACGAATTCATTCAAACAATAATAGTGCCTGATATTACTTTTTAAGTCTTCATCAGTAAACAAATTAAAGTCTCTTTCCTCATGAAGCTTACATTATAGTGGGGGATATTGATAAAAAACAAATAAGTTATATAATATAATGATAAGGACCACTAAAAATGAAGCAGGAAAAAGGGGTAGAGAGTAGTTGGGGGGTACCTTTTGGAGAAGTAGAGTGCTAAATGGATGGAAGGAATGAGTCTTATGGGTATCTGCAAGCAGAATGAACTCAGTACCTGAGATGGAACTATGCTTGGCACCAGCTGGTAAATATGGCTAAAGCAGAGTGAACAATTGGGGAGACATGGGGGGTGTTAGAGAAAAAAACGGCACTCACTGGGACATGGAGACTGACACGATGCAGGCAGGAAGTTTATTGGGATGCTCTCCCAACAGAAGGGGTAAGATTAGACTTCAGCCTGCTCATGGAAGGTAGTAGATATGACTATTCAGTACATCAATAGGCAGGGAAACAATCTGTGGGAGGAGGTTAGAGTCCCAGAATAGCCTGTGGTTAATAAGGTGCTGTAAAGTGAATTCTTCTCGTGCATGGCCTGAGAGTAGTGGGCTAGGAGGTAGGGTATTCTTGGAATGCGGGGGTCTGGTGACCTGGAAAAGATGAGCCTGAAAGGGATGAGGTTAGGTGGTCTGAAAGGGATGAGTGTCCTTATCTGCTCCATTCCCACTGCCATAAGGCTCATTGTTGGGGGGAAATATCCTGTCCTCCACACTTAGGCATCTTGCTCAATCAATCTGAATGGAGTCACAGCCTTATGACCTGTTAATCCTTGCAAACTTGTAAGGGGAAACCTCTAACAGGGGAGATTGCATAGTGCTTTAAGTTAAAATTCAAGTATGGGGAAGTACAGTTTTGAGTACCTATTATGTACCACACTTCATACTTAATTTGGGGACTACAAAATGGACAAGACACACATGGTACCTGCCTGCTAATATCTTTTGCTGAATTGTTCTCTCCAGTGAAATGTCATTGACAGCCACAAAAATATAAAAGACAAAAAAATCAACAACTTGCTGTCATTGAAAATGGTGGGACCATTTAAACTCCCACAGGGCAGTGAGAACAGCTCATTTTATTATTTCTTTCCCTCCATATTACTTTAAAGCGATGATCTTTTGTTTATTCTTTCATGAATTAAATTTAAAATATTACATGCAGAGCTGGGCTGATTTCTTTCTGTCTTTTGGTGAGTGAATTACTACTATACTACCATACCACAACTTCTGTCTGTTTTGTGTAATGCAGCAGCAAGAGTTTGCCAAAGAGCACTTTGCATAACAAACCACATTTCATTTGTATGCAAATAACCTTTGGAAAGCATTTATTTATACCACAAAGTTTCCAAATATTTATTTCAGTTGTTGAGGGGGTACAAGTGGTAGATTGGAGGGCAGTAGAACTGGTTATTTTCCCTACCCATTTTCCATGTGTTTCACTCCATTAAATCTAGGCTTTGAAGTTTATGAAATGGTTTATTTGCCATAACTCAACTGTAAATAGGACATTCCCTCATGAGTGTTTTGAAAATGTATGACGATCTCTTCAATGCTTCGTTTGGCTGTGTAGATTGCCAACACCCACAGCTTTCAGATTTTTGCTGAATGCAATCAGGAGAAAGTCTCTTTCTATTATTGAACATTTAAAACTCATGAAGTAAAACAGATAGACCTGGAGTAGAGGTTCTATGCTAGTACGGGGAAGAGGCCCTGGGTAGCTCTCCCAATTTTGGGTGAAAACAAGTGACAGCTATGAGGACAGAGAATGTTTATGTTTGCTAGCCTAATGTTTGGTCTAGCTATCTCATTAGGTATATTCAATCTTGTTTTCAAATAAGCAAGGAAATTCAAACTTTTTATATGTGTGTTTGTGTTTATTTTATTAGAGGTAGTTTTTATAGCATGGGAGTTTTCTGATTCTTCTTATTGGTAATTGTTAGAAGGTGTTTTAGTTTGGCAAAGGGCTGCTGGTGCTAAGTACCAGAAATGTGTTGGCGTTTATCAAGGGGATTTATTTGGGGTAAAAACCCAAGTTTGCAGACCATGAAAAGTCCAACTCAAGGCACCGTAAGAGGTGCTTTCTCACTAAAGTCAGCTACTGTTGATCCTGGCATCATTGCCATACAGTGAAACAAGGTGGTTAATTTCTACAAACAATTCAGTTGGGATTCTATTTGAATTGTTTGTAGAAATTGACAATCTGATTCTGTAATTTGCAAGGGACCTATAGCCAAAACAATCCTGAAAAAGAATTACAATTCAAAATTACTACAAAGCAACAGTAATCAAGACAGTGTGGTACTGGCACAAAGATAAGCTCATTTATCAATGGAAAAGAATTGAGAGTCCAGAAATAAACCAATACTTCTGTTGTCAACTGATTTCAACAAGGGTTCCAAGACCATTCAATGAGGAAAGAGTAGACTTTCCAACAAGTGGTGGTGGGGCAATTAGTTAGGCACAAGCAAAAGCTGGGCTCTTACCTCACTCCGTATTCAAAAATTTACTCAAAGACATAAATGTAAGAGCAAAAACCATACAAAATCTTCATGACCCGATTTGGTAAAGGATTCTTAGATATGACACTGATAGCAGAAGCAATAAATGAAAATGAGATAATTTGGAGTCCATCAAAATTTAAAACTTTTGTGCTTCAAAGGACACATCAGAAAGTGAAAATATAATTCACAGAATAGAAGAAAATATTTCCAAATCATGTATCTGTTCAGGGACTTCCAATGAGAACCTATAAAGGACCCTTCCAACTCAATAATAAAAAGAGAAATACCTGAATTAAAAAATGGGCAAAGGATCTGCATAGATATTTCTCCAAGGAAGACATATAAATGGCAACTGAGCACATGAAAAGATGCTCAACATCATTAGTCATTAGGGAAATGCAAATCAAAACCACAGTGGGATACTTCACATGACTAGAATAAAAAAGTTAGATAATAGTGTTAGCAAGGACGTGGAGAAATTGTAACCCTCTTCCTCTACTGGTGGGAAAGTAAAATGATATGTCTGCTTTGTAAAAAAAGTCTGGCTGTTCCTCAAATGATTAAACAGAGCTAACATATGACCCAACAATTCTACTCTTAGGCATATATGCAGAAGAAATGAGAATACATGTCTACACAAAAACAGATGCAAGAATGTTTATGACAGTATTATGCATAATAGCTAAAATGTGGAAATGACCCAAATGCCCTTCAATGGGCAAATGGATAAGTAACATGTGGAATAATATACACTGGATTATTATTTGGTCATAAAATGGAATGAAGTACTGATATGTGCTAAAACTCAGATCAACCTTAATAACATGCTAAGTGAAAGAAGTCAGTCACAAATGTTCACATATTGTATGATTCCAGTCATATCAAAATCCAAAACAGGGTATCTAGAGATACAGAAAATAGTTTAGTAGTTGCTTGGGGCTGGAAGTAGAGTGGGGGAATAGCTAATTGTATAGTTTATTTTAGAGATGATGAAAATGCTTTAAAATTAACTGTGGGGACAGCTGCACATATCTGAAAATATACTGAAAACACACTAAATTGCACACTTTAAATGGGTGAATTGTATTGAATAATATCTCAATAAAGCTATTTTTTACATTTAAAAAGCTTGAAGCGATTTTGACTTTACCTAGCCATGTGTGATAATTCTGTTGCTTCACATCTTCACACTCATTTTTCCTGGTCAAACTTAAATTTTTGCCTCTCTAATAGGTAGGAAATGTTCTCTATTTTGTATTTCTCTGATTATTTTTAAAGTTGAGCACTTTTTCAATGTTAAAGATTTGGATTTTTCTCTTCTGGAAATTTCCTTTGCATATCTTTTAAAAATTTCTTTAGGCAAGTTGTCTATTTCTCATGGGATTTTTGGAGTATTTGAAGACCCCAGTATGGGCCCTGCGGATGCTTGTAGTTCTTGGGTTGTCCTTGTTTCTGGGTCTTTTTAGTGAATAAAGCTAAACTTTATACCACCACTCGTAGTTTTTACACAAATATCTCACTCTTAAATCTCCAACTCCATCCCCCGTACATGATAGTTTCAGAACAGCAATACCAGCAGTTATTACCATCCATATGATTACTGAATAATGAGTTTTTTCCTATAAAAAAATTAAAAAATATTTTCTAATTCTAAAAGAAATGCACGTTCAGTACGGGAGATTTGTGAAACAAGAAAATCATAAAGAACAAAATGTATCATCCAACAACCAATATATTATCAATGTAAACATATTGTAATATTTGCCATTCTTTTTTTTTTTTTTAAAGATTTATTTATTTATTTAATTCCCCCCCCTCCCCTGGTTGTCTGTTCTTGGTGTCTATTTGCTGCGTCTTGTTTCTTTGTCCGCTTCTGTTGTCATCAGCGGCACGGGAAGTGTGGGCGGCGCCATTCCTGGGCAGGCTGCTCTTTCTTTTCACGCTGGACGGCTTTCCTCATGGGCGCACTCCTTGCGCGTGGGGCTCCCCCACGCGGGGGACACCCTTGCGTGGCACGGCACTCCTTGCGCGCATCAGCACTGCGCGTGGGCCAGCTCCACACGGGTCAAGGAGGCCCGGGGTTTGAACCGCGGACCTCCCATATGGTAGACGGACGCCCTAACCACTGGGCCAAAGTCCGTTTCCCTATTTGCCATTCTTGAAAATGATTTAGTTAGTAAATTTCTGAATATCGAGAGCCCATACTCCATTATTTCAAGTGGAAAAATAATGTGCTCACAGCCCACATAAAAGTCCCAACCAGTTCCTCAAATATTACTAGAATATTTTTAAACATGTATAAAAATACACTGGAAATTTATGCAAAATGTACAACATTTAAAACACCAATTACCTAATTATTTGTTACATAATGAATTCATAAATGGGTATATCTGTATATCTGTGTTTCATGAAACAATATAGTATAATGCTAGACATAAATTACATTTTTATTCTATGTTGCAAGCAACACATACTATAATGTAAACAATTAAATATGTTAAGGATACATAAGGAATATAAATAATATTTAGCAAAATAAAATAAACCTAGGCAAATTAATACGAAATATTTTATTTATTTTGTGTGTTAATATTTTTATTTATTTATTTCTCCCCCCGCCCCCAGTTGTCTGTTCTCTGCGTCTATTTGCTGCGTGTTTTTCTTTGTCCGCTTCATTGTTGTCAGTGGCACGGAAACTGTGTTTCTTTTTTCTTTTTTTGTCTTTATTTATTTTTTTAATGTTACATTAAAAAAATATGAGGTCCCCATATACCCCCCACCCCACTCACCCCACTCACCCCACTCCTCCCCCCATAACAACAACCTCCCCAATCATCATGAGACATTCACCACATTTGAATACAAAATATTTAAATGCCAGTTAAATAGCTGCCTTGTGAAGTTTGATGGGGAAGAGAGATGGAGGCTCTGGACACCGTTACTGTTTGGAGTGAAGTGAAGGGGGATGTGAGTGAACTGGAGAAGGTGAATAAAACAGTGACTAGGTGAGGGCCATTCTCATCTACATTCAAGAAACTTTGTGTTCAGTCCTCTCTGGTTGCACTCGAGGCACCAGAAGTCGGATATTATTTTCCAAAATTCATGGAAAGAATACTGTAAACTCACTTGTGGAATTGCAGTATCTTCATTCTAGGGTATTCTAGTCTCTTGATTAAGATTTGCACTTAGGATTTCTTCTTTGTTCAGTCTATGAAATTAGGGTCAGCTGGGTGGTCAGCGTGACCTATTTTACTCTTTAGACAAGTAGCATGAACAGAAATGAATCCCTCGCCTTTCATTTTACGTAGTGCATGTGTTGGCTAGTTAGACTTGCCTGTAAATCATACCACAACCATAAACTCCAGACTATTCTATTTAGAGCCACAGAGTGAGAAACTAATAAATACTGTTAAAATATTAATATACATGAAGTCCAGTGACTTTTTTATCTGATCACAGTTTTATCTATATCTTAACACCTTAGTTGAATTACGTACAGATATTGAAAAATTGTATATACCTTTTAAAGATAGGTATTTATAGAGAGTTCTGATTTGCTTAACACAACCCTTGTAGTATAAAACATAAAAACTCAGCCTTATTAGATCCCGTATGTCCTTTTTGAGCAAGGCTTTTAGTAAAGTGACATAAAATAAATGGATATACATATATCCAGTCCATGTTGTTTACTATTCTAATTTCTACTTAGCTTTTGGATTTGGGGTCCTATTGAATTTTGAAGTATTGATGGGGAAATGGTATTGATGCAGCTTGGAATGAACAGGAATTGTCAAAGTTTTGATAGGATGGATTGTTCTATAAAAACATATCCTCAGGAAAAAAGGATCAGGATCCCTTAACCCAATCACCATTTCCACCCTGTGAGAAGACAATAAGCTGATATTTTTATTTTTACTTTTTGCCACAGTGATTGGTTTAAGCTCTCACACTCTGGGTTTCTGAGATCCAATGTCTGTTTCCATGGGAACATGGAGGCACGCTGCCGCTGAGTTGTCAGGTACATTGAACAATCTTGGGAAGCTCCTGTCTGGGTGTACGCCAAGTTTTTCCCTCAGTGTTTTTGGTTATTTAGTCATAAGTGGCTCCACAGCCAGTGAAGACACTTGGGGCTATGGGTAGTTGAAATACATGAATTGCATTGAAATGGAAGCATGTGTGAGTATATACATAAAGTTGTGTGTATGTATATGTGCATGTACATCTATGTATTTGTCTATATTTTTTCTTTATATATGTGTATCTATATCATCATCTATATATCTTTTTTATTTTTAATGAGAAAAGCACTGAGTAAGAAGTGACTTGAGGGAAACCACAGGGGTATCAAAGAGCCCGTGCCCTCTAGAATCTTGAAGTCTATTTGGAAATTCAAACCTCCTGGACTTCATGTTCAAAATACAAGTTCCTAACTTCACTTGTGATGTAGGGAATACTCCAGCCAAATTCATTTTCTTAATTTTTGTCCTCAGCTTCTGACCTAAAACCTTGCCTCTTTTCCTATGGAGTGAATTGGAAAGTTTAAGCTAGAAAGAAATCTGAATAGCCCTGCTTTTTTTTCCCCCCAAATTCTACTCAACTTATTCATTTTTTAAAAAGATATTACATTAAAAAAATATGACGTCCCCATTCGCCCCCACTGCCCCCACCCCACCACTCCCCCCGCCCCAATAACACTCTGCCCCGACCCCAATAACACTCTCCCCCATCATCATGTCACATCCATTGCGTCTGGTGAGTACATCTCCAGGCATCGCTGCACCCCATGTCCCGTGTTCCACACCATAGCCCACACTTTCCCTCGTTCCATCCAGTGGGTCATGGGAGGACATATAACATCCGGCAATTGTCCCTGGGACACCACCCAGGACAACTCCAAGTCCTGAGAATGCCTCCACATCTCTTCTCTTCCTCCCCTTCCTCACACCCAGCAGCCACCATGACCATTTTTTCCACATCAATGCCACATTTTCTCGATTACTAACCACATTAGTTCATGAATAGAATATCAGTAAGTCCACTCTGATCCTTACTGTATTCCTCCTTCCTGTGGACCTTGGCTTGGTTGTGTCCATTCCACATCTATGTCAAGAGGGGGTTTAGATTCCACATGGATATTGGATGCAATCCTCCTGCTTTCAGTTGTAGGCACTCTAGGCTCCATGGTGTGGTGGTTGACATTCTTCAACTCCATGTTAGCTGAGTGGAGTTAAGTCCAATAAATCAGAGTGTAGGAGCTGAAGTCTGTTGGGGTCAGGGACTGGCTATCATATTGTCAGTCCAGAGATTCAAATCCCCTAGATATATCTTAAACCCCAGCACCAACTACAATTCCAGTAAAGCAGCATGAAAGTCTTGTGAAAAGAGATCCCATCTGAGTCCAGCTCCATCACGCAGAAACACCAGCTCCAAAGAAGGGTCAACTTGCATGGCAGTGAACCCCATCTGCCATGACCATAGAACCTGTGTAGCCCTGCTTTAAAAAAAATTTTTTTTTACTTTATTTAAAAGAAGTTTTAGATTACAAGTTACATTGTACACACCTCACTTCTCTCTATCCCCTTCCACACTTTTCCCCATTAACATCTTTCATTAGTGTGGTACTTTTGTTACAATTGATGAACAAATACTGAAGTATTGCTACTAACCATGGTCTACAGTTTACATTAAGGTTTACACTTTGCACCTCACAATTTTATACGTTTTGACAAAATGTAGAATGGCTTGTATCCATCATTGCAAAGTTATTCAGAACAATTCCAATGTCCTCCAAATGCCCCATGTTACACATATTCTTCTTTCTACCTCCCCTCAGAACCTCTGGGGGCCACTACCTTTTTATCAATGATAAAAGTTCTTCCATTGCTAGTATAATAATAAGTCTATAATAGAATAATAAGTCTACTTTAGTCCATTATTCATTCCCCAATCTTCAGGATTTGGGGATGGCGATGCCACTCTGTTTCTAATTGAGAGGGGGTTTAGATCCCATGGAGCAGATGGATGGAACGTCTTGCCTGCTGTTGTAGATACTCTGTCTTTTGTGATGGGCACTGTCCATCATCATCCTTTTGTTACTTGTTCTGGGTGATTCTGATGAACTGGAGAGTCGATATTGCAACTCTGCTGAGATTCGGGGATTATGAACAGAAGGAAGATTTGTCTCTGGAACACATTTTTAATGGGTTAAAATAAAAGGGGCATCAGAACCATGTGTAGGAAAATTATAAAATGTTTTTAATTTTGATGAGATCCCATATATCTATTTTTCTTTTGTTTTTCATGCATTTGGTATAAAGTCCAAGACCGTTGACTGAAAGAAGGCTCTGAAGCTATTTCCCTATATTTTTTTCTAGGAGTTTTATAGCTTTCATTCTTATATTGAGGTCTTTGATCCATTTTGAATTAATTTTTGTGTGAGATAGGGGACTGTCTTCAATCTTTTGCGTATGCTTATCCAGTTCTGCTGGCACTATTTGTTGAAGAAGCTATCCTTTTCCCACTGAGAGTACTAGGCTCCTTTGTCAAAGATCACTCAGTCAAAGATATGAAGGCTTTTTTCTGAATTTTCTATTCAATTCCACTGGTCTGTATGCCTCCCCTTGCGCCAGTGTCACAATGTTTTGATTAATATGGTTTTGTAATAATTTTTAAAATCAGGAAGTGTGAGTCTTCCAACTTTGTTCTTTTTCACAAATGGTTTTGGCAATTCAGGGATGCTTATCCTTCCATATGAATTTTTTATTTTATTTTATTTATTTTTTTTAAGATTTATTTTTATTTATTTCTCTCTCCCTCTCCCCCCCCCCCCCAGTTGTCTGTTTTCTGTGTCCATTTGCTGCATGTTCTTGTTTTTGTCTGCTTCTGTTGCTGTCTGCGGCATGGGAATCTGTGTTTCTTTTTGTTGTGTCATCTTGCTGCGTCAACTCTCCATATGTGCGGCACCATTCCTGGGCTGGCTGCACTTTCTTTCACGCTGGGTGGTTCTCCTTGTGGGGCGCACTCCTTGCACGTGGGGCTCCTCTACACGGGGGACACCCCTATGTGGCAGGGTACTCCTTGTGCGCATCAGCACCTCTCATGGGCCAGCTCCACGCCAAGGAGGCCCGGGGTTTGAACCGTGGACCTCCCATGTGGTAGACAGACGCCCTATCCACTGGGCCATGTCCACTTCCCCATATGAATTTAATGATTGTTTTTTGCATTCTGCAAAGAGGTTTGTTGGAGTTTTAATTGGAATTGTGTTGAATCCATATATCACTTTGGGTAGAATTTATATCTTTACAATAATTAGTCTTCCAATCTATGAACATGGAATGTCCTTCCTTTTATTTAGGTCTTAAATTTCTTTCAGCAATGTTTTTTAGTTTTTCTTGTGTAACTTCATTACACCTGTGGTTAAATTTATTCCTAGATATTTAATTCTTTCAGTTGCAACTGAGTATGGAATTCATTTCTTGATTTTCTCTTTGGATTATTATTTACTAGTGTATACAAACATCACTGACTTTGGGGTGTTTATCTTGTACTCTGCTACTTGGTTGAATTCATCTATTAGCTCTAGTAGCTTTGTTGTGGATTTTTAAGGATTTCATATATATAGATTCATGTCATCTGCAAATGAAGAGAGTTGTACTTCTTTCTTTCCTACTTGGATGACTTTTATTTCTTTTTTCTTGCCTAGTCATTCTGGCTAGAATTCTAGTTTGCTGTTGAGTAACAGTGGTGACAGTGGGAATCCTCATCTTGTACCTTGTCTTAGGGGAAATTTTTCAATCTTGAGTATTATGTTGACTGTGAGTTTTTCCTACATGCCCTTTTTTATATTAAAGATATTTCCTTCTATTCCTCATTTTCTGCATATGTTTATGAGGAAAAGTTGTTGAATTTTGTCAAATGCTTGTTCTGCATCAATTGAAATGACAGGTTTTCCCCCCTTTGTTTTATTAATGTAATATATTATATTAATTGATTTTCTTCTGTTGAGCCACCTTGCATACTTGGGATAAATCCTAACTAATGACAGTGCATACTTCTTTTAATGTGCTGTAGGATTTGTATTAATAGTATTTTGTTAGACATTTTTGCATCTAGGTTCAATGAGAGATATTGGTGTGTAATTTTCTTTTCTTGTGATATCTTTATCTGGCTTTGCTATTAAGGTGATCCTGGCTTCATAGAAAGAATTGGGAAGCATTCTTGCCTCTTCAGTTTTTTGAAGAGTTGAGAAGGATTGGTGATAATTCTTCAAATTTTTGATAAAGCTATTTGATCCTGGGTTTTTCTTTGTTGGGAGGGTTTTGGTTACTGATACAATCACATTCTTGATCTGTTGTGATCTTCTGTTTCTTCTAATGTTAATGTAGGTTGTTAGGGTGTTTCTAGGAATATGGCCATTTCATCTAGGCTGTTTAGTTTGTTGGAATACAATTGTTCATTTTATCTTCTTAGGATCCATTTTATTTCAGCATTCTGTAGGGGAGCTTTATGAGCTGCCTTTAATACACAGGGTGTTTTCTGGGATGGGGAGTCCATCAAGGTACCATCAGATTAACTGGGATTTACAAGCTCCCAGTATGCACACAGGCATTACTCTGCTCCATATGGAACTGTGAACAGAGATTTGCATCGGGAGCATGGATTGGCTATGTGCCATACCAGTGAGGGTGGAGAAAGGGTCAGCCAAGGTACCATGAGATTCTATCACTTTTAAGTAGACTTTTTCTTGATTCAGCTCTTGCCCTTGTTACTGTAATCCTTTATGTGCTTCCTCGAGCTTTGAGAAAAATGTTTCAGTTCTTGCTGATTGTTGTAAACTTCTGGGGGATGGGGGGAACAGATCCCTGAAACTTCTCACTCTGCCTTCCTGATTGTAGTAGGACATCCACTGGGAATTTGATGGAGATTACATTGAATCTATGTCAGTTATCTTAGAAATTTCTTTGACTTTCAGTTGTTTAACTATATTGTGACTTTTAACTAACTATGACTTTTTAAATATTTTCTACCTGATTCTTTCCTCCTTTTTTTTTTTTAAGATTTATTATCTATTTATTTATTTCTCTCCCCTTCCCCACCCCACCCCGGTTGTATGTTCTCTGTGTCTATTTGCTGCGTGTTCTTTGTTCACTTCTGTTGTTGTCAGCAGCCCCGGGAATCTGTGTTTCTTTTTGTTGTGTCATTTTGTTGTGTCAGCTCTCTGTGTATGTGGTGCCATTCTTGGGCAGGCTGCACTTTCTTTCACGCTGGGCAGCTCTTCTTACGGGGCACGCTCCCTGCACATGGGGCTCCCCTATGCGGGGACATCCCTGCATGGCACAGCACTCCTTGCGCGCATCAGCGCTGTGCATGGGCCAGCTCCACACGGGTCAAGGAGGCCTGGGGTTTGAACCGCGGACCTCCCTTGTGGTAGACAGACACCCTAACCACTGGGCCAAGTCTGCCGCCCGATTCTTTCCTCTTTATTAGGATTTATGTAAGTATATATGTATGTATTTACTGACTCTTATGTCAGCTTTTTTTCTTCTTTCCATTGTTTTTTCTATATTGTTCAGTATGGATTTGTTTTTACTAATGTCTTCAAATTCATTGATGTTGTCTTCTGCTTTTGATACCATGCAATGAGTTTTAAATTTCAGATATTGTATTCTTCAATTCTAGAAAACTGTCTACTTGTTTCTTTTTATAGATTCAAATCCTTAATCTCTTCCTCAATTTTATCTATTTCTTCAATTATTCTCTTTCACATATTCATAAAAGTATTGTTAAAGTCTTTATTGGGCAATATCTGAATTGACTTGTTTCATGTTTTTTCTTTTGATTATCATTTATAGTTTTCCTGTCTCTTCAAGTATCTAACAACTTTTTATTGTATGTCAGACAATGTGAGTAAGAAACATAAAGGCTGCAGATGATATTGTTTTTCACTAATGAAGCTTTTAACTTTATTCTTTTAGGAAGACAGTTCGACTGGCACATCACCTAAATTCAGTATTGGATTGATCTCTGTTGGATTAGAGTTTTTCTAAGGTATAGTTTGCCTCTGGTTCATGTTAAGTTGTGTCATCTCTGGGGGTTTTGATTGTCAACTTCTGCATCTCTGCTTCTTCAGCAATGAATTAATGGAGGGATTTGATTATGACCATTGCAGGTTTTGAGTTTACTTCTTTAAATTCTTGCCCTATATAGCTTCAAAATCTGGTAAATATCTTTGGGGAAAGACAGGTCATGTGTTTTTGGGCTGCCCACTCTTGTGGTATTTTGTATCCAAAGAACCACTGGGACAGAGTTTTATTCTGCCTTTCCAACCTAGCCCCTCTGGTGTCCCATGCTGCGTCAGAACTCAAGAATAGACCCACAGTAAAAATTGGCTTTGCATTTAGGCTCTTCTAGTGTCCAGCACAGCTTATCAGCTGTGAAAAACCTCTAAATTCACAACTGCTTTCACTTTTCCCAAGTAGGTTTCCTATACCTGGACCAAGCTCAACTCTCAGGATTATTTCAGAATCGTTAAATGACTCAAGAAAGAAAACGGCTGGTAATTGTCACCTCTGCCAGGAAAAGCTCTTTTAAATCTGAAATTTTAATTCATCTAGTCTTTATTTACTCATCAACTCTCTGATATCTTTAAACATGATTTTTGCTATTGATCTGGTTATCATTCTAGTTATAGTTAGAAATATTGACCCACAAGTATCTACTATATCTTCTTAGAAGTGACATTCATTCTCTGTGAAAAAGAGAAATAAATTCCATGATCTATAAGCCAGTAAATGTATTTTATATATCAAACAAAATTGTAGAACTTAAAAAGCAGATGGGGAGCTATTATAAAAAGATATAGTAAAAAGATCTAGGATAGGATCATTGAGAATATATTATCACTAAATATTTCCATTTCTGTTTTTGAGGCTTACAGAAATATAGAGTCTTTCTGAAATTCAGAAAGACATTTGATGAGGTTTTTCATGATATCCTTGTTGTCAAGGTGAAGAAATGTGAGGCTGATACTAACACATCTAGAAGGATTTACAGTCTAATGATCTTACCCTGTGACTTTTTCGAAAGATCAGTGTGAGTTAAAGGAGTGCTTTTTTATGAGTATAGCACAAAGTTGTTACCCAGGCCACCCCTGATAGGCATATTTTTATCAGTGAATTTGACAAAAATGAAGATAGCACACAGACCAGTTAAAGCTGGAGTCAATGCCAGTAAATCAAATGACAGAATCAAGAACCAAAATATTTTCAGCAGGCTGCAACAAATAAAACTTGATGCAAATGTGATGTCCTACATTTGGATAAAATAAAAACCATTAAAATTCAGTCTGAGAAAGACATGGCTAAGCAGGGATACATGCTGATAATACTTGGGAACTATTGTTGGTGTGAGCTCAGAATGAGTCAACAGTGTGACGTGGCTGCTGAAAAGGCCACTGTAATTTAGGGCAGCATTAAGTACAATATAATGTCCAGAATGAGGAAAGTGATGAATCCATTTTGCTGAATGCTGTAAGGACACCTGCGGTTGCATTCTGTTGTGAACATTGTGCTTTAAGAGAGGGAAGCACATCTGGACAAAGAAAAAAATGTACATTTCTAAGATTAAAAATAGTTTTAGGTGTCCACATTGTGAATAAGGCTGAAGTGGTAAAGATCTAGGACTTCTGAATCAGGAAGAATTGAATATAGGACCCCTTTGTCACTAAAAGCTCTGGGAGTTTGCTTAATGTTTCAGACTGTCTCTTCATCTCTAAAATGGGGACTCTAATAATTCCATTTGTAGGGTCTTTATACAATTGAAGGGAAATAATTCTGTTATAGCATGTGGCACATTTTATATATATAAATCTGAACTATTTTCAAGTTACTGAGCTATGTTAAGTTTTTTGTCCTCAACATATTCAGAGTGAAACCAGAAGACCACTGGGCAAGGAAATAAATAAGGGGTGAGTCCTTAAGGGATCTTCCAACCCCATTTTTATGACTAAGCTTTGAATCAGAAATCAACAAGAAAGCTCTAGAATCTTTGGGGGGGCTTCCTGAAAATAGCAAATGAGGCTTCAGTTTTTGAATGTTCAGGATGAGGAATCTTAAATGTCTCAGCTGTGGCAATGAAAGAGAACACTTTCTAGAGTCACAATGATCAATCTCCCTTTTGCTTTAGTGATACTGAAGTAGGCTAGATAGGAAATGAATAGATGGATCTGGAACCTGGCAAGAAGTCCATGTGTCATTTGGTAGCCACACTCCCAAGATGGCTGCTTGAAGACTTGCTAGAAATCCAATCCAGAACAAGATTTCCTCTGAAAGCCAGGAGAAGCCCTAGACATTCTCCAAGGGCCTTATCATTGGGCTGTCCTGGGGGATTGATGGTTGGGATAATCAATCCAAACAGCAAACAGCTGGAACTCCTCTCCTGCCATTAGCAAAGGGGTGGAATAATTAGTGGTTTAAAAAGCGAGCACAAAGGCTAAACACTCTTTCTCTTGCCTTTGGACCCCTATTCTTGCCTTCTGGGCCCTACTCTCACTGTTCCATGATGAACATGCAAGTAAAACCTGCCATTTATAATCTATAATGGGAAATTGTAATCTGTAAATCAGCCCACTTTATCACTTTTCAACCCCTTCTTCTCTGCCTGGGGCACATGATCCGTTATTTTCTCCCATTTCTCTTCCCTCCCTACCTTAATAAATTACTGCCTTAACTAAGCTGAAGTTCTCTTGAAATTCATTTCTGCAACATAGTCAAGAACCTAGACAAAATCTGGTTACAATACCACATTGACATTTTACAAATGTTCTGTTTTGTTAGCCTTTAGGTAGATAGGAGTATTCTTACCTGCTTTAACTGATCATCTATAAAAGCATAAGAGCTGTTCAGACTGCTTGACTAGAAAGTTTGTCCTCCTGGGTCTAACAATAAACTCTGAGTCTTTGCCCTGATCCAGAGCCTTCCGGCCACCTGGCTAATAGAGGAAGGCCTGCCTCACCTCCAGGTGTTTGTACTGGCTGCCATTCTATGTGGAATGCTCTTTCCCTAGGTATCTTCTTGGCTTGCTCCCTCACCTCCTTCAGGCTTTTGTTCAGATATTACCAGCTCAGTGAAGCCTTCTTACGTCAACCAGTTTAAAATTGTACTCCATACCCTCACCAAGGCTTCCTAACTTTCTTTCCTGCTTTTTTCTCCCCATAACCTAGCATATGATTTAATGTATTGCTGTATCATTTTTGTCCCTCTTACTTGAAGACAAGCTCCATTAGGTCAGGGATTTTCATTTATATTATTTATTTCTATGACCCCAGAGCCTATAAATAATCTGGCATGTGGTTGTTCAATATAAATTTGCTGAATGAATGAATAATGTTTTAAAAAATCTGAGTACAGTACTTGGTTTATTGTAAATGTAAGTGCTCAAAAAATGGTACCTTATTTATTTATTTTTAAAGAAGCTTTAGATTACATAAGTGTTACATAAAAAATATAGGGGATTCCCATATACCCCACCCCCAACCCCTCCCACACTTTCCCACATTAACATCATCCTTCATTAATCTGGAACATTTCTTATAATTGACAAACACATTTTGAAGAATTGCTACTAACTGTGGACTATAGTTTACATTATATTTTACACTCTGTCCTACACAATTTTGTAGGTTATGGCAAAATATATAATGGCCTGTATTCATCATTGCAGTATGAAGCCGGACAATTCCAATGTCCTGAAAATGCCCCCATATTACAACTATTCTTCCTTCTCCTTCTCCTCAGAACCTGTGGTGGCCACTGTCTTTATATCAATGGTAAAAGTTCTTCCACTGCTAGAATAATAATAAGTCTATAATTGAATAATGATAAGTCTACTTTAGTCCATTGTTCATTCCCCAATCTTGAGGATTTGAGGATGGAGATGTCCACTCTGTTTCTAATTGAGAGGGGGCTTAGATCCTGTGGCAGTTTGAAATTATTGATGCATTCCAAAAAGAAATATTATGTTTGTGTAAACTGGCCTGTTCTTATGGGCATGATACTCTTTGAATGTATTAAATCCAGAAGCTTCACTTTTACTTGACAATTAAGATTAGGGCTTTGATTGGTGGTTGGAGACTCACACAGAGAATGACGCAGCAGAAGAGAGAGCTTAGTTTTGATGCTGGAGCTCCAGGGAGAGAGCCGAGCCATCCACCTGATAGTTTATAGCTGGCTTTGTGGAGAGAGCAGAGCAGAGGAGTCCCAGGAAGAGAGACAAGCCTTATGCCAGCCTATAGATTAGATAGGAAAAAACTGGGACCATGGAGCCTTAAGAGGAAGATGAAGGCTGAACCCTTGCAGCCGTTGACAGCCATCTTGTTCCAACACATGGCAACAGACTTTGGTGAGGGAAGTAACTTAGGCTTTATGGTCTTGTGACTATAAGTTTCTACCCTATGTAAATACCTTTTATAAATGCCAACAGATTACTGGCACTTTGCGTCAGCACCCCTTTGGCTAACTAATACAGATCCTATGGGCCAGATGGATAGAACTATCTTGCTTGCAGTTGCAGACACTCTCTATTCCTTGGGATGGGCATTGTCCACCATCATCTCCTTGTTAGTTGTCAGGGGTGAGTCCAGTGAATTGGAGAGTAGGTGTTGCAACTCTGCTGAGATTGAGGGCTCAACTGGCACATGAATGGACCAAAGATTTAAGTCTCTGGGACATATATTTAATAAATATAATGCTAATTATAGGTTCAAATAAAAGGGGCAGAAAAGCCATGTGTAGGGAAACTATAAATGAGTCTATCTCTGTTACACTGGGGTGCATAAATTCCAAAGGAAGGCCCACTGGCAGGGTGCTGAATTCCTGAGCTTGTCTGCCCTGCTTATAGTGTCTGGTGCTTCTAGAGCCCTCAGGAGTCCAGCTCTTTGAGACACTATTTACTGTGGCAGTCGATGAGATTCTCCTGAGACATGGATAAGTGTAACCACTGAATGACCTGCCAATGGTCTTTGAAATATCTTAGCCATAAAAACTCATTTGTATACTGAAAGTGGGAGGATTGCATCCAGCATCCAGGTGGAATCTGAGCCTCCTCTTGACATAGAGGTGCAATGGACACAACCAATCCAATGTCCACATAGAAAAGAGTGGCATTGGATTGGGAAAAGTGGACATGGTGGCTGATGGGTATGGGGAAAGGCAGGAAGAGATGAGAGGTGGAGGCGTCTTTGAGACATGGAGCTGCCCTGGATGGTGCTTCAGGGGCAATCACCGGACATTGTAAATCCTCACAGGGCCCACTGGATGGAATGGGGGAGAGTATGGGCCATGATGTGGACCATTGACCATGAGGTGCAGAGGTGCCCAAAGATGTACTTACCAAATGCAATAGATGTGTCATGATGATGGGAATGAGTGTTGCTGTGGGGGGAGAGGTGGGGTGGGGGTGGTGGGGTTGAATGGGACCTCATATATATATATTTTTAATGTAATATTATTACAAAGTCAATTTAAAAAAAACTCATTTGTATTTAATATTTCCCCCTTTTGGTCAGGGTCTTTTTCCAGAAGCATTGCTAGTTGGCACTTGGAGGCTCCCCAGGAGGGAGTCATGTCTCACACTGGGAGGAAGGTAATGCATTTTTATGTTGAGTTTGGCTTACAGAGAGGCCACATTTGAGCAACAAGGAGGGTTTCAGGAGGTAAGTCTTAGGCAGTATATAATACTAGACTGTTTCAATTTCATAAGAAAAGGGTCATAAGTACAATCATCAACATCAAGACCTGCAAAATGGTCTGTCTTCCTTCATTAGGCACTGACCCTGTACTCTGGTGATTCTTGGTGCTCTATTAGAGACTGTAGCAGAACTACCCAGGATGATAATTCAATATTCTTTCAATTATTGTGTGGGTCTCCAACCACCGAGACAATGCCCCATGAACACTTGAACATATTCATGTGCCTTAGAGGCATGCCCCAGGTACACCCCTCCCCGTGCATCCCCTCATCACCAACATCTTGCACCAGTGATCCTCCCCTGCCATAGTTGTGACCCTTCTGTCATCCAAAACCTCTCCAAAAATGAAACCAACATAATACCAAATAAAATTAATAAGAAAATGAAATATTTTAAAAAATAAAATTGAAATAATAAAAAAATTTATTTAGACATTGTGTCTTTCATCACTTTAAGATCTGTTATCTTCTTTGCACAGTGACAATTTCTTCTGCATATTCCCCCAGTGTCTTATTTTTTTTCATTTTATCTTCAAAGAAGCTTTAGGTTACAGAGAAATCATATAGAAAATATAGGGGATTCCCATATACCCCACACGCTCCCCCTTTTCCACTATTAACTCCCCTATTAACAACATTTTACATGCGTATGGTACAGTTGTTACAATTGAGTTACAAATATCAAAGCATTGTTACTAACCATGGTCAATGGTTTACATTTATGGTTTACATTTTGCATCGTACGCTTACTGGTTTTGATGAAATTTAAAATGGCCTGCATCCATTATTGCAAGATCATGCAGAACAATTCTAATGCCCTAAAAATGCCCTACATTCCATCTATTCTATTCTTCCTGTCCCCTCTCCTCGGAGAGTTTCAATTTTTGAAGAATAAGATTCATAGTTACTTGTAATAAAATGGAGGGCTTGACATAATGGTCTGTTTCTTTTTATTGGGCACCGGCTATGTTCTCAAGGAGTTCTAGTCCCTCTAATTGAGAACACAGCAAGACTCCCAAGGATGGGAGTTTAATATTTTCTTGTTTATTGTGTGGGTCTCCACCCACTGAGATAACACATTATGACAAGATGAACACTTATATATTCCATAGAAGCATGCCCCTGATGTGTCCTATCTCACATATCCACCCACACCTGACTCCCTACACTAGTGACCTTACCCTGCCATATTTGCTAAAAGAACATTCCCAACATTGTAGTTTTAACTACAGACCTGAAAAACCCTAGAGTTCTTCTGCTTCTTCCTCCAATCCTCCCCCCAATTCCATGGATAATCCAACCCAACCCAACTCCCACCCTCTTCCTCTCACAGACTAGTATCGCCAAGCCAATCACATCAGTACACCACTCTCATGCCCATCCACTGCCCAACCACATTCTTCCACCTTATAGATTTTGCCCATATCGTCATCAGTTCACCACCCTCTACTCCCTCTCTTTCTCCTGCAAACCTATCTTCTAGACTCTAGTTCTGTGAGTCTGCTCAATTTGCTAATATCATATCAGTGAGATCATATAATATTTGTCCTTCAGTGCCTGGCTTACTTCACTCAATATAAAGTATTCAAGATTCATTCATGTTATCCTGTGTGTTAATACTGCATTCCTTCTTGCAGCTGAGTAATATTTCACTGTATGTGTATACCACAGTTTGCTTATCCATTCATCTGTTGATGGACATTTGGGTTGCTTCCAACTCTTGGCAATAGTGAATAATGCATTTATGAACATTGGTGTGCATGTATCTGTTCATGTCCCTCCTTTCAATTTTTCTGTGTGTATACCCAGCAGTGGGATTGCTGGATCATATGGCAGTTCTATAGTTAGCTTCCTGAGGAACCACCAAACTGTCCTCCACAATGACTGCACCATTCTATATTCCCTTTTCTCCACATCCCCTCCAACACTTGTAGTCCTGTTTTTTGATAGCCACCAGTCTAATAGGTATAAGATGATATCTCATTGTATTTTGAATTGCATTTCCCTAATGGCTAGTGATGTTGATCTTTTCACGTGCCATTTGTGTTTCTTCTTTGGAGAATTGTCTTTTGAAATCACTTGCTCATTTTTCAAATGAGTTGTTTGTCTTTTTATTTTTGAGATGTAGGATTTCTTTATATATGTTGGATGTTAGGCCCTTATTGGATAAATGATTACCAAATAGTTTCTCTCCCATTGAGTAGGCTGCCTTTTAACTTTCTTGACAAACTCCTTTGAAGCACAAAAGATTTTAATTTGGATGAGGTCCCATTTATCTACTTTTTCTTTCATTTCTCATGCTTTGGGTTTAAAACCATTTCCTACTACAAGATCTCATAGGTGCTTCTCTATATTATCTTCTAGTAGATTTATGATCTTGGCTCTTATATTTAGATCTTTGATCCATCTCGAGTTAATTTTTGTATAGGTCATGAGATGGTGTTCCTCCCTCATTCTTTTGGATATGGACATCCAGTTCTCCAAGCACCATTTGTGGAAGATGACATTCTCTCTCAGTTGAGTGGGCTGGGTGGCCTTGTTGAATATCAGTTGGCTGTATATGTGAGGATCTATATCAGAACTCTCAATTTGTTTCCATTGGTCAGTGTGTCTATCCTTGTTAGAATACCGTGCAGTTTTGACCACTGTAGGTTTATAGTATGTTTTAAAATCAGGTAGTGTGATTCCTCTGATCTCATTTTTCTTTTTCAGTATGTCTTTGACTATTCAGGGCCCCTTATCCTTTCAGATAAATTCCATTATTAGTTTTTCCAATTCAGTAAAAATGCTGTTGTGATTTTTATTGGGATTGCATTAAATCCATAAATCAATTTAGGTAGGACAGACATCTTAATGATGTTTAGTCTTCCAATCCATAAACAGGGAATATTCTTCAATTTATTTAAGTTTTCTTTGATTTCCTTTAACAATGTTGTATAGTTTTCTGTGTACAAGTCCTTCATATCTTTAGTTAAGTTTATTCCTAGGTATTTGATTCTTTTAGTTGCTATTTTAAATGGAATTTTAAAAATTTTCTCCTCAGATTGTTCATTATTGGTGTACAGAAGTGCTTTTGATTTTTGTGTTGATCTTATATCCTGCCACTTTACTGAACTTGCTTATCAGCTCTAGAATCTTTGCTGTAGATTTCTCAGTGCTTTCTATGTACAGGATCACGTCATCTGCAAATAGTGAAGTCTTTTACTTCTTCCTTTCCAATTTGGATGCCTTTTATATCTTTTTCTTCTCTAAGTGCTCTAGCAAGTACTTCTAACACAATGTTAAATAAGAGTGGTGACAATGGGCATCCTTTTTTTGTTCCAGACCTTAGAAGGAAAGCTTTTAGTATTTCACCATTGAATATGATGTTAGCTGTGAGTTTTTCTTATAAACCCTTTATAATGTTGAGGAAATCTCCTTATATCCCTGTCTTTTGAAGTGTTTTTTAATCAAGAAATCGTGTTGTATTTTGTTAAATTCCTTTTCTGCATCAATAGAGATGATCATGTAATTTTTTTCTTTCAATCTGTAAATGTGGTATATTACATTGATTGATTTTCTTATGTTGAACCATCCTTGCATAGCAGGGATGAAACTCACTTGGTCATGGTGTATAATTCATTTGATGTGTTGTTGAATATGATTAGCAAGTATTTTTTTGTGGATTTTAAAATCTAGTTTCGTTAGAGAGATTGGTCTGTAGTTTTCCTTTCTTGTGGTATCTTTATGTGGCTCTGGTATTAGGGTGATGTTAGCATCATAGAATGAGCTAGGCAGTGTTCCTTCCACTTCTATTTTTTGGAAAAGTTTAAGCAGGATTGGTGTTAGTTCTTTCTGGAATGATTGGTAGAGTTCACCTGTGAAGCCATCCGGTCCTGGGCTCTTCTTATTTGGGAGGCTTTTGGTGACTAGTTCAAACTCCTTACTTGCGATTGATCTGTTGAGTTCATTAATTTATTCTTTCATCAATGTAGGCTGCTTTTGTGCTCCTAGAAATTTGTCCTTTCATCTAAGTTATCCATCTTGTTGGCATACGATTTTTCATAGTATCTTCTTATGATACTCTTTATTTCTGTGGGATCAATGGTGATATCCCCTTCCTTGTTTCTTATTTTATGTAATTGCATCTTCTCTCTTTTTTCTTTGTTAGTCTAGCTAAGGGTTTCTCAATTTTATTAATCTTCTCAAGGAACCAGCTTTTGGTTTTGTTAATTTTTTTCTATTACTTATTTTTAATTTCATTTAGCTCTGCTCTAATCACTGCTTATTTTTAAGGATTAAAAAGCACCTGCCTCTCCCACTGGCCATAGTTTTATTTCATTAAGTAGGAAACTAAGGCCCATCTCAGAATTTAGACTTACTTCCTGAAAGGTAAGTGCCCAGGTTGCTGACTTAATCTGTTTTTTTCCCATGAAAAACCTACAGATTGTGAAAAATGATTCTAGAAGTTCTTCCAAGTGTCATTTCCACTTTTGGTCTTCAATTTGGATGAACTTGTATTATGAGTTTATGAAATAAACTTGCCAGTTTTGACAAAATGACACAGTATGGAAACATGCATCCTAGATTTTGGGATCGTACCTAGTTTCAAGTATTCCACTCCTTGGTCCTAAAAGTATATTATTACACATATATGTAAGATTTGTGGGGAAAATATAATGGCAATTTGTCACATTCTTGTGCTGTCAGAACCTCTATGAGGTACCATTTTATACTCATCAGTTCAGCAAAGATTATTACTATACATGGAAAGGATATGGAGCAATGGTTACTTGAAACTGCTGTTGGAATGTGAGTCAGTGTAACTATTTAGGAAGCAGTTTGGATGAGCATACACTTTGACTCAGCGAGTCCTCTTCCACACATATGCCAGAGAAATTCCAGCTCAAGTGCAAAAGGAGAAATGTAAGAGTGTCTGTCTTCATGTGCCAAAGGGCTGCCATTGCAAAGTACCAGAAGTGTGGTGGCTTTAATGAAGCATTTATTTGGGATAAAAGCTTACAGTTCCAAGGCCATGAGAGGGCCAACTCAAGGCACCGGAAGTGATGATTTCTCACCCAAGTCAGCTGCCACATGGTGAAGCAAGATGGCCGCTGATCCCTGGCTGGTCTCTGCCTTCCCCTCCAGGGTCACCCTTTCCTCTTGAGCTTCATGGGTCCAGCCTCTTCAGGCTTCATGTTTAAGTGATCCTGTAGTCCTCTATCTCCTGGCATAGGGTTTGTTTCTTTCTGGGCCTCCTATATCAGCCTTGGCTATTCTGCTCTCTTCCCAATCTTAGCTGTAAACTATCAGGCAAATGTACATCTCTCCTGGGGCCACAGCTGTTTGAGCCTTCTCCTTTCACATGCAGGATAAAAAAATGACAGAGTTCTCTCTTCCTGTGTCTACTTGTTTGTGTGAGTGTCCATTTATATTAGACCCAGCAAGGGGGTGGAGACTCAACCTGAGTCATGCCTTACTAAGTAGTCAAATCGAGTCCTAAAACAATCTTAACAGGTAATCTAATCAACAGCCCCTGGACTGAATTTAATGCAATCAAAGGGTATCACATCCAGAAGAATAGACTAGTTTACCAACATAATCTTTCTTTTTTATAAAATACTTTCAAACTGCCACAATGTCCCTTGCAACATTCAGTCTAAATGTCCACCAACTGGAAAAGGAAAAAAAAAATTATTTAATCATACAAATGAATGCTATACCAAAAGTAAGGTGAATAAACTAGACATACATCTATAAACATGGATAAGTTTTTAAAAGCATAATATTGAATGGAAATGCCATTTTTAGAATGATTTATATGAATATTCCACATACAGATTTAATTGTAAAACAATATTAAATAATGTCTATGGGTTTATACATATGGAGCAAATGTATAGAACCATGCATGGGGATGTTAAAATAGAATTATAATAGACATTCTTTGTAGGGAAGTAAGACAGAGAATGGGGAGGGGTAAAAAGGAGATGGGGAAAAGAGACTTAATTCTATCTGTAATATTTTATTTTTTAAAAAAGATAACTCTGAAGCAAATGTGGACTAATGTTAGACTTTGATAAGCAAGGTTAGAGGGATGCACAGGGGTTGCTATATTACTCTCTGAATGGTTACTATATCTCGCATTACATATTTAAGAGAACAAAGACTTTCTTTTCCATGACTTTGCTCACTTTTTCCTGAAATGAGTAGATAAGAGTTAGGAGCTCAAACCACTGAGTGCACGTGGAGGAAGAGTGCTTCCCGTTTAGTACTCAGAGCTTAAAGGAACTCATGAGTCTCCTCTCTGGTTTAGCCCATTCACCAGATGTGGAGATCATACGGAAAATTGACATGAAGGCACTAGGTAGGAATTAAAAAGTGACTAAAGATCATTTGTAAGTCTAGTGTGGTTTAGGTGTTGGCATGAGGTCATGTGTCCCAAGATGCAGAAACCCTGATAGCGCTCACATAATTTTCTGTGGAAGAGAGAGTGAAAGGTGAGGAGAGAAAAGTGAGGCCGGGGAAGCTCCAGGTGGAGGGTTTGAGGAGAGCTCCTGTGCACGTGGGAAGAGGATAAAGGTGTCACTAAACTGAAAATGGTAGGTGGAAGCCACAAAGACCTGATTTGGTAACTTCTTACTTATGCTCAGTGTTTTCTGATAATAGCTCCCCCAGAGAATCCAGCCACCAAACAAGAATGCTTGGAAGTGTCACTTGATGTTTAAAGTTCATGCTACTTTGCCCAGTGGGACAATTGTACCTTCCAAAATGGGCCAGAGGGCCTGTTGGGGCTTCTGCAGAAAACAGAATGTAGCTGTAGAGAGGCACCTGGTAGAGCGAGTGAAGTTCCAATGTGTCAGAGGCTATGTTTTTAATGCACTGCTTTTAGTGCATTGCATTACCTTCTTGGTGGCTTTAGAGGAGAAATTCCACATTCAGCAAGAAATTGCCCTGTTTTCAAGGTATAAAACATATTTAAGCAATGAAGCATGTGGCCTCAAGGGCTCATGTATATCACACAAAAAAGAAGCATCATGGACTCCTGAAAAATGCAACTTTGACTTAAGAGATAATATTAGAGAATGAAATTAGGGAATTGAAGGCAGGATTGGGAAACTTTAAAAATTTTGTTTTGTTTTTCAATTTATAGAGTTTTAATGTATAGTAGGAATAGTGGAGTTAGTAGAAGAAGAGAGTGAGTTACAGATATGAGGAAGAAGTAAGATGTTCGACCGACGATAATTGCGTTGGAGAAGGCGGCTCATTTGCTTCCCCAACATGCACAGAGGTTTATGCTATAAAGAATTTCCATCGGTTTTTTTCTCTCTCTTTAAAGAAAATTTACTGCCTCTGTTGTTTAGCCTGTACTGCCTTCTGTTGGTTGGTCTTGGATTAGCAGCTAAAATATAACAATAGCAAACTTTGTTGTATGGATGAACCCAAGTACATTCAGATGTTATGTGCTAGATGATGCTACCTGCCCATTGCCCTTGGCCTTGATGCTGGTAATATCCAGGTACCGCTGGGCTGACTGAGAAAAGCAATGATCTTGTATGGGACCTTTGCCGTTCTGCTCCCATGCATATATTAATTAATATCTAATTAGAACACTTAGGCTGTTCTGACCATGAGGAAGGAATATGGTATGGACTCAGGTGTCTGCATTGACTGTGGTACCTTCATAGCTTGGTGGAGTCATTTAATTTCTTTGGTACCTGAGTTGGTTACTTCTAAAAGGGGAAGGTTATACAAAATCTTAAGCCTATGCTATAAACTTAAGCTTGTAAATTCCATTGTGAAGGAACATTTCTTGGGCCCGCCAGGGCTGACTCTAATTTTTATTTTATGACTTGACAGCCATGTAGTGGAGAGGTTGAAACTAGAGTCTCCAAAACCAGAGAAATCTCAGTTCAAAGAAAAGATGATAGTGCCTTTCTAAGTGAGAATAATTTTTAGGCTTAAAAGAGAGAGGTTTTGGCATTCTGAGAATTATAAAGAGAAACAAAAAAAAAGAGACTGAGAAAAAAGAAACACACACATCATATGTCCAAGTAAAACGTTGAATAAGTGTTTATTTTGGTTCTCCTTGTATTAGTCAGCCAAAGGAGTACTGCAGCAAAGTACCAGAAATATGTTGGTTTTTATAAAGGGTATTTATCTGGGGTAAAAGCTTACAGTCACAAGGCTATAAAGAGTAAATTACTTCTCTCACCAAGGTCTGTTGCCACGTATTGGAGCAAGATGGCTTCTGGTCTCTGTGAGGGTTCAGCCTTCCTCTTCCACTTAAGACTCTGTGTTCCTAGCTTCTTCCAATCTCAGCTGTAGGCTGGCATAAGGCTCATCTCTCTTCCCAGGGCTCATTTCTCTCTGGGCTCATCTGCTCTGCTCTCTCCAGAAGGCCAGCTGTAGACTATCAGGTGAACAGCTTGGCTTTTTCTCCCGGGCTCCAGTATCAAAACTCTGTTCTCTCCACTGCTGTGACATTCTATGAGTGTCCGCCTACCAAGGGGGCAGGGACTCAATGTCCTGCTCACATTGCTGAATCAAAGCCCTAATCTTAATTTAATTAAGTAAAAGTGAAACCTCTGAATATAATACAATCAAAGGGTATCAGGAACCCAGAGGAAAAGACCAGGTTAGGGAAACATAATGAAGTATTTCTTTTTGGAATTCATCAATAATATCAAACTTTCTCACTCCTTAATTATTTTCCCAGCCATGTACTTATAAACCAGAAATAAAAGCTGACTGAGGTAAAATTGGAGGAAATGATATCTGCACAATTAGATCAACTTCCCTGAATTAAACCTGCTAAACCACCAATTAGATATCCTTGCTCAAGAATTGATTTGGGAACAGCGACTATTTCTAAGAACAAATAGATTACAAAGACACTGTAAAATATGGGGCCACCTTATCTTTTATTTGTTATAACAGAGCTTAGAACTCAATAAATATTAATTGGCAGTGATAATACGAAATTCTTCTTGATCAGTCCAGATAAAACGAACCAAATCTCATAGACTTTCCCAGAGACCCAACACAGGTTCAAATAACTAATTAAGAAAATGAATGAAAGCCCCGGCAAACCACAGGAGTGTGATCCAAGTTAAAGTACATGACAATGATGGTTGTTCAATTCTAGTAGGAATATTTTAATAGCCATGAGGAAGAAGAAAATGGAGTAGTACTAATTGTAGTTTTCCTTCATAGTTTAGATGGCAGAAATCAATGAGAAATTCCATAGCCTAGGAGAGCACAACCTCTAATTCTAAAGAGCCTATTTATTTCAGCCTAATTGGAGAGGTGGGAAAAACTTTAAAAATTGCTATTTTAAATGCCTTTTGCTATTAAATTGTGTTTAGGAAAACTGCTCAGCCAAAACGATGCTGAGAGCTTTAAGCTTATGACTCACAAAGCCAGGATGATTCCGATTAGTTTTGTGCACGTTAGCACAATAGGGATTTTTCATATGCAGTGGGACACTGCTTTAACATTGATACAAAACAGGCGATCAGAATCTAAGCTTCTCTGCTCAGCTTGCTTATTGACCAAGTAAATGTTAGATGAACTATTGTGTTGATTCATTTCAAAGGTTCATCTTCTGTAGGATCAGACTAAGGATGGGCACACTTGGCTTTTGTGGGTGTGAAGTCTTCTAGAGAAAGGGCTGGCTTCCTGTAAGGTTCTTAGATTGAATTTTCTTTCTTCTCTCTGTGTCTTTTTCTTTCTTACTTTCTCCCTCCCTGTTTCTTTTTCTTTCTCTGCCCCTTCCTCCCTCTGCCCACCTCTCAATTCCTTGCTCCCTTATCTTTTTACTCCATTCCTTCATCCTCTCTCCCCTATCCCTCTACTGATTTTTGCCTTTCAAAACTTCCCATGAAGTTCAGTTATCCTAATTCCACCTGGTCCCAGTATTCTGAGGAGGAAATGGCTGGGTAGGGTACATAAGGCTCATGAGAGATCAACTGGCACAAATAAAATACCAGCTCACCTGGATTTTGGGGAGTCCTGGAGATTACTGACAAACTGTATCCTGGAGGTCTCAAGATTTTTCAGCCTTTTCTGTCCCATATATTTTCCATGCAGCTCAGAAATGTCCTATGAGGTACGTCACATAGATTCTCAGGACAGTATGTGGCTAATAGGCCAATGAGTCTTACATATTACTACTTTTCACAGAAAATCCAAAAATAAAAAAAGGGTTTTTTTACCAGTCTGTCATCAGAATGGAAGAAATAGAAAACAATGTGATGTCTGATTTGATTTTCAAAACATAATTGCATTTTCCCCCAACTGTAAGATCATTATATAGTTGATCCTCATTAATCATGGATTCCATATTTTTTAATTATCCTACTTGCTAAAATTGCTTTGTGGCCTCCAAATCAATACTGATGGTGTTTTACCATCGTTGCTGGACATGTGCAGAGCAGTGAAAAACTTGAGTCTCCTTACCCACACGTTCCAGCAGGTGGAACAAAGTAACGGTTTGCCTTCCAGTTTCAGCTCTCATACTGTAAACAAGTACCATGGTATATTTAGTGCCCAATTTTTCAGATTTTTGTGGGTTTATTTTTTTTTTTGGTGATTTCGCTGTTTAAAAATGACTCCTAATAGTAGTGCTGAAGTACTGTCTTAGTGTCCCTACATGCAAAAAGGCTGTGATGTACCTTATAGAGAAAATATGTGTTAGTTAAGCTTCATTCAGGCCTAAATTACAGCACTGTGGCCGTGAGTTCAATGTTAATGAATCAACAAACTATGTTACCTAAGGGGTCTTTAGACAGAAACACACATAAAAATAAGTTGTGTGCTGATTGGTTGATGAAAATGTTGTGACCAGAGGTTCACAGGATTATAACCCTGTGTTTCATGTAGGGACAATGGTTCAGTATTTGCTAATTCAGTGTCTGTTGTGACCCTACTATGAATAATGAGAATCAACTGTATATTCATCGTCTAAAGCTTGCAAAATGCAAAGCATCACAAGAAATCAAAACAGATAACTGTAATTCCATAATGAGGAAAACAGCACTGCTGTTTTAGTTATGTTTTTTTACTGTCTTTTTCATGCATTTTTGCACTTTAGATGAAATCATACAGTACAAAAATTTTGGTATCTTACTTTTGTCACTAGTTATTTTATCCAACATTTTCCCAGCTGTTATAATTTCTTAGAGAACTTTATTTTTAGGTGTAATAAAATAATTCTGTCACATGGGTGGATTGTAAATAATCTAAACATTTTCTAATACTAGATATTTTGGTTTTTAAATTTTTAATTATAAACAATAAACTGATAAGCATTTTTATATATCTCTTTTTTGCATCATTGAGATTCCTATATGTAGACTTAGGAATCCTCATATAGATTCCTATTTGTGGACTTAAATGTACATAAGGCTTTGGATACAGGTTACTAAACTGCCCTTGAGAAAGGTAGGAAGAATTTGCATTCCCAATTCCTGAACTTGAGGAAGTATTTCACTGGTATATGAATTCACAGCTTTATTGATAGTAAATTTAATGAATGTTTTTTGTTCTATATTTATTGGCTATTACCATTTCTTCTTTTATGAATTGCCTAATCATGCCCTTGATCAATTTTTTCATTGGGTGTTAATTTGTTCTTGTTAATTTTGTGAGAGTGTTTTATATCTCAGATATTGGAATAGTTTTCTGTAATACACATTTTCTCAATGTATTTACCTTATAAGGTTGTGTACTTTGGATCTTTTAAATTGTTCTTTGCCTTTATAAACAAACAAATAAAGGATAATTGGCGTCTTTCCTCATTTCTCCTTTACAGATAGTAATGTTTAAAACATTCTTCCCCATCCCAGTGTTATGCAATCACTCATCTAACATTTAAATCAGTTGTCCAGGTGGAATTTACTTAGGTGAATTGTGAGAGATAGGGACTCTAACTTGATTTTTCAAATAGTTAATCAATCATTACAATATTGTTCGTTAATATTATTATTCATTCTATTCTCATATCTTTAACATATCTAAAATGTTTATATATATTCCTGTCTGTACTCTTGATTAAATTTCTCTAATTTTTTTCCTTACAGTTTCAGCAAAAAAAAAAAAATTTTCTTCCTGATAAACTTTAGAAAACCATTATAAATATTATAATGATACCTCTGTCCCCACTTTAAATTACTTTAAAGTTTTGTATAAATTTGGATTGAACGTATACCTTTGAAATATCAACTCTTTTCGTACATGGGTAAAGTATGTCTCCTTATTTATTTGGCTTTAAATCCTGTAATACAATCTTACAGTTTTTCATATGGCTCCTTAATAGTCTTTAAAATTTCATTTCTAGATAGTTTATATTTATATTGCATTTGTGAATGGAATCTCCTTTGCCATTATATTTTTAATTTGTGTATAGGAAATCTATATATTATAACATAGAAGTTATATATTGTTCTAGTTTGCTAACACAGCTCAAAGCAGGTACCATAAAATTGGTTGTTTTTTTAACAATGGGACTTTATTATTTTACAAGCTCACAGTTTTACAGCTGAGAAACATGTCCAATTCAAGGCATCATCAGGTGATGCTTTCTCTCCAAAGAAGACCACCTACTGGTGATCCTGGACTCCTCTGTCACATGATAAGACACATGGTAACTTCTGCTCATCTCTCCCTTCTCTTTCAGATTTTGTTGCTTTCAGCTTCTTGGTTTCCATGGCTTTCTTGCTCTTTGTCTGAGTTATTCTTTTATGAGGGACTCCATTAAAAAGATTAAGACCGACCCTGAACGAAGCGAGTCACATCATAAGTTAAGATCCTGCACACCAAAATATCTTACTTACAATGGGTCCATGCCCACAAGAATGGATTAACTTTAAGAACATACTTTTCTGGGGTACACATGGTTTCTGGGGTACATATGGTTTCACGTATTTGTACCTATTTATATGTATGTATACATGTGTATATGTGTGTATTTATGGTTCTATCCCATTAATCCATCCATTGTTTTGTTTTGTGTCTTCTCTTTCTCTGTTTCTGTCTTTATTTCTGTCTTTCTCAGTTATCCTGGTAGGATGTTTATCAATTTTATTAGTATTAATGAAGTACTGTTGCTTATATTTATCAAGTTTATTATAAGCTGTATCTTTAATATCCTTTTCATCTTTGCTAGTTCCTTCTTCCTACTTTATTATTTTCCTTGTCTCTTGAGTTGAACACTTAGTTCATTTATTTAATAATTTTGTTTTTAATAGGTAATGCCTAAGAACATAATTTTCTCTGAGTGCATTTTTTACAGTATTCTTTGCATTGCTAGAAATATTACTTTATTGTTATTTCTAAATTGTATATACTTGCCTGATTTCCTCTTTTGTCTCAAGAGTAAAATAGGGAAATTTTTACAATGCAAAAGTTGTTTTTCTACTTTATTATGTCATAATCAAAGTTGGTAATTTTATACAGTTGGTAATTTTTTGTGGTTTTCTCTATAGCATAACATACAGTAACTTCTGTTAATATTCTGTAGACTAGAAATAAGCATATATAATACCTCTTAAATTAATATTCTATTTTTCATATCTTTTTTCCTGTGGCAGAGTGTTTTTTATTGTTGACTGGCATATACTGAGAAATATGCTAAAGTTTCTTGCTAGTATATTTATATAAACTTCCCTTAAACTTGTAATTTATTGTGCTTTATATATAATGATGTAATATTATTTTGTAGCTAAAGACTTTTGGTAGTTGTACCTTTATTACAATCACTTTACATCATAATATATTTGTCTTTGTTTTTTAACATTTTTATTTATTTATTTCTTCCCCCTTCCTCCATTGTCTGCTCTCTGTGTCCATGCACTGCATGTTCTTCTGTGTCTGCTTGTATTCTCATTAGGCAGCTCTGGGAACCAAACCTGGGACCTTTCAGAGTGGGAGAGAGGTGATCATTCTCTTGTACTACCTAAGCTCCCCGACCTGTTGTCTCACATTATCTCTCCTCTGTGTCTCTTTTTGTTGCGTAATCTCACCGCACCAGCTCTCCTCCTGGGGCAGCAGTCCTGCATGGGGCAGCACTCTGCATGGGCCAGCTCACCACATGGGCCAGCTTTTGCCTTCACCAGGAGGCCCTGGGTGTCAAACCGTGGACCTCCCACACGGTAGATGGGAGCCCAATTGCTTGAGCCACGTCCGCCTCCCTGTCTTTGTTTCTTGTAGTGTTTGCTTGGAATTATTTTTCATCTGTTGTTATTATTTGACCACAACTTTATTATTGTTTTCCTTTGACTGGAAAAACTGCCCATTCTTTCTCATTTTTGTTTTTTAAATTGTTTTGTATAAGTATGTTTTAGGTGCTTCTCTTCTATATTTCAGCATCTAGTCCTCATCACCCCCTTTGTTGTAACTAAATAGTCTTTAAGATTTGATAGTGAGGATGACGAGGATGATGAGGATGATGATAAGCACAGAGAAGATGATAACAAGTACACTTACGGGGTGCTTAATTCATGATAACGATAATAGCTAACAATTTTTCAGCTTTACAGTTTCTTAGGCACTGTGCTAATTTCTTTACACACATGATTCCAGTTATTCCTCATGACAAGACTGTGAGAAACATCTATAAACTTATCACTATCTTATAGACACAAGACACAGAGTAGTTAAATGCTAGAGGTAACACAGATAGTACCTAAGAAAGTTGGGGTTTAAATTCAGAGCAGTTTGACTACTGAGTTCATGCCCTCTTATCCACTTTCCAATTTTGCATCTCTATATAATTTTGCTAAGAAAAATATGATGCATCACTTAAGTGTACATGTCACGGGAATGTCTTATTCTTAGAAGACAGAATGGGGTAAAGTTAGGTCTATAAAAGGTCTTAAAAGTTTTTAGTATAACATGGTGATAACATTTGTTATATGTCCAAAGCAAAGTGTACACATTTACAGAATATCCAAGATGGGAAACTCCTGCCATGATCATACAAATGTCTTTGAAGCAAGAGATTTAACGTTCATTTGTTGAATTGACCTTTGTGTCTTACCTATAAGATTTTTTTTTATTCACCCCCCCTTGCAGCTTGCTTGCTGTCTGCTCTCTGTGTCCATTCGCTGTGCCTTCTTCTGTGTGTCTGTATTTATTTTTATTTACCCCCCCTTGCAGCTTGCTTCTTGTCTGCTCTATGTGTCCATTCGCTGCACTCTTCTGTGTTTTTACTTGTATCACTTTTCGTTGCATCACCTTGCTGAGTCGGCACTCTGCTGCGCTTGCGGGCCAGGTGGCATTCCATGGAGCTTGTGGGCCAGCAGTTCTCCACAGCGTGCAGGCGAGCCTGCCTTCACAAGGAAGCCCTGGGATGCAAACCCAGGGCCTCCCATATGGTAGGCGGGAGCCCAACTGATTGAGCCACAGCCGCTTCCCTATGAGATTTTTATGTTCCTGGGGCCCAAAGGATAAGATGGAGAATTCAGTGCAGGATTGAGACATGGGAGGGAATTGAAGTAACAGGGAAGAAAAGGTCCCATAAAATGCTTTAGGAAGAAATTACCTATCTGGGGAGATTAAAACTGTTGGGTACTATCTTAATGAATACAGAACTAAAAAAAATTAAACACCTATTGTGTATTTCTTTTGTACCCAAGATTCCTTTTGCTTTGTGGTAAAGATATCTCCTGCCTGTACTGAAGGGGCAGAGTGGCAGGAGAAGACAAATGGCAAAATCTTTAATTGGGGTATAAGGTGTTTCTGGAAGTGTATGTGTGTGAGGGTGTGTGTGTGTGTCCCTGTGAAGCAAGGGTAGAAACCAGGCAGAAAGCTGCATGATTACAGAGTATCCTATTTCATTCTCTGCTATGTATTAGAAAATATGGAGTAGACTACAGACATATTTTATCCCATAAGTAGTAGCAATGTAAATGCTCCTAGAATGATTTTTTGTGTAATGAGCATATTTTTAAAAAAGAAACCCTCAGTCTATTTGAAGCAATAAATTGGGTAAGTCTAATTATGTTATCAGTATAAATATGAGCAGTCATGCCATTAGAAACTGCACTTGCCTAGTTATGAGTTGTACTGATGCAATGATTTTTGAATTCCAGATATAGGACCCTTTTGTCAAAGCTGGAAACCAAAATTAAAGTCAATTAAAGTCAAGTAAGTGGCTTTTTTTTTTTTTTTTTGTGGTCCTGGGTGAATTCATTAGTATACTTTCTCTACATCTCTACTTGGTGAGGACCCTGGCCTCTTGACCTTTCTCCAGTATGTATTCTACACCATCCCACTCACAATTTGGGTACTTGCACCTTCAAATCAAGTCATTCATAGGTAACTACTAAAGGAGAATTCAATGAAGGCATGCATTTAGTGTGGATTATTATTATAAACTTTATTATTCTTCAAAAACTACATAAAGACTGATTAAAAGAAACACTTTAAATATTGAAACCATTCCCTTCACTGCTTCACAATTTAAAAAAGAGGAGGGAGGCATTCCTGAGGAATCACAAAACCGAAAGACGTGCCAAATGCTCTGCCAACTTGCCTGCAAGTTCCTGTTTATATTGCTGCCTTCCTCCATCCCTCTTCTATCCCAACTGCCTCTGTTTGTTTCCTGGAGGAAAGCCTCACAAAGCAAGCTCCCTAAATCTTACTTGGAAGACTAGATGTGTGAGGACATCTATTCCTCAGTAAGTGAGTTGTCAAATAGTGCAAAAAGCACAGGGAACAGTCCAAGTATTTCTGTCTTTGGGAAATTTGGTGTCTTGCAGCAGACACGCATAGAAAACAAATGATGTATGGAAACTGTGGTGTGGAAGATGAAATTTTCCCCATTTTCCTGTTTACAATATTCCTGTTGCTTCCAAAATGGCTGAAATGAGGCTGGTTATACAGGAGCTGAGAGCTTGGAAACATTCTTTGTTCCCATGGTTTAGGTGAGTGGGTATTTAGATGAGTAGGCATCTTCCCTAATAGGCCCATTTGGATGACATCCGGGATGGCCTGTACACCAAATTCTAAATAATAACGGGTAACATTAAAGCAAAGCCCCAGAGAATTTCTCCCTGTGTCCTAGAACATTGGCAATTTTATCAGGTGGACACATAGAGGAAGCATAATCTCATTCCACTCTGATAAAGCTATTTTTTTGCAGTTGATTAGCACGCTGACTGTCTCATCTTCTCCGTGCTCAGTTCCTTTTCTTTTCCACTGTTTATAAACTGCCGGGGAGGAGTGCTATCTTTTTTTTTTTTTCGATGTCACAGGGAATGGAAGTTCCAATGGTGGGAGGAAGATGGAGAAAGGGAAAATGATGTTGCTCTTTTAAAATTCCATTTTTTCGTATTTTCTTTATTAAGAACTGGGTAAGTATTAGGTCCAAGTAAGACAAACTTCTAAGCCTCCCAAGTCTAAGGTTATCCTTTATTAGATAAAGGGGAAAAGGGATTTTTTTTTTTTTTTAGGAGTGTGTGTGTGTTCATTTTTGCATTTGCTCGGAAAACGGTTCCTCAAGGCTCTTGGAATAGTTTCCAATTATATTCATCAATATTCCCTGAAGCCTCATAAGAGAGGTCAGGATGAATGAAAAGATATATAAATTTATTCTCATGATATAGATAAGAAAATCAGGACAAATTTAATTTTTTTCCCCAACACTTTTATGGACAAGGTAGGCAGCTCCCCTCCAAGATCATCACATTCAACACTTTATTTATTTCTCTCCTCCCCAGCCCCCCCCCCCCCAGTTGTCTGCTCTGTCTGTCCATTCGCTGTGTGTTCTTCTGTGACCGCTTCTATCCTTATCAGCAGCACGGGAATCTGTGTTTCTTTTTGTTGCATCATATTGCTGCGTCAGGTCTCCATGTGTGCAGCGCCATTCCTGGGCAGGCTGCACTTTCTTTCGTGCTGGGCAGCTCTCCTTGCACTCCTTGCACGTGGGGCTCCCCTACGCGGGGGACACCCCTGCGTGGCACGGCACTCCTTGCGCGCATCAGCACTGCACATGGGCCAGCTCCACACGGGTCATGGAGGCCTGGGGTTTGAACCGCGGACCTCCCATGTGGTAGACGGATGCCCTATCCACTGGGCCAAGTCCGCTTCCCATATTCAACACTTTGGAGCTGAAGAAGCATGCTAGGCCACAGCTTTAAATAAGATGTGACGTTCGCTCAGCTAATGGTGGGGATGCGTGTATGCCAGACTCCCAGACTGGGGTTCTTCCTGCTAACTCTGTGCAGGTGTGGGTTGGTCACGCCAGGGCTCTCGGTGACCTAGTGGAGCAGAGAGGTCCTTAAAATGTGAACCTCTGTAAATCCCCTGCTTTCCCACCTGGGACAGGCCTTCTCAAGTTCTCCTTGGAAAGAGGTGAGGTATGAACAAGTCCAATGAATAAAACAAGAGCTTAAGCTGTTCTCTCTCCTTGGGGGCATGTGCATGGCAATGGAGCAGCCTGGGCCCCATCCCAGGCCCATTGTTTCCTAAGCTCCCAGGGAAAGTCCTGGGGAAATGGGTTTTTTAAAACTGAGCACACTGGGTGACTTGCATGATTGGGCATGTTTTGGAAACACTAGAATAAAAAGAATCCTGACATCTGAAACAGTTAGAAACCCTTGAAGTGTAAATATTGAGCGGGGATTTTAGTTAGGAGCCAGGGCAATGGTGGGAGAAGGGGGCGAGGAAGATGAAAAATACTTGTTGCCCTCCAAAGAATACCAGAATCAGATGCGTAATTCCTTACACCTGGTGCCAAAACTGAGGCCTGGTAGCTGCCCCAGGAGGGCTCCAAAGGAAGCAGGCTCTGAGCTCAGCACCCCTCTTAGGGGAAGCAGAAGGGATTTAAGATTGCTTATTAAGTGCAGAGCCCGGGGCTTCTTAGAGATTGGAGAGCCAATTCCATATGAAAATTGCTTTCCCTTTTATATAACAGATGCAGCCTGTTGAGCTGGCCAAATTCCACCCTTGGGTGTACAAACTAACCTCTCTCCATAGACAATGAGGAAGAAAGGAGAGCATCTGAGAGAAAATTCCAGCCAGATTCTGTTGTCTCCTTTGTTATATCTCGTGCAGCCAGTGGTGATGCACTTTTTCTTTTTTTTCCAAAAGAGTTACTCATTATTTGTTTTGCACCTGAAGTTATAATCTAGTGCCTGTGACAGCACATTTGATTGTTTTTAAATGAAGGTGATAGGAAAGGCAGAGAAATGACTAGAGAATAAAAGTCTGGAGAACTGATGACAAGATAACATTGATTTTGATTCTCTCAAAATAAACATCATATTGAAAAATGATACAAAATCGTTTGCTGGGAAACCACACTCACTTCCGAGTAATATTTTTGTGAGATATTTTTAAACATGAGTTTTGAAGTCTGCTGCTTTGAAATTGAATTTGAAGTCTGCTTAATACCAAAGTGTGACATATTCTTTTTTGCCGGGTTGTACTGTTATTCTTCCTCTCCATATAGCTTTCATAAATTTAATTTTATTCATTTCTGCATCTTCAGAATATGAATCCCCTGATAGTGTCTATCTGAATGGGGTCTCCAGCAAATGCCAATGCTTTTTCTCTTATTTCCCTTGTGTTTATTCTTCTACCTTTCTTTAGTTCTCTCCTTTTTAATATTTACTGAGTGTCTCCTAAGTGCCAGCAACAAATTATAAGTGAGAAGAACACGGATAGGGATCACTTCAATGCATCATGAAAAGTGGAATGTCATACAACCATGTAAGGGTGCTAGTGGAGCACAGATAAGGCTGATTGAGTGCAGTTGGGGGCGGGGAGAAGGTGGTCAGGAAATGCTTCCTGGAGGAATTTACGCCTGAGCTGAGACTCAAAGTACGAGAGTGAGTTTTTGGACTAGTGGTTGGGGTGGAGCTTTCCCTCTGTACCCCATACTCTACCTGCCCTCCTGTTGCAACGGATGATCTGTTCCTGCTCCTTTGTAAACCAGAAACTCCACTTGTGCACCTGAGCCCATCCTCAGACCTTTTCAAGGACCTTGCTCCTGCAGCTGGTCATTCTCCATCCTGCAATAGTAATTTATACTACCTCTTGGATCTTCTGCATAAGCATGCAAAAATGGCATAGTATCTCCTTTCTTTGAAAACAATGCAAAACAAAGCACATTTGACCCACATCTGCTTCTACCAACTATCTCATTTTTCTGCTCCTCTTTACAGCTAAAATAGTTGCTTATCCTCAGTGTCTCTACTTCTTTGCATCACATATTTTTCAACACGCATCGTAATTAAATTTTCATCTTCATCATCTCACTGAAGGTCACCAGCCACCATCCATAATGCTGAGGTGAGCAGACAGTTCTCAGTATCAATTTACCTGATTATCAAAACATTTGCTATGGTTGATCACACCATCTTTCTTTACACACATTCTTCACTCCCATTACATCACATACTCCTGACTTTTCTCCTACCTGATTGACTGCTAATACTTGGTCTTTTTTTCTGAGTCTTCCTCTTCTTCTGATGTCAAAATGCTGCATTCCTCTCATTGTCTTCTCTATTTACATGTTACTTCATTCAGTAACATAGTATAAATACCAACTTTGATGAGTCACAAATATATATCTCCAGCTGAGGTGTGCTAATAAATGTTTACCAATTAGCTCTTTGAGGAAAGTAAAGCCCTGCCTGAACTGAAGCATTTGCAGATTTTTGTGGTGTAAATATTACCACCAGGGCAGATTTCAAACTACCAGCAGTGTGATGATACTGAATGGGGAATTGGGAAGAGATGTGCAGTAGAACACTGTTACAAATTATTTCTACCAGGCAGATACAACAGATATTAGTAATCCAAAAGGCTTGGAAATAGTAAATGATAGTAAAATAATTAGGAAGTAATGAGTTTTGAGTATTTATTAAATTTATTTTTAATGTAGTTCATTGTAAGTTTGTCTAATTTAACTTTTAATAATGGCTGTGTTTGAAACCCAGTTCACAAAATTCCTTGAGAGCCATTATGAGCCAGCTTCAGCACACTATTTTCTCCAGTCCTTATCTTCTCCCTGAATCATCTTGTGTCAAGAGCCGCTTTGAGCTGATAGCACCATTTTAGATGCACAATAGGATTCTTAAATATAAAATGTCAAAAGAAAATTCTTGGTTTTTTCAATCCCAAATTTTCTCCTTCTCAGGTTTCCCCCCCTCATCCTCCCATTTCACACTCAAAAACTTAGAAGTCATCTTTGATATTTCTCTCTCACTCCTTATGCCCAATCTAAGGCCAGTTTCATCAGTATTACTCTAAAAAATATCCCAAATATGACCATTTTTTTCATCACATTCACAGCTCGTTTTCAAGTTCAAGTCACACTCATCTTTGTCTTGCCCTGGAGTACAGCCTTCTAAATGAGTGTCCTGCTTCAATTCTTCCCATACCATCTAATCTCTACACAGAGGACAGAATGTCAATTAGGTCGTGCTGTTACATAGCTGGAACACCCTACCCCCAATGGCTCTTTGATGGTTTGAAGCTGTATGTACCCCCAGAAAAACATGTTCTTAAATCTGAACCATTCCTGCCAGATGTGAACCCATTGTAAGTAGGGCCTTTTGATGAGACTACTTCAGTGAAGGTGTGGTATGTCCTGATAAGGATGGGTCTTAATCCTATTACTAGAGTTCTTTATAAGTAGAATGAATTCAAACATGAGAAAGTCATGATGCCAGAAGCTGAAATCATCAAAACCTGGAAAAGAAGGAAGAGACCAGGAGACACTGCCATGTGCCTTGCCAAACCACAGAGGAGCCAACAATCGCCTGCAGGCAGTCTTTGAGAAGAAAGCATTGCCTTGGTGATGCCTTGATGTGGACATTTTTCTGACCTCAAAACTTAGAGTGAATAAATTCTGTGTTTAACCTGATGTATTTCATGGTATTTGTTTTGAGCAGCCCAGGAAACTAAAACAGATTCTGGTACCAGGAGAATGGAGTGCTACTATGGCAAATACCCTAAATGTGGAAATGGCTTTGGAGTTGGATAATTATTATACACTGGAGGAATTGTGAGATATTAGATAGAAAAGGCCTAGATTGCTTTGAAGACACTTAAGGTAGAAATAGGGATGCTAAAGTTACTTCTGATGAGGTGTGTGATGCTTAGGCTAATGTGTCAAATTGTGCGCAGTTGTTTGGTCAAGCAAGCACTGAGCTAATTGTAATACAAGGGCATTTATGGACTTTAGTCCCCAATGACTTTACTGCATAGATAGCTGATTACAATGACATCAATCATGGAGATTGTCATCAGCAATGAGTGACCCTTTATCTAATCAGTTGAATGCCTTAAAAGGGGAAGTGATTCCAGCATTCTGGGAGAATTTCCCAGCTTGTCTTTGGACAGCCAATGTCTCCCAGAAACTCATCAAGGACCTTGACTGACTTTCATTGGAGCCCCTGGTTTGCAGCCTGCCTGCGGAACCTGGACTTGTGCGTCCCCACGGTCATGTGAGAGACTCATAAAATCTCTTACTATTGTTGATTCTGTTTCCCTAGAGAACCCTGACTAATACAAGGCATTAAAAGAAAATTATGAATTTGTTATTGTTAACTAGAGGAAAGATGATCCTTGTTATAAAGTGGCAGAGAACTTGGTGACATTGAATTCTGATGACACAGGGAAGGCAGAACTTAAAAACACATGAGCCTTGTATGATGATATGCAAGTTTGTTTTGTAAGTTCTTAACTTTTACCTTACACTTCTTGTTTATGTATGTTTATGTATGAATGATAAACTTCAATTAAATAAAAATTTTTTTAAAGCAATGAACTTGTATATTTAGCTGAGGAGATTTCCAAGCTAAGTGTGGAAAGCACAGCCTGGTTTCTCCTTGCAGCTTATAATGCAATGCAAAAGGAAAGGAATAAACTGAGAACTGAACTCCTGGGCACAAGGAAATCAGAAATTGATGATTTGGAAAATTTTGAGTGTCCATCAAGTGAGACCCAGAGAACAGTGTTCCTTCCATATGAGGGTTTAACTGAACATGGAACCAATCAGCAATTTCCATGCAAGTAGGATTGGAGGTACAGTTATCCAAGAAGGATTTGTGGAAAATTCTTTTGTCTGATGGTTTGGACACTTGTGCACTCTAAGCAAAACGGACAAGTGTTTTTTTTTGTACAAGATCTGTATACTGGAACCACTGCCAGCCTTGACTAAAAGCGAGAGAAAAGCGACAGGTTGAAGAGAGAATCACTTCAGGGTCAGAATCATGGAAGTTGATGTCTGAACCAAAGATATCTTCTTGGGCTGAAAGAGCAGATGAACCCATGTGTGTGGAAAGAGTGAGTCTGCCCTGACACTCGGAGAAGGGGGCACTTCCACCCCATTGTTCAGGAAGTGGGCTGCCACCCCAGCGTTCTCAGAGGGTGGAGCCTATGCGCTGTGGATTGCGGAGCCTGGTCTGCATGCGGATGCTTGAAGAGGGTGGACCCTTCTCCAAAGTGCTCAGGGAGAGCATAGCTGCTGCACAAGGACTTGGATGGGTTGGGGCTGCTGCTCCATCAGGCCCAGAGGGTAAAACATTATTGCATATATGACTTGCAGAACTTGAAATCTAATGGAGTATGTCCTCCAGGGTTTCAGAATTGTTTGAGACCATGATCCCTGTTGTCCTTCTAATTTCTACCTATGAGAGTGGGGATGTTTATCTTATGCCTGTCCCTCCTTTGTAAATTGGAAGCAGATAACTTGTTCTCTAGCTCTCACAGATCCACAGACAGAGGAGAATTGTGCCCCAGGACAGACCATGCCCATAATTGATTTTGATGAGTCTTTGTACTTGGCATTGTTACTGAAATGACTTAATGATTTGGGGATGTTGTGATGGAATTAATATGTTTTGTATGTGGAAAGAACATGCCTTTTTGAGGTTCAGAGGGTGGAGTATGATGGTTTGAAGTTGTAAGTACCCTAGAAAAATATGTTCTTAAATCGAATCCATTCCTATGGGTGTGACCCTGTTTTAAGTAGGACCTATTGATGAAGGTACTTCGTTTAAGATGTGGCCCACCCCAATCAGGATGGGTTTTAATCCTATTATTGAACTCCTTTATAAGCCAAATTAATTCATACATGAGAAAAAAAGCCATAGAAGCAAGAATCTGAAATCTTGAAATCTGAAATCAATAAAACCCAGAAGAGAAGGGAGAGACCCTGAGATGCCAGCATGTGACTTAATATGTGACAGAGGACCCAACAATTGCTGACAGCCAGTCTCTGGGAAGAAAGCATTGCCTTGTTTTAAACATTTTCCCAGCCTCAAAACTGTGAGTGAATAAACTCCCAAGTTTAACCCAGCCCATTTCATGGCATTTGCTTTGAACAGTCTAGGAAACTATCAATAAAACAACCAACTCCTGCATTCATATTACTTGACTACCCACCTGTTACTACAGGTGCTCCTCTCTAAAGCCAACCTCTCCCTTGGGTCATTAGAACCCATCCCTTCTCACATGTTCAAAGACATTGCTCCAACAAATATACTATCTTTGGCATTATCCGTTTTCCCTCTCTATGAGATTACTTTCACCAGCATATAAGCATCTAAAGTAACATAGTGAAAACAAAAACATGCCGTGGCTAACTTGCTTTTGTTCTTCAACACTCCCTGCCATAGGAGTTCGCAGTGACCCCTTGGACTGTGTCTCCCTCCAGCTTATACAGAGGCGTTTCCTAAGAAGTTTCTTTGGGGAAAATTATTTGGGACTTTGTGCTTTAGTGGAATTGTTTCTGGGATTATGGGTCAAGGAGTAATGGTGACTTCAAATACCACAGTGGCCCTGGTGGCACAAGCACCTCCAGGGAGAAGTTAGTTAATGAAAACCTCATTTTAGAAAACAGGCCTTGGCATCTTGTCCATGCTATAACTGAACATAAAGGGTCCCCAGTTTCTTTCTTTCTTTTTCTTTTTTTTTCCTTTTCACTTTTAAGATAATTGGCTGTAAGACAAAGATATGGTCTTTGGCAAAGTGTAAAATGGCATAGAGCATGTTGGGTCAAGGAAAGGCAAAACGAACTAGATCATCATAGCTGAGTAAGGGCAAATTTAATAAATTTGATTTTGCTTATAATCTTAACCTACAAAACTATTTTTCTGTAACTAAGCAGAGCTTCCCAACTTTGTTCATTTTAATCTTCATTTTCTCATTCGATGCAATTCTTTGGATTCCGTATTTTCTTCTCCTTCTCTAAGTCTAGTTGGACTGCAGAGTTAAGGTTATGATTATGAAATAAAATTTAAATTATATAATGAATTGACATGTCAGGAGGTCCAAATGTTACTCCTGTTCATACCTGCCTTATAGTCCAGACTTCTCTATCCATGTCTCCACTTGGACTTATCTGAACTCCTGCTCACCCCTCCACCCAACCACCTCCAAATACACTCTACCCACGTTCTTCTTCATATCACTAAATGGAAACACTGTTCTTCCAGTTGTACAACCTGAATTCCTCAGGATTGTCCTTGATTAATTTCTGTCTCTCAAACCCTATATCCAATTTGTACATCAACTCAACTGCTTCTTCTCTAGTCTGAGTCAAATTTTGCTAGGATTATTGTGAAGAAATATATGTTTTTAAGTCTAACCCATTCCTGTGGGTGTGAACCCGTTGTACGTAGGACCTTTTGATGAAGGCGCTTCAGTGAAGGTGTGACCCACCTCCATCAAGATGGGTTTTGATCCTATTATTGTAGTCCTCCCTAGCTGGTGTCCCTGGGTTCATTTTTGCCCTCCTGCAATCTATTCTCATCAGAACAGCTGGTGTAATTAAAGTGTAAGTAAAATCATATATTCTTTTAAGGGCTCAAAGATCGTCAATGGTTACCATTTTATTTAAAGTGCAGCTAAATCCTCACAATCCTCTTCAGGATCTGGCCCCTCATTTTCTCTGTGGTTGCCACATCCTACTAATCTGCTCCTCTTTCAGTCCTCTGTAGTTACACTGGTCTTGATGCTTTTCCACAACATGCCATGCACCCTTCTTCTCTAGGCTTTATGCATTTTGTTCTCTGCCTGGAAAGCTGTTTCCCCAGATGATATCATGGCTAATTCCCTCAACTTTAAGTTTCTTCTCAACTATCACCCTCTCTGTAAAACCTATCCTAACTACCTTATTTGAAAAACCACAACTGTTTCCCACTCAAACTTCTTTCTAATTTGTTTAGCCTTATCTATTCCCTTAGAATTTACCACATTTTAACGTATTAGATAATTTACTTTATGGTATTCTTTCTACTTTTTTCCATCTACAGTATAGATTTAATGAGATAGGGATATGTTTGTGTGTGTGTGTGTGTGTGTGTATTGCTCATTGTGCCTCCAGCACACAGAGCAATTCTTGGTATATAGTAGGCACACAATAAATATTTGCTAAGTTCCATGAATGGATGAATGAGTGAATGAATGAATGATTTTTCATATAATTTAAAATAAAATCCGAACACTTTTTTACCAAAGACATGAACTGTCTTTGACAACTTCTGACATCATCTCCATCTATTATCTCATTGGCTTGCTCTAGTCATTTTTACTGTCCTTTGCATGCATTGTTAGTTTCTGCCTCAAGCTTTATGTCAGCTATTATCTATGCCTATGTTTTATGGGTTGAATTGTGTTCCCAAAAAAGGTATGTAGAGGTCAACCACCACACCATGGAGCCTAGAGTGTCTACAACTGAAAGCAGGAGGAGTGCATCCAGTATCCATGTGGAATCTAAGCCCCTACTTGACATAGATGTGCAATGGACACAACCAATCCAATGTCCACAGAGACAATGTGGAATGGGTGTGGGAAGGGTAGCCATGGTGGCAGCTGAGTTTGGGGAATGGGAGGAAGAGATGAGATGTGGAGGCGTTTTCGGGACGAGGAGATGTCCTGGGTGGTGCTTCACGGACAATTACGGGACATTGTAGATCCCCCCAGGGCCCACGGGATGGAACATGGGAGAGTGTGGGCTATGATGTGGACCATTGACTAGGGGTGCAGTGATGCTCAGAGATGTACTTACCAGGTGCAATGGATGTGTCACAATGATGGGAGAGAGTGTTGCTGTGGGGGGAGTGGGGGGTGGGGGCGGGGGGGTTGAATGGGACCTCATATTTTTTGAATGTAACTTTAAAAAAATAAATAAATAATTAAAAAAAAATAAAATAAAATAAAATAACATGCATTATTATTAAAAAAAAAAAAAAAGGTATGTAGAAGTCCTAGCTCCTAGTATCTCAGAATGTGACCTCATTTGGAAATAGAGTTGTTGCACATGGAATTAGTTAAGATGAGGTCATACCAGAATAGAATGGACCTTAATCCAACATGACTTCTGTCATGAGAAGGGGAGAAGAGACCCTAACAGACACGGTGGAGAATGCCAGTGATAACAGAGACAGATCGAAGTGTTGTAACTGCAAGCCAAGGAATACCAACGATTGCCAGCAAAGCACTGGAAGCTAGGAAGAGGCAAGAAAGGTTTCTCTTCTAGAGGTAACAGGGCCTTATCGACTCCTGAATTTCAGGTTCCTAGACTCCAGACTGTGAGACAATACAATTGTGTTGTTTTAAGTCACCTTATTTGTGGTACTTTGTTACAGCAGCCACAGGAAACGAATTCACTATTGTAGTTCTTGTTTCTGCAATTGGCAGAAATATTCTCTTTGCCCTTAGTAAGCACCTCAGCTGGTTGTGGTGCCTTGCCTCTTAAGGTGACCCAACTTTAATTCCTGAAGGATCTGGGCCACTGCTAATAGTTGCGGTTTTCTATTGACTCTAATCAAGAGAGTACTAAGGGCAAGAGTGTACTAAGAAGCACCACGAGGCATCTTCCTTCCTACCTGCATTATGTAATAACCACCCATTTACCCTTGATATCAAGATCACTCATCCCAGACAGTGTAGTAACCCATTCTTTATCTGTTGATTTACTGGTCGAATGGCTAAAAGTGGCCAGGTCTTAACATTCAGTCGAGGAGCAAATGTAGCTCAGTGGTTGAGCACCTGCTTTGTATATTTGAGGCCCAGGGTTCAATCCCTGATACCTCCTAAAAAAGAAAGAAAGAAAGACCAAATCTGGGGAGTAGATATGACTCAGTGGTTTAGTGCCTGCCTCCCATGAATGAAGTTCCAGATTCAATCCCTGGTACCTCCTAAAAAACAAACATAAAAAACAAACCAAAAAAAAAAATTCAGTTGAATGTAACCATTTCTGTGTCTCCTGGTAAAAGCATTTCTCCCTTGGGAACTAAGGCTTCTAAACCAATAGAGTGATAGAAAGCAAATGTTTTGTTAGTGGATCAGTAGGGATAATAGTGGGAGAAGCCATTCCACTATTCCCATCCCAATTCCCAGGCTCAAGAGCCTTGACATTGGGAGAAACAATGCCAAGTATTGGTCACTGATTGAGAGCATATACCACATCCTAACATACATTACTTGAAACCTGTCTGGTAAGTTGCTTTAGGTTAATGGTAATATGATAAGACCAGTGATTTCCATAAGCTCATTGCCACAGTTCATTTCCTATAAAATGATTTTCTTGCTCAGAAATGAGCAAAAGAACACTGGTCTCTGGTGTTGGAAGAGCACTGCCTGGGTGATTCCCTCAGGGAATGGTGCTAACCTAGTGAATTAACAGAGTGGGCACTCAGGTGTACCTCTCATGCATCACCTCCTTTCCTGCTTCCATGGCCACTGTTTGTGAGCTCTTTGGAGAGTGCAGGGGTACCTGGAGAAAGAGGCTGACTGGTATCCACAGGATGGTTCATGTAGTTCATCTGGTTATTATAATTCTCCTCTGCTTAGGTCACCGTTTGGTGAGAATTCACATGGGCACACATATCTTCATGCTCTGTGTCCATTCATAGAGGTCTGTCCACATAGCTCTTCCCTATCCCTCTGTCACCAATATCCAAATTATTTTAATTCCCTCATCATCCAGCCAGACCATGAGTGATAAGTCAGTGTACATCTATGCCTCTGTTATATTTCCTTTCAGGCAAAATGAACACAATGAACAACTAGGTGTATTGCTCAGAGATATGCCCGCTCAGGATTTTCCTTACCTACTCTCCTTCAAGGCCACTCTAGACTGGGGCTGTAGTGCTAGTATATTGTGCAGGACTGTAAATCATGTCTGAATTTTTGTTTCCTCCATCAGTTGACCATAGGAAACTATTCACGAGGCCTTTGGTGCTGAAGAAGGAAGCATGGGACAGGAGTATAGGGCATGGACATCTGTGCCATATGCCCATGTAAGGTATTCATGTCTTCGGGATCTGAATGAGCCCAATCTCATCTATAAAACTTCATTTTGAGGATACCTTGATGCTATGCTCACTCAAGTGAGCATTTATACGTCGTGATTGATGACTCATGATGCATAATAACTTGGTGGGGCATGGTCAAATGATCAATCTATACTAAGGCCCGGAAGCAAACCTGAAGGTGTTTCTCAAAAGGAGACCATTTATCTTCAGAGGATGGCATGACTTTGCTCTAAAATCCAAAGGGTCTGCCCTGTCTTTTACCTGTACAGCATTCCTATCTGCCCCAGACACTTCAGGCATCATCAGATTTGCAGGGTCATGTGGCCCACGAAGAAACAGCCTGTATATCTGTTGCAAAATCTTCCCTCATTTGGGGCTCCACAAAAATCTGGCAGCATTTCAAGTTGCTTGCTAAGTGTGAAAGAGGAGCATACCCAAATGAGGCATATATTGCCTCAAAGATCCCAAGAACCCCACTTTCTATCTTGTCCTTTACCTTAGAAGAGATAACATAGATCTCAAACCACTAGAAATTTTACCAAGATGTCAGATCCCTGAATTTTTGTAGGGATATATATCCCACTGTCTGACATGAATATGTCAAACAAGGTATCTGGAATAATTGCTGCTTCTTGGTCACCAAGTCCAATCAGCATGATATCATCACTGTAGTGACCATTACGATATATATATTTTTAAAGATTTATTTATTTATTTCTCTCCCCTCCCCCCCCCCACCCCAGTTGTCTGTTCTCCATGTCCATTTACTATGAGTTCTTCTTTTGTCTGCTTCTGTTGTCAGCAGCTCCAGGAATATGTGTTTCTTTTTGTTGTGTCATCTTGTTGCATCAGCTCTCCATGTGTGTGGCCCCGTTCCTGGGCAGGCTGTACTTTCTTTTGCAGTGGGTGGCTCTCCTTGCGCGTGGGGCTCCCCTATGCGGGGGACACCCCTGCGTGGCAGGGCACTCCTTGCACGCATCAGCACTGCACGTGGGCCAGCTCCACACTGGTCAAGGAGGCCTGGAATTTGAACCGTGGGCCTCCCATGTGATAGACAGACACCCTATCCACTGGACCAAGTCTGCTTCCCATATGATATTTTGTAAAATGGAAAAAAGGAGGGTGATCAAATTTCCTGAGACCCGGTTAATGACCCAAGATCAGACAGTTAATGGGGTTCTAAGCTAGGACTGTGAAGATGTAGTGTTGGTCATGCCAAATGATAGCAAACTCTTCTGGTGGTCTTTATTAACAGATGTGAAGACAAAAGCATTAACAGACCAAAAACTGTATACCCATGTGCCTAGAGATGTCAATAGTATCTTGCTCTAGCAATGAAAGCTTATCAGAAACAGCATTGGTAATTGAAGTCCACCACCTGATTAAGTTTATGATAACCCACTGTTATTCTCTGACTGTATTATGTATAAACCAAGTCAAGTTGAATGAAGAATCACTACCCTTGCATCTTTCAAACACTTAATAGTATTGTTAAGCTTTGCAAGCCATTCTGGATGCTTTTATTTACTATTTTGGTAGATAGAGGAATTTCTAGTGGTTTCCATTCAGTATTTCTTACCATAATATCTCTCATTCAATGGCAGCATGGTCTCAAAAACCTTGCCTCTATAGGCACTTGATTATCATTGTCTGCAGGCAATAATTAAAGTAATTCCTGCCACTGCATGCCATGGACTATCAGAGTTCACTTTATTACTGGGAATGGGGCCTAATCAGATCAAAGTACCACTTTCAGAAAACCTAGAACCCATCTTTGGTTCCTCTGGAACTGCTATGTGTCAAATTTTCTGCCAGTCAGGCTTAGTGAGAGAGGCAGAACTATTTTGATATTAGACAAACACATACTCAATGTATGTGTGTATACATACATTTATTTATATACATACACAAATATAGAGACTGGAGTTTATATAATTGAAGAAGCTGATGTATTTCCATTAGTGTTTCTTGATTTTTATTTTATGATATGCAAAAGGGCTTCTAATTAATTTAAGGTCATTGAAAATCATGAAAGGTCACTGGTCTCACACAAAAATCATAGTTTTAAAAAGTTTAACAAAGACCTGAGTGTTCAAACTAACATAAATAAACTGAACTTCAGAAAGTGTCAAGCTCTTAGAATGAAGAAACCCAGGAGTTAAGAAGAGGATTCTGGAGAGGGGGCAAGATGGCGGCTGAGTGAACATCCCTGTTAGAGTCTTCTGCAGGGAATCGGCTGGGCGGCGTTGGAGACTCTTTGGGACCGGATTGTTTCGGGATTTTTGCTGGTCCGGAGGTGTCTGGACATCGATTTGGAGGGAAGGTAACAGAGAGGATTCGTCTGTGAAATATACACGGAGATCCCAGCTACCTGTAGAGGATTCCCTTCTTGGGTAGGCGGAGACGAGGCATCTAGCCCCGCTCGGTGGGGCTGAGCCAGGCCGGGCCGGGCCGCAGTAGCGCTTGGAGCCGGGCGGGGCCGGTGCAGGCCCCGGCTGCGGGCCGCGGTAGCGCTTGGAGCCGGGCGGGGCCGGTGCAGGCCCCGGCTGCGGGCCGCGGTAGCGCTTGGAGCCGGGCGGGGCCGGTGCAGGCCCCGGCTGCGGGCCGCGGTAGCGCTTGGAGCCGGGCGGGGCCGGTGCAGGCCCCGGCTGCGGGCCGCGGTAGCGCTTGGAGCCGGGCGGGGCCGGTGCAGGCCCCGGCTGCGGGCCGCGGTAGCGTTTGGAGCCGGGCGGGCCCGGGTCAGGCCGCGGCGGGTACGGAGCCGGGCAGGGCCGGTCCAGGCCGCGGTGGCGGGAGGTGGATGCCGGAGCCGGCTGGGCCGCTGTAGCGAGCGGAGCTGGGCGGAGCCAGGCCAGGCCAAGGCGGCGTGAGGAGCCGGGCAGAGCCGGTCCAAGCCTCCGCGGCGTGAGGAGCCGGGCAGAGCCGGTCCAAGCCTCCGCGGCGGGCGGAGCCGGGCCTGCGGAGGGGTTTCTGTTTTTTTTTGTTTTTTGTTTTTTGTTTGTTTGTTTGTTTGTTTTTTGTTTTTTGTTTTTTTTTTTTTTTTGAGCATCTGCAGTACTGGGGAGTTCGTGGGCCCTGGGCGGCCTATTGGGGGTTTGTGGGAAGGGAGGTGCTTGCAGACCCATTTGGGCAGACAGACGGGGGGGTTTTAGGGCAAAGCGGGGGGAAGTTGTTGTTTTAGATAGTATTGCAATTGTGACACGTGTGTACCTGTATCTCTCTTCTCCCTATCCGTTACCCACCGTTTGCCCATCCTCTTTTTCTTTCTTCCTTTCTTCTTGCCTTTCTTTTTTCTTTATTATAATTAGTTTTTTTTTTTTTTTTTTTCGGTTTTCTCTTTCCCTCTTGTCCCTCATCTTCCACTTATTTTTACTTTAATTCAAGTATACAATAGGTGCTACAGGGAACACCTCACATTTGCTGGGTTTTCCCATCCTCCACTGCCTCATTTCTGTGTGAACTGATTTAGGCTACCTACACTATCCCCCTTCCCCTGCATCTTGATATCCACTATCATCTACTGTCTCTCCTATATTCCACCCCCCACCTCCCGTTCTTTGATCCACAAAGTGTCTAACTCTTAATTTCTAATACCTTTGTTCTGTTTTCTGTCTATTATCCACTCTTGAAACTATTACCTTTCTTTTCTTTTTCCCTCTCTCATGAAAACAATAGCTGTGTAGTTCATACCATATTCCTCCCAAATTCAGTCATCAACTTCATAAAAGGTACTCTACCTACAGCTATAACACTACAATCTACATGAATCTAACCTCCATCCTTCCAGATCTCATATTCCTGCTTTATTAACATACATCACCAATACAACTTTACACTTTTCCCTTGCTTACACAATTGCCTTTCCCCAACACTAATACTTTCCTCTAAAGTGAACTTAACCAACAACAAGTAACTAGAATAAGAAGAAAAAAGTGACAAAGAGAAGATATAACACCTGTGCAAAAATAACAACTAATTAACCTACAAGAGCAGACAAAGAAGCTAAGGAACTGATTAAATTCGTCAAAATAAAGAGATGACCAGAAAGCAACAAAAATCTACGAACCAAACCAATAATCAGGAAAACATGGCTGAATCCAATCAACAAACCAATAATCACGAAGGGGAGCAAAACTTGGCACAAGCAATGAAAGATCTCAGAACATTTATCACCGACAAATTTGATGCAGTAATGAAAGAGGTTAACAACATGAAGACATCACTTGGAGGGGAAATTGCAGACATACGCAAAAACATAACAGATATGATGGGAATGAACACCACAGTTCAAGAAATCAAAAATACACTTGCAGCAAATATCAGCAGACTAGAAGAGACAGAGCAGAGAATTAGTGATGTGGAAGACAGTACATCAGAAATCAAACAGATAGTAGAAGGGGTCAATAAGAAGATAGAAAAAATCCAATTAGGATTTAGGGACCTGAATGACAATGCAAAACGCTCAAACATACGTATTATAGGCATTCCAGAAGGTGAAGAGAAGGGAAAGGGGTCAGAAAGAGTGTTGCAGGAAATAATGGCTGAAAACTTCCCAAATCTACTGAAAGAGACAGATGTACATATCCAAGAAGCACAGCGCACTCCACAAGTCATAAACCCCAACAGGCCCACCCCAAGACATATACTTGTCAAATTATCCAATGCTCAAGACAAAGAGAAAATCCTAAAAGCAGCAAGAGAAAAGAAAACCATGACATACAAGGGAAGCTCAATTAGATTAAGTGCTGATTTCTCTTCTGAAACCATGGAGGCAAGAAGACAGTGGTATGATATAGTCAAGGTACTAAAGGAAAAAAATTTCCAACCAAGAATACTCTATCCAGCTAAACTAGCATTCAAACATGATGGAGAGTTCAAAATATTCGCAGACAAACAGAAACTGAAAGAGTATACCAACAAGAAACCTCCCCTTCAAGAAATTCTAAAGGGAGTTCTGCAGGAAGAAAGGAAAAAACAGGAAAGGCAAAGTTGGAGGAGAGTATAAGACCAACAACAACAACAAAAAAGACAAAAAAAAATATACAAACAAAATATGACAAACACAAATCCAATCAAAATATGGCTAACACAAATAATTCCTTGATAGTAATAACACTGAATGTCAATGGATTAAACTCACCTATCAAAAGATTCAGACTGGGACACTGGATAAGGAAATATGACCCATCCATATGCTGTCTACAAGAGACACATCTTAGACCCAGAGACGCATGGAGATTGAAAGTGAAAGGCTGGAAAACAATCATACAAGCTAACAATAACCAAAAAAAGGCAGGAGTAGCTATATTAATATCAGACAAAATAGACTTTAAATGTGAAACAATTGTGAGAGACAAAGAAGGATACTACATTTTAGTCAAAGGGAAAATCTGTCAAGAAGATCGAACAATCATAAATATCTATGCCCCTAACAAGGGTGCCTCTAAATACGTCAGGCAAACGCTGGAAAAACTAAGTGAAAGAATAGATACATCTACAATTATAGTGGGGGATTTTAATACACCACTATCAATTCTGGACAGAACATCTCAAAAGAGAATCACCAAAGAAACAAAACATCTGAATAGTATATTAGAGGAGCTCGATCTAATAGACATATATAGATCGCTACACCCAAACACAGCAGGATATACATTTTTCTCAAGCGCACATGGATCATTCTCCAAGATAGATCATATGCTAGGCCACAAAGAAAGGCTGAACGAATTCAGAAAGATTGAAATCATACAAAACATTATCTCTGACCACAGTGGAGTCAAGCTGGAGATTTGCAAGGGAAAGAAGCCCAGATTTCACACCACGATTTGGAAATTAAACAACACACTCTTAGAAAAACAGTGGGTCAAAGAGGAAATCTCAAAAGAAATCAATGACTACCTTGAAACAAATGATAATGATAACACAACATACCAAAATTTATGGGATGCAGCAAAAGCAGTACTGAGAGGGAAGTTTATAGCCATAAATTCATATATCAAAAAAGAAGAAAGAGCAAAAATTGAAGAACTAACTGCACATTTGAAGGAATTAGAAAAACAACAACAAAGTAACCCAACAGGAAGAAGAAGGAAGGAAATAACAAAGATAAGAGCAGAACTAAATGAAATAGAAAATAAGAAAGCACTTGAACAGATAAACAAGACCAAGAGCTGGTTTTTTGAGAAGATTAACAAAATTGACAAACCTTTAGCAACACTAACAAAGAAAAAAAGAGAGAAGATGCAAATACACAAAATAAGAAATGAGAAAGGCGATATCACCACTGACCCCACAGAAATAAAGACTATCATAAGAGGATATTTTGAAAAACTATATTCCAACAAAAATGACAATCTAGAGGAAATGGACAAATTCCTAGAAACACATAAACAGCCCATATTGACAAAAGAAGAAATTGATGATCTTAACAAACCAATCACAAGCAGAGAGATAGAATCAGTTATTAAAAATCTCCCAACTAAGAAGAGCCCAGGGCCAGATGGCTTCACAGGTGAATTCTATAAAACATTCCGTAAAGAACTGACACCAATCCTGCTGAAACTATTCCAAACCATCGAAACAGAAAGAACATTACCCAACTCCTTCTATGATGCCAACATTACCCTAGTACCAAAGCCAAACAAAGACATCACAAGAAAGGAAAATTACAGACCAATTTCTCTAATGAACCTAGACGCAAAAATACTTAACAAAATACTTGCTAATCGTATTCAACAACACATTAAACGAATTATACACCACGACCAAGTGGGATTCATCCCAGGTATGCAAGGATGGTTCAACATAAGAAAATCAATCAACGTAATACACCATATAAACAGATTGAAGGAAAAAAATCACATGATTATATCTATTGATGCAGGAAAAAGCATTTGACAAAATACAGCACCCTTTCTTGATAAAAACACTCCAAATGATTGGAATACAAGGAAATTTTTTGAACATGATAAAGAGTATATATGAAAAACCTAAAGCCAATATTGTTTACAATGGAGAAATCCTAGACTCCTTCCCTCTAAACTCAGGAACAAGACAAGGATGCCCACTGTCGCCGCTCCTATTTAACATTGTCTTAGAAGTACTTGCTCGAGCACTGAGGCAAGAACCAGAAATAAAAGGCATTCAAATTGGAAAGGAAGAAGTCAAAATTTCATTATTTGCAGATGACATGATCCTATACATAGAAAACCCTGAGAGATCTACAACGAAGATTCTAGAACTCATAAATGAGTTTAGTAAAGTCGCAGGTTATAAGATCAATGCGCAAAAATCAGTAGCATTTCTGTACACCAATAATGAGCAAGATCAGGAGGAAATCAAGAAACAAATACCATTCACAATAGTAAATAAAAAAATCAAATACTTAGGAATAAATTTAACTAAAGAGGTAAAGAACTTATACACTGAGAACTATACAAGATTGTTCAAGGAAATCAAAGAAGACCTAAATAAATGGAAGACTATTCCTTGTTCATGGATAGGAAGACTGAACATTATTAAGATGTCTATCCTACCAAAATTGATCTACACATTCAATGCAATCCCAATAAAAATCAATGCAGCCTTCTTTAAGGAACTAGAAAAACTAACTATGAAATTTATTTGGAAAGGAAAGAGACCCCGAATAGCCAAAGACATACTGAAAAAGAAAAACGAAATTGGAGGAATCACACTACCTGACTTCAAAACATACTATAAAGCTACGGTGGTGAAAACAGCATGGTATTGGCATAAGGAGAGACATATAGACCAATGGAATCGAATTGAAAGCTCTGATATAGAACCTCACATATACAACCACATAATATTCGATAAAGCCACCAAACCCTCTCAACTGGGAGAGAGTGGCCTATTCAACAAATGGTGTCTGGAGAACTGGATAGCCATATGTAGAAGAATGAAAGAGGATTACCATCTCACACCTTATACAAAGATCAACTCAAGATGGATCAAAGACCTAAATATAAAAGCCAAGACCATAAAAACCTTAGAAAGCAGTGTAGGGAAACATCTACAGGACCTTGTAATAGGTAATGGATTTATGAATATCTCACCAAAAGCACGAGCAGCAAAAGAACTAATAGATAAATGGGACTTCCTCAAAATTAAAGCCTTCTGCACCTCAAAGGAGTTTGTCAAGAAAGTAAAAAGGGAGCCCACACAGTGGGAGAAAATATTTGGCAATCATATATCTGATAAGAAACTTATAACTTGCATATATAAAGAACTCCTACATCTTGAAAATAAAAAGATAAACAATCCATTTAAAAAATGGGAAAAAGACTTAAACAGACACTTCTCCGAAGAAGAAATACAAATGGCAAGAAAGCACATGAAAAAATGTTCCAAATCTCTAGCTATCAGGGAAATGCAAATCAAAACCACAATGAGATACCATCTTACACCCATAAGATTGGCAGCTATGAAAAAAACAGAAGAATACAAGTGCTGGAGAGGATGTGAAGGAAGGGGAACACTCATCCACTGCTGGTGGGAATGCAGAAGGATCCAACCATTCTGGAGAACAGTATGGCGGTTTCTCAAAAAACTAGCCATAGATTTGCCATATGACCCAGCAATACCACTGCTGGGAATATACCCAGCAGAACTGAAAACAAGAACACAAACCAATATATGTACACCAATGTTCATAGCAGCATTGTTCACTATTGCCAAAAGTTGGAATCAACCCAAATGCCCATCAACAGACGAGTGGATCAATAAAATGTGGTATATACACACAATGGAATACTACTCGGCTGTAAGAACAAACACACTACAAACACATGTGATAACATGGATGAATCTTGAGAACCTTATGTTGAGTGAAGCAACCCAGACATTGAAGGACAAATACTACATGACCTCAATGATATGAAATAAACAAGCTGCCCTAGATAGCAAGAGACTGAACGATAGGCTTGCAGGAAATCGGAGGGTAGAGGAAGGATATGAGCCGATGTCTGCAGGGGTGGAATTTAAGACGAGATGGTGGTAAGTATGAACACAAAGAAGAGATAAAAGGGGGGCAAGGGGTTGCCTTTGCTTGGGGCTTTGCGGGTTTGAGGGTGGCTGGGGAGGGACGGGTGGGTAACGTTGCCCAAAAGTGGGGGGAGGGAGGGGTAACATACGAACCAGGAGAGGGTCAGGTGTTGGTGGAGAGCAAAATGCCGAGAAAATCATATCAAAATATAATAAAGAGGGTTACCTGTTTAGAATGCTCGGAGGGGAGGGTCTGATGCAGGACGGGCTCCTGGGGAATGTCTAAATGCTCATTCTGCCAGAGTGGGTGACACCATGGGGTAGAAACCCAAGTAGTGAGAGTGGGGGTGGACCCACATCCTGGGGAGGACTAATGCCATCCAATAGAGGGAACTGTATCCCTCGAGAGAAAGGGTGGCTCCCAGGGCATTGGGGCAGTTGAGCAAGTTAGGCCCTGAACACTATTCCATCTATCTCTGGAAGTGGCTCCTCAGGAAACGGAGGTTGGCTATCACTGAGGGCACCAAGGTGGAAGGGAAAATGGACGGTAAATGTGTGGAACCAAAGTAAATGGGGGGTAAGAGAGGAGTTTCTTGAGAGTACACAAGGATGGATATAAAACATGTAATATTACACCATAACATATAGGAGATGACAGACTGATAATGTAAACCATAATGTAAAACATAGGATAACTAAAAATGTAAAGAACTGTGTATCCTAAAGTATGCACCATAATGTAAACACAGATGTCACCTTGTTAGAAAGCTAATGTCTCAGACTCTGTACATCACTTTAAGTAAATATGATATGAATAGGGCGTAAGAGTATCACTGTGGAAGGGAAAAGGTTTTCTGGTGGATGTGTGGGAGTGCTGTATATTATATATATACATTGCTGTGGTCTAGGACTCCTGTGAAGAAAAGCTGAATAATTAGGGGGGGGGGGGGGGGGGGGGGAAAGAAAAAAATAGGATGTGGAATTTTTTCAAGTCAACATTCTTTATCTAAGTTCTTTATCTAACTTTATCCAAGTTCTTTATCTATCCTTTAAACTCATCGCTATATGCCATTCCCCAGTAAGGGACCATGACATTATATTGGGCTTCAAATTTCGGGGAGTACTGGATCACAGAGTGTTTCAACAATGGCAATGGAGGGATACTGGTATGGGATACCAATGACAGATGATATATGACTGACAGGGAGCTGTACAGAACATATGTCCAGGGTGCATGGTAATGTTTGGATATACTCATAGTGGCAACAATTAAAAACCACAGTAGGGGGGGTACTGGGTTCCTGGCCAGTGGTGCTCTGTCGTGGTCCCTAGGGGAGCAGCGACAGTCTCCCAGGTACAGTGGTGGGGACCGGGAGGGAGTGAGGGTTCAACAGTGAGCCCCTGATACTAATGACTATGCTTGTGAGCTGATAAACCCAAAATAATAACAAGGCCTAGAGCAACTTTGTGCCTGGGAACTTCCTTCTGTCAGCCTTCATGTTACTCAAATGTGGCCAGTCTCGAAGCCAAACTCAGCATGTAAATGCAATGCCTTCCCCCCAGCGTGGGACATGACACCCGGGGATGAGCCTCCCTGGCAACGAGGGACCACTATCAACTACCAACTGATGATGCAACTGGAAAATGACCTTATACGGAAGGTTCAATGCGGATCAGCAGAATATCCATGTCTACATAAAATACCATGACTTTAAAATGCTGTTTGACCTAAAGTAAGGGGGAAATGGAAAGGAGAAATGAGTTTATATGGCTACGAGTTTCTAAAAAAGAGTCTGGAGGCTGGCAGAAGGTTTGCCCTCATGCACAACTGAGCAGAGTCAGAGAGACAGATAAAGCAGATACAACCCCCAGATATTGGTTCCTTTGAGGGCTAAAGAGACCCATGGGAGTTATGGTCATGGCCGATGGGGTTAACTACCAGGGCAGATGGCCCCTCTTTGGAAATGGTGTTTATGTGTGATGAATCTGGACTCAGATGGGATCTCCCTTCATAAGACTTTCATGCTAATGTGCTGGAGGTGCAGTTAATGTTGGGGTTTAAGATATATTTAGGGGATTTGAATCTCTGGACTGACAATGTGATAGCCAGACCCTGAGCCTCAACAGACTCCAGCACCTACAATCTGATTTATTGGACTTACCACACTCAGCTAAGATGGAGGTGAAGAAGGACAACCACCACACCATGGAGCCTAGAGTGATTACAACTGAAAATGGGAGGATTGCATCCAGCATCCAGGTGGAATCTGAGCCTCCTCTTGACATAAAGGTGCAATGGACACAACCAATCCAGTGTCCACATAGAAGAGGTGGCATTGGATTGGGAAAAGTGGACATAATGGACAAAGGGTATGGGGAAAGGCAGGAAGAGATGAGAGGTGGAGGAGTCTTCGGGACATGGAGCTGCCCTGGATGGTGCTTCAGAGGTAATCACCGGACATTGTAAATCCTCACAGGGCCTACATGATAGAATAGAGGAGAGTATGGGCCATGATGTGAACCAATGTATATGAGGTGCAGAGGTGCCCAAAGATGTACTTACCAAATCCAATGGATGTGTCATGATGATGGGAACGAGCGTTGTTGGGGGGGGGGGAGAGGGGGGGTGGGGGGGTGGGGTTGAATGGGACCTCACATATATATTTTTAATGTAATATTATTACAAAGTCAATAAAAAATAAAAAAATTAAAAAAAAAAAAAAAAAAAAAAAAAAAGAAGAGGATTCTGTCATAGAAAGGGGTAGAGATAAATCAGCCAAATTTTTAATGAATTTTTTTTAACAAATCAATTTTATTGATCCATATTAATAAAGCACACAATCCAAAACCAATGGTATTTGCTGTAATCTGTGCATTTATCACTTCAATCATTATTAGACCATTTTCATTATTTCAATAATAATAAAAACAGATAAACAAAAAAATTCCTTACCTCTCAATTTCTCTATGCTTCCCCCACTGTACATAGCTGCTGTTTCTGGCTATTCTATCCTAAGTGTATAACCAATGGCTTTTAGTATAATACAATGTTGTACACTCATTATCTCAAAAATTTTAGATGAATTTCATTACTCCAAAAAGAAAGACTCCACACCGCTTAGCATTCCTTCCTCAGACCTACATAACAACTGATGTTCTTTCATCTTTATAAAATTGTTTATATTTACATTTTATATAAATGGAATCATACAATATGTGATACTCTGTGTCTGGTCTCCTTCACTTAGCATAATTAATTTTTGTCTGATATTAATGTTTTGTACTACTAACTTAGATTTGTTCAGCTTCAAAGAAAAATGGTCTTCTATTTGCAATTCTACCCATATTCATATTTCACATAATATATTTATATTTCACATAATATATTTAGTTCATAATAGGGTAGTCATACAGTATTTGTCCTTTTGTGTCTGGCTTGCTTCACTCAACATAATTTCCTCCAGGGGTTTATCCATGTTGTCATACATTTCACGACTTCATTTCTTCTTACCACTAAATAGTATTCTATCATGTGGATACTCCACAATTTGTTTATTCCTTCTTCAATTGATGTATACCTGGGTTGTTTCTAACTCTTAGCTATTGTGAATAACTCTGCTGTGAACATCGGTGTACAGATATCTTTTCATGTCCCTGCTCTGAGTTCTTTTGGGTATATACCTAGCAGTGGTATTGCTGGGCCCCATGGCAAGTCTATTTTCAAATTCCTCAGGAACTGTCAAACAGTCCTCCACAGAGGCTGTACCAGTCTACATTTCCACCAACAGTGAAAAAGCATTCCTATCGCTCCACATCCTCTCCAACATTTACAGTTTTCTGACTTTTTAATAGGGGCCAGATTAATAGGTGTGAAATGATATCTCATTGTAGTTTTGATTTGCATTTCCCTAATCGCTAGTGATGTTGAACATTTTTTCATGCATTTCTCCGCCATTGGTATTTCTTCTTTGGACAGTTGTCTTTTCAAGTCTTTTGTCCATTTCTTAATCAGACACTTGGTCTTTTTATTGTTGATTTGTATGATCTCCTTATATATCATGGATATTAAACCCTTATCAGATATTTGATTGCCAAATATTTTCTCTCATTGAGTTGGCTGCCTTTTCATCCTTTTGACAAAGTCCTGTGAGGTATAAAAATGTTGAATTTTGAGGAGGTCCCATTTATCTATTGTTTCTTTTGTTGCTTGTTCTTTGGGCATAAGGTTTAAGAAACTACTGCTTACCACAATATCTTGAAGATGTTTTCCTACATTTTCTTCTAGGAGTTTTATGATTGTTATTTTTATATTTAAGTCCTTGATCCATTTTGAGTTAATTTTTGTATAAGGTGTGAAATAGGGGTCTTCTTTTTTCTTTTGAATATGGTTGTCCAGTTCTACCAGCACCATTTGTCATATAGACTATTTCATCCCAGCTGGGAGGGCTTAATAGCCTTGTCAAAAATCACTTGACTGTAGATGTCTAGGTCAATTTCTGAGTTCATAATTTGGTTCCATTGGTCAATCTATCTGTTTTTTTGCCAGTAACATGCTGCTTTTACCATTGTAGCCAAGTAATATGCTTTAAAGCCAGGAAGTGAGAGTCCCCTAACTCTGTTCTTCTTTTTTAAGATTTTTTTTGCTATTTTGGGTCCCTTACCCTTCCAAATAAATTTGATTATTGGCTTTTCAACTTCTGCAAAAAATGCTGTTGAGATTCTTATTGGGATTGCATTGACTCTGTAAATCAGTTTGGGTAGAATTGACATCTTAACAATATTTAGACTTCCAATCCATGAACATGGAATGTTAATGCTAATAAACTTTTAACAGAAGCCTATGAGTTGTAATGACAGATTAGAATTCCTAAGAGCCCCCATCACAGAGAGAGTCTGACCATATGTACACCCTTATCCTTGATTTTTATTTGAATACTCAGGGATAGTATGCCAGAAGCTAAAGAGAAGAATGGGAGAACTGAAAGAGATTTCCTTCCTCAATCATATGGGATCATTTCCAAAAGAGGGGTAAGGAGTAAAGAGCTTAGAGAAATCCACTGCCAGCAAAATGGGTTATCATATACCCAGGAGTAGAGGTAGTGCAGGAAAAATTTAAGCTATCAAGGTCGAAGGTTAGAGCAGGAAAGTTCTGAGAAATCCCTATGAGGAATCCTTGGCCTTTGTAGATTGCAAGGCATTTTCCCAAAGACTGGGGAAATCTACCAATACAAAGAAAGGAGTGTGTCTTAGGATGTCAAGGCTGCTATGGCAAATGCTGCACACCGCCTAAGCAGTAGGAATTTATCTCACAATTTTGAAAGGCAGAAGTCCAAAATCAAGGTCTCCATAGGTCATGCTTTTGCCTAGAGTCTGCAGCATTCTGATGCTGGTTTGTAATCCTTTAAGTTCCTTGGCCTATGTCTCTGCCTCTGTCACATGGCAATCTGCCTCTCCTTGCCTTTTCCTCTCATTTCCATTGACTTTTGACTTCTACTTCCAAATTCAATTTCCTTTGCTTATAAGGACTTCAGTAACACAGAATAAGGCTGACCCTGATTCATCTGACCTTATTTAAATAGTGTCTTCAAAGATCCTAATCTCAAATGAGTCCACATCTGACTCACCTTAACATATTCAAAGATACATTTACAAATGGGTCACATTCACAGAGATGTGGATTAAGATTTACACACGTCTCTTATGGGGACATGACTTAATCCTAAACAGGATGGAAACGGAAAGCAAGGGAAATTTCCAAGTGACCCAAAAGTTGTCAGTGGATTGTACAATAATGAGAGATCTCCCAGAGTTTTCAAAACTGGTCGTAAGGCATAAAGAGATTGCTAACATCTCACCAGTATTCAAATTTCAAGCCCTACTGAGGAAAGGTCCTAATCCTAATCTTCAAGTATCTGAAGTCAATAGTAAACTGATTCAAAATAAAACCACAAGTTTCAAATACAATTCAACTTGAGAAGACTTTAACTCAGCCTCCCACTCTACCAGTCTGACACGAGAAGTGATATGTACTTCCTGGAGGAAAATATTATTTACTTTAATCTCTACTGTTCTTTTATACAAAATGTCCAGCATTCAAGATAAAACTATGTGTCAGGAAGAAGCAAGATTTTGACCCATGGTCAAAAGAAGAAAGAGAAGATAGAAGAAATTCCAACATGCTGAATGTTTAGAAGAAATGGGCCAGATGCTAGAATTATCAGAAAAGGACTATGAAATAATTATGATAAAGATCCTAAATGATCTAGTGTAAATGGTAAATATGCATGAAGAAATGGGGGATTTTAGTAAACATTTGAAAACTATGAAAATGGAATTAATAAAAATGACAAGTGTGACTACGGAAGTTGTTTTAGTTTCCTAGGCTGCTGCTGATAGCAGATACCATGAATTGATTTGTCTTTAAACAATGGGAATTTTTAGCTTAGTTTCAGGCCCTGAGAATGCCCGGATCAAGGCATCATCAAAGCAATGCTTTTGTCCCAAAGACTGGCAGCTGGCAATCCTTGGCTCTTCTGCCACATGGCAAGGCCACATGGCAACACTTGCTGGTCTCTCCCTTCTCTTACTGGTTTTGTTGCTTTCAGCTTCTTCTGTGTTGCTCACTTGCTCTCTCTCTCTCTCTCTCTTCATTTTCTTTATAAAAGATTCCAGTAATAGGATAAAGAACCATCCCAAATGAGGTTGTGGATCATACTTTAACTGAAGTAGCCTCATCAAAAAATCCTACTCACAATAGGGTTATACTCACAGGAATGGATTAGATTTAGAACATATTTTAAGAACAACTTCAAACCACCATACTCCATCCTCTGGACCTCAAAAAGACATGTTCTTTCCATATAAAAGTACATCCATTCCACACAACATCCCCAAAGCGTTAATTCATTCAGTAACGGTACTAAATACAAAGCCCCATCAAACTAGTTATAGGCATGGTCTGTCCTGGGGCACAATTCCCTCCATCTGTGGACTTGTGAAGACTGTCAGAACAAGTCCTCTGCTTCCAATATACAAAGAAGGTGCAGGCATAGGATAAACATCCCCATTCCGATAGAGAGAAATTAGAAGGACAACAGGGGTCATCGTCCCAAACAATTCTGAAACCCTGTAGGTCATACTCCCTTATGACCTACTTATGTGAATGATATTTTGTCCTCTGAGTCTGATGGAGTGGCAGCCCCACCCCTTCCTAGTGCTTGTGCAGCAGCCATGCCTTCTCCAATTCCTAGGGTGAATGCTCCATCTTCTTCAATAATTGGCGTGAAGGCCAGACTTTCCATAATCTCCAGCGCACAGACTCAACTCTATCAGAACAGTAGAGTGGCAATGAGACTCCCTGCAATTCCCAGGGAATTTACTCCATCCTTACTGAAGACTGAGGTGGCAGCATTCGTCCTGAACGATGGCACTGAAGGCCCACTTTCTGCAAGTGTCAGGGCATACTCACACTTTTCACACACATGGGTAGATCCACTCTCTTGGCCTGAGAATATGTCTTTGGTCTGGACCTCAGATTCTAAGATTGTTCCTTGAAGTGATTTTCTTCCTTCAGTCTGTCCCTTTTTGTCAGGCTGGCAATGGTTCCACTCATACAGATTTTTCAAAAAAAAATAATTGGTTTTGCATGCAGTACACAGGAGTCCAAACTATCAGACAAAAGGACTTTCCCCAGATCCTTCCTAGATAACTGCACTTCCACTCCTGCCTTGCACTGAAATTGCTGACTGGTTCCATGTTCAGTTAAATCCTCATATGGAGCACTGTTTTCTGGGGACTCACTTCTAGAAGCTTAGAATTTTCTAAATCTTCAATTTCTGGTTTCTTTATGTCCAGGGCTTTGGTTCTCAGCTTATCCCTTTCCTCTCAGATTTTACTATAAGCTGCAATTTCCACACTTAGCTTAGAAATCTCCTCAGCTAAATATCCAAGCTCATCACTCTCAAATTCTTCTTTCCATGTGACATGAGAATTCAATTTTGCCAAGTTCTCTGCCACTTTAAAACAAGGCTCATCTTGCCTCTAGTTTCCAAAACACCATTGTTATTTACTTCTAAGGCCTTATCAGAAGTACCTTTGGTGTCCATACTTCAACCAATGGTTTCTTCAAAGTGATCTAAGCCTTTTCTATCAAACGGCTCATAATTCTTCCAGCCTTGACCCATTAACAAATACCAAAGCTGTTTCTGCATATTTGGTTTCTGTACTAGCAGTACCCCATTCTCCTTGTACCAAAATCTGTTTTAGTTTTCTAGGTTGCTTAAAGCAGATACCATGAAATGTGTTAGCTTAAACAATGGGAATTTATTAGTTTACAGTTTGAGGCTGTGAAATGTCCAAATCAAGGCATCATCAAGGTGATTGTGTATTCCCAAAGACCACCCACCTGTGCTCCTTGGCTCTGAGCTCATATGGTAGCATCTGCTGGTCTCTCCCTTATCTTCTGGGTTTCTTTCTTCTCAGCCTGACTAATTTCAAGTATCTTTTCAAGTTCACTGATATTTTCCTTCTGCAAGCTCCAGTCTGCTCTTGAAACCCTCCTGGCACTTTTAACTTCAGTTAGTGTTTTCTTTAGCTCCAATAGCTCGGTTTGGTTCCTTTAAAAATTTTCTCTCTCTTTACTTAGACTCTTGTATTCTTCATTCATTGTTTTCCTGATATCTTGTAGTTTTTTTCTCTGTATTTCATCTCCTTAAGGATTTTCAAGATCATTTTTTAAAAGACTTTGTTTGGTATGTGCAGCAGCTTGATATTATTCATGAATTCCAAAAAGAAATATTGGATTATGTTTGTAAACTGGTCTTTTCCTCTGGGCATATGAAATTATATTGGATTCTTATGCCAGTAGGGCATTGAGTATCCACCCCTTGGTGGGTGGGGGCTTGCAGTAAAAGGCATGGTAAATGACAGAGTTGAGGGTTTTTAACATTGGAGTTTTGATGTTGGAGGTTGTTGCTGAAGCCTTAAACTGGAGCCCCAAGAATAAAGCTCACAGAGGAAACAGAAGCAAGCTCCAGGAAGAGAGAAACTCTGAGCCCGGAAAGAAGCAAGCCCCGGGGAAGTAACTTACCCTTATGACCTGGTATCTGTAAGCTCCTACCCCAAATAAATACCCTTTATAAAAACCAACCAATTTATGATATTTTGCATCAGAATCCCTTTGACTGACTAATACAGTATGTTTCTATTCTCTTCTTCATTGGTTTTCTCTGTATTTTTATCCTCTTCCATTGGACGGGCCATCATTTCCTGTTTCTTTGTCTTATAGTCTTGCTGCATACTGTACATTGTAATGTTTTTATGTGTTTACTCTGGAATTTACTCCCTGGGTTGTCTTTTTCCTGGTTTTGTAATCAGCTGATGATAAGATAGAGATTTTCTTGAGCATCATCCCTCCTATCAGGAAGATCTGCCTAAAGCAAATGCAGTGTTCAGGGTTTTCCCTGTCTTACTGGGCTCTGTCTTTATCTGGGCTTTTGCTTGTTGGTAATTTTTTAGTTTCCTTGTTTACAGAAATTAGATGGTATGTTTTCCAGGGCACGAATCTCCCTCTATCAGGTATCTGAAGCCAGCAGACCTTTGTCCCAGACTGTCTTCCTCTACAGTGTATTTTTTTAAATCGATTTTATTGATACATATTAATAAAGCATAAATCCATCCAAAGTATAAAATCAATGGTATTTGGTATAATCACATCGTTGTGCATTCATCACTTCAGTCATTTCTAGAGCACTTTCATTATTCCAGTAATGATAATAATACTAAAAAACAAACAAACAAACAAAAACAAATCTGATCATCTCTCAATCTCTCTATGCTTCCCATGCCATAGAAGGCTGCTGTTTTGTTTCCTTTTCTCTGCTTTATTTGTACTAATATATTGTAAAAATATGTATATATTAAAAATATGTACATATGTATATATGTATTAAAAATGTATATATGCAAATATATACATGCAATATATATCATCCATATTCGTATTTTACATGTGGTTTCACTATGTTATATAGTCCGATGTTACATTTTTTAGGGTTCCTTCTAGGAATATACATATCCTTAGACTTTCCCTTTCAACCACTGTCATACCCATATAACAGTTCTGGTAGTCACAAGACCACGATGTGCTCTCACTCTTTCCATTCATTTCCAAAGATTTACAAACAACCTTTTAACTAATTCTGTATAGGTTAACCATCAACTTTCCATTCTCTACCCTCATTCTATTTTCTGGTAATGTTTATTCTAATTAATAATTCCATGAGTTTACATAATAGATTTAGTTCATAATTGTGCAAATCGTACAGTATTTGTTTTTGTGTGTGTGTGTCTGGCTTGCCACTCTCAACATAATGTTCTTCAGGTTCATCCATGTTGTCATATGCTTCACGACTTCATTTCTTCTTACTGCTGCATAATCCATCATATGTATATAATAGAAGTTGTTTATCCATTCATCAGTTGATGGATACCTGGGTTGTTTCCAACTTTTGACAGTCATGAATAACACCTCTATGAACATCAATGTGCAGATGTCTATTTGTGTCACTGCTCTCAGTTCTTTGGGATGTATACCTAGCAAGGTAGATATTGCAAGGTCACATGGCAAGTCTATATTCAATTTCTTCAGAAACTGCCAAACAGTCCTCCACAGTGGATGTACCATTCTACATTCCCACCAACAGTGAATTAACATTCCTATCTCTCCACATCCTCTCCAACATTTACAGTTTTCAGTCTTTTTAATAGCAGCCAGTCTAATAGGTATGAAATGATATCTCATTATAGTTTTGATTTGCATTTCCCTAATCACTAGTGATGCTTAACATTTTTTCATGTGTTTCTTTGCCATTCGTATTTCTTCTTTGGACAGTTGTCTTTTCAAGTCTTTTGCCTATTTTAAATCAGATATTTTGTCTTTTTATTATTGAGTTGTATGATCTCCATAAGGATATTAAACCATGATATGGTTTATGTGATTGCCAAATATCTGTCCAGATGTTTAACCCAATACTCAAAATGGTGTATTGAAGTCTCCAACTATTATTGTAGATATATCTACTTCTCCCTTCAGGTTTGCCAGTGTGTGCCTCCTGTTTCTTGGGGCACTCAGGTTAGGTGTGAAAATATATAGTACAGTTATTTCTTCTTCGTGAATTTTCCCTTTTATTGATATGTAATATATAATGATCTTTTTCATCCCTTATAACATTTAAAATCTATTTTGTCCAATATTAGTGTTACTATTCCAGCTCTTTTTCAGTTTCTATTTGCATGGAATATCTTTTTTCAACCTTTCACTTTTAACCTGGTTGTGTCCTTACATCTGAGGTGAGTCTCTTGTAGACACTTGTAGACAACATATAGAAGGCTCCTATTTTTTAAATCCATTCTATCAGTCTATATCTTTTGATTAGGGAGTTTCAAATAGTTGTTTCAGACAGTTCCTGCATATTTAATAGTTGTTTTGGTGGAAGAACTGAGTCTTGGAATTCCCCCCTCTGCCATCTTCCCTGGAAGTCCATGCATAAGTTTTTGCATGGACTTGTTTTCCTTTCTCTTGAGTATATACCTGGGAGTGGAATTGCAGATCATATGGTAATTCTGAGGAACTACCAGATCACTTTATAAAGCAGCTCCACCATTTTACATTTTCCCAGCAAGGTAGAGAGTTTCCATTAACTCCACATCCATGGTCACCTTTGTTATTGTCTGAGTTTTTAATTCTAGCCATCCTAGTTTCTATGAAATATCTGAATGTGGTTTTGATTTGCATTTCCCTGTTGTCTAAGGATGTTCCACATCTTTTCCTATAACTACTGGCTATTTGTATATCTTCTTTTCAGAAATATGCATTCTTTTGTATGTATAAGCAACTCATAAACATACAAATTTTAAGTCAATATGGGGAAAATTTTGAAAAAAATGTAGACCATTATTTGGATAAACTTGGCTGTAATTGGCAACAGAAATATGGGACTATGATTTGATGACAGCTTCAATGGACACAGAATGAAGTAGGCAAAATAGAACAGAACTGAGAAAGAAACATGGAATGCATCAAATTTATTGCACAATGAAGAAGAATGGTTGAGTGATAGAGAATCAGTTACCTTGTGTATAACTTCAAATGTGATTAACAATTTCCAGTTTTAATTTTTCTTAGTTGGGGATGCTGTGCTAATATATTTTTGTGTAGGTTATTAATTTCTAACATTTTGCATTATCTTTAGTGGTTGCTATAATTTCCACTTTTGAGAATTTGTTGAAATTTCCTTTATGGCTCATTCCATGGTAAAGTTTTGCAATCATGCTATGTGTGTTTGGAAAAAATGTATAGATTTTGAGTGCTACATGCAATATTTTATATGTTTTGATTTTCTATTTTTGTTTGCCTGCTTGATTTTCAGCTTTTTAAAAATTCATTTCATTATTTATTTAGATGTTTAAGCTCTTGCAACTAGGATTTTATAAGCTGGTTAGTACTGATGAATTATCTCTCCCACAGAACTATAAACATACATTCCCAGAAAGCATAAATACATGGTTGAAATAACATTAATACACATCACCATTTTATCAATTGCATAATAAGACATTACCAAGTATGCAAATATTAAGTTGCACAGCTCAAAAAGCATATAAAATATTAGAAGTCTGCTGAATTCATTAATAAAAACCTACCTCTTTTTTTGCACTGGGTTGAAGAGAGAAGGGGAAAAAAATCACACTTCAAACAAAAATAATAGTTGGTAAACAACTTCTGATATGGAAAAATTACACAAATTTCAGAAATTTTATGATTAAGCATTTTCATTATAGTTACCATAACAAAGCATCTCTACCTCTTAAAAATATTTGCTAAATTAAAGAGCTTATTCTACACATTCTGCACAAGACAAAAGCAACATATTACCAAAAATATTTAATAGTCTTTTCCCATTCATTTGTCAGGCCCTCCCAGTTAAGTTGTACCCCAAAGTAAAAACATTAAATTAACTGTAAGTCTTTTTTATTTGGAGACATTAAAGACATGTGCTTCTGTACAATGCAGATTTTCAAACTAGAGGCCACAAAATGAGATTTATAGATTGAAATTAAGTAATAACCATAAGACTCAGTAAAAATCCAACACAATTCAATGGTTGTACAAATCTGGTATATACTAGTTTGAATGTGGGAAATGTAAACATAAATTGACCTGGCAAAAAACCATTTAGGCCCTGCTTTCAATGTCTAAATGACTCAAGTAATAAACTACATAAGGTGTAGAGTGCTCATAGTTCCTGGAATTGTAAGTTCCATATGATACTAAAAATATAGAAGTATTTTGCTAGGTATTTTGGTACCTAATCTCTCTAAATTTCTTATATATTGATAAGATTCTGACATGGGAATAGATTTGAAGAAGACTTATAACTCAACACTGCATGATTTCAAGAAAGGTCACTTGTTAGAAATGAAAAGCCCATTTTAAATGCTGACCAGAAAGGATCTTTTGCTAAGTGCCCAAATAGACTGAGGGTAACCTGTAGAGTTTGCAGACTTGGAGCATGGTAAAACTGCTTTTCAATATTTCTATGGAAGCTTCATTAGACTTGTTCACCAACATGTTGGCTAACAGGTATGACAAATTTACTCTCAAATTCCACTTCCAAGGCGATAGCAGCAGGCACCCCAATTTTACTGAAAGCAAGAGTTGTTTCTATGACAAATGGAGTCTTTGGAGCACAGCCGCTTTTTAGGATGATACTTCTCCAAATACACAGTTGCTTGTTGTTCAAAGCTCCATGACACTTGTCTTATGAACTACACTTCATCTTCCTATTTCATTCTATCTTCAATACATACTGGGGTAGCAAGCACTGTAGCTCTCCCAAGACCTGCAACACAATGAACAGCAATGCAGGCTCTTCATTAAACTTAATTTTTACATAACTGGACCAATCATCAACAATCTGGGCGGATGGTGGTGCACCACCATCAAAAGTGGCTGCTGGGATAGGGAGTGGGAGGAAGAGATGTGATGTGGGGGCGTTTTCGGGACTTGGAGTTGTCCTGAGTGGGGCTGCAGGGACAGTTACTGGACATTGTATGTCCTCCCATGGCCCACCGGGTGGACTGTGGGAGAGTGTGGGCTGTGGTGTGGATCATTGACCATGAGGTGCAGAGGTGCTCAGAGATGTATTCACCAAATGCAATGAATTTCTCATGATGATCGAGGAGATTGTTGTTATGGGGGGAGGAGTGGGGTGAGGAGGGTGGGGGATATATGGGGACCTCATATTTTTTTTAATGTAACATTAAAAAATAAATAAAGACAAAAAAAAAAAGGCCAATCATGAACATGATGCCTTCTTTCTCCATAAGAGCTTTGTCACAAGTTGCTTCACATAGTCTTATTCTTGCGGTAACTCCATACTTCCTAAGGTTGCATTGCTTAAGGTTGAATTGCATGTGATAAGAAATCTCAAGTTCTTATATGTGACTTCCACAGGAGCTGGGCAGTTCATTCGAGCCATATTATTTTAGTTAAAAAAACACTCGACAGGGTTATGAAAGAATTTTAAAACATTGAATACAGAAATGATGTAAAGAAACTGAAGTCTACTTCAACGAACCCCTCTTGAAATCCTCGGTGCTTTGCATATGCAGCTGGGAGGGTTGGGAAATGAAATGAACCTCCTAATAAGACCCGGCGATTCTTCAGTCCACTAATACTGAGGCAGTGTTAAGAAGTGCCCTGAGGTCTCCCCCACCAGGCCTGAACTCCAGTTAGCTGCTCTGTGGCTTTGGATAAACCACCTCTGGGTCCAGGTTGACCAATCTCATGTGGTTGTGAGTTTCTACAGTTCACTTGTCTGCTTAGAGGTCGTGCTGTGTCTGGCAGAAATCTCATCAGAAACTCCATTAATGTGTGACCAAGAACACTCAGAAAGAAACATGTTTATTAGTTGAAGTTTGTGGCCTAATGATAGGGCTGGTCCTGAGGCAGCTGGGAAACCGGTGGTGGGGGCGGCTGTGCTAGGTGTCGCTGCGCTGCAGGTGCAGGTGGCGGTGGCACCAGGTTCTACCCCGCAGGGAAAGCGTGTCGTTGAGCTGACTCAGAGCGGAGGGAGGCCAGATGGGCGCCGAGGCAGACTTGTCAGCTTTCTATAGAGCTGTTATCATCGACAAGGTTTTGTAGTATTCATTGCTGTTTTTGATCATGTGGCTTTTCTTTATCTGTGTTTCGAAGCTATTTTATTAGCTGCAAAAGGAGTCATAACTCTTGTGCCTCCTTACTGGAGTCTTTTTATTTGTTAATTTATTTTTTCCCCTCCCCTCCATTCACAATGGCAACTAAAAGAATCAAAGATCTAGGAAGAAATCTAAGCAAGGATGTAGGAGTCACTGTCTTTTAATAGATGAAGTTAACCCTGGCATAGGTATTATGATTAATGTTACGTTTTATTTTCTGTGTACCTTACTCATTATATATTTCTCTTTACCTTCCTTCCAACTTCTTTTTAGTAACAATCATATCACTCTGGAAGATAACTCTATGCTGAGTGATTATCCATACGTTATTACCATACAAAGTTATATATTTTTCTGCTTAAGTTTAATTGGTATCCCAGTTTTCCCCATGAATAAGACAGGTACCTCTGCACATTTCTTATTTTTATATCATTTGGAATTTAGTTTGCTTTTTTTGTCATTTTATTTTTATATCATATATACATATTTATGCAAGTCCAATTTGTGCTAATATTATTTTGTTCAGCATACCTCCTTAAATCCACTTTTCTTGATGTATTTATTATCTTCTTCCTTTTCTTTCTTTTTCTTCCCCGCCCCCAAACTGCTTTCCTCTATTACAACCTCTAGCTAGTCTTTCAGAACATTTGAAAATGGTAAACAATTCAATATTTTTCTCTCCTCCTGTAACTTCTAAATTTAGAAATTCTGTATCTATGCACCTGGTTAGGTTTTATTTCTATAGTCAAATATTTAATTTCCATGATCTCTTGTTGATTTTATATCTTTGGGGGAATAGTCTCTATAATAATCAACAATCCTGTTCAACTTAGTATAAATTTTCTTTCTTTGGTATAAATTTCTTCTATCTGTTGTATTTCACATTATTCTTTCATGATATCGCTTCTTTTTAAGATTTAGTGATTCTTATACAAATTTGTAATTGAAATTCCCTGCTCAACTCCAAAAAGGCTGTCTTTGTTTTTGTAGTCTGCTTGGTGGGAGAAGCAGGACCAGCTTATGAGTAGCATAAGAGCGTAAACAGAATTCTGTGCCCAGGGTTCACAATTCCTGCTGGGTGTTGACGGCAGCCTCAAGCTCTGCCCTTTGTCTCTGACCCAGTCTTCTAGCACTCAGTTGAAGGAAGATTTTTCTTCTTCCTGCTTCCTTGCTGTTGGGTAGGTTGGGAAGAGCAGGGCCAAGGAGGGGTGTGTGTAGGGGTTGAACCATTTGACTGCTCTGCTGTGAGACACCAAGGATCCACCCCTCCTACCTCTGGACCCTCTCCTGCTTCTAGTATTCACCATCGTCAGACATGGCAGCACTGGGTGCTTTTCCCATCTTTTGTAGCTGTCCTTTCTTAAGTGCATTTGAGCTGTGGCTTCCGTTTTCAATTCAATCCTCCACCTTCTGCCTTGCCTAGAATCCTCATAGTGTCTCCCTTCCTTGTTTGCCACCGAAATCACCCTGTTTATTTAGTTTTCTGTTTGCTAGCTTGTGAAGGAATTTGGGCTAGAATGGGAGGTAGCACTATATACTCAGTCCACCATCCTGAACTGAACTCAGCCTTCTTCTTTTTTTATTTTTTTAAGGGATTAGGGGTCAGGAATTAAATCCAGGATGTCACATGTGGGAAGCTGGTACTCAGCCACTGGGCCATATGGCTCCCCTGAGTTTATTTTTATTTTTTGCTTGTTGTTTGATTTTGTTTTTTTTCAGGAGGTGCCAGGGACCAACCCCATGACCTCCCATGTGGGAAGCAGGTGCTCTACCATTTGAGCCATATCCACTCCCACCCTTCACTTCTTAAGGTAATTTTACTCATGTAAAAATGAAAAATTCAGTAGTCTGTTCAACATCCTACCTGTATATTGTTTTGTTTTTGGTCTTACTTTTGTTTTTTCAACTACAACCAACAAAGCATAAGGGTGGTAGCTAGTATTAAACATTATGCAGGTAGCAGCAATGTAGTTGCTTCATTATTTTAGTTATGTTTAGATATTCTGTATTTCCATCCTAAGTTCTTGCATTCTAGGATATATATGGTAAGTCTAGGGCTATATTATGTATTTTTAGCTTCATTGAATATTGAAATGAAGAATAGGTGTTGAGCAGTTTTCTTATTTCTTTGCCAACTATCAGGTTTTCATTTATGTCATCCAACCAAATGGAGATACAAAACAGCAAAACTATTTTTGCAGAGAAGGTTGAAATATCTAAGCAATGCTTTAAAAGTATGACATCTGATTTATTTGCATGTTAATGTCTTCTAACTATACCCCTAAGTATTAATGAGGGAATTGATGAGGGACATTTATTGATCCCAAAGGAACTTTGCTACTTAGGCTCAAATACAGAGGCTCTATGTGATAATTTGGAAGGCTGGTTAAAGAAAACTGCAATATCGGCTACTTTATTAGTGTTAACTTTATAAACAGCACCCCTGGTTTTAATGGGGAATTTTTGTTGCACTCAGTGATCTAGTAAGAGTTTCTGCTTGGCTGATTCTCAGATATGTCAACATTTAAAGATTCTATTATGTTTTTGTATGTGATGATCTTCTCGGAACTTTGTTAAATGGTGTTTGCCTCCATACACACTACCCTCAATCCTCTTTGTCACTTGTAACTCCTTTCTCCTCCTAACTAATAACCCTGAGTTATTAGGTAATGTTCATTTAAAAACATAATATTCTGAGTGTCTGGCATTATTCCCAATGCTTCATCTCATTATTTTGTTTTACGGGATGTGTTTATTTCTTCTGTTCTTTCCTTTGTAGACATAATAACTACTGCCATTTTTTGAGCATTAGTCTGTGCTTGGCAATGAAATACAGTAATGCACATGAAAGTTGTCCATTATTATTTTATAGCCTTTTCATGAGTCTATGGCTCTTCCTAATAACAGGAAATAAAATAAAATACTTTTTTAAACTTTCCAACTGAACTGCAGAAAACTTTTGAGCAAACCCTTTGTACTATTTGACATGAGGATAAGATGTTGGCATGGCATTTTTAAGAGAATAAGTTGCAGATAAGTTTGATGAATATGAGGAACATAATTACACTATTAAGTTGGATAGATTGGTGGTTACTAACAATTTTTTTCAGCAGAGAGTAGTGCACATCCTTTACATACTATGAAAGCCATGGACTAAATCTTTCATGCTTCTCTTTCATTATTTTGTGAAACTGGGGTCATACTAGCCCTGCCTTTCTTAAAAATTTGTTATAAAAATTTATCATAGATTGAAAAATCACAGAAGCTACAGGAGATTTAAGTGCTCCTCTAATGCCTGCATTTTCTTGAGAGAGAAACAGCCTAACTTGAATAAATGGTATGTACCAAGCAAAAAAATATTTTGGAATATAATTAACTATAGGTTTTTTGAATTGGAAAGGACTTTTTAGTTATGTGTTTAAATATACTAAATTGGAATGTCCATATAACATCATTTTGAGATATTTCCATGCTAAGAAATTTACTGTTTTCCATGGCAGAGCATTCTGGTTTTGAACCATTTTTGATTTTCAGGCAGTTGTTGCTTCTAATGAATTGGACTCCGAGTTCCTGTGACTTCTGTACAATAACTATCCCTGATGGGGTTCCCCAGAAAGCAGACTATAATATGGAAACTAACATGCAGGAAGTTCATTATGGAATGATATTTGGGATCAGCATTGGTGTAAAGGAAGGAAAAGAAACAGTACTTGCCAGAGACAGTTTATCTGAAATACAGTCTCATTTTTTATAATACATATATATTTATTAGAATTTGTGAGCTTACAAAACAATCATGCATAACATGCAGATTTCCCATATATCACCCTTCCATCAACACCTTGCATTGTTGTGGAACATTATGAAAGAACATCATCAAAATATTTCTACTAACTATGGTCCATAGCTTACATTTAGTGTATTTTTTCCATTTGTCCCCCTATTATTAACACCATGTATTAGTAGTGTGCATTTGTTATAGTTCATGAGAGAATGCAGTCCATCTTCACTACATGGTTCACTGTGTTATACAGTCCCCTGCCTTGTACAATCCATCCAAAGGGCATACTCAATGGCTCTCAATTTTATCACAGAGTTATACAGTCATTGCCTCAGTAAATTTTTGGGTGTTTGCCTTAGTCCAAAAGAAAAAATCCCATAGCCCCTACTATTGACCCTTTGCCTTGATATAGTACCTTCTTTGTTATTGATGCAAGAATTTTACAATATTGCTAATGATAGTCTCTAAGTCACATTAATTGTATTTTCCCACATATCACCATGTTCTTAACACACTGTAATATTTGTTCTAGTTCATAAAAGACCATTCTTGTATTTGTGCTATTAACCACAAGAACTGATTTTTGTATATTGGTTTTGTATTTTTTTTTAAAGATTTATTTTATTTATCTCTCTCCCCTTCCCCCCCTCCCCGCCCCCGGGTTGTCTGTTCTCTGTGTCCATTTGCTGCGTGTTCTTCTTTGTCCACTTCTGTTGTTGTCAGCGGTATGGGAATCTGTGTCTCTTTTTGTTGCATCATCCTGCTGCATTGGTTCTCCATGTGTGTGGCACCATTCCTGGGCAGGCTAAACTTTCTTTCACGCTGGGCGGCTCTCCTTACAGGGTGCACTCCTTGCGCATAGGGCTCCCCTATGCGGGGGGCACCCCTGCGTAGCACGGCACTCCTTGCGCGCATCAGCACTGCACGTGGGCCAGCTCCACATGGGTCAAGGAGGCCCGGGGTTTGAACCGTGGACCTCCCATGTGGTAGGTGAACACCCTATCCATTGGGCCAAGTCCGCTTCCCGATTTTGTATTCTGAAGCTTTGCTGCACTCACTTATTAGTTATAGTGGATTTCTTTGTGAATACCTTAGGATTTTCTGCATTTGTGATCATGTTGTCTGTGAATAATGATGGGTTTATTTGTAGGCTTCCAATCTCTATGCCTTTTATTGCCTTATTGCAGTTGCCAGGACATGCAATTTAATATTTTAAATTATTATAATTATTATTTAAAATATTAAATTAAGAAAGAAAAAAAAACACAACAACAATGAGACACCAGCACAAAGATAGACAAATATATCCGTGGAAAAGAATTAAAAGTCCAGAAATAGATCCAAACCTCTTTTGTCAATTGATTTTTGAGAAACATGTTAAGTACATGCAGGAGGGAAAGAATAGTCTCTTCAACAGATGGTGCTGAGGAAAGTGGATAGCCGCACAGAGAAGAATGAAGTTAGAGCTCTATCACATGTAATACACAAAAATCAACTCCAAATGGATCGAGGATCTAAATATAAGAGCTAAAACTATAAAACTCTCAGATGATAACATCGTGGCAAGTCTTTGCGACCTGGGATTTGGCAATGGATTCTTAGATATGACATTCAAAGCACAAGCAACAAAAGAAACAACAGATAAATTCGATTTCCCCAGAATTAAAAACTTTTGTGCATCAAAGAAAATCATCAAGAAAGTGAAAAAGCAACATACAGAATGGGAGAAAATAGTTTCAAACCATACATAAGTTAAGGACTTCATATCCAGAGTATGTAAAGAACTTTTATAATGCAACAGCTGAAAGACAGCCCATTCTAAAACTGGGCAAAAGATTTGAATAGACATTTCTCTAAAGAAGATCAATAAATGACCAATAAACACATGAAAACATGCACAGCATCACTAGCTATTGTGGAAATGCAAATCAAAACCACACCGACATACCACTTAACACTAACAAAGATGGCTATTACTTAAAAAAACAGAAAATAACAATTGTTGGAGAGACTGTGGAGAAATGGAAAGTCCAGAACATTGTTGATGGAGAGGTAAAATGGTGTAGCTGCTATGGAAAGCAATATGGTGGTTCCTCAAAAAATTAAATATAGAATTATTATTATCTCACCCAGCAATTACATTTCTAGTTGTATCCCCAAAGAGAGTGAAAACAGAGTCACAAACAGATACTTGTACCCCGAAGTTTATACCAGCATTATTCACAATAGTCAAAAGATGGAAATAACCCGTGTCTATCAACAAATAATTGGATAAACAAAATATGGTAATTACACACAGGGGAATATTATTCGCCATAAGAAAGAACAAGTTCAGAGACATGCTGCAACATGGAAGAACCTTAAAACATTATGTGCAATGAAATTAGCAAGGCATATTAAGGACAAAAATTGTACATGACTTAGATGACTATCAATAGCAAATTTTCAGAGATAGAAAAAAGTAAAATTGTAATCTTCTAAATGTATTTAGAACAGCAGCTTCTTCACATGACCTTTTGGTTTTGTTGTTTTTCGCATTAAAATCCAGCCCATTATTTTCTAGGCACATATATTTGGTCACTATATTTAAACACATAAATATTCAGTGCCTGCTAATTAGTAGTGGACATTCGACTGCAAATGGAGTAAAGCTGATTGTAACATTATATGCAGATGAGGAGTGCTGAATCCAATCATGCTTCGAGATCCCTAGTCAAAAAATTATACCCTCTCCAAAGCAAAGCTGTACATTCAAAGGTGTATACGGGACTCATTATAACAATAGATGTTACTATTTGTAGTCATTTAATCATCAGTGCTAAGAATAACATTTAGATGATTGTGAGCATTAGCAGCAGGTAAATATTTTTAAAAAATCATCACTCTCTCCACCATTTATGAATACTTCACTGTCAAACAGACAAATGTTTTCCTGTATCTTATTTTTACTAAATTGGAAAAACAAGCTGGAACAAACAAAAATACCACCTCATTACTTAATCTTCATTTCTTAAATAAACACAATTGCTATTACTCATATTTATAATAGCAGGAATATATTAATGCCTACTTATAGAGAGACTTTCAGTTGTAAGACAATTTTCTTGCTCATTTGTCACACTGGAAGATTTGGCAACAAAGATTTTTACGTTGTTTTTGAAGTTTTTAGTTTGCTTCAAGACAGTGAAAATTTAATATCTGGCTCATAACATATAACATATGAATGTATGAGTGTCTTCATGTGTGTGTATGTATGAACATAAAATATGTTCCATTCTTCCATAAAATGTTGGCAGCAATACAGGTACAAAAGGCTTAATTCATCATTTCTTTTCTACCTTGATTGGAGGTTTAAGCCTGTTCCTTCAAGCTGCCACAGCATGAGTCATATCAGGAAGTATGAGAAATCAGCTTCCTGAAATAACTTGAATTGAGTTTTGGCTAATTGTGGGATAGAGCAGTAGCTCACAAAATGGAAGCTTTTTATTAACTCGGAAGAAAATAAAACCATCATTGCACTGGAACTCTTTAATGAAGCCTGAGAAGGATAACTTCCCCAAATTGGCTGTAGATGTTTCCATGCTGAGAAAAACTGGCTCTGCCCAGATGAGACAGCCGTGACCGCCTCATTTCCTGCGTTTGCTATCTAGTGATATTTCAGTCACAGTTTCATATCTGCTGATTGCTTTCATATCCTCTTCCCTCTTCTCTTCCTGTTGAAAGTGGAGCCACTTCTCAAGGTCCAGCTCAGGTCTTCCCTCTGAAACCTTTTCGGATCCTCCCAGCTCTATTTAATCTCTCCTTCCTTTTACCTTCTAACCGTTCTTCTAATCTTTACCAATCATTTGACCCGTAATCATATGTGATTTTCTCATGCTTCACTGCATCCATCTTCCAACCCATTTGCCTTATCGCCGTAGCTAGAGTAAAAGCTCCTTTAGGTCAGCAGCTGTTTGTTTCACACTTAGATGGCCCAATGGCTTGTGTAGGGAGAACTGCTGTGGACTGATGACCTGAAACCACGGGCCATAATCCTTGTATCCCCAGAGTCCTGGCTTTATCTGGACATAAAATGCATCCACATGGTCTGTTCTCATTCATGGTAGCACAGAGTCAGATAAACCCAAGTTTAAGTCTGGGATCCAACACATATAAAATGTTCCTTTGAGCAAGTTTCTTAATTTTTCTCAGCATCGATTTGCTCATCTGGAAAGAAAAAAAATTAAACTGTTGTGAGGATGAAGTGAGATAATGCCTGGAAAGTGCTCAGCAGTTCCTGGCACGTAATTAACACTAAATGCCTGCTAACTATCATTAGTATAAGTGTTCTTGGTGTTGAAACATGGCGGACGTCCTGTGGAGCTGGTCAGTCAACAGCCCAAATCACAGCGCCAAGCGCGCGGTAGGGTGAATGCAGAGCTGACCTAGGTTAGTGTTGGGACGTAGTAAAACTGAGACCCACATCAACAGGAGTCTCTAGCAGTAACAATACTAAAAATTAGGCCTCTGGCAAGTGGTTGTTGTGCTGGCCTCTCTGGTTTGGATTAGGTCATTGGACAGGAACTAGGATTTCAGTAAACAGGGTCAACCTTTCTAAAATAGTTTAAGGAAGGAGTAGGCAGGGGTTCAGGTACCTAGCTAAGCAGATAAGTGTTTAAGGTTTTGTTTGTCTAATATTCATGTTTTCATCCCAGCAGTTGCTCAAAGTCTCCTTTCCTCTTGTTGTTGCAGGGCTGTCTAAACACTGAACTCACTTTCTCATCTTCCATTCTCTTACCAATCCAGATCAACAGGATTTTCTTTCCCAAAGATCCACTGACATCACTCCCACCAAGGTTGTTGGTGACTTTCTTATTTCTGATTCTATGAAGTCATCCTTATTTCTTCTTTCAACAAAATTCAAATCACTTGACTACCCCCTCATTCCTGAAGTTTTCTCAGCTTTGCTCCTGTCAGACCATTCAGACTTTCTTGGTTTCCTTTTTTGTTTTTGGAGTCTCCCATTCAGTTTTTTTTTCTTTCAGGTCCCTCCTTTTTCTATCCCTCCTATGTTGGTATTCCTCAAAATTCTGGCTTACTCCCCCTTAAAAAAATTTTTTTTTTAGATCTTCATGTACTCCGTTAGTGACCTCAGCTACTTCTACTGAGTAGTTCTCACTAGTTCATTAATCACCATCACACGGATGGTTTCTAAATCTCTAATGTCAGTCCTACCTCTTTCCTGAGCTCCAGTCCTGTCTGTCTAGCTGATCCCTGGACATCTCAAACAATATTCAAGAGAGAACTCTTCTGGTCTCTCAACCTTCTAATTCTCCTGTGTTCCTTCTCTCAGGGAATGAAACCATCACCTATCCTATTATTATTCAGGTAAAAAAGATGAGCATTCTCCTTGACCTCTCATTTTCTCTGTCCAATTAAACATCGACTTCCAAGAATACCCCCTGAGCCTCTTCTTCTGGGGAGTTATGTCTTCTTTTGTCTTTCACCTGCAAACATATGGACAGAAAATGGTTTTCTTAGTTTTCTTTCCATTCACTTGTCACCATATAGCTTAATCAGTTCTGGCACATTCATTTATGTGGGGATTTAGAAAATTTACCCACAAAAATGTTTCAGTTTTTTGAAACTGACAAAACAAGAGACTGTGGTGGCCTGAAGTTATGTACCCCAGAAAAAATGTTCTTAAATTTAATCCATTCCTGTGGATGCAAACCCATTCTAACAGGAACTGTTGATGAGGTTACTTCAGGTAAGGTGTGACCTCACTGAATCACGATGGTCTTAATCCTGTAACTGAAGACCTTATTAGGGACGGCCACCAAGAGAAGCCAGAGAGGGCAGCCAGAACCTGCTAATCAACATATCCTGGAAAAGAAGAGAAAAGGCAGGAGAGCCTGCCGTGTACAATGCCATGTGACAGAAAATCCAAAGATTAAGGATATCTGGCAGCCAGCCCCAGAATGCTATTGGCTTCTGGGAGAAAGCATCACCTTGATGACACCTTGGTTTTGAACTTCTGGCATCAAAACTGTGAGCCAATAAATTCCTCTTGTTTAAGCCAACTATCGCATGTTATTTGCTTTAGCAACAAGAAAACTAAAATATCAACATTCTGAAATTTCACAATTATGTGCTGTGGTATGGGTCTTTTCTTATTTATTTTTTAAGGCCCTAGTTGTACCACTTAAATCTGGAAATTCACATCTTTCATTCTGGAAGATATTTTTGTATTATTTCTTCCATATACTTTTCCTTCAACCTATGTACTAAATTTTTATATTTGCTATCATATTTTTAATTTTAAAAGGATATTTCTCACCCACTCATCCATCCAGCCAGCCATCCAGTCAACAATATTTTTTGAGTAACTGCTCTGTGCCAGAGATTGCTATAGATGGTGGGAGGTAGGCATAAATTGTGGATCTTACCTTAGCTAGGGAAACTGGAAGTACCAAGAAGTGTGTGGTATTACATTTCAGGGTAGCCTTAATGAGAATGTTATGTTTGAGCAGAGATTTGAAGGAGGAGATGGATATTTTTATTATTTGAAAATACTTTTATAGCTGTATCTTAGAATTTAAAAAATATATTCTGTTCTCTCTCAGGATATTAACTGTAGATTTTTAAAAGTTTACTTTAAATCTCAACATTCTCTCTAAGTTCCTTTAGTCCTGTTTTTTAAAAAATTCTTTCATTTTAAAGGCTTGCCACAAGTTTGATGATTGTTAGAGGTTCATAAAGAAGGCATAAAAACATTAATTGGAAGCTCTATGTAAGTGTGCGTATGTAGTGGGATGGGTTGCTTTGTCTGCTGTTGGGTCTTACCATGAAGTGGGCAGGTAGCTATTTCTTTGGGCTTCTCTTAGGCTAAGTGCTTTCTCCGAAAAAAGTTTTCTTCTCCTAACTGAGACTTGTGTGCCTGACTGCCAGCATTCTGAGGACACATAAGTAGGTAGATTTTCCCTTAGTTACCTTATTCCTATGGCAATCTTGTTCCGATTGGTGGTGGGGTTGGGAAGAAGATACAGGTGTGTCTACCTGTTCCTTATATTCATTTTATCAAGTCCTTTTATTTTCTATTCCAATTCACACTCCATCTGGAGAGTTACTTGGTGACTTCAGTTCCTGAGTCTCTCTGGTGTCTTGAACAATGAATGATTTTGCTTCTCTTTGATGGCTACGCCTTCCCCCTAAGTAGGATTTCAGCTTTCTCTGCTCTGCTAAGTTAATTACTACTCATCCATCCACACTTCATCCATCTGCATCTTTCAATAACTATTATCTCTGTACTGATGTCCTTTGACTTCATTTTAGTGAAATTTGGAGAGGGAGAAAAGTACATGTGCTCAATCTGCCCTCTTTAACCATGGGTCCATAAGAAATGATTTAACCCAAATTACTTGTATTTCTCTGCTTGAATATATTAAATAAGTTATTCTCTTTTGGAATGAGAGTAGCCTTTTATTCTCCATGAATTCTCCAAAATAATTTAATGGTTAAGAGATTAGACATATTTCCATTAAGGAAATATGCAATAGGCTTTTGCAAATCTATTGGTTAGATAGTAAATTTATGTATGAATACTTTCCTAGGAAACTTATATTTCAATTGGTTTAATAGGCCTTATTTTTATATTCAGAGTAATGTGATTTTCTCTTACTGGAAAAATTTTTTAAAAATATTTTTAATTGAAGTATATCGTTCATATGTGAACATACATAAACAATAATGTATAGTATAAGTTGTGAACTTAAAAGATAAACATGCATAACATCATATAGGGGTCCTATACATCACCCCTCCACCAGCATGTTGCATTGTTGTGGTACATTTGTTACAAACTATACAAGAACATCGTCAAAATATTACTACTAACTCTAGTCCATATCTCATATTTGGTGTATTTTCCTCCCAACCCACCCTATTATTTCAATAATAAAATAATTATATAATAATATAATTATAATAATTTTTAAAAAGCAGACAAGAAAATTCCTTCCCTCTCAATCTCTCTGTTTCCCCTGCTGTACATAGCTGCTATTTCTGGCTTTTCTTGCACAATTATTTATTTGTTTATTAAGCAGTTTTATTGAGATATATTCACATAGCATATGATCTATCCAAAGTATCTAAACAATGGCTTTTTAGCTGTTAAAAAGACCTCTATCATAAAATTGTAAAATAAATAGAAAAATAGCTTGAAAGGAATTACAAATTGTAAAAGAGAGTGCAAGGCCAGGTTAGATTTAATATAAGCAATTATAAGAAATAGATAGTATAGCAACAAATATTTATACATGTAAATAATATTTCTAGTATAATAGAAATTAATTATAATTCTAATTTTTGTATTACAACCCTAACTATGGGACATAATAATCTCTGAAAATGAAATAAATTGTTAGTTATTTAATTTCTATTTAGGCCATAATTCCTTCTGGATAATCAAATTCCTATTTGGAAATTCTTCACATCTTATTGGATGAATTTTAAGATGTAGCTCCTAGGTCTAACCTTAAAAAAGTCAAAACATGCTGTCTTAGCAAAAGTTATGAGAATTCATCAAACACCAAAAATTTACGAGCATCTACTTTGAACCTAGCAATAATCTGTGTCCGTCCCATGAATGACAGAATAATGATTACTTCATGTGAAGTCAGTAGACCTGGACTTTATTCCTAATTCTACCACTAGCTATGTGACCTGGAACAAACCAAAGGAGCTTTTTTGACCTCAAGTTGTTAATCTTTAAAATTGAACCAGCGTGAAGTAGCTTGCCTAACACTAATGCTCAATGATTCTTGAGCATCAAATACATAGAAATAGACTAGATGTATGAATAGATAGAGGTATTTATGAGTGGCATGGGCCTGGTTTGCAAGAACATTAGAAATGCAAAGGAAGCATCAATGCCAAATAAAAAGAAAGAACTCTCTTAAATTGTCTCCCATTCTTTAGTATCTATTTTCTTCTGATTTATCCTTTCGAATAATCTTACTCAAGCAAAGCTGAGGTCATGTCATTTTCTTGCTCAAAAAACTCACTACAATCCACAGGATAAAGACCATCACTCCTATTCTGCTAATCTTCTATCCATGCCCTAGGTATCTGCCATCACCAAAGATTTCATATTCTTCAAAAATCTTGCACATAGCAAGGGGTCAATAAATAGTCATTGTTTTAATTGGAATAATAAATAGACCAAGACGATATGAATGCCCTTTGGTGTTCCTAGCTGAGGTTAGTACTGAAACCTTATTCCTTTTGTCCATCTCAGCCTTCTACACTGGCAGTAATACTACTCAGATTTCTAAGAGAACATTTTTTTCTCTGGTTAAGACATTTTATTTGTGTGTAAAGATGTGGAGAGCATTGGGAGGGAAAATTTTACTAGTAAAATGGCTCTTCAGTGGTGAAAGCTGAGCTATTTTGCTGAATCTATGAATGTATTTTCCCAATTCATAGAGGAAGTTAGTAAACCTTGCTGAATATTAAATCTTTTTCTCAAATATTTTGTATTCTTCTGATGCTTATTCTTACTTGTTTGTACTAGAATTTATGCTAGCATTCAGATAAATGAAGTTTCCTGGCTTATTGCAAAATCGTTATCTTATTTTTGCATTATTTAATATTTACTGCTATTTCCTGCTGTTTTATGTGCTATTACTCTAGGAACAAGTTGTGAATAGAAGCAAAGGAGACATGGACTGCGGCACCTAATTCAGGCAAGTCCATGCAGAGAGTGAGGAAACAAAATTGAGAATTGGTTGTGACAGCTCCAGAAGCCAAGCATGGGAGCGGGGAATGAGAGCTCCTGAACTGGAGAAAGCAGGTTCCCCCTGAAGGAAATCAAGCTCTAGAGAACAATTTATTGTAATATACTCCCTTTCACTGTTTTGTTGATTCAAGAATACTTGGCTTTCACTGTGACTATCATGGCATATTAGGAAATTTGGACTTACTGGTACAAAACAAGAAAAGACTTATTTAAACTGAAAAACTAGAACTATCACATATAGTTTGTTCTTCTGACTATAAACTTTACTTCTCCATGATACTTATCTGGGCACAGAATATTTAATAAGAAAATATAGCTTTGGTTATAGTACAGTGTCACATTGACATTTGAAATTAAATGATAAATGGGTAATATAAAAATGGGTAGCACGTAGTAAATTTTGTAATATTTAAGTCACATGGATGAGACGCTTCGTAAGAACATGATTTGCTTTTATTCTGGCATCATCTTTTGTTGAATAAAGCTAGAAAACAAATAACATAATTTGCATAATGAAACCATTGAGAGTAAATCGCTGTCATTCGTCAGAGGTTTCTGTTCTATTTTGACTTAGTTTAAATTCATTCAAGTTTATTTCTCTCCTTTCCCCAACTAAACAATGCTTTTGATTTATTTTTGCCATTTATTGTCATATAAAATAAAGTGTTCCACTAAGAGGAGAAATAATTTGTCAAGTAGAAACTATATTAAGTGAAACATTCTCTCTGATATGTTTTTAATTTGTTTTATTCCCATTTTGCTATTGTAATTTTCCTACCTGCCAGTGGAGATAAGGCATCATTTTATTCTTATTCCTTTGGCTCAGAAAGGCCACACACCTCCCTTTGTCAAGGAGGGTCAACCTATCTTCAGCAGGAAGGAAGGAAGACAGCTCTGAGAGACGGGTCATGCAGTGGGACTCAAGCAAAACACCTGACCTCCATCAGTCAGTTAACTAGCACTTCTGAACCTGTCCGCTGTTTACCGAACAGGGTGTTAGGGGCTGTGAGGAACCACAGGAAAAGTAGAAGGCACTGTTCTTGCCAGGCGGGGCTGATGAAACGTGCCCTAATTCAGGCTGCTAAGACTACGTCATCTGTTTCTGAATGTTTCAACCCTTTTCTTCCACCTAGGGCAGGAGTTTCTAACACAGGGTTTATGGACACACCAAAGGCCCATGGATGGGGAGCAGATGTAGCTCAGTGGCTGAGCACCTGCCTTCCACATACAAAGTCTTGGGTTCAATCCCCGGCACCTCTTTTAAAAAAAAACAAAAAACCATGTTTAGAATTCAAACCTTTAAAATTCCATCTGTTTAATCATTAATCACCAAATAAAAGTAGGCAATCCCTTCAGATAGCTAGCTAGCTAGCTAGCTAGCTAGATAGATAGATGGATAGATAAAACCACAGTACTGTTAATCAAATCTGTGAGCTTGTCACCCATAGAAATCCCAGATACATTCATATCATATTATAGTTACTGTATACCGAAACACCGTTTATGTTCAGGCTTTTTCACGGCTTTAAAATGATAGCAGTTATTAGACCCACAGCTAGTTTATTTACTTCCTTAGTGAAGAATTACATATATTATTATATCAAATTTTCATTCAATATTTTTAAAATTGTGCTTCAGTGCATTTGATGTCTTTTGTAATCCCATGCATTTTTTCTTTCATACGTAAAAAACATTAGACCAAAAGTGGTCCCTAGACTTCATGAGACTGTCAAAGGGATTTGTGACAAAAAAAGACAAAGAATCCCTGTTTAGGATGATTGGATTGGGTAATTTCTTTATTCATTTGCATTTCACATAGAAAAAGAAGGAAGAAAAGGAAGAGTTAAATTTAGGGGCTTAATTTCAAATGTTTGTTGTGGTGGAATGTAGCAGTTTGATATTATTAATGAATTCCAAAAAGAAATATTGGATTATGTGTGTAAGCTGGCCTTTTCCTCTGGGTTTATTAGATTATATTGGATTCAGAGGTTTACTTGATTAAGTAATCAGGTAAACGTCTCGTGCCAGTAGGGCCTTGAGTCCCCAACCACTAAGGGGTAAAAGGCATGGCAAAGGACAGAATCGGGGTTTTTGATGTTGCAGTTTTGATGATGGAGTTTGATGCTGAAGCCTTAAGCTGGAGCCTGGGAAAGTAAGCACACAGAGGAAAGAGAAGCAAGACCCTGGAAGGAAGGAACCCAGGAAGCCTGAACTCTCACAGACGTTGGCAGCCATCTTGCTCCAACACGTGAACATAGACTTCAGTGAGGGAAGTAACTTATGCTTATGGCCTGGTATCTGTAAGCTCCTACCCCAAATAAATATCCTTTATGAAAGCCAACCAATTTCTGATATTTTGCATCAGCACCCCTTTGGCTGACTAATAATACATGGAGTCATTAAAACAGTTAAGAAAACTGAGTTATCAGAGGCTTTAAATTTTCCTTTGTATATTCATTATTGATAATTGACAGTTATCAAGTACCTGTCTTTACTGTCTTGGGCAAATCTTTCTGTCTATTGTGGCTTGCTAGTCTTTTCTGTAACCTGTCATCTTATGACTCTGATCATGTTACTTTACACCCCGAGCCTTCCTTTCCCTCATTTGCTGGATGGGTGTAATAAAATCTCGTTTATTCCTGTCGTGTATTTATGTGAGAAGATTATGTTTGGAGCTCATTGTAAGATCTTAACAAATATTGGATGAATTTAATCAAGTAAGAATATGTTTTCAGGCCCCTTGAAAATTCTAAAGCATTATACAAATCATCAAATGCCATGAATTACCATTATAGATGTTATTTCATAGCATGCTGAGTAGTTCACGAATTCCTAAAAGAAAACGCTTGCCTTATCAACTGAAAAGTGCTACATCATAGGCAAATCCTAAACAATATCAGGAGGAACACCCTGTGGTGGTTTCTAATGGAGATGCGATGTTGGGAAATGTCATAGCTCTCAATTTTCCAGGACGTGACGTGTTGCTGTCACTTTCCTGTGAAACCCAGCTCTCATAGGGCTGATAGCTGAGTGTGTTTCTGGGGGGCCAGGGTGGATGGTGGAGAGCAAGGGGTCTTAGCACCATCTGGTGCACCATGCTTCTGCTCCCATGACTACAGCCCCCTCCTAGTGGTTGAAGGAATTGCTGTCATTTCCCTTTGCAGACTCAAGGAACATGCTGGCCCATCCATCATCTTTGTTCTTGCAGACATTATATTTTCAATATGACTGCAAGACCACATTTTTTAAAAAGTAACAAATATAAAATTTTCTAGTACCTAATGTTGCATTGCTTAGCCAAAATACACTGAAGAAGTTAAGTGTGACTTTCAAAGAGGTGGTTGTAATGTAACACCTCTCCTGTCACTTCTATCAACAATGTAGCCAATATATTTTAACTTTAGGTTGATGGTGATTAGCCTATCATCCCCCTTGTGTCAGGTGTTCATACTGGATTTTATTGGTTACTTCTCATCACGTCCTTTGGTGGCATGGCTGTCCCCATTCTGTCCCCGTTGAGCGATTCGGAGAGCCTTTGATACAAGACAAGACACAGCTTCTATACCTTCTCCCTCTCAGGGTGCAATGTTGGTAGGTTGGAGGGTGTGGGGAGCAGCATTTAAAGAACAAAAGGGTTTTGATGCAGACAGGTAAACATTTCCACCTCTCTGAGAAATGTCATAGCCAAAATTCTTATTTTGTTGGTAGCACTAACTGGGGCATTGATGTTGCTCCCCAACTTTATGTCAGTTTTCTGAGTTCAGCCAAACAAGAGGTGGAATAGACTGTGATTTGAGGTGTGTCAAGGGGCACGCCAGACCCACCCTTGGTTAACCAAAAGCGTCTCACCAATATCAATCTTTGACAAGATTGTTACAGACTTTGTTATTACAAGCTTTTCTTTAATACAGAAAGGAGGGGAGAAAGGAAGGAAGGGAAAGAAAGAGAGATCACAAATCTGGGTTAAATTATTTACCTTATGAGACGAAGTGAGGCAATTTCTTTTATTTTATAACTGTCTAAGGACTAGGCATTGAGAGTTAGGGAATGGGGATAACTGGTGAGGAAGCCGATAACTTAGGCATTTAGAGAGGTTTGTAGAAAGAATAACCAACTGAAAATGATGCTATTTCAGTTTAAAGGAGTTGGGTTTTAACCTCTCACTGATTTAATGCAATTTGATGGCAGGGTTTGGGGAAAAAAAACCACAACTGTCTTTGACCCTCATTGAAGAAGAAGGAATAAACAAGTTTCCAAAAGGTAACAGAAACAGGGAGCACTGGGAGACATTACATGGGAACCCCACTGTTTCTCACTTTTTTGCATCCTACGATGAAGTCTGTTTCACACAGCCTGGAGTCTGTGAGTCACGCCAATATATATATATTTTAACATGGCTCATTTTTAAGTATGTTATTGATTTGGAGAAACGAGAATGAGAAGAGATAAACTTTGATTGTGAGTTGCTGTATGATTTAGAAGATTTTCACTGCAGCTGTGATACAGGTGAGCAATACGCCCTTCGTTTCATGGACTCTGGGCTGTCAGTGAGGACATGACTGAAGATCTTCCTTTAGAGAGCAGCCATTTTCTGACATTAAGTGTGTCTTGATGGAGAGCACAGCACATGAGTTATGAGTTTTGGCCTGTGAGCTGTGAAAGATGAGTCAGAAAACATTGCCTTGGAAAACTAACTGAAGAAAATCCTCTGGCAGCACCGAGCCCTGAGCAGACTGAGCTCATTTCTATTTATGACAACTCTTCAAATGCCCAGAGTGGCACAAGCCAGTCACCAACCCCATTTCTGATTATTCCTGTTGCAGGGTATTCACCTTGCGTCTTCTTCATGAGAATGTGTGGGGCCAGTTAAAGAAGAGCAGGGATAGGAAAGAGTCAGTCTCTATGATAAAGCCCAAAGGTAGGAACAAACTGAATTTAATGAGGCAGGAAGAGAGTAGAGAGAAGGTATTAGGAAAGGGAAGCATTGGTGAACTTTAAAATCGTTCTGAGGGGTTTTAGTAGGAAATAATTTATCAGTATAGTATAGAAGTCCAAAATAGAAACCCCCTATGATGCAACAAAGGATGAAAGAAAGGGGAGAAGAGAAGAGAACATGGAGTGGTTGAGACTAAGCTTTATGATACTGACATGTAAGCATTCAATACTCGTTTTACTCCCCTATCGTTTGCTTATTCTCCCAGAAACAGGAGAAAAGTTACAGATAAAATAAGTCAATAAGGACGTAACAAAGGACTGAGAAATAGAATGAAGTAAGAGATGAACAGGAAGATATAAAAAATGATCTTGGCAGCAAAGTTATTGATAAAATTGAAAATGGCATCTTAACTGCTATGTTACAGGAATAATGAATGTGGGATTTAGAGCTAGAAAAGGCACATTGGATCATTTAAGGTACTTCTCATTTGAGAGATTGAACCAGATGAATGAAGTGACTTTTCCCAGGTCACGAAATGAATTAATAGCAACTCAGGAACTGAAACATAGGTATTCTGGTTTTTGGCCCTTCTACCATTCTACCACAGCAATTTCCTTCTCTTCTCAATAAAAGAGAGGAGGAAAATAAGAGATATGGTTTATTGATTTGCTCAAGGTCAACAAATACATTAGAAGCAAACAAGTTATTAGATCCAGAGTTCCTTTATTCCTGGTCCAGAGCATGATTTCATTTGACATGACACCATCAATGTTTTCATAGTTAGGCTTCCTTGGGCTTACAGGGGCATTAGTAGGCAGGAAGCTTATTAGAGAGTTTGTGGTGGTTTGAAGCTATATGTATCCCTTAGAAACATGTTATTCAATTTAATCCATTCCTGTGGGTATGAACCCACTATAAGTAGGGCCTTTTGATGGGGTTAGTTCAGTTAAATTGTGGCCCAGCCCAATTAGAATGGGTCTTAATTCTATTACTGGATCCTTTTTAAGAGAATAAAATTCAGACACAGAGAGAGAAAACCACAGGAAACAAGAGGCTGAATGTCAGTAGAATCTGGCAAACAAAAGAAAGACCAGGATATGCCACAGTGTGCCTTGCCATTTGACAGAGGAGCCAAGGATCACTGGCAACCAGCTCCGCGTCGCCAGTCTTTGGGAAGACAGCAACACCTTGATGGTATCTTGATTTGGACTTTCTGTTAGCCTCAAACCATAAGCTAATAAGTTCCCACTATTTAACCCTATCCATTTCATGGCATTTGCTTGAGCAGCTCAGGAAACTAAAAAAGAGTTCTCTTGGAAACAACATTTACTGGAAGGAAAAGAAGGAAGCAAGCAGGATTGGGAAGAGGGAAAAAGTTGGATTGTGATGCAGTCTAATGAAGATCATAGGTGATCCATGGAAAGTCTGAGTCTGGGGTGGCCCTTCAGGATTTTTGTGAATTGGAGCAAAGTGCCAGAACTTTTTAACCCATATGGTTGGTCTTTGTTTACAGAGGAACACAGGGAAAGGCCTTGGGAAAGGATGCTCTCTTCAGCCAAAGCACTTCAAAAAGAGGGCTGACAGGTAAGGGCTGGGAGAATTAGACCTTCCCAAAGGGGGTTCTGGGAAGCTTCTCAGTGAACACTACATTTCTACCACTTATACCATTGTACGTCTGGATCCATTTCTTCATGCAAGTACTGAAAACAATTTTTCCAGGATTCCAGGGGATTCCTTTTCTGGTGAAATCTTATAATCTTATAAGGCTAAGGTTGGTGGAATAAACTAGAGCCTTTACTGATACAGCTAGTTTGATACAACTGATGCAGCATCCACAGATACTCACTATTTCCCTTCTCCATGATCTGCTCTAGATTTCATCACACTCAGTAACACCCCTGCTGGTCTTGATGACATTCTTAGTGGAGTGACTGAGACCATCCTGAGCCTCTGGTCACTATGCCCTACTCAAGCCTTCATTGTCATTGTCCGTTTACCATCATCCTTAGGCAAGGGGATCACATGGGTGGCAAACTTATTCCTTCTTTCTCCCATCATATGTCAGAAGTCTTATTTTATCCCAATAATCAGGGTTAATTACCCCTGCCAAGATGGTGACTCCTCTTATTATCTGCGGTCACTTGGCATGAGAAGCCTGAAATTTCCAGGTGGCAACTATAGCTTATAGATCAACTGGAGTCTTTGTGTTCTCTGGAGGGAGATAGACCCTCGAGCCAGGCCATTCTGAATGGCATGGACAGAATATGCAGATTACCCAAGTGGGTCACTGGGAGTGGTGATAAGTGGAACTGTTCTTGCTTCAGTATCTCTGTTCCTTGACCTATATATTCAACCACCTAGAATACAGCACCATATAAAGATCATTGATTTAGCATGTACAGTGTATCATGGAGCATGACACTCCATAGTCACACTATTGCTCCAAGCTGGTCCTTCGGTTGTGCCTTGAACAGGCCGTTAGATTGCTCCATCAGGCAAGCAGCTTTTGGTGGTGTGGTACATGATATCACTAGTGATCCCATGGTCATGTGCCCATTCTTGCACCCCCTTTCTTAAAAGTGTCTCCCTTTATCTGATGCTATAGTATGTAAGATTCCACACTGATAGATCAGCCATTTTTTCAAGTCTTCAATGGTGCTGGCTGAAGTGCTTTGGGCAGAAAAGCCAAATCCATACTCAGAACATGTGTCTATACCTGACAAAATGAATTACTGCTTTTTCCAGGGTGAAAAGGGTCCAATGTACCAATGTATTCCACTTGCTACTAAGGAACTGTTTGTCTCTTGCAGGAATTGTTCTATACTGGGCAATTAGTGTTGGACTCTGTTTCTAGCTGGTTGAAATTTCAGTGGCAACAGTAGCTGGATCAGTTTTGGTAAATGGAGGCCTTGATGTTGGGGCTATGCATAGCCTATACCCCTGACACTATAACTATTACATTCATATGTCCATTTTGCTAGCACTGGGAAGGTTGATGATAGATACTGGTCTAGTTGTATTGTCTTCCTGGTTCTTTAATGCCTATTTCATGATAGGTGGTCTCTGGTAGGCCTTAACATTTTATACAAAGATTTTATATAAAGATCTTCACAATTCATGCCCATTCCCATAGGTCCATTCACATCCCTTTGGCCCAGACTTTCTTTTCCTGGTCTTTTGTTTTTTCTTTTTTCTGATCCCTGACCTCCCAGCCTAGACATTTACCACTGCTTATGAGTCCATGCATATTCTAACTTGGGGACACTTCTCTTTCCACACAAGCAGGATGACTGCCTATACTGCTTTAAGCTCTGCCCGTTGGAAGGATTTCTCTTTGCCACAGTTGTGAGGGCCACTTCTGAGTCATGCTGTAATGTAGTCTCCATCCACTTCCAACTTGCTCTCACATACTAGGTCAATCTATCTGTAAACCAAAACTTGGAGTTTTCCTTCTCCATCAATGGCCATAAGTGATTCCCCCATAAGCCCATAGTATGAGCTGATGGCCCAGTGCTGGGGCAACAATTGTAGATGACTCCAGAATTTGAGCTATCTTCTCATATAGCTTGTTTGTGCCTCCTTGTTAATGCCTGATTTTGGATATATCTGGATCCACCTAACCATGATTTTGTAGTCTGATAAGAACTCAGCTCATAATAAGCAATTCAGGCCTCATGGTTATTTGGTGTTCATGGTGAGGACCTGTTCTCAAAAAGTATATAAACCTCTCCTACAAATGGCATGGCCTTACTCTAGAACCCTGGGCATCTGTGTGATAATTCTCCCATTTGGGTTTTCTATAAAGCAGCGCATGGCAACTTTTCCTACCACACATACTTCTAATGCTGTGCTATTTTGGTGTATTCTATGATTTAAGCGGCAGGGTCACACTCTTGATTGCGATAGATTATTTTCCTGCTGTGGTCAAAGGTAAAAGGCTATTCAAAACTACCAACCTTTCATGTCACTTGGTATATGACATGGAGCCCAAGCTATGGAATATGCTGCCTCCAGAACAACACCTACCAGGCAAGGCGAGTCCTTCTTCATGGTAGGAAATGCAAGATGCAATAACTTGTCCTATTTTTGGAGACAACATCTAAGACCATGGAACCCTTAATTTTTTTTTTACTGATATGGCAGACCCTGAATCTTCATAGGGCTTATCTCCCATCCTTTGGTATACATATATTTTACCTAGGCCTACAAAATACTTGCCACTTCTTTTACATATGGTCTAATTGGCATGATACTACAAATACAGTGGACTAACAAGATGTTCTGAAGTATGTCTAGTCAGTCAATATCTCTTAGAACTATGAGAAAGCAGAATCAATATAGGCCTTGGACAAGATTGAAAATGATATAAAGATAACAATAATAGGGTTGGTTGGGGGAAAACTACTTTGGTTAGTAGTAATATATTTTTTTTAAAGATTTATTTATTTTTATTCATTTCTCTCCCCTTCCCTCTGCCCCAGTTGTCTATTCTCTGTGTCTATTTGCTGCGTGTTCCTCTTTGTCCGCTTCTGTTGTTGTCAGCAGCATGGGAATCTCTGTCTCTTTTTATTGCGTCATCTTGTTGTGTCATCTCTCTGTGTGGGCAGCGCCATTCTTAGGCAGGCTGCACTTTCTTTCACATGGGCAGCTCTCCTTACGGGGCGGATACCCCTGAGTGGCACAGCACTCCTTGCGCACATCAGCACTGCACATGGGCCAGCTCCACACGGGTCAAGGAGGCCCGGGGTTTGAACCGTGGACTTCCCATGTGGTAGGGGGACAACTTAACCACTGGGCCAAGACCACTTCCCAGTAGTATTATTTTGACAATGCTCTTTAATCACTAGTTAAAAAGATTTAACAATGTAAGTTATCGATGGCAGGGTGAGTTATGAGAATCCTGAATGATGTTATATATATTTGTTTTATAAGTTTACAACTATTATTCTTCACTTACTGTTTATGTATGTTTATGTATGAGTAATATACTTCAATAAATTTTTAAAAAAGAAAGAAAATATACACAGTTGTCCATTTGAAATGAATATGAGATTTCTCTGATCTTAATTTTTGGAATGATTAGAAAATAATGTAATTTTGATCACATGGTACATGGTCACATATTATATACTTGAGATCATAGTGATATCCTCTGGCAAAGAGGCCACATTTGACAGAGCACGTACAATTGGGCTACTAACACTTAGTTGAACTTATGGTAGCCCACTGTTATATTCCAAGACCCATGTGGCTTTTGCAAGGGGGTGACTGGTAAATTAAGTGGAGTTGTGAAATTAAATTGGCCTTAACCTTTAGATATTTAGTGGAAGCATGAATTTCCATATTCTCCCTGGAATGTGATGGCTCATTATAGAGTGCTCTGGAAAAAAAATCTGTGGAAGGAAAGAGAAGACAGCAAGATTGGGCAGAAGGAAAAGTTGGGTTCAGATGTAATCTTTTTTTTACTTTTTAATTTTAAAACATTTTTTGTATGTTTTAATTTTATTCATGCTTATGCTTGATTCATGTTCTATTAATTTTATTATTTTTAATATATTTTTTACTTTTTAAAAGATATTTAGATTATATAAATGTTACATATAAAATATAAGAATTCCCATATGCCCTGCTCCCCATACCTCTTGAATTTTCCTACATAAACAACATCCTTTAATGTGGTACATTCATAGTAACTGATAAACACATTTTGGGGCATTCCCACTGAGCATGGATTATAGGTTACATTGTAGTTTACACTCTCTCCCACTCAATTCTGCATGTTATGGGAAGATATATAATGGCCTATATCTGTCATTGCAATGTCATTCACGACAATTCCCAAGTCCCAAAAATGCCCCTGTATTATACCTTTTTTCCCCTCTCCTTGCCCTTAGAGCCTCCAGTGGCCACTGCCTCCATATCAATGTTCTAATTTTTTCCATTGCTTGAATCACAATAAATCTATAGTAGAAACCATAGTCCATAGTCCATAGTTCATTTCCCAATCCTGAGGATTCTGGGGTTGAGATGTCCACTCCACCTCTAACTGAGAACGTGGTTCAACCCCATACAGCCAATGGATGGGACTATCTTGCCTGCAGCTGCAGGCTCTCTCATTTCCTTGGTATGGTGGTTGTCCATCCTCACCTCCTTGTTAGTTGTCCTGGGTGAATCCAATGAACTGAAGAGCAGGTTTTGCAACCCCGCTGAGGCTCAGGGCCCAGCTGGCACATGAATAGCCCAAAGACTTAAGTCCCTTGGATTTACACCTACAAACTCCAGCACCAACTATAGGTTCAAATAGAAGGAACAGATGAGCCATATGTAGGGAAACCACAACTGAGTCCAGCTCTATCAAACTTGGGAGCACAAGTTCCAAAGTAGGGCCCAGTGGCAAGACACCAAATTCCTGTGCTATCTGCTCTTACCATAGGACCTGGGTGTCTCCAGAGCCCTCAGGAGCCCCACTATTTGGGGTGTTATCTATTTTAGCAGTCTGTGAGATCCTGCTGAGAGGCGCATAAGCGTTACCTCTGGGATGACCTCCTGACTCACCTGAAGTCTCTTAGCCATATAAACTAATTTGTCCTAACCTTCTCTCCCTTTTATTCAAGGTCTTTTTCCAGTTGCATTGCTAGTTTGTACTTGGTAGTAATCCCTTGGTGCCTGGGAGGCTCATCCCTGGGAGTCATGCCCCATACTTGGGGGAAAGCAATACATCTATATGCTGAGTTTGACTTAGAGAAAGACCACATTTGAACAACAAGGAGGCTCTCAGGAGGTAACTCTTAGGCACCCTATAACACTATGCTAAGTTTCAATTTCAAGAGCAAAAGTTCATAAGCATAGCCATCAACACCAAGGATCAACATCAATGGATCATCCTCCTTCACTAGTCATGCTCCTGTACTTGGAGGATCATTGCTGTTCCATTAGAGAATGTGGCAGAGCTCTCGAGGATGGGAAATCAATATTCTTTTGGTTATTGTGTGAATTTCCACCCACTGTGACAGTGCCCTGTGAACATTTGAACACATTTATATACTTTATATGTATGTCCAGGTGAATCTTCTTCCATGTATCCCACACCAATGATCCTCCCCTGCCCCAGTTATAACCCTTCTGTGACCCAAAGCTTCTTAAAAAATGAAGGCAATAAAATAGTCAAATACAGAAAATAGGAAAATGAAATAATAATGATAGGTTTAAATATAAGAAATAAAATACGTAAAAAATTTTAAAAACTAAAACCAAAATAAAATAATTGGGATATTAAAAAATAATGAAAAATATTTTTTAAAATTTTTTGATGTTTTGCCTTTCATCACTCTAATATCTGTTCTCCTATATGTTCAGTGACATTTTCTTCCATTTATTCCCCAGTGTCTTATTTGTTTTCATTTTGTTTTCAAAGAAGTTTTAGGTCACAGTAAACTCACATATAGAGCACAGAGGTCTCCATATACCCAGCATCCTCCCCCTTTTCCCCCTTCCTGTATTAATCCTTTTTATATGAGGATGGTACATTTGTTACAACTGATATACAAATAGTGAAACATTGCTACCAATCATGGTTAATGGTTTACATTATGGTTTACATTTAGACCTTACATCTTTATAAATTTTGATGCTATTTAACATGACCTGTGTCCATCATTGCAAGATCATGTAGAACACTTCCATTACCCACTAAATATCTCTGTTCCTTCTATTCTATTTCTTCTTCTTCCTCCTCTCAGTCCCTATATTAGTCAGCCAAAGGGGTGCTGATGCAAATTACCAGAAATTGGTTGGTTTCTGTAAAGGGTATTTATTTGGGATAGGAGCCTACAGATACCAGGCCATGAAGCATAAGTTACTTCTCTCACCAAAGTCTATTTGGAGCAAGATGGCTGTCAATTTCTGAGAGGGTTCAGGCTTCCTGGGTTCCTGTGTTCCTGGGGCCTGCTTTCTTCTGGGTTCAAGGTTCCTTTCTTCCTGTGGCTGGCTTCTCTTTCCTCTGTGAGCTTAATTCCCAGCTCTTCAGCATCAAACTCCAACATCAAAACTCCAACTTCAGATATCCTCAACTCTGGTCTCTGCCATGCCTTTTATCTGTGAGTCACCACCCACCAAGGGGTGGGGATTCAATGCCCTAATCATAACTCAATCAGGCCCAGGTTACAGATCAGATTACAAGCATATTCCAATATTTCTTTTTGGAATTCATCAATAATATTAAACTGCTACAGTCCCCATAGCAACCACCCAGCTTCACTCCTTGGAAATCAAAATTTATAGTTACTTGCAACAGCAATAAGTTCTTAACACACTGGTTTGAGAGACTCCTGCCCCTCTGTTTGAGAACATGCCATTCTTCCCAGGATGGGAGTTCAATTCCTTCCTGCTCATTATGTGGATCTCCACTCATTGATACAATACATTATGACAAAATGATCACTCACAAGCTCCCTAGAAGCCTGCGCCCTGTCCTGAATGCCCCTCATCCAACACCCTAAACCAGTAACCCTTCCTTGTCAAAGTGCCGTAAGAGCTTTCCCAACTTTTTACTTTCAGCCATATATTTGCCAATCCCCAGTGTTTACCTGATTCCTCTCCCAACCCCTCCCCCAGTTCCATGGGCCATCCAACCCACCCTACCCACTCTACCCCCCGTCAAACCTGCACTGCCCAGTGCAATAGTATCACCAATGAATGCTGCAGTTGACCCAGTGAGAATTGTCCTGAGTTGAGGTGAGGAGACTGTGCCTTTATATTCCTGTGTTGATTAATGATTTGTTATAGGATGCCCAGGCAATAGACATAAGCTTGGGCAAGGTAGCTCTGTTCAATGAAGACACTTTCAAAAGAGGACTTGTAGCTGAAGGCTGTGTGTTGGCAGCATTTCCAGCAGCTAGAGGAATAGATCCTTCACTCATAAAGGTGAATCTAGGCAGCATATCACAGGATCCACAATCAAATGGAATCTGAGCCACTTATATAACATGGTGTGATTCTTAGAGCTGGAATTACATATTTCTGAAAAAATAAATAGAGGCAATTAGGGATTTGGAGTATATTTGAAGGATAATTTAAAAGGGAGGGCTGGGTGGAGAAAAAGAAATGGCACTGCCATACTCTAATTACAGAATAGCACCACTATCCATTAATATACTGAACAGACACAGAGGAGAAGGTATTTGTAGACTGATAAATGAGTCTGGAATAAACTACTTTCCAGAAATTGCCTAAATGTGGCTCAAGCTAGCATAAACTAGTTGCCCCAGGCTTGCTTCCCTGTTTCACTGGAAAACACGTGGCACTTCCTGTTATGGAGCTAATTACAGTTGGAATATATTCCAGTACATGGTCAAGAGCTCCAGTTATACTGTGGATTGGAATTAATCCATCATCAGCAATATGTTCTTCTATTTAAATATTTGGACACGGTGATCTTGGACAAAATTTCGTGCAATTAAGGATATGAGTTTGATATATATTGTTAGATTTAATGTCTTATACCATTCAAAATGTGAGAAGGTAAACTGAATCAGGAATTTCAAAAGCAATAACTTACCTGATAAGCTTTCCTGACTTCTCTAAATAGTGTTTTCTCATCATTGTCTCCTTACTGTTTTTTTTTTCTTTGTACTTATCCATATTTGATATGTAACATAGAGTATTTATTTGTATGTGTGTGTGGATGACTGCATCTCCTGCCTCCATTTGTGAGTTCCACAAGAGCAGGGAATTTGTCTATGTTTGCTGCAATGTCACTAACACCTAGAAAATTTCCTAGCCCAGGGTAGGTGCTCAATAAATGTTGGATGAAATGATGAATCAATGAGTCATACTCTATTTTGTTTAATAAATTTCTCTGATTTAGGAACTTACATTATTGTTAAAGTTAAGGTCGTTAATTATATCAAGAGTTAATTGCTTTGGTGAATCCAGGATTAAAATCACCATAGCTTTTCTTCCATGAAAGTCTCTGAAGTGTCCTCAGAAGAGTTAACTGTAGTTAAGACCTCGTTAAACACTCTTGTTTTTAATTGCAGCAGCCAGAGACATTCACATTTCATCAATTGCTCTTAGTCTGAAAGGGACTAATCAATGGTGACAGCAGTAGTAAGGATGTGGTGATGACGGTGACTGTGATGAGGAAAATGATGTTGGCAATAGCCGGTCATATTCCCTGAGTAGTTTTTGCTTTTTTGCTAATCACTGTGTTGAGTGTTGCATCCATTAATACTCACTGCAACCTCATGAAGTCGGGTTTATCATTTTACTAAGAAAACTGAGGTGTAGAGAAGTAGCCTCTCTAAAGCCTACGGTGAAGCCAGTATTTGAATCGGGGTACGAGTGACCCAAGCTTGTATTCTTCCCTCCTGTGATATTCTGAGGCAGTGGTGAGGAGAAAGAGGAGAGGGAGGCAATGGAGGAGATAACAGATGAAGAAAAACAAATCCCATACTCCCCTTTCAAAATTATGGTGGGGAAAATTGAGGGAATGTTTGAGGGAGACCCCAAAATGCCATGTTCAAAGAAATGACCATAACACAGGAAGAAAAATGGCCATGATGGAGGACTGTCTGAAGGTTTTTGGGGGCAGAGGAGAAACTGTTTGAGTCTTTTGAGGGAGACAGGGAAGAGTTATTGAAGAGATTTACTGAGAATTAAAGGATGAGGAGGATGAGAAGCAGAGAAACGATATACCAGAAAGAGGCAGTAAAAATGCACACGTATTGTCAGAAGTAAGGACTGTAAAGTAACATATCTAATTAATATGGTAGGAAGGTGCACTGGTTAATCAAACTTCATTCTTTAATAGGTTACTGAAATTTACTCAATAAGTAGGAAAAAAGAATAAAACTCATGAGCCTAAAAACACGTTTATTTCAAAAGCACTGTCAAATTAAAAGTTCTCTTATGTGACTTCTGGTGTCCAGATTTTGGTCTTAAATACTGTTTCCAGAAAAACAGTGAGGGTTTCTTACAGACAGCTGCTGCTACCTCTTAGAGTAGAAAATAATGAGGAGAGCTAGGAACAGCCTGCTGACATCAGAAAATGTCAGACATTCCACTGAAAAAACAAAGGTACTTGAAGGTACTCCCATGGGCTGAGCTATAGCATTTGAAGCATTATTATTAATAATAACCATTATTAATACCATTATTAATTTTAAAAATTAGTTTGCCAAAGAGCATGAGCTAAAAAGGAAAAGTTATTTTGAAGTGTGTAAAAAGACAATTAATTGCAAACCAAGAATAAATATAATTGTTTATTTGGGCTTTTATTGATTGTGATATAGGGAGTTTTAATATGTCAGTATTTGTTATTTTATAGATATGTGTTTATGTGTATAAATGTATACATATTTGTGTATAATTATGTATGCTTATACATACATATATAGATAGATATTTATATATATATATGAAGTATTGAAAGGAAAGAGTAAATAGATACTATTCTAAGATTAGGAATTGTTAGTTAACTATGGTGGAAACTTCTAGACTGTGAATGGAGTGGATATATTCTATTATAATGAAATAGCCAAATATACTAAAGAAGAGAGCTGGAGGAACAGATTCAATCCTTCATTTCCTGAAAGGTTAAACATTTAGATATTTCTACTAATTACAATAAAATTGTAATGAGACATACTTCAGTTTTAAGTTTTTATTTTGAAAATTTCCAAGTTGTAAAACTAACATTATGAATTCTTGTATACTCTTCACCTATATTTACCAATTGTTTTCCCACACTTTCTTTATAACTGTCTCATATATATAATCTATTAATATTATTATTGCTAAATCATTTGAGAATAAATTTCAAACTTCACAAATCTTTACCTCTAAATATTTTGGCATGTATCTCCTAAGAACAAGGAGTTTATTTAATATATATTTTAAGAATATTATATTAAGTTTCAGCAGAGAAATAGAACTGACAGGATGTATATAGGTATGTAAACATTAAGAGATTTATTATAAGAATTGGCTCATGTAACCATGGGGATTGGCAAGTCTGATTTTTATGTTAGGGCAGGCTACAAAACTGGGATCTTTGATGAAGGTTTGATGAATTCCCTAGAAGAATCTGGCTGGTTGAAGTATAGATAGAGTTTCCTTCTTTTACGATGGCTGAAATTACTATTTTCTCTTGTATGGACTTCATCTGATTGGAAGACTTCTTTCATTGCTGAAGACAATTTCTTTAATTGATTATTGATGTAATCAGTCATAGATGCAATCAGCTGACTAATGATTTACATCCACGAAGTGTCATTATAGTAATAATCAGGCCAGTGCTCTTGCTTGACCAAACAAATGGGCACCATAATCTAGCCAAGTTGACATGTGAACTTAACCATCACAGTCCACCCCTTTTCAACTTGTCACCTATACACATCTTCTTAAATCATACTCAGTCTCTAAATTAAAGAAAATTAACAATCATACTTTTGCCTAACATAATTCAACTGTCTTGATTATAACAAGAATAACACTAACCATTTCCCCAGAAAAGGATGCAAGTCTTTGGGTAAATTTCATGCTTAAACTTGATATCCTGTAACTTAAATACTATGGCATAAAGTTATTACAACTTATGTTATATAATAGAGGATTAGAGAAGAAAACAAAGATATTAACTTTATGTATATATACAAACATTTTTATAACAAAACTATGAAGAAATGCTCCTAACCATTATTGTCCTTATTTCTGCAACTCGTTACATGGTGATAGCTCATATTTACAACTACCTTCTTACATGACTTGTTCCATATACCCTTTATCTTTAGCAAGCACCTCAGCTGCTCATGGTTTTTTGCCAGGTAGAATGACCCAAACTTCCTATAGCAGTTTGATATAGTTATGAATTCCAAAAATAGATATTGGATTATGCTTGTAATCTGATTTGTACCTGGGCATGACTGAGTTATGATTAGGGCATTGAGTCCCCACCCCTTGGTGGGTGGGGCTCACAGATAAAAGGCATGGCGAAGAACAGAGTAGAAGTTTTCTGATATTGGAGTTTTGAGGTTGGCGTTTGATGCTGAAGACTTAAGCTGGAGCCCAGGGAAGTAAGCCCACAGAGGAAAGAGAAGCCAGCCCCAGGAAGGAAGGAACCTTGAACCCAGAGAAAAACAAGCCCAGGAACGTAGGGACCCAGGAAGCCTGAACCCTCTCAGACGCTGGTAGCCATCTTGCTCCAAATGGACTTTGGTGAGGGAAGTAACTTATGCTTTATGGCCTGGTATCTGTAAGCTCCTACCCCAAATAAATACCCTTTATAAAAACCAACCAATTTCTGGTATTTTGCATCAACACCCCTTTTGCTGATTTATACACCTTTCTTCCTGAAAGTACTTCCCTGCAAGGTACTGCCAACCATTGGCATCTTAGGTCTTTAAAAGCCCATTCCACCGTTCTATCAATCCATCTGCTTCAGAATGATGGGGAATTTCATGGCCATGGACCCACTGCCACACTTCAATGGCTGCAAAGTGAGTTCCTTGATCAGAAGAGCAATGCTATGTGCAATAACATGATGGCGGAAAAGACATTCTGTAACTCTGTAGATAGGAGCTTTGGCAGAAGTACTGCATGCAGAGGAGGCAAATCCAAATCCAGACTAAGTGTCTATTCCAAGAACAAAACAGTATTCCTTCCACGATGGAAGTGGTTCAAGGTAGTTAACCTGCCATTAGGTATCAGGCTGATCACCTCAGAGGAGGGTACCATGTGAGGGACTGAGTATTGGTCTTTGCAGATTGAGAACTCAGCAGGGACTGTAGCCAGGTTGGCCTCAGTGAGAAGTCCACTGTTGAATCCTCCATACCTACCACCAGCTCACTTTGTTCATGAAGCCATTGGGCAATAACAAGAATGGTTTGGGAAAGAGGCTGACTGGTATCTCAGAGCAGGCCATCCTGTCTGATTATTAACCTGCTTTTCTTCTGAGACCACTGTGATGAGCATTCACATGGAATGAATATACCTTTATGTTATGTACCCATTCAGAAAGGTTTATCCACGTGCCTCTCTGCCAAACCTCTTTTCTTTTTAAAGATTCATTTATTTATTTATTTCCCCATTCCTCCACCCCGAAGTTATCTGTTCTCTGTGTCTATTTGCTGCGTCTTCTCTCTTTGTCCGCTTCTGTTGTTGTCAGAGGCACAGGAATCTGCATCATCTTGTTGTGTCATCTTGTTGTGTCATCTTGTTGTGTCAGCTCTCCGTGTGTGCGGCACCATTCTTGGGCAGGCTGCCCTTTCTTTTGCACTGGGCAGCTCTCCTTACGGGGCGCACTCCTTGCACATGGGGCTCCCCTACACGGGGGACACCCCTGCTTGGCAGGGCACTCCTTGCACACATCAGCACTGCGCATGGGCCAGCTCCACACGTATCAAGGAGGCCCGGGGTTTGAACCGCGGACCTCCCATGTGGTAGACAGATGCCCTAACCACTGGGCCAAGTCTGCTTCCCTTCCCCAAACCTCTGTGTCACCAGTTTTCCAATCATATTCCTTCCAATTCCCTGACCACCTGGCCAAACCAGTGGCCATAGCCTATGAATGGTATACAAACATGCCTCCAGTCATTTCTCCTTCCAAGCAAAATGAACAACCAGGTGTGCTGCTCAAATTCTGCCCACTGGGAGGCTTCCCTTCAACACTATCCTTCAGGGACATTCTAGAAAGGGGCTGAGGTGCTGCAGCTATCCACTTTCAGGGGGTACCTGTATACCATGCAAAACCATCTGGGGGCCAGGCCTACATTTTCTCTTCCTTGGTCAACTGATTGTAAGGAATTCCCTAAGAAGCCAGAGCTGTGGGCAAGGAAAGATGTGGCAGGGTGGGAGATAAGGGAATATGGGCCACTTCCTTATGTAACTTATTTGTGCCTTCAGGGCCAGCTTGAGCCTGATCTCGTCTATACCACTTCTGTTTCCTGATAGAGTGCAGCTGTGCATGCCCAACTTTATGGCATGGTGGGTTAGACAACATTCAGTTCATGATGGTCAACTCAGTTCTCATGGGGATTTGGTGGCACATGGTTAAATGTCTGGTCTCTACTAAGGCCCAGTAGCAGCTCAAAAGCTAGTTTTCAAAAGGAGAGGAGTTATCTGCAGAGGATGGCAGGGCTTTGTTAAAAATTCTAAGGGTCTGTACTTTGATTGTCCTATAGGAGCCTACCAAAGGCTCAGACAGTGTCATTATTAGCCACTGAAACTGCCAGCACAATTAGATCTGCTGGATCATGAGGCTCAAGTGGCAGAGCAGCTTGCAAAACTAGCAGCTTTTCAGGTCACTTGGTAAATGGGCTGGAATAGCAAACCCAAATGAGGAATACGTTGCCTTCAAATTCCAAAGAGGCCAACTAGGCATTGTGCCTCTTTCTTTTTGGTTGTAGGAGGGGCCAGATACAACAGCTTATCCTTAGGAGGAATATCTCAACATACCTCACACCGCAGGACACCTGGAAATTTCAGTGTCCTTGAAATTTCATCGAGGTGGAAGGGCCCTGAGATGGAAGATCCCTAAATTTTGTTGGATTTATTTCCCATGCTCTGACACACAAATACCTTACCAATAGTCTAGAATAATTGCCACTTCTTGTTCACTAAGTCAAATCAGCATAATATCATCAGCATAATGGACCTGTATGATGTCTCAAAGGGAAAAGTGATCAAGGACCCCTTGGGTGACATTAGGACATAGGGCTGGAGAATTGATGTACTTCTGAGGTAGGGAAGTGAAGGTATATTGCTCCCACCATCCACGCTGCGGTACCAGTTAAATGAACATGTGTGAAAACAAAATCCAAAGTATAAATACACATGTGTATAAAACTGCGGTGAGGATAAAACAAGTTCTAATTTGTGGAAAAAGGATTTAATATAGCTGTCCTGGAAAGTGTTATTTTGTATTTTGTTTTTTATTAAATTACATTTAGTTTCAAAAAAAGTTTAAGCTAAGTTTATGATAATCCACGTCATATCCTCCAAAGATGGAGAGCTGAATGGGGATGTGGTAGAAATCACCATCCCCGTGTCCTTCTTGTCCTTCATGTCCTTGGTGGGGGCACTGATCTCTGCAGTTCTTACTGGACTACAGTGTTGCTTTTGGTTTGTGATTTTGTAGGCAGAGGCAGTTCTAATAACTTCTGTGTGGCCTTTTCTACCATAATAAACCTCACTTCACAAGTCAGTGAACCAATGTGAGGATTCTGTCAGTTACTGAGAATGTCTATTCTAATTATGCACTCTGGAGCTTGAAAAACAACCACAGAGTGGGTTCAGGGACCCACCATGAGATGGACATTAGCTAAAACCCCATTGATCAACTGACTTCCATAAACTCCTACTCTACTCTGATTGATGGACCCCAGTGATGTTATGGGTCTCCTGGAATTAATGTTAGTTCAAAACCTCTGTCTAATAATCTGTCAAATGTTGGATCATTTCCTTTCCCCCAATGCACAGTCACCCTGGTGGAAAGCCGTAGGTTCCTTTGGGGAAGGCTGGGAGGAAGATTAACAGTATAAATGTTTGGCAATGTAAAAGGTTAATAATACCCTCCCTTCATTCAAGGAGTTCTGGGTCTGTAAACTGTTTTGTCTGGGAATTGATTGAGGGACCATGACCCTATATCCTTGTGCTTCAAGTTAAAATTTTGTTCACTTGACCTAGAACTCTTCTGCTAATACAGATCAAAGTAAGCATGTAGGAGACGTCCCATCTATTTCACTTCTAGATATCCCAGGATCAACTAGCCAACACCATGGGTCTCTATTTTGATTACAGCTTTGACTCTTGTCTTGGCAATTAAATGTTACCACTTGGCTCCTGCCAACCCAGGATCCACATGTCATCATTATGTTTAAGGATTCATTTTCAGTGGCAGAATTTCCCATAGTAGCTTCTGACCTACAGAAAAGAGTGAGCATAGAGGTCTTCAAGGGTGATGACTTCACAAATTTATCCTCCCAGTCCTGGGGAATGGTATGTCCTCTGGATATTCCTGGGGTGGGTAGACAGGTCTTACATGGTAAATCCACTCTAATATTCCAATAATTAAATGCTTTGAGCCCCCTCATCTATACTATACCAAAGCAGTTCCGCCATTTAGCTTCAGGTAACCATGCTTCAGCTAGACACCCAAACAAACTGTGAAGGTCCTTTCTAACCTCTCAAGCTACAACATCAAATCCAGAATCTCTGCTCAGTGGGCCTGTGCCAATAAATTCAGCCTCAAGCTTATTGGGACTTCAGTTTAATTGTAAGTCTGGAAGAAAAGAGAGGTGGCAGGGGCGAGTTATGGGAGGAATTAGCAGTGTCTTGCAAGCAAACTACCTGAGGGCCCTTCCATTTCATCTGGTGAAACAGGGTTTATCTCTTCAACTGGAGGTGGAAGGGCATACTGGAGATGAGTTAGATGGACTATTACAAGTTTATCTGCAAAAGAAGGAAAATCTAGGGCTTCAATGTCCCAACTATCATCATTATCAAGAAATATATTCCCATTCTAATTTTCAGGATTCCATTCCTTCTCAATCAATGTCTTTACTCACAACTGACACCTGCAAGTTTGGAAATTCAATTTACATTGTATTTCAGCCACTGGCATAATAAGGCTCTGGGTTTGATTTTAAGAAATCTCAAGTCTGCAGCTATAAGAAATGAGTCCCTTTCAGGACATAAATAGAGACTTTCATGTCCTTCAAGTAGCTCTTGAGCTGGGCATTTGAAGACTTGAGCACCTCCCCCCCGCCCCTTTTTTAACAACTATATCCATTCATCCAGCATATTTAGGAACAACAAGCCAATGGCATCATATTTTGTAATTCCACAAAACTGTGACAGTATCAAATAAACTGTCACTCAGAGCCTCGCCTCTTATAAACCCTTGAGTAGTAGTATGCAGTGTTGATACCTCTATCACCAGTCCACGCCATGGCGCATCAGTGCCATCTTGATCAATGGAACTAGTCATGAGTATCTTTTATTCTAAACAGATTAGAGAACCAATTCCAACTGCCCCTCCAACCCCATAAGCAACTGAGAAATCCCATCTTTAAGATTCTATTCCTTGAGCACCACTCTCAGCACCAAACTCTGTATCAGTTAGTATTCAGCAGAGTTGTGTGCATGTGTATAAAGAGATTTATAGGTGGCGGATTTGGCCCAGTGGTTAGCGCGTCCGTCTACCACATGGGAGGTCCACGGTTCAAACCCCGGGCCTCCTTGACCCATGTGCAGCTGGCCCATGCGCAGGGCTGATGCACGCAAGGAGTGCCTGCCACGCAGGGGTGTCCCCCGCATAGGGGAGCCCCACGCACAAGGAGTGTGCCCCATAAGGAGAGCCGCCCAGTGCGAAGAAAGTGCAGCCTGCCCAGGAATGGCACTGCCCACACAAAGAGCTGACACAACAAGATGACGCAACAAAAAGAAACACAGATTCCTGTGCCGCTGACAACAACAGAAGCGGACAAAGAAGATACAGCAAATAGACACAGAGAACAGACAACCGGGGTGGGGGGGTGGGAGGGAGAAGGGGAGAGAAATAAATAAATAAATCTTTAAGATAAAAGAGAGATTTATAAGAATTGGCTCACACAACTGGCAAATCTGAATAGGTAGGGAAGGCTGCAAATTAAGATCTTTGATGAAGGTTTCCCTGAATTTCCTCGGAGAAGCTGGCTGGCTTAAGCAGAGATGGAAATTCTTCTTTTTCACTGCTTAAAATCATAATTTTCTCTCTTATGGCCTTCACCTGATTGGATGAGACTTTATTGCTAACCATGAAGGCAATCTCCTTTGTTGATTGTAGATATAGTCAGTGATAGATGCAGTCAACTGACTAATGAATTACATCTATGAAGCACCCTCACAATAACAATTAGGCTAGTACTTGCTTGACCAAATCATGGACACTATAACCTAGCCAAACTGCCACATGAATTTAATCATCACAATGATCACATTAATAAAATTAGCATTGATACAATATCTAATACACAATCCATATTTAAGTTTTACCGACATTCTTTATAATCATTTTTTTCCCAATCTGAGATCCAATCCAATATCACACATTTCACTGAGTTATCTACTCTCTTCAGTATTCTTTAATTTGGAAGAGTTTCTCAGTCTTTTTTTGCTTCCATAATGTTAATATTCTTGAAGCAAACAGACCAGTTCTTGAGTAGAATGAACTTCAATTTGGGTTTGTCTGTTTCCTCATGGACTTCAGGTGGTGCAATTTTGGCAGGAACTCTATGTATGTGATGTTGTGTTTTCTCTGTGCATCACACTGGGTTATCAATTTTTCCAATATTGATGACGTTAGCTTTGATGCCTTGTTTAAGGTGTTATCTGCCTCGTTTCTCCATTGTAAATATATGATTTTCCCTTTGAAACTAAATAATGTGTGGGGAGATACTTTGAAAGTGTCCAAGTATCCCAACAAATTTTTACATAATGATTTCTGGCAACCATTAATTATTGTTTCAATCAGTTATTACTGTTAGGGTTGCAAAATTTTCTAATAGCTCTTTCATTCATCCTATGTTTATTAGATGGCACTTTATAGTAAAGAGAAGATTTTCCTCCGTCCCTTCCCCTTTCCTCTTCTTCCTCCTCCTCCTTTTCTTCCTCCTTCCTCCCCCTCCCCCTCTTCCCTGGCATCTACACATGCACAAATTGTCCTCAAATGGCCGGTGGGAGCCCCAGCCAACTAGTTTCATATCTTTTGGGTATTTCTGCATCGTTTCTGGAGCAATGTATTACTTTCTGGAACAGTAAAAGATATTCCAGACTTATTTTGTACTTTCCACCCCCAAGCCCTAGCATCAGCCATTTCTCCAAGTGGCTCTTTTAGTAATGCTGTAATGGGACATGGTATTAGCTAACCAGCCAAGTGAAGCTTTAACGTACATCATTTTGGGAGTAGCCATGGGTTTGTAAAGCGCTAAAGCCTAGTTGAAACCACAGTCATAAAAATTCTTATTGGTTTAATAAGCAATCTGAATGTTCAATACTAAATAATCTTTTAAAGTCATCTTGGGAGAAAGAATCAAGACTCATGCCCCAACTAAGAAGCAGTTGGTTGCTAACCCAAATTCTATAGCTTTGTTTTTCTTATTTTTTATTTTATTCTTTTGATTTGATAAGAATATTGTAACTTAGGGTGGCATCAAAATTGGAATTATCATAACACTATTAATTTGTGAGGAAATTAATAAAGAAATAAATCAAACTCAGTATTGGTAACGTTCTTGGACTGCTTTAAGTCTGAATATAGTAACCCATGTGAAACACATCGTATTTTTGTGTGTTTTGCTTTCTAATTAAGGTGTTTGAGGTATTCAAAGAAATCAGGCTAAATATGCAAATTTATTTTAAGTTATTTAAGGAGATTAAGTTCATGATAAATGTTGAAATATTTGAAGGAAGTCAATTAAAATTTTTTTTTATTGACAATAACTTTAAGAAATTGGACATTCAAGCAGGATGACTAGGAGTGAGTGTTTTCCATATACAAAAGCCATGGGATATTGTAATAGAAAAGCAACCCAGAAGTATATAGCCTACTGTACTGAATGTTAAGGCATTTTTTGTGTTTTTTTGGGGTGTGGGGGGGAATATTAAAAACAAAGGGGTTCTTAAGATGAACAATTTGTCAACTATTTATCTGTAAGAGTTAGGTGTGGACCTCTGGGTAAGAAAATGATTGGGAGATGAGTCCTGAAATTGAGATTCTTCCAAAGTCAGGCAGGGCGTGAACCCCAGCATAAGAGCCATCATTCTGCAGACGATCTCACCAAAGAAAAACAAGAGCTTTGTTGGGCCACAGAGTCTGAGATGGAGAGTTGGATGCAGGAGGCTATTTAGGGAATACTCTGTGGAAGAGAGGAAAATGGAATTTGTCTGAGGAAGATTGGCCTCCACCAGTCCCACAGGGAGCTCTGGAACTGTCGTGGCTCTTCAGAGATATTCCAAGCTCAAGCTGCTTTTTACCCCCAGCGAAGTCCTGAGAGATGCCATCACCCTGGAGGAGCAGTTCCCTACCAGCTTTGAGCAGCTTTGAGTTGTCAGCAGCTGGGGATGGATGAGCCTTGAGGTGGGGTTTGGGCAGAACATTACAGTATCCTCTACAATTGTTATTTTGGTTTTCTTTCCCTTGAAAGGCCAAATAAAATGTCAGAATATATACCTATATATATTCATAGACTATTAGCCATGGGCATGACCTTAAAGAGCAGACATTTTATAATTTGGACACTTAGCACAAAGAAATTCAGACATTAAATTTCACTTCACCAAGGTACCAAAAAATAGGTTAAGGTCCTTGCGTGTTTCAGTTTGTCACACTACCGTTTCTAACAATTACATAATGAAGATTAAAGAGCTGTGTTCTGGAAAGTCCACGTGTCACTGCCAGTGTGTTGCTGAATTCTGCACTAGATGCTGCCCCTGAGAAACCCTAGAAGAGGAGATGAACTATAAATAGATGTTGGTGCTGTTGATTTTTTCTTGGGGAGTAAAAGATGAATGTGTTTAACTGGTGAAAATAAAACCATTGCTTAGAAATCTGGGGTTACAGGTGGGAACATTGCAGTAACTACCCAGGATAGTTGAAATAAAATGCTCCCTGGAGGCAAGGAATTGAGCCAAGTGACCTGACAAAAGCCCCACCAGCCCTATAGCTCTGGAATTGGATTGAAAAAGTATTATCCTTTTTAATTGGTTCCCATTCGGCTTTATTAAAAGTTTAAGTATGTTTTACTCTAACCTTTATCCTTTGACATTTCTTTCCTTGTCCGTTATAGGTCTTTTTGCCTTCCTTCATCTTAATTGTCCCTTTATATGGTAGTATGTCTCCTTCTGGGGATAATAAAAAAAAGGTGTGTCTCCTTGCCATTTACTAAATCGGCAACATTTTCTTGAGGGTGGAAATTGTTTCTAAGACTGGGCTTTATTAACCTTGTTTGCTGAGATGCTGAAAGAATTATATGAGGCAATTATTTCCTGCTTCAATGTGACCTCAGCCATGTATTTTAACAATAATTGCTTGCAAATATGTTTGCCTTTACATGGTAATCAGTTTGACAGCAGGGATTTTCTTTTCACCCTTGTTTCCCCAACACCTGGCACAATGCCTGACACAGAGTAGGCTCTCAATAAACGTTTGCTGAGTGAATTAAAAGTGGGTAATGTAGAGTGGACCTAGCTGATATTCTATTCTGGAACCATTGTGATTAGTAATGGAAGAAAATGTAGCATTAATGTGGAGAAAGTGGCCACAGTAGCTGCTGAGGGTAGGGAGAGGGAAAAAAGAGATATGATGTGGGGGTGTTTTCAGGACTTGGAGTTCTCCTGGGTGGGACAGATGCTGGACATTGTAGGTCCTGCCATGGCCCACTGGGTGGACTGGGGAAGAGTGTAAACTACAATGTAAACCATTATCCATGCGGTGCAGAAGTGCTCCAAAATGTATTCACTAAATACAATGAATGTGCCACGATGATGAAAGAGGATGTTGATGTGGGGGGAGTCAGGTGAGGGGAGTGGGGGCAATATGGGGACTTTATATTTTTTTAATGTAACATTTAAAAAAATTAAAAAAAATAAAAATGGGTTATGTATTGCAATCATGTATTCCAGTATTGGCCTCTTTGACCAGACTGAAAATTTAAGGAGAAGGATCACATCTTCTTCCCCTTTGCACTGCTAGTTCCTGCGCAGGTACAGAGTAATCCAGGTATTAAGAAATGCAAAAAAGGAATGGGCTGAGCAGGAGGAACTCTGCCTCAGAACAGGGGTTTGGAGAAGCTCCCCTCCAATGCCACCTTTCCTCCGTGCTTGTGGCAAATGGGCTCATTTCCACAGTGGGCTTGTGCCTTGTCTGCTGCTACCAGGCGTCCTGATGCAATTTAGCAAGAACTCCAGGCCACCTTTCGGGAGGCAGTTACTTCTTCACAGGGTGGGAGCGCTGAGTAGCAGAGTGGACAGGAACTGATGAAGGTGGGCAAAGAGCATAGCATAGAAAGGCGAAAGCTTTGCGCATCCTGTAACATTGCCCCCCGTCAGCCCTGGGGGTTAGATGGAAGGACTATGGGGTAGGCCAGCCTGGTGTGTGAGTACGAAAACCCGCAAGGAAATCTGTGTTCAGTAGCCTCTCTACGGGACAGGGAGAGTGAGCAAGACCAAGCAAGCCTACAAATGAGACGCTTCTTTTATTTATCAATGAAACAACAATATTTGTGAGTGCCTATTGTGTCTCAGCAACTGTACCGCATGTACGGCAATAAACAGCAAACATTTTCACTATGCTAGAGTTGATCATCTTGTAGGATAGATCTAGACTGAACAAATGGCCTCATAAGAATTATATATTTAAAGTCGTAAAAGTGGTAGGAAGGAAAACGTGCCTGGTGCTGAGGAGGTGCTAATCTAGTCCAAGAGGTCGGGGATGCTTTTCTTGAAAGGTCTCGTTAAAGTGTCACTTGAGAAGAAAGGCATGAGCAGGCAGGCAGAGTGGCTTTAAGGGGTGGGAAGAAAAGGCGCTGGTGAGAAACAAGAGCAGGTGAGAAGACCAAGCAGGAGGAGCTTGAGAAGATTGTCGTGGTTGCAGCACCGTGAGAAAGGGGAAGAACGGAGCAAATTAAAGTCAGAGAGGAAAGCAAGGCTTTGGGACAAGTTATGCAATGCCTGAAGGCCAAGAAGTTTGGATTTTCTTTTTATAGAACGTCATTAAGTAAATTAATCCAATGTGTGGGACGGCTATCCCCCAATTTATGTTTGCAAAAGATGACTGTAAGCTTCTAGTTCATTTACTTCACTTCCCTCCCCCTATCAGTGTTATTATAAAAATGTACAAAAAGTAGTTAGAATGCCAAGAACTAGGGTAGAATGTAGGAATATCATACTATGTCCTTGGTTACAACGTTGCAAAAGTAACAGCATTTAAAATTACAAACAGTAAGTACATGCTGACTAAAAAACTGGAAGGGGGAAGGTGGTGAGAAAGGGTAGAGCAAGCTAACTTCTTTATCTTTCATAGAAACCTGAATGGATTTTGCTTAAAACTGATTAAATAAGGACTATTAAGTTTTAGACTTATTGAGGTAAGAATAGAAGAACTAAAACATACTTGGTCAAAAGTGATAACTTCCAGTAAGAGGGCTTGGTTTGGCGGAGATAGATTAAGAAGCTCTAAATTTCCATATTGTACCTTATAATACATTGCCAATTATTACTTTCATTATGGTAATTTAAAGCATTATTGCAAAATACTGTGCATAATATAATAATTCCTTTGTTCCTAGTGTCAAATCCAAACATGTTGCCATCTGTGGTACAGATATTTGTTAAAAATATATTACAGATACATTTGAAGACTTTCCCTCATCTTTTCTCTCTCCTTTCCTCTCCAGACAAGGTTGGTATTTGCCAATCATTTTATATAGGTTAAACAGTAAATAATGTGGTTTTTCCCATGTTTTAAAAATTCATGTAATGACATCATACTGTCTATACCATTCTGCAATTTGATTTTTCACCTAATTATAATATCTTATAATTTTGAGATTCATCCATGTTGGTACAACAGCTGTAGTTCATTTGGTTTTAACTGCTAGTAAAATTGCATGATCTGAAGACTCAGAACTTATATATTTATATATCAGTTGTGGACATTTAGATTCTTTCCATACTTTTTCTGTAACAAATAAAGCTTCACATATGATTGCATATATATCCTTGTGCTGCGTTTTCTCTAAGGTAGATGCTTAGAAGCAGAATTGTTGGATGAAAATCACACATTGAGCTTTACTAGATATACTCAAATTGCTCTCCAGTATATCTTATGCTTCTGTCAGCAGTGATCTTGCCACAGACCTAAAACATTTTGCCAACTTTAGGGGAATGTAAAGGTATTTCCTGGTTATGTTAATTTGCATTTCTGAGATTCCTCATCAGACTGCCTTATTTTTTTTAAAATATATTTTTTATTTATTTTAAAAATATACATAGATAACACAAAATGTTACATTAAAAAATACAGGAGGTTCCTCTTTGCTCCACTCCCCCCACCCCCCACTTTTCCTACATCAACTTCTTTCATTAGTGTGGTACATTCATTGCAATTGATGAAGACATTTTGGAGCACTGCCACACAGTATGGATTATAGTTTACATTGTAGTTTACACTCTCTCCCAGTCCATTCAGTGGGTTATGGCAGGATATAGAATGTCCAACATCTGTCCCTGCAATATCATTCAGGACAACTCCAAGTCCCGAAATGCCCCCATATCACACTTCCTTTTCCCACTCCCTGCCTTCAGCAACTCCCACGGCCACTGTCTCCACATCAATGATATAATTTCTTCCATTGCTAGAGTCACAATAATTCTATAGTGGAATACCAGTAAGTCCACTCTAATCCATATGTTATTCCTCCATCTGGAGAACCCTGGAAAGGTGATGCCCACCCCACCTCTCAATTCAGAGGGGACTTTGATCCCACATGGCCGGTGGATGGGACTCTTGTGCCTGCAGCTGTAGACTCTCTCAGTTCCTTGGTGTGGTGGTTGTCCATCCTCACTTCTCTGCCAGCTGCCCTGGGTCAGTCCAACGAGCTGGAGAGTAGGTGCTGCAACACCGCTGATGCCCAGGGCCCAGCTGAGACTGCCTTATCTTTTCACAAATTTATAGGTCATTTCAGTTTCTTGACCTGTGATTTGACTGTTCATAATCTTTGCCCATTTTTTTCTATCAGGTTATTGGTTTTATCCTGATTTGGATACTCCTAATTCAGTGGGATTGAAAAGATCACAGTTCCCGTCCCAATGAAAGCAGGGGCTTGGCTCTAGTCCTGGTGTTGAAGAAGCAATCTTTGTTTTTTCCCTTAGGCCTATTTACTGATAAAACCTCATCCCTCGACCTTGAGTAATTTTTTTGAAACCCCTTTTATGCTCTGGAGAACATCATCTCAGCTGTTGAATTCCAGTAGTGAACCCATTCCTGTACCTACTCTTGTACAGAGAACTTTTAATTCCCTTTATCTTCCAGTCCCCTCTGAATGCTTCCAGGCCAGGAGATCAACAGACCTGTGGTTTCAGCCCCACTCATAGCTGGCATTGTAGTAACCATATAGTTACCTTCACTGGTGCTAACTTAGGTGCTGTCCACTTTTCTTCTTTCCTTTCTCTTTCTAATCCTCAGCCTGAATGATTTACATTGTCTTGTCTTCAAGTTCATGGATTACTTTTTCTGCCAACTCCAATTTGCTGTTGAAACCTTCTATGGAATATTTAATTCATTACTTACTGTGGTCTCCAATTCCAGTATTTCTGTTTGGTTCCTTTTCATAATTACTGTCTCTTTATCCAGATTCTTACTTGTTCATAAATCATTTTCCTGTATTTCTTTAGGACTTTGAACATAGTGAAGATATTGAAGATATTGAACATACTGAAGATATTTTTTTTAAAAACTTTTGTCTGGTATGTCCAATGTCTATTCTTCATTGATGGTTGCTGAAGTTTTATCTTGTTCCTTTGGATGGGCCATCATTTCCTGTTTATTTTTCTTGTAATCTTTTTTTAATTAAGATTTATTTTTTTATTTATTTCTCTCCTCTCCCCCCACCCCAGTTGTCTGCTCTCTGTGTCCATTCGCTGTGTTCTTCTGTGACCGCTTCTATCCTTATCAGCGGCCCCAGGAATTTGTGTTTCTTTTTGTTGCATCATCTTGTAGTGGCAGCTCTCCCTGTGTTCTGGGCCATTCCTGGGCAGGCTGCACTTTCTTTCGCGCTGGGCGGCTCTCCTTATTGGGTGCACTCCTTGCGCGTGGGGCTCCCTTATGCGGGGGACACCCCTGTGTGGCAGGGCACTCCTTGCGTGCATCAGCACTGCACGTGGGCCAGCTCCACACGGGTCAAGGAGGCCCAGGATTTGAACCGCGGACCTCCCATGTGATAGGTGGACGTCCTATCCATTGGGTCAATTCTGCTTCCCTTTTCTTGTAATCTTATGTTGCAGTCTGTACATTTTAATATTTTCATGTGCCAACTCCGGAATTTAGTCCCTGAACTGTAGTTTAAATTTATCCACTAGTGACATGACAGAGATTTCCTTCAGTGTCAGGAGCTAATAAAAACTTACAGCTTTCCCAGTCTGCAAATTGGCTCTGTGTGGGCTGGTGTTTTCCTTCAATGTTTAGTTCTTCTACCTAAATGATCAGCCTGAGACAAAAGGGTCTGTCTTTTCTGAGCATGTGTCCTGTTCTGGGCATGTGCTTGTGGCTTTATGAATTCCCCTGTTTACTGGGATCTGCTTGCCCCCTTTATCCCTATGAAATAGACTTTTCCTCACTCCTGGGTACTCCATTATATATCTTAAAGCCAGTAATCCTTTGCCCCAGGCCACTTCAATCTTATTGTTTCTTATGCTGATTTAGCTGTCTGCAAGCTGCTTCTGCATGCAGGGCAAATTCTGGGATGGAAATCTAGAGATGAACATCCTGTTTCAGTCCTTCAGGCTGCCACCTAGTAGGTTGGCACCCATAGAAAAGCATTCTAGTATGCTTATGGGGTATACTCTGCTCCCTCCAGATCAGGACCAGGGACCTACAATGAGAGAGCAGGCTACCTAGGGGTTGGGGGAAGGGCCAGCAAGGGCACCACAAGTGTCTCCTACAGTTTTTATGTTGTGTTTTCTTGATTCAATGCTTGTCCAGTTACTGAAACCCTTTACCTCTTTCCCAGAGCTCTGAGCAAGATGATTCTTCCAGTTTTTGCTAGTTGTTCAAATATTCTGTGGGGAAACAGAACCCTGGAGCATCTTATGCCACCATTAGTCAACCAGTAGTTGCCCATGTTTTATTTCATATTTTGACATCATATCCATAAGTGTATCACTGTGTAGGGTTTTTTTGGGTACTTTTCAAAATTCAGATTTAAGTATCAATGTAGTACTCCATTAAAAATTAGTAATTTTCTCATTTTTAATTTTTCTAAAACAATTTATAAAGCACTGAACTATCTAATGTTTGAAGGTTTGATAGAATTCCCTTCATTTTTTTTTTTAATTTTATGGCTATCTTCTATTCTTTTTTTTTTAAAAGATTTATTTATTTATTTATTTCTCTCCCCTTCCCCCACCACCCCAGCTGTCTGTTCTCTGTGTCTATATGCTGCATCTTCTTCTTGTCCGCTTCTGTTGTCAGCGGCACGAGAATCTGTGTTTCTTTTTGTTGCATCATCTTGTTGTGTCAGCTCTCCGTGTGGGCAGCTCCATTCCTGGGCAGGCTGCACTTTCTTGCATGCTGCGCAGCTCTCCTTATGGGGCGCAGTCCTTGCGCGTGGGGCTCCCCTACGCGGGGGACACCCCTACGTGACAGGGCACTCCTTGTGCACATCAGCACTGTGCACCGGCCAGCTCCACATGGGTCAAGGAGGCCCGGGGTTTGAACCGTGGACCTCCCATGTGGTAGACGGAAGCCCTAACCACTGGGCCAAGTCTGCCGCCAGAATTCCCTTCTTAACAGGTGCTTTCTAGTTGGTATAGTTTCTCAATATCTTTGTTTTTTTCTCTGTGGAAAACATCATCTATCTCTGATATGGTCCATTTTGTTCATCTTTGTTATCTTAGGAAAGTATGCACTTCATTTATGTTTCCAAATTTACTTGCATAAAACTCTGGCAAGTAGTCTGTTATGATATATTTAAATTTTCTGTTTCAGTGTTTATTTCCTCTTCACATTTCTTACTTGGTTTATTTATGATTTGTCACTCTTTCTTAATGAATTTAAATACTGGTTACTCTATTTTATTAATTTCCTTAAAGATAAATCCAAATAATTCTGATTGTCTACTGGCTTTCTATTCTACATTTTGTTAGTTCCCATTTTTATCTCTTTTTAATCCTTTGTTGTACTTTTTTTACTTTATTGTTCTTTTCTTAAAGATTTTTGAGTTGGATATTTAAATTATTTAGATTCATTCTTTAATTTTTGCTCATAAAAGTGTGTGTAGTTCTATGAATTTTCTTCTAAATACTGATTTCTCTATATATTGAATTTCAATAAATTGTAATATATAGTATTTCCATCATCATTTTTTAGAAATTCTGTAGTCTCTGTATTTTCCATTTCACAAGAGTGCTTTTCAATAGAACTTTAAAAATATTTCTAATTGAAGGGCCTTTTTGTTTTTTTTTATCCTGTTAATTTCTAGTTATCATTGCATTATGAGCATTATTGGGCTACAGTATTTGTGCTTTATGGAACTTATTGATATTTCTTTGTAACTTAATATTTGGCCAATTTTTTAAAATGTACTATTGCACGTGGGAGGAAGGTATATTATCCTCTACCTGACTGTAAAGTTCAATATATGTCCATGAAATCTATCTTATTCCTTATATTGTATAAACTGTATACCTCTTTAGTAATATTTGGCACACTTGCTCTGTCTCGTACTCAAAGTGGTGTGTTTAAAACTGTATTAGTGTGTTTAGGTCTATGTTTCCTTGCCTCTGTCTTGTTTTGCCTTTTGAAGTTGCTTGCCATGTTATTTTATGCATAAATAACCATAAACGGTTTATCATCAATGATGACTGTGGCTCCTAGCATTAAAAATTTCTCTTTTGTTGACACATTTGATACTTTCAGGTTTCATTTCTAGTCTGATTGTTATCAGGATCACTTCACCTGATTGCTTATTATTTCCATTTGCCTTAAATTTTTGTCCACTCCTTAATTTTTAGTCTTTCTGATACTGTTTTACATATGTTCCTTTTATGCATCATATAGGTGTGTATTGCTATTTGCCAAATTGAAATCCTTTCCTTTTAATAGGTGTTTAATCCATTCATATTATTGATGTAACTGCTGATTTTGTTTTTAACTCTAGTAATAGCTTATAATTTTGTAAATTGCATTTTAGTTGCTATGTTTCTTTCTGTACAAAATATATCTCTTTTGTGCTTTAATTTAGAAAACTTTTCTAGGCCAGCCTTTGCTTTCCATAAAACTAGCTAGCAGAGTGGTTCCATGAGAGAGTATGGATGGAGATTTGGTGTTTATTCTTTTTTTATGTACAGTTATTATGAAGTTTGGGCATTCTATGTGTTCAAATTAAGCTGAGTGCTGTTATTTTCTTCAACTACCCAGAATTCTGGGGTCTAGAAATCATAGGAACATTTTCCCAGTCTAGTCTGATATACAGTACTGAAAGAGAGAGAGAAAGTGATAGAGGGAAAAGACATGTCTTATAATTGTGAGTTTAGCTTTTGGCACCTAAACGTGCAATGGATAAAGATCATAGGAAACCCAGAACGTTTTTGTGCTGCTATATTAGCAAAACTGCCACCAGTCTGGGCTAAAAGGGACTAAGAATGTTCAAAATGTTGCAAGCCTATGGATCCTCCATTTCCTACGGCTGAGAAAGTTGCTCAAAGGGCAAGTCGTGTTCTTTTCAAAAGTGGCCAAAGAGGGTGATGGAAAAGGAAGGATTCTAAGAAGGCAGAGGTAAGTGTTATGGAAAACAACTGAATGAGGAGCCACTTCCAGGGAGAAGAACTAAGACTTTGTCAAGGACTATCACCCATCCCAAACTAGAGAGACCTGATGTCATTGGTGCAATAGAATTTCATAATTGCTCTGGACCAGTGACTCCTATGTGCCCCCTATCCTTGCCCTATGTGAATAGCAGTGTTTACTCTGGCTATTCTGCTCTTATTTCACTATTGCATGATAGCTTGTCTTTTACTTCATAGGTCTCTAGATCAAGATGAGCCAGATCTATACCTGTGGTGAGTGCCTTGATGTTCTGTCCACATCTCCTCCAGGAATGATGGACTCTTCTCTCAAATGAGGGGCATGCTGATGGAAGATGGCCCTTAGTGTTCTCCCTCTTTGGGTATTTTCAATGGGCTGAAAAATATTTTATTGTCCAAGATCATGCATCCATATAGGAACAGTCCACATTCAGTGACTGATCAATGTGGGAATATAAAGTCCCAACACCTTGGTCCAAACTTGGGAAGAATTCTGAAGGGTCATCACAAGCCCCAGAATTTCTTCTATGGTTGGCTGAAGACTTTGTTGGGACTGAAACACAGCTCAACTTCTCTCTATGCTCAGTCATCCTTCCTTCCATTCCTTTACATTCCAAGTGTTGACATGAAGAGCACTCCATAGTAATCATGATGTGTGCTAATTTCCTTCTCAGAGTCTGCTTCCAGGGAACCCAATCTGCATCAGGTGCTGATACAGATCACTAGAGAGTCTGGATTTCAAGCCTGATGCTACGATAGTGGCTTAGTTTTCCAGGGCTGCTGTAACAATTACCACAGACTAGTTGCCTTAAACTATAGGTTGAAATCTGTCTCATAGTTTTGAAGGCTTTAAGTTCAAAATCAAGGTGTCAGCAGGATCTTAAGCCTGCAATGGTCTTTTTATTTTTTTTTAAGATTTGTTTTTTATTTATTTCCCTTCCCCCCATGTCTGCTCTCTGTGTCCACTTGCTGTGTGTTCTTTTGTGTCCGCTTGTATTCTTGTCAGAGGCACTGGGAATCTGTGTCTCTTTTTGTTGCATCATCTCGCTGTGTCAGCTCTCCGTATGCCACTCCTGGGCAGGCTGTACTTTTTTTGCGTGGGGCAGCTCTCCTTATGGGAGCACTCTTTGCTCATGGGGCCCCCCTATGTAGGGGACACCCCTGTGTAGCATGGCACTCCTTGCGCACATCAGCACTGCACATAGACCTGCTCACCACATGGGTCAGGAGGCCCTGGGTTTAAACCCTGGACCTCCCATGTGGTAGGCAGATGCCCTATCCATTGGGCCAAATCTGCTTCCCTGCAATGTTCTTTTGATGGCTTGCTGGCAATGCATAACTAAGTATCTGTCTCTGTCACATGTTGATCTGTCTTCTTCTGTCTCCTATTGATTGTTTCCAAACTTCTTCTGCGCATAAGGACTCTAGTCAGATTGGATTAGGGCTCAAACTGGTTCATTTTGGCCTCACCTTACTAGGATCTTTGAAGTTCTTATTTACAAATGGGTTCACATCCAGAGGGCCAGGGGTTAGGACTTAAGCATGTCTTTGTGGGGGACATGATTCAATCCATAACAGATGGGATAGGAATTTGGGGGAAGCTTGTGAGGGGTGAGTCTATTTTAGCATGAGCGTGTGGGGCAATGAATAATTGTGGCCAAAGGTATGGACTATGGCAGATTGCAAAAATGGTCCCAGTTCTTCACTGCTCCCTATCGCCACATCCTTTGCCATATGACTCTGTAGTGTCCTTCAACTCAGACTCTATGCTTAGCTATGTGACTCACCATGTCCTAGAATGAGGCAGAAGTGACAATGTGCCAATTTTGAGCGTAGATGTCAAGATGTCTTACATATTTTCTCTTGCACCCTTTCATCTCTGTACTCTCTCCTGCTGGAAAGTGAGCGATATCAGAAGTTACTGCACAAAATCACAGGCATTTGGTTCTACCATCTTTAAGATTCTTCTTTGGTAGAATTTAACATTTTACTAAATGTCCCTCTACCTTCTAGCCCTTTCCATATATTTTTGTGCTTTGTTAATGTAAGGGTTGAATGATATCAGCTAGGAGTATTCATTGAAATTATCTTTCTTATCCTTCATATACTAATTCAGAAAGTTCGGGTGGTATTTTCACAATTTACACTGAGTTTAAACATAGATATACATAGATTCACTTTTTTTTAGATTTATTTTTATTTATTTCTCTCCCCTTCCCCCCACCTTTGTCTGCTCTGTGTGTCCATTCACTGTGTGTTCTTCTGCATCTGCTTGTATTATCAGGCGGCACTGGGAAACTGCGTCTCTTTTTTGTTGCATCATCTTGCTGTGTCAGCTCTCAGTCTGTGCGGCGTCACTTCTGGGCAGGCTGCGTTTTTTTCACAAGGGGACTATTCTCCTTGTGGGGAGCTATCCTTGCACATGGGTCCCCCCTCTGCGGGGGTGCCCCTGCGTGGCACAGCACTCCTTGCGCGCATCAGCACTGCGTGTGGGCCAGCTCAGCACATGGGCCAGGAGGCTCTGGGTTTGAACACTGGACCTCCTATGTGGTAGAGAGTTGAGTCACATCTGCTTCCCTACATGGACTCTTAGCATCTACTCATTCCAATGATCTTACCTTAAAATGAGGGAAATAAGTGCTACCCAAAGAGGTAGAATGATTTGTCCAAGCTTCCTTATGAAAACTGGTCTCTTTTTCATTTACTGTGAAGACAAGATAAGCTAGTATTTTATATTTACAATTTAAAGGGAATTCCTACTGAAAACAAAATTTCTGTATAGGGTAGACTTGGTAGAGGGAATAGGGCTGGGGAATCTGGTGAGGGGGCAGCTTAGGTACCTGTCTTGAAGGGGCATTTACATAGCATGACATGAGTTTTACTGAGATTGGAAGAGTGGATAGCAAAAATCTCTGCAAAACACTTCTTGGCATCCCTGCCGATAAAGACTTTGGTTATTCTTACAACCTGTCTTAGAATATTTTGACATTCTTATTTAATGTTAAGAGTGATTCTATAGAACATGTATAAAGATCCAAAAACATTTACTTAAATCTTTCTTTTAGCCGGTTAATGTTCGTAAAAAGACACATTCCATCAGAGATAAGGTTAGGCATTTACCTTTCTATGTCCATGGCTATATGTTTCCTAATACTGTCTTGTGTACTCTTTCCTAGAGTATAGATTAAGGAAGTTTAAAAAAAGAAAAAAAAATCCAGGTGCTGCTCTCTAGGGATAAACTGATAAGACTGTCAAAGTATTAAAGAAACCCAAATAACCTCTATGTGCACCTGTGTTAAATCAACATCTTTCTCCAATCTGTGGAAATGATAGAAATTCAATGTGTATTCTCTGTGAAGCTCGTAAAAGAACAACTCCTCCAATTAAAGGTTCTAATGGCCTTCCAGCCTCTTGAGGCAGGTAGATTAATGGAAGTTACTCAGAATCACAGAACACAGGAAAACCAGCTAGTGAATGTGTAACACTTGGATCCAAAAGCTAAAATGCTGTCTCAGGAGGCAAAGGCAAACAAAGAGAACTATCCATGGGTGTAATGAAATACTGATGATGCAATTTTTCCTTTTTTGGCGGGGCTTCGCAAATAGAGTGTGGGCTTATATATAAGTGCGTCATTTATATCAGTTTAGAGTGGAGATTATGGGGCAGTCTCTGCTAATTGTAATGGTTCAATAGTTTCCGGTTCCCTGAGGATCTTGCTACCTGTAATCATCAAAATACTAAGCTGGCTTCTGCTTGTATAAAGCCATGCCCAAGAGCAGTTATTTTCCCGCTTAGCATTTCAGTGCCGTGTGTATTTAACTGTGTATATCTAAAACGCTGGCAAAGCAATCACTGCAACCTTATAGGAGAAACCTCAGTTCTCAGCCTCTTAGGTGGGCCAAGATTATTCATGCAGCCTCCATTTAGGGCAATAGGAATCCCAGGAGCAGGGCAGGTGATGAGCTGCCCATCACCCAGTAAAAAGAGGAAAGACTGCGGGGAGGAGCGGTAATTCTATCAGGAAATCAAGGCCTTTCTGCCTAAACCAAGTCCTGCTGATCCAGTCAGTTCATTTCTAAATGGTCATTTTTGAGACTTGGTCAAGGGTACCTGAGATGAAACTTATCTTTGCAACATCTCTATTTTTTTAAGTTTGACGAGCAAACAAGTAGTAAAAGCAAGAATTTGGAAAGGAGAACCTGAGCTGGTTGTTTTGAGATGTCCGCGGTAACACACATTTAAGATAGGAAAACTAATTAGCATATTAATACTGATGCTCTCAATTCAAGGGATGTCTATCTGAAGGTTAACGTGGAAACTTCCCTCCTTGGCCACAGCCAATATCGGATGCTGCCTAGTAGCCATCTCTTGCTTACCGAACATCCAGGAGACTCACAGAACTGCTAGTTCAGAACGGTCCCGAATTTTAGACTTCACATACCAGTAGAAGTCCACAGAATTTGGGGATTCACATAGTGTTTTTACTGTGCCAAGGAGAGCCCTTAAAAAAAAAAATTACCACCTCCATTTCAAAAAAAGGAAGAATTTTATGATTTAAGAAATCGATAGAGGTGTTCTCAGAATAAAGAACAGCTCCCAAGCTGAATAAATTCAGCCTCGTGGAAACTTGCTTTTTGTTTGCATTTTGCAAAAGAGCAATGTCAGTTTTGTCACGGGCTGGCACAGGCTTGGGGACCAAAGTCTGGAGCTGATATCTGTGACTGAGACTGTTAAGTGCTACTCATGCCTTTTTCACAACAGCTTCCATGAAATGCGATGAGAGTTATGCAGACTATTTCTTAAAGATAACCTAGAGGGAGTTTAAAGAGCCTCTCAAATTGGCCAACGCGAGAACAGATGGAGAAATAAATATATTTATGAGGAGAAACTGGCTGAACAAATAAAATACATATCAGTGCTTTGTGAAAGCAGTAACTGACATGGGGACAGTTTAATCTTAAAGGAGACTTCAAAGGGACAGCAAATCAATGCAATTCATTGTTTCATTAGAAATAACAATTTTAATGAGAGGAAAAGGAGTTCATTTTTTTTTAAAAGAAATGGCTCGATTCAGGATAGACGCTTTATATTAATAACGAGTTATTTTTAAGAAAGCGGCTGTTTGGAGGAGGGTTTATCTTTATAAGGCACCTTGGTGTGAACTGTTGGGGTCAGTGAGAGCTCTTTTAGCTGCCTGAGGTGAGATTTTGTTGTCATTTGTGGGAATGCTAATATAAAAAGCAGAATTTGGGTGCTTTGTGGTATGCATAGATCATAACTGTGTGCCATGAGAAATGTGCAGCTGTTCTTTCATTGCACCACGAAAGCAAATGTTTTTGCTGTCACAAGTCTGTGTGCTTAGGCTTTCCTCACTTGCTTCTTTCAGAATAATTTCCCCAGAGTCAAATCCCAGCCAAGTGCAGCCTTTACATATCAAGGCGGGCATAAACGCGAGCTCCAGGCTTTTTCTGAAGTTGTAAAAGGTTGACGGGTACTTTATTGGTTGGCTCAAGTATGAAATTGAGGCGGTTTCATATCACAACAGCTGCACTTACGTTTTCCATCCAAATGCCTCCCAATTTATTCAAAATCAGGATAATTGGAAAAGTAGTCCTGAAAGATTCTAGTATTTTTTAAAAAGTTAAATTACTTGCCAACTATATTATTAATTGTTGACTATCCTACCTTTAAAAGTAGTTTTTTTCATTCTTCTGTGCCCTACTTGTCTATGTTTTATATCTACATTGTTTTGTTTCAGCTGTAAGATGCTCTTTTACTTCGCTACAAATAAATTCTCCACTTTGTGTTATTTTCTTGTACCAGAGGTGACATGGGGGGCCCTAATTTATACAACTGGGTGAAGGTACAGCAAAACAAAATGGATTTTCATGGACAACATCTACATAGTTGAGAACAGTACATTTTATCTCTATAATAAACATTTTACCATCTTTTTTTCCTGATTTATGGTCTGCAATTCTTATGCAAAACCAAACCAAAATAAGTCTACATACAAAATAAATTGTGGCTTTACACAGTGGAAATATATATGTCAAATTCCCTAGGAAATGTAAATGGCTATTAGTAAATTTTAATATCCTGTGATTAAATAATTTAGTGTCCAGGGGAACTGAATAATTAAAAAACACCTGCTGATTTTTTTGCAGTATACAAGTATTTTCATAATACACAAACACCAGGATCATTTTAACTCATTTATGAATTTTCAAATTTCAAGCTCATGATTGTGTTTATACCAAGACATGCTATACATTAGTTACAGATGGCTGACACTGGGAAGAAATGAGCTAGCCTGTTAAGTTCTTCAGTAAGTAATGATATCTGCTCCTCTCGTCCCCTCATCCTTTAATCTGGCTGTTCAATATCCTTATGAGGTGTCAACTCCACTGACCCTTTAGATTTCCGGCAGAATTGGGGTGAAGGCTACCACAGATAAATGGAATCCACAGATAGTCTGGGATATTTTAGCTTTCATCTCCCCAGTCTCCCCTGCCTCTGAACTATCAGTCCCTGAGATGCACCAAAGTGTAGGTTTGTGTGTATGTTTTCCATTTCCTACTTTGGCTGATTATGTGAGCGGAAGTGTCAGTGTGTAGGCATGAAGAAAGATGCACTGCATTGAGCTCATCACTGAGCAAGCATGGCTGTATTTGCTAGGTTCTTTTCCTTGCAAACCTTCTTCTTTTTGGGCCCCAAGCTGTAACCAACCTTCTGGAGAAACTGGTCCTGGCCCTTCCTACCAAGTGCTGTCCCCCTTGGCCTCTGCAGAGGAAGCCACTTCAGTGGCACAAGCAGGTGTAGCACCTGCTGTCAATGGGTGATGACCCAAGCATGGGCACAGATGGCCCATGCATCATCCTCACCTTTTCTGCTCCAAGGGTTCTTTGACCCCGTGCTGTGGGAGAGCCGAGGCGGGAGGAGGCACGCTGTAATAGTTCACCTTCCCAGCCAAAGAGAATGAAAACAGGACCAACGTGAAAAATTGCCACCGAGCTACACAATGGCTTAAGTGAGACTCATCTCCCTTTGGGGCTGTAATGATGATAGGCTGTATTTGTTTGTTTCTATACAATGCTCAGTTCTTTTGATGAAAAACTCTGTGGGATTGGGAGTGGCTGGATCGCCAAACATGGGCTCTCTTTGAAAAAGAAAAAAGCCTGATGTAGCTCTTGTTAAAAAACAATCTGTTCGTTGTTTTCTTTTTAAAAATTAATTTATTGAAGTATATCACTCATACATAAACATACATAAACAATAAGTGTATAGTAATAGTTGTGAACTTACAAAACAAACATCTATAATATCATACAGGCTTCTCATAACTCACCCTACCACCAATACCTTGCATTGTTAAACCTTTTTAACTAATGATTAAAGAGCATTGTCAAAAGATTGCTACTAACCAAAGTATTTTCCCCCAACCTACCCTATTATCTTTATATCATTTATATATGAACATACATAAACAATTAAGTGTGTAGTAAAAGTTTTGATCTGTTCATTGTTTTAAACATTAGGACTATCCTGTGAGGAGACATTATTTTTATATCTTTCAATAAATGAGTGGCAAATTCAAACAAAGAAGCCCTCAGTTACTTTGTAAATAATTTATAAATACATTCATCTTATTCTTCTCACAACAAAGAATTCATACTCTTATTTCTCTAACTTTAGGAAAAAATAAAATAAGGACCCAGGCATCCAAGATTTAAGCGTTCGGTGTGTAGACACCAGCAGGTGCTGTCAGATAATATTAAGGACCCCCCCTGAATTTACACTTTTTGAAGTTTCCAGTTATATGAGGTTTATTAACACAACAGCTTGCTCTGAGGGGCCCTAAGTGTTCAGTCTAAGGTGTGTAGTGTGGCAGACCATCCTCTGGATGTGGGCAACTCTCTCAAGGGGAGACAATAGTCTTGTCAAGGCTTAAGGGACTTTAGTACGATCTGACGAGAGACATTTTCTATAGCCCAGGACCAGAACTATTGATGGAAAAGCAATATTTTAAAAAATGTTGATACTATTCTTGTGTTGGATAACATGGTTGAAAATGCAAGGAGAAAACTAAGACTGAGAAAAGCAATTCTGCATAACTTGGCATAAATGAGAATTTGTTCTTCCATAATAGATACCAGGTAATGCCGAGTTTACCGAGACAGTTGTTCGGGTAACCTAGTTAAAGACAAAGTCATTTGTATTTTTCTGATGAACCAATAGCATTCTCTTATAAGCAACTTAAATAAATCTATCTATATACATATCTTCACTGAGTATAATTGACATTAAATGAAATTAACCAATTTTAAATATCACTTTTATGAGTTATGACAAATGTATATAATCATGTAACCACCACCACAATCATGATATGAAGCATTTCTATCATCCAAGGGACATTCTTTCACATCCATTTTCAATTAACGCCATCCCCTCACATCCCAGATGCTGGCAACCACTGATTTATTTTATATTTACTATAATCTTGTCTTTTCCGGAATTTTATTTTAGTTTTTTGAGGCTGACTTTTTTTACCTATCAAGCTTCTGAGATTCAAATGTGTTATATATATCAGTGGTTTATTCTTTTTTTATTACAGAAAGGTATTCCATTGTATGGATATATGACAATGTGTTTATACATTCACAGTTTGATGAACATTTGGGTTCTTTCCAGTTTGGAGATGAGCAGCCACATACAAGTCTTTGTATGGACATACGCTTTCCTTTCTACTGGGCAAATACTTGGAAGTGGAATGGCTGCAGCTAAGGTAGGTATAGGTTTAACTTTTTAAAGAAACTGCCAGGATGTTTTCAAAAGCCATTGTACCGTTTTACATTACCACCAACTAGGTATGAAAGCTCCAAATCAGCTACACCTTGACAAAAATTGGAATGGTTAGTTTTTTTTGTCACCTATTGTGGTTTTAATTTGCATTTCCAAATGACTAAAGATTTTGAACGTCTTCTTAAATGTTTATTTGCCTTTAAACACTCTTTAGTAAATCTTTGTTCAAATACTTGGACAATTTGTCTTCTTTGGGTTCTGGGAGGTCTTTATATATTAAAAAAAACCTTTTGCAAATATTTTTTCCAGCCCTTAAAGTCTTTTCATTCCTATATAGAGAATGAAACAACAGAAATTTTTAGTTTGGTGAAATCTGTTTTTGTCTTTACTGTATCACACTTTTAGTGTTCTAGCTAAGAATTCTTTGCTTAACTCAAGTTCTCAAAGATTTTTTTCTGAGTTTTCTTCTAGAAGTTTTATAGTTTTAGTTTTACATTTACATTGATCTGTTTTGAGTTCATTTTTGTATTTGGTGTGAGGTATGGATAAAAGTTGATTATTTTTCGCATGATTATTCCATTTCTCTAACACCCTTTGTTAAAAAGATACTCCCTTCCATCACTGAATTCCTTCTGAACCATTGTCAACAAGCAGTTGTCTGTTTATGTGTGGGTCTATTTCTGGACTTTGTTTCCAGGATTTATTTCTCTACCTTTATACCAATATCACACTGTCTTGATTACCAGGACTGGTTACATAATTTGCAGGGCTCACTGCAAAATGATAAAATGGGTCCCCTTCTTCAAAAATTAAGATTTTTGAGGCAGAGATAGCAGAGCATTAAACCAAGTACAGAGTCGTTCTAAGTGTGCGGCCCTGTACAGCTCCAGGTTGTACACTCAAGAAACTGTTCCTGATTATAGCTTTATAATAAGTTTAAAATCAAAATACAGTAGTTTTTGTCTTTCAACTTTGCTCTCTTTCAAAGCTCTTTGGGCAATTCCAGGTTTCTTTGTATTTCTTTATAAATTTTATAAACAGCTGGTTGATTTATTTCAGAGAAAAAAAAGCTTGTTGGGATTTTGACTAGGGCTGTATATAATGTATAGTACAATTTGGGAAGAATAACTGTCTTAATAATACTGAGTTTTCTAACCAATATAGGGTTATTCACATTTTTTAGTTAACTTGGTAGTTTGTGTCTTTCAAGGAGTTTGTCCATTTCATCCAAGTTGATGAATTTCTTTAAATTTTTCATGTTTTCTTACTCGTGTTTTAATATGTGTAGAATATCTTGTGAAATCACCTTTCTCTTTCCTGATATTGGCAATTTGTATCTTTTTTTTTTCTGTCAATCTGGCTATGGTTTTATTAACTTTATTAGTTTTCTCAAAGAATCACCTTTCGGTTTCATTTTCTTTATTGTTTTAATATTTTCAATTAATTGATTTTTTATCTTAATTGTATTACTACCTATCCTCTATTTACTGTGGATTTAATTTGCTCTGTTATTTTCTAGTTTCCTGTGGTAGAAAGTGAGGTCACTGATCTGAGCCCTTTCTTTTTGTCTTTTACAAGCATACCTTGGAGAAATTGCAGATTCAGTTCCAGTCCACCACAATAAAGCGAATATAGTAAAAAAGCAAGTCACATGAATTTTTTGGTTTCCAGGTGCATATAAAAATTATGTTTACACCATATAGTGTTGTAGTCAATAGCACTATGTCTAAAAAATAATGTACATATTTTAATTAAAAAATACTTTATTCCAAAAAATTGCTAACCATTATTTGCACCTACAGTGAGTTGTAATCTTTTTGCTGGTGGAAGCTCTTGCCTTGATGTTGATAGCTGCTAACTGATCTGGGTGGTAGTTGCTGAAAGTTGAAAGTTGGTGTGGTGTAGCAACTTCTTAAAATGAGACAATACAGTTTGCTGCATGAACTGACTCTTCCTGTAATGAAAGAGTTCTCTCTCAGAGTGGTATCTATTTGGTAGCATTTTACCTACAGTAGTATTTCTTTAAAAGTTGGAGTCAGTCCTCTCAAACCCAGCTGGTTCTTTATCAGCTAAGTTTATGTGATATTCTAAATCCTTTGTTATTATTTCAACAAAGTTCATAGCATCTTCACTAGGAGAAGATCCCATCTCAAGAAACCACTTTCTCTCCTCATCCATGAGAAGCAACTCCTTTTCTGTTCAAGTTTTATCATAAGATTGTGGCAATGCAGTCTTATCTTCAGGCTCCACTTCTAATTCTAGTTCTCTTGCTATTTCTACCAAATCTGCAGTTTCTTCACCCTAAAGTCTTGAATGCCTCAAAATCATCTATGAGGGGTGGAATCAATTTCTTCCAAAGTCCTGCTAATGTTGATATTTTGACCTCCCATGAATCACAATTTTTTTTTTTAGGGAGACCTTTATTACCAACACTCCAACAATTTGCAAATTGGGTAATACTAACTTAAAAAAAAAAAAGAGTAACAAAGCATTTGGGAGCACTGTGAATTTACAGTTCACAAAAAGAATGGAAATGGCACTTGTAAGGCAAGTCGTGTTCTACTGGCTTATTGGAACATGGAGGGAGAAGGAAATTTGTCTGAACTTGATTAGTCAAGCTTATTTCCCATTTTCTTTTTTAAAAAACCATTTACTGAGATATATTCACATACAGTGCAATTTATCCATAGTGTATAATCAATGGCTTTTAGTATAATCTCAATGTTGGGCATTCATCTCCACAAAAAGTTTTAGGACAATTTCATTATTCCAGAAAAAAAATCCTATACCTTTTAGCAGTCACCTTTTAATCTTTCTATACTTCCCCAGTCCTATATAACCACTAACCTAATTTCATCTTTATAAAATGATTTATTTTACATTTTATATAAATGGAAACATAAAATATGTAGTGCTTTGTATCTGGTTCCTTTCATGGTGCATAATGGTTTTTTTGTCTGATAATAACATCTTGTAACACTAACATACATTTGTTCAGTTTTGAGGAAAAATGGTCTTATATATGCAATATTACCCATATTCAAATTTTGCATGTGGTTTTACTATGCTATACAGTGCCATGTTACATTTTTTAGCTTTCCTTTTAGTAATATACATGACCTTAGACTTTCCCATTAAACCACTGTCATACCCACATAATACCATTGCTAGTTACAAACATTACGTTGTGCTTTCACCTTTTCAATACTTTTCCAAAGATTAACGTACATCCTTTTTAACAATTCTGCACAGGTTAACCATCAGCTTTCCATTCTCTAACCTCATACTATTTTCTGGTGACCCACATTTAAGTTATTAACTCCATGAGATTACACAATATATTTAGTTCAAAATAGTGCAGTCATACAGTATTTGTCCTATTGTGTCTGGCTTGCTTCATTCAACATAATGTTCTCCAGGTTCATCCATATCATCACATGCTTCATGACTTCATTTCTACTTACAGCTGAATAATATTCCATTGTGTGTATACACCACAATTTGTTTATCCGTTCATCAGTTGATGGACAGCTGGGTTGTTTCTATCTTTTGGCAATCATGAATAATCGTGCTGTGAACATCAGTGTGAAGATGTCTGCTCGTGTCATTGCTCTCAGTTCTTCTGGTTATATAGCCAGTAGTGGTACTGCCAGGTCACATAGAAAATCTATATTAAACCTCTTTAGGAACTGCCATTCTACATTCCTACCAACAGTGAATAAGTGTTCCTATCTCTCCATATCCTCTCCAACACTTGCAGTTCTCTGTCTTTTTAGAGGTGGCCATTCTAATAGTTGTAAAATGATATCTCATGTAGCTTTGATTTGCATTTCCCTAATTACTAGTAATGTTGAACATTTTTTCATGTGCTTTTTTTTTTCATTTGCATTTCTTCTTTGGCTAAATGTCTACTCAAGTCTTTTGCCCATACTTTAATTGGGTCATTTATCTTTTTATTGTTGATTTGTAGCATTTCTTTACAAATCATAGATATTAAACACTAATCAGATATGTGATTTCCAAATTGAGTCAGCTCCATTTTCACCCTTTTGACACAGTCCTTTGTGGTGCAAAAGTGTTTAATTTTGAAGAGGTCCCATTTATCCATTTTTCTTTTGTTGCTCATGCTTTGGATGTAAGGTCCAAGAAACCACCACCTATCACAAGATCTTTAAGATGTTTCTCTACATTTTCTTTTAGGAGTTTTATGCTCTTGATTTTTATAGTTAGGTGTTTGATCCATTTAGAGTTGATTCTTGTATATGGAGTGAGATAGGGGTCCTCTCATTCTCTTGGTTATGGATAACCAGTTCTCCCAGAATCATCTATTGAAGAAACTGTTTTATCCCATTAACATAGACTTGGTAGGTTTGTAAAAAACCAGTTGGCCATAGAGGTGAAGGTTTATTTATGAACTCTCAGTTCTATTCCACTGATCAATGCATCTGTCTTAATGCCAATACCACGATGTTTTGACCACTGCAGTTTTGTAATATATTTTAAAGTCAGGCATTGAAAGCTCTCCCACACCACTCTTCTTTTTTAGAATGCTTTTGGCTTTTTGGGTGTACTTCATTTTCATCTGAATTTCATAATTGCCTTTTCTATTTCTGTAAAATAGACTGTAGGAATTTTGATTGGTAGTGCATTGAATTTATAAATCAGTTTGGGTAGGACTGCCATCTTCACAATATTTAGTCTTCCAATCCATGAACATGGAATGTCTTTCCATTTGTTTAGGTCTTCATTGATTTCTTTTAAACATTGTTTTGTAGTTTTCTGAATATAAGTCCTGCACTTCTTTGGTTAAATTGATTCCTAGGTATTTGAGTCTTTTTGTCTATTGTAAATGGATTTTCCCCCCTGATTTCCTCTTCAGATTGTTCAATACTAGTATAGAGAAACATTGAATTTTGCATGTTGATCTTGTGTCCTTTCACTTTCCTGAACTCATTTATCTGCTCAAGTAGCTTTGTCATAGACATTTCAGAATTTTCTAAATACAGAATCATATCATCTGTGAATAGTGAGCTTTACTTCCTTGTTTCCTATTTGGATGCCATTCTTTTCCTTGTCTAATTGATCTAGCTAGAACTTCTAGTACAGTGCTGAATAACAGTGGTGACAGTGGGCATCGTTGTCTTGTTCCCAATCTTAGAAGGAAAGCTTTCAACTTTTCCCTGTTGAGGACAGTACTGGCTGTGGGTTTTTCTTTTTATATCTGCCCTTTATCGTATTCCTATCTTTCAAAGTGTTTTTATCAAGAAAGGACACTGGATTTCACTGAATAACTTTTCTACATTGATTGAGATGATCATGTGGTGTTTTTCCTTCAATTTGTTAATGCAGGCTATTACGCTAATTGATTTTCTTGTGTTGAACCTCCCTTACATTCCTGGAATATATCCCACTTGGTTGTGGTGTATAATTCTTTTCTTTTCTTTATATTTTTTTAAAGAGTATTTGTTTCTTTATTTCTCTCCTCTCTCTCCCTGCCCCGGTTGTCTGTTCTCTGTGTCTATTTGCTGCGTTGTCTTCTTTGTCCGTTTCTGTTGTTGTCAATGGCATGGGAATCTGTGTTTCTTTTTGTTGCATCATCTTGTGTCAGCTCTCCGTGTGTGCGGCACCATTCCTGGGCAGGCTGCACTTTCTTTCACGCTGGGTGGCCGCACTCCTTGAACTTGGGGCTCCCCTACGCGGGGGCACCCCTGCGTGGCATGGCATTCCTTGTGTGCATCAGCACTGTGCATGGGCCAGCTGCACACGGGTCAAGGAGGCCCGGGGTTTGAACTGCAGATCTCCCATGTGGTAGATGGATGCCCTAACCACTGGGCCAAGTCTGCCGCCTATAATTCTTTTAATATGCTGCTGGACTCTATTTGCAAGTATTTTGTTGAGAATTTTTGCATCTCTGTTCATTAGAGAAATTGGTGTGTAATTTTCTTTACTTGTAGTATCTTTATCTGCCTTTGGTATTAGGCTGATATTGCCTTCATACAATGTGTTGGGTAATTTTCCCCCCTCTTCAATTTTTTGGAAAGTTTAAACAGCATTGGTTTGTTAATTCTTCCCACAGTGTTTGGTAGCATTCACTTGTGAAGCCATCTGGTCCTGGACTCTTCTTTGTTGGGAGATTTTTGATAACTAATTCAATATCTAAATGTGATAGGTTTGTTGAGTTCCTGTATTTTTTGTAGCATCAGTGTAGGTTGTTTGTAAATTTCTAGGAAATGTTTATTTCATCTAGGTTATCTAATTTGTTAGCATTCAGTTTCTCATAATGTCCTCTTATGATCCTTTTTATTTCTGTGGGGCCAGTCAGTGTGCCCCCTTTCATCTCTGATTGTATTTGCATGTTCTCTTTTTTTTTCTTCTTTGTTAGTCTAGATAGGTGTTTGTCAGTCTTACTGATCTTCTCAAAGAACCATCTTTTGATTTTGTTGATTTTCTTTTTCTCAATTTCATTTATTTCTGCTTTTATCTTTATTGTTTATTTCCTTCTGCTTGCTTTGGCATTGGTTTTTCTGTTCTCCTTCTAGTTCATGAAGGTGTTCAGTTAGATCTTTGATTTTAGCTTATAACTCTTTTTTAATATAGGTGTTTAGGGCTATAAATTTCCCTCTCACCACTGCCTTCACTATATCCCCATAAGTTTTGATAAGGTCTGTTCTTGTTTTCACTTAACTCAATGTATTTACTAATTTTATGTACAATTTCTTCTTTGACCCTCTGATTGGAGTGTGTTATTTAGCCTCTATATAGTTGCAAAATTTTCCCTTTTCTGACCATTATTGATTTCCAGCTTCATTATGATCTAAGAGGGTGCTTCGTATAATTTCAAACTTTTTATATTGTTGAGATCTGCCTTGTGACCCAACATGTGGTCCATCCTGGAGAAAGATCCTTGAGTACTTGTGAAGAATGTATAACCCAGTGATATGATATGTAATATTATGTATAAATCTTAGGTCTAGCTCATTTATCATATTGTCCAAGTTCTGTTTCCTTGTTGATCTTCTGTCTAGTTGTTCTATCTAATGATTTGAGTGGTGTGTTGAAATCTTCCTCTATTACTGTAAAGATATGTATTTCACCTTGCAGTTTTGCCAGAGTTTGCCACATGTATGTTGGGGCACCCTGGTTAGGTGCATAGATATTTACGACTGTTACTCCTTCCTGGTAATTATCCCTTTAATTAGTATATAATGACTTTCTGCATCTTTTATCACATTTTTGCATTTAAAGTCTGTTTTGTCTGATACTAATAGACATACGCCTGTTCTTTTTTGTATCCCTGGGTCTAAGGTAAGCTTCTTGTAGGCAGAATATGGATAGCTCATGTTTTTTTAATTTTTAATTTTTAAACCCATTCTGTGAGCTTATATCTTTTGATTGAGAGGTTTGATCCATTCATATTCAATGACATTACTATAAAAGTCAGATCTTATTTTTGTCATCTTTTTACTCTTTTGGTTGTCCACTCTGCTATTCTTTTCTTCCAAACTCTCCTCCAGTCATCTCTTTTTCCTGTCTTTTTCTTCCAGGCTATAAGGCTACCTTTAATATTTTCTGCAAAGACAGATTTATATACTGTCTTTTGTTACATATTCTTACTGTTTGTTTGTAAATACATTTTTTAAAAGATTTATTTATTTATTTACTTACCTGCCCCTTCCCCCCCCCCCCCCCCATTCTCCTCCCGCTGATGTTTTGGCTGTCTGTGTTGTCTTCTCTTCTCATTTTCTCTCCTCTAGGATTCACCAGGATTCGATCCTGGAGAGCTCTGATGGGGAGAGAGGTACCCTGTCAATTGTACCACCTCAGTTCCTGATTTCTGCTGCATTTCACCTTGACTCTTCCCTTGTCTCTCTTTTTTGATGCATCATCATCTTGCTGTGTGATTCACTTGTGCATGGCACTGGCTCACCATGTGGGCACTCACGTGGGCATTTGTGTGGGCATTGGCTCACTATGCAGGCACACTTTCTCTTCTTCTTTTTCACCAGAAGGCCCCAGGGATTGAACCCTAGTCCTCCCATATGGTAGGTGGAAGCTCTATGACTTGAGCCACATCCGATTCCCTGTTTGTAAATATTTTAAAGTCACCTTTATATTTGAAGGACACTTTTGGCAAATAAAGAATTCTTGGCTAACAGTTTTTCTCTTTCAGTATCCTAACTATCATACCACTGTCATGTCACCTTCATGGTTTCTGGTGAGGAATTCACACTATGTCTTACTGGGAATCTCTTTTATGTGATGGTTTGCTTCTCCCTTGCTGCTCTCAGAATTTTCTCTTTATCTTTGATGTTTGACATTCTGAGTAGTATCTGTCTTACATTATTTCTATTCAGATTTATTCCATTTGAGGTATGATGAGTTTCTTGGATATGTAAGTTGATTTCTTTCATGATAGTTGGGAAATTTTCAGTCATTATTTCCTGAAATACTCTTTCTGCCCTTTTTCCTTTCTCTTCTCCTTCTGGAATTCCCACAACATGTATGTTGTTCTGTTTTAGGTTATCATTCAAGTCCCTGAGCCCCTGCTCAATATTTTCCGTTCTTTCTCTCTTCAAGTTCAGCTATTCTGTCTTTGGTATCACTTATTCTTTCTTCTATCATTTTGAGTCTGCTGTTATATGCCTGTAATGTGTTTTTGATCTCACCTACATGTCTTTCATTCCCATGGGCTCTGTCACTTTTCTATTCAGGTTTTCAAATTCCTCTTTATGCTTTGCTTTGTGTCTGCTTGAAGTCCTTTATCTCTTCAGCCATATTGTCTTTCACTCATTAATTTGTTTTTGGAAATTTGTCTGAACCTCTTTGAGTAGACTCACATCCTGTCCCTCATTTGGGGCTTTGATTTATTCCTTTGCTTGGTCCATTTCTTCCATTTTCTTAGTATAACTTGTTAATTTTTTGCTGGTATCTAGGCATCTGACTTTGATGATGAGTTTACTCAGATGCTTAATTTCTCTCTTTTGCAGAAACTTAGTGGTGGTAGACTGTGTTTAATCACTGTTCTTTGATTCTTCACTCAAGCTGCTCTGGGTCTTTAGGACTGACCCTCTTAATTGCTCAAATCTGGGCCCTGGACACAGTAATGAGTTGCAGATCTGCTTACAAGGACCTTGGGGAGGAAGGTTGTAATGGTCAGGAAAAGCCTCATACAGTTCCTTGGTTGGCTGGTAGATGGCACTCTTAGACAGCTCTCTCAGTTCAAAGCCTGGTCAGTGTGTTTGCTGCAACACAGTCTGGATCAATGTGATAGAGGATCCTTCTGGAGGCTAAGAGCCTTGTAATTCAAACTTTTTCAGTGGTTGTTTTCCAACCTTTGCTGGCAGCCCTTCTTTTCCAGGGTAGGAAGTAATTCCATTCCCCTCTGCATACTCAACAACCAGTCCTGGTCAGTAGGGAGGCTGGTTGAGAGGGTCAGATCTCTTTAGCACCATGCTGGCTTTCAAGGCAAACAAGGTATGCCCCACCCCCAACCTGGAAGGGCTCTTGGGACACAGCAGACCAAATTTGTCGGTCAAAAGCTGAGTCAGCCTTAGGCTGTGGCCCTCTCTCTCCTGTTTCCTGGACAGGTGGGTCCCTGTGGCCTCACTTTGTAGCAGCCAGCCCTGGGGACTGAGAATTCAAAATTATCTATAGGGTGCGGGAGGATGCTGGGAACTCCAGCTGCAGCTTTAACTCAGTTTTGCCATTAGTGTTCTTTTCCTTTGCCCCTCTTTCTTCTGGGTGGTGTCTAGCCTTCCCTTGGTGTCCTAAACCCTAGAACATTTTTTTCCAGGCTACTTCTGCCTGTCCTCTAGCTGTTTTCTGAGAGAGGAGAAAGTTCCATGTCTTTCTAGAAGTCATGCCACAAATGTTCTTAATGGCATCTAGAATAGACAATCCTTTTCAGAAGGTTTTCAGTGTACTCTGCCCAGTTCTGTCAGAGGAATCAGTATCTATGGCACCTATAGCCTTATGGAATGCATTTCTTAAATAACAAGACTTGAAAGATGAAATTATTCCTTGATCCATGGGCTTCAGAATGGATGTTGTTCTAACAGGCATGAAAACAACATTAATCTCATTGTACACCTCTATCAGAACTCTTGGGTGACCAGATATGTTTTCAGTGAGCATTAATACTTTGAAAAGAGTCTTTTTCTGAACAGTAGGTCTCAACAGTAGGCTTAAGAAAACAGATGTGCTATCATCCAGACTTTGTTTTTCCATTTATAGAACACAGGTAGAGTTGATTAAGCATAATTCTTAAGGGCCCTAGGATTTTCAGAATAGTAAATGAGCACTGGCATCAACTTAAAGTCACCAGCTTGTCCTTTGAATCCTTTGAAGCTTTGAAGCCAGACATTGATTCCTACTTTCTAGCTGTTAATGTCTAGAGGGCATCTTTTTCCAATGAAAGGCTGTTTGATCTACTTTGAAAATCTGTAGTGTAGCGTAGCCACCTTCATCAATTATCTTCTTGATATCTTGGTGCAGCTTCTACATAAGCACTTGCTGCTTCACCTTGTACTTAAACCTCATAAATCAACCTCTGCTTGCTTCAAACTTTTTGCAGAAGCTTCCTCACCTCTCTCAGCCTTCAAAGAATTGAAGAGAGTTAGGACCTTGCTCTGGATTAGGCTTTGGCTTAAGGGACTGTTGTGGCTGGTTGGATCTTCTGTCCTGACCACTCAAATTTTCTCCTTATCAGGAATAAAGCTGTTTCATTTTCTTAACAATTGTGTGCTCACTGGAGTAGCTTTTGATTTCCTTGAAGAACTTTTCCTTTGAATTCAAACTTGGCTAACTGTTGGTCACAAGAGGCCTAGCATTTGGTTGATCATGGCTTTCAACATGCCTTCCTTATTAAGTTTAATCATTTCAAGTTTTGATTTAAAGTGAGAGATATATGAGTCTTCCTTTCATATGAACCTGTGGAGGCCACTGTAGGGTTAGTAGTTGATCCACTTTCAATATTGTTGTGTCTCAGGGAATAGAGAGACCTAAAGAGTGGGAGAGAGACCAGGGATAACCATTCAGTGGAGCAGTCAGAGCACACAACACTTACCAATTAAGTTCACCATCTTATATGGGTGCAGTTCATGGTGCCCCAAACCAATTGCATTAATAACATTAAAGATCACTAATCACACATCACTATAACAGATATCATAATAATGAAAGATATGAAATACTGAGAGAATTACCAAAATGTGACATATACAAAGTGAGCACATGCTAATGGACTAGCTTTATAAGAGATATAGGTTTGAATTTTGCTGCATAAATAACAAAATACTTTTACATACATTAGCTCATTTGGTCTCATGACAACCTCATTATACAAATGATGAAACCTGGGAGGTTTAAGTTTACCTTGATCTGTTTAAAATCTCCCAAAAAAGTGGTTAAATTGATGCACATTTTGGTCCTCTGACTCCACTGTGCTGGGTGGATATTGCTCTTTGTGGTTATTAAAAGAAGCTTCAAAAAGAAAAAGGAATTTTAAGTTATTTAAATATTTTCTTTTTCTTGGCCTTCCTGAATTGCAATGGTCTGAATCTCAGTGATGACTGAAACACTCTGTCCACTCACCCCAGCATACCTAAGTTACAGTCCCATTTATAACAATGTGGGAAGAAAGGAGGTAGAGAATACTCGGTCAAACAATATTTTTAAGGCAGCTCTTTGTTCTGTGATAAAAATAAAATGCATAATACAAAACTAGACATCCTACTTATATTATTTCAGATTATATTCTTATTGCTGTGTAGGAGACTATGATAATAATAAAATATTACTCATAATAATATTGCAGACCTTTTATGCCAAGCACTGAACCATGCATTATTTGCTTAAATTCTCATCATAACATTATGAAAAAGTTTTTATAGACGAGAAAACACTCAACTGCAGAGACTTACCCAATGTCATTGCAGATGTCAGCAACACAGTAGAGGTGTTTATTAAAAGGATCTTTATATAAACAGCCAGGTGCAGCAAGGACAAGTGATACCAGAGAAGTATGAAGAAAAGTCTGTTAGCACTAACATGTCCTGGCACAGAGAGGAGTGGCATGCTCATGGAGTCATACAGGGAGACACGTCAGGAGTGTAGGCTCACACAAGCAGATGGGGAGGAAAAGGTTGCCGTGGAGCTGGGGACTGCCTCTACAGTGTCACGTGGGTGGGGCTGGAGTGGTTGGTAAAGCACGAGTAGGGTTTTGGGGTGAAGGATGTATTTGATTTTCGGAAGGCACAAACCCAGTGGGATGTGGGGAGGACAAGCAGTTGTCAGGGGTGGATGCTGAGGCATTATAACAATCAAAAGCCCTTTGTGTTACTCATGACAGGGCAGGGATACTGAGGCAGCATGGCGGTTGTTTAAAAAAAATTCACTACAAGGTAGGAACCCAAGACTACTCTGTCTACTGTATTTTCTTGATGTCTGTTTGACCCTGTACGTCATTGTGGAGAGCCTCATGTTACCTGGCACACCCCACACTACTTCCTATAAATTGCTCCTCAGGAAACCTGCCTTTGTATTTGGAAGTATACCTGGCTTTAAAAAATACATATATTTAAAAACTAACAAAAAAAAAAGCGATAGAAATCTATATGTTCCTATAACAAATTGGGATCGAGCTTGGCATTAAGCACAAATTGAGACTGAAATTCAGTACCATATTGTTCTAGATCAGTGTTAACAGTTTGCTTGCTGTTATTTGTAGTAACCATTTTTCTCTGGACTGTTCAAACAAAAATGGTAACTAACTCCTTTCTCTCTTTTTGCACTTATCTGAGAATTTTAGTTATAGTGTTTAACTGGCATAGATTAATAGTGTTGGAATTTTATTTTTAAGGAAAATTCACACAAGCTAACCTCCACTTAATCCATTATCACCCTTTATTTTATTGAAACGTTTAATTAACTGAAGAAAAGATTCTTCTTGGGAATATGTCACCATAACAAGTGATTTAAAAGAAATTTCCCTTCATTTAAACTAAATTACTGGTTTACGTTCATCTGCATATTTTTGTATGTTTGTCATGACAGTGCTTGCATCTGATTTGATGTACTGAGCAAATAGTTTCCATTTTAAACAAAAAGTTTGATTTACTGTGGTGTACATGAAAAGTTCTCTATTATTGAAACTGCACAGTCTCTCAACCTATCAAACAATTATTTTAAGGTAATTTAAAATGTAATGTTCTTTTTATAATTATTTTCAAACAAAAAAATGCAAATTTTAGTTGATAACTTTCAGACCACTAAAAAAAAACAAACAGCCATTCTTATTTTTAAACATCTTTTGATTAGGTAATTTGTAAGCTAAATTATTTGATCTCTACCTTTTGCTCTAGAAATTGAAACAAACAAGTCTCCAAGAGAAAGTAGCTTAGTAATAATATTAGAAATAGTAAATATATAATATAAAATAAAAATAGTTGAAAATATGGAGTTAGTGCAGGAGGTAAGGGTTAGGGGCATAAGAATAAAACTAAAAAAAAAAAAAAAGTTAGAAGAAAATGGGATGGTAAATTAGTCCAAGTACCTCAAAATTACAAATGTAAACAACTATCTTTTAGTAGTAACTTTAGTTCAAATTTTATTTTATTTTTTTAATTAAGCTATATTTTGATTATAAGCCATCAAAAGCAAACTGACCCCAAATTATGGAAAATATAGGCCAAGAAAACAATAAAATAAATCTAAGATAGCTAAATTAATATTTAGTAGACTTTGAAATGAAAAATTAAGAACAGGAAGGATCAATACATAGAGCTAAAAGAATTAATTCTAAACCTGAATGCACCTATTAAAATGGCTTCTACACTAAAAACAAAAATTCATAGAGATGTGAAAACAGATTGTCAAATTTCACCACAACTGGAAGTCTTCAACTCACTTCTCTTTTAAATCAAACACAATAAAGTATCTTTGAGTAATACATTTAATAAGATTGATATAATAAATATAGATCCCTTACCTAACAACTGGAAAATAGACTTTGGTCTCAAGTTTATATAGAACACTTATTTAAAAACTGACCAAGTATTCAGTCAAAAAACAAGTCTCAAAAATGTCCAGACATCTGGGAAGATGGAGAATTAGACAGACACAGGTCTTACTACTCACCCAGAAAAATACCTAGAGGATAGACAGAAATTGCCTGAAAAAAAATGTTTTAGGGATTAGGAAATCAGGGGAAGGCTGGACACTACCCAGAAGAGAGAGGGGCAAAGGAAAAGAATCTCAATGGGAAAACTGAGTAAAAGCTACAACTGCTGGTGGTAGTCTTCCCACCACCATAGAAGCAGATAGCCTTGAATTCTCCAGCCTCTGGCTGGTGGGTACAGACAGAGCAGGTCACAGGGGACCACCTCCCTAGAAAAGAGGAGAGAGAGCAATGCCACCTAAGACCGATTCAACTCTTCACCAACAAATTTGTCCTAGGAACCTTTCCAGGCTGGGCTGGGTTACACAATTGTTTGTCCTGGTAGCTGGCACAGGACTAAAGGGATCTAACTCTCACAAACACCCTCCCTGCTGACAGACTCTGGTTGTTGAGGACACCGAGGGGAGTGGAATTATTTCCTACCAGTGAAAAGTGTGGAGTCTGCCAGCAAAGGTGAGAGCATGACTGATTTGCTAGACTCTGAAGCAAATCCCGAGGCAGGATCCTCTGACACATTGCTGTGGTTGCTGCTGCAGCAAACACATTCTGAGCAGAGTTTGAACTGAGAGGGCTGATAAAGAGCGACGTCTGCTGGCGACCTAAATGAGAGGCTATTCTGGGCCTTTACAGCCTCTCACCCCCAGGTCCTTGGAAATGGGTCTGTAACCCATTACTGGGTCCATGGTCCAGATATGAGCAACTAAACAAGGAAAATCATAGAGCTGGAGCAGATTCAACCCAGAATCAAAGAATGGCAGTAACACACAGCTGCCCACCACTAAATCCCTACTCAAGAGAGAAACTGATCATCAGAGTAAACTCACTATCATAGTCAGATGTCTAGACATCAGCAAAAATTACAAGCCATACTAAGAAAATGGAAGAAATGGCCCAAGCAAAGGAATAGATCAAAGCCCCAGATGAGACAGAGGATTTGACACAATTAATCAATGAAATTCACACAAATCTCCTAAATCAATTCAATGAGTTGAAAGACAATATGGCTAAAGAGATAAAGGACATTAAGAGGACATGGGAGAGCACAAAAAAGAATGTGAAAACTTGAAAAGAAAAGTAACAGAGCTTATGGGAATGAAAAGCACAATAGGTCAGATAAAAAAACACAGAGGTCAGATAAAAAACACAGATGCTCAATGGTTACAGCATCCACCTACCACATGGGAGGTCCACAGTTCAAACCCAGGGCCTTCTTGACCCATGTGGAGCTGGCCCACACACAGTGCTGATGCATGAAGGGAGTGCTGTGCCATGCCACGCAGGGGTGTCTCCCGTGTAGGGTAGCCTGACATGCAGGGAGTGTGCCCCATGGGGAGAGCCACCCAGCACAAAAGAAAGTCCAGCCTGCCTAGGAGTGGCACCACACACATGGAGACCTGACGCAGCAAGATGATGCAGCAATAACAACAATAACAACAACAAAAGAGACACAGATTCCCATGCTCCTACAAGGATATAAGTGGACATAGAAGAACACAAAGCAAAATGGATACAGAGAACAGACAACTGGGGCAAGGAAGGGGAGAAAAATAAATAAAAAATAAACCTTTAAAAACAAAACAAAACAAAAAAAATCCACAGAGTCATACAAGAGAAAACTCACAAAGAGGAAAAAAAAAAACAAGAGATGTAGAAGACAGAATGGCTGAAATTGAAGAGAGAGAAGAACAGAGAGAGAGAGAATGGAAAAAATCAAGCTGGGGCTCAGGGACTTGAATGATAACATGAAGCACAACAACATACTTGGCAGGGAGTTCAAGAGGAGAAGAGAAAGGAAAAGGAGCACTTAGAGTATTTGAGAAATTAATGGCTGAAAATTTCCCAACTCTCATGAAAGAAATGAATTTACATATCCAAGAAGCACAGCGTACCCCAATCAGAATAGATCTGAATAGACCTACTCTGAGACATACTACTCAGAAAGTCAAATGTCAAAGATAAATAGAAAATTCTGAGAGCAGGAAGAGAGAAACAAACTGTCATATACAAGGGACGTCCAGTAAAACCAGTGCAGATTTCTCATTAGAAACCAGGAGGTGGGAAGACAATGGTATAATATAATTGAGATACTGAAAAGAGGAAAAGCTGCCAGCCAAGAATACTTTATCCAGCAAAACTGCCCTTCAAATATGGTGATGAGTTTAAAATATTCCAAGATAAACAGAAACAAAGAGACTTCATAAACAAGAATATGTTTCTGCAGGAAACTCTAAAGGGAGTTCCACAGCCAGAAAAGAAAAGAGAGAGAGGATTGAAGGAGATTGTAGAAATGAAAACTATATGAAAAGGTAAGCAAAAGGGTAAAAAAGACAGAAAAAATAAGATATGGCATATGAAACCCAAAGGATAAAATCACTTAAGTAATGCCTTTACAATAGTAACACTGAATGATACTCTATTAAACTCCCCAATCAAAAGACATAGGCTGACAAAATGGATATGAAAACATGAGCCATCTATATGTTGTCTGTGGGAGACTCACCTTAGATCCAAGGATGCAAACAGACTGAATGTGAAAGGTTGGAAAAAGATATTTCATGCAAACATTAACCAAAAGAGAGCAGGGGTAGCTATACTGCTATCAGACAAGACAGATTTTACATAGAAAAAAGTGATGAGATGCAGAATGCAGTTATATATTAATAAAAGAGACATCCACCAGGAGAGTGCAACAGGCATAAAAATCTATGCACCTAATCAGGGTACCCCAAAATACATGAGGTAAACTGGCAAAACTGCAAGGAGACAATAATGGTTGGAGACTTCAACACATCACTTACATCAATAGATAGAATGAATAGAAGATCAGCAAGGAAACAGAGAACTTGGACAATATGATAAATAAGCTGAACCTGACAGACATATACAGAACATTGTACTCCAAAACAGAGGTTTTTACATTCTTCTCAAGTGCACATGGATCTTTCTCCAGAATGGACCACATGTTGAGCCATGTAGCAGTTTGATATGGTTATGAATTCCAAATTAGATATTGGATTATGATTGTAATCTGGTCTGTACCTGGGCATGAGTAAATTATGATTAGGATTTTGATTGGGCCATGTCATTAGGGCATTGAGTCACAGATAAAAGGCATGGCAAGGGACAGAGTTGAGGGTTTTTTGATGTTGGAGCTTTTATTTTTTTAATTTTAAAAAATTTTTACTTTTTCCCAAATTCTACTCAATTTATTCATTTTTTAAAAAAATATTACATTAAAAAAATATGAGGTCCCCATTCACCCCCACTGCCCCCACCCTACTACTCCCCCCACAGTAGATGTTGGAGTTTTGATATTGGAATTTGATGCTGAAGTCTTAAGTTGGAGCCTTAGGAAGTAAGCCCACAGAGGAAAGAGAAGCATGCCCTGAGCCAGGAAGAAAGGAACCTTGAGCCAGGAGGAAGCAGGCCCTGGGAAGAGAGGAACCCTGAACACAGAGAGAAGCAAGACCCTGGAAGAGAGGAACCCAGAAGGCCTGAACCCTGGCTGACGTCGGCAGCCATCTTGCTCCAACATGTGAAAATAGACTTTGGAGAGGGAAGTAACTTATGCTTATAGCTTGGTATCTGTAAGCTCCTACCGCAAATAAATGCCCTTTATAAAACCCAACAAATTTCTGGTATTTTGCCTTGGCACCCCTTTGGCTGACTAATACAGACTATAAAACAGCTCTCAATAAATTTAAGAAGATTGAAATTATGCAAAGCACATTCAAAGTTCAATGGAATGAAACTGAAAATCAGTAATAGGTGGGAAAGGGGGAAATTTGCAAATACATGTAGTCTATTCAGCACATTCTTGAACAATCAGTGGGTCAAAGAAGAAATTGCAAGAAAATTAGTAGATATCTCAAGATGAATGATAATGAGAACACAATTTATCAAAACTTATGGGATACAGTAAAGACAGTGCTGAGAGGGAAATTTATAGCACGAAATGCTTATATGAAAAAAGAAGAAAGAGCTAAAATCAAAGATGTAACTGAAAACTGGAGAAACTAGAAAAAGAACAGCAAGCCAATTCCAAAGCAAGCAGAAGGAAAGAAATAACAAATTAGAGCCAAAATTAATGAAATTGAGAATAAAACAATAGTGAAAATCAACAAAACCAAAAGCTGATTCTTTGAGAAGATCACTAAACTTGGCAAAACCTTAGCTAGACAAAGAAGAAAGAAAATGTGAATAAATACAATCAGGAAGGAGATGGGGGACATTATGACTGACCCCAAAGAAATAAAAAGGATCATAAGAGGATACTATAAGAAATTGTAGGCCAACAAATTAGACAACCTAGATGAAATACACAAACAACCTACCTTGATTCTACAAGAAATACAAGAACTCCACAATCCAATCATAAGTAAAGAGATTGAATCTGTCACCAAAAATCTTACAAAGAGAAGTCCAGGATCTTCACAGGTGAATTCTACCAAACATTATGAAAATAATTAACATCAATCCTGTTTAAACTCTTATAAAAAATTGAGGAAGGAGGGAAATTACCTGACACATTTTATGAAGCCAATATTACCCTAATACTAAAGCTATATAAAGATACTACAAAAAAAGAGAGAGAGAGAGAAAATTACAGAGCAACCTCTCTAATGAACACAGATGCAAAAATTCTCAACAGAATACTTGAAAATAGAATCCAACAGAATATTAAAAGAATTATACACCACAATCAAATGGGTTTTATTCCTGGTATGCAAGGGTGGTTAGCATAAGAAAATCAATTAATGTAATATACCACAAAACCAAACTGAATGTGTATTACTCTGCCAAAGGGCTGCTGATGCAAAGTACCAGAAATCTGTTGGCTTTTATAAAAGGATTTATTTGGGGTAAAAGCTGACAGTTACAAGGCTGTAAGAAGTCCAACTTAAGGTTGCTTTCTCATCAAAGTCAGGTGCCACGTGTTGAAGCAAGATGGCCACTAATCTCTGGCTGGTCTCTACCTTCTCCTTTGAGTTTCTTCTTCCTTTTGAGGCTCCGTGAACCCAGCCTTTGAGGTTTTGTGCTTAAGTGAAGTCCTCTCTCTCCTTGCATAGGGCTCGTTTCTTTCTGTGCCTCCTGTATCAGTCTTGGTTGTTCTGCTTTCTTCTGAATCTTCAGGTATCCAGCAAAATGTCTCATCTCTCCCTGGGGCTTCAGCTGTTTGACCTTTTCTGTCACATGGCAGAGTCAAAATGAAGAGCTCTCTCTTCCTGTGTGACTGTCCAAATGTCCACTTATATCAGATCCAAGTCAAAATGGCAGCTTCCTTTCTCTATGTTTCTCTCTATGTCTCCACTTATATAAGATCCAGCAAGGGGGCAGAGACTCAACCTGAGTTGAGGTGTGGTCAAATCAAAAGCCCTAATATTAACAGGTAATCTAATCAAAGATACCTCAGCTGAATTTCATGCAATCAAAGGGTGTTACACACAGAGAAATAGATTAGTTTACAAACATAGTCTTTTTCTTCTTGGGATTCATAAATAATCTCAAACTGCCACAGAAGGGAAAATCCACATGGTCATCTCGATGATAAAGAAAAGGCATTTGACAAAATCCAGCATCCTTTCTTGACAAAAACACTTCAAAAGAGGAATAGAAGGAAACTTCTTCAACATGGTAAAGGGCATGTATGATAGTACATAACTAACATCCTACTTAATGGTGAAAAAATGAAAGATTTCCCTCTGAGATCTGAAACAAGACAAGGATGCCCACTGTTACCACTGTTATTCAACATTGTTCTCTATGTTCTAGCTAGAGCAGTTAGGCAATCAAAGGAAGTAGTAGATATATATATTCCAAAGGAAGAAGTAAACCTTTCACTATTTGCCTATGACATGATCCTATATGTGGAAAGTCTGGAAAACTCTACAACAAAGCTACTAGAGCTAATAATCAATTTCAGCAAAGTGGTGGGATAAATGATCAACACCCCAAAATCAGTAGTGCTTTATACACAATTAATAAGCAAGCTGAATAGGAAATCAAGAAAATTTCCATTTACAAAAGCAAAAAAAAATTCAAATATCTAGGAGTCAATTTAACCAGGAACGTAAATGATTTGTATTTAGAAAACTGAAAAATACTGCTAAAAGAAACCAAAGAAACCCTAAACAATTGAAGGACATTCTGTGTTTATGGATTGGAAGACTAAGTTATTAATCCTACCCAAACAGATTTATAGATTCAATGAAATACCAAAATTCCAACAGCCTACTCTTGAGAAATAGAAAAGTCAATTACCAAATTTATTTGGAAGGGGAAGGGGTCCCAAATAGCCAAAAACATTCTAAAAAAGAGGAGCAAATTTGGAGGACTCACACTTCCTGACTCTGAAGTGTACAGTGGTTAAAACACATGGTATTGGCATATGGGTAGACATACTGATCAATGGAATTGAATTGAGAGTTCAGAAATAGACTCTCACTTCTGCGGTCAACTGATTTTTGAAAAGCCTACCAAGACCATTTTTCTGGGACAGAACAGTCTCTTCAATAAATAGTGCTGGGAGAACTGGATATCCATAACCAAAAGAATGGAAGAGGACCCCTATCTTACTTCCTATACAAGAATAAACTCAAAATGGATCAAAGACCTAAACATAAAAGCAAGGAACATAAAACTCCTCGAAGAGAATGTAGGGAAACATCTACAAGACCTTGTAGTATGTGGGGGTCTCTTAAATCTTACACCCAAAGCATAAGCAACAAAAGAAAACATGGATAAAGGGGACCTCTTAAAAATAAAACACTTAAGCACCTCAAAGGACTTCATGAAAGGGTAAAAAGGCAGCCTACTCAATGGTAGAAAATATTTGGAAGTCACACATCTGACAAGGATCTAATGTCCATGATATATAAAGAGATCCTATAACTCAACAATAAAACAAATGACTGGATTAAAAAATAGGCAAAAGATCTGGATATTTTTCTAAACAAGTAATACAAATGGTGAAAAAACACATGAAAAAATCTCAGCATCACTGGCTAGTAGGGAAATGTAAATAAAAAATAGAATGAGATATCTCATACCTACTAGAAAGGCCACTATTAACAAAACAGAAACTACAAGTGTCTGAGAAGTTATGGAAAGATAGGAATGCTTATTCACTGATGATGGGAATGTAGAATGGTACAGCCACTGTGTGCGATGGTTTGCTCGGTCGGTAGAGGTGGGGTCTGGCTGCGGACGAGGGGTCGGTCCAGCTTGGGACGAGGGGTCGGTCCCACTTGGGACGAGGGGTCGGTCTGGCAGCAGACGAGGGGTCGGTCTCACAGGGGTTGCGGGGTTCGGCTGACGGGGTCGCCCGGCGAAGCCGGTGACGAGGGGGTCACCCGGAGAAGCAGGCAATGAACTGGGGACAAGGGAGGCCAGGCCCTTGTCGGGGGCTCTCAGGACTGGAGGGCGCACGGCAGAAGAACTACTGTGGAGACAAGGTAAACACACAAGTCCAATTTTATTGAGGGAGAGGCAACAGTTTTATAGGGGCTGGGGAAGGCTGATTGGTCGAAGCCACGCCCTGTTCTGATTGGTTGCCGGAGGTACTGGAAGGGGGAGGGGTGGCGGTTGGGGATTGGCTGTTGCTGTTGCTGGGGGAAGTGGCAGGGTTTAGGGATTGGTGGCTGCTGTTGCTGGGGGAAGTGGCAGGGTTTAGGGATTGGGGGCTGCTGTTGCTGGGGTAGAGGGCAGACTTGAGTTTCCCGCCTTGCGCCTGGCTGTTGCTGCTGTTGGGGGGAGGGGAAAAGGCAGACTGGAATCTTCCGCCCTGCGCCTGAGCAGGGAGAAAGAAGAAGAAGGGTGCCCCCCCACAGGCATCGTGTGGCGCCATCCGGGAGGAGGGGCGGCCGCAGAAGCATGGCTGCCGAGAAGGGGAGACCCGAGGGCACTCTGCGCCCATGCCGAGCTCCCTTCAGGGGTGGCGGTGAGTCCGACCAGCCACCCTATTATGGGGGCAGTGGCTTGGCCTGCCGCGGCTGCTCCCCCGCCAGGCCAGCAAACCACACTTCAGCCCGAGGGTGACCGCAACTGTGGAATTCTGTTTTGCAGTTCTTAAGGAATTTAGATATAGATCTACCATGTGACCCAGCAATACCACTACTAGGTATATATCCATAAGAACTGAGAGCAGTGACATGAACAGACATCTGCACACCAGTATTCATAGAGGTGTTATTCACAATTGCCGAAAGATGGAAACAATCCGGGGGTCCATCAATTGATAAATGGATAAACAAACTGAGGTACATAAACACAGTGGAATACTATTCAGCTCTAAGAAGAAATGAAGTCGTGAAGCATATGACAACATGAATGAACCTGGAAGACTATGTTGAATAAAGCAAGCTAGTCACAGAAGGCAAATATTGATGATTCCACTATTATGAACTAAATACAATGAGTAAACTCATGGAGTTAATAGCTGGGATATAAGTCACTAGTGAATTTAATGCAGTTAGAAAATTTAAAGCTGAGTTTTAAATCTGTGCAGAATTGGTAAAATGTTGTTTATAAATGTTTGGAAATGCATATAAATGGTGAAAGCACTTCAGAGGATTTGTAATTAGTAGTAGTAACATGGGTATGACAATGTTTTTTTTCTCTTTTTTTTTAAGTAATGAAAATGCTCTAATATTGACTGCAGTGGCTGTGGCAGTTTGATATTTTTTATAAATTCCAAAAAGAAATAGAGATTATGGTTATAAAGTGGTCCCTTCTTCTGGTATGGTAACCTTTGGTTGCATTAGATTCAGCTGAGACATTGGATTAAATTACGTTAAAGTTAGGGCTTTGATCCAACCATGTCATCAGATGTGACTCCACATCAAGTCCCAGCCCCCTTTGGCTGAAAAGAGAGACTCACATGGAGGCAGACACACACAAGGAGAAAGGCAGGAAGCGAGAATGCTCCATAGACAAGGCCCCGGGAAGAGAGATGAGCCTGATAGTCTACAGCTGACCTTGTGGAGAGACCAGAGCAGCTGAACCTGGGAAAAAAATGAACAATGCAGAAAGTGACTAGCTCTATGCCCACCTACAGCTGAGATTGGAAGAAGCTGGGCCCATGGAGCCTTAAGAGGAAGAGGGAGGCTGAACCCTCATAGACATCACCCGCCATCTTGCGTCAACACATGGCAACAGACTTTGAGTGAGAAAGTACCTCTTATGGTACCTTGAGTTGGACTCTTTAGAGCCTGGTAACTGTAAGCGTCTATCCCAAATAAATACCCTTTATAAAAGCTAACAGGATTCTCATACTTTGCATCAGCACCCCTTTGACTGACTAATACAGTGATGAATATGCCAACTTGGTGGTTATACCAAATGCTATCGATTATACACATTAGATAAATTGAATGGTTTATAAACAAAAAATATAATAGGATGGGTTCACATAAAATACACCGAAAGTAAGATATGGACTATACTAGTAGCACTACCTTGAGAATGGTTTTTTAATAATTTGTTAGAAATGTTTCACAATAATGCCAGGTATCGGTGATGGGGTGATGTATGCAAGCCTTGTATGATGACATGCATGTTTGCTTTGTAAGTTCACAACTTTTACTATAGACTTATGTTTATATTCATGTATGGGTGAATTTTTTTAAATTAAAAAATATATGCATGTAATGAAATATTATGCAGTCATTAAAAAGAAATGAAGTTCAGATACATGCCACAACATGAATAGACTTTCAAAAAGTGCTAAGTGAAATAAGCTAGACACAAGTGATTCATGAAGAAATAGTCTAGTTAAATTACTATTAAAGAAATTGAATCACTAATTTAAGTCTTTTTATAAAGAATACAGTAGGCCTAAACACTTATACAGGTGAGTTCTAATATACCTACAGAGAACAGTAAAAAGTACCTAACTAATTCTATTTGATCAATATAACATCTACATTAAAAACATCCTATTATTGTGTGAGAAAAGAAAATTATAGGCACCTCATGAATGTGGATACAAAAATACTAAAAAAAAAAGATTATCTAGCAGTGGATAATCCATCTAGCAGCATATAAATACTAGAATAAGTTGGATTTAATCCAGAAACATAAGGATGGAAATGCATAAATGTAACTCATCACATTAACAGATTGAAGTAGAAAACATGTATTATCCTCAGTAGATGAATTTAAAAAACATAAAGTTCAACTATCACTTATGATAATTTTTTAGTAAAATAGGAATAAAAGGGAACTTTCAGATCTGATAAGGTTTCTACCAAAACTCTACAATCAAACATCATTCATGGGGGAAATATTAAAGCACTCCTTTTAAAATCAGGCATAAGGAAAGGATTTCACTGCCAATATTGGTTTTCGGTATTGTACCTAGAGGTCTTAGCCAGTACAAATAAGAAAAAGAAATTAAAGGACTGAAAAACAAACCATGTTACTTGTAGGAAATAGGAATTTCTGTTAAATAGGAAATTTAACAGAATCTAAAGACATCATCAGCGAAAGTGTTTAGGGAAGTCCTGGCTTTAACATCAGCATGAAAAAATCTGTTTCTATTCTCCAGGAATAAACAAGAGAATTCTATGCTATGGCCATTCATAACATTTAGAATAGCCACAAATACATAATTATTTAGATAGACACCTAATAAAAGGTATAGGAGGACCACATAGTTTAGATTACCTAAGTCACTCTGAATGAAAATAAGGTAGATAGGATGACACCTACCTTATCAATATTCAAGTCAGTATGAAAAAAGATTATGTGGCTGAAAAGTATAGACAAACTGACTAATGACCAGAAAACGGCCTAGAAACAAATGGAGGTGTATGCTCTCTAACAGATAGTGGCAATGCAAGTTACTGGGGAAAGAAAAGACCCTTCAAAAAATAATGCTGGTGAAATTGGTGAACCACTGTTGAAAAACTTGAAATTGATTTACCTTCTCAAACCATACACAAAAGTCTATACTAAGTCTGAAATATGAAAGCCAGCCCTTTTAGGGGAAAATATGTTTTTCTGACCTTAGGATAGGGAAGGATTTCTTAAGACCAAAGCACTAACGATAAAGGGAAAATTTGGTTGCTAAAATTCATGTATTTTGTTGGTCAAAAGTTCAAAAAGAAAATGAAAGGACACAATTTGGAGTAAGATATATGCAACCAGTATTATAAAGAATTCATATCCAGATCTAATAAGTCTGGTAAAAACCTCAAGAACCTCTAACATTCCTCTCAGATAACGTGATGAAACCGTGGAAATTGAACCTAAGTTCTTTGCTTTTGGATTTCTGTGGCCTTCTCTCTGTCATTTATAAAAGATTCCAGCAAAAGGACCAAGACCTACCCTGGGCTACATCCCACTGAAGCAATCTGATCGAATGGCCTTGCACTGAATCTAGTCCAATTAAAGATTCCACACCCACAAGAAAAGACCGATTTAAGAATATAAATTTCTGGGGTCCACAAAACACTCAAACCTCCACAGAGCAGATAGGTTGAGAATAAATTAATTGATCAGATCATGCAGGAAGAAATGAAGGAGGATCTTAGTCTTCATTGAGTCAGTAATTTCAAGGGGAAATTTGTTTTATAGACAATGGTAAATTCTGAAGACACTTCTCTATGAGACATTGTGGCAACGCTGTTCATTTTAAAAGGCTGAACTGTATAAGGGTCTTTTCCCTCTTTGATCTTTGTTATTCGTAAAGAATTCAGGATATCTGAATTAGTGTTTCTTGTCCATTGTTTGGAATTCTGGACATAATTTCCTATATAACAACTGCACGTGGCTGAATCCACAAAATCAGTCCTCTAATGCCTGCTAATTTCTGGTGGACATAATGACAGTACTGAACCAAACCATTTTTTCCATGGAAAAATTCAGATATGCATCCATATTGGGCAGTCAGGAATATGTGTAACTGAACTTTGTAATGGAAATTAGAATGGGGCTATGAGGAGGTTTATCAGGTAAGAGATGCTTTTTAATGGTGGGAAGGTGTGTGGGAAATGAGAGATAGGTGCTTTGGAAATTTACCTCTCTGTGTTAATACCTCTTGGCACAAAAAAACCCGATGGTATTCAGAACCTGGTTCGGATTCTTGTTTGATCTAGTTCCTCAGTGAGAAGAGAATAAAGAGGTAGCTAGAAGCATTTCTAGGAAGTAAACGAAGAGATGGGGAGAGTGGAATCTCAAGAATAAGGTGGAAAGGAAGGAGAATTCAATGGTAATATGACAATCTGTCTCAACAAGTGGTTTTATACATATATGTGTTGTATACATACATTTCATGTATGTATATAAAACATATATACCTCACATACATTAAGCTCATATATATGAGAAAGTACCTGTGCATCACGATGACACTGTGTCAACCTAATAAGAACTTATCAATGGATGTTCTGAATTTACAATTTAATAGAAAATAAAAAGTTTAAGTGGTAATAATATAAATTCTAAATTAAAATGCTTTAAAATTAAAAACACTGATAGCTTTTGCCTTGGGGCAAAGGAAGAAACCCAAGAATTGTATATTAATTTAACTTAATGAAGAGAAAAATAACCATTTAAAGAGTTGACCACTTTCTAAAATCCCAGAAATAATAGTGCACATAACTGAATGCTCATAGTAATATAGCAAAGGAAGCTAAGTCTATCAAATTCATTTTAATCAAATAAGCATTGCATCTGCATTTTTAATATTAAGATAAAAATTTAAAAAACAATTTACTGCCTTGGTATTTTCTCAAATATCTCTTTTTGGATAGACTGAATTTTGCCCTAGATAAAAGTGAGGGTTACAACCATTTTCAATTCTATTTACCAGGGTTAGTTTTGACTCATCTTTCATATTGTATTACTGACTTCTGTCAGAATTGCCCCTCCTGCCTTTTAATTTTTCCTTTATAGGAAACACTTCAAATAGTTTCCTTGCTAATTTCTAGATGTTGCCCTGATTCCACAGAGATTGTGTAAGTGGAGATTTACTTGTGAGCTTACTAAATACATACTAAATATATACTAAAATATAGCCAATCCTGTCTTAGGATCGTTTTTTACCATTACCCACCCAATACAAAGAGAAGAAATTAAGGTAGAGTGGAAGCAAGGAACGTACAGAGGTAATAAGTTATTAGATGAAGTTAAAAGAATAACTTAGATGGAGGGTTGTGGCATCATGACCCTCTCCTCATGGTTAATTAACACCTCCAAAAACTACCTGGGGAGGGGATCCAAGGAAACTGTGTGGCGGGGCGGGCAGGGATCCAAGGAAACTACAAGAAGAGACTAGAGGAACCTAGAATAAGGAGAAATTGGCATTCGTCCCAGTGAGAGACTTGCTGAAGTAGTAAAGCTCTATGCCCTCTCTGGTCACGGGGGTTCTTTGCCAGAGGAGCAAAGAGCGTTAAGAGCTCTTGGGAGAGTGGACGTGTGTCCCCTCCTGTTTAAGGTACACATGGATATAGGACTGGGGGCTGCTTCTCACCTGGGGAATTCCAATGGCTAGAGCAGCCACAGTGACAGAACAAACTGAAAGCAGCCTTCTCTCATTTGGCATGAAAAGATGTTTGAGTTTCCCAGGGCTTAAGAGGACGCTGTGAAAAGTTGCCGGGGTGAAGCTATCGGACAAGCACTTGGCCTGGGGTTGGCCTGCTGGGGCAAGGGCACGCTCTGGCAATAGGTTGGTTGGGGACAAGGAGAACATTAGGGGTAGGGGATGTCTTAAGTTTTCTAGGGCTGCCAGCACCAAGTGCCACGGATTACATGGCTGAAAACAACAGAAATGCACTCTCACCATTCTAAAGGCTCAAAGTCCAAAGTAAAAGTGTTGGCTGAGCCATGCTCCCTCTGAAGCCTCTAGGGGAGGAGCCTTCCTTGCCTCTTCCAGTTTTGGGGCACACTCAGTGTTCGTTGGCCTGTGTCAGAGTCACCCCAATCTCCACCTCTATCTTCACGTGGCCTTCTTCTCTGTCTCTGGGCCCTTTCCTCTTACAAGGATGCCAGCGATTGGGTTTGGGCCTGCCGTGCTCCAGTATGTGCTCAGCTTAACTTGGTTACATCTGCAAAGACCCCATTCCCATATAAGTCACATTCACAAGCTCTGGGGCTTAGAACTTCAACAACTCTTTTTGGGAGGATGCAATGTAACCTAAACCGTGTGTGGTGGTTTAGAGCTGTATGTACTCCAGAAAAACATGCTCTTAAAATTAATCCATTCCTGTGGTGTGAACCCATTGTAAGTAGGACCTTTTGAGGGGTTACTTCAATTAAGAAGGGGTGGCCCAGCTCAATCAGAATGGATCTTAATCCTATACTTGTGTCCTTTATAAGTGGAGTGAAATTTAGACGGAGAGAGAAAGCCACAGAGTGAGCAGCCAGAAGCTGAACATGAAGGGACCCTGGAGGAGAAGGGAGAGGCATGGAGATGTCGCCACGTGCCCTGCCGTGTGATGAGCTGAAAACCAAGGATCGCCGCCAGCCAGCCCCAGGCCACCAGTCTTCAGGAGGAAAGCATCACCTGGATTTGAACTTTATCCCAGGCCCAAACAGTGAGTGAGTAAATTCCCATTGTTTCACCTGGCCCATTTCATGGTATGTGCTTGAGCAGTCTAGGAAACTAAACCCCAGGGGTAAGGGAGCATTTTAAGAGGTAAAGAAACAATTGGCCACCTTTGTCTGGGAACTGTGTAGAGTTTAGTGCCTGGAAACGTCCTCAAGAAATTTCCCATATGCCTCACGAGAGGGCCAGTTTTTGTTTCTCCACCTGGTGAGGTCACTGATGGCTGGTTCATTAACCAACAGAGAACTCCAAGTGCAGAACAATTTAAACAAAGAAATTGCCCATTCTTGCATCCCCTCTTCCTCACTCCTGACTCTGGAAAAGCTAGAAGAGGGAGCAGAAAGACGGGGAAGAAAGTGGAAATAGCAGTTCTGTCTTTCCTCCTGCATGGCAGCTGGGGTAGTAGGGGAGAAGCTGTAATTGAACATGAGATTGAATTTTCTTTGGACTGGACCCTTTTTTTTCTTCCCCTACATGGAAGTCATAATTCATGAAGTACAGCTTATTCATATGCTTGAGAGAATCTGGAGACTAAGATCAGCCTGAAATAAGGACCGAAAAATAGAATTCCAATACAGCATATTTAAAAGCAGTGATTGGAAAAATGAAGTAATTTCCCACTAAGTTCAGGCTGTTTAATACACTCATTACACGTGGACAGATTATGCAGTAAACTTATGTTGTTGACCATAAAAGTGGCTCTTGGGGGATGTTTTGCCCCAGAGCATGAGGTCAAGGAGTTGGTAGGTTAATTCCCTTAAGAATCAATGTTTGGGGTTTGGATATTGGGACTGACCTACTGCGGATATTAAAATCTGTGTGCTTTTTCTTTTTTTTAAACTCATTATTATCTTCATTTGTTATTTCACTCATGCAAGCATTTATTAATTGCCTTTTTCTTGCTCACGCACACACACACAACTCTAATGGAGGAATAGAGTATGGATTAGAGTGGATTTTCTGATAATTCTATTCTGGAACTATTGTGATTAATAATGGAAGTAAATGTAGCACTGAGATGGAGAAAGTGGCCACGGTAGCTGCTGAGGGTGGGGAGTGGGAAGAAGAGGTGTGATGTGGGGGCATTTTCAGGACTTGGAGTTGTCCTGGGTGGTACTTCAGGGACAGCTACTGGACATTGTATGTCCTCCCATGGCCCACTGGGTGGACTGGGGGAGAGTGTAAACTACAATGTGGACCATTGACCATGTGGTGCAGCAGTGCTCAGAGATGTATTCACCAAGTGCGATGAAGGTCCCATGATGATGGAGGAGGTTGTTGTTATGGGAAGAGTGGGGTGAGGGGGGTGGGGGGTTTATGGGGACCTCATATTTTTTTAATGTAACATTAAAAAAAAAATAAAGACAAAGAAAAGAAAAATAAACAACTCTAAGTCAGGAGTCCCTGATCTCAGGGATAAGAATAAATTAACAGTAATTTATATAGCACTTACTATGTGCTAGGCACTTTTCTAGATGCTTTATGCATATTAACCTACTTAATCCAAGAACCTAGTTACTGTTATCTGAATTTTATAGATAAGGAAACTGAGGCAGTAGAGATTAACTTGTCTAAGGTTAGTTAGTAACGTGCCTAAGGTTACATAATTGAGTTCAGTTGAGGCTGTAATTTAAACCCAAGAAATCTGGCTGTAGAGTTTTTGTCAACTGTTATAGTTCTACTTAAAATATAAGAAATTTCTTCTAATATGGATAAAAATAGAGAATCTAAGTTTAAAGATAAGATTATAGGGATTAACATTGCCTGTAAACATTGGATAAAACTGGTAATCATATCACAAATGGTATATATAAATGTTAATTTCAGACCTGGAATGAAAGGATACATTTGTCTAATTTCAGAGATTCACTCTTTTTAATACCTATTACAATATCTTGTTTGGTCTTATCACTGAGCAAACATAGCCTTTAAAATAAAATATATCATAATTCAGGAGAGACTTTCGGGAAGAGGGAGGATTAGTAAGGCAGAGGGATCACTTCTCATCCAGAAAAAACAGCTAGAGGACAGGTGGAGACTGGCTGGAGGGCTGCTCAGGGCTCAGGACACCAGGGGAGGGTGAGACACCATCCAGGAGAGACAGGGGTGAAGGAAAGGAGTCTTGAATGGCTGAGAAATCAGCGAGTGGAGGTGCAGAAGCAGCAGTGGGTGCTCATCCTCCCCACATACAGAGCAAATAGCCTGCAGACTGCAGCAGCTGTGGACTGCAGTGGCTGTGGACTGAGGGTGGTGCAGGGTCCTTTTCCCCAAGAAAGGGGAGAGGGAGGGACACAGCCGACAGCAAATTCAGATTTTGGCTGGTGAACTTGGTCTGCTGCACTGGAGGGGTCGCACACGTTCAGGCTGGGTGGGGCAGTGACATTGTTGGCACTGAGAGCATGTAGGGACTAAAGATAACTTGTCTTCTCAAACAACCTCCCTACTGCCCCTGTGGTTGCTAAAGAGGAAGAGGGAGGGAGGGTGTGGCAGGCCAAGGGTGGAGAACAGACTCTGAGAGAGTTTGTGAGTGAGGCTTGGCCAGCCCTGAGGACATTGCTTCTGTACCACCCACCCACTGAGGAGTCACACTGAATGCATTCCCAGCTAGCACCTGGGGTCTGAGCTGAGAGGGCTGGCAAAGAGTGCCATCTTCTGGGCAGACCAGAGAAGTGCATGAAAAAGGAAAAATAACAACTAGACAAGCAGGTGCTTTTACTGCAACCCTTTCCAAGGTCTTTGGAATCTGGTCTGTACCCCATTACGGGGTCCTTAGCCTTCATCTGAGCAGTTAAATGGGGCAATCTTAAATATCTAGAAGAAGTTGATTCAAGAGTAAAGAACCATGGTAGAACACAGCTACTAAATGGTAAATCCCTAGGCAAGAGAGGGAAACAATATCAGAGTAAACTGAGCATCAGAATCACATGATGCCTAGATATCAGCAAAAAATTACAAGCCATTCAACCAGAAAGGAAGATATGACTCAGGCAAAGGAAGAAATCAGAGCTCCAAAGGAGATATCGGACTTGAAACAGCTAATTGATGTGGTTCATACAAATGTCCTAAATCAAATCATGGAGTTGAAGGACAACATGGCTAAAGAAATAAAAGACATTATGACACTGAGTGAGCACAAAGAAAAATTTGAAATCTTGGATTAAAAAAAAGAAAACAGAGCTTATGGGAACGAAAGACATAATAAGTGAGATGAAAAATGTAGTAAAGGTAAAGGTACACAACAGCAGACATGAAGTCATGGCAGAAAGAATCAGTGCTGTAGAAGAAAGAACTACTGAAATTGAACAGAAAGAACACAGAGAGAAAAGATTGGGGGAAAAATTGAGTAGGGGCTCTGGGAGTTGAATGATAACTCAAAGTGTATCAACATATGTGCTATTATGGGAGTCCCAGAAGGAAATGAGAAGAGAAAGGGGCAGAAAGAGTACTTCAGGAAATAATGACTGAAAATTTCCCAACTCTCATGAAATACATGAATATACTTGTTCAGGCAGCACAGTGTACTACAATTAAAATAAATCCAAATAGAGCTACCCCAAGGAACAAAGTATGCAGAATGCCAAATGCCAAAAATAAAGAGAAAATTCTGAAAGCAGCAAAGGAAAAGCAAAACATCACATACAAATGATGTCCAGTAAGACTTAGTGTGGATTTTTCTTCAGAAACAATGGCGACACAAAGGCAGTAATATAATTATGGTGCCGAAAGAGAAAAACTCCATCCAAGAATTCTATATCTGGCAAAACTGTCAACAAATAAGATGGTGACTTATAATAATCACAGATAAACAGAAACTAAGAGAGTTCATAAACAAGAGAGTTCATAAACAAGAATCTAACTACTCTGCAGGAAACACTAAAGGGAGTCCTGCAGCCAGAAAAGACAAGTGAAAGGCTGGGAGGAGAGTGTAGAAGTGATGACTATCAGGAAGAATAACTAGAAATGTAAAAAGATGGACAAAAATAAGATATGACATGTGAAAGCCAAAGGATAAAATGGCTGAAGTAAGTAATGCCTTTACAATTATAACACTGAGTGCTAATGGATTAAACTCCCCAATCAAAAGACATAAGCTGGAAAGCAGACTTGGTCCAATGGATAGGGCATCCGCCTACCACATGAGAGGTCTGCGGTTCAAACCCTAGGCCTCCTTTACCCATGTGGAGCTGGCCCATCCACAGTGCTGATGCACGCAAGGAGTACCATGCCACGCAGGGGTGTCTCCTGCATAGGGGAGCCCCACATGCGAGGAGTACACCCCATAAGGAGAGCTGCCCAGCATGAAAAAAGTGCAGCCTGCCCAGGAGTGGTGCCACACACATGGCTAGCTGACACAGCAAGATGATGCAACAAAAAGAAACACAGATTCCTGGTGCTGCTGATAAGGATAGAAGCGGTCACAGAAGAACAGACAGCGAATGGACACAGAGAGCAGACAAGTGGGGTGAGGGGAAGGGGAGAGAAATAAATAAAAAATAAATCTTGAAAAAAAAAGACATAGGCTGACAGAATGGATAAGAAAACGAAAGTCACCTATGTGCTGCCGCAGGAAATTCAGCTTAGACCCAAGGATGCAAGTAGACTGAAAGTGAATGGTTGGAAAAAGATATTTCATGCAAAGAGTAACCATAAAAGAGCAGAAGTGGTTATATTGGTGTCAATCAAAATAAACTTTAAATGCAAAAAAGTGGTAAAAGATGCAGAATGCCATTATATATTAATAAAAGGAACAGTCCACCAGGAATAAGTAACAGTCATAAATATCTACGCACCTAACCAGGGTGCCCCAAAATACATGAGACAAACTCTGGCAAACTGAAAGGAGAAACAGACGTCTCTACAACAAATCTTTGGAGAATACTCACATCAGTAGGTAGAACAGCTAGACAGAAGATCAACAAGGAAAGAGGGAACTTGAACAATATGATAAATGAGCTGGACCTGACAGCATCTACAGAACACTGTACCCCAAATCCGCAGGTTATACATTCTTCTGAGGTCCTCATGCCATGGGCCTTTCTCCAGGACAGACCATGTGTTGGGCTAAAAAACAGCTCTCAATAAACTCAAGAAGCACCTTCTCTGATCATAATGGAATGAAGCTATAAATCATGAATTGGTGGGAAAGGGAAAAATTTGCAGACATATGTAGGCTAAACAGCACACTTTTAAATAATCAGTGGATCAAAGAAAGAATTGCAAGAGAAATTAGTAGATAGCTAGAGAAGAATGAAAATTAGAACACAACATATCAAAATTTACAGGGTACAGTGAATGCAGTGCTGAGAGGGCAATTTATAGCCCTAAATGCCTGAATTAAAAAAGAAGAAAGAGCTAAAATCAAAGACCTAACTGAACAACTGGAGAAACCAGAAAAAACAAAAACAAAAACAAAAAAAAAACAGCAAACCAATCCCAAAGCAGGCAGAATGAAAGAAATAAACTAGAGTGGAAATAAATGAAATGGGTAGTAAAAAATATATATATATATATATATTTTGAGAAAATCTATAAAATCAACACATCCTTAGCAAGACAAACAGAAAAAAGAGAAGATGCAAATGAATAAAATCAGGAATGAAAGGGGGGACATTATGCCTGAGCCCACAGAAATAATAAAGAATCATGAAAGGCTATTGTGAGAAACTGTGTGCTTACAAATTAGACAACCTAGATGAAAGAACAAATTCCTAGAAATGCATAAACAACCTACACTGATGCTACAAGAAATATAGTAACTCAAAAAACCAATCACAAGTAAAGAGATTGAATCAGTCATCAAACAATCTTCCAACAAAGAAAAGTCCAGGACCAGATGGCTTCACAGTTGAATTCTGCCAAACATTTCAAGAAGAACACCAATCCTGTTTAAACTCTTCCAAAAAATTAAAAAGGAGGGAAAATTACCCAACACATTTTATGTGCCAACATCACACTAATACCAAAGCCAGATAAAGATACTATAGGAAAAGAAAATTACAGACCAATCTCTCTAAATAGAGATGCAAAAATTCTCAACAAAACACTTGCAGGTGGAATCCAACAGAATAAAATAAATTATATACCACGATCAAGTGGGCTTTATTCCTAGTATGAAAAAGTGGTTCAGCATAAGAAAATCAGTAACGTACTACATTACATTAACAAATTGAAGGGCAAAAACCACATGACCATCTCGATTGATGAAGAAAAGGCATTTGGCAAAATCTAGCATCCTTTCTTGATAAAAAGGATTCAAAAGATAGGTGTAGAAGGAAAGGTCCTTAATATAATAAAGGGCATATAAGAAAATCACACAGCCAACATTGTACTCAATGGGGACAGGTTGAAAGTGTCCCCTCCAATATCAGGGACAAGAATGCCCACTATCATCAGTTATTCAACATCATACTAGAAGTTCCAGCTAGTGCAATTAGGCAAGAAAAAGAAATAAAAGGAATCCAAATTGGAAAAGAGGAAATAAAACTCTTACTATTCACAGATGACAAGATCCCATATTTAGAAAATCCCAAGATACAACAAAGCTATTTGACGTATTTAATAATAAATGAGTTCAGCAAAGTGGCAGGATACAAGATCAATATGCAAAAATGAGTAGTGTTTCTATACACTAGCAATGAGCAAGATGAAGAGGAAATCAAGAAAAAAGTTCTACTTACAATAGCAACAAAAAGACTGAAATATCTAGGAATTAATTTAACCAGGATTAAATTAGTTTTATCTGGATCTGTATTCAGAAAACTACAAGACACTGCTAAAAGAAATAAAAGAAGATGTAAATAAATGGAAGGACATTCTGTGTTCACGGATAGGAAGACTGAACATCACGAAGATTTCAAGTCTACCCAAAGTGATGTATAGATTCAATGTAGTACCAATCAAAATTCCAGCAACCTATTTTACAGAAATAGAAAGGTCAGTTACCAAATTTGTTTGGAAGGGAAAGGGATCCCAAATAGCCAAAAGCATCCTTAAAATGAAGAGCAAAGTCGGAGGACTCATGCTTACTGACCTTGATATGTCAAAACAGCATGGTATTGGCATAAAGACAGACACATTGATCAATGGAATAAAATTGAGAGTTGAGAAATAGACACTCACGTTTATAATCAACTGATTTTCGATAAACCTACCAAGTTCACTGTTCTGGGACAGAACAGTCTCTTCAATAAATGGTGCTGGGAGAACTGGATATCCATAATCAAAAGAATGAAAGAGGACTCCTATCTCAGTCCCTATACAATAATCAACTCAAAATGGATCAAAGACATAAACACAAAAGCCAGGACCATGAAACTCCTAGAACATAGCATAGGGAAACATCTATAAGACCTTGTAGTAGGTGAGGAGTCTCCTAATCTTACACCCAAAGCATGAGCAACAACAACAAAAAAAGATAAATGAGACCTCCTCAACATTAAACACTTCTGCACCTCAAAGGACTTTGTGAAGAGGTTAAAGGGGCAGCCTACTTAATGGGAGAAAATATTTGGAAATCAAACATTTGACAAGGGTCTAATGTGCATGATGTATAAAGAGATCCTAAAACTCAACAATACAAAGACAAATGACTCAATTAAAAAATAGGCAAAAGACTTGAGTATTTTTCTAAACAAGTAATACCAATGGTGAAAAACATTTAAAATGCTATGCACCACTGGCTAGTAGAGAACTGCAAATCAAAGCTACAATGAGATATCATTTCACACCTCCTAGAATGGCCACTATTAACAAAACAGAAAACTACAAATGTTGGCGAGGCTGTGGAGAGAAAGGAACACCTGTTCACTGTTGGTGGGAATGAAGAATGGTATGGCCACTTTGGAAGTCTGTTTGGCGGTTCCTAAGTAATTAGATACAGATCTACAATGTGACCCCACAAAACCGCCACTAGGTATATACCCAGAAGAACTGAGAGCAGTGATACAAACAGACATCTACACATCGATATTCATAACGACATTATTCACAATAGCCAAAAGATGGAAACAATCCAAATGTCCATCATCTGAGAAATGGATAAACCATCTGTGGTATATACACACAATGGAATAATTATTCAGCTGTAAGAAGAAATGAAGTCATGAAGCATATGACTACATGGATGAACATGGAGGATATTATGTTGAATGAACCAAGCCAGGCCCCAAAGGACAAATAATGTATGACTTCAATATTATGCACTAAATATAACGAGCAAACTCATAGAGTCAATAGCTAGAATATGTCACCAGCGAAAAGAACGTTGTTAGAGAATGAAGAGCTGAGGTTTAATCTGTGCAGAGTTGGCGAAAAGTGGTTTGTAAATATTTGGAAATGAACAGAAATGGTGAAGTCACAACAAAGGTTTTGTAATTAATAGCACTAAAATATGGGTATGGGTATCGTAGTTTTTTTTTTTCTCTCTGAGTAATGAAAATGCCCTAATATTGACTGAAGTGATGAATTCACAAATTGGTGATTATACCAAATGTCACTGATTTTACATGTTAGATAAGCGATATGATTTATAAAAAAAAAAAAAATAGGTGGGCTAGGGAAAAATATACCAAATAGAAGATACAGACTATAGTTATACTTTGACAATGCACTCTCATAATTTGTCACCAATGTTTCACAACAGTGCAAGGTATTTGTGCTGGAGTGATGTGTGGGAACCCTGTATATGATGTTACGCATGTTTGTTTTGTAAGTTCACAACTTTTACTGTGGACTTGCTTATGTATGTTCATGCATGAATGATATACTTCAATAAATTGTTTTTAAAATGAAAACATTTATATATAGAGAGAGAACTTACATATTTCTTTGTTTTTATTTTGGAGCAGGCATTATCATTTTATTTAGGCTTTAAGACTTAAGCGATGTCTCTATTTATATCTCTACATCTATATTTTTGAGGGGTCATTGTGGAGTCGTCTTTGTACCCTGGAACCCCGGAAATCTTCTCCAATGCATTCTAGAAAAAGATGATGGGAAAGTCTTTTGAACGCTTTCATGACCCAACTACCCTTTCATGTACCAAGCTGTTTCTTATGCCAGGAAAGATCTTAGCGATGAAAATTTACACACCCAATAAATGGGGTCAACAAACAGAAAGCTGGTGCTGAATGTTATTTGGAATAGTGTTCTCACAAAAAATTGCAGGGAAGGTGCTGAATGCTGGCTTAATGGCTGGCATGTTTATCTAGATATATTTCAGTTGAAAAAAAAGTAAAAAAAAAAAAAAGAAAGCTTTGTAGACAGAAAACAGCATTCTAGATGCTGGGAACTCAGCATTTCTGAGGTGCTAAGATCAGGTATCCTATCCTGCCAGAAATGGTTTTTGAAAGGAATGTCTAGGCTAGCAGCTTTTTAGGGAAGCAGACAGAGTTTTCAGTTAAAGTTGAGCGGCTCATACATAAAGCACAGAATTGGGAGAGCAGGAGCCCAAATTCTAAACCAACTTCTGATAGTAATTGGCTGTATGCTCCTGGGAAAGGCAATTAGCTTTGCTGGGCCTTTAAATCACTTAAAAAATTAAGGACTCTAAACTATCTAGGACGCTTTGCTGGTCTAACATTTGATATGTTTCCCTATTATTCAAAGTATAACCTAAAGAGGCAATTTTATGATATTCCAATATGGCAGTCTGGGTTTTAGGGTAGATAATGAAATATTTAATAACACTTCTCCCATGAGTACATGTGATAAAAACTGATGTGAAAACCTACAAGTAAGGCAGGAAGTTAATTATTTCTCCTGTTTTGTTCTCTGTTATTACATTTTCTTGTTTTCCAGGTTCCTACGTTTTTGTACCCTTCTTAACCAAGTAACAAACTCTCTTCTACACTGAGACCTTTGCTGAAAATGAGGCACAGAGGTTGGCTTAATGACTGTTTTTATGGAGTTCTATGTTAAGGAGCTCAGTGTCATATTATCAGTTTGTGTCCTAAAGCAGAATAATCTGTAAAACCAAACGAAACCCAGACTGGCAAAATTGGACGTACTTTGTCCTTATGGGAGAAGTGAAGGGAACTGGCTTGCAATTCCACCCAAGTTCTAAAAATCTATTTTCTTTCTTTGTTCCTGAAGGTGCCATCTATTTCCTAACGCTTTCAAGGCAAGGATGACGTCGAGAGCTTCCACTGTGAAATAATCAGCTACTTGTCAAATTGTCAAAACTGGAGTGTTAGGTTTCTGTCTGTGGGTCCAACAATTCACGATCTGCCTATTTTTATCTTTCTTTGACTCAGTAGGGGTGTAGGTTACAGTAAAGGTTCAGAAAAAAATTCTATCACACATACAGCCACTTAAATCCCTACCATCTTTTTCAAAAGTTTCTTTTTGGGTTTTATTTATCCCTAAGGTAAATTCTTAAAATACATTAATAATATCTAGATAATCCTTTTGGAATAATTGGAAATGATAGAAAAACACTCTCTATTTTTTACCACTGAGGAAGACGGGTTTCCGAACCATCAAGCCTCTTCTTTATTCATATTTGACATATTTGTAGATATCAACAATATGCTACACTAGGTATTCCCCAGAGGTAAATAAAATGCATATTCATTATTCTTAACTATCAGTGGACAATGGTATTTCCAAGACATTTTTTGAGTGAAAATGTGTAATTTATGTGTAATGTATTTAGGATCATAAGTAGCATGTTTTTACATGATGGTTTAACATATGTTATCTATTGATAGGGTTTCATTATTGATACAAAGAACTTTCTGGTAAGAGAAGGTGTGGGGAAAAGTGATAAAATAAAAATAGTAGTTGATTTCAACAACTGGCTTTGAAATCTGCAAAATGATGATAATGATTCCTCCTTTACCTCTTGGTATTGTATGACATTATTACTTAATCATAATGTTGATAATGATATTAATTTTCATTATCGCCATATCCCCCAGGAAGACAGAGGAGTTCATATTAACATTGATACCTGTATTTCCTAGCTCTTTAGACTACTTGGGTATAATGGTTCTTATCTGGATAGATACCCCTTCCCCCCCCCCCACCCCAGTGTATCACAGCAGTAGCTCTGGGGAGGCCCCACACATGGGTAGGAACAAAATCAGCTAGTTGCTTCTGCTCCATTTTCATTTTTAAGGCCAGTGCCATGAGGACTCAGCTCTCCACTTCTTTGACAGTCCCACTGCTGACTGTTCCCCTTGTCCCTCCAGGACACATCTGCAGTGTCCTTTCATCCCATAAATGGGAAGAGGTCTTCTCCCTCACATTGTTTATTTGCTTTTGCACCTGAATTTTAAAACCACATATCCAGTGTGTGTCTTCACAATGTTCTTCATAAAGACCACTTCAGCTTTTACTTGTGACCGCTCTTCTTATGAGGGGAGCCCACACCATTCTGTTCTCCATTTCCCATCCTCTTCTGTTCCTTCTCCAGGTCCCTCCTTCCTCTTTCAGAAATCAGACCTATATAAACACAAGCAACAAAAACAAAAACAAAACACCGCTCTCCCAAACCATCAACAACTCACGCAAAAAGATGGATGACACCAACAATCACAGCCGACTCCGTCAAACCCAACAGTGACAGAACACTGGTGCACTGGTGAACACTGGTGAACAACAGTCACCACTGGAATTTTATAACCAGGTCTTTAGTGAGTATTTTACAGCCTGTTCTAGAAAAGTCCTATCAAATAGTTAAGAGATGTCTAATGATGGAATAAGCATCCCTCGGAAGCAGTGAGCTGCCGACAGTAAAGGCATTTGAACAGACATTACGTGATCATCTTGAAGGCAAGGTTGTCATTACTGGCTGGAAGATTCTTGAGGGCAAGAGATCACTTGTCTACTTTGCATTTTGCATAACACTGGATTTTCTAAAGCATTTTCATATATATCAAGATATTTTAATTATTGCAAGAGTACTATGAAATAAAGCAGGGACTATGCTCATTTAATAAATAACAGGCTCAGAAAAATCACAGTTTTTTCTAGGTCACAGGCTGGTAGATGGCAGAATTGGACTCTGATCCCAATTGGTTGGCTGGTAATGACTAATGCTTAGGTGAGTTAAGGAAGGGAACCTAAATGAGATTTCTTGATCATCAAAACTTGCCACAAAATTCCAACATGCCTTGGATCACACACACACGAATCAGAAAACCCTCTTGATTTTATTATCTTTCTTCCCTCTCAGCTGAGCTGAAATATCTTGGCATATCAAATGTGCAAACTAAGTGGCAAAAGGTTCTAAGCAACTTGAGGGCAAGAACTTCCACCTCTGTATTCCCTCCTTATGCTACACAGTGCTGGCTTACTTTTTAAAATTATATAACTGAATGATTGGATGGATGGATGCATGGAGGTGACCCAGCCCAGATGTCTGAGGCTCATGGAGCAGGGACAAGGCACAGTTCCTAAAAATTCCTATTGCAGCTTGTGGTTTATGTCTCCTTAACCTTCTAGCTGCTCTTCAACAGGGACACTGTCTTATTGCTTCCCCGGTGGCCTCTACGGTGTCCATATCCACCAGCTTCTTTGACTTGCTCTTCTCTCAAGTCCAGCTTGATGTTAATTTGCTTTCTAAATTTTCCCGGGGTCTGCTTCAAGACAGGCTGGTAGGCAAGTGGGGCTTCTTTTGGAGACTGCATATTCAAGACCTCAGGATAGCAGTGGAGCTGTTTCGTGATTGATGGCTGGAGGGATACACTCTTGTGCACCATGGGTTGATGATGATAAAGTGGATACCGGTGCTTCTGTGGGTTTCCTGCCATCCCCTTCAATAGCCACCACTCAGGAGCATTTAATCAGGTATAAGGTGGTTAGGGGGTAGGGAAACCTTTTCAGGTTATCACTGCACTGTAGAGCCAATTGTGGCCCTCCTCTTCCAATCTTCTAGACAAGTTCAGTATTTCACATTTACATGCATGATTTTGTCTGTCTGCTCATTCCCCACTTGAGCAGATAAAACCTTCTCAGGCAAGAGAATGAAAATCACTGCCCTCTAGTTTTCCCTGGGCTCCAACTCTGACCACCTAGAGAAGGGAAACCCTTAAGGAAGCACCCACCTTTGCCTTCACTGCCCAGACTAAGTCTGCTACAGAGCAGTAGCCCCTGAGAACCAAGGAGGAAATCCACATTTGCTTTGGAAAAAAATGGGACGTGGAAAACCTAAGAGGGAAAATTCATGATGGCGGGGACACTGACTGTTGAATTCAATGCCTGAATGTTTACACATATTGACACTATTATTATGCTGTGGAGACACAAAGTTCATAAATCTAATGTTTATGGCAGTGGTTCTCAAAATGTGGTCCCTGCCAGCAGTGCCCACGGTGCCTGGGAACTTGTGAGAAATGCTAATTCTCGGGCCTTCATGCCAAGCCTACTGAATCAGAAATGCTCGTGGCAGAGCATTATTTTTTGTAATAATAAACTTTATTTTTAGAGAAGTTCTAGAATTACGGAAAAATCACACTGAAAGCATAGGGAATTCCGATAGACTGCACCCCCCCCCCCCCCCCCCCGCCCCCCAGTTTCCTGTTAACATCTTACATTCTGGGTGCTACGCTTGAACCTGTGCTTTCTGATGTACAGGTGATTCTGCTGCAGCTGATGCTGGGAGGATGTTTCTAAGAATGAGGCTGTTTTAGCTTTGTCTTTTAAAAGACAAATTAAACAATGATGCCGACAAATTAAATCTGTCCCTTTTCTGAACAGCATTGACTCAGAACTGAACAATTATTCATATCTTTTCTCAAGCATGTAACTCAGAAATGTCATCTCTGTCCCCTCATTCAAAAGGGAAAACAAAGATAACATCCTTCCAACATAGGGGTATGCTGGTAAATGAGGGCTCTGATAGAAACACGGAAATGTGTGCAAACAAGTCTTAGTATTAAACTGTTCTAAGAAGGCCAGAAAATATCCACAAGAATCACCCCCTAATACCACTTAGCTGGAGAAGACTGGTAGAAAATGCACAAATAGTGTCAAGGCATTTGGAAAGGAGGAAGCTTGTAATCTATCAAAGAAAACCTGCTTTGTAAAGTACTAAGGAGGGGTTTCTATGCATTTAATGACTCTGGAAGCCAGTGCTTTAAAATTTTATTGTTGTATTTATTGCCTAAAATCCCATCCTTCTGTGGCAGTGCTGGGGTAAGGTATGCTCAAGGCATTACAACATCAGTCCATGATTAATCAATCAGCTGACATTTATTGAGTGCTTAATATGTGCCAATAATTGGGTTAAAACAAGAGAAAACAGAAAATAATGTAACTGCATTTGCACAAGGTTACCATCTATTTGGAGAGAGGGGTCTCGAACTCCTGAAACAGGTAAAACCCAGGGCAGTGTGCTGCATGGTACGTGCTCTGAGTGGTCAGGCTTTAAGAAAGGAGGGCTCCTGGGGCCGGTGGACTTCAAAGCGTGCTTAAGATCCTTGGTGGGCTGTTTGCAGAGGTGGCTGCAATTATTCCCCTCCCTGGGTCCCTCTCCTTGAGGATGCAAGTTTTCAGCGACTCCGGTTGGGAGGGGCATCTACTCCAGCCCTGGAATCTGATCTCGCCTTGTAACTGGTGGCAGGGGCGCCCTGTCAGTTCTGAGCCAGGCCTCAAGAGGGCCTGCATCGTCCAGCTGTTCTCTTGGAACACGTTCAGCTGCCACGACCACCCGAAGGGAGACGAGCTGCCTCGGCTGGGTCCATCCGAGAAGGGCCGGCCGCCTGCAGAGCTGTCCACGAGCCCAATCGCGATTTCAGAAGAGTACTCAGCTGAGCCCAGCACAAATCGCCAACCAGAAAAGTCACGGACCGAACGAAGGCTATGGTTGTAGGCCAACAGATTTTGGAATGGTCTGTCAGACCGCAACAGATCACCGATCCAGGGTCTAAAAGGGGGGAGAGGAAGGAAGTGTTCTAGGCTGAAGCTGCAGCTCCAAAAAGATCAAGAGGCCAGGTAAAAGAAAAGAGAAGAGGCCAACAGGGTTAGATGCCTGAACCACTTTCTTTCAATATATAGTGAGAGCTCCAGGTTCAAAAGAACATGTGTGGGGGGAGGAATGGATGTGGCTCAAGCAGTTGGGTGCCTGCCTCCCACATGGGAAGTCCTGGTTTGGTTCTGGTGCAGAGCACAGGACTGCAAACAACAAGGGGGGGGGGGGTAAATAGAACATATGCTGGAGGTCAGCCCTGTACTACTATTGCTATACTGAGATATTTCCTTGAAGCATTCTATCAAGGTGCAAGAAATAGGAATTTCCTCAGTGAGCATCAGGGCTCCACCCTTGCCCTTCCCCCAACAGCTGAATTTTGAGAAAATGAGAGGTTATTTTCTAGTCAACTATATTAGGCCAAGAAAGAAAGTTCTCTGTGGCTAATAAATCCATTTTTACTTTTTAGATTAAAAAATCTACAGCTTATGTAACATACTTCCAAGAAACTGCGAAAGACAACTTGTAGAATCCCAGAATTAAGGATTTCAATAAAGTTAGAGTGCTTTTAATCTTAAATTCTCACAATATGGATCTACTGCACATTGAAAAACTTTGGCTCAGTTACCTTAGGTCATCAAATAGAATTCATCATAAATAAGAAATATCTACCTTTAAAATTTTAAATACGCCCTTTCTGTTGAATGCTAATTGCTTAAAAAGAAGTACCTTGGAGATGATGGATCCTTGTTTTAGAAGTAGCTCTTAAGTTTGGATGAGGGTGGGTGAAATTCAGATGCAACAGTATTTAACCTGCAGCTTCTATATGGCCGAGGATCCTTTAGATCCAGGAACGGAGGCGATTCTTTCGTTTTACCCAATTTTTTTTTTCCCCACTGATTAGTTGATAAAGTGCCACAAACTTTACACAAAATAGCTGTGTTGAGCAACTGCTTTTTGTTTTTTTGTTTTTTTTTCAAACTATGCCCACATCGGCAGGGCCCTACATGTTCGAAACACGGTGAGCCTGCAATTTCAGTCGTTGAAAACCCAGGGGTCATCAAGACCAATATTCTGCAAGAAATGGATCGAGGGGCGTCGTGCCCGAAACGCACACTGCGTTTGCAGGAGAGCGCGCGTGTTAAAAAGTTGTCTTAATTGCGGCTTGCCTCCTAGGAACAACGCCGCTCCCTTTTGACTCTCCAGCAACCGGTTCACGCAAAAGTTTTCGGGAAGGGGGAACCCGCCTCTCCCGCGCGTCCCCCTGCCTCCTCGGCCCGCCACCCACCGGCCTCGGGCATCCGGCGCCCGCGAACAGGTTCGTGGCTCCCGAGGCGTCACCTCCCGCTGCCCGGGGCAGCCTCCGCAGCCCACTCGGACTGCAGCCTGCTCGCCGCCCGTCCTCCCGTTGCAGCAGGGCGGGCGACGGCGGGGGCGCGCGGGCCAGGGGACAGCCGGCGGCACCGGCTCGGGGACCAGGATGGGCCCGGGCGGCGCGAGGCGCGCTCGCAGCGCAGGTAAACAGGCTGGAGAGGCGCCGGGCGCCGCCGCCGCCACCCCGCGATCTCCAGGCACGCACCCCCGCGCGCAGGGCTCCCCGCCTCGCGCCCTCGCCCTCGGCCCCGGCCGCCGCCGCAGCATCCCTCCACACAAAGGACTGTCACCCGCCGAGCAGCTCTTCCACCGCCGCGTCCTCCTCCGGTGACAGCAGCCCCGACAGCTCGGGCTCCGCGGCGGCGCCCATCGCTCCCCGCACCCGAGGCGGCGGCTGCAGCTCTCCCCGATCTGGCTTTAATTCGCCCTTTTTTTTTTTTTTTTGCGCCCTCAACCTCTACGCCTTTGGGTGGTTCCACCCACCTCTTCCTCCTCCTCCTCCTCTTCCTCCCATAAACAACTCCGACACCCTCCCCCCTCCCCCAAATAAATAAATAAAAGGAGGAGGGTGGGGGGGGGAGGAGTGCTGCGGGGGGGGGGGGGGGGGAGGAGAGAGGAAAAGGGAGGCAGCGCCGGAGAGCCGGGCAGAGTCCGAACCGACAGCCAGCAGCCCGCACGCACCTCGCACCATGAGATGGCGACGCGCCCCGCGCCGCTCCGGGAGTGCGGGTCCCCGGGCCCCCGCCCGCGGCCGCCGCCGCCGCCGCCGCTGCTGCTGCTGCTGCTCCTGGGGCCCGCGGCCCTGGCTCCGGGGGCGGCCGCCGGCGACCAGGCGGCTCCCGCGGGGGCCTCGGTGTGCTACTCGTCCCCGCCCAGCGTGGGCTCGGTGCAAGAGCTGGCTCAGCGCGCCGCGGTGGTGATCGAGGGGAAGGTGCAGCCGCCGCGGCGGCAGCAGGGGGCACTCGAAAGGAAGGCGGTGGGCGCGGCAGGGGCGCGGGGAGGCGAGCCCGCCGAGGCGCCGCTGCCCACCGCCCGCGGGACCGTGCCCCCCGGGCCCACCGGCGCGCCCGGGGCGGAGGCGCCCTACCTGGTGCGGGTGCACCAGGTGTGGGCGGTGAAAGCCGGGGGGCTGAAGAAGGACGCGCTGCTCACCGTGCGCCTGGGCGCCGCGGGCCACCCCGCCTACCCGTCCTGCGGGCGCCTCAAGGAGGACAGCAGGTACATCTTCTTCATGGAGCCCGAGGCCAACAGCAGCGCGCCCGCCGCCTTCCGCGCCTCTTTCCCTCCTCTCGAGACCGGCCGGAACCTCAAGAGGGAGGTCAGCCGGGTGCTGTGCAAGCGGTGCGGTAAGTCCCTCGCCCTGCCCGGGGCGGGCCGGCGCTGCGCGGGCGCGCTGCGGGGGCGCGCGGGCTCCCCCGGGGGGCTTCGACGGCTGCGGGGCGGGGCGCGAGTTCCAGGAGCCCCGGCGAGCCTCGGGCCGGGAGGCTTCGCCCCAGGCTGCACCTTCCCCAGTTGGCAGTGCCCTAGGGCTTTGCCGTGGGTGAAAAGCCCGAGTTTGTTCCTCGGTGGGGGCCGCCGAAAACTTTTTCGCCCTTTGGGGTTTGGTTCGCCGGCTGCTTTCTGGCCTGTGGCTTATCTGGCTTGACTTTGGTTGGAGCTGTTGATCCTGGGCGCCTTGTGGGGTTTTTTTTTTTTTCCCCCTTGAAGGAGGGAGTGTGACGCCGACGGGATTGGAAGACCTTCCTTTTACTTCCAGTCCCGAGCGTGGGGATGAGCTCAGGTTTGTCTGGGGAGAGCCCAGACAGGGAAGTGACAGGGGCTGAGCTTCTCTGGACAGGTGGCAGAGCGTTTGGCGAACGCGCTGTCCAACAGATTGACAGCGGTGTGGACCTTGTGAATATGTGTATGTGAGAAGTACCAAGTGGTTTTGGTTGGGATATATATATATGTTTTTTGGGCGGCGAAGTTGCCTCAAGATTTTTTTGCTTTCACAATATTTGGGATTCGAGTGTGTTTTGGCACTTCAGTGAATCAGAACAGATGAACGTAATTACGGAGCTTTAGCAAGAGGCCCCGAAGACAAATTTCGAAGCGAAGTTTAACAGTCGATTTCCCAGCTCTTTTCCATTTTACCACGGAAAAGTATTCTTCCCAGGGTTCCTTACTGTTGTCAGGTTTGGGAAATTAGGTGAGGATCTAATTATATTTCGAAGGGAGCATTTCATTTTTGCCATTCATAAAATAGTTTCTGGGAGCCGTGTATCTATAATTTCTTGATTACCGTCTAAATCACTAAAACAGCGGGGTTTCTTCTCAAACTATAAATTAACATGATTACGCATCACAAATTCTAATAAGCATGATAACTTTTTCCCTCTGTCTTTGTGTATCCGTCTAAGAGACGGTTGGGTTAATTGAATTTTTACAAAACTCAGCACCATGCCATGTTCAGTCTGCCTGTGCTGCAAAGTGTGTCAGTTCTTTTAAATTTGTTTCTGGCGATGGCTAATTATTTAGATTTCCAGGTGGCACTGAGGTGCTTAGATCTTGGAATTAATTAAGACCCAACCATTTGGTTTTAATGACAGGGAAGAGCGTTGTTCACCCCCCCCCCCCCCCCCCCCCCGTTTCCTGATTTTCACACCGCACTTTGTGCCCCAGAGACCTGTTAAGACTGTACCACTCTGTGGACAGAAGCTGTTCTCGGAGAGAGTGGTGCTGAAGAAAGCTGAGTGACGTTGGGAGTCCCCAGTACTGGCTGGTAGATGTCACTGTAAAACATGGGAGATGCTCTGCTGGGAGCTGCCTTATTAGGGAATGTAAGAGCTTAACACCATTATACTGCAGCGAATATTATTCTGTTATAGACCCTGAAAGAAAATCATTGCAGGCCTTCCATCATCTGCTTTCCACATGTTTTATTCTATGTAATTCAGGAAGGAGTTTGCTTTTACCCCAAACCCTCTGAGTTGTGAATTGTTGACTCGACATGGTGGGAAGCTGATCACAGATCACAGTCATGCCTAGAATTGGGGGGTGCATTACTAGATTCGCATGGTGCTAGTTATGCCTTTTAACTAGAAATAGACTTCAGTGGCAAATTTCTTATTATCATCCAGGGAATGTTGGGGAATGGAAAATGAATGTTGTCTGGAGGAATACGGTTCTATTTTTGTTACTTCTAAGGGGAAAAATCTTCACTGAAGGAAGTATTGCCCTTTTGTTTACCAGGCAAAGGAAATGCATAGTTGTAAGTTGTTGCATGCTAAGCAAAGCAGGTTTTTGAATGAACTGGAACTCTTCCTGCATGTAATTGAGTAGATTAAGAAATCATGAAATTAGTGGCCTGGATTTGTATAATTATTGTGTATGCTTGGTGATTGTAGTGTTACGTACTTTAAAATATTATATCACCTGAAACCTTCAGGGTTTAGCTAAGTACTAAAATAATGCTAAAAGTCTCTCTTGCACTTTTATGAACACAGTAGTTATTGTAATATTGGAGGAAAAAGTAAATATTTTAAACCATGTAAATCCATTCTTGGAACATTGGGTATAAATGTGTGTATGTGTGTATATACTTGTGAATCCACCTAGTTTGGTCTCAATTAATAATGTCATACAGAATCTATGAGGCAAGAGAAAGCAAACAACTGGAAAATTGTTAGGGGCTATTCTGTCCTGGTCGAGCGGCTTCTGTGTGCTTCTAGTGAGGAGATTCCCGGGAGGATGATGAAGAAGGGTCCTTATCAAATGACGTGCTGCCCCTGGGTGCAATGGCTGTGTTTGGGCTTGAGCCACGATCTAGACTGGAGAGGTGAATATAGCAAAGTCATTTTGTGATATTACAGCCAGAGGAACAGTTTCCAGCTCTTATCCTCTCACTTGCAGAGTTGTTTGCTACAAGGTGCTTAGTAATGTAGAACTGCACATTCAACAGATTAGCTTTAGGGTTAAGCTAATAGAAGTCTTCACTGAATTATTATTTTCTCTTTTTTTCTCTCATTTAAGAGAAATTCCTGAGTAGTGCATATGAAAAGACACTCTTTCAAAAATAGACCTTTGAAACAGAAACTGTTTAGTGTATGATAGCAGACAACATGGGGATTCATAGCTTGTTTGCTTTACATTATACTTTGTGTTAGTTATACTTCCTTTACAGTAATTTAACTTGTTCCTACAGTAATTTAACTTTTTCTCTTGCTCACTGAATGACCTAAGAAGTATTTCTAGGTTTTATGTTCATCAGAGTGCAAAATGGTTTGTTGCTCAATTAAATTCCTATTCAAACATATCATTGTTGGCTGTGCTACACATTTAGTTTCAAAGCAGTGCACTTATACTAAGCAGAGACTAGTTTCCAAAAAGGAGTAAAAATACTGATGTTGAAAAACATCTCCAGTTGGGCCATGCAAGATTTGTGCATCAATTTTGTTCTCACATTCCAATCTAAATATTGTATATCATGTGATATTGGAATGAAAATGTATATATATTTTGATTATATAAACATGTTTATCAGATAATATAAACATGTTTATCATGTTTATGATAAATGGCACTTGCTCTTTTTCATGTCCCCAATCACTGCTTAATAAAGTGTACTCATCTTATGATGTTATAAAAATGAAAAAATGCTGCAGGGATTTTCCAGCCAGCATCGAGGAAAATTTTTCTTAATAAAAGCTATATTAAGGAAGTGGCAATAGGAACAGATATAGCCTGACTGCTTGTACTTCATAAATACACATGTAAATTTAATTTCCCAAGTGTTGGTGGCTGCTCTCTTTAAACTGTATCAACCTTGCTGTCAAAAATCTATACTGTATTTGAAAAAAATTTTTTTTCCAGTTAAGCACAGAAGCTGTATATGTGTTTATTTATATTTAGGATAAATAAAAATGAAACCGAGGCAGGTCGTTTGGGGAAGCAACTCCTTAAAATAAAAATATTTAAAAAGTGAATTTAAATAACTGAGTTCAAATAGAATATTTTGCCAGCACTAGGGGATAGTCTTCATCAGTTGTGGGCGAGCTGTAAATCCTCTGAGTCGAGGGAAAGTTTTACCATATGTCCTGATGTGTGAGATTAGACTGGAAAGCTTAAACAACAGTGAGGAGCAAAACAATGAGCTGTGCTTCCACTGGCTTAGATATTTTTAGCAAATGAGAGCAAAAGACAGGATTTGGTAGGTCAATGCCTTTGTCAGCTATAATCTATTCATCGTTCAGGAAATCTCCTTTGCTTTGATGTTTATTTTCTTTGTTATTTTCTTTATTATCAACATACCATATTTTAAAATTTATTTTTAAATTTCAGTGACAATATATGAACTGACAGATATCCAAGGATCTTCAGACTCTCATCTGCCCTTAGTACTCAGCAGTACTTAAGTTTTTGTTTTTGGTATGCTTAAATGATATGAAAAAATTGTCCCTATAAATAGCTCTTAGTGAAGGGGTATTTTGATTAGCTGTATAGAAATAAAAGATAATGCAAAAAGTGTGCAATTAGGATTGCTAGTGATTCAAGCAGTTTGTGACCAGAAATAATAGTGACATGCATTAGGCAAAGTTGTAGGAAAGTAGAAATTCCTTTTTAATGTTTTCATTTTTAAATAATAGAAATGGGCATTGTGCAGTTTTCAGTCCACATATGAGTGCTCTGAACTTGTCCATGTGCTTGTTACACTGTGTCCTTATGATAACATAAAACTTAAGTTAAAACTGAAATCAAAATAACATTATCAAAGAATGTATGACTTCCTTTATACCCCCGTCCCGCCACCTCCACCTGCCCCCACACAAGTATCAGCCACTTCATAATAACACTTGAAAACCTAATTGCTTGGTGACACATCCCATCATACTTTTAAATATAAAGTTAAATTATTTGAGAATTTATAGGATGCCAAATTAAGTCTTACTGAATCGAGGGCTGTACTTGTTAAGATGTTATTTTCATACTGCCTAATTGAGGCAAACCTGTTCCTGAAGGTTTGTGTCTTGGATATTCATCCCCAAATGATTCATACAGGTTGAAGGAGAGAAAATAAAAGAAGTACTGGTGAATTTGAAAGCTAAGAAACTGGTTGACTAATCTCTGCTTGGCTTAGATCCAATTGTTAAAAAAAAAAAAATCCCACAAATACAGACTTGCCACCCAGGCTTCCTAGGGAGAGATGCACAAGGGGTAATTTACCTTAATTTTTTTGGTCTTCCTTAAGAGAAACAAGAAGTTTATCCCATGGAAAATAGTTTGCTAGGAAACTTTCTTAGCCTTATTTCACCCTCTTGGGACCTGGTAAAAATTACACCTTGTTTCTCATATGAAATTTTCAAAAAGGAAACTTAGTTTACCAAGAGCTTGAATGATCCCTGGGAAACAGTCCTACCGCTGCCCAGCTCAGGCCTCATACGTGTTTCCCTTACGATCCCAACACGAGGGCCAGTGGAGGTGGAAGGTGGGCCCGTGAGTGGAGTCTGAGAGCCCCTGAAGTAGAGCATCGTGGGTCGTCATGCAGAGACCAGCCCTCCCTTGACAACTTAGAATTCAGTTGTCTGGGTCCAGGTGTGTAGGAAAACAGGAGTTGTAGATCACAAAGATGCCAAAGGCCCTTCTGTGCCTGGTAGGTCTTTGGCCCGTCCCAGGAGGCCTCCGTTGGTGATGTGCCTCGTCGGTATCTCTAGTTGAGGCCTTGCCCCAAAGCCCAAGGCTCCGGGTGTCGGCCCTGGTGTGCTGGGAACCGTAGGAAAACAGCTCAGAGTGGGGCCTGATTCTGGAGCTGGGAGTCAGCGTACGGAGGTAACCATGGCCCAAGAGAACCCAGAGGAGGGAATTGCTGCTTTCCTTTTTACCCTGCTGTGCCAGCACGTGTGAGCCGAGCCCAGCACCAGGAGATGTGCCTGAGGAAGGAGTGTTGGTCGTGGGTACCCCCAAGTAGAGGGGGCATAGGAAGCACTGGCTGCTTTGCTGAATTGGGAAAGTCCGTATCAGGAATGCGCTCTTCCCAAATGATTGCCTCTACTCTGGGAAGGCAAATGAAGCTAAAAGAATTATTAATAGACACATTGAGGGGCTAGCGAAAGCCACCGCGGGAGTCTTATATCTTTTCTTGCCTCCATGAGAGGTACCTATAGAGCTTGATTTTTTTAATGTGTAAATACTATTATCTAATTAACTAAATGAATAAACGAATGAAGCTCCCCCGTTGGTTGGAGACTGACAGTCACTGTTCTGGGCTAAATTTAGAAAGACCCCCCCCCTTCTCTTTAGATCTCTAATTGGCTGAGACGAGTTCTTGCAGGAAGAAGCATTTAGAGGCAGGACGATTTCCTCCTCTTACCAACCAGAACTTCACCTCTTACTTGATCTTTGGGCTTCAGGGAGAGGTTATTTAATTTCTCTCAGCGTCTTTTTCCTTCATAATTACTGGACAGTATTCATTCTGCATAGTCTATAGCCCCAGGAGGGGGGAAAAGGTATCTGTGTGATAAATACTTGCAAAGGATTAGACTTCAGTGTTTGAAATTCTCTCTTCTCCCCTCACAGGTGTTTTAGCATCTCATTACTAGAAGTTATACCTTATGTTGAAATTCTGTTCTCCTTGTAGGCGAAGATGGAAAAACACTGCTTGTATCTCTGAGAAGTAATCAAAGATCTTAAATGAGTTACATTTCACTTCTTTTTTAAATCATGCCATGTTATCTCTTGGCTAGACTGCAGATGGGACAACACATGTCCATTTGACTTGGGCTCTAAGGAAGAATGAGATCCTTTTCCTTCACTCTCTGTCAGCTTTAGAGGCACCATGGGAGATGATGTGTTATTGGTGCAGCAGCAGATGCAGTGGGGGAATTCTTTTCCAGTGTAGGGTGCATCTGGCTTAGCTCTGCACAGAGGATGGTGGCTCTCTCCAGGGGAGGAAATGAATGGGCATTCCCTTAGTTGGGGTTCTCCAGGGAACCAGAACCATCAGACAGGATATATATATATATATATGTAAATACTATGAGATTTATTACAGGAAATTGGCTCATGCGACCGTGGGTATTGGCAGGCTGGAATTCCACAGGGCAGGCTGCAAACTGGGAACTTGATGAAGGTTTGATGAATTCCCCAGGAGAAGACGGCTGAAGTAGAGATGGAAATTCTTCTTTCTTTCCTGGATTGGTTTTCCCTGAGTTTTTATTTTTCTGTGACCTTTTCTCCAAGGCCTTCAGTAATATGATTTCGGTGTGGCCACAACTTAACTGAAGGATCCTCACCAAAAGGTCCTACTCACAGTGGGTTCCCACCCAAAGGAATAGATTAAGACCACGTTTTTCTGGGCTAAATAACTCCAAGTCTACAGGTGTGTTTGCTTCAAATACGACTTGTGGTTAGGGTTTGCCCTTGGGAGGTGGTTCTGGTGGGTAGGGCTCTTTGGTGGCTGCCAGGATGAAGTGGATGTGCTCAGCGCCCTGTCGTCAGCACAGAAGGGCTGCAGCATTGGAGCTGTCCAGTCTCTGTGCTCCTTTGTAAGCCTGGCCCCCTCTATCGTGCTCCTTTCCTCCATTGCCCCCATTCCTATTTGCCGAGACCAGTCACATCCTTTCCCTAGAAGCACCAGCAAGGGCTCCTGGGAATTGGAATTTTATTTAAAACTCCAGCATTTTGGAATATGGTTGCATTCCATGAGTACTTTTTATGTTGTTTTTTATTCAGAGTTGGTGTCTGTGTTGACACTCTCGTTAATAAGGAACAAAAGTCCTCCAACAGACGTGTTCATCTGTTCAACACTCAAACTACCCAGCACCGAGGCTCCCGAATTTGATGATACCAAATAACAAAATGATAATGGATAACAGCTTAATAAAAGCCCCTGAAAGATTTCAAGGGTAGACCTGGCCTTGAAATCTAAGGAAACAAGTCCTTAAGCAGTCATCACGGGAATCTTCTCTTCTTTCGGTTCCTGATGGGTCTTTTGCCTTCCCAGAGGACTCAGTTGGTAAGAACCTCATACTGCCATCAGCTAATCCAGAAAGGCACTTTATCCTATTTGGATTATCTCATTGATTTTATTTATTTATTAATTTTCCTTTTTTTTTTCCCTCCGATTTCCTTGCCCCTAATCTGTCTACTGTTCCAATCCCCTCCATTAAATACTACTTTGGAGGATGAGTCATTCTAAATTACCACCTTTATTGGGCCTCTTTTCCTACTCAGAAATCTTCAAGGGAAGCACTGTAGTGAACTCTAGAACCCAGCATTCAATGTCCTCTTCATTCTGAACCAAACCTTATCTTTTTCACCTTTATTATATGAACAATTTTATCCAGTCCAACTGTCCCAGGAGCAGGCGATGCTCTTCCCTAACCCTCATGCCTCTCTGTATGCCGTTTCTTCTGCCTCAACCTCCTTCCCTCCAAACTCTGCCTATGGAAATTCTACCTCTGCTCAAACCCCACTGCTTCCATGAAGGTCCCTGCCAGAAACACCCACTCTAGCCTTTGAACACCAAGTGCCTCTTTACAGACCGTGCCATTTGTACAGGAGACTATTTCATATTCCAATTAGGCCTTGCTTTTTTAAACATGGGTCATTTGTTTTCCTGCGTGTGCCTTGCCTTACCCAAGGATCCTTACTCTCCTTGAAGACAAATAACGTGCAGTGTCCTCAGTTATTCTCAAGTGAAAGGTGCCCCAGCCTCAGGGTCGGGAGACCTCCTTTTAACTTCCAGCTTTGTAGTTTAGTAACTGTGTGGTTTGGGGTGAGATCTCTCTGGGTCTCAGTTTTCTGATTTGCAAAATGTAAAGGTAGAGTGAAGATGCTTTTTTTAAGGTCCATCCAAACATTATCTGGTCCTCACTGAGAAATGACCCAAACATACAAGCTGCAGCTGCTCCTGCTGCTTGCTATCTTGTCTCTTCCTCTTCTCCCATTTTGGTGTTCCAAGGATCATAATCATGGAGCCCTTAGGCAATCAGCATGAGAAGTAAAAGAGTTTAATCAGAGGGAAGATTCCCAAGAAAGAATTTCTCCCTCTTCCTCCAAATCCTTTCACCTTCATTGCCTTTTTACCTCACTTTGTTATACTGTAGAAAATATTAAGTTATTTGTACTCATGAGCATAGTCTTTCCAAAAAGCAAATACCATTGTCTCTGCAAGATGTATTCGAAATGATAAAGTATGATTAATAGATTAATCCACAACTGTAAAGTTTTAAAACAAAGTTCAGTTATTTGTTTTGATCAGGTGAAAGAGAAAGATACAAACTGCTTTCCTCTAAAGAATCCTTAGTACTTTTAAAGATATGAATCTGGCACTGTGTTTTGGGTTCCGAAATGGACATGGACAGCCCAGAAAGCAGGGGGATCTTGGTTTTCAGCTAGGTGGCCACCAGCTCTGTGATCGTGGCAGGGAGAGGATTCCTGCAGCGATGTGGAGACCTTCTTTCTTGGCTTATGATTCTTTTGGTTTGGGCAAGGTGTTTTAGTCCCTTTATGAGTAAAATGAGCCATGCAGAAAGAAGATGTCAAACGAAGAAAAATTTAATCTGATCGTTGAAATTACTGCATAAGGAGGCATTGGCAGCACTGCAGAGCCAGGGCAGGCCAGGGCAGGATTCAGCCAAGCTGTGTTCATTTTTGTTTTTTTTTTGGTCCCCTTCTGATTGGCCTCCCTGAGCCCCTGGGAAGTTCATCTACTCCAGCTGATTCAATGCGGCTTAGAAATTGATGGCTCCCTAGCCCAGACCTTTCTTTTGGGCTCCAGATCCTTCTATCAGGGTACTTACCAGATAATCTGCCCAGGTGGCCCACAAACACTTTGTATTAAACATAATTAATAGTGTCTCATCATCTCCCTTGCCAGTCCCTTTGTATGTTAATAATTAAGCTACTAGTATTACTATTACTGGGATTGTTACTCTTACTACCAGTGGCTACCTCGATTAATAGTTTATTCTGTGCCAGAGTAGTAGGTACTAATTCAATGAACCTCATGATAAGGTAGTATAAATGTTTTCTTAGTTACCCCAAGCCAGAAGCCTCTCCTTCTGCCCCACATCGGTTTGGTGTCCAGATCTCATTAATTCTACCTCCTTAACATATCTCGGTTTCTTCCCTTCTACATCATCTCCATTGTTTCTGTCGTAGCTCCAGTTCTAACTGTAGCTGTAATAGCTTCTTATTTTTGCGCATGGATTCCCCCATGCTCAAATCCATTTTCCATGCTGCTGCTAGCGTGATCTTTCTAACACCTAGAAAAGACCACGCTATGCTTTTGCTTAAAGCTCTTCAGCTGCCATCAGGATAGCATTTTTAGACATCAGTAATCCCAACGCCTTGGAATGGCATATAAATCCTTTCAACTATTGCCCTGAGTGTTCTTATCCAGTTCTTTCACCTCCCTGGAATCCTCCTGTCACTGATGGTCGTGCTCCACATATGCAATGCAGTTTTAGAGCTCTGTGCATTTACACATATGTTCCCTTTTCCCAGAATGGCCTGCTTCTCTACCTTTTGCACCTTCTTTCTAGCTTGACTATGTCCTTCAGTGAGCGAATGGTTAAATAAAATGATATAGCTCTGTAATGGATTATTATGTAGTCTTTAAATTGGGAGGAAACTATTATGACTTAGGGATAAGTCCATAGTATATTGTGAAAAAAGTGTATTGTAATAATATATGTGTTTGTTTTTGTTAGCTATCTACCTATCTATGCATTCTATTATCTATCTATCTATCTATCTATCTATCTATCTATCTATCTATATCTGTCTGTCTGTCTGTTTCTCTGTCTATCTATATCTTTCTATCTATCTCTCCATCCACAGAGAAATGAAAGCCTGGAAAACTACAGCAAAATGTTAGTGTTTATCTCTGGGCATAGTGGTTATTGATGTTTAAAATTTTCCTCACTTTATTAGTATTTCCAAACTTTTTATAATGAATGTATATTATTTTTTAAGAAGGAAAAGCAATAAATGCCATTTCTGACACTGGTTTGTAGTAAGGACTATGACTTATTTTTGCACTGCTAGAACTTTATATTCCTTATAGTAGGTATATTAGGCAAGCTGCTGTAACAAATGGTTCCCCAAATTTATATAACAGCTCAAATGCAGTAGTTTACCCATGCCCAGTGAATGAGCAGAACATGAGATGTTCTAGTCTTTTCCTCTGAAAGGAACCTGTGGTAACACCTGAGGCATAACTAAATCTCTCTGCAGACCAAATTGGTTGAAATAGGCAAGGTTCCAAGTCTCAGTGGAATCTGTGATGGTCATTTTATTTTTAATAGCATAGCAATCTTCTGAAAAGAAGACAAATTTGCCTTTTGCCTCATTGCAGTGTAAGAGCCCAATATGTACGTGCAGAGCAGATCATAAAAGCCAAATATGTTTATTGTAAATAAATAGTATATTAACTGCATGCTCTTCCTTGTATTCAACTTACCATTTTATGGGTGAGTTTTGCAATAAATCTTGAAAGTTTAATGCTCACCATGCCTGGTTTCATTTGATTTCACTGAAAATGCAGAGGGTCAGGCCATATCCAATCTATCTTTCACTGGCATGTTAAGATGCCTTTTAGAGCTCCATGTTAAACAAATCATTTTGATATAGAGACTGTGGAGAAATACTCTCAGGCTTTATCACTATTGACTTAATTGGGTTTCACGATGCACATTTCTTCTTAGTATGATAAATTAAAAATGGCTGATAAAACTGCCTGTAAAAGCAAAATTGTTAGGTTAAACCTGCCCAATGTATTAAATGTATTGAGTAATCTTTCTACCATTTTTAATCACTTCTATTAACTTTTCAGCTGTTATATTTCCCGTAACTTGCTAAATAATGGTCATTATGTACTCAGTAATATTTCTCTTTAAAATACTATTGAAAAGTCCATGAATATGATGAAGGTGCTAATATCATCCACCTACTTCCTGTTAGCAAGAATTTCTTGGTGATTTTATGATTATCTGGGCATATGCTTGTACTTCCTTTGTGCAACTTGGGGGAAAGGAAACCAGTTTATAACGGGTGAATAGAAACCATGAATAGTTTTGAAACTGTCTAAAATATTGGTCTTTTGTACTTTGACATCATGCATGTTTATGATTATGCTCCTTAAAAATACTTGTATTAAATATTGAGAAGATAAAAATTAATTATGAAATCTGTGTAAAGTATATTACATTTGTTGTTCATTTTTTCATTTTCATCTTCATCATGGACCATTTAACTTTGTAAGGTCCCTGAGTTCCAAGTGACTAAAGATCAGCTTAAGGCATTGTCTTGCTTGCAGGGGATATATCTGTTCATTAACTAAAATGGATAAGAAATCTGTTGTGAATTTACCTTTCATCTTTTTTTTTTTTAAATCAGTTTGTCTTGCCCCAAAGTCATACTTCTCTCAGATGTAGGTATCCCCACTCTGCAGGGGCCATTCTGAGGACATTGCTTGAATAAATGATGGAAATCATGAAATTCTTGAACAAATGTAGACGACTTATAGAAAAAGAGAAGCAGCGAATCCTCTTTATTAAATAACTAATTCAACTATTCATCTATTATTTGCTGGGCTCTGTACTAATTTCTGTGATCACAGCGGTGAAGACATTAGAACCGGCCATGTCAAAGCTTGTAAGGTAGAAAGACAAAACAATTTCAGGAAGAGTTGTATAATCTATAATTGCAATTGTGTTAAGTTTTATGAGGGAAAAGTACAAGGTGCTGTGAGAACATAGAACAGAAAAATCTATCTTCGTCTGAGAAAGAGACGTTTCTGATACTCTGATAGGGAGAGGAGGAAGAGGGAGAGAGGAGAGGGGGCTAGGAGGGTGCTTTGAGGCAGGGGTGAGGAACTGCAGAGAGGAGGGCCAATGTGCCAGAAAGCAGTGAGCATGAGGTCGGAGAGAGACGGAGAAATCAGACCATGCCGGGCATTGTAAGACACATCTGGAGTTCCGGATTTTATCCTCAAAGCATGAGACTCCACTGGAAAGTGTCTAGGCATGGGTGCGATAGTATCGCATTTTGAAAACATCACAACTGGCTGTTGTGTGGAGGACGAACTCAAGCATATACGGGACCGGAGGTTGGCTTCCATGTGGGCAGGGCATGTGCTTTGACGAGAGTGGGGGCAGCGGAGATGGAGAAGCAAATGAACTGGATATTATTTTGGAAGCATTTTTTCTTCTTGGCTATGGAGTGGGAGTGTTTGCAGAAGGAGGTGCAGGGAATGGCTCCCAGGGTTCCAGCATGAACAATTCTATCCACAGTGGGTACTGAGATGCAGAATATTGTGGGAGACGCATGAGTTTGATGTGTTTTTGATATTTCCAAATGGAAATGCCAAGTAAGCACTTGAATATATGGACCTGGAGGCTCAGAAGAGATGTCTGGGAGTTTGGGCATGGGTATGCCATTTCTAGCTCCTTGAAATAAGAGAATGAGGGTAGAAAGTAGGAAAAGTGAGTACAGAATGAAACCTGAGGAAATCAACCTTTAAAGGTGAGGCAGAGTTGGTGACAGAAACAGAGCAGCCAGAGAAATGAAAGGAAGACCTAAAGAGGATTAAACATAGAAGAAGTGGTCACCTAAGACTAAAGGTCCCTAGACAAATATTTAGGGACGAAAGGGAAAGGGAGAGCATTTCCGGAGTGCTCCTTGCCAACCACTTTTCATAGATTACCTTGTTTGATCCTCGCCACCGGCCTGTGAGGCAGTGAAATCCAGTGAAATGAGGATGAAAAAGTACACATTGCCGTGAGCAACACAGAGTTTACAAAAGCAGATCTGGCCAGGTGCCAGGAGTGGAACACAGATGTGGGCTGAAGTACTGGTGACCAACTTCGGAATTCTTAAGATTGTGTTTTAGCAATATTTTTATTTATTTGCTGCTTTAAACACTCTGAGCCATCTTTAGGGATGGGTTTGGGAGGAATGACTCTGAACTTGAGAGATCTAATGCAGGGGTTCTTAACGAGGGGTCCATGACCTTGAATCGGAATTCAGAAAAACATTCTTGTGGGGACGTGTTGTTGTGGGTGTGATATATTTATTAAATAATACACAGTACAGTGTGGACTTAGTAAGGGGTCTGTGGTTTTCACCTGACTGACAGAGGGGTCCATGGAACAAAAAAGGTTAAAAACCCCTGGTCTAATGGGTAGTTTGTGTAAAGATAGGATGTTTCAGGAAACCCTCAAAATTGATTAATTTATATATAGTGTCACTAAAGTGTTATTGAAGGTTACCCTTCTAGTGTTTTGCTCCTTAGCTAAGAGTTCTTTTCCATGTACCATAGAAGCCACTTTAGTGACAAATTATTGTTCACATTTTTCTTGACACACTGACTTGAACTAACTACTGTCTCTATAGTTAGTACCGGGTCCTATGAGAATTTAATGCATTGTCATATATCTACTTGTAAAGTAATACCTATCAGTCTAATTAAAAAATATTTGAGTCAAAAGGTCCTTGAACCGTGTGTTAGTTTGACCCGGGACCTCCCTTTATCTGAGGCTGTGGCTGGGCATTTCAATGCTGAATGCACTTCTGCCTGCCCATATGCAGCGTTTTTGTTGTCCAGAGGCTGCTGAGCCGATGCATTCACGGCTATTATTTACATAACAAGTTGGAAAATACCATGGGAAGAATGTTTTTGAATTTCCTGTCTTCATTTGTTTACTTTCCCTGCAGTAATAGTGTTTCCACGGGAGGATTTTTCACTTTGGCTTCTCCTAATTTCAACAGTATAAATAAGTGAGGTGTGCTAGTCATGAAAACCACACATTATAAATCAAAGGATGTGGGTCAAGAATGAAAGGGAAATTTCCAAAAGATAGAAAGATAAGCTCTGAAACCGCTGGCTTGCAGCTGCAGGCTCCTCAGTCCAGTTCCCCCAGGAAAACTACAGATGGGTCCCTGGACCTAAGGTTCTGTCTAGGACAGACTCGTGGTTTTCAAAATGATTGCACATGAGAACATGCAGACTCCTGGGCTCGTGTCCTGGAGAGAGTGATTCATTCGGTCCACGGTTTGCCCTGAGAATCTGCATTTTTGAAAAGCTCCCCAGATGATTTTGATGCGCTCTTAGGCTGGGAAACCCTTGGACTCTGTGGTAAGATTTTTTTCAAGCAATGAAGTTAAGTATTTCTTGGAAAATCAGAAGCTGGGTAAAAAAGAGAGACTTAGCGTTTACTGAGTTTCTATTATGTTCTAACTTTCAACCATATTTTGTATCAATTAATCCTTCAAGCAATCTTGCAAAGTGTATCATCTTATTCCAATTTTAACCTGAGGTTCAGCTGGTTTACAGACCTTTACAAGGTTACTCAGCGGCTTAGAGGCAGGTTCTTCATTTGCCTTCAGGTCATTTGGCTTCCTCTGGTGGCATCCTGAAGATGTTCTGAATAAAGCAGTCTCATAGAATTCTGGAGAACTCTTCTCTGTCTTAGTGGGTACCCATTGCTAAAGGTAGACTTTTTTATTTATCTTCAAAGAGTAAATGGGTAGGTAATTGGGTAGGGAGGACTGGATGTGGTTTTCTGTTTTTTTTTTTAAAGATTTATTTATTTATTTCCGCTTCACACCCCCCCCCCCATTGTCTACTCTCTGTTTCCATTCGCTGTGTGTTCTTCTGTGTCCTCTTGCATTCTTGTCAGGGGGCACTGGGAATCTGTCTCCTTTTGTTGCATCATCCACTCCTGGGTGGGCCGCATTTTTCGTGTTGGGCACCTCTCCTTGTGGGGCACACTCCTTGTGTGGGGGGCACCCCTTTGTGGGGCGCACCCCTGCGTGGCACAGCCCTCCTTTGTGGCAGCACTGTGTGCCAGCTCAGCACATGGGCCAGGAGGCCCTGGGTATCGAACCCTGGACCTCCTATATGGTAGGCAGACACTCTATCAGTTGAGCCACATCCGCTTCTCTGGATGTGTTTTGATAGCCAGGCAGTCAGATTCACTTGGACAAAACTGTCTTTCTCAGCCTGCAATGACGTGCTGTATTTACTGTGTCCAGACTGGACATTGCACCTCTAAAAGGTCTCTGCTAACAAGTTTGTTGTCTAAATGAGGAAACATTACATATTGTACATTTTAATATTTCTCCAGGGAGGATATGAGGTGTGATGGGGTCCACTGGGGAAAGTCTGGAGTGGACTGAGCACCCTGTTTAAGGGTGCTAGACTTACCTCTGTCACTCGTGACCTTGGGGGCTTTGCTTGACATTTTTAAGCTTCACTTATAGATTCCTCTTGGTAAAATGAGTATAATATATAATTTTAATAATTTTATCTTATTTTTACTATGTATCTCTTAACAAAGAGGGAGTGTTAGCTGAGAGGATGCATGCACAACACTGAGCCAGACCTGTAGGTCGTCATGAGCGCGTTACCTAGGCTTATTTGAGGGAGGAAAGGGTAGCTACCATGGGAGGTGGTAGTGATAGAGGTAGAAGAGGAACTTCATTTCCTTGATCGCTTAGCTCTCCACCCCCTTCCAGACCAGGGATGCCAGTCAGCCGTATTGTACCATCTGGTGCTCATCAGTGCTAGTCCATGGGTTCCCCCCAGACCGCCTGCTCTCCAGATGCTTCTGGTGCTCACTGAAGTTGAAGAAGCACTGCTTTCACAGGCACAGCCCTCCATGGGACTCGTGTCTTGAGAAGCTGCTTGGTTAGAGAGGAGAGTTTGTCCAGGGTCAGCCTTGCCGACTCTGCAGTGAGTGTTTTCTCCAGTACACTGTTTTTTTTTAAAGATTTATTTATTTATTTATTTCTCTCCCCTCCCCTCCCCCCCCCCAGGTTGTCTGTTCTCTGTGTCTATTTGCTGCATTTTCTTCTTTGTTCGCTTCTGTTGTCAGTGGCATGGGAATCTGTGTTTCTTTTTGTTGTGTCATCTTGTTGTGTTAGCTCTCTGTGTGTGAGGCACCATTCCTGGGCAGGCTGTACTTTCTTTCACGCTGGGCGGCTCTCCTTACAGGGCGCACTCCTTGCGTGTGGGGCTCCCCTACGCGGGGGACACCCCTGCGTGGCACGGCACTCCTTGCGTGCATCAGCACTGCACATGGGCCAGCTCTACCTGGGTCAAGGAGGCCCGGGGTTTCAACCGTGGACCTCCCATGTGGCAGATGGATGCCCTAACCACTTCTTCAGTACACTGTTGATGGCAGGAGCAGCAGCAGGTGCAAAGACTGAGCATGAAAAAAACAGAAAGAAAACGTTACCTAGAATATGATGACATAGGCTTTCCAATGGACTCGGGGACATGGCCCCAAGAATGAAGCATAAGGAAACACCAAGTCAGGATGCTGCTTAGAGGAAAGAGCAGACGGGAACCGTGGAAGAAGGTGCAATGTTGGGAAGGGCGTGAGAGAGCGTGGACAGAGAGGATGGAGGTGGCCACCTCGGAGAACCTGGTGCTGAGCCCTAAGCTGAAGCAGGCACAAGTTGGGGCAGGTGTCCTTGGGGACAGGATGTGAAATGGCCCCATTCCTAGAATGACTTTGGGGGAAACGTCTGGCACACACAGAGAAAAAAACAATCTGTTAGAGGCTGCCTGCCTCACGGGAGTGCAGGGTGGCTGCTCAAACGTTTTGGGCTCAGGGCTTTGGGAAGATTTCCCATCTCGCTGTGTGCTCTGTGGAACCTGGCCGAGAGCAGAATTTTTGCCTTTAGGGGAATTGATGAAAACCAACATATTTCTGGCTACAGAAAGTTGACTTTCTGCTGTTTTCTGTTTTCTCCCTACTAGTGATTTGGGTTTATTCATTATGCTTGCTCTTGGCTAGGCCCTTCCTATCTGTCATCTCACCAAATTGGGATAATAATCCCAAGAGTTTGGTATCATTATATCCATGTTACAGGTGAAAAAACTGTCTCCAGTTGTAGAACTAGCCCAAAGACATGCAGCTTCAGGGCCTGGTGGAACTGGGATTCAGAATCAAGCCAGGCTCGTTCTAAAGTCTCCATATATCCTGCACCGTGGACTCCCTTGAGAAACATGAAATGCAATGTATGTGACAACCGTTTTAAAGAAAATAAGGAGTATAACAGTATTTATTCCTTGCCCTCCTGAATTCAGCAAGTTCCTCTTCCCAGGATGCACTGCGCTTGTTCTGTGCGATAAGAAGTGTGAGGAATTTATAATCCAGCTGCGGAGCAAGGACATGTGCGGGCGCAACCAGAGTGGATCTCAAGTGCCACAGGTGTTCGGACCAAGAAGAAGGTACCTGCTGGGGTACACCAGCGAAATCCATAGGGATATGTGATATTTGAGACCACACTTTGTGGACAGATTGGGCTGTTTTTATGTTTGCAGAGTGTGTCTAAATCATCTGCAGCAGCATGTGGCAAATATTTGTCTTGAGTAGATAAAAAACAATTAGAGCAGGGAGAGTCTTATCAAAGCAAGACATTTTCCTCTTTTTTAGGTTACCTCTGTACTAACAAACTGGCCATACTTGCCATTAGAGATAATCACCCTCTCTCATAAAAGAACCTCACCAGCTAGGGAAAAGTTGTTTCCACTTTCTTTTGGGTGAAAAAACATATATCAACATTGTTGTCTTGGAAGACATGCACTTTCTCTTGAAGTCTTAGAAAATAGAATAACACCCTGACTTAAATTCTGAAATCAGAAGACATACTTTTGTTTTTATCTTGAAGTAAGGTTTTCTTCCTATACTGTGGGGAGCCCACAGTGACAAAGTCATTTTCTACGATATTATTTGGGGTCATTGTTCATTCTTTGAGTTCATGTCTCTGGGCTCATAATTATTTTCGCACATTTTATTACAAACATTTAATAGCAACTGCCCATTAAAAATATTGCAGTAGCCTAAAAAATAGTATAAATTTATCTGACATATTATTGCTCTTGGATTATAAACTGGAAAATAATTAAAATTCTTGTTCCTGTTGTAATGCTAATAGGATGATGATGTAGTATTTCCTTAAACAGTTTATATAATTTGGTCCTTTTCTTCATTTGTATGCTTCTTTATTTGCTAGACAGGCTATTTTAAGAGTTTTATTTAAAAGAAATAAATTCTCCCAGCTGTTGATTTAAGAAATCCTTTTACAATGCCATATTAATCGATTTAGCTTCCAGACATATCTTAGCAGATCAGAGGAATTTCCTGGCCACTCCCAGAGGTCTGACCGGTTTTATCCATCTTAATGAAGGTAATTAAGGTTCCATAGCTTACTCGGATCTGGTCCTGGCCCTAAGCGTTTAGTCTCCACCAGAATCTTGGAAGAGGAGTACAAACCATACTGCATTCATCTCTAAATATTTAGTCTTCTCTTCAGCAGGTGCTGCCTAAGCCAGGTAGTTCCAGTCGTCCAAGGGCAGTCTTAGGTTGGCATACCATAGAGAGGCCAATGTTTTAGGGTAATAGGTGCCTTTGCTTTCAAACCCTGAAGATGATGCAGATTCCTATCACTGATTTCAAGAGGATCTACAACACTTTGTGGACATGTAGGGGTGTGGCAAATGCATCTCATTCACCCAACCAGTCAGCACAGTTCCTGTAGCATTTGATTTCCACTGATAGTTACGTAGCCTATGACTTTATACAAAGTTGTCAATTAAAAATGTGCCCAATGTTTCTAAGCAACAGCCAATAGATGCCCAAAGTTTCAGAACCTCAAAAAAATGTTAGAAGTTAACGAAAAGAAGTCTTCATCATAGCACTGGTGACGATCTCCATGGTCATAGTCATTTAGTAAATGTGCTTTGTGCACTTACTGTGGTCCAGGTATGGTGCTTTGGAGGCAGTGTTCAACGAGAAACTGCCTTAATGATACATATTTGCATTTTCCTTGCTACCTCTGTCATCTCAGCTAGTCTCTCAAAGGCCATCTTACTGAAATTAAAAGTCAAAGGGTCACCTTAGGTTTTAACTTGAGGCCCAGTCTTTGTCTTTTCCTGGCTGCACAATGGGCCTTAGCGAGATGAAGGAGGGAATACTTTGCTTAGAGCAAAACGGCTTTCCATTGCAGAACATAGACTGGCACTTCCAGCAAAAATGAAGCCCCAGAGTTAAGTTGTGCCATTTGGTGAACAGAGACCAGAAGCAAGTTATTTGTGGGCATATGAGAGGCTTGCCAAATTTTCACAGCACTCAGTGACAAGATCTTTAAGTGGCATTCAGGCACTTTGTGCCATAGTTTTTTAAATGAAAAATAAAACACACAGGTTGACAGGGTGCAGCAAACTGAAAATGGCATATCCTTCAGGAAAAACATTTGTCCCCATAAACTAAGACTCTTGATAATGTTAGGAGAAAGCTATAGTGGACTTAATGCAGGGTTTCTACCATTGCTTCAGAAAGACAGGAGAATAAGTGTTGAAGCCTTTGTCTTGTCAGTGCCTCCCAGGTCTGCCTGCTTTCCTGCATTCCTGGGTTCTGCTTTTGTCCACTTCCAGCCCTCATGCAGTCTACCAGTCTGATTGCCTTTGATGTGCCAGGTCCTGTTGATGTGATATAAATAAGTCAAGGTGTCTGTCTTTCAGGCCCTCACCCAGTTCCCTCCTGCCAAGTTTGTACTAGGTGCTGGTGGACTGGCACCTGTGTTTAATCATGTAGGCTACAAGTCTTCTTCAGCTGGACCTCATTCATCAATGGGTTGGAAAAGATTTAGGAATGTCAGAAATACTTTTAGGTCAGTGAAACAAAACCATGAAACACTTGTTGGGATGTGGGAAGAGTAGATAAGGGGAATTTGAACTTCTCTTCCCACCATCCTCCTTACAAGCTTCTCCCCATGATGGGAGAAGTTAAGTCATATGATTGATCCAGGATGTCAGTGATTGGGCCATAGGTCATTTTGGGTTTCATTCCCTATCCATAGCCAATGGCGGAAGGCCTTGCATTCCCAGCAAAGGCTTGCTGCACCCCTTGCCTTCTATTTTTTTTTGTCTTTATTTTTTTAATGTTACATTAAAAAAATATGAGGTCCCCATATACTCCCCACCCCCCTCTCCCCACTCCTCCCCCCATAACAACAACCTCCTCCATCATCATGAGACAGTCATTGCACTTGGTGAATACATCTCTGAGCACTGCTGCACCTCATGGTCAATGGTCCACACCATAGCCTACACTCTCCCACAGTTCACCCAGTAGGCCATGGAAGACATACAGTGTCTGGTAACTGTCCCTGTAGCACCCAGGACAACTCCAACCCCCGAAAATGTCCCCACATCACATCTCTTCCTCCCACTCCCTACCCCCAGCAGCCACCATGGCCACTTTTTCCACACCATTGCCACATTTTCTTCGATTACTAATCACAATAGTTCATGACTAGAATATCAGTAAGTCCACTCTAATCCATACTCTATTCCTCCATCCTGTGGACCTTAGAATGGTTGTGTCCACTCCACATCTATATCAAGAGGGGGCTTAGATTCCACATGGATGCTGGATGCAATTCTCCAGCTTTCAGTTGTAGTCACTCTTGGCTTCTTGGTGTGGTGGTTGACCTTCTTCACCTCCACGTTAGCTGAGCCTTGCCTTCTCTTTGACCCCCATACCTTTGCACAGCAGGCCCTCTGGTTTTCCCTACTCACCATGTGGATGGGACACTTGGGCAATGCTCAAGGGTGTGTGGCCTGTGTCTGTGCTCCATGTGGCTATTTTTGCAAAGGAGCTGTTGGCCTGCCCCCCAGAAGCAGGAGAAATTGGAGTAAGAGGAAAATAGGAAACCTCATATTGACTTTGAGCTAAGCTTTGTATCCAGGTGGCTTTGTTTGCCAAAGGACCGCTGATGCAAAGTACCAGAAATGGGTTGGCTTTTATAGTGGGAATTTCATTAGGGGAAAATGTTACAGTTCTGAGGCAATGACATGTTAAAATCAAGGTGCCATCAGAAATGCTTTCTCACCAAAGTCAGCCACTGGTGATCCTGGGGTCCTGCCAGGTGGTGAAGCGAGATGGCAGGTCATCTGTGCCAAGGGCCTGCCTTCTGCTCCAGGCTCACCATCTCCCAGGGCTCAGCTGCGGGTGAACAGGCTTAGGGCTTGTCTCTTTCTGGGCATCCTCAGTCTCTGCTGTTCCAGTTTCTTCCAGAGTTCAGCTGTGGGTGATGAGGCATATGGCTTGCCTTCTCAGCCTTGGGCTGCTCCGTGGTCCAGCCACTTGGGGGCGTCACGCTTCAGCTTTGGCTGCTAGCGATCCTTGAGTCCTGTCATATGGCTGGATCAAAATGGCAGCTTCCTTTCTCTGTCTGTCTCTGTGTGTCTCTGACTCTTTGTCTCTGTATGTCTCTCTGTCTCTGTCTCTATTTATATAAGAACCAGCAAAAGGGCAGAGATCCAACCCAAGTCACACCTCAATGACATAGTCCAGTCAAAAGGGCCCCACACTCACAGGAATGGATTAGTTCAAGAACATAATCTTTTTCTTTTTGGAATTCATAAAAGAATTTCAAACTCTCATTCCCAGCAAGCACTGTTTACCACAGAAGCTCTGGATTTGGAAGTATTCAAAATGTGTCCAGCCCTTTATAAAAACAATGATGATTGTTCTGTGTTTGTCTCCCTCAGCAGGGAACCCCAAAGAAGAAGGTTGAGATTAGGGTACAGCACCAGTATCACTCCTGGCCCCAGGCCAGCAGCTCTGAGTCAAGTAGAGAGTATTCTTGCCTTAGGATGTATTCGGTGCTCACTGTACTTACAGCTTTGGATGAGGCGTGCATCTGCCTAGTTTACCTGGTTAGGTTATGGTGGGGGAATGGCAGCCATGCTTCTGGGCATTTCTTGCACCACCTAATAGAGGACGCTATCATAAAGCACTAAACTTTTTATTGTTTTCAGATTGGAAAGACTCTTCATAAAGTCTTGTAGAGTTAGGAGCAAGGTTTTAATGTGGCAGAAGGGCAGGTTGTGTTATCTAATACTAGTGGGCAGGTGTAGCAGCTGACACTGCCCTTTTGAGTAGGTGAGGACTCTCCAAACTTCTGCTTCCTCTTGTGGTTAGTTTTCTTCTTCCATTTTTCCATTCTTCTCCATTTTTGGTGTTGGAAATGAGGACAGGAGGGTGATTCAGGCCGAGATGATGGGAAGAAATGGGGAGGAAAGCAAAGAGAACAGATATATGTTGGCAGCTTTGTTTATTTCATTAATACCTCAAGCTCTGATTCATTCATACCTCAAGGTTCTCTGGTTGATTAGTTGAAGGAAAAGAGGGCAGAGAGAATTGCCCTACTCACTTGTTTTATGGCAGACTTTGTCATTTTAAACTGTCTAGCACCTACATTCTCCCTCACTACCACCTTCCTTCTCCAACAGGAGGAGGCAGGCATCAGTAATTCCCTCCACGACTTCACAGTCCTAGAAATTTCCCCAAAGAGAAGGAGCGATCAGTTAGCTAATTAGACTTTTCCTCTCCAATATTTGTTAGGCTTCTTTGAAGAAGGGGGTGATTTGAATGTGTGATGAAGGTATTAACTAGGTCAAGGAAAGAAGAGGTACTCTTGTACCAAGGGGGAGAAAGGTGGAAAATAGGAGAGATTCCTGAGAAGTTGGCAGGGAAGTTATTCAGAGCCAGGTGGAGAAATTGTCCTGCCAGTTCCCTGAGATTTCTTCTTGCAGAAGTCTTCATTATTTGATTCTGTCACTTCTCCTCTTTAATCTTCTAAAAGGGTAACAACTCTATCCTATATTTTAACTCAAGTAGTTTATATAGAAAGAAAAATTAAGAGTCTTTCTAGATTTGTTGCGCTAAGTGGATTCCCAGAAGGAGGGTCTAAATCTGTTGGGAAGGGGGATGGTGGTTGAGCTACAAAGTCACGCGTGGCAATCACTAACCTTATGGAGAGCAAAAAGTAAGCTTCAGTCAACTGAAAAAAAGGCCACATGCTCTGGGCTTGGTTCTGTGGTGGATAAATAGACACATTAGACGTGGTCAGTGACCAGTGAGCTTATGAGTGTCTGAACCTTGGAAAATAACGTTATGACAAGATTATTTTTTGTCAAAATGTCAAATGAACAGGTCATGGATGAAAGATTTAAGTATTCAGAGAAGGTAGAGCTCATACCTGTTGCCAGATTTCCTCTAGGTTCTTGGCTATGTGACATAAAAGAATTTAAGGACATGCCAGTTTAGGTAGGCAAGTCATTTATTAAGGAAATGGGAGAAGAGAATAGAAATAGGAGAAAATAACAGATGCCGGGTCCCAGGTATACTTGCGGACTGGTCCAGGCAGAGCAGGAGAAAAAAGGATTGACTTCTGTGCTTGCTTTTTTAAACCGTTAATTATTCCTCCCACTTGCTGATGTTTGGGGGAGGGGTCCTGATTTTTTGCTCTTTTGATTCATTACCCCACCTGTCAATTCTGGGGTAGGGGGGCAATGATAAGGCCCCTTGAGAATATCTGGGGATTTTCTTGATCCTGGATGATCAAGGAAAATTCCCGCGGGTTCCTCCAGCAGCCTTCTGGTGTGTGTGTGGGGATCTCTTTCTCTTAGGATTTCCAGGTGGGATTCCGAGGCCACGAGGCCACGTGTTTCTCTGCCCTGTGGTTATCTGGTCCCAGATCTTCTTTTTGTTCCCTAAACTAGCCTGCTTCACATCCACCTGGAAGAGTTCCAACACCCTTTATTGAAGGGGGCGGGGCTGCTGAGGTGGAAAGTGCACCCTCAGGGGTGGGTAGGATTTATTTAGCAGGGTGGGGGGTCCTGGGCTGGGTACTTTACATATATACAATGAGTGCCATGGGCCCTCACAACAACGCAAGAAAGCTCTGCAGTCCCTGTTTGATAATAAGGAAACACAGGCTCAGAAGGACTAAATGAGCAACCCAAACTCCCTCAGCCATTAAGAGTCTAAAGTCAGGCCCTTCTGACTCGGGAGCCGGTTTCCCTCCAATGCCAGCTTGCCTTTATGGCATGCTGTACAGAGAGAGATGGTGTGGCAGCATTTTTGCAGTGATGGTGGAAACTATATCATAACATATCATTTTGGTGACAGTGCAGTGTCATTTAGGAAAAAAAATGGGTGACAAGTTTGGTAAGACAGGCTGATTGTACTGGGCAAAAGCAGAGAAAGTATTGCCTACAAAGAAGAAATTCCAGGCCAAGAAGGGAGGCAGACAGGTAGCTCTCAGAAGAAAAGATCTATGGCCAGAAAGATTTCATTGACATGGCAAGAAGGTTTATTTAACTTGTAGCATTTTAAACTTGGTTGCTTTTAGTCTAGACCTGCAGCTGAAAAATCTAGTATATTGCTATAGTCAATCTTTATTAAATCTTTCACGTTATCAGTCAATACAGAGAAAATCATAGATTTCCTTTTCTCCACTTTCTAATTTTTGTTGTTTTGTTTTTTGCTACCTTGCGTTCATCCTGCATGCATTAATGAAGTGGTGTGATATGACCCCGGGCTCCCATCTGTTTAATTTTGCTAATTTGCTCCATTTTCAAATGCGTTTCCTTTGCTGCAGGAGCAGCAGCAGAGCATGAAAGCTGCTGAAAGGAATTTCTGTTACACCGCTGGTGCCCCCTCTGGGGACCTTCAGATAATTTTATCCTCTTTCTGCCGTTTGGGAACACAGCCACGTTGTTTGCAATTGAAATATAGTTTTTAAATGTGCCTCCTACTGTGTTTTTATAGAAAGAGTGCCTCTTCTCCTGGAAAATAAAACACCATTGATTGAACCAAGAGCCCTTCGAAAGGACTTTAATTGCTGCATTAATTGCAAACTTCGGGACAAACCAGGGCCAGTAGTAAGCTATTCAGCCTATCCCTGGGCCCTTTTAAAGAAAATGGGAAGCCTTTTGGTTGTGAGAGGCTGGGATTGAGATAAGGAGGTGGGCCTGTGGGAAGCACTACCTCCCTCCAGGCTATGAGCTTGGCATTTTTTTAATTTAAATTTTTTTTTCATCCCTTCCTGTCTCTGATTTGCATTTCCCGGAAAGTCTCTAATGAGTCTGTGCCTCCAGGCCTCAGCCTTTCCTCCTTGGACCTTGATTAGAAGAAAGAGGAGAGGTCGTTGAAATTTTGTAGTTTAGAATTTCTCTGAAAAATAGGTGGCTGGGAAAATGGAAAGACTCTTGTCGTAGTTCTTTTTATTCTGAAGAAGAAGAAAAGTAATTTCCTTTTCTGGCAGAACCTCCACTTGAAGATTCGTTTCTGAATTCCTTTGTTAGTTGGCTATTGGGCTAACTACCCCAATGTGAGTATAGATTGGGAACTACTGGAAGATTCTATAAGTCAGTTTTATGACATTTACCTTGGTTTCTTTCCCTGGGAAAACCACTAATTAAATACTGAGGCCTCTAGATGGGACTAAATCCCACGCCTCACTGGCTTATTCAGAATGGTGTCTTCCTCTTACCTTCTTTCCATAGGAAATTACTGTAGGTGCCATTTATGGCAGGGCTAGGCGTAGGTTTCAGGTTTTAAAACGACACTGGCAGCCACACAGGTTTTCCTGATTTACAATATTATAATACTTATGTGCCAAGCACTACTGCAAAACTTTAAACATATTACCTCATTTAGTCCTCATAGCAACCTTGTGTGGTATGGATTGTTCTTACCCTCTTCAGCAGCTGAGGAAACTGAGCATTTGAGAGTCCATGGTGGAGAGGTCAGGCTGTTTGGCTCCAGTGTCTGGTTTTGTTTTTTGTTATTTGTTTGTTTGGATGTACTGGGAGTCAGGGACTGAAACTGGGACCTCATATGTGGGAAGCTGGTGCTCAACCATTGAGTCACATCAGCTTCCCTCAGTTGGTTTTTTCATTTGTTTTGCCTGTTGTTTGTTTTTGTTTTTCCAGGAGGCACCAGGAACCGAACTCGGAACCTCCCATGTGGGAGGGGGGATCTCAACCACTTGAGCCACATCCACTCCCATGCATTCTTTTTTTTTTTTTTATGTTTATTTTTATTTTATTTTTAAAGAAGCTTTTGATTACATATCCCATGCGTTCTTAACCATTATGCTAATCTAGTACTCTAGAAGACGTTCATCTCATTTAATACTGTCTTGACTATTCATTGAGGGCTGATGATTGTTCATCTTACCTGCTACCAAAGACTTTGTTTCTCTATCTATCTGATCATCTATCTACCTACCTATCTGTTTAACAAATATTGATTGGACAATATTCTGGGCATAAGTGTATTAGGATGATTCTCTATCCCTACATTTGAGGAGATCCCAATCTAGTATGGAAGAAAGATAAGCAAATAGGGTGCCAGAGGATATGGCCATCTAATGCACACTTGGGAGGCCTCATTCAGTCAATTCATTATTTCAACAAAGTAAAGTACTAGTATGGGCCACCCACTGTGGAAAGTCGAGCTGCTTCCCATCTTCAGTAGACTCAGTCTAGGTGGGGGAATCGAACAAGTAAGCAGCAGATTGCAGTTTGATTGATAATTGCTGCGATTATGCCCAAGTGTAAGGTAGGGGTACTGTATTTATAAACATACAAGGCACAGGTGTAAGAGAGGCATGGCATGTCTAGGGAGCAGCAAGGTTATTTAATGTGGCTGGGGAGGAGAGAGAAGAGGTGAGGCTGGAGAGGTGGGACGGGGCATGGAAGGACAGGGTCTACCATCATCAGGACCCTAGCCTATCTTAAGACAATGGGAAACAGGCCTTCTACCCAGCACTGCAGAACTTTACATCCCTTCCACGCTCTCTGTTAACTTTAATTGAAAAGGAGAACAGCAGAAGTAACTGAAAATTAAACAATGATAGAGGACTGCAATTTTCAAAAGTTTGCATATCATTACTTTTATTTATAGCTTGTAGCTACTTTCTTGTAACAGATTGTGAAGGCGAGGGATCTGTATTTGTGTCTATTTCCGGGATATTGGCTCAGCAATAAAAATGTGGTTAGAAAGGAAAAGAGAAGGATGGGGTTAAAAAAAATCAATGGAGGTAAAATTTCTGATTCTTCTGTTGAGAGTATGATCATATTTCAAGGTCATCATATGGAACAATGAGACTTAGAGAAGTTTCAAATATTCACCCATAAATTATCTATCAGCAAGTAATGAGAATGTTACAAAGCTACCCGATTTTTTTTGTTTTTCCCTACTTTTCCGAATTCAAAGAAATGTAGTGGAATTGGATAATGGCTTGTGGAACCTCTTGTTCTTGGATCATTGGTTTAGATAGATCCCAGACTGGCAGTAACTAAAAGTTATTTCAGTTTTATGTTTGCTCAGCAGCTGAAACGAAGTGGGTTAATAGATGCAGTTTTCCTTTTTTGCGGGGGAATGTTCCAGTCGCAGAAATCCCTAGAGCTAACTGGCTTTCCTTGTATCTCCCCAGATGTTTTTCAAGGATGGGCAGAGGCACCTCTTTGCCGCAGACTTCCTCTTACTGTCTTGGAATGAACCGTGTACCAAAAGTGCTGTTTAGAAGCATGAGTCTGATTTTAGTTTATTGTGAAATTCAGTGGGTCAGAAAGTTCTGTGTCCCCAACCAAAAACAGGGGACGAGAAAATTGCGGACTGGATATTCGGAGCTTCCTAAGGGCCTGGGAAAGGCGTGGGTGGGGCTGGGACCAGCTTTCTGGCAGGTACCCTAGAGCTCTCTTTTAGCTCTTGCCTCAGTGATCTACCTCAGTGGTAAGTATGGACTGTAAGCTATTGTGAAAAGTACAGGCTTTATTCAACTGTATGTTACCAGCCCCTGACCTAATGTGTGGCATAGAGCCGGCATTCAATAATTGTTCCATGAATGAAAGATGTCATCAGTGTTTAAATTTGACATATAACAAAACTATAGAAATGAGGAGTCTTGGCATACACTTGTACGTGATAGGAAGGAAAATTTTAGGTATCGCATAGGTATAGACTTAGAGGAATTTAGGACTAAGACATTTCTATATATCTTGTGCATTTTAATTTTAATTTTCCTACCTCCTTCCTTAGCCCAGCTTTCAGCCTTTTCTCTTAAAGCTCTACAAGGTCATTGAAAGAAATGTCCTGTGTTACTTTTTTAGGACAGTTTGCGAAAAACAATCTAGCATGCCTTGAGTCCTTACTGGGAGAAACCACCACTGCTCTATCCTAATCCTTCTCCTTAGCCTTTGTGTTTGTTCGCTGGTCTCCTCTATAAAATCTGTCCACAACCGCAAGCTCCTGCGATGCAGGCCCTTCTTTTCACTCTTCTTTACACTCCCCTAACCAAACTTGATGCCTTCAATCGAAAATCAGGAACAATCTGAAATCAGGAACATATCAAATGACCATAAATACAGAATGTGATTGTTGAAAGAAATGTGCTGCTGCAAAGGCTGAAGTCACTATTCTTTTTTTATAGATGATGCCTATTTTGGCAGACTTGGCAGATACAGAGCTCCTAAGCCTGGGTTTCATTTGATTATCTATTCAAACCTGTCCCAACTTACTTTTTGTTACTTGGTCTAAGGATAGTATCTCCCAGCCCCTGGAGGACAGTAGTAGCAGTTGGGAACAGTGAGGACAGTGCCACAATAACCTGGAGGACCAGGATCTTAACTTACTTTCATTAGAAATTGAGTTTTAAAAGGTGTTTTCTATTATAAACTTTCCTTTGAACTTCTTATGTCACTTCCTCAGGATAAAATACACTGTGAAAGCTCACTAACCTCTCTTAGAGTAAGAAAAGACAACAGGCTATCAGGGAAAATTTTAGATCAAAACCTTTTTTTTTGTTTTTGCTTGTGCTATATATATATATATATATATATATATATATTTTTTTTTTTTTTTTTGAGTACTTGCTTCCACGTACGTGCGACTGTCCAAAGAAATTAGGTGGGAAAAGCCAACTCTTACAGATCTAGCAATCTGAACAGGGAGAACTGTGTTCATTTTGGCAGCACTTTGTTGACTAGATACATTTGTAAAGGATGAAAATGTATTTTGGTCTTCACTCTGTTTCACAATCATCATAGCTTAAGAAGTGTTTTTGCCCAAGCAGAAACACACCCAAGTCAAGTTTTTGTCCTAACTCATCAACTTAAAATTGAGGTTTTGCTGACTTAAAAAGATTGACGAAAAATTCTTCTAATGCAGTGGTGGCATCATAAAAGGAGCAAAGGGCATAAGAGGCTGATGCCATTTTCGTGGACGAGGAATAAGAATTTCATGAGATGAGGAGTTAGCCTACTCTTCCCCTTACCACATAACACACTGGACTCACTGGGGCAGGGCTATGTACAAGAATATGGCTTCCTGATTTGGGGAACAGTTCTCAATAGCACAAAATAGAGCTGTTCTCAAGACATATGGTAGGTCTCTCACAGTCTATCAGAAATAAACAAAGAGCAGAATAGAGACAAAAGAGAGGAGGAGGGAGAAAAAAGATTGAGATACACTGTCAAGTGTTGCATATAAGAATGTATTGAATGTCACTATTATAAAAGGTTTTACTGTAATTACATTTCCTATCTATTTGGATTAGCTCTTCCTAAATTCTTTTCACTTGTCACTTTGGGAAATGCTTCATGTCTGTGAGGTTTATCCTCCCTGTTAAATATCAGCACAGCATAATTCACCAAAATTGGGTAAGAGAGTACCAAGAATGTTTCCTGCCCCAGCAAACCCAATATATCTTTGATTTTTCGAGGCACATAACTATTTTTTCTTCCCATTTCTACCATTAAAAAGCACCAGATACTAGTTTGGTAGTAGATGGGCCATTAAGTCAATGTTCCAAGAACTGGAGAGTGCTGATATGCACTTGAATTATTTATCCCATTTTTGAAAAATGACAAAATCTTTCAACAAAGATGGAATGCAGGCAATTTCACTGAATCTGTGACTGTGATAAAGGCTATAGACAAAAGAATTCTATGAAGTAACAATCTGGACTGGTTTAAGCATTCATATTTCCAAGGTTCTCTCCCAGAGCTGGAACTGCTAAGGCCATGTTTTAGGGCCATGCACAAGGGAATTGAGGCTGATTAATACAAGAATATGACTTGTAGCGCTGGAGACATGTCTTCAGAGCAAGTGGTGATTTAAGGCTCAGTGATTTGTAAGAATGTTTTTGAATTTATAAGAATGTTTTTGAATTTATGGTTTTGTCAAATAACCTATGCATTTTCTCAAGGAAAGAAGGTATGTGTGTGTGTGTGTGTGTGGATGTATTATAATTAAACTGAACATACCAACAAGGAAAACTAATTTAACTATTATGATGACTCATTTAGTTGGCACCTTTAGGTAATGAGGTGCTCTGGATTAATTTTCCTAAGAGAAGAAACATAGCCCTTTAAATGATTAAGCATTTTATCTTCATCAGTTTTTGAATAAAATATTTCTAAGGTACATTATACATCCCCTGCCTCAGTAAATATGCTTGATAATATACAGGGCTAGAATTATACATTTTTAAAAAGAGAGTTTAGAGAAATAGTGGGAGAGTTTGCAAAATTATTTTTCCCTCTTTGGCCCACAGTGTTGTGATCTACAAAATATGGGGCTTGGATTAGATGATCTTCAAAGTTTCCTTCTATCTCTAAGTCTTTATATTTTAAATTTTAGTGTACATGGAAGTCACATAGGGTATGTGTTGAAAATGCAGATACTCAGGTATCACCCCTGGAAATTCTGATTCAGTAGCTCCGGAGTGAGGCAAGAGAATCTGTACACAAATAAGTGCCTAAGCTTTCCCACCTTGTGTGCCAGCTTTGTGGGTCATTCACAGGGTCCTAGGAAATCTCCTTGCTGCCTTGTCCTCATTGGGGTTGAGTTGTGGGGGCTGGTAAGAGCCCAGGTCGCTGAGCTCGGGTTGTCTTTGTTTCTGATCCCTTCTTCAGTATCATCTGTCTGTTGGTTAATGTTAGGTACTGAGGGAGACCAGACACTCACCCTCATTAAATCAGAAACTGTGTATTTGTACGTATAGTAAGCTAGGAAATGTTAACCTTAGTCCTGGTGGGGAGAGGACTTGCCATTGTTTCCTGCAATGTGGAATACATAAATATTGAAATTGCCATGAGAGTCAAGTTACCTAGGCATCAAGATAAGTGGTGCAGTGCTATAAAACCTCTTAACACTTCTCGGTGAGATTTGTCGATTCATTGTACGTATTTCTTTATTTATAAAATTTTTAACATTTTTTATTTCTTTAAAATTTCAAATAGCTTCTTTAGATGTATAGTCATGTGCCATAAAATTCACCCACTTAAAGTATACAATTCAGGGATTTTAGTAAATTTACAGAGTTGGACAACTATCACCATTGTCTTGTTTTAGGAGGTTTCCATCATCTAAAAAAGAAATCTTGTACACATTTGTAGTCTTTCTTGTTTCCACCACCAGACCCACGCACCTACTACTTGTCTCTCTAGATTTGCCTTTTATGGACATTTCCTATACATGGGATGATACTGTATGCAGTCTTTTTTTTTTTTTTTTAATTTTTATTAGAGAAGGTTTATAGAAAAATCATGCAGAAAATGCAGATTTCCCCCCAACCTCTCTCCCCATTATTAACTCTTTGTTTATTGTGGTACATTTGTTAATTTGTCACAATTGATGAAGCAATATTATAATTATACTATTAGGGCTTATGCTAGGGTTCCCTGTGTTGTACAGTCCTATGGGTTTTAAAAAAAAATTATTCTAGTAACACAACCTAAAATTTCCCAATCACTTGAGCCACCTCTGCTTCCTGTTTGTCTCTCATTGTGTTTCCTTGCTGTGTCTCTTTTTTGTCTCATCTCGCTGCATCATCTTGTTGCATCAGCTCAGCATGCCAGCCCATTGTGTCAGTGTGCTGTCTTACTTGTCATCTTTAGGAAGCACTGGGAACTGAACCTGGACCTCCCATGTGGTAGGCAGGTGCCCAGCTGCTTACGCCACATCTGCTTCCCAGAACTTCATTCACTTTTACCACTCAATAATATTCCATTGTATGTCTATACCACATTTTGTTTATATATTCTCCTGCTGGTGGACACTTGGTTACTTTCATCTTTTGGCACCTGTGAAGAATGCCACTATAAACAGCATTATACAAATACCTGTTCAAGTCCTTGTTTTCAGATCTCTTGGGTATATTCCTAGAAGTGGGATTGCAGGGTCTGTATGGCAATTCTATACTTAATTTTCTGAGGAACTACCAAACTATCTTCTACAGTGGCTGCACCATTTTACCTTCTCATCAACAATAAAATGTTCCTTTTTCTCCACATCCTCTCCAACACTACTTTTTTTTTGATAGTAACCATTCCAGTGGGTGTGAAATGACACTTCTTTGTGATTTTTATTTGAATTTCCCTAATGGCTAATGATGTTGGAAATCTTTTCATGTGTTTTCTGGACATTTGTATATCTTCTTTTAAAAAAAAATTAAAGTTAGACTACTAGTTTATTGGGAAATTGGGGAAAAGAACAGAATTATATATCTAAGGTATAGATGCTAGCGTCTCTAGGCAGAGAGAGTATTTGGGATTATTGGGCTAACTTTATTGAAAAATATGGAGTACTTCATGAATTTATGTGTCACCCTTGTGCAGGGGTCTTGCTAATCTTCTATGTATCCTCTGATTTTAGTCTCTTGTGTCTGGAGTCCTTCCCTTATAATAATGTTTTTGAGGTTTATCCATGTGTTAGCATGTATCATCTTGCCAAATAGAATTCCATTGTATGGATATATACCCCTTTTTATATAGCCATTCACCAGTTGTTGGGCACTTGGATTGTATCCATTTTTTTGGCTATTATGACTAATGTGCTCAAGTCTTTAGGTATGTTTCAGTTTCACTTAGGTAGTAGAAATAGAATTGCTGGGTCATATGGTAAATCTGTGTTCCAAAGTGAATGCACCATATTACATTCCACCAGCCGCGTTGAGGGTTCCAGTTTCTCCTTATCCTCAACAACACTTGTTATTATCTGCTCTTTGAACTATAGCCATTCCAGTGGGTGTGAAGTAGTATCTCATTGTGGTTTTAATTTGCATTTCCCTAATAATTAATGATGTTGAACATCTTTTCATGTGTTTCTTATGGCCGTTCTGTATCTTCTATGGTGAAATGACTATATAAATCTTTTGCCTATTTTTAAAACTGGGATTCTATTTTCTTTTTATTGATTTGTAAGAATTATTTATATATTCTGAACACAAGTCCCTTATTAGATAGATGATTTTCAAATATTTTCCACAGTGGGTAGCTTGTCTTTTCACTTTCTTAGTGGTCTCTTTTGAATTTCAAACATTTTCTTATTTTGATTAAGTCCAATTTATTTTTTTTTCCCCTCCTTCCTTTTGTGCTTTTAGGGTTTTATCTATCGCCTTTTGTGGCTTGTTTAAGGCCTCGTAGGCTTTATTTGGTATGAAATGGCCCCTGGTGCTTAGTGTATAGTGCTTTGCTTAAACAGATACAGGATTAATATTTGTGACCTGAATGTACTCTAATTAAAACCTGGCAGTTATCCTTAAGTCTTGAAGATTACCAAAGCTGTGCTGGGTGCACCCACCCTCATGCAGTGTCCAAGCCCTCCTTGGCATCTTTTCCTCATTTTAGTCCCTGCTATCACCAGAACAAGGACATGGAAGTCTTTAATTTACCTTGTTGTTATATTCCCAGTACATTAAGCTTTCCTTGCATAAGTGTCAATGCCCTGGAGGACCCTAACCTGAGGCTCCACAGCTGTTGGAACACAGCTCTTAAGCTTTCCAGGTTCCAGACTCAGATGTCAGGATAGTCATTCACAACCAGGCAAGGGTCCATTCAAAGGGAAAAAAATACTACCTTTGAATTTTGTTATAAGAACCTGCTGGTTGTAGCCAATGTGTATAAAACTTGGGTCTCAATGAGGGCAGATAGGATTGATCTTTCTTTGAAAGAATGCTGAAAGAATCGTATTCCTTTTAGTTCTAGATTTTCCCCTCGGAGTTCATACTTGGAGAAATGCTATCAAGTCCCAGTTTCAGGACTGCCAGATTTCCACTTGGGACTTCTTTTCTCTGGAGTTTAGAAGGCACCTCTTGTTTATAAATAAGTACTGCGCATCAATATACATCATGAACTTAAATTCAGGACATATCTAGGTACAGCTTGTATAAATCAAACTATTCCTAAGAGCAGTAATAACACCTTACATTTGCAATGGTGAATTAGAGTCAACCACATGCTTCCACAAATATGTTATTCTCCCATCTCTGTGAGGAATTATTATTCCTCTTTCATGGTTGTGTGAAATGAGTTGTCAGAAGTCATTTATTTTCAACATAGGGCTTCTGACATGAATTTGGTACTCTTTCCATAGTGTCATGCTTCCTCTTCAAAGTAATAAAACTGAATTATGTAATTATAAGACATTTAGATATGCCTATATTATTAGACTCACAGCTAATCTATAAGCAATCATTTTCATTTTGAATGAAACCTGTAAACAATATATTCACTTTTTAAGACTTAGTTCCTTTTCTAGCTTTATTTCTGAGTACATTATTAAATGTTTAATAAAAATTTAAAAAATATATTAAATATTAAATGCTATGTTTCCTGTTAAGAGAACTGTAGGCATCAGATTGTAGGTGGGTCAGGTTGGTGGTAGGTGGTTAGGAGGTAGGCTTATCCTTTTTGTTGCTAAATTCCTATTTTTCTCAAAGCTGGTTTAGTTCTAGACCATCTGAGGTACCCAGAGACACTTTGCCACCTGTTTTAGATTCCTAGGTGCTAAAAACAGATACCATATGATATGGGTGAAACAATGGGAGTTTATCATTCCCTGTTTTTGAGGTGAGGAGTTCAAAATTGAGGTGTCAGCAAGGCACAGAAGACTATGGCATTGTGGGACTTGCTGCTGGGGATCCTTGGTTTTTCAGGCACATTACAGTGTGCCTGGTGGCAGCTTCTGCTGTCTCTTCCAGGGTTCGGTTGACTTCCAGACTCAGGTAGCTTCCCCTGGCTTCTCGCTCAGTGACCTTCCCTATAAAACCTTGAGTACTAGGACCAAGACCCTCCTGATGCAGTCTGGCCACACCTTAACGGAAGTCACCTCATCCACAGGCCCTCCTTACAGTGAGTTCACACCCACAGGGCTGGATTTAGATTAAGGACTTGGTTTTCTGGAGTCCAGAGCTCCAAGGCACCTCACCGCTCCAGGGAGGAGAGCAAACCAGAATATTTCCAATGTGGTCATAGATTGGCCTCGTGTAGTGGATACTTCATTCCTATTTTTTTTAACTCCATACCAACTTTCCTGCCCGGGATCCAGAAACCGTTCTTAACTATTGTGTCTTTGTCTTCGGTTGCACCACCTGTGGCATTTTGGCGTCCTCAAGTGTGGTCCCAGACCAGCAGCAGCAGTTTGTCAGGAATGCAAATTTGGGCGCTACCGCAGATCTACTTAAGAAACTTTGGAGGTAGGGCCCAGCAATCTGACCTGTGCTTGGACACACCTCCCAGGGGATTCTGATGCGTGCTTAAGTTTGAGGACCCCTGGAAACTGAGGTCAGCTGCCGGGTTTCACTCACTGCCACCTGCTTACCTACATGATCCCTGGGGAAGTTACTTTCTCTCTCTAAGCTTTAATTTTCTAATTTGTAAGCATGGGGAAGGAAATGGTAATTGCTTCTGTAGGAAGTTGTGAAGATAAACAAGGTAATGCATATAAAGTACCTACCAGGTGTCTGGCACATGGGAGCATCCCTGAAGGGAGCTTTCATGGTTGATGCCGACTCCTTCTGTCGTCATTAATGAGACGATGTTTCCTAATCGTCTACCAGTTTTCCCTGGCAGCTTGGCATTTCACTATTCATTTCTAAACCTGAACGTTTACCATGTACTCCATTTCCAACATTATAAAAATGAGACCAGTTTTCACACTAAGATCCTCTGAACTATTTTTAAAATTTTCATTTATGTCTTCCTTTTGTTTTCTACTACCAAACCAGTTTCCCATTTAGGGCAGAACGTCTTCTGAAAATAATATTTAAAGTCTTTGTTTTAGAAGGTTGTCCAAGACATGTTGAAAGTCTAAATAAACAATATATCCTGCTACAATTTATTACTTAAAAAAACTGAGGCTATCTTATATCTGCCTATGTGTGTCTATATAGAATCTATCGATTCTAATATCTTTGTCTGTTACCATTCTTCTATTAGATTATTCTTGTTTGTGTGAGTTTGTTCTTTTTTTTAGAAATTCCATCCACAAACTCTATACTTCCAACAGATTCATGCTGGTATTCAGATGATTGGATCTTTTCATAGCCTTTAATAGAAGTCAGTCCTTGGACTATTAGAATGACCTTTAATGTAACTTTGTCTACAAAATTTATAGTTGTCCTTAAGATTCTTCAGAACTCTTGGTTGGAATCATTCAGTCCTGGTGATTTATTTTACTTTTATTTGTCAATTAGGCCTGGTACATCCTTGCATTTATCATTCTCAGATTTACCATATTTGGACTGCTCACTTTGGAATAGAATTTGTATCCAAATATCCTCTTCAGTACAATATGTGTCAGAATTTTGATTTATTATTTTTCCTATCTTTTATTCATCCATGTACTCATTTTTGTAAGTTCAGCTGATTCTTTGGCTAGCTTTCTGCCAATGATAAATTAAAATAATAATAAAACTAACAACAACAGCCGGAAGCCCTTTTCATTTGTTTTTTAGTATCCTTTTAAACTCTTCAGACTTTCATATGAATTTCAACTGACTTACCATCATTTAAGTAACCTTTCTCTAAGATCGTTTTGGAGAAAAGTCTGCATACTTACGCATATTTATTTCTATGCCCCTCTGCCTCCCACCCCCTGCCATAGTTTAGTGATTCATTATTCAGAGTAGCATTTTAAAAGACTGAGATGTTCTGAATACCATGCCTCTATTAACTTTATTGACCTATTTTCTGCCAGTAAGTATTAACATCCCATGTACTAATGTTGCATAAAACATCTTTCTGACCTTAGGCTCATTTGTCAATCTTTATATGTTACATGTACTGCTTTTTCCTTTTATTTATTTATTTCCTAACTGGACTTGCTGAATGCTTTTTTTTTCTCTTTTGAATTCTTAACTTTAAAATTTTTGTGCTCTTATTTTGCTTGAACTTTCTGTAACACATTGTGACAGTTTATTCTTTTTTGAAACCCAAAAGATTGTTCTTAAACCCATCTATTCCTGCAGGTGTGGTACCCTTTGATTGCTTTAGATTCTCTTTAGATCTCTTGATTAGATTGCTTTTGCCTGGACTACTTCAGTGAGGTGTGACTCAGGTTGAGTCTCCGCCTTCTTGCTGGGTCTGATATAAATGGAGACAGAGAAACATAGAGAAAGGAAGCTGCCATCTCGACCTGGGCACAGGGGAGAGAGGACTGGAGGATTGCTCACAGCAGAAACCGTTGCACAAAGTCCCCAAGAGGCTGGGCCCGTGGAGTGGCTTAAGGCTGAGGAAAGAGCCCTATGCCTGATCACCCACAGCTAAACCCGGGAAGAAAACAGTCTAGACTGAGAGAAGAGGCCGTAAGAGACTATTACCTTACTCAGAATTTAACTTTGTCTTTTCTAATTTATATCAAAACTTTATAATGCCTTCCAATATTTATCGCATACTGCCTTTGCTCTCACCCTTTCTTCTTCTTGAGGTCTAGTGTCCCAGATTTCCTCATATCTGTTTTCCTCACCTCCGTCAGGTTTCTTTTCAAATGTCATCTCTTCATTGAGACTCTCATCCTTGCTGTTACATTTTAAAATTAGTTCCTCACCCCAGCACTTCCTGTTTCCCGTCTCCTTCATTTTTATCTTCAGCACTTGTCAGTATGTAACATACTATGCATATTTTTTAACCACTGTGCATTTTATTTATGTGCGGTGTTTGCGCTCCCTTAATAGAAGGTAAACTCCATGAGGGCAGGGGCTTTCCTCTGCTGTCTAGGACAGTGTGGCACCTTGTGCATGCTCAATAAATATCGGATTAATGACAAAACATAATAATCTCAATAGGGAAAGAATTTGATGGAATGCACTTTGTATATCTGTTTGTGGTAGAGAATCAGTGAATTATTTTTAGAAGGTATAAACATTAAGGAAAAATCATTTTTAATGGTGAAACTTTGAAAATATTTCTTCTTCGGATCAGAAACAGGAAAAGCACTATAATCAAGGTGAGACAACACTTCTCTTCAACATTATACAAGAAGTTCTAGCTAAAACAGTAAGGGAAGAAAAAGAAATAATTCTTAGCATTGGAGAAAAATAAACAATGTTATCCCTAGTCAGAGAGCACAGTATTGTCTGTATAGAAAACCTAAAAGAATATACAGCTAAATAATTAGAATGAATAAAAGAGGTTAGCAAATATAATGCAAACAAAATTAATATACAAAATTAATTACATTTCTTAACTCTGTTAAGGATATCTAGAAGAATATTTATAGTAGTATCAAAAATATTACCCACTCAGAAGAAAAGGTGTGATTCTACCCAAATAGATTTATAAATGCTATGAAGCTAAAATCAAAATCTCTACCTCTTCCCCCCATGAAATATGAAAGCTGGTTTTTAACTGTAAATGGAAGAGAAAAATGCGGGTCTTCCCCTACCAGATATCAAGACTTAAACGAGTATTAAATGTTAGCATTTAAGACAGTGTGGCACTTAGAAAAAAAGGTGATTGGAAGGGAATAGGGAGTCCAGAAGCAGAGCCACATTTATACAGACTTGGCTCTGAATATAGGTGGGAAAAGGAAAGATTTTTTTAAAGAAATGGTATTGTGATAATTGGTTATCTGAGAAGAAAATGGACCATACCTCAAATCTGCATTAAAAAAATCAATTCAGGATGTATTGAAGACAATGTGTAAGGCAAAGTAAAAAAAATATGTTAGAAGAAAATATATAGGAAAATATTTTCATGACCTCAATAAGGAAGATTTAAAAAATAAGCATAACCCATTAAGGAAAAGAGTTAAATTACTGCCTTAACACTGTCTTCATCAAAACACTCACGTTAAAAAGCATGTCACATCCTGGGAGGAGATAAATATAACTGAAATAGAATGAGTATCCAGAATATAAAACTTCCATGATAAAAAGTCAAATAGCTCCGAACACAATGGCAATGCACTTGAAACGGAACCTCACAAAATAAACAATACCAATGGCCAAAATCTGTGAGAGAAGATCCACTACCTCATTAGTAATTAAGGAAATCTAAATTTAAACCACTGCAACATACATTGGGAGAAGCTAAAGCTGGCAATAATAAAGGCTGGAGAGGCTGTGGAGAAACAGGAATTGTTATATCTTGCTGAGATAAAGTAAGTTGTTATAATCAGTTTGGAAAACACTTTGGTTTTACCTTGTCAAGTTTGGGTAATACGCTGGAGAAACTCGTATCGATGACTATAGTGTTCACAGAATTATTGTTTTTAGTTGGTGAAAATCAGTACTTAGAGGGAATTACTCATATGTTCATTGGCAGAATGATGTAAAAAGTTGAGGGTTGTATCGTAAAATGGCATAAACCTAATCACACACATTGTACCAAAGTCAATTTCCTGATTTTGGTACTGTCCTGTGGTTATATAAGAGGGGGAAACTGGGTAAAGGGCACAGGCGACCACTCTTGTATGATTTTTGCATCTTTCTTTGAATAATTTTTTCATAATATAAGTTAAACAATTTTTGGGAGTTGTTATTAAAGTCATTAAAGTGATGAACTACTGCTGCAAACAACAGGATACACCTGAAAAACATCAGATCAAGTAAAAAAACCCAATTTCATGAAATTGATGTAGCATAAAGCTCACCATGTAAACTAAGTAATATCTAGTTGTATCTAGAGCTACGTAATGATAAAACTATCAAGAAAAGCAAGTGAATGATAAAAACAAAATTAAAGATAATATTTAGGGAAGGGTTTGTGAATAAGGAAAGAGATTCAGGAGTCTTCAAAGGTGACTGTATTGTTTTTCCTTAGGTTTTTATTTTTAGTCACTATTTTAGAAGAGCTCTTTTAAGAAGTCTTACAATTACAAACCTGAGTGAATGTTATGTGGAGTTCAGCAAATAATAAACATCCAAGGGCAGATTTGGTTCTAGTTTAAGTTCTGGTCCCACTCTGACTTTGGGCTAGTTGGCTTTGGTCAGTGATCCTGAAGGCTGGTCCATGGACCAGCAGTGACAGTATCCTCAGGAAAATTGTTAGAAATGCAGATTGTCAGCTTTTTCCCTAGACATACTGAATCAGAAAGTCTGGGAGAGGAGTCAGCAGTCAGTTTAAACATAAGCCTTCCAGGTGATTCTGATGTATGTGAACTTTTGAAAATCACTAGTAAATTGAACTTTCTTGTTTATAAAATCAGTGGATAAAACGAGATAATTTTTTTTCTCCCAGAGTGTGGTGCATAAGCTGCTCATCTTAGGCAAGATACTTTTACATATTTGAGTATTTTTAATTTCACTAAATAGGTATTTTTTAATATTAGAAAAATATAAATAGCTAACCAAGCCTCATATATAGAGAAGTTTAAAAATAAAGAGAAAGAATCAATTTAAACTTCATGTAAATAAAAGAGTAAGCCAAAATAGAGCTAGGAGGCTATCACAAAAATCATGGGGTTTGTTCTCAAATATTGAAACTTCAGAAACCCTGAACTGGATGAATCTATAAAAGATTTTCCATTCTCAATTGAGACCTTATACACCCGTTTCTCTCATAGATTTTCCTCCTTAATTTTACTTTAAAAAATTTAAGCTAATGTATTAAAATTTTATTCCATTATGCTTGGGCAGGGAGGGCAAATCATCTGTCCGTGTGCTTCTGTATTGGAGGATACTTATCTGAGATTCCAAATTTAACCATGGCTAAAGAACATTCAAATCATCAAAATTAAATGTATTAAGGAGAAATCTGTTTTGGAAACTCCATTTAATTTTAGAAGCATTCTTTTTCTTTCTCTACTTGTAGTATTTATAGTGGAATACGCAGATGTTTTTATATAAGAAATGAAATGAGATGTGGAGGAACAGTCACCAAAGTTTTGATAATTAGGGATTTACACTTTGCAAAAGCTACACAAAAGCCTACACAAGTTACATCATCACTTACCATGGGCTTTTTTTAAGCAGCTTTAAGCATAGTTCCCATGTCATACAATTTACCCATTTGAAGTACACAATTCAATGGTTTTTAGTATAGTCATACGATTGTGCAGCCATAACCACAAACAATTTTAGAGTATATTCATTATCCCATAAGGAAATCCCATATCCATTAGCAGTCTTTTCCCTTTCCTCCACCATGCCCCAAGCAACCACAAATCTACTTTTTGTTCCTATGGATTTGCCTATTCTGAAGATTTCACATAAATGTATTCATACAGTCTGTAGTCTTTTGTAACTGGCTTCTTTGACTTAGTATGGTTTTAAGGTTCACTCATGTTGTAGCACGTATCAGTATTTCATTCCTTTTTCTTGCTGAATAATATATTCCATTGTATTGAGAATACCATATTTTGTTTATCCATTCATCCATTGACGTGCATTAGGGTTGTTTCCATTTTTTGATTATATGATAATGCTGAAACTGTTAGGAACATTTAGGTACAAAGTTTACATGGACATATGTTTTTTTTTTTCTCTTGGCTATCCACCTAGGAGTGGAATTGCTGGGTCATATGGTAACTCAATTTAACATTTTGAGGAACTGACTTGATCTAAAAAGGATTCTGTCAGTCAAAGTAAAATTATGACTTTATTTATTGCTAAATATATTTCTATTCTAACTTTTTTCATTTTAAATCAATTTTGATACATATTCATAAAGCCTACAATCCATCCAATGTGAACAATCAATAATATTTGGTATAATCACATCACTTCAGTTATTATTAGAGCATTTTCATTATTCCACAATCTATTCTAATTTTTTAAAAGGTACCTATTTAGTTTGTCAAGGGTTTTGCATAAAATACCTCTGCAAATGGTGTTTGGCAAAAGTCATCACTAAAATGCATGTTTTTGAAAACAGCAGCTTACAAACTGCTATTCTACATCACAATTTATCATCGTTTATCAAAATTGTCACATCCTTCTGTGACACGTTTCTTTCTATGCATATTTTATTGCTGCCTGTGTCATTTAGCTTTTAGGAAAAAAATGGCATGGAATCTGCTTCCTGAATTGATGAAATTCATTTTTTGTTTTGTTGGTTGACTTTTACAAATAAATTATAAGTTGTTAAGAAACTGATGGTAGTTTTCTTTTAAAAATCTCATTTCAACAACACTAAAAACATGGTTCTAAAATGAAAACATAACATTTTGAAGTCTAGCTACTTCTGGAACTTTCTATTCTGTTGTGTTCTCCTCATTAATATTTTCAACTTTTAGGGTCAGATACTTTCTTGTTAATGATATTTTATATTTAGTAAACTGTTACTGTTTGACTTTGTCTTTATCATAACGCTTTCTTAAAGCTTTTGTGCCAAGTTGGCTGTCTTTAAATTCCTTTTTAGGATAGGTCTATAGGATGTTGTCTTTTTATGTCTACTTATGAAATTAGGTTTTAGCATCATGTGGTAAAAAAGAGATATTCTGGAGGGCGGTGGGCTGCGGAATATACTAACTTAAACTAAATGCAGCCAATAACTGGGATAATAGAAAGACAACTAACAGTTTAGGGGAAAAAAATGTCCCCATGAGAGGAGAAAGAAAAAATTTCAGTTAGACTTGAAAGGAGTATATTTATTTATTGACAAAGTGTGGCCTTTCATTGCCACACCAAAGAAAAACCAAAGGAATAGGCAACATGAGGAATCAGTGTCCTTGTAAATAAGCAATACATGTCCTTTGTCTCTGAATGCAGAACTGTATGATTCTACAGGGAGAGCAGTTGACAGGTTCATCCTTGGTCCTACATAGGGATAACCTAGCCTAGACACAGCATAACGTCCAACGGCGTTTATACTGAAGACCCGAAGCTTCACAGTATGGGTCATCTGGGAAGTAGACCCCGATATAAAGTCTAGTGTTCAGGATGCTTGTTAGGGAATGCTTTCGAGTATAAAACTGGGGAAAGGAGGTGACGGACTCAGGATTAGGCAGAAGGAAAGTCAAGGTGTTCCTTCAGCCAACCCCATAGGGAGCGTTAGAGCTGAAATGACCCTTCAGAGTAGTTGTATGTTGGGCCAAAATGACCAACCTCTTTATACCATGTCTATCAGTCTTTGGGTGGGCATGCTCCCCTCTCCTCAAAGTGCGTGATGTTGGGTGAGGCAGTTCTGTGCAGCTGGAGCACTTCCTAAAGGGGTCACAAGTGGGGCTGCACTCTTGACAACACTCCCAGCAGCTGAAGCCAGAAGTTCTTCCTTGGAGAATGGTCCCAGTGATGCTTCTCCACGTCCACCCCACTGTGTCAGCCACCATCTTCTTAACCTTTCCAAAAGCCCCTTAAATACACATGTTTAAAAAAACACAACAGGTTTTTCTGATTATAAAAGTAGTACAATTAGAAACAACCTAAATATTCTTTCAATGTGGGAATGGTTAAGTACATTATTTCACAGCTTTATAATTAAAGACAAAGTAGCATTAAAAATGATGTTATGTTTACGTATATTGACAAGAAAATATGTCCTTAATATTATAGGATGAAAATACCAGGTTGTAGAACTACACATACATTTATGCTATGACCCTATTTTTATTTATAAAAAGCTATACACGTGCATCCAATACACAGACACACATGCAGTCACTAAATCTTTAACCCTCTGAAGATAGGATTGAGGTGACCAAGAAGAGAGCGATGGTGTCTTTTACTTTGTATTTTTATTTTTCTGAATTGTTTCAAAATTTAATGGATGTGGTGTGCTTATGTGCTAAGTAAAGGTATTGGTTTCCTATTACTGCTATAACAAATTACTGTATATTCAGTACCAATTAACAACACAATTTATCTTATTGTCAGAAGTCCAGTTTTGGAGGGTGAAAATCGAGGTGCTGGCAGGGCACCTTCATTTCTGGATGCTCTAGGGCAGAACTCGTTTTCTTGCCTTTCCCAGCCTCTGGGAGCCGTGCCTGCATTCCCTGGACTTGTGACTTCTTTGCCCCTCTCCAGAGCCAGCAATGGCCAAGGGCAGGATAGATCCAGGGGAGACACTATGTGGCCTGGACCAGGGTAATAGCAGTGGAAGTGCTGAGACGTTCTCAGCTTCTGGCTCTGCTGTACTTTGAAGACAGGGCCAGTAAGGTTTGTTGACAGTTTGGATGTGGAATATGTCAAGGATCATTTCAAAGTTTTTGGCCTTAACTGGAAGGATGAAGTTGCCCTCAACCGAGGTAGAGTAGACTGTGGGACGAGCATGTTTGGTGGGCAAGATCTGGAGTTACTTTTGGGCATGTTAAAAATTTGAGATTCCAGTAGACTTCCAAAGGCAGATGATGAGTAGACAATTCCATATATGAATCTGGGGTTCAGGAGAGAAGTCTAATAAGTATAAATGTAGAAGCCATCATCATATAAGTGCTGTTTAAATCAGGAGTCTAAATAAGAACAAGTGAGCAGCTGAGGACTGACTTGAGAAGACAGAGGACTGAGTTCTAGGACATTCCAGTACTTACAGATGGTGGCAGGAGGTGGAACCAGGGACAAGGTCTGAGATGGGACATACCCAGCACACTGCTTGACAGCAGCAGATGATAAATGTTTATTTAGTGCATAAATGAACAAAAAAGAGGTCACATAGCAAAGGAAAATGACAATGATTATTTCTATATAGAGAAGAAATTAAAAGATGAAAAATAGGGTCAATAGTATCTATTCCATCAGTGAATGAATGGGGAGTGAGTATGGGAATTAGTGTAAAAATAGATTAGTTTCTATTTCATAAATACATCAAATAGAAGAAAAATAACCATTCATTTGTATAAGTTAAAGTGTTTTGTTTTTTTTTTTAAATGCAATTACCTTATTTTAATCTTCAAAGTGCTTAATGTACTGGTGTGGCTCATTCTTGGAGAAAATATGTACAAGTGTTCCTTCTGTGTAGAGATAATTCTTTAGATTGATTATTCCTTTTGCTTTCTGAGTATTCTTTAGAGTAGCAATACTAAGTAGTTGAAATTCATTTTAGAAACTATCCCATATAGGTATCCGTATTCTTCATATGGAATTATAGAAGAATTTCTAAAATCATTGATGATTTTCTTTCATGGGATTTTGTTTCCATGTCTTTGAAAATTTATAGAATTTTCAACATTCATCATGGTCATAATTGGTATTCAGGGTAATTTGGAAATTGTCTTGAGCATGTGTCTTGCTAGGGTATAGAGGACACCAACCTTGTCTTCAAACATTTTCTAGCTATACACTCAAAATTATGTAAATGTACATATAGTTTAGTAGGAGAAACATAAAATGATGCAATTGCAGCTCTTACTTCCCTCTTACTACCTTTGTTGGGAGGGGGTTTATTGAAGAATAGACTTATGAAAGTTGCAGAATCTATAAGCTGGAGAATAGAAGAAAAATAGAAAATTAAATTCAGAAACTTGGCAACCTTGATATGAAGTTTCAAGGAATAGGATACATACTATAGCTGAGTAGTAAGTAGTTTGCTGATCTTTTAAAATGAGTTAAGTTTTGGATATATTGGGCCTACCCTCTCAATGAGAAGGAAGTAATTGGTTCATTGTGGGGATGTGGGTAAGTTTCTTCAGGACAGAAGAAGGCCTGAGGTGACCTAAGTAAAAAGAGAAGCATTCATCACGTGTTGCCATGCGAATAGGAAACATCATTTTGACAATGCTTTTCTGTAACAGCCTTTTCTTAAACCAGAAGTCTCAGTTGTCTATGAGTGTTTTAAAATTTCCTGAAGGTATAACCTGGGTTGGACAGTCACGCATGATCTATTATATATTTAGCCTCAGAGACATTACAGGAAGTGTGTCCTTGTTTTTGTCTGGTTTGGGTACAGGCTTCCAGGCAGCCTGCCTCCAGCCTTCGCTGATGTCTAGGTCAGAGCCTGTGGTTGTGACTGCTCCATGTGGCATCTCCATCCCTGTGTGTTTCTTCGCTCCGTTCCGGGACTTTGTTGTCCACCTATTCTCCTACTCCAGTGCTCCTGGAAGATAGGAAGTTTCTCATCCTCTGCTGTGAGCCGGAGGTCCCTGATTTATGATACACGAATTTTATAACCTTTGAGCCTTGGACGGAGATGGGAAGTACAAAAATCGTCCGTGGTAATGAATTTGTCCCAGACCATCTCGAGAAAGCACAAAAGGCATAAAAATTTGCATTTTCAATTAAAGCGTAGGGAAACCATTTACAACAAGGGTACAGAAGTTGATGTTGTTTATTGTGTTCTGTGCTGGTTATAGACCCTCATTTTACAGTTCTGTCTCTGAAATGCAGTAAAAAAGGAATGCCTAGCACCATAGCAACCCCCATGAAATGAGGCATATGCTGTTTCTAAGACTCACAATATGTTTTTCTGATACTGTGTTTGCTCATAAACATGTTTATTGTAGGTGCTGTGTGTGGCAGGGGCTGTTTCCCTATAGAAATCCTCCCTTGAACATACAAGTTTCTGGCTCCCCTTGATGGAGAATGAGGGTCTTATTGGTTATCTTGGAGAATTCATGTTTTTAGGCATGATCAGTAGCTGATACATGTCTTATGACCATCCTATCATAAAGGGACCCATTTTCATGGAACATTACTCTGTATTTTGAGGTATGTGTGGGGTGAGGTGTAGTGAAATAGATATTCCGTGTACTGTGGTGATAGCTCAATTATAAAAAACCTTTCTCTCTCTCCTAAAGTTATTGTCTATACCAGAAGCATCACTGAATGTGAAGTCAGACTAGGCTCCAGATTCCTGTTTTGTCACCAAAAGCTTTAAGAGTTTGGTTGCAACACCTCTCTGAGCCCTGAGAGATGTTAAATTGCTAAATTAAACCAAATCTAGGAGATCTTTTTGATGTCACAGAATATAGTATCTGCTGAGTGCCCAAATAGCTATACATTCCTTTAGCAGAGAAGAGCTCTTGATAAAGGAGAGCCTGGTTTTGGAGAGGGGATGAGCAAGAGTGGATGGTAAATTTGGGAGTATATATTCTAAGGAAAGCCTATGAGGAGTGCAGTCATTCTGTAAAACCTGAATTTGTGACCTAGCAAAGCCTTTTTTTGTTGTTATTACAGGAGGTCAGTGTGGCGCATTTACAAATGGGTTGTAAAAAATAATGACTTGGAACCAATGGAGCCTGGTGACACTTGCTGCATCATACCCTAGTCTTTTCCTCTTAGGGTTCCAGGCCAGGGGGCTGCCATTATCTTCTGAAAGATACTAGGCATGATTATCTCGATGCTCTTAAAGCAAAATAGTGCAAGTTTTGTTGTAGGGAAATGATTGCCTCCATATTTTTGACACTACTCTTGTTTGTTCATTTAGCTCTTTATTTTGGGGAAAGTGTATGAAAATTCAGGCTGCTGAAATTGCTTGAGAGAATTTAAGAATAAGCAAATTTAGATAGTTTCTGTGTATATGTGAGAATGAAGTTTTCTTAGAAATGGACCATTCTATTTTTTAAGTTCAAATATATTATTTTCCTTAAAGATAGGAGAGAAGAAAGTAGCGGTTTGAAGATCTTAGTATTATTAAATGTCAATACACACTAAATGTGAGTAAGACATATTATTTAGGAAGAGTTATATGAAAGATAAACTTTTGAAAGCTATGACAATCTTGGACAATCTTGAGATTGTGGGGTTAGAGGGGATCGACCACTTGATTTTATAAATACTATTTATCTTATTATTCAGTTCCCTTAACTATAAAATGATAAAAATATTACTTGATCCACAGAGTTATTACAAGGATGAGAAAATAATTTATCTTTCCACAAATATTTATCAAAATTGATTGATTCTTACTGTGTGCCAAACTCTGTGTTTGTTCAGAAGAGATGACTGTATACTAGAAAGAAGAAGAGATAGATCTTAATGGATTTTACAGTGTAGGAGGGAAGATGGCAAGTGGGACGAGTATACCCAAAACCCTCGCTGCTGTGGGGTGTCAGACCTCACAGAGCACCGGATGCTCGGGTGGAATTGCAGTGGAACTGTGTGCTTCAGGTGCCTGTTACCACTCTTTATGCAGAGCACCTTGCAATATTTCATTTAAATCCAGTCACAACCCTAATACGCGAGGTCTAAGTTTTCCCCTTTTACAACTGCTCAGTTATATTCTTATTGGTCTCTGTTCAAATAATCTTTATTAGGTAAACCCAGAGCAGTCATGGTGTTTGACCAGGGTGTCCTCAGCAAGGTAGTGGCAGAGCTGGGACTGGAACTGCTCCCCAAGTCTAGCTCAGGCCTCCTTCCATGGACCACAGGTCCTCAGTGAGCACTTAGGCATGTATATGCGTGGGGGAGAGGAAAGCAGCACAGTTTCATATATTCCACCCTCACCAATGTGAAAATCATTTCGCGTAATACAAATCATCTAGTAATAGTGTAGACTGTGCTCCTAGGGTAATCGATTTTAATTCCTGTCACTAGTTATAGGTAATGTTTAATTATCCAGATAGGTTGACTTTGAGTTGTGAATTTAAGGCATTAAGTAACAGAATCCAACAATGTGACGTTTCCTCTGGCAAACTATTGGCTGTGAAGCAAATTCAAGCCAAAATTCAAGGACATTTATCCAAAAGTTAAGGTGTTCTGAAATAGAAGGTCATCTTGTTTAATGTGTGGATTGTGTGGAGATTTTTCTTTGCAAATTAAGCCATTGGAGACCAGTGCTCCTATAATTGCATTTGAAATCCTGCAGCAGGTGAACCTTTGGTAGTTTCAATGTCCTTCTCAAAGAAAACATCTGTTACAGGTATTTGTAGTCTAGTTGTGTGTTGGGTTACTTATCTTAATTAGTAAAGCTATAATGACTATCTTGTGATTTTGCAGACACTGTAGTAATAACTAAAAGTGAATTATTTCCGATCCTTCTAGTCATCCCATAATCAGTTCCAAATCAGTTTCTTGCCTGCACTATCTATTCACCAACTATTAACTGTTGTGAAAAAATATATGTATATATTTTTAAAAATTGGGAATTGCTCTGAGTGAAAGGGCCTCTTTTGATTGGAAAGGAAGCTGGGTCAGGAAAGGAGAGGCATTTGTTTTGGGGAGCTCTTCTGTGCTTCAGCTATTTGCAGTTCTTTGCAATGTTTTGAAATTGAAATGAGACTCCCCAAGTCTTCCTGGGTTTTCAGGAGGCACTTGAGGTGAGCACTAATTAATAGTACCTAGGTCCCTTCTGAAATTTTACTGGACTCTGAAAATTGATGTGATGTATCTAGTAGAGAAAACCAAGGTATGTTGTGCCTGTATTTTTTTTTTAAAGTCAACCTGAAGCCCATTTCTTTCCAATCTGCAATGGTCTACCCCATAGTTAGGGTTTTAAGACTTTCTGGTGCAGAAAATGGATGTACCCCAAAGCAATATATATATAATATGCAGTACTATGCTAGTGCTTTGGGTTTATGTTTTCATCAGATATAGATAAACCTCTTGAATGGTGCTCAGGAAGCGCAATCTTACCTTGTCTTCCAGTCGGGCTCTACTGATATAGAATGGTATAATGTGTTTATAATTGTCATTCCCCAGTATTTCCTTGACTCTCTATAGCACTATTTCTTTCCCAAACACTTAAATGTAGACTGTTTGATTTTACCCTTGCAGCTGTATTATAAGGCAGACAAGCTCAAGCTGATACACAGTTTCTCTCATGACAAGGACCAATTGTGATTTATGACCATTTGCAGGATTCTAGTGATGTGGGGGAGGGGCCACTTTAGCTAACAAGGTTAGATCCTTTCGCTTGGCCGTAAAGAACATGGTAAAATTCTGGTTCAGGGTCAAAAGGAGGATCCAACATTGCACTTTTTTTCCTTTTCCCTTCTTGCAGTGAAGAGCCCTTAGGCTAACTTTCTGTAATGTTCAGCTAATGTGTTTATATGTTCGAATCACTTTAGAAAATATTTATTGAGTGCTTGCCTCTTGAAGGTATTGTGCTGGGTGTTGTGAAAATTTTCATGAGAATCCTGATGGATAGGGAAGTAACAAAAATAAAATATGGTGTGTTGGTATGGATCTCTGTTTTAGTCTAATAGAAACTGTTATGAAGCAATGCACTGTTTTCACCAAAAATTTGGTAAATAGCATATGCAAAGAATGTACAGAAACATTTATTCACCTTTAATATTAACATAAATGCCCAATTTTCACCAGACATCCTAAAATCCTTGATTGTTAATATATCACAGCAAAGTCCTAGGTTTCACTTGTAGGACCAGGAATAAAAGGTTTGTGGGCATAATAGATTCTGTGAACTAAATCCTGAATGCCCTATAGTCATCCCAACAACTGTCTTTAATTTGGAAGGACCAGTCTTCTCTTTGGTTAGGATCTAGTGACCCCATCCTTGTAACTCTGCAATAGAAACTGTAGAGTATGGGGCTTTAGTTTCCTAGCTGCTAAAACAATTACCATACACTGGGTTGACTGAACAACAGGAGGTTATTAGTTCATGTTTTCAAAGGGTAGACAGCTTGCTTCCTCATGGGGTACATCTCTTTGAGGTTTCTTGGCTTTTCCTCACATGGTAATGTACATGGTGATGTCCTCTTTCTCCAGGTTTCATTGGCTTCTGGCTGCTCCCCATGGTCTCTCTCTGCTTTCACTGCTTTTAAAGGGCTCCAGTAATAGGATTAAGGCCCATCATGATGGAGGTGGGTCACACCTTAACTGAAGTAGCCTCAATACCCTACTTAAAATGGGTTCAGACCCATAGGAATGGATTAAGATGAAGAACTTGTTTTTCTGGTGTACATATCTGCAAGGGACCACAACTGGTGAGAAACTGTTTATTATTATTGACAAGATTATTTCTCATTTTTTGCATTTGCGAAAAACTGGCATTGATAATTGACTGGAAGGGAGTGCAGAGTTAATACAACTTCTTTTTCTATTACCAGAGTTCTCAGAATAAGTCAAGGTCTAATCAAACATCTTCCTTTAAGTTGGACCTCTTTACAGAGCCTTTTTTGAAGTTCTTGTATCATTTAATCTTATAAATATTTGGCCAAAGTACGGTCAGATGACTATACCTGCATGCAAGGAAACTGGGAAATGTAGGTTTTTAGGCTGGCACTTGAATTCAATTCAGGGTTCTGATATTAAGAAAAAGGCTACACTTGGCTGCCCAAGTTTTGTTGTTTTCTTCTTTTTTTTCCTTTTTCCTCCCTGTTTCTTCCCAATACTTAAAATCTCTGGCTATTTTCTTTTTCTTGACTTCTGTAGAGCGTAATGTTTACATTTTGTGCCTACCGTTTCTTCTGGAGAAGAGGATCTTTCAAAGTTTTTTGCAGCTTTCAAGATCATTAGCACTGTAGGGGTATCTTTGAAGAAAAATACGAAAAGGGTATTTCATGCTTCTCTTTTCTTTCATTTTTTTTTTCTTGATTTCAGATTTTAATTACCAATTTTAATTCAATTTTAATTATCTGTACAAATTGGTCTATATGGAAACATAAAATTCTCAAAGGAAAAAGAACCGTGGAACTCAAGACTTGGGTCCATTAGCTGAGGCAGATGTGATTCCCAAATAGATATTGTGGCTCTTGCCAGAAGGAGGTGTATGCAGATGTGGATGCTGGCAAAGCAAATGACAGGTATCCATTTCTGAAAGATTTCTGTGACTATTTTATTTATTTTTTATTATTATTGTATTTGTTGAAGATATATAGATCACAAAAAATCTTTGACTCTTTAGAAATAAACAAAACATTTCCTCTAGTTTCCTGTTCCTATTCTTCTTTTAAACACATATATTGTAAGCATCCAACATAGTTGACATAGGCAGTTCTTTTCATAGAAATGCCCTGAATTCTTCATTTATCAAAGAATGAGGCCCAGGCAGGTACTCTCACAGATGTTTATAATGAAATGACCAAGGTTTTTTCCAAAAAGAGAGCTTCTGATTTGCCCCTAAGAAAAATTCTCCAGAATGTGGAGGGAATGAGAGTGAGTAAGGCCCCTCACTTGCCATGTGGGTTACAGACTTGTTGGAGGCAGCTTCAGTCCTCTGGATTGTATACTAATCCCTGATAACCTATGGATGGAGATCCTGATTTCAGTGTCTGGGTTGTATTTGGGAAGGACTTTTGGTTGGATACGTTAGGATGGATGTGCACATGAATAAGCCGTGCCACATTTCCCTAATGTCTGGGCACCCCAGAGTACTTAGGTCTGACCTGGATTTTGGACGTTCATGTGGAACTTCTGGAACTGCAGCTCTTTGGCCCTGCCAAGATTGCTGCTTCCCCTTTGCTGCCCATCAGCTATTTCTTTGGCTTTCCAAAAGCATGGATACCCCTTATGCTCAGACACTGAGATATGTAAACATTCATTTTGAAAGAAATGACATGAAGGAGGCCAAGTGAATTGCTTCCAGGCAAAAAAATCAGTGTTAGAACTTTGGTTCAGTGCTGTGCATTCAGTATTCCTTTCCAGTGTCCTAAATTTCTCAGAAAAAAATGAGACTAAGCATGGTCTCATTCTATGTCTTCCATCTTTGTTCCTGGTACTCTGAAGACTTGAAATCTGCTCATTTATGCATCAAGTTTAGGTTGCATAAAAGCAGCATTGACTATGGAGATAATTGGGGAGGATGGCATCTGTGTAGCAGGTGCAGACAAGTAAGGCAAGGGGAAAAGGGTAATTGTGGTGGGATGGGGTAAATTTGATAGTTCAAAACACATTTCTGCAGTTTGTGGTTGAATTTGGGACTCTTCTTTTTTCTCTATGGCTTATTAATAGACAAGCCCTGCAGGGGCTGCTGAACCTACAGTAGTGCTCCTCAGCAAGTAGAAAGTATTCGTCATGTGAACTGAGACATATTCCCATTGCTAAAGGCTTGATGTATTCACAGCTTCCATTTCATCATTATGGAGAGACTCCTCACATATAGTGATAATATATTTAGTTTCTTGTGTGACTCTCTTGGGAGTAAACTTGGTCTAGTCCAAATAATTACATACAACATGAAGTTACATACAACACAATCCATGAGCGGCCATCTTCCCTTCCCTTCCCTTCCTTCTGAGACCTAGGTTGACCCTACAATGCTAGTATTCTTATTTCCATGTTTTAGAATCCCAATCAATCCAAAATAAAGGATTATTTTTTCTGATTTGTGAATTTATTTATATGAAATTTTTATAAGCATATAACTCAAAATTAATTATTTACTATTGATATAATTTTTTGGGAAAGGAGCAAATTCTATGAATCTAGATTTTTCCAGGAAATTCAGGGCCTGGAGACATCAAATACAAGTGGAACCTGTGCTTCTTTGTGAGCTCTAGATGAATATGAGGATGAAATAAGGATGGAGGGTTCGATAAGGGAAGGAGAGAGAGAGATACTGCATTGAGGAAATCAGAAGGTGGCCAGAAAGGTTTGTTTTATGGCAAAGAGTATAATTTTAATATTTTGTTTCTTTTGAAGATGTCTTCCCTCTTTTTCCCAACTCCCTATGCCTGTCACAGAATAAGAGGTAGGTAAAAGCTCCATTTGCTTATTCCCTAGTTCAATGCATCTCAAACTTTATTGTGCATGTGAATCACCTGGGGATACTATAAAATGTATATTCTGATTCCATGGTGATGGAGCAGTGGTTCTCAAAGTGTGATCCTCATAGCAGCAGCATTGGCATCAACTGTGAACTTACTAGAAATTCATGGTCCACCTTACTGAAATAGAATCTGAGGCATTGGGGCACATAAAGTATTAAAATAAGCTCACCCCCTGATTCTTATGCACTGTAAAGTTTAAGAATTACTGCCATAGAAGATATTTTTTTGTTTTGCCTTTTCCCCCCAGAACCCCTTGCTAATGTGTGCCTGGATCTTGCATTATTCAACTGATATTTAGTAATTCAAATTTAGTAATTATTTGGGGAGAAGTCTTGGTTTAGGCTTCTTATTTGCTTTTAGTGTCCAGCAAGTTAACTGGCTCTTTTAAAATATCCCTATTATAAGCCTGACATCTTCTAAAGCAAAAATGCCATCTGCTAGACTTATCATTACTATTTATGCATTGGCATTTGTGAACATGTCAGAAGTAAAAAGTAGAGTTACATACCAAGAAATACAACAGTACTGGCTCCCTCTACCTAGAGGGGCCTGCACCAAATCTTGGTGTGTATTTCTGTCTTTCACATTTCTCAGCAAGCAACTGTTCTTTCCCTCATTTCCCAAATAAATGCTTTTTACTGGCCTAACTGAAAAAAAAAATGGCTCTGGCGTTATAGTTACCTATATGGTTACTTTTACCAGAGATCTTTCTTTTTGCTTCTATCCTTTGTGTAGTATATTTTCCCTTAAGTCTGAAAAACTTATTTTAGCATTGCCTGTTGGGCAGGTCTAGTGTGACAAACTCCTTCAGCATTTGTTTATCTGAGAATGTTTTAATCTCTCCCTAATTTTTTAAAGTCTTGCTGAATATAAAATAATTGATTAGTAATGTTTTCCATATTTCATACTACTACCTACTTGCCTTCGTGGTTTCTGAAGAGAAATCAGCACTTAATCCTATTGAGACTCCCTTGTACATAATGTATTACTTTTCTCCTGCAGCTTTCAGAACTTTCCTTATCCTTTGCCTTATACAGTTTGTCTACAATATGCCTGGTTATATTTCTCCTCAAGTTAATTCCATTTAGTATTTGTTGTGCTTCTTGGATGTGTATATTCACATCTTTTGCTAAGTTTGGGAAGTTTTCTGTCATTATTTCTTTGACTATTCCTTCTGCTTCATTCTCTTTTCTGCTTCTGGGGCTCCCATAATGTATATACTGGTATGCTTGATGTTGTCGCACAGGTATCTTAGGCTATTTTTGCTTTTTCTAATTCTTCTTTTTGTTTCTCAGCCTGACTCATTTCAATTGTCTTGTCTTTAAGATCACTGACTCTTTCTTAGGCCAGCTCCAATCTTCTGTTGAAACCCTCCAGTGAAATTTTCATTTCAGTTATTATGGTCTTAAATTTCAATAGTTCTGTTTGGTTCCTTTTTAATATTTCTTTTATTGAGATTCTCATATTGTTCATCCATTGTTTTCATTAATCCTGTAGTTCTTTCTCTGTATTTTCCCTCAGCTCCTTGAGCTTATTCAGGATCTGTTTTTAAAGAATTTGTCCAATATGCCTACACTCTGGGCTGCTTTGTTGATGTTTTAGAATTTTTATCCTTTTCCTCTGAATGGTTCATCAAGACCTGTTTGCTTGTCTTGTAATCTTTTGTTACATGCTGTATATTTTAATATTTTAAAGTATTAACCTGGGAATTAGCCCCTGAGCTGTCTGTTCTCTTGATTTTGAATCCAGCAGGTGTTATAATGGAGATTTTCTTGAATGCCAGGAACTAACAAAACCAAACAAGTTGATGTAAAAGACACCTTTCACAGTCTTTGCTTTGGCCAGTGCTTTCCTTCAGAATTCAGCCCTCCTATCAATAAACTTAGCCAGAGGGTAATGCAAAGTGCAGGGTTGTCTCTGACTTTCCTGAGCCTGTGTCTTGTCCTAGGCTTGTGCTTGCTAGTGGCAATAGGAGTTCCACTGTTTGCAGGAATGTGAATGTCCCCTCTACTTCTTAGGAAGTAGACTTTCTCCCTCTTCTGGGTGTTCTGTTGTAGGGCTTAAGGCAGGGAAGACTTGCCCCTGCCTATATGACTTAATTGTTTCTTAAACTACTTTAGCTGTCCCCACCTCCTTTTGGCTGGAGGGCAAATTCTGGGGGAGGGCAAGTAAGGGGAGCCCAGGAGGAGTTCCCTAGACTATACACTAAAAGCTCAAGTAACTGGAGTTGTCCTGAGTGTGCTGCAGGGACAACTGCCGGACATTGTATGTCCTCCCATGGCCCACTGGATGGAACGTGGGAGAGTGTGGGCTATGGTGTGGACCATAGGCCATGGGGTGCAGCGATGCCCAGAGATGTACTCACCAGATGCAATGGATGTGTCATGATGATGGGGGAGAGTGTTACTGTGGGGGGAGTGGTAGGGTGGGGTTGGTGGGGGTGAATGGGGACCTCATATTTTTTGAATGTAATATTTTTTCAAAAAATAAATAAATTGAGTAGAATTTGAAAAAAAAAAAAGCTTAAGTAACAAAAGAAAACACAGATCAATGGGACCGCATCAGAATTAAACAGTTTTGTACACCAAAGGACTTCAATATGAAAGTAAAAAGGCAGCCTTCAAAATTGAAGGAAATATTTGGAAACCACATATCTGATAAGGGTTTAATAACCAGAATTTATGAAGACATTCTACAACTTAACAATAAAAGCTCAACCTAATTAAAAAAAAAATGGGCAAAGTACTCGAATAGACATTTCTCTAAAGAAGATATACAAATGGCCAAAAGGCACATGAAAGGGTTGTCAACATCACTAGCCATTAGGGAAATGCAAATCAAAATCACAATGAGACACCATTTCACAGGTACAAAAATGGCTGTTAAAAAAAAAAAGGAAAATTAGTGCTGGAGAGGATATGGAGAAATAGGAACACTCCCTCATTGCTGGTGGTAATATAAAATGGTAGAGCTGCTGTGGAAGACAATTTGGTGGTTCCTCAAAAAGTTCCGTGTAACTTAATAATAATAAAAAAATAAAAAATAAAAACATTAAAATAATGCCATTTCCTGCAATCATAAAACATCACCAAAAACACAGATAGCTTTACATGGCAATTAGGTAATAATTTAAAAGATACAATGAAGAAGAAACAAACTAAATAAAATGCCCCATAGCAAAATATGCTTGCAGATTTCTGGGGGGTATGGGTATTATCTCAGTTTTACATCAGCTTCTTCCCAAATCATAGATATTTTCCGTCATTATTGGTTAATGATCTTTGCTACTCACATCCTATGACTGCATGATTCTGATTAATACAAATACATATAATAGTAACTTTATAAATGTTGCTGTTAAAGTTAAAAAAAGTTTATAAGATGGATAAGAGTCTTTAAGAATTTGTTTTTCTGAAGGTACATACAAAAGATCAATATCACCCCTTATGATGACTCAAAAATGTAACTTTTAATCTCTGAAAGTTTTGTTGATCTCCTCCAAAGGGTCTCACTGGAGAAATGCTCATTGCGTATTCTTATTATCTGTCAAGTTGTTTAGAAGCCCACAAATATGGATGGGCCAAGGCTGTATTTATGCTTTTCCAGCAGGAGGTTGTGATCTTGTAGAAAGGGTTCATTTCGTTTGTGGATTTCAGTAAACCAATGGGAATATTTTAAAATTCATAGTTGTACTCAATAAGCATATTTAGGTGCTAATGTATTGGTTTTTTCCCCCCATAAATACATAGTTTAATTATAAATCTTAACTAAGGTTCTCATATATATATTTAAGAGGAATGCTTATCATACTATACAATCTCTCTCACAGATTTCACATGGGTCTGCTGCAATTCTGTAACCCTTCCAGAAGCAATACAGTGTGTCTTCAGCCCTCATTTACAATGTATAGAAATCTACCATTTTTATGTAGAAAATTGCAAAGAAGCAGATGTTTATTCCTAAGCTAGAATTTTGAAGGCCAACAATTAAAATAAACATGTCTCTGCCAAAAGTTGAGCTAAATATAAAAATTTAGCATATAAATTAAAGCTTCTTAAAACTAAATTTATCAAGGAACTACATTTGTTTTGCGTTACTGGTTTCAATTATTCTGAAAAGGCTTTTATTTTTATGGAACACTGAAGATTTTAAAAAGATTTCAAACAATTTATTAGACAATAGCCCCATTCAAAATGAGTTATGACTGTCTTGCTTAAATGTATGAACTATTAGCACATAGTTGATGAGCTTATAGGGAAATATTGAAGCAACCATTATCCTCTAGTTAATGTCTATATTTCCAGAGGATTACAACAAATTGGTCTCTAAACCTAAAATAGATTAAGTAGTGGGCTAAGGATATATGTAGCAATCTTTTCTCTCTGATTCATTTGTTCTTTTTGTTGGGTATTGGACTTTGAGATAGATATCATCAGTGGATTTTTCACAGTCAGATATTTGCATTCTTTATTGCCATAGATCTAAGGAAAAGGACAGATGATTTCTTTGTTTTAGTATTTGTCTGCTCTAGTCCAATACACACAATGTAGACTAATTAATTTTTCTTAAATACCCCCGACCCCCTCACTCACACAGAATTTTCATTTTTACTCAAATCTTCATTGACTCCTGCTTGCTGTATTAGGACTCAAGGGCTTCAATTTACTGTTCCTACCTTAGTTAAATTAATCGCCAAGTCTTCCTAATTATCACTTCTCTGCTTCAGCCAGTCCAATGACTTTTTCTCCAATACACGTCAAGTTCATGCAAACTGGTTTCTTGACCTAAGTTGCCCTTTCTTACTAAACAGGTCCAGCCGGATGGTCATATCTGTCTTCATACTTATTGGTAAGCAGACCTGTCTGAAAATTATTTTAGGCATCCTGTGTCCTCAAAGTTTTAAGTGAAAAAACAAACTTAACCAATTTATTGAATTTTCTCTCTGAGCTATACCACATACTTCTTAAGCAGAATATGCTGACCACAATTTAGTCTTTTCTAAATAATTTATGGTGACCTTATGTATAATAAGAATAAGTTGTAATGCAGTGATTTCTACTGTAGAGGGAAGATATTAAGAGCTGTTTTCCCATATTAAATGGACCCAGACTTTGCCTTTTGAGATTTTGTTATACCCTTATTTTTTGATGTTTATAAAATACGTATGTCGTCTGCATGACTATTGGCGTCTGTCCTTACTGCTGTGTCCGTCTTTAACGCAGAACCCTTTCTTTTCTAATATAATCTTTCAATAGGTTGTAAGGTGGTAAAAGTTCCACAACATTTTCAATTTCAGTAAAAATAGACTTTGAATAAGGTCTAGGGAATGCTGATATGAATGGTGTGCTGTTTTTGCCTGCTCGGATTCCTTTTTTATTTGCTTACTCCTGAATTCTTCCTGTGGTCTGGATAGTTCAGAATGTTATTAAATAACCTCCAGATAAGTGGGACGTTTCTGGTGTTTGAATGGTGAGGGTGTGCAAAGTTGTGTGGTGCTATCTTTTCCAGTGATTCCTTCTCAAATGTTGACTCATTGGCCTTTGAACCAAAGTCCCCATCAAGTCTCCAAAGTGTGTTGTTAACAATCGTGAATCGTTTTGTTGTTCTTTCGTTTTGTAAATTTCCTGATGTAAATTTCCTGAATGGTTTTGATCTGTTAGATAAATTAAGACGATTCTGTCTTTCACATAAAATCCTGGTTACTTTTCCCTGGCTAACCATAAGTAGGTAGATACATTCCTGGTTCATTGGTTTAGGATAAAGCCTTAGAGTAATTTAAAGTAATAGTCTATACTTCTTTCATGGAACATGTACACATAAGAGAAGTGCAATTTTTAAAAGACTGTCTCAACTTTGAAAATCTTGTCTTTCTAGTTCTCTTTCATCCTACTTCTCCCCTCCACCCCATACTACATACCCCATTATACCACTGTAGGACAAAGGATGTGATGAAAGTTGGAAAACAGTAATTTATGGAGAAAGCTTGTGTTCCATGCTTTATGCAACCAAATTATAGAAAATTAATGTTGTGACAAGATGATTCTATTTTGATGAATAAAATCATTGAAAAGCTATCAAGCCCCACTGTTTCTTAGCTGAGAGAGAATTTTTTTTCCCCTAGACTGCATTTGAATTCTTGGCTTTCTTCCCAATTAGTCTTTACCAAGGAACGATAATTAGGGAGATAGGATTTTGACCTACCTTGTGTACAATAAAAATACTCACCACCCTCTTCCACTTGCTAATTCTATGTGTATTAATACTCTGTCCCTTCAGAATAAAAAACTCACCTTTCAGTGATTTCTACTTAATAAAGGAAGTAATCTAATGACAAAATAAAAAACACTTTCAAAACATCTTATGAGCTCAAAATACAATGTCCACAAGAAGAGGAATTGCTTGCTTCATGTCTGATGACCAAGTTCAAGTACATCTTATATGTTAAATTTTATTTATAATTTCTTAATCCTTTCATGTTTCTTAGAATGAGAACAGTAAATTAAAATTATATAAAATTTCACCACTAAATTTATTGAGTGATTTTGCATGGGTAGTTCATTCACGTGGTTCAAAGATCTAAAAGAATAAATGAGTATACAGCAAAAACTTTCTCTCAAAAACTTGGAGGCTGGAGGCTGGAATCAGCAGAGCACAAAGTCATGAAAAAGGCCTGCAAGAGGCTGAAGAGAGGAGGAAAGATGACAGAAGGGCTGGGCCCTGCTGTGTGCTTGAGCGTCCACAGCTGAGCTCCAGAAAGTATCTGCACATGTCGCCATATGCCTGGACTCCCACAGCCCCACAGCTCCAAGTTGGTGAGAAAGCATCTTTTGATGATGCCTTGGTTTGGACCCTTTCTTGGCCTCAGAACTGTAAACTTTTAACCCAATAAATCCCCATTATAAAAGCCAACACATGTCTGGTATATTGCGTTGGCAGGCTGTAGAAAGTAAAATGGCATCTTTTCATGTATTCTTTAACTGTAAACTAGTCATATCTCTTCCCCCTTGTTTTATTGTTAGTCTTTTTTTTTTAAATTGGTTTTTAAAACCTATACATGTCACATTTTTCTGTGATTTAAGTTGAAAATGTGTTTCTGAGTTATACCATTAGCCTTTTGACTAACGGGGGTTTTTTTGGTTTGTTTGTTTGTTATTGCCATGCAGAATTGGTTGATTTCCTGTAGTTTAAGAAATCTCTTTTCCTTTATGGCTTCCGGATTTTGTATCATCATTAGAAAGGGCTTCCCCACTCTCAGATTATAAAGGAATTCTTCTCTATTTTTCTAGTACTTCTATGTTAGCTTTTGTATCACTTAAGCCTTTTATTTTTTATTGTTTTGGTACTAATAAGTCTTTATTTATTCATTGTATTTTCCCAGGGAAGAGATTGGAAGGGAAAAGGGTGGAATGTATTACGAAATGATAGAAGGGAAAGAGAATAACCAGTCCAACCATATCAACCACCAAATAATACACCCTAATGATGGAATCACCACACCTAAGGGCACTCAAGCTCTTGCAGTTCAGGAATGAGGGGAAGGGATCAGGGAAAAACCAAAGCTTTTCCTACCTTTTTCATAAATTCAAGATTTCAACAAAGCTTTGATTTCTAGCAGTAAACATGGAGTTACATTCTTCTGTCTCCTATTAAACCATCTTGTGACCACTTTGACATATGTTTCTTGCTCTTGCCTAAAAGTTCCTGGGTAACTTGGATTTTTATTTATCTGTCCTTTTGGTCTCCCACCCCCACTTTCTACATAGAAGCCCCTTGTCTCATTGCTTCTCTGTCCCCTAGGATTGGAGATTAAGCGGGGTGGTTCACTAAATAGTATTTGGTATGACATGTCAAGGAATGGTCTTTGGCAGAGGAGGTGTGGGAATGATGGATGGAGTGTTCCTCCAGGATTTTTGCACAAACCATTCAAGAGTTGTAGAGACACCCTGAGAATTAAGTGTGTATGGGAGGCTGAGGAGGGGGAGCTGAGGAATGGGTAGAGTAGGAGTCAAGTTTTTAAGATGAAAGACCTAGTGCAAAGTAGGAGTTAGGGGAAGGACAGTGCAAAAGAATGGATGGTTCAAGATTCCCACTTCAGAAAGTGGGGTCCCCAAAGGTATATTTCAGATCCTTTTGCCTGGTGCAGAATCTTCTGTCAAGGATACTGTAGCTATTTTTCTTTCAATAAAAAAATTGGTTAACAAAAAAAAAAAACCACCCAATGGAACATGGAGAAAGGCCAATATGTTACATTGACACAAACTAGGCCACCTAGCAGTCATCTAGTCAGCGACTTGTGAAGGTCCACAAAACCCTGACAAATAAAATAACTGGGGAGAGGGGGGACAGCCTTTGGGGGAGAAAAGAACCCAGGATCAGACACACATCACTTAGTGCATCCTACTGCATTCAGCACAGTGAGGTAGGTTTGCAGTGATTGCACAGAATGTAAATGGCGCCCTCATTCTCTATCCACTACCCCGACGCTGTATTGTCTAATCACGCCTGGGCAGGATGCCGACTCTGGGCACCACAAGGAGGCCTTCCTTGTGCTCTCTGGAAGCCAAGCAGCAGAAGCCTGGAATTTTGAAAGGTTAAGGATTTTGTTTCTTGCTTCATATCTCCATCCCTGGGCACACACACACACACACACACTCTCTCCACCTGGTAGGCCAAGTCGAATCCCGTGAGGGGTGGAGGGTATGTGAAGCAAGTCCCTGGTCTTGGGATTTGGAGGTTTGGAAAACGAATCATTTATTATGTCTGTAGAGAGCTCTCCACTAACCTTGACCTGGCCCAGCCTCCCCTAACCTTTCTACATCATCTTCCTGTTTAGACTAAGTTGCAATCTTCTGGTAGGAGATCAAGTCATCGGATGACCCAATTAAATTTAGTCTCCCATGAAACTCTTTCAAGGTGGAGGGATATCAAGAAGATGCTGTGGTGGCAAAGCCACCTTTCATTGGGAAAAATGAGGTCGTTCAAAGGGCTAAACACTGCAAATAGTTGTTCTTTGAGGTGCTGAAGCAACAACCACCAAAAACATATTCCTCCTCTGCAGACCTGGAGTTGCTGCCGACTTACCCCTGAGATTGCTTATGTACCTGAGAACACAGTGCAGGAACGAGGGCCTTAGATTAAAATGTAAATGGAATACAAAATCAGGAAATATTTACCAAAAAACTTAAAATGCACAAGATACGTCATTCGCACATGGCAAGTGCAGTTGGCACCCTGGAAAAAGTGGGACCCAAGATGTAGTTATCTAAGGGGGCAAATAAATAAAATGATATTGGCCCAGAATGGGCTGAGAGTGAATTGTGGAGCAGGGACTCTGTACCTGGTCCACCATCCACAGTCACGTTGCATTGCTTTGTCCCAAGAGGGGTTGTTATGAAACAAGACATGGGAAAGCCCTGCCCTACCCCTGAGGGATTCCCTCCCACAGGATGTAGCAGCTCCCAAGATGGGTTCATCAATTTGTTCTTAGACTTTATCTCCTGCCAGAGTGAACAGATTTTATTATATAACTTGCTTTAAAAGGAAAACAACTTCCCCTTTCAGGCCCCTTTCAAAAAGCTGGAGAGTCTGGGGGTGGCATCTCAGATGAGGCATGCACATTCTAGGGGTGTTCCACCAGAAAGCCTTCACTTAAATTTTTAAAAAATGATGATGATTATTATTTTTTTAATTGTCTTTTTAAAAAAGATACATAGATCATCAAAAAATGTTACATTAAAAAATATGAGGTTCCCATATAACCCCCCCCCCCCACATCTCCCTTGTCAACAACCTCTTTCATCATTGTGGCACATTCATTGTGCCAAAATGCATTGGGTAAATGCATTTTGGAGCACTGCTGCACCACATGGATTATAGTTTACATTGTAGTTTGCACTCTCTCCCAGTACATTATGGATTATGGCAGGATATATAATGTCCAGCATCTGTCCCTGCAATATCATTTAGGACAACTCCAAGTTCTGAAAATGCCCCCACATCACACCTCTTCTTCCCTTTCCCTGCCCTCATCAACTCCCATGGCCACTGCCACCACATCAATGATACAGTTTCTTCCATTGCTAGAGTCACAATAGTTCTGTAGTAGAATACCAGTAAGTCCACTCTAATCCATATTTTATTCCTCTATCCTGTGGACCTTGGGATGGTGGTGTCTACTCCACCTCTATATCGAGAGGGGGCTTTGATCCCACATGGCTGATGGGTGTGATTCTCCTGTTTGCAGTTGTAGGCACTCTCAGTTCCCTGGTGTGGTGGTTGACCATCTTCACCTCCCTGTTAGCTGACCTGGGTAAGTCCAACGAACTGAAGAGTAGGTGTTGCAAGTCTGCTGAGGCTCAAGGCCCCACTGGCACATGGCCAGTCCAGAGATTCCAGTCTCCTGAGTATACACGAACCCCAGCACCAGTGACAGTTTCTGTAAAAGTGTCAGGAGAGGCATGTGTAGAAAGGTCACATCTGAGTCCAGCTCCATCACACTCAGGAGCACAAATTCCAAAGTAAGGCCCACTGATGAGGCATTGAACTCCAGAGCCATATACCATGATTGTAGAACCTGTGTATCTCTGTAGCCCTCAGGAGCACCAGTACCTTGGGTTGTATCTACTTTGGATATCTCTGGGATCCTGCTAAGACGTGCATAAATGCTACCCCTCTGATGACCTGACTAATTTTGAAGTCTCTTAGCCATATAAACTCATTTGTCTTTACCATTTCCCCCTTTTATTCAACGTCTTTTTCTAATTGCATCACCAGCTGGTGATTGGTAGCAATCCCTCAGCGCCAGGGAGGCTCATATCTGGGAGTCATGTCCCACACTGGGGGAAGGTAATGCATTTACATGCTGGGTTTTATCTTACAGAGTGGCCACATTTAAGCAACATGGAGGCTCTCAGGAGGTACTCTTAGGCACCCTGCAGCTCTAGGCCTAGTTGAAATTTCAAGCATGCGGGTTCATAAGCATAGTCATATCAAGGTCTCATCATTGGATCATCCTTCCTCACTGGTCTTTGTCTTTGCACTTAGGGGATTGTTGCTGTTCCACTGGGGAATGTGACAGAACTCCCCTGGCTAGGAACTCAGCACTCTCTCAGTTGTCTTTTGTAACTCTGCCTACTATGACAATACCCAACCAATATCTGAACATTTTTATATACCCTATATACATGCCCTAGAGAGCTCCCTCCCAACCATGTGTCCCCCATCAATAATACCCCACACCAGTGTTCCTCCCCTGCCATAGTTGAACCCTTCTGTGATCCAAAACTTCTTAAAAAATGAAGCCTAATATATTTCCAAACTCTTTTAGTAGGAGAGTGAAATAATAATGATAGGTTTAAAAATTAGAAACAGAATACACACTAATTTAGAAAAACTAAAAGTAAAAAATAAATTGGGGTATTAAAAAATGAAAAATATCATAAAACTTTTTGACATTTTGCCTTTCATCACTGTAATAGGTGTTGCCCTGTATTGCAAGGCAATCGCTTTTATTCCTTCCTCAGTGTCTACATCCTTTTTAAAAATTTTTTTTAAATTTTGTCTTCAAGAAAGTTTTAGATCACAGAACCTCACTTGTGTTTGGATTGAGGAAGAAGGGGCGATGCCGTGGACCCTGAGCTATGTGACAGTGCCAGCTGTCTCCTTCCCTTTCTCCACTCTCTGGATCGGTGCCTGCTTCTTGAAACTTCCAGAGAGTGGGAGGCTTGCCCTGCCCACTCTGTGAGCAGGGCAGGACTGTGGCTCCCTTCCTCCTCCTCCTGAAAGTGGGCTAGACCTCCATGTGAGCCAGGGGCCACCCAGACCTTCAGTGGACATGGGGTCACCAAGTGGCAGCTGCCCTGGCTGAGGTGGTAGCTTGGTTTCCTTACATGACCTCCACCATTGGAGCACCCATTTCCTTTTCAACTGTGCTGCATGGTCTTTTCCCTCTGGCCTCTCACTCTCAATACAGAATGTCCCACCAGGTCCAGTGGCCTTATCCAGGCCCTTGAGGGACTTCTTAAAGGTGACTTCTATTGTCTCACCTTCCTTCAGGCTCAGGAGTACTCCAGGTGCAGCTTGCACTGATGGACGAAGACTTGCAGCAGCTGAGGCTCCAGTGCTGCCTGGGTCATGTCCTGCAGGACCACCTTCACCATCTGGGCACTGGTGCCTGCAAACTGCTGATTGGACAGTGGCTTAAATCTCTGACTTATTTGTAATTGTCTGATAACATGAAGTTAGGAATGGCTTCCTAATGATTGAATGGGTCACCTTTTTTTCCCACTTGTATGAGATTTCTCTCTTATTATAAATTCAATTCCTCTGTGCATTGCAGCACATTTTTGTATTTTCCATTCCATGTCATTGGTTCAGTCTATGTATGTGCCCATATTCTCTGATGCTTACTGAGGCTTTGTAATATTTTTAATATCTAAAATCTTGAACTGGTTTTTGTATCTAAAATGGTTAAACTACCTGCTCTTCCATTTCAGAGTCTTTCTAGTATTCTTATTTCCTTATTTTTTCTTTATAAACTTCCAGAATGATGGATTTCATTCAAGCAGTTGCTATTTATATTGGGATTGCTATCTTTATGATGAGATTTGTTAAGACTTGATATGTTCAAGTTTTCTTAAGTGTCCTCCAAAAGTGCTTTAAATCTTTTCTCATATGTCTTGCACATTTCTTTATTCCTTGGTGTTATATCTTTTTTGGCTACCACTGTTATTGGATTTTCAAAAATTGGTTTTTATGTGTTCATTCCTAATCCTATTATTTTACTGAGGTCTTTTATTTTGTATATTCATTTTTTTAATTAATTGTCTTGTGTTTTCAAATTATATCACAATTGTAGCAACAAGTATTCTTTTATTTCTCCCTCTCTGGTTTTATATACCTCTAATTTTGTTATACTTGTCCAGTTGCGTTGTGTTGTACCTAGAGCATGGTCTTAAACAAGGTCAGTGGTTGTTGGCACCTTTGTCTTGTTTCTGGCTTTGTGGAAATGTTTCTAGTCCTTTACCTTAAAACATCACAATGGCTTTTAGTCTGAGTTGGATATATTTTATTATGTTAAGGTGTATTTCTTTCTGGGGCAATAGGCTTGTACCTGGGCATGTGGCCATGCGTTTTTAGGACAAGCATTTCTCAGCCCCCTTGTTTTCAAGCATGGCCATGGAATTAATATGTGGCCGTGTTCTCTCCAGGGTAATATAGGTGATAGTGACATGTGCCACTTCTTCCACACCCTTTCTTTTCCCTTCTTGCCGGCAGAAACCCAGACGTGGTGGAAACCCAGCCTCAACTATGTGGATGACAAGAAGGATCCAAGGGATGTCAACCCCATGAGATGGAATGATTCCAGGCCACAGAACGACTGTGTGAAACTGGCTACCTAGAACACCCACTGCTGAGGTGGAACACCCACTGCAGAGGGGGAAAAACACATCTTTGTTCTTTAAGCCATTTTATTGTTGGGTATTGTTGGGTCTCTTGTTATACCATTTAAGCCTTTATTCCTCTGAATTCATGTTTAGTCCTATCTTTTGAGTGAGTTTATTTTAATTTTTTGTCAAAGGCCTTTTTTCAACTATGGAGATTATTATGTGGTTTGTCTCCCCAGACAAATAAATATGTTTTAGGAATGGTTATAAAATATTTGGCCTCCCTTGTGTTTCCTGGAATAAGTCACACTTAATCTTAATGTATTATTCCTTTAGAGTACTTCTGGGAGTATGATATTCATATATAAGATTTTTCAGTCGTTTTTGTTTTGTGTGAATCTTTATGAGGATTTTTATGTAAGTATTACACTTGCCTTATAGAATGAATGAAAGTTTTTCTTTTTTTCTATATTCCAGGATTATTTTAAAACTTTGGGGTTTACTGTTCTTTAAAGGTGTGGTAGAATTCCCCCGCAAAACTCCAGGGCCTGGGGACTTTGCAATGTTAGATAAAATTGACACTTTTTGCTATTTCATCTATACAAATCAGATTATTTAGTTTTATATCCCCACTGGGATCAGATATGGTAAATTATATTTCTGCAAAAATTATTTATTTCATCCAGATCTTCAATTTTCTTGCATAGAGTAATACAGTCCTTTCTGTTTCTTTTAATTTTTTCTGTTTTAAAGGTTATTTTACCCTTATTAATTCATATTTGTGTTTTGTTCATTATTCCTTTCATTAGGTTAGTGGTGCTTTACACATTGCATGTTTTTTTCAAACAGCAGATTTAAAAAAAAAAATTCTACTCTTTTTTTCTTAGCTCTTTATATTTATTACCTGCTCCTTTTTTCCATTGATTTTGTTTATTTTTATAAAATTGATTCAGCTGCTCAATCAACTTATTTTATTTTTTAAAGATTTACTTATTTTTCTCCCCTTCCCCCCCCACCCCCAGTTGTCTGCTCTCTGTGTCCATTCGCTGTGTGTTCTTCTGTGACCACTTCTTATCAGTGGCACCATGAATCTGTGTTTCTTTTTGTTGCGTCATCTTGTTGTGTCAGCTCTCCGTGTGGGTGGCTCCATTCCTGGGCAGGTTGCCCTTTCGCACTGGGCGGCTCTCCTTAGGGGGTGTACTCCTTGTGCATGGGGCTCCCCTACATGTGGGACATCCCTGCATGGCAGGGCATTCCTTGCGCGCATCAGCACTGCGCATGGGCCAGCTCCACACGGGTCAAGGAGGCCCAGGGTTTGAACCATGGACCTCCCATGTGGTAGACGGACGCCCTAACCACTGGGCCAAGTCTGCTTCCCACAATCAACTTATTTTAATGCTTATATTTTATTAACCTAAATATTAAATGCTAAAACTTTTCCTTTACGCAGTGTTTTAGTAATATTGTATGCATTCTATGTGATATTTCCACTAATATTAATTTTCAAGAAATTCAGAAATATCAATTTGTGTATCTTTGAATAAGAAGTTGTTTTAGAGGAAGTTTTAAAATTTCCAAGGGAGGATTTTTATTATTTTGCAATGTTATTAATTGTTAGGTTTAGTGTATTATGTTCAGAGTGTATTTTCTATGTTAATTCTAGAATTTGGATTTTTTTGAGAGTTTTATTATAACCTAACATTATTGGTTCTCATAAACATTCCATGGATAGCTGACAAGAGATGTATTTTTTATTTTTAAGGGAAAGCGAGTGTAATATAGCAACATATAAAACTTTGGAAGGATGTTATTTAGGTCTCCTACATACTTATTATGTCTATCTCTATTCTCATATCTTGAGAGAAGAGTATTAGTGTCCTAAGTAGCATATTCCTGTAACTTCAGCTCTATGAATTCTGCGCTATGCTATAGATTTTTATAACTGTTTAATCTTTATTGTTAATTGCACACTTTAAGAGACATTATACAGTGTTCTTTTGCATCATTTTGGGACCTCCTTTCCACTTTGTCTGATATGTAGCTCAAGACTCTCTACTTTTTCTTTTCTTTTGGCCAGTATACTTTTGCCCATTTTTGTAATTTTAATTTTTGTGAATCCTTGTTTTAGGTGTTCTTTTAAACATCATAGAGTTAGATTTTACTTGGAGTCAATCTTAAAATCTTTTAACAACTAAGTTAAGCCTCTTGACATAATAATAGTAGATAAATTTGGTCTGACTTATATATTTATTAATTTTGGGGGGGTTCATGTTTGCTTTATTTTATTTGTTTTTCATTATGTTTTCTGGGTACTTTGTTTTACATATATACTTTTCTGATATTTAAGATGGCTTTATATTTATTCTAATGGTTATCTTTGTAATTATGCCTGTATATTATACTCTTACTCTCTCCTTCTTTAGTGTATATCTGTTATCTACAAAGAACCATGATAAATATGAATATTTAACTCTTTTCCTATTTTTCTGAGAACTGTCACTGTTAGGCTAATTAACCTCACTCTTCACTTTATTTTCTCTTCAGTTTCTGTCTTCTAGCTTCTGTTAGATCTCTGTCAAAACAACAGCTTAGCATACAGAAAACATAGGTTTAGCTCTTCAGGGTATCCCTCAGGTTGAGAAATTATTTTTTGCTGATTTTTAAAAAGAAATCTGCCATCTGACTATTTTCTGAGTTTCTTTACAATGATTTCTCCTAAGATTGCTGCCCAACCTCAGCTGCTTTTTGGGAGCCTATGCCAGTTTTTGAAATATGCCTATTATATCCTTTTTGCATTTACTGAAAATGGAGTTTTTTCCCTTTGCATCCTGATGCTTTTGTATACTATCCTCGGGGAGAAGTGGAAGATCCTCTCTTTTGCTGCTATGTTTATTCTAGACAATGAAAACTGACATTTTATTAGTTGATTTTGTTTCTGTTTTTGTTTTTGTTTTTTTGGTATCAATGGCCATGGCTGAAGTCCCAAATGAGAAGTACCTTGTGCTATGTAACATTAGCCAGGATTTAGAATAGTAGGGCAGAAAACTATATTTGTTTCCCCCCTTTCTTTCCTTCATATTCTGATGATGGTTGTCTATTTCCCGTTTTCTGTAAATTTTCTTAATTCTTAGACTGTTTTGCCATGGCGTTATTATATATAATGCTTGAGTTCTGTGTGAAAAAATTGACCCTTGCTCTGCTATCATTATCATTGTTAATAAACATGTCAGGTACCATAGTTAAGAATTAACAAGCATTTCCCATCCTGAGATAAGTGTGTTCTCTTTCTCTCTCTCTCTCTCTCTCTCTCTGTCTCTGTATCTCTATCTCTATCTATAATCTCTAATCTCTATCATCTCCCTTGCCTAGAACCAGTTTTCCAAATTAAGGAAGCCTTGAAGTCTTTCTTATAAATTGCTAACCCCCTACAGGAAACAATTTATTTCTTGAAGTTTGCAAAACTAACATCTGCAGTTGGATGATGATTCTTGCAAACGTGATGAGGAAATGAGGAGACCTCTGGTTCCACCATGAACAGATTAGTTATAACCTTATTAACCTTGTGGGATTTTTTTCCCCTCTGAATACTTGCTGTGTCCCTTTTTCAAGGATCCTTTTAAACATCTGAAATAAAGTTGCTTCTTAAAAATGTTTGTCTCTGCATTTTCTTTTGACATGTGATTTTTCACTTCTGGCAAAAATAACCAAAATAAAAATTCCTGTTTATGTGAAAATTAATAAGTAAGAATTGAGATTCATTTATTAATAACAAGTATCTTAGGGATTAGAATCATGATAAAGTCTTGAACTGAAAGTATATGTTATATTAATTATGATCAAATTACAGCATAAAGGCCTGTAGAATAAGAAGGTGGGACACCTTGTACAAAAGGCACTGGCCTACTTGAGAATTGAGAAGGGAAAAAGGAAGCAGATAAAGTTGCTAAAGTATAGTATATAAAAAGATGTACCAAGCTTTATAGTTATTTCTCAAAAAAACTGGAACATATCCCAGTGTTAGGGAGCTACTTTTGAGAACCATCTACTAATTCCTGTGGTTTTACTTTTTAGGTGTTTTTTTTTCATTTTGCTAAATTTGTAGTAATTTTTTTTTCTTTCCGAATGTTAGCCAAGAAAAAAGAATTATAAATTGCTAACCCCCTACAGGAAACAACTTATTTCTTGAAGTTTGCAAAACTAACATCTGCAGTTGGATGATGATTCTGAGTTATAAACATCTAGACCAGAAATGGCAGGTGCTAAAAAAGTGAATCAATTGAATAAATGATTCGTTTTAGGTTAAGAGAGTCTGGCTTTTCAATTCAGAATTCACTGAAAGGAATTGAATTCTTAATGCTTTAGAGTTACAAAATTTTTGTAGAAGTACAGGGCAGCTTCTTAACAGAGGCATGGGTAATGACGAGCTTATATAAATCTCTGAAACTATTTTAATTTAGCTGTATCAATGAAATAATGAAAGTGTCTTAATACTTTTCTATTTGAATTCCTTCTTAGTACAATTTGTTTACTTTTGTTTTATGAATTGAATTCATTTTTATTAAGACTTAAAAAAATCGTTGTAACCAAAAACAAAAGAAAACTTGCTAAACCATTTGGGATGAAAAGTGAGAGAATTAGAGGATAGTAAGCTATGCAACAGGTGAAGCTGTTCTGTATGAGAAAATGGGAAGTATCAATTTTTTAGAATGGAGGGATTTTAGAATAAGGAAGAAAGGAGAAGAGGTGTGTGGAGGTATATATGAAGAGGATCACAGAGGAAGTAGGATTGAGAGTAGCTGGGGAGATGTGAGGCTGAGGATAATGAAATTTGAAAGTCCCATGAATTTAGGGAATCAAAAGATATTTTAAGATATTGGATACCAAGCAATGTATTTGCAATTATGTTCCTGCCATGTCAACCCTTCTTTGATCCTCTCCCGAATCTTCAACGAAATCTTCTCAGAGTGTTATCTGCGAGAGGGTTTGTTTGGTAACGCTGTGGTTCTCTGTCCCTCTGGAAAAAAGGAAGTTGCTGATTTTCCCAACTAAATGATCGTGCTGTAAAATGGCAGCAGCACTCTGAGGGAGATTGAACGTGAGCTCGCAGCCCTTTAAATCTTGGAATGCTTTAAAATGTTGGGATGGTATTTGAGCTACTATAAGGCATTGGGAATCCAGGTAGAAGGCAGTCTTTTCCAGGTCTCAGAGGACAGGGAGGTTTACAGCTCATGCCTTGGTTTTCATTTTATATAATAGAGTTTCAAAGTCTCACATATTTAGAATTTTAAATAAAAGATACACTTTTAAGAGAGTGATACAAATTTTCTCAGGAATTATGTGTCTCTTTATGTCTCCCAAGCTACTGGAAACTTCCAAACTATTCAGTGACCTAATGACAGCAGCACAGATGAAATCTGCACTAATACTTTCATATTTTCGTAGGATGACAGTTAAATTCATAATAGCAAATACATACAGAGTCAGAGGGGGAGTTTACCACATCTGTAGTTTCAGGTGAGATCATCCTCAGGGAATTCCAGTGTTAGAGAGCTACTTTTGAGAACCACCCACCATGCCCTGTGACTTTACTTTTTAAGTTATTTTTAAAATTTTAATTTGTAGTTTGTTTTTTTTTTGTTTTTTACTTGCAGAATGCTAACCGAGTTATGGTCAGGTATCACATATCTTCATTTCTACATTGCTCTAATTTTCCTTTCTTTCATCTTTCTCAAATTATGGAAACAAAATGTGATAGTTTTACCTCAGAAATACAGTTTGATTTTTATAGGACTAGGTGTTAAGCAATTATGTGCTTAAGGGCAATGACTTGAGTTCTGAGGATTTCAAAGTTACTTTTTCACATTGCCTCAGTAGCCTTCAAACATTCCTTTGCAGAGAATGCTATTTGACAACAACCACAGCTTTATAGTTGTTCTTCCAAAAATGTGACTTATAATGTTTGAAAATTCAGAACAGTGAATTTGATTTTTAATGATGCCCTTTTGTCATTTTAATGCCCCCACCTTCAAAGTGTTGTAAACAGCATAATGAAAATCAAGTGGTATTTTTTATGTCGATGGCATTTTCATAGCATTTCTTGAGATAGCTGGGAATGCCCCAAATTGTTGAAAAACTGTGGTTGGGAATTACCACCCTGGAAACAGATTGCCATGGTTACTGTGCTTAATGCTTCTTTGAGTCTGTGTGTGTGTGGTTCTAGACATGTATTCTTTTTATATTCTAGTTTGGTTAGATCTTTTCCTATCAGGGAAATAAAAATATCTCCAATGTCTTAAAAGTGAGATTGTTTACATTTTTCAATCTAATAGTTATTTCCAGCACAGAATCATTTTCAGTAAGGAATGAAATACTCAGAAAATTAAACTGGATATAAAAGATAACTGCTACTTCTACACTTCTTGTCTAAAGCTATGTTTACATTTCCTTTTATCATTCCGGATGGAAAGAATAATTCATAAATTTTGAATATGAAAGTCTGTATCCTCTGTGTTTCCTTAGAAGCTGCTTCAGATAGTGTGTGAGGCTAGACTAGGTGGTTTATACATGGTATGTGGAATGCAGTTTCATTTGCCAGGCACGCTTTTTATACTAACCCTTTATTGCACTCATAGCCACCCAAAAAGGCCTAAGCTGCTCCATGTTTTGCAGCAGAAAATATTCATGCCCACAAATACTGTGCACTCCCATGTAGACCTAACATGTTTGCAGCAGGATTTTTATACCATCCCCAGCTCTCTTTTTCTGGGATAACATCTGTGTACACAATAATTTGATTGTTTTTATCTCTTGATACAAATAATGCCAGTGTGGAAATAAACCTAAGAAGTATCAAACTGGAACCACCGTATAGACAGTCATAAAACTTCTAGCATGGAAATCATTTCTAAAAAGGAGATATTAATTTAGAATACTCTTATGTAGTTAGTGTAGGTCAAGAAAAAAAGTCAATGAGAATCAGCAAAAGCAAAAACATCTTTTTTTTTTTTTTTTTAGTTTTCCTTATTTTATTTTTATTTTTATTTTTATTTTTTTAATTAATTTTTTTTTATTGACTTTGTAATAATGTTACATTAAAAATATATATGTGAGGTCCCATTCATCCCCAACCCCCCCACCCCCCCTCTCCCCCCCCAACAACACTCGTTTCCATCATCATGACACATCCATTGCATTTGGTTAGTACATCTTTGGGCACCTCTGCACCTTATAGACAATGGTCCACATCATGGCCCCCACTCTCCTCCATTCCATCCAGTGGGCCCTATGAGGATTTACAATGTCCGGTGATTACCTCTGAGGCACCATCCAGGGCAGCTCCATGTCCCAAAGACGCCTCCATCTCTCATCTCCTCCTGCCCTTCCCCATACCCATCGTCCACCATGTCCACTTTTCCCAATTCCATGCCACCTCTTCTATGTGGACATTGGATTGGTTGTGTCCATTGCACCTCTATGTCAAGAGGAGGCTCAGATTCCACATGGATGCTGGCTGCCATCCTCCCATTTTCAGTTGTAATCACTCTAGGCTCCACGGTGTGGTGATTGTCCTTCTTCAACTCCATCTTAGCTGAGTGTGGTAAGTCCAATAAATCAGATTGTAGGTGCTGGAGTCTGTTGAGGCTCAGGACCTGGCTATCACATTGTCGGTCCAGAGATTCAAATCCCCTAAATATATCTTAAACCCCAACGTTAACTGCACCTCCGGCACATTAGCATGAAAGACTTATGAAGGGAGATCCCATCTGAGTCCAGATTCATCACACATACACACCATTTCCAAAGAGGGGCCATCTGCCCTGATAGTTAACCCCATTGGCCATGACCATAACTCTCATGGGTCTCTTTAGCCTTCAAAGGAACCATTATCTGGGGGTTGTATCTGCTTTATCTGTCTCTCTGACTCTGCACAGTTGTGCATGAGGGCAATCCTTCTGCCAGCCTCCAGACTCTTTTTTTCAAATGAGATTTTCTTAGATATATGTGATTGTTGAATTGTTTTTATTGTAGGTTCTTGTTGCATCTGTTAGTAAGTTTAGAAAATGCTAGTTCTTAGGGAAAAGTGCTGTGTGTGCATACACACAGCATTTGGTTATTTCAGTCACTAGTACCTAATTCCCTTGGCTAACACATGGTTGTCCTAAGGGAATGAACATGTATGTGAATGTGATCTTTCTAAAACATCTGTCAGCTCCATCCACCTGCCCCATGGGATCTAAGCCTCTTCTCAGTTAGAAGCAGGGTGGGCATCACCATTCCTAAATCCTCAAGACTGGGAAATGAACAATGAAACAAAGTAGACTTACTATTATTCTACTATAGACTTATTACTATTCTAGCAATGGAAAAACGCTCATCACTGATGTAACAGCAGTGGCCACCAGAGGTTCTGAGGGATGGCTGGGTCAGCTTGCCATGCCTTCCCATCATGTCAGCTGTCTTCTTCAGGGGGCACCAGGAACCTCCTCTCTCTGCTTTGTTGTGTCTCTCATCATGTTTTTTCCTCCTTTGTCTCTTGTTGTGTCATCTTATTGCATCATCTGGTTGCTTCAGCTTGCCATGCCTTTCCATTGCATCAACTCGCTGTCTTTTTTAGGAGGCAGTGGGAACCTCTGCTCCCTGCTTTGTTGTGTCTCTCATTATATTTTTTTCTTTTTGTGTCTCTTGTGTCGGCTTGCCACACCTGCCCATCACACCAGCTTGCTGTCTTCTGTAGGAAGCACCAGGAAACGAACCAGTGACCTCCCGTGTGGTAGGCAGGAGCTCAGTTGTCTGAGCCACATCTGCTTCCTATCATTAGTTTTTAATACAGCTTTATTGTTGTTACTCAGGTACTGAATTTGTCATGATTTAGTAAAAAAAAAGTGGAACTTAGTATAAACTTGTCCTTTCTTAAATCCCATGCAAAATTGTACATTGTGAGAGGGTAGACTATGTTATGGAAAGGCCATTTGAAATGTCTTTGTTTCTATATGAGTGTGATGGAAGAAAGGGCTTTTATAAAAGCAAAAATTGTTTGATAAATGACCAACATTTCTAGTTTCTTCCTTTTGCTTTTTAAAATACCTTGTTCATATCTCTATTACAGCATCTATCTAATTGTGTTTTAAGATTTAACTGTCTATCCATATTAGATGCCCTTACTAGTTGTAGACTATGCCTTGTTTGTATTTTTTATTCCTAGAGATTGGTATAGTGCCTTACACGTAATAGATGTAGTTAAATGTTGAGTGGCTATGTGGATGATTATTTTGATAATCTCCTGGAAATCTTTCTTTTTTCAAAAAAGAATATATGCTTATGAAATAGTGGTCTCAGCCCTAATTCAAGAAAGGAAAGCAGAGCTTATGGAAGTTAGATGAGGATGCTTCTTTCCTCATTATCTTTGTTTTAGCCTGTGTTTGCTTGATAATTCGTTAATTGAATTATTCCTTTAGCAATACTTTGCAAAGGGGTAGAGGAATGCTTCATGGGTTAAAAGACGCAGTACACCTGGGGCTAAACCTTCTGGACGAATATGTTTATTTTGATGCCTGGAACTATGGAATGCAAAACTGATAGAGGGAAGCCAGGGGGGCGATATCTCTGCTCCCCCAAGTCACATATGACTAAAAATCTAAACCAGACAGCAGCCTGCGAAGCAGGCGATAGGAGCTGCGCCGTCTGGTGCCTGCTGGGGATGTCTGGCACCCAAACGTACCAGATTTGGTGCAAGTGGGACTTCTGTTTAGGAAACTTTGCCAATGTTTTTTTCCTTGAAAAGTGGATTCTGGCTTTGTTTCTGCATACTTGCCTGGGAGTAAAAAAAAAAAAAAAAAGAGTCCCATAATTACAAACTTATTTACTATACGCAAAAGCATTGGCTCTAATGTTGGAAGGCTGAGTATGAACATTTGCTGCAGCTTTTACACAGCAAAGTCATGCTAATATATTTACATTGTAAGATTTTAAAATTATAAGTCTAGGCATAATTTCTAAATTATCTTCCCCTTCTACAGACATGTTTATGTAGTCACATGTGGGGAGTTTCTGTATTTCCTAATATTATCATCTTCTGTCTCTTTTATTCAAAGAAATGTTTTCTTCTTTGAGAGCACCATCTCTTTTCAAATCATCCTGTTTCCTTGACCCTTTCTCTCTGACAAATTTCATGTCTGTCTTTCTTCCCAGGAAGATATTATACCTTTCTTTACCCTTTTTCATTTGATCTGAACATGGAAACTCAAACATTGAATTTTCCTTTCTATATTTTCCTACTTTTGCCTGAATCCATGATGTCATTTATTCTGCTTGTGAAGTGTTTATCTCTGTCTCATCTTTCTTGGTCTTTTCTGTGTTTAACTGTCTAGTGTCCTTGCTGTACAGAACTTCTTTTGAAAGTTAATTTCAAAATATTTCCTGTAAATGAAATTCTTTCTATGTATTAAATAAATGTCACAAATGAAAATGTGATTTCTAGTGTATCTTCTGTGCTCCTGCTCAAATGAATAATATCACAATCCATGCAATGATCCAAGTCATAAATTGGGGAGTTCTGGATCCCTGCTTGCTTACCCTCCAGTTCTGATTAACCATTGGATCTTACTAAAGAAGTTTTTGTTGCCTCGCTATCCCTCTCACCAGGAATCTTGGTACATGTTCCTGCTATTTTCTATGTTACTGTAGTAGACACCTAAATTGTCCATCTGCCCCTTGCTCTACCCCTGTATCTTTCCAAACTTTTCTTTACATCTTTCTTAATCTCAGATCTGATTAGTCATTCTCATGCTAAAAATCCTTTACTGGGTTCCCAGAGCTTTCAGGGTGGAGTTTCAGCTCATCAGCATGGCTTAAGAGGCTCTTTATGACCTGGCATCTCATCTCTGGACCGTTCCCCAAAATACTGTACCCTCATACCTGACTAGTTTTAGTCTCCTCTACTGTGCTTTCCTATGTGCCTTTACTCTACCTGGGAAGTTCTTTTTCATCGTTTTACCTTTACACAACTGATTTCCTCCTGGCTCTTCAACTTTGAGCATCAGTGTTGCCTCCCTGGTGTCTAGTTTGAGTGCCTCTTCTCTGTTTTCCCATAGGCTTGGAGATATCTCCTTCCTTGCCCTTACCGTCCTCTGCTAATACTGTTAGTTCAGTATCCTTAGGTAGTGAGCACAGAGTCTCCAGGGTTTAATGTAGTCTTGCTTGCAAATGCCCACTACGAATGAATGGATAAATGAGCCTAAGAAATGTCCTAATTATCCTTAAGTGCTCTCTATGTTTTAATTGACTCTCAATCAAGCCATGGCCTCTTTGAATTATATTTATCTTAAAATCCTGATGAGGGCACCAAATTTAAGCAATTGTAGCCTTAAATGTTGAATCTTAGAACATTACCAAGATTCGTATTGTTGATCCTACATTCAGACAAATAACCAAACACGCTGAGTAAAAGATTCTAAGCCATCCAACTACACACTTGAATGGAAAGAAATTAGACAAGAACCAAGGAGTTCTTGGCTCAAATATCAGGCGCCTCTGCCATATATCCCCATTTCTTTTTTATACTTGGTTAAGAAATATTAACATTTTAAAGGTTAATGTGACGGTGCTAAACCCTCTCTGAGGTGTGATTGATCACTTTTAAGACAAACTAAATGATTGCGCAATCTCATACTGATGACCTTTGAGGTTATACATATTGGTCTCTTGAGCTCATTTTAGTGAAACTGCTTAGAAACATCTTGAGTTTATAAAATAAGAAGTAATATAAAAAGGTATTTTATATCTGATGCTATCAAGGGAGATTCCTAGTTGGGATATATTTCACTATGAAAAGTGGCTGTAGATATAGAATGCCTATGTCATTATACTGAGTTTTGAAGGACCACAGTTCATTCTCATGGTCTGTGTTAGCCAGTAAAGAGAACAGAGGAACCTAGAAAGGGCTCCGATCTTTTCTGCCTCATGTTACCAGGTTAAGAATAGCCCTGTGTACCAAGAGAACGTTTGTAATGACTTTGTGCAACTTTAAAAAACAAGAAACATCATTACCACTTTTCGTGTGTGTATTAGTCAGTCAAAGGGGTGCTGATGCAAATACCAGAAATTGGTTGGTTTTTATAAAGGGTATTTATTGGGGTAGGAGCTTATAGATATCAGGCCATAAAGCATAAGTTACTTCCCTCACTAAAGTCTATTTGGAGCAAGATGGCTGCTGACGTCTGAGAGGGTTCAGGTTTCCTGGGTTCCTACGTTCCTGGGGCTTGCTTTTCTCTGGGTTCAAGGTTCCTCTCTTCCTGGGACTGCCTTCTCTTTCCTCTGTGACCTTACTTCCCAGGGCTCGAGCTTAAGTCTTCGGCATCAAAATCCAACATCAAAACTCCAACATCAGAAACCCTCAGCTCTGTTCTTTGCCATGCCTTTTATCTGTGAGTTCCCACCTCCCAAGGGGTGGGGACTCAGCGCCCTAATCATATACCCAAGTACAGATGAGATTACAAACATAATCTAATATTTCTTTTTGGAATTCATTAATAATATTAAGCTGCTACAATGTGATTCTTCTTGATTTTTAGCCCTTTAGCTGTTTGTGTCCTGGTTATCATCAGCGAATCTGCACACTGTCATCATCTTTGGAACACCATGTGCCAAATACTATGAAGGTATTTCTCACTTTCATTAGCCATGCTTGTGGTAGATATTATCTTTATTTTAGAGATGAGGAAACCAAGACTTAATTGTATAAATAAGCATTCAGCAAATATTCAGAAGTATAGATAATTTTAAACTTGAATGGCCCCTAGAGGTCACATAGCCTTTCTTGTCATATGAGGTGAGAAAACAGACCTTGAGAGACTTGAGGACTTTCCCAAAGTCACATATTTTATTGGACAAGCAGGGGCTAAATCTCATTCTTACTGGATTTTTCTTCAGTATTTGCTTGGTCATTATTCTTAGCTCAACTTTATCTACTTGAGGCATTTGTAAAGTACTTAGTAAAAACAAATTGCTGATGATTCTATGTATTAGGGGAAAGGTAGAAAAGTTTAATATATAAATTCTGTTGCTACTCAGGAGCAAAATGTGGAGAGAGAAACCTAGTGGAAAAGATGAAACACTGTTTTCTTTCCTGGAATAGTATCTTCAGGCCAGAACCTAAAACATGTTCAGAGAAACTGTACAAAATTGCTTTAAGAACTCAATTTCAGAAGAGTTTGACCTTGTCAGAATGATCTGCTCTATCTGCATGAGAAATATTAAGGATCCAAGAGAAAATGTCTTTCGAAGTCCCATCTACTGTATCGGAATATCTGAGGAGCAGAAGGGAGAAATTTATGTTTCTCTTTTGAATGGCTAGTCTGTTTGTTAATATTGTTAGGGAGAAAATGCTTTCCAAGAGTTTGATCCTTGGCCCATCCATCCAAAATACTCTTAGGTGTCTGGTTTTAAGCTGTTACCTTTTTATTATGGTGCCAGTATTTCTACAAACTAAGTTCTAATTAGCATTATTGAAGATTATACCACTTATTTGTAGAGAAGCTCTTTGATAAAGTGAAAGAATAAATACAGCCCTGTTTTATACTTATGATATGACCTTGGAAACTGTATTTCCATCTTTTTTTTTTCTGTAGAATAGGCATACCTCCTTCACTGGATTAAATGAGGTCATATCAAGCGGCCTTGTCAATTGGGATGTTCTAGGTTAGGAGTTAGCAAACTTTTTCTGTAAACGGCTAAAGATGAAAAATTTAGGCTTTGCAGGATAAGGTCTGTGCTGCAACTATATATCTCTGCAGTTTTAGCATTAAAGCAGCCATAGACAGTATATAAACAAATATGGCTGTGTTCCAGTAAAACTACTTATGGACGTAGAGATTTGAATTTCAGGTAGTACTCACCTGTCATGAGATGTTAGTCTTCTTTTGATTTTTTTCAACCACGAAAACATATACAAAACACTCTTAGCTCACAGGCTATACAACAACAAGTGGGCAAACACGTTTGTCCTGTGGTTTGCAGTTTGCCAGCCTTGCTCTAGGCGATTGCCCAGGTATAAAACCATCCTAAATTTGGAGGCATTGGTGGGGTTGCAGTGCTGGAGGGGGTGTTTTCTGAGCTAGTTAGATGATTGACTCCAAGCTCTTCCCTTGATGCTGAGAATGTCTTTGCATGTTTTCTGTGTTATTTGCCTGCCTCAGAGTTGGGCAGAATGTCAATAAGTGGTGTCAGCATTTCTGTTCAAAAACAAATCTTTCAAAATGTTGAGGTCTCAGCACTTTTCCAGGCACAGCAGACTGAATCTTGGCATGCAGACTTCCAGGCTCAATATAAAATGCTCATCTTTCTTTCTATTTTTGCTAGTTCTAATCCAGAGGTGGCAATCTCTATGTTAAAGAAAGGGATGGAAAATGGAAAACTCATTGAACTCTGAGCAGCCAAAGCAAATAGTGTGCTCATTTCAGTTTTGTTTTTTGCAACCATTGGCCAAACAGGTTTATTTTTAAAAGAATTTTTACAATTTTAAAGTGTTTGCCTCTGGACTTTGGATAATGGTATTGGTTTTACACAGTTGTTATGGTTGGAACAAATTGCTCTCTATCACAGAGATGGTTTTGGAAAATGTCTTATCGTGTAAGCAATAAGTATGGTCACCATTTATTTCTAAAACATGTACCAAAAGTCTCCTGTGTGCCAGGTACCAGAGATATAGACGGAAAGATGATTTTCCCGCATTCAAGGGCTCTACTCTCTGGTGGGAGACAGACAGGTATAGAACCTATGAAAACATAATTGCCAAATTAGGGTATGTGCATGTTTCAAGATTTTTAAAGAGCTTTAGTTCATAACAAAGTTGTATTCATTCTGCTTAGCTTTCATAGATAGCTTCAAAATCTAAGATTCTCTTCATTTAAATTTTTTCCCTTTCTCAGACATTTTCATATCTTGCTTTTTTTTTTTTTTTTCCCACCATCCTGTGATGAGAAAACAAGGATCTTTAAAAAACCAATTCTGGCTATTCTATCCAAAGTATATAATCAGTGGCTTTTAGTATAATCACAAAGCTGTACATTCATCATCTTAAAAATTCTAGAACAATTTCATTACTTCAAAAAGAAAGACTCCTCACTCCTTAAGCATTCCTTAAAATAGCCAGAAACAGCAGCTATGTACAGTGGTGGAAACTTAGAGAGATTGAGAGGTGAGGAATTTTCTTGTTTCTTTGTTTTTTTAAATTATTATTAATATTGAAATAATGAAAATGCTCTAATAATGATTGAAGTGATATGTGATTATAGCAAATACCATTGATTGTACACCTCGGGAGTAATTGTATAGTTTATTAATATGTATCAATAAAATTGATTAAAAAAACAAAAAAAGTTCTCTGCTCTCCCAATATTAAATATTCATGAAAATGGAACCAAACCTAAGTATGAAGTGGAGAATAGAATGACCCCTAGACATGTACAATGGATAGATCCTCACACCCTTAGTTGTCAAATGAATGATTAATTTCTCTATATATTTTCCTTTATAAAATATGGCAAAGTATAACCAAATTTATTGTGATGAGTCACTACAATAAAATCAACCAGCTCAAATATGGTAGTTCCTCATTCTTTTGCCTTTTCCTATAAGCATAGAGACTGGAAGTAAAAATAGTTTCAGCACTTCCTTACCCTTATAATTTTTATGGTCTAAAGCATTTTCTTACCAAAGACAAAACAAAACACCAGTGCCCTATTCTTTATTTTATTTTTTTAGCTCCCTATTCTTGATAATAAGGGAAGGGTGAGGCAGCTAGAGAGCAAATCAGCACCGGAGCCTTTTCTTACTTCTTTCCAGGACAAATTGCTGTGGGTTGTCTCTGGTTCACTGAGTGCATGTTCATAGCCAGTGCTGTTGTGAGGGGGCAGTGCTCTTGCCACACCAATCATACCCTATACCCTTGCTTCTATCTTTGTTCATAAAAACTGTGGCTTGTGTTATATTCTAGTCACTGAAATTTAATCACATTGGTAAAGGCAAATAAACAAGTTGGTGTCTTAAAAGTGTGCCCCCAGCTTCAGCCTCTGAGATCTTTGCTCAAATATGCCATCTTTTAAGAGGCACTGTTATGCATTGACTCATGTCTCCCACAAAGACATGTTCAAGTCCTAACCTGCAATCCCGTGCATGTGAACTCATTTGTAAATAGGATTTTCCAAGATTTTCTTAAGTTAACATGAGGCCAAACTGAATCAGTGTGGACCTTTGACCAGTACGACCTGGATACTTATAAGCAGAGGAAGTGTGGGCACAGTGAGAAGGATGCCGATGGCTGTGTGATGGAGGTAAAAATTGAGTTATTGATTGTCGGCAGGCACTGCTGGTTTATTAGAGGCTTTGGAGTAAAGAGGATCCAGTCGATACCTTCATTTTGGACTTCTAGCCTCCTACATTGAGGAAATGAATTCATGATGTTTAAGCCATCCAGACTATGGTGTTTGTTACAGCAGCTGTGGCAAACTAAGACACACTTCGAATTCTGGAAGTTCATACAAATGGGGAATGGTGCATCAGTTACCTCATGTTATACTTGGCATTGCAGCCCATTTCCAAGTGTGAACCTACCTGACGCCAGTGTCAGCTTTCCAAACAATGACAGCTTCTCTAAAAGAGAGTGGTCAGCTTTGGCAGATGCAGATTTTCCTTTTATACAGATGTCCCTGCAGAGGATAGAAAATGTTTGGGTCATGAGACTTGAGCTAGATGATCTTCAAGACCCTCTTACGCAAGGTTCTAACATTTTCTCTTTCTCCAGCCTTTTCCCAATCCCTGTCCATGCCATGTGTTTGGCTGACCATCATTTTAAATAGAGAACAGACTATATTTGGCAACGATGAATCAAAATTTTCCCTTCTCTTTGTCATTCTGAGGTAAAATAATGGCACTATTTACTGTAATTCTTGTACACTTTTACAATGATATGACCCCCATATAGGAAATAATAAAGGTATTATATTCATAGGTTATTATTTTCTAAAGGATTTGATTACCAGAATAGCTAGATATTAGAGGTCATTTCTTTAAAAAAAAAAGGAAAACTTTAAAATCAACTGCATTATCAATCTTAGAAATTGGTATAGATTCTTCTTTTACCTTAAACTTCAATACATGCTGAAATAATGATTGCATATTCAAAATACTATTTCTCTGAAGGTTATTGCAAAAATTTACTCTCCTTTTGATCACAGAGGCCAGTCAATGTGTCCATTCACAGCTGCTGCTGCTGCACCAGGACTGACTTTGTGGAGTAGAAGAAAGTCCTGCCTTACCCTGCACACCTCCTCTCCTTGCCCTCTAAGCCTCCCTGTCTCTTTTGGGTTTTTCATTTCTTTATATTGTCCTCCTTCCTTCCTGCTTCCATCCAGTCTCCTTATTGCTTTGCAGTAATACCTGAGGAATGATTGGTTAGTGTCTGCAATGCTGACAGAGGCTGAGAGGTCTCCTCGGCATGTATGCAGGGCTGTCATAGGCTGAAGGCTTGGGGATCAACTTGGGAAGGGTCCTCTGTAGGCAGTGCACTGATCCTGTATCAGCAGACTCAAAGGGCAAGCTTTGGGGCCAGCTTCTAGGGACTGAGAGTGCTATGCAGGAGTAAGAGAGTTTAGATATACTTTAAATTCACACTGGATAATAAGCCCTGTCCACTCCCACCCTCTACACACTGCTTACTCTAAAAACAAATTTTCCTGAGCTCAAAGAGGTTTATGACAAATTGTATGCTTGTAGGTTTGAAGCTGAAAGAGCGGTTGATTTATTTAAGGGGCGTATTTAGTGCTGGTGAAAGCTACACTTACCATGTTAATTGAAGTTTAAATTAAAGCTTTACCTTTATAACAAAAAAAAAACCAAACCAAACAGACTTCCCTTGATATTAAATGGTCAGAATTTGAAGTAGTGTACATTCCTATTTTTGTTTCTGGACAATATGATTACACATGTGAACAGTTAACAATAAAACTTTCTGCTTGTAAATGGGACCCCCCTGTGCTATTGTGTAGCATACTGAAAAAACACACTCTCTAGTTAGGCTATATGATTTGTTTCTATTGATTGTTTTTGCTTATTTGGTTATTTTTGGTATAATCTGTAGTTAAGATTAAATGATGTAAATCTGTATATTTTTTAAACATTCCTAATTGTTTTCTAAACTTCTCTATACACAACTTTATAGGTTGTGTTAATTAGATAGAATAGTTACATAGATAGAAAAGTAGGCAAATTCTATTATTTCTCCATGATACCCTACTTTTCTAAGGGAAAGTGAGTATTTGCTCCATGATTACTTACTGGGAATTCTGTAAGTACTGTTTGAAATATTTTGAAGAAATGACCCTTGGTCAAGGAAATAAAATCCCTACAACATTGTGGTAAATGTATATTACTTTAAGAATAAGTAAAATATCATAGAGAATGGATAGTTGGTAATTTAAATTTTGCCTTCTATTATTTCTAATCTCTATAGGAACATCCTTCTGCAGGTTTCCTATCACCTGCATTCTCGATATTTTCTTTCAGAATCATTCCATGATTAAACCAGCATGCTGCCATGGCTCTCACGTTAACAAAAATATCTCTTGACTCTTCATGTACCTCAACCTAACACCCCAGTTTTCTTCTTTATTTTTAAAAATACTCTAAAAACTTAGCTATACATCATGTCTCTGCTTTTTCTCCTCTCAATCTCTTTTTTTTTTTTATTTTTTATTTTTTATTGACTTTGTAATAATATTACATTAAAAATATATATGTGAGGTCCCATTCAACCCCACCCCCCCACCCCCCCTCTCCCCCCCCCCAATAACACTCGTTCCCATCATCATGACACATCCATTGGATTTGGTAAGTACATCTTTGGGCACCTCTGCACCTCATATACATTGGTTCACATCATGGCCCATACTCTCCTCTATTCCATCATGTAGGCCCTGTGAGGATTTACAATGTCCGGTGATTACCTCTGAAGCACCATCCAGGGCAGCTCCATGTCCCGAAGACGCCTCCACCTCTCATCTCTTCCTGCCTTTCCCCATACCCTTTGTCCATTATGTCCACTTTTCCCAATCCAATGCCACCTCTTCTATGTGGACACTGGATTGGTTGTGTCCATTGCACCTTTATGTCAAGAGGAGGCTCAGATTCCACCTGGATGCTGGATGCAATCCTCCCATTTTCAGTTGTAATCACTCTAGGCTCCATGGTGTGGTGGTTGTCCTTCTTCACCTCCATCTTAGCTGAGTGTGGTAAGTCCAATAAATCAGATTGTAGGTGCTGGAGTCTGTTGAGGCTCAGGATCTGGCTATCACATTGTCAGTCCAGAGATTCATATCCCCTAAATATATCTTAAACCCCAACATTAACTGCACCTCCAGCACATTAGCATGAAAGTCTTATGAAGGGAGATCCCATCTGAGTCCAGATTCATCACACATAAACACCATTTCCAAAGAGGGGCCATCTGCCCTGGTAGTTAACCCCATCGGCCATGACCATAACTCCCATGGGTCTCTTTAGCCCTCAAAGGAACCAATATCTGGGGGTTGTATCTGCTTTATCTGTCTCTCTGACTCTGCTCAGTTGTGCATGAGGGCAAACCTTCTGCCAGCCTCCAGACTCTTTTTTAGAAACTCGTAGCCATATAAACTCATTTCTCCTTTCCATTTCCCCCTTACTTTAGGTCAAACAGCATTTTAAAGTCATGGTATTTTATGTAGACATGGATATTCTGCTGATCCGCATTGAACCTTCCGTATAAGGTCATTTTCCAGTTGCATCATCAGTTGGTAGTTGATAGTGGTCCCTCGTTGCCAGGGAGGCTCATCCCCGGGTGTCATGTCCCACGCTGGGGGGAAGGCATTGCATTTACATGCTGAGTTTGGCTTCGAGACTGGCCACATTTGAGTAACATGAAGGCTGACAGAAGGAAATTCCCAGGCACAAAGTTGCTCTAGGCCTTGTTATTATTTTGGGTTTATCAGCTCACAAGCATAGTCATTAGTATCAGGGGCTCACTGTTGAACCCTCACTCCCTCCCGGTCCCCACCACTGTACCTGGGAGACTGTCGCTGCTCCCCTAGGGACCATGACAGAGCACCACTGGCCAGGAACCCAGTACCCCCCCTACTGTGGTTTTTAATTGTTGCCACTATGAGTATATCCAAACATTACCATGCACCCTGGACATATGTTCTGTACAGCTCCCTGTCAGTCATATATCACCTGTCATTGGTATCCCATACCAGTATCCCTCCATTGCCATTGTTGAAACACTCTGTGATCCAGAACTCCCCGAAATTTGAAGCCCAATATAATGTCATGGTCCCTTACTAGGGAATGGCATATAGCGATGAGTTTAAAGGATAGATAAAGAACTTGGATAAAGTTAGATAAAGAACTTAGATAAAGAATGTTGACTTGAAAAAATTCCACATCCTATTTTTTTCTTTTCTTTTTTTTTTTTTTTTCCCCCCCCCCCCCCCTAATTATTCAGCTTTTCTTCACAGGAGTCCTAGACCACAGCAATGTATATATATAATATACAGCACTCCCACACATCCACCAGAAAACCTTTTCCCTTCCACAGTGATACTCTTATGCCCTATTCATATCATATTTACTTAAAGTGATGTACAGAGTCTGAGACATTAGCTTTCTAACAAGGTGACATCTGTGTTTACATTATGGTGCATACTTTAGGATACACAGTTCTTTACATTTTTAGTTATCCTATGTTTTACATTATGGTTTACATTATCAGTCTGTCATCTCCTATATGTTATGGTGTAATATTACATGTTTTATATCCATCCTTGTGTACTCTCAAGAAACTCCTCTCTTACCCCCCATTTACTTTGGTTCCACACATTTAACGTCCATTTTCCCTTCCACCTTGGTGCCCTCAGTGATAGCCAACCTCCGTTTCCTGAGGAGCCACTTCCAGAGATAGATGGAATAGTGTTCAGGGCCTAACTTGCTCAACTGCCCCAATGCCCTGGGAGCCACCCTTTCTCTCGAGGGATACAGTTCCCTCTATTGGATGGCATTAGTCCTCCCCAGGATGTGGGTCCACCCCCACTCTCACTACTTGGGTTTCTACCCCATGGTGTCACCCACTCTGGCAGAATGAGCATTTAGACATTCCCCAGGAGCCCGTCCTGCATCAGACCCTCCCCTCCGAGCATTCTAAACAGGTAACCCTCTTTATTATATTTTGATATGATTTTCTCGGCATTTTACTCTCCACCAACACCTGACCCTCTCCTGGTTCGTATGCTACCCCTCCCTCCCCCCACTTTTGGGCAACGTTACCCACCCGTCCCTCCCCAGCCACCCTCAAATCCGCAAAGCCCCAAGCAAAGGCAACCCCTTGCCCCCCTTTTATCTCTTCTTTGTGTTCATACTTACCACCATCTCGTCTTAAATTCCACCCCTGCAGACATCGGCTCATATCCTTCCTCCACCCTCCGATTTCCTGCAAGCCTATCGTTCAGTCTCTTGCTATCTAGGGCAGCTTGTTTATTTCATATCATTGAGGTCATGTAGTATTTGTCCTTCAATGTCTGGGTTGCTTCACTCAACATAAGGTTCTCAAGATTCATCCATGTTATCACATGTGTTTGTAGTGTGTTTGTTCTTACAGCCGAGTAGTATTCCATTGTGTGTATATACCACATTTTATTGATCCACTCGTCTGTTGATGGGCATTTGGGTTGATTCCAACTTTTGGCAATGGTGAACAATGCTGCTATGAACATTGGTGTACATATATTAGTTTGTGTTCTTGTTTTCAGTTCTGCTGGGTATATTCCCAGCAGTGGTATTGCTGGGTCATATGGCAAATCTATGGCTAGTTTTTTAAGAAACCGCCATACTGTTCTCCAGAATGGTTGGATCCTTCTGCATTCCCACCAGCAGTGGATGAGTGTTCCCCTTCCTTCACATCCTCTCCAGCACTTGTATTCTTCTGTTTTTTTCATAGCTGCCAATCTTATGGGTGTAAGATGGTATCTCATTGTGGTTTTGATTTGCATTTCCCTGATAGCTAGAGATTTGGAACATTTTTTCATGTGCTTTCTTGCCATTTGTATTTCTTCTTCGGAGAAGTGTCTGTTTAAGTCTTTTTCCCATTTTTTAAATGGATTGTTTATCTTTTTATTTTCAAGATGTAGGAGTTCTTTATATATGCAAGTTATAAGTTTCTTATCAGATATATGATTGCCAAATATTTTCTCCCACTGTGTGGGCTCCCTTTTTACTTTCTTGACAAACTCCTTTGAGGTGCAGAAGGCTTTAATTTCTCTCAATCTCTTTTGAGCCCAGTGCAACTGGGCTTTATCCCATCACTCCAGTAAAACTGTTTGTGTTGTCAATAATGACCACCATGTTGCCGAATCCAGTGTCTTCTCTCAGTCTAGAGTCTTCATCATACCCAACCTATCATCAGATTTGACACAGCTGACCTCTTCCTCCTCCTTGAAATACTTTTTGTCCCCTAATTGTACTTAAGGACACTGCTCTCCCTTGGTTCTTCTCCTTCACTAGTCAGTTTCTTTCTTTTTTTTTTTTTTAAGATTTTTAATTTATTTCTCCTCCCCTCCTCCCCTAGTTGTCTGCTCTCTGTGTCCATTCACTGTGTGTTCTTCTGTGACTTCTTCTATCCTTATCAGTGGCACCAGGAATCTGTGTTTCTTTTTGTTGCATCATCTTGTTGTATCAGCTCTTCGTGTGTTCGGGACCATTCTTGGGTAGGCTGCACTTTCTTTCACTCTGGGTGGCTCTCCTTATGGGTTGCACTCCTTGCACATGGGGCTCCCTTATGTGGGGGACATGTGTAGTGCATGGCACTCCTTGTGCACATCAGCACTGCACATGGGCCAGCTGCACACGAGTCAAGGAGGCCCGGGGTTTGAACCGGGGACCTCCCATGTGGTAGGCAGACGCCCTATCCATTGGGCCAAGTCCACTTCCCACTAGTCAGTTTCTTACCAGTCTATGTTGGTTCCTCCTCATTTTCTTGACTTTAAAATATTAGAGTGCTCCAAGGCTCAGTCTATAGAACTCATCTCTATAGAGATCACCCAGTCTCAAAGCTTTAAATTCTACCTATTCACATATGACTTCCAAATTTAAGTCTCTCCTCTGAGCTCAAGATTTATATGTAAATATCAAAATGCTACTTAGATCGCTAATAAGTCTCCTAAACCCAACTCTTGCTTTTCAACTTCTTCAAACTGACTCCCTGCCTGTTTCCCCTGAATCCAGAAAACATTACCTCCAAATTTCCATTAGATCAGCCTCAAAACTTTGAAGTCATTTCTGTTCTTCTCTTTCTTATGCCATGCCCATTAGCAATAACTGGATATATTCAGACTATGGTCATTCCTTGCCACCTTAATTGCTCCCACCTACCACATCTTGCCTTTCAAAACCTCGTAATTTTCTGACCCTGCTCTCCTACTCTTTATTAGCCAGAGGGAGCCTTTTAAAACTGCAGTCAAATCATATAACGCCTCTAGTCAAACACTATAATGGCTCTACTCAGCAAAATTACCAAGGTTCTTACCATGACCTACGATGCCCCTTATCATCTGGTCCTTTGTTTCCCTCCAGCTTCATTTTGTCAGGTCACTACTCCACTCCATACACAGAAGTCTCCTTGCTGTATTCAGTAGTACCTCAAGACCCTTGCAGTTTTTCCTGTACCAGGAATGAACTTCCTTTGAATACTGGCATGGCTAACCACCTTAATTTCTTCATGTCTTTGCTCAGATGCCACCTCCTCAGTGAGGCCTTTCCTGATCATCTCTCATGAGCCAGAATCCACTCTACTTCTGGAAGTCCCTACTCTCTTATCCTACTTACCCCTATAAGCTACATGATAGTAGATATGATGTCTGTTTTGACTCCTAATACCTGGAGCAGTGATTGACACAGAGCAGCTGATTCATGATAATTTTTTGAATGAGTGCAACTTTGATTTTCCTTCAGTGGGTAGTAGACCAAACCTTCAACAGGCAGCCAAAAAACCCTCATTCCCATTTATACCTGCCTCTAACTAGATTTCCTTATGCAAGTGCTTAAGTTTTCTGAGTCTTCAGTTCCTGAAGAATGACAACAGGATAGATTGAATTAGATAATCTCCAAGGCTCCTTTTGCTCTAATAGGAAATAGTAAAATAGAATAGTTTACTTCTCCATGAAGTAAACTCATCCTCCCACCCATGTTTGCTCTACATTTTCTATGGCAGTGCCATTGCTTATTCACTCATGACCCATGCAGATGGCCAGCAGTCACTCCTCCTCCCACAATAACACTCTAACACACAATGCCCAGTCCTAACTTCTGTTATTTCCTTATCTTTTATCTCCATGTGAATAACTTCTGGAACACTTAGAGCACTTTTTACCAAATGCGTAGTTTTGGATCTGCCACTCCCTCATGACAGACATTACTAATTGATTAGAGAACTCTTCCCCTCTAAGCCAAGCCTGGGCCAAAGAATCTTTCTCAACAGGGTCCTAGGAAAAGTAACAATTTATCAGTTAACTGGAGGTGAAACCTATTTTTCACCATATTGTTAGGGTTATCTGTGGACTTAGAAGTGGGTTGAGACAAAGGAGACTCTCCCCAGTCTTTTTTAAAATTTATTTTAATTTTTTAAGTTAGGTCTGTGAAAATAATTTCTTGGGAAATGGGGGAAAAGAACAGAGCTTGCTGAGCAAAGGGAGAGAAGGAAGGGAATATGCGCTGAGATTTGGGGTGGGCTCCTCTAAACACAGAGCGTGGGCTTTGGCTTGTGTGGTCACCTTTTTAGCTATTCATTATTCCTCCCTTTGCTAATACTAAGGGGAGGGGCTCTAGATGGTGGGGGCCAATGGTGAGGCCTTTTGTTTGGGGTTATCCAGGACCAATGGGGAGGCCTGTCTGGAATTATCCAGGGCACCTGAAAGAATCCCAATTGGGACCTCAAGATCAAGGTCGAGGTCAAGGTCTTGGCAGGGTCTGGTGGCCACGCTGTCTGGCAGCCACGCTCTGGCTTACCTTCTTCTCACTTCCCTGTACTAACCTGCCTCAATTCCCCCCTCAGAGAGTTGATACCCTTATTCTTAAAGAGGTGCTAAGGGGCAATAGTCTTTCTTCTATAGTGACTTCCTGCTGGTTAGGGCAATAGTCCCTGCCTGACAGGGTGTAAACCTCTCTGGCTATTCTATTGAGGTCGGGGAAAAAAGGATCTGATGCTATGGCTAAATGCCCTTTCTTTTTCTTGGATCCCCCCTACTCATCCTTCAGATCTCAGTGTAGCTCCCATTTCATAAAGTATCTTTTCCTCCAATGCACCTATGCTGTGTTAGGTGCCCATTTGTTTGTGATTGCACAGGACCCTGCTTTTCCCAATTATGGTGCTTATACTGTCTTGTAATTTATTTTTATTAAATTTATTTGAACACCCCACCTGACTGTGCTTCCTAGAGGTTCAGACCATGTCTCTCTCATTCTCCATTGCATATCTAGAATCTAGAGCTGGGTCTGGCACATTTTAGGTGTACACAATAAATATTTACCGAATGAATGAATGAATGACTCCCAGGAGATAATCACTGGCATTTCTGGCCTACCAAATATGCCTCTCTAGGGTAAAATTATCTTCTTTTTCTCTTGGTTAAAGCACTTATTAGGAAACCTATGTGAGAAATTTTGGGTCGAAACACTGTTCTAGAATAATGCCAATATTTTGCGTGTGATTTAGAACAATGCCATTAATTTTTTCCTCACACCTTGGGACAATATTCCCTTAAGTCTGTTCTATAGAACAGACAAGATTTGACTAAAAAAAGATTTCATGATTCAAAGCATTTGGAAAACACTGCCCACTGGACCTTCCCCCTTGGAATTTTGCCATGTGCATTGGCATTTTAGGCACTCTGAGTCATTCAAAGAAATCTTTTTAATTAAAGTTAGAGTTTGTTAAACGTTTTGACCTCAGAATGTTATTTAACGTTCCATATATTATCTTAACTGAACTAGTGTTCCATGGAAAAAGGTTGAGGAAATGCAGCTGTATGCAAATAGGGGCCATTAAAAAGCTTTAAATTAGACAGTAGCCATCATGTGACAGTGAGCAGAATAGATTCGCAAGGGGTAAAACCTGTAGAGAGGCTATTGAAGAAATCAGAATGGATGATGATGCTCTCTTGTGGCAGTGGAGAAGTGAGCATGTTCTACGAGAACCTGATCTCCTTACTGAATGGCTTCATATTTGTAAGGGAGCAACTGAAGTACTTAGGGAATTTGGGTTTGCAACACTTTACTTCTTTGTAGTTCAAAGGCAAGAGCTTGACTTCATTTTCAAGCCAGAGCGTTATTATTCAACAAATGGTGTCTCTCACTCTTTAAGCTGTGTATAATGTCCTGCTGTATTTTATTCACTTTTCAAATCAAGTTATTTACAGCCCAAGTATAATTCATTATTCCCAAAGCACTGAGTAATTTTTTTCTAGTTTTTTTTTTTTTTTTGAAACTGTGTATGGTAATATACAAATGCCTAATACCTGGCCTCTCCTTCCAGGTCATTCTCTGGTAAGTTTGTGTGTGCATGTAAGATATGCAAACCTATATGCAAAGATGCTTCTCTTCCTCTTTTTACTAGCAGTTTTATTCTGGCATCCACTTCCATGAAATTTCCTTGACCCTTTTTCTAAAAAAGATGGACAAAGCCAGGAATGATAAAGCTTTAGAATTCTCATTTCTGCTCTTCTTCATGCTGCAAACCAATCAGTTGGAGACCCAGGCTTTCTCATCCAGCCAGGTGCAGTCACGGGATGTTGTCTCGCATTGGGTTTGCACGGCAACGTAACGTTAAAGGGTTTTTTGGACGAATGTGGTCTTTCTGCTCTAGCGTTTCTTTTCTCTTTTATACTTCACTTTGATCCCTACACTGTTTCCCTGGCTAAATAGATTTTCTTCTGGGTTCCTTCTCTAAGTGTCCTGAGCTCATTTTACTACCTCTGTGATGATGGGGAGGCTAGGCTGGGTGGCCTGTCTGACAGCCAAACTATACTGATTTCTCCAAGTTCATGAATATTAATAAGGTGCTACTGTGCTTCTGTGTGCTATAACATTGTTGTGGAGATTGTACGAGAAAGGTATTTAATAATTTCATGCAGATCTGGAGCAGCAAGAAAAAGGGGTGATGACATTTGGGGGAGCATGATATCTAAATGTTAATAATGTGCCCTGCTTACTAAGAATGAGAATTTTTCTTCTTCTGATGCTGCTGTTGTCAGCTGCATGAGAGAGTTTTCTAGTTCAATTTGTTCTTTACTCCTTATAGCTGTTTTGTTCTTTATAAAACAGCTCTACAAGAAAAGAAGCCAGCTAGTGTTTTTGAATAAAAGAGTGAGGTTTGTATAAGGCAGAGTTGTTACTCAGCTTTCTTCAACCTTTTGATGAAAATTCCAAATAAGACGATGTGGATGCTTTCTTTCTAAGAGACCCCTGTGTGACCAAGCTATCATTCTTGAGAAATGGATTGAACCTTCTTCGTAGCATCTCATAAAAAATTTAGTTAGCTATAAATATTTAAGGCTGTTGCAGCTGAAATCATTTGCCTTGTGGAAAAAAAAATGGGGCCTTTTCATGTTAAGTGTTTTGTTTTCCTTCTCTCTATTCTTTTATATATTAAGCAATGCAAACCCTGTTAACTAACAATGCTGCCAAAGTATTTTGATGAGCAGATCAAAACCCAGACACAGGACTGCAGAGAGAAAGGGAGTGAGAAATTATTTGAGATGCCTGTTTTTAGGTGTTACTTTATTTTACATATTTTAGTCTATTTTGGAATACTAATTTTATTTCATCTGTAGCAGACAATGTCCTGCTTTTGTATTTGAAAGGGTTTCCTCAAGTACAAGAGAATTTAGAGAAATCTCTTATTTGATCCTCAGGGCAAGGCTAAAAATAGAGTTCAGTAATGTTTTCTTTAATTCTTACTATTTTTGAATAGGAAAAAAAAAAGGCAAGAAAGAAAAGACAATGATTAAGCAAACTGCCAGGAACTTGTAATTTCTAGTACCTGTGAGAGAATTTAAGGGTTTCTTCTATTACTAACAAAAAAACTGCCAAGTTTGACAACTTGTAAATGACTCTCCCTTCTATATAAGGGTAAGTTGGTGTTTGGGGGTTTGTGTGGGGGGTGTATGTGAGAGAGAGAGGGGGAGGAAGGGAAGAGGGAGAGAGGGAGAAGGAGAAGAAGGGATGGACAAAAGGAAAGGGAGATGAGAGTGCCCAGAGCAAAGGCCCTGAGGCTGTTGGGTTACAGTGCAAGGGGAGCTTAGTGAGGGAAAATACTACTAATACTTTACCAGTAGATCTGGTAGGATCTTGAGGTCAAGGTTAAGAGGTCTGTGTGTGGATGGAACATGGGAGAGTGTGGGCTATGGTGTGGACCACTGGCCATGGGGTGCAGCGATGCCCAGAGATGTACTCACCAGATGCAGTGGATGTGTCATGATGATGGGGGAGAGTGTTACTGTGGGGGGAGTGGTGGGGTGGGGGAGGTGGGGGTGAATGGGGACCTCATATTTTCGTATGTAATATTTAAAAAAAAAAGAATAAAGTTAAAAAAAAAACAAAACAGTAATAATGTACCATTTATGCATCTATGCCTAGGATGTACTGTTTAGATAATGGGGAAGCATGGAAAAAGTGTGCCAAATGTAAGCTATGGACCTGGTAATAATCTGATGATATCATCACATAATCTGTAACCAATGTGCCACCACAGTGTGGTGTATTGATAGAGGGGTGTTATATGGGAATTCTGCACATGTGTATGATTGTTTTGTAAGTTTACAACTTTGTCATAAAAAAATTTTTAAAAAGTAATAATAGGGTATGTTGGAGGAATAACATACCAAATGAAAGATAAGGACTGTAGTTAGTAGTGAGATTTTGACAATATTCTTTCATAATTTGAACAAATGTCTCATAACAATGCAAGGTGTTGGTGTTGGGTTAATGTATGGGACCCCTGTATGATGTTATGCGTGTTTGCTTTGTACATTCACAACTTTTACTATATACATTGTTTATGTCTGTAAATGTATAAATCATATAAAAAATAATAAAGTGGGTTGGGGGAAAAATACACCAAATGTAAGATACTTTGGTTAGTAGTAATATTTTGATGATGCTCTTTAATCATTAGTTATAAATGATTCACAACAATGCTAGGCATTGGTGACAGAGTGAAGTATGAGAGCCCCGTATGATGTTATATATGTTTGTTTTGCAAGTTCACAACTATTACTATACACTTATTGTTTATATATTTTTTGTATAAGTGATATACGTCAATAAATTTAAAAAAAAGAAAAAAAAAAAAAGAGCTCTGTGTGTTACCCTGAGTAAGATAGGAAGTATTTTGAACAATAACCTATAATTTTAAAACATCTGAGGTGGTTGTGGAGAAAAATAGGGAAATGGAGGGTAGGGAAGGAAGAAGAGAAATAGGGAGGCCAGTTCGGAGGTTTCTGCAGCCGTTCCAGTTGCCCGAAATTGGCTGGACTAAGGTGATGGCAGTGGAGGGGCTGAAAAGTGTTCATGTTCCCATTGGCTGTGGGATGTTAGGTGGAGAGAAGTGTCAAGGATGACCTCAAGGTTTTTGGCGTGTGGGAAACAGACCTTGCTTCTCTAGAGTTGGTGAAGCCTGGCAGAGGACTGAGCTTGCGGGCTTCCGATAACTTTCTCTGGCTTGCTTCCTACAACCACGCTGTGTTCCCTGCTCTTTCAAGAACACAGTAGGCATGCTCCTACCGCAGGGCCTTTGCATTTGTTCTTCTTTATGCCTGGCAGGGTCTTGCCTCAGATATCCGCCTGGGTCCCTTTTCCAATTCCATCATGACTCTGCTCAGAGAGGACATTCCTTCCCCTGCTGGAATCCTCCTCCCAATGCTACTACCTTCCACTGATGCTCACGGTCCCCTTTCCTTGCCTTTTTTCATTTTTAGTCTGTAGGTTGCCTCTCTCTGTATACAAATCACATGCTTTACTTAGTATTATTTACATCCTCCTATCAGAGTTTTTTGGTCTATTTTATTTGTAGCTATATCTCCAACACACAGAATGTTGTAAAGATCTTTCTGAAATCAGGGTAAAGGATGAGTTCATAAACAAGCTGTAAAAAGTGTAAAGTACAGGAAGTGGCTGTGGCTCACTCAGTTGGGCTCCTGTCTACCATATGGGAGGCCCTGGGTTCGCATCCTGGGCCTCCTTGTGAAGGCAAGCTGTGAGAGCTGACAGCCCGAGTGCTGCGGAGAGCTGACATAGCAAGATGAGGGAGACAAGCAGACACAGAAAAAAAACACACAGTGAATGGTCACAGAGAATAAACAGCCAAAAAAAAAAAAAATAATAAATAAATCTTTTTTAAAAAAAGTGTCAAGTGTAAAGGGAAAGGTGGATTCATTTGAATACATAAAATATATTAACATTAAAAAAAAATAAAAGACCCAATAAGGAAACTGAGTGGAAAGACCACAAAAAGGGAGGAGAAATGTGTAATATATTTAACTTACAAAGGATTACTATCCAGAATAAAGAGGGAACTCCTAAAAATCACTAATAAAATAACAAATGACCTAAAAAAAAATGCAAAACAGACTTCAACAGGCACTTTTCAGAAAATATATCCCAATGACCAATAATCATAGGAAAAAATGCTTACCATTAGTAATCAGGGAAATGACAAATGAAACCTCGCTGAGATATCATTTCTCACACAATATTAGCAAAAATCTAAAAATTCTGACAGTATTAAGTTTGGAGCAGGATGAGTAAAACACTGCTTTTGTGAGTGATCCTATCACTTTGGAAATAATTTGGTATTACCTATAGAATTTGAAGATGTGTGTCTTCACAGACTTGCAACTCCAATCCCATGTTTATACTGAAGAGGACCTTCTGCACATGAATGTAAGACACATGTACAAGAATGTTCCTAGAATGATTGTAATGGCAAAACCCTGAAAAAACAAATGTCCACCAACATTAGGATAAGTAGATGGATAGTTCGAGATAGAGAGATGAGTGTTCTACAGCTTAAAATAAATGAAGTACAGGAATACTCATCAGCATAGATGAATCTTGAAAATAAAAGGTTGGCAAAAGAAAAAAAGAGCTAGAAGAAGTACCCATGTAAATTATGCCATTAATATAAGGCAAACCCAGCAATAGATTGTGTTGAAATGCATTCAGATATGGTAAAACTATAAAGACTATCAGGAGAATGATAAAAACAAACTCAGGGGAAGCAGATGTGGCTCAACTGATAGAGCTTCTACCTATCATATAGGAGGTCCAGGATTCGATACCCAGGATCTCCTTGCCTGTGTGATGAGCTGGCCCACATGGAGTGCTATTGTGTGCAAGGAGTGTAACCCCACACGGGGTGTACCCCACACAAGCAATGCAGCCTGCCCAGGAGTGCTACCGCCCACATGGAGAGCTGACACAGCAAAAAAAAGACACAGAGAAGAAACAATATGAGCCACAGTGAACTAGGGAGCTGAGCTGGAGCAAGAGAATGATCACCTCTCTTCCACTCTGGAAGGTCCCAAGATGGGTTCCCAGAGCCGCCTAGTGAGAATACAACAGACACAGAACAACACACAGCGAATGGACACAGAGAACAGACAACAGAGATGGGGTGAGTGGGGAGAAATAAGAAACAAACAAACAAACAAACTCAGGAGGAGTGGATATGGCTCAAGTAGTTGTGTGCCCGCCTCCTACATGGGAGTTCCCAGTTTGGTTCCTGGTGCTTCCTAAAGAAGATGAGCAAGACAGTGAGCTGACATGACAAGATGATGCAACAAGATGACACAACAAGGAAAACATAATGAGAGACTCAACAAGCAGGGAGCAGAGGTGGCTCACATGATTAGGTGCCTCCCTCCCATGTGGGAGGTCTGGTTTTAGTTCCCAGTGCCTTCTGAAAAAAAATGAAAACAAACAATAAGGAAAACAATCAAAAAACCAACTCAGTGGTCAACTGCTGGCTGTCCACATATGAGGTCCTGGGTTCAATCCCTGGCCCCTGGTACCTAAAAAAAAAAAAAAAAGTACTCAAAATAAATTGTCACCTCTGCAGGGAATGGAAGGAGGAATATGGCTGAGGAAGATAAAACTGGATATCTTCAAATATACTTATATTTTCTCATTTCTTAGTCTGAGTGGTGATAGAACATTATTTGAATTTGCAATTGTTCTTTAAATTTTGCATATATTTTAGTATATTATTTTGTAATAATGATTTGTATTAACATTTTTTAAAGAAATCTAAAGAGGAAAAGGGGACTGATGTATATATCCAGAGAATATAGATAGCTCTAGAGGAATTTTGCTGTAAAAGATATTACCTTCTATGGGAAATGTTATTTGGCCTATTAATGTTGGGTTAGGCACCCCTCCTCTTCTTAAACTAAGAACCTTCCCTATCCTACCTTAGATTAGTAAAGGTGATAGATGTTTATTCTCTTTCAAGTAAAGGATGAGATGAGGTTATCTGTAGGCAGCAGATCTTCACGTGGTAATTCAGGTACCCAGGATCCTTGCATCTGCTGGCTCTACCTGCTTCAACAGGTGGCTTCCAAGGTCTCTGTGAGAAGGGAAAGCACACGTAGGATGGCTCATGTGAGAGATTTTCACGGACCAGGCCTGGGAGTGGCACATCAGTCCATCTATGTACCATTGGCTGGAATTCATTGACAGGCACCCTTCTAATTGCAGTTAGGCTGGGAAGTGTTGCCGGGCTGTGTGTGCAAAAGGAAAGGAGCTTCTTGAATAGCTAGCCAGGCTCTGCTGCATTTTATCCATCTGGTTACCAAATATCCACATTTAATTCTTCCCCCTCTACATAGCTTGCCCAAGAGAGACAACCCAAAATCCTATCAGTGAATTGAGCACAAAGAAGAGTATCTTCAGGTAATACGTGATGCCCTCTATCAAGTTTGGATGTGGCTTCTTGCAGTCTTTCAATGTCTGAATTAAAAAGACAAGTTGCTGGACATTGTATGTCCTGCCATGGCCCACTGGGTCTACAGTCTACACAATGTAAACCACTATCCATGTGGTGCAGCAGTGCTCCAAAATGTATTCACCAAATGCAATGAATGCGCCACAATGATGAAAGAGATTGATGTGGGAGGAGTAGGGTGAGGGGTGGGGGTAATGGGGACCTCATATTTTTTTAATGTAACATTTAAAAAAAATAAGGAAACAAACAAAAAAGACAGTTGTCTCTTTCCCACCTCCAATATACAATATGGAAAGAGGGGAAGGATGACTGCAATAAAAATGCCTATTTGGAAAAGGGAAAAATGGGAGACACATGCCAGTTACTGATTCATGCATAATGATATCTTCCTGGAGGGCAGTTGGGCTCCTTTATCGTTTTTCTTTTTGGCTCCATCTTCTGTGTCTTTAGTGTATGACATCATGCCTTTTGAATGACTGCAGGGTGTCATAGGGCCAAATGAGTGTATGCTGTGCACTGCACAGAGTGAGAGCTATGTAAAAGGTAGCTGCTGCTATTATTTCCTAATTATTATCAAAGTAAACTTAAAAACCAGCTTTCTTTGGATTTAGCTGAAGTTATGTTAAAACTAGTTATTATGGTGACCAAGAACGATCAGTGGTGGTTTTTTCCTATCTATATCTATTTACTCTTTGATACAGATCTATATATATATATATTTATTTATTTATATACATACATATATGTGTGGTTTTGTGTATGTGCATATGTGTATCAAAGTTTAGATAGATAGAAATAGATATATCTATGTATGTGTGTACATGTATTATACATATGTATATATATCCAGGGAATATTACTTAAATAATATACATATTTTATTGTAGGCAACAATTTATAGAGTAAATATGGAAAACATTTAAGGGGTGTGTGGCTTGAACGTGTTGGGAAATCCAGACTTAAACCTCCAGCACACACTTTGGGTACCTGTAGCACAAAATTTCTAGTGTTTCATTTGCCCATGTAATAAAACTGTTAGCCAAAGCACTGAGAATTATTCTATATATAATTTATAAACCTCCAGTTTCCATAGGAACAGTGTGGTTTCTCTAAAATTTGGTGCTTTGCTTTGAAAATAAAGACTTTGTTTCAGAGCTGAGAAAAGTAAAGAAAGACTTCTGCTTTCATACCATTAAGCTCTGATGACCTCACTGTGTGAACATGCAAAATTAAGAGAAGGGATGGACCATGCTTTGGAAATTAAAAGCTTTTGTTGAGCATCCTTTGGTCTATGGTCATTTCCTATTAGCCAACCCCAGGTCAGAGTTGACAGACCCGATTCAGGGATTCAACGTGAGGAATAATACAGCTGTGCAGGTGTCATGGAAGCAGCTCAACGACTTTCTCAGCCTCTGCTCTGAGCACCCTCAAGGTCTGAAGAAGGAAGGCGCAGCCAGCTGTATGCTGCTTGACCCTATCCAGCTCTGGGATAAATGGAGAGAGGCCCTCTATATTCCAAAGGCTATCGGGAGAGGCAAGGAGTAATTGAGCAGCCTTGCCGTGGGAAACACTGTGCCTGCACTGCCTTTTCCTGATCTCCTGGCTTCCCCTGCTCTCTCTATCTTCACTAAGGTCCTGGATCCCAAGGGCAGAGCTCTGCCCTGCCCCAGCCAGAAGGCAGGGTGTTTCCTTGCAGCCGAATCTCTGCTCACTTTCCTGAGGACTCATCCCTATTCCTGTTGTCCCCACGCATATTGGGACGGTGTCATTGCTTTTCCTAGCGATGTTATTCCACACTTATCTATCAGTCATTTTTAGTATTTTCCTTGGCCTTTCTCTTGAAAAAAGCCAACACAAAACCAAACAAAAATAAAACAACACCCAAAAACTTGAGCCCCTATTCATCGCCAGTGTTCTAAATCAGGTTGGCTTTCTGGTGGTGTGATATCATGGCTTAGCAAATATTCTTTGGAATCTTCTAAGTTCCAATAAAAAGGAAACCAAAACAACCTATTATCTGAAATACAAGTTTGAGGCTTTACAGTGGGAGTGAAAAAGGAGGGACAGATTATGGCATAACTAATGATTAATTTTTAATGCTTTGGACAAACATTAATGAAGAAAGAGTATTTATCAGACACTTCCAGGAACGAGGGGTAAAAGATGAAGAAAACGTTACCTATAAAACGTTTATAATTAATTGACAATGGCAGTAACTACACAGCCACCGTTTTGTGTGTTGGCTATTAGGATAGAGATGCGTGAAAGCTGCTGAGGGAGCAGAGAAGAGCGTTTAACTTTGTTTATTGGGAGCTGCCAGGACTGCCTCACAGAGCAGCTGGAGCTTGAGCAGGGCTTGAGGGATTAACAGAAGAATGGGCTTGCTTGTTCCCCAAACAGAGAAACAGCCTTTGCAAGCACATTTGATTTGAGGAAATCTGATGAGTTCAAAGTGCTTTAAGTGGCTGGCATGCTGAAGGGCAGCCTGTGTGTGTTTGGGGTGGCAGGGCTTGAGACCCCGTAGCTTGGATGTGGGTGGGATGATTTGTGAGTATAATTACAAAGCTCTATAAACTATGATGTTGAGCAAGTTTAGGTGATGTGAGGACTTAGTGGCCACATCCCTGGATTTCCTCTGTTGAGCCTGAGGTGATGATAAAACAGACTGCTTTGTCGAAAAAAGAAAAGTGAGACTGTTCTACATGAACTGAGTCTGGCACGTGAAACAAATCTAAGCTGGCATCTGAAACTGAGATCCTTTGCAGAATTAATGTCAATAAGATTATACGTATATATGAGATGAGACTGGGTGATGATGCCTACCTGTCAAGCTTGCTGTGTGCATGAATGGGATCATATATTTAAGAGACCCATTAGTGGGCCCCATTAAGAGCTCATACCTAGCATGAAATAGGTGCTTAATAGATGGTAACTTCATGATTATTATTGTTATTTCTGTTATGACCAGATAAAGGGAAAGGCGTCAGAAGAAGAGAGAGGCGCAGGAAACCATCATGGGAGCTGGTGGTTATTTAAACTATGAATTCTACCAATTGACATAGCATTGGGAAGATTCCTGCAACCAGAGAGCATGGGGAGAGGACCACAGAAGGATGCTCTGTACTGCCTTTCTTGACAATGGCCACTGTGGTCAAAAGTCTGTATTGTTTACATTTTCAAATCCGTAAACTTTGTTAAATCCTACAGGAGATTTTTTTTCCCTCTGAACTATTATCTGTTGGCATAATAGCTAAATGTACAGAGGAAAGAAGGAGAAGGAAGAATGCATTTTTGGTTTGGAGAGCATAAAGCCGTGCCCTAGGATAATGGTTAAATGCATGACCACCCCAAAGAACTATTAATGCAGACTTTTCATGGAAAACACTGAAAGTGGTGAAAGCCTAAAAATAACTGCTTTGTACCTCTAGGTGTTTGCTTTCCCCTGAGAATGCATAAGCAACTCAATTTTCTTAGTTTATTAAAAATGAATATATGGGATGGAGATGGCCAAGCCAGAAAAGAGTTTAAAATTAGAGGGAATGTTCAGTTGTTCATTCATTCATTTATTCATTCATTCATTCATTCATTCATTCATTCTGTAGTGTCTAGTACATGCAGGACATGCTAGATGCTGAAAGTGATGCCAAGAAGTTAAAGACACAGTTCCTACCATCATTTTATCAGAAAAAATAAATTACAAACACTTCCTCTTGCACTGATGAAAATAAGAGTATTGTGGGTGAAGTGCTCTCTTATACTAGGCTTAAGAGATACGGAGAGAAACACGAAGTCTTGTGTGTCATTACAGATTTGGAAATGGAAATTCTTTTCTTATAACTTAATTTTCCAAGAAAGAGCATCTCCTTCCCCTCAAAAGCCAACAATTACTGAGGGCACCTGTTATATACAATGTCTAAGCATCCTGTCTTCCTCTCTCTCTTTGCCTATCACTCCCATTAATTTTTGTCCCTAAAGTTTAGGCACTTCTTCCAGATAGAGATATCTAAGTAGGCATAGAAATAGGTTACCTTCTTCCCCCATGTTTTTTTTGGTCACCTTGACCATGTTAGTAGGGTTTCATAAACTGGGTTTCCCGTAGGCTTCACGGGAGAACCTTGTTTTGTTTAAGATGAACCTCATAACAGGACTTCGTTCAGATACATGTGTAATCTTGAAACGGAGTTGTCTGGACCTTTAGCGTTGAAATGTGCCTTAGGTCTCTCAGCTGCTTACATATTTACTGTTGCAACTGCAAATAACTTAGTCTGAAGCTAAATAACCTCTTGGGAAAAAAGATGAAGATTACCCAGTCTTTTTTGTTGAATTTTTTGTCGTGACATTGATCCCACATACCAGCAATACTTTGCCCCCGCTTCTGTTTTTTGTTGTTTTTCAAGATCTTGCATGAAATAATGCACTCTTTGACCATATATAGCACTCTCATAATTAATTAAATTGCTTTCCCACTATGCTGGTTCATTCTCCGTCAATGTTCTTTTCATATTGAAAAGTTTGGTCTCAGCTTACAAATGAGATCTTTTACAAACTTCATTTAAAACAATAATTTTGTGGTCTGTGCCAGGCACTCTCCTAAACGCTGCATACCATTAGCTCACTTAATTCTCACAACCTTCTGGGTACTATTAATTTCATAGATGAGGAAATTGGGGCATGAAGTTAAGTATTTTGCTTTAGGCCACACAGTAAGTGGTGGATCCAAAGTATGAACCAATGTAATCCCTCTCTGGTATCTGTTACTTTAATCATTTCACTTGTTTACTATCCAAGTTAGCGTTTAGGTCAATGTTATGATTTTGAAATACTCAAAGCCATACATGCAAACACAGATTTTATATTCTTATTTTTTAAATATATTTTTATTAGAGAAGTTGTACGCTTACAAAACAATCATGCATAAGGTGCGGCATTCCCATACATCAACCCTCTACCACATCTTTCATTGTTGTGGAACATTTGTTACGGATTATGAAAGAACGTCATGGTCATAGCTTGTATTGGGTATATTTTTCATACCCCTCTATTATTAACACCAGTTGTTAGTGGTGTACATTTGTTATAGTTCATGAGAGAACACCCTATTTGTACTAATAACCACAGTGCGGCATCCACCACATGGTTCACTGTACTACACAGTCCAGTGCCTTGTACCGTCTATCCAAAGTACACTCAGTAGCTCTTAGTTTCACCATAGAGTTGTGCAGTCATTGCCTCAGTAAAGTTTTGAACATTTTCCTTAGTCCTATTGAAAAAATCACATACTCCTCTTTTGTTGGCCTTTAGCATTGTTATAGTATCTTCTTTGACAATGCAAGAATATCACAATACTGCTATTAACGATAGTCCATCCATTATAGTAATTGTATTTTCCCATGTACCACCATATTCTTACCACACTGTAATAGTCTTGCTATTTGTTCTAGTTCATAGAAGAACATTCTTGTATTTATGCTATTAACCATAATACTCATCTACTACCAGGTTCACTATATTATACGGTCCATAGATGTTCTCTGGTTTTCCTTCAATTGACCTTTACGTCCCTAGACTATCCTTTTCAGGCATTATCCCATTTGTAAACCAGCTATGCAAGTTATACTCACTATAATGTGTTACTATCAACTCTATTCATTTCCACACTTTAAAGTCAAGCTAATTAAAAATTCTACTTACATTAAACATCAGTACCCATTCTCAGCCCCCATCCAATCTCCTAGTAAACTATATATACTTCTTTCTAATTCATTAAAAAAAATTTTTAAAAGATACTTAGATTATACAAATGTCACATGAAAAATATAGGGTATTCCCATATGCCCTGTTTCTCATACCTCCCACATTTTCCCATATTAACAACATCCTTCGTTAGGATATTAACAACATCTTTCATTCATTGCAGCTGATGAACATATTTTGGAGCATTGCCACTAAGTGTGGATTAAAGTTTACATTGTAGTTTACACTCTCTCTCACCCAATTCTGTAGGTCATGGCAAGATTTATAATGGCCTGTATCTGTCATTGCAATGTCATTCATGACAATTCCCAAGTCCCCAAAATGCCCCATATTATACCTGTTTTCCCTTTTCCCTATTCTCACAAACTCCAGTGGCCTATAGTTTATATTTTAACTCCATGTATTTATTCTTAATATTTAGTTCATATTAGTGAGACCATACAATATTTGTCTTTTTGGATCTGGTTTATTAACTCAGCATAATATCCTTAAGGTTCATCCATGTTGTCATATATATCCCAATTTCATTTCTTCTTAGAGTAACATAGTATTTCATCGTGTGTGTGTGTGTGTATTTTCCACATTTTGTTTGTCTTTTCATCATTTGATGGGCATTTGGGTTTTTTCCATGTTTTGACAATTGTGAATAATGCCACTGTGTATATTGGTGTGCAAATGTCTATTAGCATCCCTGTTTTCTGTTCCTCTGGATATATTCCTAGTAGAGGAATTGCTGGACCATGTAGCAGTTCTATATTTAGCTTCTTGAGGATCACCAAAGCTGTCTTCCACAGAGCCTGCACTATTTTACATTCCCACCAACAATGAAGAAGTGTTCCTGTTTCTCCACATCTTCTCTAGCATTTGTTGTTTTCTATTGTTTTAAATGGCCATTCTATGAGGTGTGCACTATCTCGTAGTTTTGATTTGCAGTTCCCTAATAGCTGGTGGTATTGAACATTTTTCTATGTTCTTTTTTTCCCATTTGTATTTTCTTTTTGGAAAAATGTTTATTTAAATCTTTTGTCTATTTTTTAGTTGGATTGCTTGCCTGTTTATCATTGAGTTGTATGACTACATAGCTTGTAAATCAAACCCTTATCGGATATGTGTTTCCAGATATTTTCTCCCAATGAGCAAGCTGCCTTTTCACCTTCTTGGCAAAGTCCTTTGAAGCACAAAAGTGTTTAATTTTGAGGAGGTCCCATTTTTCCATTTTTTCTTTCATTGCTCATGCTTTGGGTGTAGGGCTTAAGAAACCACCTACCACCAGGTCTTGCAGATGTTTCCCTACATTTTCTTCCAAGAGTTTTATGGTTTTAGCTTTTATATTTAGGTCTGTGATCCATTTTGAATTAATTTTTTGTTTAAGTATGAAATAGGGGTCGACTTTCTTTCTTTTGGATATGGATATCAAGTTCTCCCAGCACCTTTGCTGAATAGACTGCTCTGTCCCAGCTGGGTGGGCTTGACCATAGATGTGTCTGTTTCCAAACAATTAATTCAGTTCCATTGGTTTTATTTTATTTATTTATTTATTTTTAAAGATTTATTTCTTTCTCTCCCCTTCTCTCCCCCCCCCCCCCCAGTTGTCTGTTCTCTGTGTCAATTTGCTGTGTGTTCTTCTGTGTTCACTTGTACTCTTGTCAGCAGCACTGGGAATCTGTGTCTCTTTTTGTTACATCATCTTTCTGTGTCAGCTCTCCAGGTGTATGACCCCTGGGCAGGCTGTACTTTTTTCATGTGAGGCAGCTCTCCTTACGGGGCACATTCCTTGCGCGTGGGGCTCCCTTACACCCCTGCATGGCAGGGCACTCCTTGTGCGCATCAGCACTGCGCATGGGCCAGCTTCACCACACAGGTCAGGAGGCCCTGGGTTTGAACCCTGGACCTCCCATGTGGTAGGTGGATGCTCTATCCATTGAGCCAAATTGGCTTCCCCATTGGTTTTAAATGTCTGTCTTTATGCCAGTACCATGCCATTTTTACCACTGTTGCTAGGTAATATGATTCAAAGTCTGGATGTGAGAGTTCTCTAAATTCATTCTTTCTTTTTAAGATGTTTCTAGCTGCTTGGACTCCCTTTCCCTTATGAAAAAAACTGATAATTGGCTTTTCCATTTCTTTAAAAAGGTTATGGGAATTTTTATTGTCATTTCATTGATCTGTAATTCAATTTATGTAGGAGTGACACAACTTAATGATATTTAGTCTTCCAATCCATGAACGTGGAAAGTCCTTCCTTTTATTCAGGTGTTTTTTAATTTCTTTAAGCAATGCACTGTCATTTTCTGAATACAGGTCCCTTATGCTCTTGGTTAAGTTTTTTCCCAGTTATTTGATTCTTTTAGTTACTATTTTAAATGGAATTTTTTCCTGACTTCCTCAGATTGCTCATTATTAATGTATAGAAATCAATAGTGCTGAGTTTTGCATATTAATCTTGTATACTGCCATTCTGTTGAACTAATTTATTAGCTCTAGTAGCTTTGTTGAGGATTTTTCAGGACTTCCTAGGTAAAGATCATTATCATCTGCGAATAGTGTTTGGATGACTTTTATTTATTTCTCTTGCCTGATTGCTCTAACAATAACCTCTAACACTTTTTGAATAACAGTGGTGGCAGTGGATATTCTTGTCCTGTTCCTGAACTCTATGGAAAACCTTTCAGTTTTTTACCATTGAGTACAATGTTAGTTGTGAGTTTTTCATATATGCCCTTTATCATGTTGAGAAAGTTTCCTTCAATTCCTATCTTTCAGAATGTTTGGTAGCATTTCCTCTGGTTCAATTTTCATTTTTTAAAGATTTTCTTTTTTATTTATTTCTCCCCCTTCCCTCCATTTGTCTGTTCTCTGTGTCTATTCACTGTGTGTTCTTCTGTGTCTGCTTGTATTCTCATTAGGCAGCTCTGGGAACTGATCCTAGGACCTTCTGTAGTGGGAGAAAGGTGATCATTCTCTTGCACCACCTCAGCTCCCTGGCCTGTTGCATCTCTTATTGTCTCTCCTCTGTGTCTCTTTTTGTTGCATCATCTTGCTGCATCAGCTCTCTCTGTGGGCCAGTGCTCCTGTGTGGGGCAGCACCCCACACAGGCCAGCTTGCCTTCACCAGGAGGCCCTGGGTGTCGAACCCTGGACCTCCTATGTGGTAGATGGGAGCCCAATTGCTTGAGCCGCATTCACTTCCCTGGTTCAATTTTTTGGAAGAGTTTGAGTAAGATTAATATTAAATCGTCTTAGAATGCTTAGTAGAATTCACCTGTGAAGCATCTGGTCCAAGGATTTCTTTTCATTTTAGGGAGGTTTTGATGACTGTTACAAACTCTTTACTTGTAATTGGTTTGTTGAGGTCATCTCTTTTTTGTAAGGCTATTGTAGGTTATTTGTACATTTCTAGAAATTCGTCCATTTCATTTACATTGTCAAGTTTGTTGATGTACATTTCTTCATACTATCTTCTTATGATCTCTTTTATTTCTGTGGGGTCAGTAGTAATGTTCCTCCCTCTCATTTCTGAATTTATTATTTACATCTTCTCTCTTTTTTTTCTTTGTTGATCTAGGTAAGGGTTTGTCAATTTTGTTGGTATTCTCAAAGAACAGTCTTATGGTTTTGTTAATTCTCTCTTGTATTTTGTTCTCAATTTCATTTATTTCTGCTCTGATCATTATTTTGTTCCTTCTGCTTGGTCTTCATCTGCTGTTTCATGTGTTCACTCTCAGAGGCCTTATCTTCCAGCTCACGGATCCTCTTCAAATCTGCTATTATATGCCTCCAGTGTATTTTTAATTTCATTTATTGTGTTTTTCATTCCCACAAATTCTGCTCTTTTTTTTTAAGGTATGCTTTCAAATTCTTAATGTCCTTTACTTCCTTAGGCATCTCATTGAATTTATTAAGATTTGTTTGAGCATCTGTGATTAGTTGTTTCAAATCCTTTATGTCCTCTTCAGGTTTAGTTTATTCTTTTGACTGGGCCATATCTTCCTGTTTCTTAGTTTGACGTGTAATTTTTTGTTGCTGTCTCAGCATCTGATTTCCTTGATGTGTGAATTCTGGACTCAGCTTCTCTCTTTAGTCCAGGGCTTTTTTATTTCATTGGCTTTGTGCTACTACAACCCCTCTTTGATACTTGGTTCACCTTATTTTGGAACTTTATACTGGCTCGTGTTTAGCCAATCTGAATTTTTTTCAGCTCTTTTTCATCTGTTTCTTGCCCTTTCTCCCTTGCTGGGGGTGGAGTAGGAACTGAGGTTGCAGTTGGTTCTGTAAGCCCTGGAAGCTGAAGCTGCCTACTTTGCCCCAGGAACCAATGATGCTTCTTCCACCTTTCTCCCCTGGCAGGGGTGGGAACAGACCTGCAGCTTTGTGCAGGGATCCAAGCTGTGCAGGGCAAGACTATCAGTAGTTACCCAGAAAGACTGTTGAAGGTCCACACACCTTCCTCCCCTGCCCAGGGCAGGGATGGAGCTGCAGATGTGGGCAGTAAACTAAGTCAGACAGGTTGAAACTGACCACAATTGTCCAGGTAAACTGATGAAGCACCGGACACCTCCTTCCCTTCCAGGAGCAGGGATGGAGAGATAGATATGCACAACCATCTAGTCCATGTGGGCTGAAAGTGACTGCAGATACCTGGAGAGGCTGAGGGAGCACCGCCTCCCCTCCCGACCTACAGGGGGACGTGGGGATGGAGCCACAGGTGTGTACAACAAAAGAGTCTGTGCAGGTAGAAAGTGAATGCAGTTGCCTGGAGAGGCTTGTGCAGGTTCCCCAGCTTCTTCTTGCCGGAGGTGGGTCTGGAGCCTAGGCTAGACCTGCAATCTGATCTGGGCTGGAAGAAGCCCATCCCTAGTCCCTACTTGCTCTGTGATTTTCAGTCAGCCCTCCTCCCCTCATGCTGGGGGAGGAGTTAAAATGGCAGCTGCCAGCCTCTGTCTGACTTGGGCAGTTTCAAACTTTAGCTGTCCTTAGGATGATACTTTAGTTAGTTGAATTTACCAGTCAATAGCTGAAGTTGATGCCCAACTGTGTCTTCCTCCCCCATTTTTGGGAAATGGAGTTTCCCCCTCCAGCCTGGAAATAGTTCCTGAGGTCTCCTGCCCTGCCGGCAGGGGATGGGCACTGGCCTTCACAGTGTGGAGTGCTCTACTCAGGAATCCTCAACACAGATGGGCAGTCTCCTTCTTCTGTTCTTCCAAAGATGTCGCAGGATGCTCTTCTGGTCTCCTGAGCCCCTGAAACAAGGGGATTAGATAAGTCTGGCTGATTATACCGACTGTACAGTGAGACAAGCTGACCCTTGGACCCCTCTTCTCTGCTGCTATCTTGCCAAACTTTTATTTTTTAACTTGTAATAATATAGCTGACCTAGAACAATAACATTTTTAGCCCAAGATTGAGATCCTGGAAACAGGAGATCATGTGTAAAGTAAATAGAATAAAGGCTTTTCCTTAGGCAGAACCAGCCTAAGACAAAATGTTATAAGAGATGAAGTATATTCTTGGCATCTTTTCATCTCCCTCCTTCCTTCCTTCCCTCCCTCTCTGCCTCCCTCCCATCCTTTCTTTCTTCTTCTGCTCTTCAATGTTATGTTTTTGTTCCACTTCTGTTCCCTCCAGCCTGTCCAATCCCTGAAAGTGTCCCGGGGCACTTCAGATACATGTTAAGTAGAATGTATTTTACCTTCCCTCTGGCTCTGTAATTCCTCTTCTCAGAAACCATCCTAGAGGAAGTATTCTGAAATGCTGACAAATATTTTTTGCATAAATATGTCAATCACAGCTTCCTTTCAATAACAGACATTGGAAATTACCTAAATATATAAAATTAAAGGAATGATTCCATAAATTATGATAAATATATACAATGCAGTTTTAGGCAACCATTAAAAGCTATCTGTATATGAAAACGTAATGGCAGGAAAATGCATATGCTTAAATGGAAAGGAGAAAGTTCAAGTTAAAAGTAGTGTGAAGTCATCCCTTGGATAAAAAATATTAAAAAAGGAAAGAAAAAGTCCAAAATATTAAGTGTCTGTAAATTGGGGCGGTGGGATTATAAAGTGATTATATAGTTTCCTCTGTTTACTAATGTGCTGGTTATATTAACCAGAAAAGAAGTAAATGCTCAACTATGGATAAAACTCTCATTTAAAATAAATTGCCTGATTTTCTGTTAATCCTCTTAGATGTATTGTCATTTTAAAAAATGATACTTGTCAATCCCAATATATCTTAGCTAGTATGATTCCATGCAGGATAAGAAAATGAAGCAAAGTTGAGAAAGTATTGAGGGGGTAGTTTGAAATACAGCAACTGCAATTAAATTCCTGAAGATAGCTCTTTAAGCACAACTTCTATCCTTTTTATTTTTTTAATGTTTGATCTATTTTTAAGTTTATGTTTTGCTTTCTTCCTTTTTGTTGTTGTTGTTGTTTTTTCTACCCTGGAAACAAAGACTCTAGAAAATGGAAAAGGGGAGAAGAGAAGATACAGGTCAAAGATAAAGCTGTACATGATATAAAAGTGCATTGGCGTTGGGGATTATAAATAGATAAATTCAGTGTGATTTGGTGTTTGCAAAATTAGGAGTGGCTTATACTCTTTTGCTAGCAGCATTTGTTAATCTGTTTATTTCTTTTTGTAGGTCAGACCAGCAGTTATATGAATTTCAGGCCTCTGCATAATAAACAGATGAGTTTTCAGTGGAATTATTAGCCTACTCCTTGACACATTAAACTTCTTCACTTCACTTCGGCTTCTCTGTTCCTAGAAGATAGGTTGACTGATTCCATTCTGTCACTGCTGCCTTCCACCAGGTGACACCTCTTTATTACCGAAGGACAACCTACAGTCAGAGAGTAGAGAGGGGCCTGGCCTTTGAATTCAGTTAGAGTTTCCCAGAAAATGAAATTCCCTCTCCTAAACATGAACTGATTTCAGGAAAGGAGGGAAAAAAAGTGGTTAGTAGAGTTTAGGATCCATGTTCCCACATCCCCAGGATGCAACTCTGTTAATTTCCCCAGCAGGGGCTGGGCTGCAAGAGGGCTCTGTGAAGGCAAGATGTTTTCCTTGGCCCAGGGTACTATACATGCACATGAATGTTGTTCCAGTACAGATGTGCAAATGAAAACTTGAATGGCTAAATCTTGGGTCAAGCGCTCTTGTGTCTGTCCACCTCCAGTCTTTACCGTTCTGTCTTGGATGATGATATTTAAAAAGGGGGCAATGTAGGAACTTTATGATTAGAAAGTAGATTATAAAACTCAAATGTGCTTAAAAGTGGTAGTGGCTGGTGAGAGAGCGAAGACCCTTAGGGTTCTGACACTGCTGTCATCATGTGTAAGTAAACCTAGAACTGTGTTTCATCTTAAGAATGAACTGCTGTATAGATCAAGCCTTATCTTAGGAAACCAAAAGTGACTAGCAAAATTCTTTGGCTCAAATGAATGTTACTGTATTAAATGAGCATTGCCTAATGTTGTGCATTTTGTCTTGCTCAGGCAGTGAGATTTGCTGTTAGGGGATTTGACCTCTCCTAGCTTTCTTCAAATTTAGTGAATATTTCTTATTCTCTCTCTCCCTTGTTCCCTGAGAGTTTTATACAACTTGACAATCTCTTTTGGAGCAATTTAAAAATATGAACCTTAGGTCATTAGAATTTGTGTGTTCTAATAGAAACTGGCATAATAATTCAGAAGTGGAATTCATTAAAGGCCTATGGTCTCCCAAATGCTAGTCAAATTATTTTACAATAGAGTCAAGAAGATATGGCTATTCCCTTTTTATTTCAGTTCCCAAAGTTTAGTCTATAGCAGCGCTGCTCTAAGTCTTATGCAATCGTGGTGGAGGCATTGCAGCAGATGAAGAAATAATATTTGCTGAATGTTTACCATTGGCATGGCATTGCACAAAGAATTGAACTTAAACTGAAACACTGAGTCATCTGATTCCATATGTAATTTTTACATGTGAAAAACCTGAAATTCATAAAAGCTTAAGTAATTTGACCCAACCCTCAGTTGGGAACTATGGAAGGAGTCAAGGAAGATTACATTGAAGAAATGGCCACTGAGCTAATAATAAAAAGATGAATATGAGTTCCTTGAGTAAAGAGGGGAGAAAACAGTGTTCCTAATAGAAGGAACAGTAGCTGAAAAAAAATTCAGTGGGAGAGAACTTAAGAATAAGACAAGTATGACTAAAAGAGAGTGGAAAAGTACCTCCTAAAATGATGGTGGGAATGTGGATAGGGGTTAGGCCAGGAAGTGCTTTGCAGACCTTTATAAGGAATTTTGGTTTATCCTAAAAGCAATGGGAAGCCACTGAGAAGCTTGAATGAAGGGCTTTAACATGAACAGATTTGTGGTTTGAATACATCATTATAGTTGTATTGTGGAGAACCATTTGATACAGACTGTCAGTTCAGTAATCTGGGTGAAACTCCTGGCAATTTAGAGTGGCTTTGATAGACATGGAGAGAGAGAGATATTATGGGAATGAGAGGCAGAAGTAATAGAATTTAATGATGGATTAAATATAGGGAGGCGAGGACAACTTCAAAAGCTCTATAAAATCATGAAGGTAAAAGTTCTTACTGAACATTATGTAAACTTCAGATGTTACCAGGCTTGACTTCAGGAAAAGCCAGTGGCTTTTGATACAAATTATCTACAAAATGATGTGGTTTAAATGGTATTTGAATTTTACAGTAATGTGAGTGCAATTTGCACATTATATTTCATGGGTATCAATTTGCTAAAGTTCATTTCCACTCACACAATTCTGCTGTTGGAGCCTGGGTCTTCTTAAAGACTCTAGCCGCTTTGCTTCGAGCCCTTGCTCTCTTGACAGCATTGTCTGACCAGCACTGAGAGAGAGAGAGACTGAGCTACAGCAAGCAACTGGGGGAGTTCAGTCAGTCGTGGACAAGTTCTCTGGGTCTTTCTTGGGCGTTTCCACGAAGTCATTTTCAATGGCCATGGTTATTTCATTGACTAAGCTGTAATCTAGGAATCTCAAAAGCATTAGATAAATGCAAAATTTATTCAGTACAGAAGGCAACACTGCTGAGAGAAGTTTTCATGTACTCCTCCATATTTGGTGGAATTACCTGTGGTTGTAAGTGAATCTGGCAGTCTTGCAGAAGGAATGATCTTCCCTCTGAAGAAATAAAATCATTTATGTTGCAGGGGAATTTAAGGTGATAGAGCTCTGCCTGGCATACATAATAAGATGGATGGTGGTACCATTTATGGAGATAAGGGGTACTCAAAGAGAACCTGACTGGTAAAATTTGGTCATTTCTTTTGTGTTAGTGCTGGATTAAAGGCATGGAACATGTGTTTGGTTTTGGATATGTATTTGCTGCATTTGTGAAACTTAAAATAAATGTGAAAGGCGATTGGATATATGAATCTGGATTCCAGAAGTCTATCTAGGCTTACATATTTACGAATCATCTGATTACAGGTATAACTGAAGGATGGGTATAGGTGAAGTCTCAAGGGTGGAGTACACCAACAATCAGTGCCCACTTTGAGGACAATGATCCTGCAGAGAGAAACAGAAGAACCAGATATTTAGGACAAAAACAACAATATTATTGGTTTGGGGAAGGAAAAGAAAATGATGTTTCATAGGGAGGGGCAGATAGTGTGAAATGCTATGATAGACTAACTGAGATAAGAAATAACATAAACATTTGTATTGGTTTTTAGTAACATTGACGATCCTGGCAAGAGCCATGTGAGGGGGATGGAAGCCAGATTTGAAAGGGTTGAAGAATAAGAGTGGGATGAGACTATAGAGATGTACAGACAACTCTCTTTAGCTGTAAATGGAAGGAAAGATAGAGGGTGTGGGGAAGAGAGTTTAATTAAGGTGGTCAGTGCAGACAGAAAGCTCCATGAAGTAAGGAAATAATGTCCAGGGAAGAGAGGACCAAGCACTTACCTGCTTGGGATGACTGAGGATGAGCAAGAAGATCTGAGGGACTGGAGCTGAGTGGGAAAGGCTATTGGGGTTCACATTTTATTCTAAATGTAAAAGTAATGTATTGGGAACTTTTGAGCAAAGAAGTGACAATATCCATTTCCATTAATTTACTCAGACTCCTTTGCAGAGAGTAGATTGTAAAGAACGAAGAAAGGATAAACCCAACTTGGAGACTGCTAATTCAATATTCAGTCAGCATTTATTGGATGTCAACTATATGCCAAGCATCTGAGTCTAGGCTGAAGCAATTGGTCACTTGGACTTGAACAAGGGAAAAGTGGTCAGGTTTGAGGTTTATTTTGAAGGTAGGACTGATGGGATTTGCTGTGTATTGGATGCTGGCATTAGAGAAAGTCAAGGATGCTTTGAAGGGTTTTGACTTGAGTAACTGGGTGAACGGTGGTGCTTCTCCTAGGACTGGGAGCTATAGCAAGGAACAGATTTGAAGGGCAGAGCAGCTAGAGCTTTCTTATGGCCTTGTTAAGAGAATGACAATTTTTATTTATAGGACTATTATGCAGATTAAATAAAATAATGTATATTAAGGGCTTTGTATAGAACAGTAAGCATTTGGCATCTGATTATTGCCTTTATTATTGTTCTTGTAGTTATTATTATTAGAGTGGATAATAATGAAAAATGGCATCTGATTTGGGAGGCACACAAACTGGGTCTTAATTGTGGCCTTATCATTAACTTAGTTTTTAATTGTGTTCTGCGACTTTGAGCAATTTATTTTTCCTTTGTATATCTCAGTCTTTACATCTCTGAAATTTTCCAAGGTGAGTGTCAGATGAGGAATTGGACCAGAAGATCCCAAATAGTTATGACTTCCTACAATTCTATGAAATGATTCCTGGTTAGAAATATCCCAATACCTTTTTACATTGTTAATATTTTCTTGTTATGAGTCAGTCACTTTCAAGAGTTTAGCAATCAATGTGAATCATCTTATTTCATACTCTAGGAGGGCATTAACTGAGTTAATTTAAATTTAATTAAATTGAGAAAAATTTTTTAAAAATTCTCTTCATAAATTCATTCATGATAAAATAACCTTTGTCTAGGCAAGGAAGTATAGCATCAAATATTCCCCAGCAACATGCATTCAGCTTTTAAAAATTTAAATCTTTGGCCCTTATTGTGGGATTTTAGAAAATAAGACACAACCTTGGAGGACTGTAGAGAGGGGAGCCTAGGGATTTTGATATTTAATTACTTTTTTGTAGAAGTAAACTTTAGTCTATTAAGGAGCAATAGTTTCTCTTCTATTAGGAAATTGAATCATGCAATAAAATATCAGTGGAGACTGCAGTGCTCACTTAGACAGGCAATGCTCTTTCAATTATTTATAGGGCAAAATCTGTGCAAACAACCATTATCTTTTAATAGAGGTAAAGAAAACCCCCAAACTGTTCATTCTCTACTTTCCCGTACATAAAGGCATGGTTTATTCCTGTGTTTGCTTCTGTGGCATCACTATGTCTCAAGGCTCCATCCGTAAGGCATTGCAGCAATGTCGGTGCCTGTTAGTTTTCTTACAATCTAAAGTATCATCAGCACGTTGACTGGTTCTGAGTGACCAGGGAAAAACACTGTGGTGAGTTGGGGATGATTTCTTCCCAAGAGTTGTTGATCTAAGACATATCCCTTTGGCTAGTTATCTGTTTTGTTTCTAACAACTTCAAGATGTTAAATTCATAATATGTCATTAACATCCTGCTTCATTACAAGTAGCAGAGGCAGCATTCCTAGTCTGAAAATATGTAGTTCAGAGGGCTTAAAATTTTCTTGAGTGATGTTAATCTTCTACTGCTAATGACCTACCTTTTAGCTAGTGCCAGAGAGGAGGGAATCTTATGGTATCACCTTCAGATGTTATGCATGTGTGGATATGCACTCATTCCTTATATCTGAGAAGAAAACCTATTCTGGTGCATTCCTTCTAAGTGGCTGAAGCCACTCCATAAATAGAATCTCAGTGGCTTCTTGTAACAATAAGTATTAGGATGGCAGGCAAAGAGTGCAGCTGTCCTGTATATTCAAATGGAAAAATCAAGGCACACTGGAGTTATAACATTTAGCCCTTTTGGTGCAGTTTCTTGAAAATGATTCTAATTATCTTTACTGATTGATGGCGAGTGGGCAGGCACCGGCGCTGGTCCTGCTTTGGTTTGCCTTTATCTTAGACATAGGTATTTAAGCAGCAGGTGAAGCTCCTTCCTGGTAACCCAGTGATCGTGTTCTGTTCCTGTGATCACACTCTGTCTTGCTTTCCTCTTTAATTGTAACTACTTCCCCAGCTCCTGCCCTGGACAGGTCTGTGCTGCTCTGGGCAGTCTGCCAATGAATGACTAGTCATTAGCTCACTTCCTCCAGATCAGCAGGGAAGACTGGACCATGTGGCCCTATCTGTACCCTAGATTTTCTTTCTTGCATCCAGCTGTAACCTTGATTTTCATAAATGATGTCTATACCTGAGACCTCAGACTTATCCCAACATGTGACTTCTTGCTACTTAACCCTGTAAGAAGGTGTTTTACACTTGAGAAACTTGACACTAGGTCACATAGCTGGGTGCTTGAGCATGAATTCAGGTACACATTGTTTACTAGACCACGCCGCATCCATTCCCTCATGCATTACTCATTCTTGACTCTAGCCGCTCACCATCTCTTGTTTGAATAACTACCAACTGCTCACATTTATTCACGTTTTATACCCCTAGAGCTAATGAAAGAAATGTGTCTTGAACCGTACTCTTTTTAGGTAGTGCCTTATTGAACCTTGCCCAGGGCTGAATGAATGCTTGCTGTGCTTCCTAGTGAGCTGGTACACCTGACTGGATATGTGATTATACATTAGAAAGGTTGGTCCTGGGGCATGGGCACTGCAGTGCATCAGCGAGTGAGAATTCACTTCTCCCAGAAGTGTCTACTATGTGAGGGAATTCCTACTTGCAGCCCCAGCTACTGCCAAATCTAGTACTCCAGTGGGAAGAGGCAACACAACTGTCTCCTCAATTCCTGAAGCATTTGTTCCCAAGTGTTCATCTCAGTTACTTGTTTGTCTCTGAAAGCCTTTTCCCTTAGGCTCGAGGCTGTACATGGTGGTAAAGAAGGGCAAAATGGGAAGAGCCATTTGGACAAAGCGAGTATAAATTGATTCCACCACATCATTTGTACATAGCCCTTTCTTTGGATAGCTAAGAATCTAAATCCATGCGAACCATTGCTTCTATAGAAGAATCTGCAAGATCTTTGAAGGCATAATTACCTTCATCCACCCTCTAGCTTTACAATACTGAGAGGAGGCACCTGAAGCCACAGTTTGCATTTGGCAATTTGTGAAAGGCTTCAGTCTGAGATCATTCATTCATTATAAAAATACTATGGATTGTCCTCAAAAAATGCAAGTATCCCTGGATGAGATACACATAACATCTTTTTAAATTATTATTATTATATTTTTGAAGATTTATTTATTTATTTCTCTCTCCTTCCCCCCACCGTGCCCCAGTTGTCTGTTTTATGTGTCTATTTGCTGCGTCTTCTTTGTCCGCTTCTGTTGTTGTCAGTGGCACTGGAATCTGTGTTTCTTTTTGTTGCGTCATCTTGCTGTGTCAGCTCTCCGTGTGTGCAGCGTCATTCTTGGGCAGGCTGCACTTTCTTTCGTGCTGGGTGGCTCTCCTTATGGAGTGCACTCCTTGCTCATGGGGCTCCCCTACGCGGGGGACCCCCTAGCATGGCACGGCACTCCTTGCGCGCATCAGCACTGCGCATGGGCCAGCTCCACACGGGTCAAGGAGGCCTGGGGTTTGAACCAGGGACCTCCCATGTGGTAGACGGACGCCCTAACCACTGGGCCAAGTCCGCTTCCCCATATAACATCTTATCAGTTATTTATACCTTTTTGTGAAACTGATTATGAGATTTTTTTCCAGGCAACTGTAGAAAGCAAGCTTGATAATGGTGAGGGAGAAGGAGGAGGTATCGAGGGCAGTATATGAGTGCTGAAAGAGGAGGACAGAAATCATTGAGTATAACCTCCTGTGCAAGCAGTTTTTCCTGGCCCTGCTGACCGAGAAGTGCTGAGCAATGGAAACTTGCTGTCGGCCTTGAGTAACAGAGAGCTACATGTGTGGGCGGCTGTAGTAAACCCTGAAACACAGCCATGCTTCCTTCCAACCTTCAACGACAGAATACTAATGTTTATTGTCCTTACAGCATGCATGCATCTGGGCCCCTCACGCTTAATTTTATGGTCTGTTTTTTTTTATTTATTATTTTATTTTATTTATTTATTTTTAAGATTTTTTAAAATTTATTTCTCTCCCCTTCCCCACCACCGCAGTTGTCTGCTCTCTGTGTCCATTCACTGTGTGTTCTTCTGTGACTGCTTCTATCCTTATCAGCGGCACGGGAATCTGTGTTTCTTTTTGTTGTGTCATCTTGTTGTGTCAGCTCTCCGTGTCTGTGGCGCCATTCCTGGGCAGGCTGCACTTTCTTTCGCGCTGGGCGGCTCTCCTTATGGGGCGTACTCCTTACACATGGGGCTTCCCTACGTGGGGGACACCCCTGCGTGGCACGACACTCCTTGCGCACATCAGCACTGCGTGTGGGCCAGCTCCACGTGGGTGAAGGAGGCCCGGGGTTTGAACCACGGACCACCCATGTGGTAGATGGACACCCTATCCATTGGGCCAAGTCAGCTTTCCTAATTTTATTTTTCTTTTACAAATATCAATTTATTTTCCATGTTCATGACAAACATGAGGGAAAAGCCAACAAATTATAAACAGTACAGAGCATAGGAAAAGGGCTGGATGCAAGAGTATGTGGCCTGAAGAAACTCTTACTACCTGGGGCATTCAGGGAAGGCTTGTCAGAAGGGAAATCCTTCAATTGGCCCCTTCAGGAAGATATAGCTGTGCAGTCCTCCCCGGAGAGGAGGAGGGACTGACCATTCTGGAAGTGCAAAGCCTTTGAGGCAACTTCACACAGGGGAGATATTGATAAGGAGACTCTTGGGGATCCATGGGAGAATGTGAGGGCTCTGAGAATTATGTGGGGGATGCAAGTGGGAAGCATTAATTTCAAATTGCTCGATTAATCCATCTTTAGACTGTTGCATAGTTTGGTCTGATTTGGGGCTGTTTACCAAATTGCCTTTTTTTTGTTTCTACACCAACCTGACACTTTTTAAATTCTTTTTCTTATTTATTTTTCTTTAAAATATCTCAATATCTAATGATATATGTCCCACATATTATTTATTAATTTAAAAGTTTTGAGGGTTTTCCTGGACTTAGCATTTTCAATGTAGTTATAAGAAAAATTATAAAGTTTATTAATGTGCTGACTGGTATTTATCAAATACACCTATTAATAAATTAAGAAATCATTACTGTCACTGTTTATATTGTCATTCTATCCACCAATATGGTCTTGCTTATTGTTGTATGATTGATTATGGTCTGTTTTATTTCCCCTTTGCATCTATTGGAAACAAATATTTGAGAGGATTAATCAAAAACATTATTGCTTCAAAAAGCAGCAAACATGTTGCCTGACTGGCTTGTGCCCACGTAGAGTCTCAGAAGGAAAAATTGTCACTCTTAATAGATTTGAGGAGTCCACTGAGTCTGCCTGCTTTCTTTTTGCCTGCATTGCAAATTTATTTCCATTTTGGCATCTTAGCAGTCATCTTTAAGCAAACAGTGAGGTTTCAGTTGGCAGGGCCAGGGAATTAGCAATGAATTTGTTGAGCCATTGAAGACATGGAAGGTAAGGCATATTCTAAAGTATGGTCACCATTAGATATTTTAGTTGCTGAGGGCAGAGAGTGGGAAGAAGAGATGTGGTGTGGGGACATTTTTGGGACTTGGAGTTGTCCTAAATGATATTGCAGGGACAGACGCTGGACATTAGATATTCTGCCATAACCCACTGAACGGACTAGGGGAGTGTATAAACTACAATGTAAAGTATTATCCATGCAGTGCAGCAGTGCTCCAAAATGTATTCACCAAATGCAATGAGTGTTCCATAATGATGAAAGAGGTTGTTGATGTGGGAACCTCTCACATTTTTTAATGTAACGTTTTCTGTGATCTATGTATCTTCAAAAAAAATACAATAAAAAATGATGGGTGTGGGGGGGTGGGGAGTGGGGTATATGGGAACCTCTTATGTTTTTTAATGTAACGTTTTGTGTGATCTATTAACTTTAAAAAAAGATAATTAAAAAAAAGTGATAAGGCATCATTTGGGTTTTTCCAGCAATTTTTTATGAGTCAAAGGGTGATATAAAGCTATGTCTCTGGAACAGGCTTTGAGATGTTTTACTTGGTAATGTTTTAAGGCTGTCTCAATACTGGAAATTTCTTCTGTCTTTTCTTACCTGCTTTCTGCTGATTTTACTGCTCTCTTCCAATAGGTGAATATGAGTAGACTAACAACAACACACACACACAAACTTTGTCACTTAAGCTCCTCAATGCCAGTTCTGTTTTAGATCTGGTATACAAGGAGGTTGAAATTTATTTGTATCATTCAGTTTGGAGTTACACTTCGTTTCACAAAATTTAGTCCTTCTCTTATTGTTTCAGAAAATTTACATTGGCTAAAAAACAACTCCAATAAATCAAGACATTTGTTTTATATTCCACGCTGGTACCTTCTAAAATAAAATGGTCATTTGGACTGAGGATGATTTTAGGAAAGTGAATAAGTAATGTACAGTTCTCCTGGTTTTCTTATGGGCAGCCAAGAAACTGCCACAGCAAGACTGAAGAAGTTAAATACTGAATTCTGCCTGAGGTGAGATTTTAAAGACATCCTATTTTTACTCATGCTCTCCTCAGTGTTGTGTCCTATTGGAGGACCCAATGATGAGGGAATCAGGGAGAAGAGGAGGGGAATAAAGTGATAGTGTCATGGCATCAACACATCATATTGAAAAATATTTAATTGGGATATAATTAATATAAAGTAAAATGTAGAGTTAAATTATTCAGTTCAGTAAGTGTTGATGGATGTATACACTTTTGAACCCTCCCATATAAGAACAATCCTACTATATCCAGAAAGTTCTTTTGCTCCTTTGCCATCCCAGCTCTTCCTTTACATGGCCCTCCACCCCCACCCCCACCCAAATGCCAACCACTGATTTCTGTCAAGCATCACTTGGTGTTGCCTGTTCTTGAACTTCATATAAATGGAAACTTACAGTAGGTTCTCTTGTGCCTGGATTGTTTAGCTCAACACAGTGCTTTTTGAGATTTGTCCACATTGTTGCATGCATGAGTAGTTCATGTCTTTTTGTTGCTGAGTAGTACTCTGTGGTATGGATGTACCACATGGTAGATATTTGGGTTGCGTGCAGTTGTAGAATATTATGAACGAAGGTGCTATGACCATTCATACACAATTTTTTTGTATCAACTTTACGTTTTAATTTCTCTTGGGTGAGTAGTAGTTCAAGGAATAGATTTGCTGGATCGTAAGCCAGATGTGTCGGGTCATTGCATTTTATACTCTACCTACCCTAATGAATGATAGTTCCAGGTGTTCTACATCTGAGTCATTGATTGGATTTTTTAAAAAGATTTATTTATTTATTTTATTTTATTTCTCTCCCTTTCCCCCTCCCACCCCAGTTGTCTGTTCTTTGTGTCTATTTGCTGCGTGTTCTTCTTTGTCTGCTTCTGTTGTTGTCAGCGGCATGGGAATCTGTGTTTCTTTTTGTTGCATCATCTGGTTGTGTCAGCTCTCCATGTGTGCGGCGTCATTCCTGGGCAGGCTGCACTTTCTTTCGCGCTGGGGGGCTCTCCTTACGAGGTGCACTCCTTGCGCATGGGGCTCCCCTATGTGGGGACACCCCTGCATGGCACGACACTCCTTGTGCACATTGGCACTGCATGTGGGCCAGCTCCACACGGGTCAAGGAGGCCCGGGGTTTGAACCGCGGACCTCCCATGTGGTAAACAGATGCCCCAACCACTGGGCCAAGTCCCCTTCCCTGATTGGATATTATTAGGCTTTAAAATTTGTCACCATTTTAGGTGTGTTGTACTAACTGGTGGTTTTAATTGCGTTTTGCGGATGAATAATGATTTTAAATATCTTTTCATGTGTTTATTGGCTACTTACAGATCCTTCTTGTGTGTGAAATGTCCAAGTAGTTCACTAATTGTTCATTTTTTATTAATTTGTTCTCTTATTGGCTTGTACAAGTTCTTTACAGTTACAGATATGAATCTAGTTGTATGTATTGTATTTGTATTCACAAGTTTATTTATATTGTGAATAATTTCTCTGAGAATGTGGCTTGTGTTTTCACTTTCTTAAAGGTTATCTTTTGAAGAGTAGAAGGTTTAAATTTTTTGGAGTCCATTTTATCAAGACTTTCTCTTAGACAGTCTAAGAAATCTTTACCTACTTCAAGTGAATGAGCATAATCTATGTTTTCATCTAGGAGCTTTAGAGTTTTAGCTTGTACATTTAGTTCTGCAATCATCTTGAGTTCCTTTTCATGTATATTGTGAAGAATAGGTCAAGGTTAATTTTTTTTCAGTTAGATAGTGATTATTCTAGCACCATTTTTTAAAAAATGTTCCTCTCCCCATTGAATTGCATTGATGCCTTTGTCAAATGTCAACTATATATATTTTGCAACTTTGTGTCTTTGATTGGGAAATATAATCCATTAGCTATTTATGTAAAGGCAGTACTTTAATCATTTTATCCTTTGTTTTTTATATATCATATTTTACTTTTGTCTCTCTTCTTACCCTTGTATTATAGTTTTCCTTACTGATAATCTTGATTTCTACTCCTTTCTCTCTCATTTTTTTCTTTCAGTTGGCAGAAATCTGTAGTATTTCATGTATGGCAGGTGTCTTGTTGATGAACTCTTTCAGTTTCTGTTTATCTGTGAGTTTTTAAACTCTCCCTCATCTTTGTAGGACAGTTTTGCCATATACAGAATTCCTGGTTGGCAGTTTTTCTCTTTCAATACCTTAAATATATCATAATGGTGCCTTATTACTTCCATGGTTTCTGCTGAAAATATTGGCACTTTGTCTTAGTGTGTTCCCTTCCATGTGATGAATTGCTTTGTTCTTGCTGCTTTCAGGATTCTCTTTTTTTAACTTTGGCATTTGACATTGTGATTAATATGTATCTTAGAGTAGGTCTATTAGTATTTATTCTGTTTGGAATATATTGTGCTTCTTGGACATGTATATTTATGTCTTTAGTAACAGCTGGGTAATTTTTAACCATTATTCCCTCAAATATTCTTTCTGCCCCTTTTCCCTTCTCTTCTCCTTCTGAGACACCCATGATGTATATATTTGTGCACTTTGTGCTGTCATTCAAATCCCTGAAACACTGGCCCCTTTTTTCCATTCTATTTTCTATATGTTCTTCTGTCTGTAAAGTTTGTCCTGTTTTCTGGTTCAGTAATTCTTTCTTCTGCCTGTTTAAATCTGTTGTTGTATGCCTCTAGTGTATTTTTAATCTCTACTATTATGCCTTTCATCCACATAATTTATGTTATGTTTCTTTTTATACTTTCATCTTCTTTACACTCACCCAGTATCTTCCTAATAGTCTTTATTTTTTTGGTCATATTTTCCTTCATCTCCTTGAAATGATTAGGAGATTTGTTGGAACATCATTGATTAGTTTTTTCAAATTCTGGATCTCCTCTGAAGTTTTAGTTTGTTCCTTTGGGCAATAATTTCCTGTTTCTTAGTATGGCTTATAATATTGTCCTGATGTCTAGGTATCTTCTTATCTTGATGACTTTACTCTGAATCAGGTTTCCTCTCTTGCTTATGATTTTATTTTTGATTGACTTTATGCTAAGAGTCTTTTTTTTAACACTTGTTTCAACTTATTCAGGCCTTTAGAATTGCCTGTGTTTAGCGATCAGATATTTCCAGCTCTTCTTCTTCGGATTCTTGTCCTGGAGATGCTGTACAAATTTTAATACTGCATTATTTGTGCTATAGTTTCACCCCCAACAGAAAGCTTCCTTTCTTCTATTCCTTCTCTGGGAATCTTGATTTATTCTATTTGGGTTTTTTGCCTCTATAGTTTTTTCACATTCCTTTTTTGCCTCTAGCTGATTTTGCCTGGAAGGAAACTTTTGAGAGGAGGTTTACCCTTGAGAGAACTTTCCCAAGGCAGTATTTCCCTGCTAAAACAGGGCCTGGTCCCATGAAGCAGGCATGGACCAGCTCCAAAGAGCCCTGGAGAGAAGGTCAGGAAAAACACCAGAGGCTTTTTGCTGACACCCTGAAGCTTCCCTTTCCTAGCCCACCCAGCAAACAGTGCCCTTCAAGAAACTGTTCCCCACTGCCCTAAGGAGGCTCTGTGCCTTTTAACCTTCACTCCCTCTGCCCCTGTCTGAGCCAGGATTGAAACAAGGTGCAGCCATCTGTACATGGAATTTCTCCAAGTCTTTAACTTGTCTTTTAATCTTCTTAACAGGGTCTTTGCAGAACAGTGGTTTACATTTTGATTTATCTACTTTTCCTTTTATGGCTCATGCTTTTCATCTCAAGTCTAAGAATTTTTTTCCCAGCCTATATCCTGAGAATTTTCTCCTATATTTTTCCTAAAAGATTTGTTTCACATTTTAGTTGATCATCAGTTTTAGTTAATTTTTATATAAAATGTGATAATTAGGTTGAGGTTCTTTTTTATTTTACATTAAAAATGTTTTAATAGATATCCCATTGCTCTAGCACCATTTGTTGAAAATGCTATCTTTCCTCCATTGTTGCTTTACATATTTGTCAGAAATCATTTGGCTGTATTTATGTTGATCTATTTGTGGGTTCTCTAGTCTGTTCCATTGACTTTTTTTCTGTCTTTTCACCTATACCATGTAGTCTTGATTACTGTAGTTATATAATGTGTCTTAAAATCAGGTAGACTGATTTTTCAAAATTTCAAAATTCTTTTACCTATTCTAGTACTTTTGACTTGATCTGAAAGTTTTAGAATAATCGTGTCTACTTCTACAAAAAAATTGCCAGGATTTTTATAGGGAGTGTGTTAAGACTGTAGGTCAATATGGCGAGAATTGACATTTTTATTATGTTGAGTCTTTAATCCAATATATTTTGTTATATTTATACCTAAATATTTCACTTTTGAGGAATTATGAATGGTATTGTGTTTGTAAGTTTGATTAAATTATATGTATATAAATATATAAAGTTAAATCCACATATTCATTGCTAGCATATAGAAATGCAATTGTTTTTGTATATTTTTTCAATATCCTGCAACCTTGCTGACTTACTTGTTAAGTCCAGGAGGGTTTTTGTTTGTTTGTTTTTTTGTTTTTTTCAGATTCCTTGGGCTTTTCTAAGTAGGCAGTCATATCATCTACAATTAGGGATAATTTTGTTTCTTCCTTTCCAATCTATATGACTTTTCTTTTCTTGCCTCAATATACTGAGTAGAACTTCCAGCACTATTTTGAATAAGAACAGTGAGTGGACATCCTTGCCTCATTCCTGATTGTATGGGAAATGCGGGAAATGCATTCAGGCTTTCACCATTAAGTACTATACCAATACTAGATATTCTTTGTCAAGTTGAGGAAGTTCTTCTTTATTATTTATTTTTCTGAGGGTTTTTCTCATGAATGGGTATTGACTTTTGTCAAATGCCTTTTCTGTGTCCTGTGTAAGTTTTTGAAGGTGAAAATTCTTCTAGTCTCTAAGTATCACATCATGTGGGCTGTTTTCATATCTTTCCATATTCTTTGTGCTTTTTCCAGAAGGGTTCAGCTTTAATTTTGTGACAATATTGAGAATAGATAATGGAAAAATTTTCTCCATCACGGAAGAAAGGCACTTTAAGTCCTTGGGACTGCTTGTTATAAGGCTAGTGTTTTATTCTGGTTCTATCTATTCCTTGATGAATACAATCTATTCTCGTTGAGCCTCAGTTTCTTTATTTGCATTTTTATAAGCAAATGAGTTGAGAGAAGAAATGCTTATAAATATAATCAACTCATATATAGTAAGTAATTATTATAATATTAGACAATTCACTTTACCACGGTAAATCATTTGGCAACATGGAAGGCCTAATACAGAATACACTCACATCAGAAGATACTAAGCCTACACTCCTCATAGAGGAACAGGCAAATATATACCTAGCTGCTCCAAGAAAAAGAAAACTGTACTAGTAAGGGACCTTTTATCGAGACACTGAAACATGTACTGGACCTTAAAAGATACACTTATAGTCAAATGAGAGGAGAGGAGGTAGATGACAATTCCACATTCCATGTTTAAGAAGAGCCCCTCAGTTAAATTTTGAGAAATCATAGGTAAGTTTCTTTATCTCACTATTCATAGACTGTGTCCAGAAAGGCTGGTGGGAGAAAGGAACTTCTTTGGGAAGTGAGAGAGAGGAAGAGATACTTCTTTACTCCATCTGATGTCTTCACTTCAATAAATTAGTAGAAATTTCTACACTTGAGATTATGTACTTTGCAAAATAATTCATAATTCATTTTAAAAAATCACTTTAGGCAAGTGACATTCCCCTTGCATAAGATAGTAATTCAGCTTATTTATAGTCTTGAATAAGTAATTCAGCTTATTTATAGTGTTGCTTAGAGTGAAGGAGACCTGTGGTTTACACAACAGTTTTAGAATAATTGTTTGCCAAGCTCTTCAGATGCGTAAGGAGAAAATCCATTTCATCTGGAGTTGCTATGGGGATCAGCTGAGTTAGTTTAGTGCCTAAGCTCTCTGGAAGGTGATTGGAACATCATCCAGACCACTGGAATGTTAGCCACTGCAGTTGTGGCTTGCTCATTATTGTTCACATGATGGAGAAGAGCAAATGAACCATCCAGTGGTGCTTAGTTCTCAAGGAGGACCTTACAGTTAGGATAAATCTGATTCAACATACATCAATCAATGGTTCTCATATTCTTATACTCTCTGAATGGATTCCTTTCGAGTTAACCTTACTCTTCAAGACCCTGAACTTAGAGAAACCGAAGTGCAGTTTCTCTTTCTTACGTATATCCCTGATTTGCCTATCTGATCCTGAAAGTTTGTCATCTCGTGCTCTTCAGCACAATTGACTCCCTTTATGCACACAGATATTATCTTGGGGAAGAGAAAGGTACCGACGTGGGAAGACTCCATCAACATTTATGGCATGCCCGATTATCTATTGACCATCTGTTCTACTTCCTCTGGAGAACTTTAATACAATGCCTAACCCTGGAGTACCTCACAATTTGAACTGGGACAAGGCAGATGAAATAGTATGAGATTTGTAAACTTTGTATTATGAAAAAAAAAATCAAGTATGTGAAATGCTAGAGAGAACATGCACTTATCACCCTTTTTAATAACTTTTCAACACTTTGCCAATCTTCATTTCATCTAACACCCTCTCCCCCCATTTATGGTGTTTTTGCTGAAATATTTTAAAGCTAATCCTAGATAGACATCATGTCATTTCATCTGTAAATACTTCAGTAATTTCCATGGATCTTTAATTAAAGTTATTTATCTTAAGGATTTCTTTTATAGTCTTTAAGCCCTGTGGCAACATCTCTGTTGGCATTCGTTTTGGGTACTCTGTCTCCCTAAATTCTTCTTATATAAAAGAAATCATCACTCTAACTTGGATTCACCATGCATAAAGCTGTAACAGTTTAGAGCTAAACTTTGTCTCAGCCAATTGTAGTTTTAATAAAGAGAGAAAATTGAGGCTCAGAGGGGTGAAATGTTCTTCCCAAATAAAATAACTGGCAAGGCCAAGGAATTGAGCCCAGATTGCTGAATCTCAGACTGTTTTTCCTTATACTATACTGTTTACTCAGAGCACTAAGAAGTTTTTCAGTGTGTGAAATGCTGCTGTCTGTGGAAAGCCATCATTAAAATGCACATTGTTGCTCTGAAGTGATTCTTTACACTTTTCCCTTGATTGCAGGTTAGCAGTAGATTGGCTTGGTAAGTTGATACCCATGACTAGGCAAACACACACATAATGAAGATGGTGAAGAATGCAGTACAGAGAATATGAATTTCATTAGGGAAAGGAATATGATGAGTCCAGGGAGATGGAATGAACTTGGCATTGTGTATGAGGGAGGAGAAACAAATAAGTCCCCGTATTTAAGTGACTTTGAGTTTCAGAAAGAAAGAATCAATCGCAAATGTTCTAGCCTTACATTTCCCCCTATAACCAGCCTTATTCTTCAAAATATAATTTTTTCGTGATAATAAACTTTATTTTTATAAAAATTTTAGATTTACAGAAAAATATTACAGTGAAAGTATAGGGAATTTCCCTATACTGCCCACTTCCCCACACACAACCACACACATAGTTGCCCCTATTATTAACATCTTACATTAGCATGGTACATTTGTTACAATTGGTGAACTAATATTGAAGCATTGCTACTAACTAAAGTCTATAGTTAACATTATGGTTTACACTTTGTGCTGTCCAGTTTTGTAGGCTCTGACAAATGTTTAATGTCATGTATCTGTCAGTGCAGTATCATACCAAAAAATTTCACTGCCCTAAAAATGTGCTGTGTTCCACAATCATCCCTTCTTCTCCCTTTTGAACCCCTGAAAACCACTATCTTTATGTCAATGTTACAAGTTCTTCCATTAGCACAAGATAATAACTACGATAACAATAAATCAACTTTGATCCATGGTTACATTCCCTCTTATGTTTGTTTTTTCCTTAGTCTTGAAGGATTTGGAATGAGGTATGCTCAGACTGCTTCAGGCTGAGAGGGGACTTCGGCATTATGGGGCAGATGTCAGGGATTATTTTGCTTGCAGTTGTAGATACTCTGTTTTTTGGGGGATGAGACTTGACCATCCTCATTGTTTTGGTGGTTGTCTAGGGCAAACCCAGAGAACTGGAGAGTAGGAGTTGGTGGCAACTCTGTTGGGATTTTAGGGTTCACTGGCATATGAACAATCCAAAGATACAAGTCTCTGAGAGATATGTTTTACGGGTATATTGAAAATTACAGGTTCATATAAAGGAGTAAAAGAACCATGAGTAGAGGAATTACAAATGAGTATAACTATGATTCCCAAATAGGGCCTGCTGAGGGGTTGTTGATTTCATGAGGCTGTGGCCTTGCCTCTGTGTGTCTGGACATCCCTAGAGCTCTCGGGAGCACTCTTGTTTGAAGCTTTGTTTACTGTGGTAGTTAGTGAGATCTGCCTGAGACTAACATAAGCATAACCTCCTGAATGACTTTCCAATTCATTTTGAAATCTCTTGTCCATTAAAAAAATTTTTTTAAAAATTTAATTCCCCCCTTTTGGTTAAGGTCTTTTCCTACATGCATTGCTGGTTAGTGCTTGGTAAAAATCCCTCGATGCCAGAGAGGCTCATCCTCAGGAGTCATGTCCCACACTGTGGGGAAGGTAGTGAATTTATTTGCTGAGTTTGGCTTAGAGAGAGGCTACATTTGAGTAACAAGGTTTTCAGGAGGTAACTCTTAGGCATTAGTTTTAATTAGGCTAAGTTTCATTTTTACAGGAATAAGGGTCCTAAGTACAAATATTAGGATCAGTAATTTGGCTTATTGGCCTGTTTCCTTTTGTTAGGCATGGTTTATATATTCCAAGGATTTTTGACATTTTATTTGAGAAAGTAACTTGGAGTTCCAGCAAGAACGAGTTAAAGACAAATATTTAAGACTTGCGCTTTTCCCTGTGACCAGCCTTGTTTTTCTTCCAGATATAATTTTTAAAAATAAAGTCAATCTAGCCTCAGAGAAATTTTTAGAGAAAGCATGATATAATAGTTCTTTGGGTGTTGACAAGTGTTTTATTGTGTTGTGGCTTTCTTTGTTGTTCTAATCACTGCAGGGTAGGGGGAAGGAGAGGCAGTTTTTCATCTTGTTAAAAAGGCCCATGGAGCAGATTTGATCAAGGACCAGGTTTTAGAGGCAGCAGAACTATTTTGTATGTATCACCTTCAAAAGGTTGTGAAGGGCAGACATCTACAAAGCAAATCAGGATTTCTCATGTCATTTGAATTTCTGACACAATCATTACTTCTTCCTTAATAGTGACATTATTTTTTTCTTTAAACACCAATTAAATCACTGTATTCATTCTGATATGTATGACCCTGAGTATCTAAAGTATCTTTTCCCATTCCTGATAACAGAATTTTTTTGTTGGAGGGGGCACCCGGATGATAACAGAATTATTTATCTAAGTTGTGCAGTTTTTTCTTAAGTCAATGGTTTTCAACACTGGCTACACGTTAGAATCACCACAGAGCTTTGTAAGCTGCTGGTACTAATGTCTGTATTTTTAAATAACACTCCCATCTAGTCAAGATCATCCCATAGGTAAAATGTTGATGGAGGACTTAATAACAGAAGGGTCAGGCTGGCATACTCTCAACACACTGGTCGATCTGAATAGTTCTATATACATGTCTGAAAAATTACACCCGAATCTAATTGAGAATCTAGTGGTTTTCAGAAAATATAGAGGACAGAGGAACAAGTTAAATGACACCATAGGAAATGACCAGATATGTCAGTGAGTGGGTCACTGTACAGGAAATATGTCCCGGTTTCTTTAGCAAAGCATGGTATCAGATGGAGTGGAGGCAGAGGAAGGGACTATTATAGAATAAATATACCAAAAGCAACATGCAAACCTTTCTTTGGATCCTAATTTAAACAGAGTAAATTTTAAAAGATATCTTTGAATGTGCTGAGATTCGGGAGGCCACACATGGCCAACTTGCCAGGTGCCCCTGTGGCACCCATGGTGATGTGTGCTTTGCACAGGAACAAAACCCTGCGCTACAGTCTCCTGATGTTGTGGATGGTTCTTTTGGCCTCTGTGAGTATTTACAAATCCAATAAAATGCTGTGAAGTTTAAAGTTATTTTGGTTTAGGTGTGACCCAACTCAAACAGAAAGATAGAGAAGACCACAGAGGAAAAGCCAGAGCAGCCAGAAGTCAAAGGAATCCTGAAGAGGCGAGGCCGCCATGATGTTCCTTGCCACATGACAGAAAAGCCAAGGATCCAGCACTGCTGGCAGACAGCCCCACAATGACACAGACTTTGGGAAGAAAACATTGTCTTGATGATGCCTTGATTTTGGACTTCTCCAAGCCTCAAAACCAAAACCAATGATTCTGAGTTAAAAAAAAAAAAAAAAAGAAAGTGAATAAAGTATCACTAGAGGCTGAGTATGAGAAAATAAAGAACTTACTTTTGATGACTGTATTAGTCAGCCTAAGGCGTACTGATGCAAAATACCAGAAATCTGTTGGCTTTTATAAAAGGTGTTTATTTGGGGTAGAAGCTTACAGTTACCAGGCCATAAAGCATACGTTACTTCCCTCACCAAAGTCTGTTGCTACGTGTTTTGGAACAGGATGGCTACTGACATCTGCAAGGGTTCAGGCTTCCTGGGTTCCTCTCTTCCTGGGGTTCCTTTCTCTCCAAGCTCAGCTCCTCTGTATTCTCCACAAGGTCAGCTGTTGACTATGAAGCTCTCTAAGGCTTTGCCTCTCTCCACAAGGTCAGCTGTAGAGTATCAGGTGATCAGCTCTGTCTCTTGCCCTGGGGTTTCTGCTGTGTCTAAGGAGCTGTCTCTATTTCTCTGTGTTCTTCTCCTGTGTGTTCACTTCCCAGCTCAAAACTCAAGCATCAAAACTCTAACTCTGTCCTTTTGTCTGTGAGTCCCCACCCACCGAAGTGTGGGAACTCATCACCCTACTGCTGTGGCCCAATCGAAGCCCTAATCATAATTTAATCACACCTAGATACAGACCAGTTTACAAACATAATCCAATATCTATTTTTGGAATTCATGAGCCATATCAAACTGCTACAATGACTGAAAGAATATTCGAGGATTTAGGCCTTGGGAAGATCCTGACTTCCTCCAAGGATGAAATTCAGAAATCCTTAAGATTAAAATGACTTGAGTATGCTGCTGTTTTCTAAAAATAAAATATTATCATCTAGACTTCCCACTATATACTCCTATCCAATAGCAAGAAAATTCCAGACCTGTGGAAGCCTATGTATTGGTAATTTCATAGCAATCTTGATAAAAAGATAGAGGTCTTTATACTTTGCAGTGATTCCATTTGCAAATGGAAATATTAGCAGTAACCATATATGTTTTATACTTCACAATAAAAATATGAATACTGGGGGAAAAAAGATATCTTTGAGAAAATTTGGGGAAGTTTGAATAGGGAATGACTTTTTTCTGTATTAGTCAGGATTCTCCAGAAAAACAGTACCAATAGGGTATCTACTGGTTGACAGGCATATGAGATTTATTATTTGGAATTGGCTCAAAGGATTGTAGGGGTTGGCAATTTCAAATTGTGTAGGGCAGGCAGGAGGCTGGAAATTCTAGTAGGAATGATAGTCAAGTCTTGAGTCCACATTCCTTAGTCCAGAAATTCAGGAAAAAGTGGAGAATATAGTCTTGATGCAGAATTCCTTCTGATCCCTGGAGCCCTCAGTTTTTCCCCTGAGACTTCCCATTGATTAGATGAGGCCTACCCACATTATTGAGGGTAATGTCCTTTATTTAAAGTCAACACATTGTAAATGCTAATCCCATCAATAAAATAAATCCCCAGCAACAGCTAGGCCAGTGTTTGACCTTACAATTGGATGCCATAACTTAGCCAAGTTGACACATAAAATTAACCATCACAGACTGCTCCTTGTCAACTTGGCACCCATCTTCATGTCTCATACCATGCCTAATCTCTAAATAAATACAGTAACATGCTTCTGCCTAAAATGATACAACTTCCTGCGTACAACTAAATGCATATTAATCCTTTCCTCAGAAGAGAATGTAAGCCTTTGGATGATGGTCACTCTTCTCTGTGATATTCTCTAACTTAAATACTATGATAAGAAGTCATTACAACTTATGTTCTGTAAAAATGGGATAAAAAAGGGAAGAAAACAAAGATATGATAAACATATGTACATATCAAATATCTTTATGTATATCAGATATATTCATAAAAAATAAGGAGGAAATATGCCTAACAATTATAATCCTCATTTCTGCAACTGGTCAAGTGGTGATAGCTTGTATGTATAATTACCTTCTTCCATTCAGTATTCCCTTTGCCCTCAGCAAGTTGTGGCTCTTTGCATTCTTGAAGGTTCTGGGACATTAGTAGTCCTGCCAGGATAGGGTTGTTGTGGTTTTCCCTTGACTTTAATCACAGGGTGTGGTAGTACCAAACCATGCCCTGAGGGATCTCAATCTCCTATATTCTTGTCATTCTCTTCCTTGCCTCCACTGTGCAGCAGTGCAGCAGCAGTCCAACTTCCCCTTGGTAATCAGGACCAGTCACCCCAGCCAATATGGTAACTTCTTTCTTTGCCTGTTGATTCAGAGACATGAGAAGCACGAACTGATTGAGTGGCACTCCTAACTTCCAGTTCAACTGAATCATTGTTGTGTAACCTGGTGGAAGCATTCTTCCTTTTGGAATTGACCTCTTGGTCAGCAAAGCATAAGTTCATGGAGATAAGAAGCAAAAATTTTGCTCATGGATCACTAGCTATGGCTATAGTACATGTGCTGGGTTTTGGTTCAGAAAAATTTGCCACTGTAGTTAAAATTCCTTTACAGAAGTGTTCCCTTTCTAAATATGGTTGCCGTGTTACTTAAAATGACCCTTCTGTCAGGAATAGGCTTTGGTGTATAAATTTTGTAGACATTAACATTTATTTAGGAGCTACTTAAGGAGTGTCTGTCATGTACAAAGCCTAGGAATGATTTTGAATTGATGATCATTTGTTCCACTGTTCTTGTGGTTGTGTCATGTTAGGTGTTCAGTCTAATTGTAAGAATCAGGTCTTTATTTCAGAAGAAGGAGAACATAGCCCCAAACCAGAAAATAAGTGAGAAGAAACATTTGACAAAGCTAGATCTAGGGAGAAACTTAAATCTACAACTTTGAACTGGAAGGAATAATATATCTAGTCTTAGGATATCTAGTCAAGCCTCCTTCTATGGCTGAGAATTCAATTTTTAATTTTGCTGGGCAAAACTAAATTACCTAACTTCTAAGACTTGATCTCTTCCATGAGCAAAAGTTCATGGATTTGCAAGAAAACCTATTCCCTTATCAGACAAATCTAGCTAGAGCTCAGTCACTTGCTATCCACTATGCAGCCACTTATTCTATGTTGTCAAACATTGTGTTGGAAGGTCCCTTGATAAGAGTGCATGGTTTCTAGGCTTCTGCTATGGCTCTTCCACTTATTACGGCTTGTTAACACTTAATACCATGGCTGCCCTGCTCTGAGACATGATTTTTCCCTGGGCTCAGGAAAAAAAGAAGGCTGCGTTAAGCAAAAATTCAAAAACAGGATCTAAGCAACTAGGAAGTACAAGGCAATAAATATGCGAGTGGTATGCATTTAAGGGATAAGGGGGAGGAGGCTCCAATGTTGAGGATGACTGCCCTTCACAGTGCAGAGATGGGAGTCTGTCCATTTGCCAATTGCTTACTATAGTTACCAGTGCTTAACTAATTTACAGTAGTCTTCTTCTGTGACTGAGAAGGCTGAGGATGGAGATTAGGACTGAGGATAAAAGTTCAGAGGCATCATCCTTTCATGGATATTTAGAGCAGAAAACAGGCGAAGGACAGCTATATTGAAAGCTTCATAAAGTACTTGGTAAGTACTCTCTAGTGATAAACGTAATCCCTTAGGATAAAAGCTTCGGTGTGTTTATTTTCAGGAGCAGCAAAGCCCCAGAGATATGTCTTATTAAGACATATTCAGGAGTATTGAGGAAAAAGAATACCTGAAAAATTGTGGCAGCTGTGAAAAGGAGAGGAAGGCACACTGTATTCTAGAGTCTTAAGGATAGAAATAAAGTTGAAACTCTCTAGTCATCTTGGGAATCAAAAGTGGTCCTGAGGCTTAGCAGGTCGGGTGTGTATTGCATAGGTAAAACTCCTATGCAAGGGGACACTTTACTGCCTCTTTGACATGATGCCTCTCTGTGGCTTGACTTAGAAAGGCACAGGCAAAAAAAGATTTGTTAGTTATAAAAACACCTGAGATGAAATTACGTATGGCTAAAAATCTTGCAAAAACCTGAATTCAAAATATTTCTATCAGAATCCAAACATTCTTCCTGTTTTGTCATTTTCCCCCGTAAAAATCAAGTTTCTATAACTTTATGTTCTTGCTATTAGAATGGCCTGAGAAGGGGGGGAAAGGTAAATTAAGTTATATGCTTTTAAAAACATTTTTTCTTTAGTCTTGAAATAATTTTAAACTCACATAGGAGTTGCAGTAATAGGACAGAGAGTTGTCAGGTACCCTTTACCCAGCTTCCCCCACTGAAAGCATCTTAGATAAACCATACTATAATTATCAAACCAGGAAATTGACATTGGTAAAATACTATTAACCAAACTACAGACCTTATTCATGTTTAACCAGTTATTAAATACACTCTTAAAAATTTTTGGTGCACAATCCTATGAAACTTTATCCATGTGTAAATTTTTACATGTAGATTTGTGTAACTACCACGACAGTCTGGAATACAGAACTCTTCAGTCATCCCCAAGAAACTCCCCCGTGCCACCCCTGTATAGTCGCACTCTCCCCCCAACCCTAACCCTGTAACCTCTATTCTCCATCACTATAATTTTATCATCTCAAGAATTATAGGTAAATAGAATATACAGGATGCATCCTTTTGTGATTGGCTTTTTCTCTCTCTCAATATAATGCCCTTGAGAGCCATCCAAGTTGCTGTGGATTACATTGCTGAATAGGATTCTCTTGTATGTATGTATGCAGCTTGCATATCCATCCACTCACTGAAGATATTTGGTTGTTTCCAGTTTTTAGCTATTATTGAGGTTAGATTTTTAAAAAATATTTTTCCTAATTATAAGAATTCTGACAGTGTGTATCTATATAATTTAGGGCTTAGTTCTACATGGGATGAATTACTAGAAGGATGAAAAGCATATTAATGGTTTTCCAAGGATCACTATGACGATTTGTTTTTAGCTGAATAAAATATATGCATTATCAATTCATTCTGATATATGTCAAATATGTCAATGTCATATCTAGAATCTGAAAATAAACTAAGTAGCCAATCAATGTCAGATAGGGTACACAATAGTAAAACAATGTGCTTTGACTTCTCCAAAATCCTTAGGTTTCTATTTCTGATCATTTTTTTTAAAAGATTTATTTTTATTTATCTCTCCTTCCCACCCCACCCCCCGCCCCAGTTGTCTATTCTCTGTCCATTTGCTGCGTGTTCTTTTGTCCGCTTCTGTTGTCAGCGGCATGGGAATCTGTGTTTCTTTTTGTTGCATCATTTTGCTGCGTCAGCTCTCCGGGTGTGTGGCGCCTTTCTTGGGCAGGTTGCACTTTCTTTCGCACTGGGCGGCTTTCCTTATGGTGCGCACTCCTTGCGCGTGGGGCTCCCCTATGCGGGGGACACCCCTGCGTGGCACGGCACTCCTTGTGCACATGAGCACTGCAAGTGGGGCAGCTCCACACGGGTCAAGGAGGCCCCGGGTTTGAACCGCGGACCTCCCATGTGGTAGCCGGACGCCCTATCCATTGGGCCAAGTCCGCTTCCCTCTGATCATTTTTAATATTCCAATTTAGTAAAAGCCAAAGCTCTGTTTCAAAAGCTACATAAAGGTTGAGCTCAAATTCTGAAAGATCAGCTGCTGAGAGAAGATTTTAACAAAGTTCAGATATCTTGCACAGAGAAAGACAGAAGTTTGTGCCCAGCTCATGAAATATTTTACCAAAAGTTACAATAAGGACATAGAACAGTCCAGAAAACAGCAAGTCCCCAAATATGACAAGATATTAACAATTGCTTTCCCACCACAGAAAAAAACTCAGATATTTAACTGAAGTTCTTGGTAAATATTTTGAGATGATTCCAGATTCTCTTCTTCCTTTATTTGCTCTCATTTGTACAACTCAGTTGATTCTTCTTTTCCAGGTGGAAAAGCCTCTGGTTGCAGAATCCAAGATGTGTAAAGGGCCAGAGAAGTTATTTCAATCCATCTGATGCATAAATCCTTTCCAAAACATCAGAGACAGGCAGTCCCAACTCTGCTTAAACTTTCCCAGTGGGGAGAGCTGACTGAGGAAGCCGCCTCCACTTGTAGACAGCCTTCACTCTTGAGTGTGCCTCTTGGTAATGTCTAGTGATTGGTCTTAGTTCTGACCTCTGAAGAAAAACAAAGGAAAGCAGGTAACTCTTAACATATCGTCAGCTGAACAGTTTAGAGGAAGCTAATGTACTCCATCTCCCTTTACAGATGCCCCCTAGTAAATATTTCTAGTTCCTGCAATCTTTCCTCACTGTTAGTAAAACAGCAAGAGTGTCTGCTAGGTTCATTTGGCTGCATAGCCTGGTTTTCCATACAAAAGGCTTTTCTAATTTAAGTCATTCATGAGTTGGGGTTTCTTTATTTTGAAGCACAGACCCTGAGTGGGATGCAATTTCATCCATATTCCCTCCCTTGATGTTTCCAAAGACGAGTTGTAGACTTCTTTCATTGGAGGGTTTTTACTGCTAAAATCACAGGAAAACAGATAAGCAATAATCATTAAAAATATGAGGAATCAGAAGGCTTTAAAAAAATTCCCAAGATTCTTAAAAGAATGGTCCTTGGCTATCATTACTGACTCCTTCGATGGTGCTAGAGCCCATCTCTTTGTATCTGAAGGTTGCTCTCAAACTACTTGCACCTCTCTCAGACTTCCTCCTGTACATGGCCTTCTGCCACAAATGCCCCTCTCAGTACACTGGACAGAAAGTTACAAGCCAGGTACAAAAACAGGTGTGAACATTGCATGGATTCATGTGCTAATGTTTTCAGGTAGGGATATTTGCATTGGATGATACCCATCTCTAACCTGTCCAATGCAGTTACCCCAAGCAGTTATTCCAAATTATATCGCAGGCTTCCAGATCATGCATTCTTTGATTTAGTTTCTTGAATACATGGAGGTTTTAATCCTGCTTTTGAGTCTTGTTACACTCACTTCACTCTGCTTGAGTAATTTTCTCTCTAACCCTTGGGGTAACACTACATCTTCTCCTTCTTCTGTCAAAACTGCTAGGTGTTTATCTTCTCCAAGAAGCTTTCTCTAAAGATTCAATTGCAACTTACCGTGTTTCTGTTGAAGTACTCATTTGTGTTTTGGTTGTGTGTGTGTTTGCTTGTACTACCTCCCCTGGAAAGTTGTCTCCCTTCCATTTTTTTTACCTTTCATTTCTGCTGTTTGGACCATTCCGCCAAGGGAATGCAGCACTAAAGGCTTGACTCCTGCATGGCTCGCCTCTGACAAGAAGTAATCAAGACCTGGAGCGAGACGGAGGTCAGCGTAAGGCTAGTAGAGCCCATTCAAATAGTGCCAACAGGTACGGAAAACCCATCAGGCGCCAGGTATTCTTTCAAGAGCCTTTTGTCTATTAATTCATTTAGTCCTCACAGCAACCCTGCTAGTGAGATAATTATTTTTTATCCCCATTTTACAAACAAGGAAACCCCTGAGGCCAGAAAATAAATATCCGAGGTCACAGTTAATATGTGACGGGGCAGAGCGCCAGCCCCAGGCTGCCTGCATCCAGGGCACAGGTGCCTGCGCAGCCAAGGGGGACCAGCTCCAGCCTGTGTCACTCCGTTGCTCCCCACAGCGGCTTCAGCGCCCGTGATGAGACCCCTGCCGCTCTCTGCCGTGGGTCAGGTTGTGAAGGCGGAATTGGTTAAATGGAAGTCATAACGTCTAAAGCCTGAACTTCTTATCTGTGACTTTTTTATGGATTTCTGTTCCCAGGAACCCACCCACGCAGATGATCTTTCCAACCTTCTCCTATTGCCAGTTCCTACCTTGTCCCTCCCTTGCCTGTGGTGTTCTCCCGTGGGGCCGGGTGGGCTACATCCCACCTCTCCTTCAGGATGGTTCTGCTGGTTCTGCAAAGTCCATCCACACAACACAGTGGATGTGTCTCTTTTATTGATTAAGTTTTGTTTTTGCGCTCATCTCTGTTTGTCTTCTTTCCTCCAAGTAGATTGCCAGGCCTGTGGAGCTGGATCTGCTTTTCCTTTTAGTGCTCCTTCCTGAGTTCCCTCGTAGAACCGTGTATACATGTAGAATGCCCAATAAATGTTATTGGGATGAAGATCAACCCAAGACAGAGAAGTGCAGTGTGGTCTGACTTGCTAGTTTTGGATGGTTAGGGATAACAGTAATAGGAGCAGCTGATGTTTACTGGGGGTTTATTATGTGCCTGGCACTGTTCAAGGGCTTTACATTTATTAACTCATTTAATCCTAAGCAGTACTATTTTGAACTTCATTTTTCACGTGGGAAAATTATTGCTCTTTGGGTGGCCAAGGCGCAGAAGGCCTAGTTCCAAACATACTGAATATGCAGGAGTAGCTGCATTGCTGTACTTTGGAAGGACTGTGGCTGAGAAAATGTAGGATTGTAGCTCTATGGACTGGAAGTCTGATTTAGAAGATATATGTAACTGATAAAATATTAGACATACCAGAGTCTTCTACTTATTTCCTTTACTTTAGGTACGAGAGAAGATGGTCCCTGAAGAATGCAATCTCAGCTGGGAAAGGGGAACTGTTTCTTGCTGATACTTTGTAGGGATGTTTTAGGGTAGAGGAGGGCTCGGTGTTGACTTTCCTATTTAGTCTCTGTTTGACCTTGACAGATTATTAAGTCTCTCTGTACCTGGCTTTGCTCCTCTATGGAGTAGGATTCATTACAGCCACCTCTCAGAGTTGTGTTGAAGGTTAAATGGCATGTGGTGTGTGCAAAGGGCCAGGTTGCTCACACAGTAAACATTGGCTGTTATTGGGTGCTGGCAATATCTTGAAATACTAAATAAGCCATAAGATTTGGGAGGAGAGTCAGAAGCTTCGGGTTTTGGTGAATCATTCTCCTGCTACAGACTGCAGGGTTTCCTCTTGTGCCACATAGCTTTGGAAATGCTATTTCAGAGACAATTCTGGAAAGGCAGATGTTTTGTCCTACGTTGTAAGTAAGACAATTATAGTTATTGAGCCAAAATTTCCACTGTAATAGGAAAAGCAGTTGCTTTTAAACTTCTGGTCCAATTTAGTAATTATGGATGAGTTAGAATGTATACCATTTGAATTGGATTTGGAGGATAAAGTAAGGTTCCCTCCTGCAGTGAGGGATGACTCATGGAGGAGATGGCTTGACATAATGGAAACAGCAGCTGATAAGGAGCCAGGAGACCCAAGTTCCTGGGCTGGCTTTGTAGAAATACTTTGTAATAGCCTTGGAGCAAATGATTAAGCATCTCAGTTTTCTAGTCTGTAAAATGAGAAGTCTGTGTTTGTGAATGGATCTTTCAACATAGAATCTCAAATAACATGAGATTCTACCAAGCAGATCACTGAACATGGAATGTGTTATCTGTGGGCCAGATTAAAGTATTCTTGATAGTGCAGTGCTCTCCTTTGGAGAGGATTACCAAAGTGTATGACCAAAACCCCCCAAAAAGACATCAGTGCCCGGGTGATACAGACAAAAGTGGATGCCTGGGTATCTTATAATATGCCAGGGTCACCACTATGTTCTGTTGAAGCCTAGCCGTGCTAGGGACAAGAGTCTTCTGATAATGAGTCATTATGAGCAGGGGATGGATTGGGAGCCAGTGATGGAATTTTTAAATGATTGCCATGTTATGGAAGTCCTGCACATGTACTTTACACACGGCCACATCTGGAAAATTATTTATTGATTGACAAAGCTCTTTCAACCCAAGTTTGCAAATGTGAAAACTAATTTGGATTAGCTAGTTTACTTTTTTCTTGGTACTCCTTCCTTCATGTTTTTTTCAGTTATAGGCATGACACCATATTTTGTGTTGATTGTCTTTGTAAAAGGTTTAAAGGTTAAAAGTCTGAATTTTGCATGGTAAGATTTCCCAGTCTCTGTACTACCAATCAACTGTAATGTTTAGAAAAATTAAGTATGGAGCAGATGGGTTAGGTGATTCCTGGAAGTATTCACTGAGATTACAAAGGTGTCTCCTGTGGTACAACAGGCATGTTCTTTGGAGTTGTGAAAATTAAATTTTTAAAAATCTAATCCTTGGGAGCAGGTGCAGTTCAGTGATTGAGCGCTTGCTTCCTGTGTACAAGGTGCTGGGTTTGACCCCCCATACTTCCTTAAAAAACCAGCAACATCTAATTCAATTTGCCTATTGATTTGCATTACAATTTTAGAAACACTTTTTCATATCTGATTGATGTTCAATTAGCAATGGTTCCTGGTATTTTAACTCTAAATTTCTAGTTCCCATTTTTTCCCCAAGTAGTTAATGATCTTTAAACATCGGAACAAATCAGAGAAACTTCTATTTACAGCATCCCTGTAGATGGCCCAGGTGAGAAGGGCTACCTTGGAGGTAAAAGACCGAGGTTCTGGTGCTTTCTCTGCCATCAGGGAGTTGTGCATCTTTGAGCAAGGTCCTTTCACCTCCTTGAGGCTCTGTAAATAATCTCTCCCTGATCCTATCAGGCTTCACATTTCTATAGATAATTGGGTAGAAAAAGAAGACTTTTTTGACATGAATCCTAATCCCTTAGGTCTTCCTTTTATAAATGGATTATCTTAAAGTTGATTATACTCTGTAACCGAATGCTATTTATTATCCCTATTTTTATTTAGCTTATTTTTACTTTCAAATTCTGTTTTGGCTGGATTAGATTGAGAATCTGTGGGAGCCTTGTTCTGCACAGATAGATTTATACCCTCTTCATTCCGGATGCAGCAGAGGAAATATTTTAAGATAGAGCTGACATGCAACATCAATTTGATTGAAACCTTTCTGTGTGAGGAGGGATTGCTGCATCTTCATTGCTATAATGGAGAGAGATTAGCATGGATTAGATTATCCCATGTACAAAGGTTGTACAAATTGATAGCTGTTATTTGTAGGCTGGACTGAACTTTACTGTTGCTGGCATAACTTCTTAGCAATATAGTCATGAACTCTTCCTTGTGGTTTACATGTGGCAATGAGAGGAGCTCAGATCCCTTGTTACCAAAACCTTGTGTCTCCCATTGAGAACTTGGCATAGACTTAAAAAATACAAAATACATATGTCCATTATTAAGGATAGAGTGCTGGTCATCTGGCTTGCTGTGTGTGATGAGAGTGCACCTTCGCCAAAGGCAGAAGAGTTCCTGAAACAGATGTCCAGACAAGATGGCTAGAATACTGTCAAAATGTGGTCTAGAATAATTAGGAACATAAGCCTAAAAAGGTAGCCAAGATAGGGCTCTGACTTCTAGCCAGTCATGGGATTATTATTTAATTCCAGTGCAGTATGTTTCAGGCCAAGTATGTGCCAGACCCTCTGAAACAGAATCTGGTTTTTGCCAATGGTACTTAGCAACTATATTTTAAGCCTAAAGTTTTTTAAAAAATAAAGAAGAATAATTGCTTTCTGATGAGAATAAGTTGTAATTCAAGCAGCCTCTGAAACCTCACATTCTCTGGGGAAGACTTACCCTGAATTGGTGGAAGAAAGGGGGCAGTCTTTCCCTCCAGAGAACCTACCGGACTTTTTCCATCACTGTCTTACCCCTAAGGCTTTTTACTGCAGTTGGTACATTTGTTCAGTAATTACTAGAACTTATCCTGGTCACTTTTGCCTCATAGCACTAATTGCCATCTCGCGGGTTATATATTTACTCGCACATTTGTTTCCTGCCTGTCTTTTCCTCTAGGATGCAGATAGAGGCTTTATTCCAGTGCAAAGATGCTCAATAAATATTTGTTGAAGTAAAGAATGAAAAAAATGAATAGCTTTTAGTTGGTATCTGTTCCTCAATATGATACCAGGGTGTATAGAAGACCATGCTTCAATTTCATTTAAATTGTGATTCGGGCATTGAAAAAACTTGGAGGATAAGCAATTTGTGAACCCAAGGAGTGCTTCACAAATTTTAATGTATTTCTGAATCAGCTGGGTTTCTTGTTAAAATCCAGATTTGGATTTGGTCGGTCCGGGGTGGAACTGGGGTTCTCGTGCCTAGGAAGCCCCCTGTGCTCTGAGGATCACGCTTTTCACAGCGAGGCTCTGCAGTATCCATAGTTGGGATTCAACGGGTTTACAAAGCCAGGGTCATTATTCAGAACACCAGTTGTCATTGTTCTGGCAAATAACAGAAGTGACTAGTTTCTAGAGATTTCTGATTACTAGAATGCTAATAAAAAGATAATTATTGGGCAACTGTTTCTAGAACTTTAAGTGATTCACCAGGTATGGTTATCCTGTATGCAGATACAGATTATTTGTATATGAGCATGTCCTTTTCTGAGGAAATGGTAGAGACCTTTTATCCAATTATCAGAAAGGATAATTCTAAATAAAGGTAACAGCCATTGTTTATGGATGATGATGTTAAACAACAACAACAAAAAACTTTAGGTAGCAGACCAAAACACATCATAATTGTGTTGTTACAGTAGTGACAAAATTAACACATTTGTTTGCAAATACCTTCCCTACACAGTGCTTTTACAACAACAGTGTTTTGCTAAATTAACAATTAACTTTTCAAGTTAACGGTTACCAGAAGTGATATTTTCCTAGGGAAGTAATAGGTGAAAAACGTTTGCAAAATACTTGAACCCCAACAATCCCAAGACAACTATTTATTTTCTCCCATCTACTGGAGATGAACCCCAATTGGAAAAAAACTGGCTGGAAATGAGTATTTGGAAACTCTGAGGCCCTCTATGAATGCCATTACAGTAGCTCACTGTCCTCCTAATCTGAGGCCAAAATGCCCTCAAAGGGACACTCTGGAGAAAAGCTGTTTTCAGGCTCAAAGCAAACAACAGCGCATCAATTGCTGCATAGCTTTTCAGTCAAGCAGTCTACCCCCAGGTGCATTTTCCTCAGGCAAGGATGGCAGGCAATTGAGTTTCAAAAGTAATAATCCTCTAAAAACAAGAGGAAACGTTTGGGAGAATGGAGATGTTTAATATTAAATGACATTACCAAATAGATATCTAGTGCTGAGCTTAGTCACATGTGCTAAGTTCTAGGCTGATTTACAGTTGTGAGAACATCATCATCAGAATACCTAATACTACTGCTAACAGAGCTGGCATTTAGTGAGTGATTAATATGTGCTAGTCAATGTACTAAGTACCTTCCTTGTATTTACTTACGCAATACTTTGAAGTAGGTACAATAATTATCTGTTTTATGTATAAAGAAACAGATTTACATTGCTTAAGGGGGCAAAGTTACTGAGAGGTCAAACTGGGATTTAAATTCAGATACTCTGATTCTAAAGCTCATGCTGCTAACTATTGTACTGGACTCCTAAACATAACTCACTGATGACTGTTGACCTTGAGATGCCGATTTAGGAGAGTAATTTTTAAGGGTTCTCCGTTTGATTTACTGTCAGTGGTAAAGCATGCTTTCCTAACACTTACTGACAGCAAATTATCCTAAATTATTTTTTCAGAAGAAACACTGACTCTTCTCTGCCAAGGAAAGCTTAGTGAAATTTTTCCTCATGGGAGTCAAAAGCTTCAGCATTCCCATTTCAAGGAAGTAAGAATTTTGTGTGGCTCTATAGTATGGCAAACGTCGCTTGGAGTGCAAAAATGGTCCAGGGTGAGGGTAAACGAAATTGTCTTTGAAATTGACCACTTTTTCCTCATACTCATTTTGTGCTCCTGAGAATTATTAGAATTGTAATACTTTAAGGTGTATATCGGGCAGGGCTATTAGTTGCAAACAACAGAATCCACATGAACTAGTTTAATCCGAAAAAGAATGTATCACTAGATATTAAGAAGCACCAAGAATTTCTGGGAGGGTTCTGGAAAGCCGGATTCTTCAGCTATGTAGCCACATCCCTGGCTTCTTTCTAAAAGTATTGCTCCAGATACCTGTGGTGCTAAGGAACTGCCTCCAAAAACGCAAATTCTGATGCAATGAAGAGTCAAACGCCTCTCCAACTGCACCTGCTGGAAAGCCAGTTCTCTCTGGCTTGGTGCCCAGCTCTAAAGTATTTCCTGAATCTTCTAGCATCTATCTTGGGAAAACTGGGCTCATTCCAAATGTAGGAAATGTTCAGAGATGTGGGACGGTCACTATGAGGAAGCCCCACGCTGTTGTGTAAGTTTGATAAAGTGTCTTTCCGTTTCTTTCATTTTTTTCCTCATTGTTATCTCCTTTGTATGCTAAACCCTTACAGAGAAAAAGGATTCTATTTAGTCCCCAACATGGTATTATGTCCACAAGAAAATGTATCATGATCTTTTGAGTCTGGTGTGAAAGGTGAAATCTGTATTAAGAAGGCAGCGAGGAAATGTGCTGAGTTTGGTGTACAGCATTTTTAACTTGAGAGAGATGGTAGGACATTAAAGTGAAACCAGGCAAGGGGCAGATGGAGATAAGAAATGTTAGCTCACGTATGTGCAGATAGACCTCTAGGTTTGGGCGTGGTTGTTGTCCTCCGAAGAGGATTGACAGTTGAGTCATTGACCAGAGAAAGAGTATGTTGTCTGAGCAAGAGCTGTCAAGGAAGAGGACAGAACCCTGCACAAAGAACTGTGAGAACACCTCCACCTCCTGCCCAAGTCCAAGTGCAGAAAAGAAAGGTGCACCTCTGAAGGACATGGAGAGGGACAGATGGGGAGTTCAGAAGGCAGCTACGGGTTTTTAGGGCCAATAAATCTGAACCAGTTGCTTTTATTGATTCTTCATTAAGATACAGTTTCTCAAATGCAAAACAGGATTTGAAAGATACCGGTAACAGCAGTGATGCTTTACAGTTGAAGGCTATTCTATGCTTTCTAATTGGTTTTCAAATTCCTAACTCATTTGATCTAAATTCAATAAAAGAATTAAATTCAAAATTACTTTGCATGTGGGATTAGAATAATTTTGGATTATTTTTATTTTATTCTAATCTAACTTCCACATAAGACAAAATCCAGTACACATGCAGTTAACCATATATTTGAAGAAAGGACTTTTAAGAACTGTTCTGGGGAGAGTATCGCGTGGAATGGAGAGCGCAGTGTGGATGCCATATTGTTCTCCTTCGCCACGAGCTCTGGGACCTGGTCAGGCCACTTCACCTCTCATTCAGAACATCATTGAGGACTAAATGTGGAGCTACTGTTTCAGAGAAAAAAAAAATAACACTTTACAATTTATTGCTATAAACATGAGTTTGCAGTTTCTTCATTTCTGCACAGCATGATAAATCAGACTTTATTCATTCAGAAAACACTAACTTAATGAAAGTCTACTGTATGCCTACAATATTCTTGATGTTTGGAGTTTGTGGGTGGAGGTAGGAGTAGCAAGGCAAAATGACTAAGGCTTGCTCCTTGCTTTCTGAAGGGAATCAAGCTTTATTTGTACTTAAGAGATGTAACAAGCATAAGTGTGTGCTCTACACTACATATGTTTGGATTAGGTCCTGGCTTAATGAAGGGAGGTTTGATATCATGGAGACTTCTATTTTAGTAGTAAGAAAAAAATTCTAACTTAGGATTTGAACTTTTTTTTTATCATACTAGTTGAGAACTTCATTGCATTGCATTTTCTAAGATGAATGTGGCCATCCTTACAAAAGCCAAATGAGCTAGTGACCAGGATTTCCTGTTGTGATGGCAGACTTTCAAATGATTATTATTGTCTGTCTTGTTGAAGTTCTTAGTCCCTGCTTAAAGGGCACTATTGGATTGTATTTGTATTGGCTTCGCATGTTCCATACATGTGTGGTCAGATTTCTGTTGTTCTTTAATCATTTGCTGACCTAATCCCCAAACCATTTTATTTTAAGTAGGAATGAGTTTAGCAAACCTAGAGAAGTACATAAAGGATCATCCATAGAGATAAGATAGAAGAAGAATAAAAACAGAACAATTGCAAAACATTTAAAAATTCTATTATCATGCTAAATTATCATGAATTTATTGTGATAATTATAGAGCAGTCCTCAATTTATACTTAATGCAAGAAATGCATGTTTGGTAGATATACTAAGGTTATGTATGTACATCTCTTGTCAGGGGTAGTCATTTATTTTTAATAACATTTTTACCCTGATTAAAATAAGAATTTCGTGTGTTTTTACTGCAGGGCCATTTATTCTTCAATAATAAAAATAGCAATAATATCATTGTCAACAAAAATAATATTTATTGAGAATTAATCATGTGCCAGGTGCTGTTTTAATTGGTTACATGTATTATCTCACTTAAACATCACAATGGCTCTATTACGTAGAAATAGTTATTACTGCCATTTTACATATGAGGACAAGGAATAGAGATTTTAAAGAACTTAGGCCAAATTACAAGACTAGTGAATGATAGAATCAGATTTTAAAACCAGATAGTTATATTGCAAAGTTTTTACACTTCTATTCTATCTTGCATCTAAATGGATAGTTCCTAATTAAATCAAGTATTATTATAGCATATTTTAGATTATAAAAATTTGTTAAAATTAATAATACAAATTAAAATCATCATCCTACCACTGTATGAGAGCTCTGGTAACATTTTGAACTATACTCCTGTGGACTTTTTTATTCCTATACACATATTTGCAAAATATACATCATATAAACTCTTTTTAACTAGTTTTGTTCAATTAAAAATATATTGTGAAGTGATGGTAGCACATTTATTGTGACTGTAATTAACAGCAATGAATTATGTATTTGAATGTCGTTAAAAGAAGTTGTTTTAGGTTGTATGTATGTTACCAAAATAAAAAAATAAAAAAAAAACAGGACTGTACAAAACAGACAGTGAACCCTGTTGTAAAGGATGGACTACAGTTAATAGTTCTATTAAAAAATATTCCTTCATGATTTGTAATAAATATACCATACTAATGCAAGGTGTTAATAATAGGGTGGTATATAGGAACTCTGTACTTTCTCCAAGACTTATCTGTAAACCTAATTTCTCTAATTAAAAATAAAAGGGAAAATTACATTTTGAAAAATTCCCCATGGTATTATTTTAGTATGTATTACTGGCTACATTAAAATATAGATATTCCATAGTTTTTATATATCTCCTATTGTTGAATATTTAATTTTCAACCCCTTGCTTTTTTGGTTCCCATTTCCATACAATTTATTAAATTTCATAAATGCACCATTATCTGGGGGGGACTTTCGAATAAAAGTTCTAAGCTTCAGAATCATTGTTCATTTTTCTTTTCAAAATCCATAGACAAATTGGAAGAATAATAATAAAACAGCATTTCATCTCCAAATTTTGTTAAAAGTTTAGCTTATCTTGAAAAGAGCCACTCTACCCTATCCATAAAGTATGATAAAAATATTATCCAAGTCTTAATTGAATAGTCATTATTGAATTTTTAACTGATGTATACCATCTTGACAATTATTTTATTTCAATTAAGAAATACATAACTAGAAAGTTCCCTGTAGCTGGTCTTCTACCCAGAACACATTTTTTTTCTTCTAAAACAGACATTACATCTACTTCTATGCTACTTCTCAGCTCCACTATTACTTTTTTATTTTTCAAACTCGCAAAGTAATAGACTTAAAGGAAAAACAAGTAAAAAATACAGGCTTTTCTTGTACCCCTCTACTGACAGTTTGCATTAGTGGTGCTTACAATTGATGAAAGAATATTAAAGTTTTACTCTTAACTATAGCCCACAGTTCACATTACGTATATTTCCCCCACAGTACCAACCTATTATTAACAACTTGTATTAGTGTCATACATTTTTTATAATTTATGAAGGAACAGTCTTATATTTGTACTATTAACTATAGTTCATAATCTACAGTAGGATTCACTGTGTTGTACAGCCCTATGCTTTACTTTTAATTTTTATTCCAGTAAAATATAAGACACAACATTTCGCCTTTTAACTACACTCACCTATATAATTCAGTGCTATTCATTGCACCCATAATAAATTGCTACTGTCACCACCATCCATTTCCCAAACTTTATAATCAGCTGAAACAGAAATTCTATACACATCAAGCATCAATTCTCCATTCTCTATCCCCAAACCATCCCCTGGTAACCTATATTCTAACTCTATGAGTTTGCTTATTATCGTTCATAAATGTGAGATCATACAATAGTTATCCTTTTGTGAATGGCTTATTTCACCATAATGTCCTCAAGGTTCATCCATGTTGTTACATATATCAGGACTTCATTCTCTTTATGGCTGAATAATATTCTATCAAATGTATATACCACATTTTGTTTATCCATTCATTGGTTGATAAACACTTTGGCTGCTTCCATTTTTGGAAATTGTGAATAATGCTGCTATGAACATTGGTGTGCAAATATCTGCTTGGGTCCCTGCTTTCAGTTCTTTCAGGTATATACTTAACAGAGGGATTGGCTGCTCATGTGGTAATTCTATACTTAGCTTCCTGAGGAACTGCCAAAGTATAATATCTTCCATAGTGTCTGCCATTTTACGTTGTTACCAGCAATGAATGAGCATTCCTACTTCTCCACATCTATTCCAACAGTTGTTATTTTCTGTTCTCTTAATAGTTACTATTCTGGTGGGTGTGAATTGATAACTCATTGTGGGTTTGATTTGCATTTCTCTAACAGCAAGTGATGTTGAACATATTTTTATGTATTTTTTAGCCATTTGTATATACTCTTTAGAGAAATGTCTATTCAGGTCTTTTGCTCATTTTTTAACTTGGTTGTTTGTCTTTTTATTGTTGAGTTGTAGGATATTTTTAATATTCTGGATATTAAACCATTATTGGATATGTGATTTCCAAATATTTTTTCCCATTGAGTAGGTTGTCTTTTCACTTTCACGACAGAATCTTTTGATTCACAAAACTTTTTAATTTCTGTAAATACTGATTTCTGTAATCATCATCACCATTGATATATTTCACTCTACTCCAGTAAATATGGAATATTACTTTTTTATGTACAGAATCTTAGCAACTGTCTCAGAATAGTTGCCAATTAATCAAAATATAGGATTCTTTGACTAAAGGTTGATGATAGGAAACTACTACTTGTAGAACTACAGAATAATAAATCATTAAGGAGTTTATATCCTTAACAGAACTAACAATAATGGGATGCTTTAAAGCTCCTTTTGTGTATTTTAAACCTTTATTTTACCTAGTCAGCTAGTCCAGAATTTTTCAAGAAAACCTTATAGTTTGCTTATTTTATGTGTAATTTATGCATGTACAGAACCTGTTTTACTTTGTCCCATAGCTGCTGATGCAAAGTACCAGCAATGGGTTGGCTTTTATAATGGGGATTTTATTTAGACTAAAAGCTTACAGTTCTAAAGCCATGAAATGTCCAAATCAAAGCACCATCGGAAATGCTTTCTCACCAAAGTCAGCTACTGGTGATCCTGGCATCGTGCCATGTGGCGATCAGGCAAGATGCTGCTGAGTCTGCCGGTCTCTCTCTACTTTCTCTTTGAACTCAGCTGTGACTGATCAGTTCTCTTTCCCTGGGCTTCAGCTCCTTGAGTTTCTTGAAGCTTCTCTTCTTGAGCTCATATGTGGGCAAACCTGGAGTCCTTTGTCTCACATGGCGGGATCAAATATGGCAGCTTCTTTTCTTTCTGTGTGTGTGTGTGTCTCCAGTTTATATGGACCCAGCAAGAAGGTGAAGATTCAACCTGAGTCATGCCTCCCTGACTTAGCCCAATCAAAAGGATCTCACAGCCATAGGAATGGATTAGTTAAAAAACAACCTTTTTTTCTTTGGGGGGGGGGGGCAGCGCGTATTAATCAGCCAAAGGGGTGCTGATGCAAAATACCAGAAATTGGTTGGTTTTTATAAAGGTTATTTATTTGGGGTAGGAGCTTACAGATACCAGGCCATAAAGCATAAGTTACTTCCTTCATCCAAGTCTATTTTCACGTGTTGGAGCAAGATGGCTGCTGACTTCTGCAAGGGTTCAGGCTTCCTCCCTTCTAGGGTTTTGCTTCTCTCTGGATTCAGGGTTCCTCTCTTCCTGGGCCTGCTTCTCTTTCCTCTGTGAGCTTACTCCCTGGGGCTCCAACTTAAGGCTTCAGCATCAAACTCTAATATCAAAATTCCAACATCAAAAATCCCTTCAACTCTGTCCTTTGCCATGCCTTTTATCTGTGGGGTGGGGATTCAACACCCTAATGACATGGCCCAATCAAAGCCCTAATCATAACTTAATCGTGCCCAGGTATAGACAAGATTGCAAACATAATCCAATATCTATTTTCAGAATTCATAACCATATCAAACTGCTGTGAGGGGATTCATAAAAGAACTTCAAACTATCACAGAACACATCACTGGCAATGAACTATTACTTTTGATAGTAATTATAAGTTCAGAGGGCATCAAAATCATAAGTCCTTGTATCCTTTAGAGATTCCAGTTTCCACACCATTACTTGATTCTAGTGTCACGTTTCTTGTTATACTGAAATGAGAAGTTAATATCACTGGTTTGACATACTAATAAAAATATTCCTCCTCCTTGCCCAGATCCCAATATCCCTAAGTTTTCTGTGAGTACCTTATTCATAGTAGGAATAGTTCCTAGGAGAACATTTTCAGTAATCGTATGTGAAGGCTTAACTGCCAACATCTTATTAGAGTGAAATAAACCTATCACACATTTTTCTTTTTGTGGATCTTGATTGGCTCTGAATTTTACAATTAATCTATCCAATCTATTGGGAAAAACATGCATAAAGTTATGATTATCTTTGGTAAGGGAGCAGAACAATGTATAGTCTATCTGCAACCATTGTTTATTAACAATCACCAAACTTGGGGACAGAGTACAATTAAATAACATTTCCAAAAAAATCATGAAAGAAGAAAAACTTTTAAAAAGCTATTACAAGTTAACAAAAGCAAGGTAAAGGATTGACAGAAATGAGGAATTCTTTCAGGGTGTGAGGACTCAACAATAGGCACACTCTTAGGTAGAATAGTTTCTTCTAAACCTGACCTTGCAAATTCTGCCTCTTCTTTCTAGGATCAAACAAGGCCACATGGCTCCTGGGAAGAGCCTTGGACCAGGAGCCTAATGGTCCGGATTTTAGCTTAGTCTCAGCTTTTTTGCTTTTTACTTTCAGAGAAAAAAAAAATCACATAACCTCTCAGGCCCCCGTTTCTCATCTATAAAATGAACAGTTTGTATTTGATGGTCATTAAGTCCTTTTTCTGCTCCACCATGATATAACTTGCAAATGGAAATAACCCAGAAAATGTTATATCATCTTGAATTCAGAAAAATAAGAATTTTGTTTTCATTAATTTTATTATTATGAATTTAAAAACAAATCCCCAGGCATGTTTCCCTGATGGATGGCTCTGAGAGTCTTAGGTTCTTCAATTACAACATGAAAGGATTGAATTAGAAACCTGGAAAATCTCTTTTTAGATCAGTGATAAAAGTTTAATGGAGTGGTAGGGCTTTTCAAGATGTTTAATAAAGTTTAAGAGTCAGCTGGGTCTGGCCCTTTACCCAGTCTTGCTTGCTCCTTGTTATAGAATCAAGTAATACAGTGGGTGAGGAAAAAGTAGACAATAGGTCTGAAGTTTGTAGAGTGAAGTAATAGATGAAGATAGAGATCAGATATTATGTTTTCTTACCTCCTGTTGAAGCTCTCTCCTGCTCACTGTGCTGTAAGAGGTTTGGGATTAGTCTGGTGGATCAGAAGACTCCACATCCCTGCCTGGGAGTGGGTTGTCCTAGGTAAGCTTATATATCAGGACAAGTTGCCAGTATGTACTGCCACATGTAAAATTATGCAAGTGCCTACGAGAGATGCCAAACACAGAGGGCATTAGGGGTTGACCATAGCAGTATTAGTCATAAAATGGTAAATCTAAACACCGTCTTAGAAAGCAAGGCTAACTTCCCATACACTCACTTTATAATTGAGGCTCAAGGAAGTGTGGAAAGTTGTGTAAGTTTGTAACTTTAGTGTGAGAGTTGAGGTGGGAATTCAGGTCTCCTGGTTGCTTATCAGACTCTCCACTGCTACATATTTATGTTAAATATAATAGGCCTTACCTCTTTTTGTTTCCACTGCTGCTATGACGGTTCTGGACTATAATTCCATACAATATAGTTACTTAGTGAAGTCATATTCACACTCTTCTTACATCATCTGAAATGCCTCTACTTTCTTTATTATTAGATCAGCATATAACACTGAAAAATTGGATGCAAGATTAAATAGCAAGGATCTAAAATGACATATTAGAATCATTTTATACCATATTATAACATTTTAGGGAGTTAAATAATTACTGTTCAAAGGATGCATATACAGGTATCACATGCGGGTAAATGCCAACAGACAAAAAAGGGGGTAATAAATTCCTGCCTTTTGGGAATCCTGCAAATGATTTCACAGGGTATGTGTTAAGTGAGGTCTTACTTATCATAGTTATGATGTAGTAAGGGAATTACACTGCCCACCAATAAACATTGTAGGTGATTTTAAATTGGGAAACTTGCAAATATAAGTCAGAAAAGATGAGGAAAATAAATGATCTCGATGAACAAGAGATCTTAAGAATCAAAAGAAAGAAGGCAGGGGCATTAAAAGTATTCAAGTGTCAAATTATCACAAACAAGAAAGCACAAAAGATAGAGTGATCAAGGAAAGGGAATGACTCGCCAGTAGATATGGGTTTATAATTTGGCAGTCTCCAAAACCCCATAAAAATTTATGCGTTTGTGCCAATAATCTTGATGTCCATGATTATAATCTGGATATACAGGTTTACCTACATGATTTTGTGCAAGTCAGTTGGCCACTTTGAATATCTAATTCCTCATCTGTGAAAAAGTTGCATTAGATTATCTTTCTTGGCTTAAATAATCACAAAGCATTTTAATATTAGCATCTGCAGCTCTGTCAGAAGGAAAACAATTGATGCTTTATGACTTAAATGTGCAACTTCATTTCTTAGGGCTATGTGATTGGCATGCCTTTTTTTTTTTAACCATTCGCAGATACTCAACATTGCTTAAGATTATAAATATTCAAGGCCAGAATATGCAAAAGAAAGTGAGAGGTAGTCCAACTCCCTCCATCCCACAATGTTACAGATAAGGATGCGGAGGCCCCAGAGTCCTGAAGCACCTTGCCCAGCTAATTAATGATAGAGCTCAAAGGAAGAGTCGTTTTCAAAAACTAAGTCCACAGCTGTTTTCTCACGGAGGAAAGATGGAAACTAGATTTTCTTTCTCATACCAACTCAAATCTACTGGGTACAACTTACCTGTTGATAAAGATTGTTACCTGTGTGGCATGCAAAAGACTATAGTACTTATTATTGCTATCAGCCGGGTGAACAGCCCAGAGAACTAGCATTTACGTGACCTCCTCTTTTTTTTTTTTAAGATTTATTTATTTATTTTATTTTATTTTATTTTATTTTATTTTATTTTATTTATTTCTCTCCCCTTCCCTCCCCCCCACCCCCAGTTGTCTGCTCTCTATGTCCATACACTGTATGTTCTTCTGTGACCGCTTCTATCCTTATTAGTGGCACTGGGAATCTGTGTTTCTTTTTGTTGCATCATCTTGCTGTGTCAGGTCTCTGTGTGTGCAGCGCCATTCTTGGGCAGGCTGCACTTTCTTTTGCCCTGGGCAGCTCTCCTTATGAGGTGTAGTCCTTGCGCGTGGGACACCCCTACGCGGGGGATGGCTCTCCTTGCGCGCATCAGCACAGTGCATGGGCCAGCTCCATACGGGTCAAGGAGGCCTGGAGTTTGAACCATGGACCTCCCATGTGGTAGGCAGATGCCCTATCCATTGGGCCAAGTCCGCTTCCCTGTGAGCTCCTCTTAAGGCTAATCTTTAAACACATTCCTGGATCTGAACAGTCAGTTCTGCCATCACGCACAATATTACCTAATGTTGTCCAAGAGGCAACTCTAAGAAAAGTTATGTTATCAGTGGACCAAACCTAGCTTGGGTGATTAAGGAAGTATGTCATTCTCATTGTTTGAATCCTTGTTGGGTTTTCTTGAGTTTTTTTACATTTCTCAAGATGCTGAATGTTTCAGGATGCTGCATTAACATCTTGTAGCCTGTCTGCCAGGGATCTCACGGCTTCCAGGGAAGGGCCACAGCTCTAGTGCAGCCTGACTCTTGCCTCTTGTTTAGAATTATGGAATACAGTAGGAGAGGAAAGGCAAAGATCTGTGTCATTTGTGGTTCTAGCAACATAAATCCAGTTTCTACCAGCCTCTTTCACTTTCTGATATGGGCTTTCTGATGTGTCAACTGAAGGAAGCTTTGCTTCCCTGTTGACATGTTTTAACTCCTAAGTCTGCCCAATAGAATTTTGCTAGAATTTCATAGCATACCTCAAGCCAGTAGTAGCCATGCTGGCCATTACTCTTTACTTCCTATAGCTGTACAAGACTTTGGACGAAAATGGGTAAATGTTATGAAACTGGTTATATGAATCATTTCCATTTATTCAAGTATTTCCTCCATCTCTGCCTTATGGTATTATTTTGAAAGAAAAAAATCTACATTACTTTTATAAGAAACTGGGGTCTAAATTCTGAAACTTAGAATATTTTTAAATACCCAGAATCTTGCTGTACTTTTAGAACGGTTCAAGTATAAGACACATTTGAGTGCAAACCAAGTGTAATTCCTATATAGTTTTGGATGTAATTTTGGTTGTTTTCTAGTCCAAGATTCTTTGTTGTACAGATGAGGAAATAGAAGCCCAGGAGGAGTAAGTGATTTGTTTGATGGTACATGACAGAAGAAACAGGACTGGAAAAAGAATCCAGAACCTCCCAACTTTCAGTCTAGTACTTTTTACCTCATATCGCACTGCCAATGGTTTTATACTGGTACATGTTTGGTTTGTATTTAAACTCACTCCTTAGGTTTAAAGAATGGTTTGATTCATAGGTGAATACAGATTTAGTACTAATGTTCATTTGGAGTTTAGCAAGCTAGTACTGTTTTAGATTTTAGATTTTTGTTTTTTTCAAGCTTCTGCTGGGCACTGATGCTTCTCTATGTTTTCTGAACTTTTCTCTTGGCTCTGAAGTTTCAGTTGCCCCCACCTCCATCTCAACCTCTGTATCATTCTGAATTATCACAGACTTTGGAACTCGCCAAAGGGTTTGTGTCTAAAATCTAGACTTGGAAGCTACCCTCACACTGACTTCTGGTTCCACAGAAAGCAGATGTTACAAGTCAAGAACAATGCCTAATATTCAGGAAAGAGGTTTTAAAAGGTCCTGCTAACCTTTCAGATTCTCACCCAATGTCTAATTTATGGGCTTCTGTTGTGAGGTAGTTTGAAAACCTAACTACATAAATTTAAATGTTCAGTGAATAACCCATAACTAATCATATCCAAATTAGAAAAGCATGTGTTAACAAGCAATAGCACCAACCAGTAGCCAGGGGGATATTCTAACTTTATTATAATGATGTTCTTGGCAACACATGCACTCAAGTTGTTTCTTAAAACATAAGGATTAGGCATTCTTGAGACAGAAAACAAAAACATAATGATTCTTTGCAGATAGAGGGAAAAAATGGATTCACTAGCAGAGTCATTTTCAAGGAAATATGAATCTGTGCTGTACAATTTTAGTGTTTAAATGAAATTGGAGTACCTGTAGCATGAATTTTAAATGCTGGTATAGAAACACACCTGACAGAATTAGTACCCAGTTAAACGTGACAACTGACTGAATTGAAAAGAACCCTAACTCAGTGACTCTGTATCTTCTAAAATGAATTCCCAAAATCCTTAAAAAGTATTTTAAGACAATGAATAATTACATGTATGATAGGAATTTATATAAGAATAAAAATTCACAGTGTATCTATATTTGGTAAAACCAAACACATAATGGGAATTTCCCTTGCAAAGTTTTAGCAATTATTTGGATTGTTTAAATTGAGGATCTATTGCAAGCATTCTAAGTGAACTCTCCCAAAGCATCTCTTGGAAGCATTTACCCAAGGAGTAATCTTAAAAAAAATTCACACTGTGGTTTCTCTCTTCTGAGTAACACAGTCCTTTGGCAGACATGAAGAATAAGCTTATTTTCTGTCCATAAAATTTTTGGGTGAAGCTGCTTTTTCTCACCTCCTCTTCCTTTCTCAGGATACAAATTTCATTATTCATGAGTCCCACCACCTTTTAAGAGTATCTCCTGTATCTTCTTTTTGTGTTCTCCTTCTTTTTTTTTTTTATCTTATGTTTTCCATAGGTTTAGCAGGGAAACTCTCTCCCTAAGAGATCAAATGTTTTTTTAATACTTCGTCTGGTTCCTCATGGTCATATTTGAAGATTTTGAAATACAACTATAGAAGAAAACATAAATTGAATCCTCAGTGATTTTCAGCAGAAATGTATGGCTTGTATTACTTTCTTTCATATGATTCTTTTTGGGGTAAATATTTCCAGATGCCCCAAATCTCTTTGTCATGTTTACTATCTGAAACTCATCTCTGTGCAATCTCAAACTCTCTCTCTCTTCAGTAACATGATTACGTTTTGGTATAGACCCCATTCATACTTTCTGAGAACCAAAGTTCTCCAATAAAGTTAATCCAATAAATAGTTATTACATACTTGGTATGCTTACAATGAGGCTGAACAGTGTGAGCGATACAAAGATTATTAAAACATTGTTTCTCCTTTCAAGGAATATGTGCTCTAGTATAAAGGAAACTAAATATTGCAAATAAATAAATATTCATAATATATAACCCTAAGATGGCTTCTACACTTGAGAAACAGAGATTAGGAGCTGAGTAGGCAAGTAAAATAAATAGAATATTAAAGATTGTATTTCCCTTTAGCTTTTATAGTTTTGAGATTTATATCAGTAATGACACTGTGCTACAATGTCTTTACTTGAGAGTTCTTGTTATTTTATAGTAATTATTTTTACTTTATCGCTCATGTGTAGATTTTTACACTTATGTGGATCCTTATGGAGAGGTAAAATGCTTCCATAGAGATTTGTTGATTTGAATCTATAACACTGAATTATGGTTTGGCAATATAGTTTATCCTAACTTTCAGATAACCTCTTACTCTCTATCAGAGCCTGCAGATAAATCCCTTGTCCTAGATCAGGGAGAAAGAGAAATCTTGTGAAGTTTGAAGCTGTATGTTCTTTAAGTTAATCCATTCCTGTGGGCATGGACCCACTGTAAGAAGGACCTTTTTGGCAAATGGGATCTTAATTTAAGATGTGACCACCACATTCTAGGGTAGGTCCTAATCCTCTTAATCAAGTCTTTTCTAATGGAGGATCTAATGGAGGATTCTAATGGAGGAAAAGCCAAACATGCAGAGAAAAAACCTCAGAGATAAAAGGGGAGGCCCTGGAGGCTGAAGGCTGGAATCAGCTGAGCACAGAGACCTGGAAAGAGACCTGAGAGAGGCTAGGCCCCCAGTGAAGCTGAAGAGAAGAAGGAGAGATGAGCCCAACGGCATTGAGTCCTGCCATGTGCATCTGTACATGATGCCGCCATGTGCCTGATCACCCACAGCTGTAACTTGCTGAGAAGGCATCTCTTTCTTGGGTCTTGATTTGGACACTTTCACAGCATCTGTAAGCTTTTAACCTAATAAATTCCCATTCTAAAAGCCAATGGATTTCTGGCATATTGCATTGGCAGACCTTAAAATCTAAAACAGCCCTCATAGGATGAACTGTCCACGGCAAGAGATAAGACTTCCTGGATCAGTGTTCTAAAGAGACAGGTGTATTTATTCCCCAGTCAGGACCAAAGATGCTCCATCTTCACGAACAGGCCACATTTCTATGTGTACATATTTGTGTGCGTGTGTGTCAGGGAGTTAAGGAGTCTTTCCTGCCTTTATGAGTAATAAATCTAGCATAAAGATGACAGAGCCCTTTAACAAGAAGATGATTACAGATGGAAAACACGAGCAATTAAGTAGGTCTGGTACAATGGAAGAGCATGCCCTCAGATGCCGCTGTAGACACAATTACTAGAGCTGTCCAAGGTACTGAAACAAATCACCTATGTTGCCCTTTAACCCGGAGAAACAAACCTTCAGACTTTTAATTTTTAACCTAGCTTTGATTACTCCTGACTGGAAAAACTCTCTGACATGTACATTTCTGATATTTATTCTTGCTCTAATCTTCACCGGATTCAGCAGTACAGTTCCTTGTTTTCTATCACTTTTTTCATTTGTTTATTTAACAATTACATGAGTATAATTTTTTGTGCATCAGACACTCTGCTAGCTCAGATTCATTATTACAAAATGTTAATTTTTATTACATTTGCTTTTTTAGGATTTAGGCTAAAGAAAAGATTTTCTGATTAAGATAATTTGGGGTTCTGGGATTTAAAGAACCTGTTTTTTAAATTCAAAGGTTTTGTTTACCTGTGTTTACAGCACCTAGTATATAGTAGACACTCAAGAAATTTTATCCAACTGATGATTAGATCTATTGCTGTAGAGTGATTTTCTATGTCATATAACAAAGAACATATTTCTTTTAAATTAACAATTAAAGTCTTTGGAGGAAAAAAATTATGAGTAGGGTATAAGAAAAACATTTGTCCCAGCTATTCAGGTAGATCATGCACCTAGTATTGAGGTGTATAGAGTAAGCATTTTGGGACATTCTCATATATAATAGGAGCAAATTACAGGGTTGACCACAAAACTATGAATAAAGGGACCAGAAACGTCTAGTTCATGCTTTTGTATGTTTATATTATCTCAACTATCTTCTCATTCTCTTTTATTAGGGATAGTCTAGTCTGTAATCAGTTTAGCTAATCACTACCTCATCTTTTCCTGCAACCTCCCAAAAAAGAGGGAAAAAATTTTTTCTTTTGACAAAAGAAATACACAGCCAAGGATGGTAGAATATATATATTTTTTGCAAGCATTTTTTTCTTTGAGAAGTTATGAATTAACTAACAATCACACATGCCATATAGGACTCCCATATAGCACCCTACCACCAACACCTTCCATTGTTGTGACACATTTCTTACAAATGATAAAAGAATATTGTTATAATATTACTGCTATCTACAGTTCATAGCTTTTATTTGGTGTATTTTTCCTAAAACCATCCTATTATTAACACCATATATTAGTATGATGTATTTGTTATAGTTCCATGAGAAAATTTTCTCATATTTGGCCTGTTAACCACAGTCTATCATTCACCATAGGGCACACTGTGTTATACAGTCCCCTTGCCTTGTACAGTCCATCCAAAGTGTATGCTTACTGGCTTTCATTTTCATCATAGAGTTAGGTTGTCATCAGCTCATCCCATTGCAGAATATTTTCATTACCCTGAAAAGAAAAATCCCATAACACCCTTACACCTCCCATTATTGACCATTTCCATTTATATAGTAGCGCTTTTTTTTGCCATTTCTGTAAAAATATTGCAAGATTACTGTTAACTATAATTCATATATTACATTAGTTTATTTTCCCTCAAGTATCTGCATATTCTTAACACCTTGTAGTAGAGGAACTTTCCTGTATTTGTACTATTAACCACAGTCATCATCCACCACCAAAATTATTGTTATACAGTTCCTAGATTATCCTTTAGCTTTTTTTTCAGTTGACATTAACTTCCTAGATGACACTTTTCAGCCACAAACACATTTGTAAATTAGCAGAGTTGACTATACTCAATATAATGTGTTACCATCAACTCTAACCATTTCCCCACATTTACATTCCCTCTAATTAAACATTCTACTACATTCACTATCAGCTCTCCCTTCTCAACCCACATTCTATCTCCTAGTAACATATACTCTAGAGTTTAAGTCCATGGGTTTAGTCATTGTATTTAGTTTATATTAGGGAGACCATACAATATTTGTCCTTTTGTGTCAGGCTTATTTCACTCAACATAATGTCCTCTTCATCCATGTTGTCATATGCATCCCAAGTTAATTTCTTATTATAGGTGAATAGTATTCCACTGTGTGTATGTATATATATACACACACACCACATTTTGTTATCCATTCATTGGTTAATGGACACTTGTGTTGTTTATATCTTGTATCAATTGTGAATAATACCACTATGAACACTGGTGTACAATGTCTTTGTGTCCTTGCTTTCAGTTCTTCTGAATATATTCCAGGTAGAGGGATTGTGGATCATATGGCAGTTCTATATTTAGCCTCCTGAGGAACCCTCAAACTGTCTTCCACAGAGGCTGCACCATTCTACATTCCCACCAACAGTGAAGAAATGTTCCCATTTCTCCAAATCCTCCCCGGCACTTGTAGTTTTCTGACTTTTTATGAATAGCCATTCTATAAAGCATGAAATGATATCTTGTAGTTTTTTATCTCCATTTCCCTAATAGCTAGTGATGTTGAGCAACTTTTTATGGGCTTTTTGGCCATTTGTATATTTTTCTTTGGAAAAATATCTGTTCTTTTGCTTATATTTTAATTGGGTTGCTTGTGTTTTTATTGTTGAGTTATATGATCTCTTCATAAAACGTGGAGATCAAACCTTATTAAATACATGGTTTCCAGAAACTTTCTCCCAATGAGTAGGCTGCCTTTTCTGCCTCTTCACAAAGTCATTTGAAGCACAGAAGTATTTAATTTTGAGAAGGTTCAATTTATCTATTTTTTTCTTTCATTTCTTATACTTTCGGTATAAGGTTTAAGAAACTATCACCTACCACAAGATCCTACATTTTCATCTAGGAATTTTATGGTTCTAGCTTTTATATTTAAGTCCTTGATATATTTTGAGTTAATTTTTTATTGGTTTAGAGATAGGGTCTTCTTTCTTTTAGCTATGAATATCCAGTTCTCCCTGTACCATTTGTTGAATAGACTATTCTGACCCAGCTGTGTGGGTTTGATAGCCTTACTAAAAGTCACTTGACCATCAATGTGAAGGTCTGTTTTTGAATTCTTGAATGATTCCATTGGTCAATCTGTCTATATTTATGCAAGTACCACACTGCTTTTACCATTGTAGCTAAGTAATATGATTTAAAGTCAAGAAATGGGAGTACTCCAACTTTGTTCTTGTTTTTAAAGGTATTTTTGGCTTTTTGGAGCCCCTTGCACTTCCAAATAAATGTGATAATTGACTTTCCATTTCTGTAAAAAAGGCTGTTGAATTTTAATTGGCATTGCTTTGAATCCGTAAATCAGTTTGGATAGAATTGACATTTTAATGATATTTAGTCTTCAAATTCACAAACATGGAATGCCCTTCCATTTATTTAGGTCTTCTTCAGTTCTTTAGGAAAATTTTGTAGCTTACTGAATATAAGTCCTTTATGTTTTTAGTTAAATTTATCCCTAAATATTTGATTCTTTTAGTCCATATTGTAAATGGATATTTTTTTCTGACTTCCTCTTAATTTGCTCATTAGTACTATAGAGAAACACTGTTGATTTTTGTGTATTAATCTTGTATCCCAGCACTTTACTGAAGTCATCTATTAGTCCTAGTAGTTTTGTTGTGGAGTTTTGGGATTTTCTAGGTATAGGATCACATCATCAGATAATAGTGAAATTTTACTTCTTCCTTTCCTGTTTGGGTGCCTTTTATTTCTTTTTCTTGCCTAATTTCTCTAGCAAGAACTTCTATCACAATATTGGATAACAGTGGTGATGGTAGGCATCCTTGTCTTTTGCCTAATCTCAGAAGGAAAGCTTCCTCCTTGGGAGAAGGAAGGATGTGGTGGAGGGCAGAGAGTGGTTTCTCTTTGGCGAGTTTGGCCAGAAAAGCATGAGACCAGAGTCACCAACCAGTGGAGGGCGAAAGAAACACCTCTATACAAAAGTTCACCCAAGAGCCCACCATCTGCTGGTAGGCCAGGACACTGCAATGAGTTTTTTTTAAAAAAGCTTTTTGAAGTCTCCCATTTCCAGGCACCCTTGAATCTGCTCTCCATCCCAATTGTTTTGATAACTTAAATTGTCTGTTTTGATAACTTAAGCTGGCAAAACTTAAAGATTTACAATAAATTAAAAAGAATTAAAAAACCATAAGGCAAGAGAGAGAAATTGCCCACCAGAGTAAATTCACCAAACATAATCAGATACCTCGGCATCAGCAAATATTACAAGCCATACCAAGAATTGTGGAAGATATGGCCCAGTCAAAGGATTGAATTAAAAATCTTTAAGACAACTAATCTATGATATTCAAAAATCTCCTAAATTAGTTCAAGGATTTGAAGGAAAATACGGCTAAAGAGACAAAAGATATTAAGATATGAGCTGAGCATAAAGAACATTTTGAAAACCTGCAAAGAAAAGTAACAGAGCATATGGGAATGCAAGTCACAATGGATGAGATTATACATACATTAGACTCATAAAACAGCAGATTTGAATTGATGGACAATAGAATTAATTAATTGGAGAACAGAGCATCTGAACTTGAAAAGACAGAAGAAAACAGAGAAAAGAATAGCAAAAGTGGAACAGAGTCACAGGGAATTGAATGACAATGTGAAATGCACAAACATATGTACTGTAGGTGTTCCAGAAGGAGAAGAGAATGGAAAAGGGGCAGAAAAAATATTTGAGGAAATAATGACCAAAAACTTCCCAACACTTATGAAAGACATAAATATCAATATCAAAGACGGACATTGCAACCCAACAGAATAAATCTGAATAGACCTACCCCAAGTAATCTACTATTCAGAATGCCAAATGCCAGAGATAAAGAGATGATTCTGAAAGCAGCAAGAGAAAAGCAATGCATCACATATAAGGTAAGTTCAATGAGACTAAGTGCCAATCTTTCATCAGCAATCATAGGGCAAGAAGGCAGTGTATAATATATTCAAGATTCTGAAAGAGAAAAACTGTCAGCCAAGAATTCTTTAGCCAGCAAAACTGGGTAAAGAAACCTTCAGAATGACAGTGAGTTTAGTCTTCACAGACAAACAAAAACTTAGGGAGTTTGTTAGTCAAAGACCAGATTTACAAAAGATATTAAAAGGACTTCTGCAGCCTGAAAGGAAAACACAAGGGTGAGAGACTTGGAGAAGAGTGTAGCAATGAATATTATTAGTAAGGGTAACTAAAAGGGTAAAAAACCAGACAATAGTAAGACAACAATGGAAAGCCAAAGTTTAAAATGGACAAAGTAAGTAATGCCTTTAAAGTAATAACATCAAATGCTAATGGAATGAACTCCCCAATCTAAAGACATAGGCTGGAATAGTGGATAAAATATATGAGCCATCTAAGTGCTGTCAACAAGAGACTCACCTTAGATGTAAGATCACAGTCATACCACATGTGAAATGTTGGAAAAAGATATTCCCATGCAAATAGTAATCAAAAAAGTTCTGGAGGAGTGATACTAAAATTGGACTAAATAGATTTTAAATGCAAAAATATTATAAGAGATGAAGAAAGTCATGATATCTTAATAGAAGGGACAATTCATCAAGAAGGAATAACAATCACGAATATTTATAACATGGATGCTCCAAAATACATAAGATACACGCTGGCAAAACTGAAGAGAGAAATAGATGTCTCTACAGTAATAGTTGGAGGCTTTGATATACTACTCTCAGCACTGGATAGAACAACTGGACAGAGGATAAATTAGGAAACAGAAGCTTAAATAATATGATAAACTAGACCTAACAGACATTTACAGAACCTTATATCCCAAAACAGCAGGATATACATTCTTCTCAAGTGTTCATGAATCCTTCTCTGGGATAGATTATATTTTGGGTTACAAGACAGTCTCACTGAATTTAAAAGGACTGAAATTATATAAAACACTTTCTCTGCTTATATGCTTTTTTTAAAAAACTATAATAGTTTTAAAAATTTTTATTGTCTTTTTTTAAAAAAGATAAATAGATGACAAAAAATGTTACATTAAAAAAAATGAGGTTCCCATATACCCCACCCCCACCCCACTCCTCCCACATCAACAACCTCTTTCATCATTATGGCACATCCATTGAATTTGGTGAATACGTTTTGGAACGTTGCTGCACTGCCTGGATTATAGTTTACATTGTAGTTTACACTCTTCCCCAGTACATTCAGTGGGTCCTGGCAGGATATATAATATCCAGCATCTGTCCCTGCAATATCATTTAACAACTCCAAGTCCTGAAAATGCCCCCACATCACATCTCTTCTTCCCTCTCCCTGACCTCAGCAAATTGTGTGGCTACTGTCTCCGCATCAATGATACAATTTCTTCCATTGCTAGAGTCACAGTAGTCCTATAGTAGTATACCACTCTAATCCATATTTTATTCCTCCATCCTGTGGACCCTGGAATGGTGATGTCCACTACACCTCTAAATCAAGAAGGGGTTTAGATCTCACATGACTGATGGATGCGATTCTCCTGCTTGCAGTTGTAGGCACTCTCAATTCCCTAGTGTGGAGGTTGACCATCTTCACCTCCCTGTTAGCAGATCTGGGTAAGTCCAACAAACTGGAGAGTAGGAGTTACAACTCTGCTGAGGCTCAGGGCCCAGCTGGCACATGGACAGTCCAGAGATGTCCTAGTTCTAAGAATTAGACAAAAAATTAATAATAACAATCCTGGCTTCCCTGGAAATGTCAGTCTCTTTTCATGGGTGTGATTCTAAAGAAGAACCTCACTGATTTGTGAAACAGTGAGTCAGTCTCTTTAAGAAAGACAGAATAAACAGTTGTCCTAGTTTCCCAAGACCAATGATTATATGGGGCTAGTAGGGTTAAACCCTCCACCACCAATCTTCTGTTAATAAAATGTTATTCTTGGTGAAGTTCTGAGAAAGATGGAGCTTTAGCTTAATACAAACTGTCTGGCTGAAATGGAATCAGCCTCAGTGTTTTAACATAAGTAGATGGCTAATTTACTCTAGTTACTTCTCTTTTCATGGTATGCTTCCTCACTATAATGTGGTCCTTAGAAAACTTGGCCAAGCCCAACTTCTAATATGATTGCCTTGAAAATATCATTGTTTCGTTTGCTTGTCAGACTTGGACATCTTTTTTCTTTTGGTTTATCAATGATGGACCAAAAGTTGAGAGCCAAGAGTATAGTTATTTATTCTGCTTTTTGGTCATGGACCAGGTTTATAGTTATTCCCACTATAATATTTATTTCCCATTCCCTAGGGCAGTGATGGGCACTTGATTACTTACCCTAAGTGGTGAGGATTTGTGGATCTCAGCAGATACAGAAAGAGACGTATGTAACATTTTCTTTTCATATTTGTTACTAAGCCCCTAAGTTTGATCTAAAATCTTGTTTTCACCTGTATGACTTAGTGATAGTAAAATATGTTGCCTTTTTGCATTGACCCCAAGCTAGATACATGATTGATTTCTTTGTCTTTGTCTTATGCAGATAAGTAAATGTTAAACAAATAGAGAACTTGACCATTATCTAGTAGCTGAAGGATTCCTTCATTTTTCTTTCCATTTATTTGAAAATCAGTGCTGTTGGTTGTTTCCTTTCAGTTAATATAATTTTGTTTACTAAATATAGAAGACATGCAAGTTAAGAGTTACTTATAATATGACAATCTTCAAAATTCAGTGGTGTAGGATAATTACTTAAATTTTATATGTAAGTTGATGTTTAGGGGAGTTACATATATTGAAATCTGATTTATTAGGAGTAGTCAAGGAGGGGGACAATCTGAGTAAAGATGATAGTTAAAAAGTAGTTATTTGTATTGCATATAGCATCTGGGGCTACTTTGCCAATAGCAATTTGAAATAATGCTACTAGACCTTTGGTGAGCAAAATTGTCTTGGAAACATCAACATCCATTGTCTAAAATGTGTTAAAAAACCTTAAAATAATTCCTCAAGTTCTGGTGATTTAAGTATGTCTTCTAATTTCCTCCTTTAATTTGCCTAGCAATATTATTTCTTATTCTCTTAAAATCATCTTCAGCCTAATCTAGAAAACCCTATTAAATTATTATATCAAAAAAGCAATGAGTCTTCTCTATCTTCTTGATCTTAATGGGGAAATATTTTAAGATCCACTAATGGAATTTAAAAATGGAGCAGGTGGGAATGAGCAAGGGTGGGAGGTACAATACTTTATGTAGGAGCCAAGAAGCAAACAATTACTATTTATAATCTGGCAGGATGATACCAGGCTATCATTACATTTTAATCAAGAATATCTTTGGACTCATATTCCAATGCAGTGGTTTTAAAAACTTTAATTTTTTAAAGAATGTCTTTTAATGACTAAACTTTTCCATCACATTTATCTTAGTAAAGTTGAGGAGATTTCTATTAGGGTGACATTCAACTAATGAGATAAAAAATACTCAACAGTAATTACCTTATTAGAATGCATATCTCTCTTTAATTTGTGTTACTAAACAAGTGTATTTTTTAAAAAACTGAAAAATCATGCATATTTTTAAAATACTAAAAAAAAAGTATGCTAAATTTAAGATGACTCACATTAGCACAATAGGCTTTTTAGTTAACCAAGTTTAAAGAAATTTTTTTCATTGCAAAACTTCTTATTCCAGGAAGTTTAGAAGAATGAGAAAAAGGATAAGGAAAAATATAAAATTTAACATACTGCCACTACCTAGATAAAATCAATGGTCAACATTTTGACAAAAAGTCCTTAGTTTCTTTTTAAAATAAATCTGTATTCAATTATTTATTAACAAATTTGGAATCATACTGTGCATATTGTTTTATAACCAGCTATTTTGACCAACACCTGGCAAAATTATTTTTTAAAAACCTTAGCTAGTTTGATAGATGAAAACAGTATCCTGTTTAAGTGTTTGATATTTAAGTTGCTATTACTAGTGAGCTCTATTTTTTTGTGTTTATTGACCATTTTCTTTTATTATGAATTGTCTATTCATAATTTTTAGTGCATAATGAAAATTGAATCATATTCTGCTTTTCTTTCTTTACAATATCATGTGTTTTTCTTATACATTGCCATAATTGTAATTCTGTTCTCACATGCAGGACATTTTTTTGACAAGCTATTAGGGAATATTGTATAATTTTATGACTAGAAAAATGAAACAATAGTTAGGATTAAGGGATCATTGATCAGCTCTAGCTTTGAGCCTTCATCTCTACTTTACAAAAGTCTCTAAAAATCTTTTTGGCATTCTAGATAAGATTAGAAATAGTTATCACTAACCTAATATGAAATCATAAGAATTGATGAAATCTTTTGTAAAATGCTTTTAGCTTGGTGAGAGAAAATTATCATTTGTTTCAAAAGTTATGTGCAAGTTAAATAATGTTGCTGTTACTGCACTAAAGGTGCATCCCTCTGTACTCTGGCTGAGTGTGCACCCTTGGTTTTATTTGTTGAGGAGAGTGGGTGGGGGATGGAGGGCGGGAATCTAGAGACTGCTGCTTCCACTGGAAAGCCTAGGTCTGTTTACTCTTAACTGACCAGCCTATTTCATGGTCCACTCTCTGTAAGATCAACTTCTAGGCAAGATCTGTAACAAAATTGATCACTTTTATTAATCCTTTCCATTGTTTCTACAACTTTATTGAAAGCCCAAATGCCAACAAGAATTTATTCTCCCAAGTTCATAGCATACTAGGGTTCTTTGCCATTGCTATTTTCCAAATTCCTACTTATAGCCATATGTTATAAGTATCCTTTTCAGAAAAGATTTTTAAGCTGAGCACACCTCCAAAGATCATCATTCAAGCAAGTTGCCTCCACTTCCATGTTTTTTTTCTGACTTTACTTTGTGTCTGCATTTTTCTACGAATAAAAATAAAAATTTACTTCTACTAAAAGAATGCATATACCATCAGAGGACGTAAACCATTAAAAATGCCTTCTAGTTCATGTTCCAGTCCTTTGTACATATAAACAAGATTTGGGAGTTAGATTTGCTCATAAAATTAAGAAATTGAAAGCCATGGATTAAAATGTTCTTCATAATAGAGTCCTCCCAAACAAGCACAGAAAAAGGTTGATTCCTGCAAGGAGTTATTCATATGCTTGTATTTATGAAGCTTCTCAGTTCTTTCTCCTGAACAAAGTCGCTTTTAATATGTCTCAAAATACTGTAACTGTAAAACTACACCCTACTAGGTGTAATTCTACAACCACTTATATTTTCATTTCACTCCCCTCCACCACCCCACCCCCACCCCTGACCCTGGGGTCTGCTGTTTGTGTCCATTCGCTGTGTGTTCTTTTGTGTCCACTTGTATTCTTGTCAGAGGCACTGGGAATCTGTGTCCCTTTTTGTTGCATCATCTTGCTGCATCAACTCTCTGTGTGTGAGGTGTCACTCCTGAGCAGGTTGCATTTTTTTCACACCGGGCAGCTGTCCTTATGGGGCGCCCTCCTTGCATTCTTTTGGACCCAAGAAGGAACCAGAAGCCCATATACCCAGGAATAGCATATATGTCTTGGAAAATAGCATCTGAGAGATTGACTCAAACAGATTGTTTCTAAGATCATACCAAATGCAGGACACAGTATGGGTCGGGGTGCTTGAGTGAATCTTGGACATTGTAGAATGCCAAAGAGGTTCTTCTTTTCATATTTAGTCTTTTAAATAAGGGGAAATAAATACAAAATGACCTCTTTGATGTCTGGATTAAATTGCTGGAAGTCACGAATGACTGTTTCTGTTGCTTTTTTGTGGGAACCATAGCACAGAGGATTTCCCCTGCCCCGGTGTGCTGGTATTGCTCACATATCACGTGTATGCTCGTTTGAGAGTATTCACAAAGTGTCATGAATGATGATTCAGAATGATGGATGGTTTGCTGACTTTTCTTCTCTGTTCTTGAATTTAGTCTGATCTGAAAGTGGGGAAATACTCTGATAAATCAAGGGCAAGAAAATTAGGGGAACCTAGTTTTCTCCAGATGTTGAGATGTTGAAGAAGTCTTTGTTCATTGTGATTGGAGTTACAGCACTTTCTTGGATTCATGGCATGTCAGAGCTCGGCAAGACTTTAGAACTCATCTTAGTCAACTCTCTTGTTTTATGAGTGAAAAAAAAAATATGAGGACCATAGAGTTAGAATAATTTACTCAAAGTCACACAGATGGCAAACTGGTTGTAGAACCCAGGTCTTCTATATACTCACCTACTTGGTTTGCCAAAAGTTTATCCCAATTCAGGGAGGCTTAGACATCATATCAGATAATTTTTTGATTTGCCAAATCCAGTAGTGGCTCCAATTGATTCTACTTTCAAAATTAACACTGTATCTATTCACTTCTCTCCATTCACACTGCTAACCACCAAAATCTCACATGTAAAACACTGAAAATAGTCTCTAACTTATCTCTCTGCTTCCATATCTTCCTGGTACTCATTTTATAAGCCTTAGAAGAAATAGAATTCTTTTTAAAAGTCTTTAATTTGATCATGCTCTCCTTCACTTAAAATCCTAAGATATCATTTATTTATGATATACAGATAATAATATTAGGGTTGGTTGTGGGAAAATACTTTGTTTAGTAGTAATATTTTGACAATGCTCTTTAATCATTATTTAAAAAGTTTTAACAACAATACAAGTTGTTGGTGGTAGACTGAGTTATGAGAGTCCTGTATGATGTTATATGTGTTTGTTTTGTAACACTTATTGTACACTTATTGTTTATGTATGTTTAAGTATGAGTAATATACTTCAATAAATTTTTTAAAAATCCTAAGGTAGCTTCCATTTCACTTAGAATTAATTTCAAATATCATTCATTGGCCTAAATGGGGCTACCTGATCTGTTCCCTACCTTTCTCTAGGACTTAATCTCCTACCTCTGACCCTTGTGTCTGTGTTCTAGCAACTTTGGTCTTCTTTCTGTTGTTTTTTTTTTGAAACTGATGGCACATTGCCATCTCAGGGCCTTGGTTTTACTGTTCTCTCTGCCTAGAACACTCTTCTCCTAGGTCCTCTCATCCTTCAACCTTTACTGGCTTATCTTTGTTTTCCAGGCTGCTGTGACATACATACCACAGCAGGTTGCCTTAAACAACGGGACTTTTCTTGTCACAGTTTTGGAGGGTAGAAGACTTGCTTCCTCCCGGGCATGGTAGCATTCTGCTGGTTGGCTGTCCTTGAATGTCTTGGCTTCCCACCACACGACCATGTCTTCTCCTTTCTCCTCCCTGTTCCCACTGACTTCCGGCTTCCTGCTCATCCATGTGGCTTTCTCTCACTATGTCTGAATTTCTTCTGCTTGTAAAGGACCCCAGTAATCCAGATTAAAACCCAATCTCATTCAGTTTGTCCATACCTTACCTAAAATAACAGCTTCAAAAGGTCGTATTTACAATGGCTCATACCCATGTGCAGTACGGTTAAGAACACATCTAAGCAGGGGTATGTAATTCAATACACCACACTGCCCTTCTGCAGAGACATTTCCCAGCCACCCTGCATGAAATTGTCCCTGCTCCCACCCCCAATACACACACATATTTCCATTATGCTATTTTATTTTCTTCATGGCACTAGACTACTTAATTATATATCTTTCCCCAAGTGGACTGTAGACTTCTTGAGGGTAGAGGCCTTCATGTCTTGTGCACATAGTAAACAAGCTATGCATATTTGTTGTATGACTACTTGGGACTCTAAAGTTTGAGAATACTAGTCTACTTGTAGAGTTTTGGACATTCATCAAACATGCTTCCCAGCATTTTCACCTGCCTACCATGAAAGACTTTTTTGGCCTTCCGAGATACCTTTTAGTTGGTGTCTTCAATAGTTGCTACTCTCAGTCATGCCTGTTGATAACCTAAAAGGTAGACTCATCTCTTGTCCATCATAAAACCCATCCTCAGATTGGGTTTAATGCCTCTCTCATATGCACTGTTCTAATCAGAACCTGTCTTCCCATGGGAAATGGGGAAACACAGGAACAGCTTTTCAACTTTTACCTAAACCTCTGCATTTGTGGGGTTGTAGACAGGAAGTGCTTCTTCTAAAACTCATTATTACCACTAGGACTGTTATTACTGGGACACACTGAAAAAGAGAGTTTGGGTTTTGTTTGTTTTATTTTGTTTTTTAGCAGAATCCAAACTTAAAGTCTATTAAATTGTTAGAAAGATTAAATGTCATTCTTTTTATTCTGAGGTTTTATGTAAAATCGTTTTATTCTTAGCAAAGGCTTTGGAAGAAATTGCCATTTTACTCTCATTTTTATGGAGTGGTGCCATTTTAGGTATTGAGTACATCTGGATTTATCTCTATAATAAAAATAAGGTTTGATCAAACTACATAAAATTGAACTGAATGTCTGCTTATTTGTACTTTGAATTGCCCATGGTATCACAGGATATCATATAATATTTAGTTATTTAAGGATGGGAATAGAGGCTATTTTCATGACTTTGGGAAGATTTTAATTTTTTAAATTGTTTTAAAATATTATTAAATTTTGCTTCTTATGAGAATGCTGTAGGTAATGATTGCAGATCATAAAATAGCATAATTAGTTTGTATTTTGTTCAAGATAAACCCATGATATCTTTTTTATGAAGAGAAAAATTTCTTATTTGGTTTTCTTTAATAAGAAGTGAAAATGCACAACTCTACTTGCATTATAAAATAGGAAATATAGGTTCCACTAGCATTTCTGCACAACATTGCTAAAGAATTCTGTCTGTCTAGGACGATTTCAATGAAATACGCATACTTGCCTGCATGCTAATGCCTGCCAATCAGTGCCTTCTTAGACGACATATAACCAGGCTTAATTTTTTTTAAATCTTTAAGGATAAGTGATGTTAGAAGGTTAGCCAGAGCTAAACATTTCTAATTACTATTAAATACTGAACTTGTATTCAATAAAATGCCAAATCTTGGTTGTGGTAGTCAAAGAGGAAAGGTATGTGATGATGATCTAGAGAGAGGACGCACGTGCTCTTAACTGGAAAATTGTGAATCGTTAAGTGTCTTAAATGTATTTGCTGCTTAATTATAAATATAAATTCTACTGCAAGTGGTAATGATGTATATGAGTATTGAATAATTGGGTTACAAATGAAGGCTGCTATTAAGGTAAGTGAATTATTAGTTTAGTGTCCATTTAGAAGCTAATACTCTTACATTGAGTATCATTTACAAATTAATCACATTAAAAGTGTATTAATGTCCCACAATTCATTCACAATTCATTCATCCCTATCAGTATGGAGTTCATTCCATCATAACATAAAAATTGTAGAACAATTACCTCTGCCTCAGAGTACATAGATTACCTGTCTTCTAGTAAGAGGCTGTATTTTATTTAGATAGCTGCATTTATGGCATTGATTTAAAAATTCACCCAACTGAATATCCTCTTATTTTTGCCTAATTCCTGGGGAATAGAAATCCATTTCATTTTAACCAAGGCACATGGCCATTAATTATATTATAATACATAATTACTAATCCATTTTTTGATTGCCTGATATACATGAAAAAAATGACTTTATTTTACTTCAGTGCAATAAATTAAATGGCCAAATGCAGGCTCTAACTATGTGATCTTGCTTTCTCATAAGACTAACCCATTAATGTGTATGTAAAGATGTCTGTAATCAGTTTAACAGCTTTCTGAACTTAATATACTAAGAGGGTTTTGTTTTTTTAAAAATAGATTTTAGAGACTTGAATATAGGTGTTGGCAATGGTTTTATAAACCTCTGTCCATAGAATATATGAACAAACCTGGGGTCATATCTCTAAGGAAACTACCACAGTTAAAGGGAAATGCTTTATCAAACTCACTTGGTATCACAGTCTAATTGCATTAAAGTCCCTAAGTGGACTCTATCTTGGCTTCCCCCAGGAAACAGGAGAAGGGGCCCTGGAAGGATTAACTGCTGCCTCCCCATTTTCTTCCAATGTGACAAAAACATTTGCATTAATTTGAGCCCTTCTCTTAGGTACACTGTCACCTTCAATGTGCAGCTTGTGTGTGTTGAGGTTTAGCTCTAGAATATGACCCTTATATGAATAAGAAGAGACTTTTATTGTTATAGTAGTGATGGTTTTTGTTTTTCAGTCACATTTTGTTGTAATTATTCTTTCCTAATCTTTACCCCTTCACTAGATGGCAAGTTTAATGAGGGCCAAGCCTACAGCTTCTTTAGTCATTTCTACTTCATATCCTCAAGCAAGCAGAGCCTGTTTCATCTGATGTGCTCAAGAAAAGTGGAAGGAAAGGAAGGAGGGAGAAGAAGGGAGAAGGAATATAGGGAAAAAAAAAACCCACTAAATTTTCACATTCTTAAGCCAAGAAAAAATAGTTGTATTTTTAAGTGATAAAGAGCAAACCTCTTTTTTTTTGAGAAAATGCAAATCATTTAGCTCATTGGCCAAGGTAAAGGAGAGAAAAGGGTCATGATACATGAGAGCTTGAATGGGTGTCTGAGAAAATCTAAAATGCTCATTTTTATAAATGATGCAACACAGGCCAAGACAGGTGAGGGGACTTGGATCACACTGATTTGGCTCAGAGTTAATAATCTGGACCCATGTTTCCTGACTCTCATCCTCCCAATCAAGTGTTCTTCCTTTGATATGATTGGTAAGAGTAATGAATATTTATTATGGAATATCTTCTATATGTAGATGATGAATAAGCAAAAGACATAAAAGGAGAAGCACAAATAATCCTATTGTTGGGAAGTAAATGTGATTTATGCCAGTGTTTTGGTTTATGTTCCACCATTTGAAAAATGTTATAATTTTTATTGTTACAATGTTTTTTAATGGTAGAATATAGAGGGGGAAGACAGGCACTAAAAAAAATATATGGAGTAGAAATCAAGAGATTCCAATCACATCCTTCTTCAGTTACATCGCTATCTGTTTAGAGCTTAGGTAGATACCCCTCCTTATATTTTCCTATGCATGCCTACATGCATCCGTGTATGTTTTTGGTGGATTGATGGGACAGAAAGACAGCATCAGAATATGAGGACAGGATTTAAGCTTTATTTAATGGTAAAGGAACCAAAAGTATACTGCAAAGAGAATACAAAACAGGAAATAACAGACTATTCTCGTATCCATAGGTGCAACTTCTAGGTCCTCTAAAAACGCTGGAGGGATGCACAACTACCAACCATAATGTGTGATCAAGAGAATAAAAACTATAACCTAGGTCATTTGCAGGCACAGGATGGTTTCTGCTCATACACCTTCCTGACAATTACTTGTATCCTGGTTACAGGCATTATTGCTTTCCAGGTGCAAGCCATTAAATATGGCTTGCTGGAACTTTTACATTCTTCTTCCTTATCTGTTGGGAGTCCAACAAAGCATCTTTATCACATTCCTGATTGTTTACAGTGAGACTGGGTGAGGCGAAGGTCAATTTCATCAGCATTTGGATTCACAGTCCGCTTCTCAAATTCAGTGTCTCCAAGCCCAACCCTAGATTTTCTCCCAAAGCTGCTCTTTGTTAAGTCTTCCTGATCGCAGGATGGCAACTTGATTAATTCATCTGCTTAGGCTTGAAAACATGCACACATCATTGGCTTTTCTCTCTCTCACACCCCACATAAAGTTTCTCAAATTCTTTTGTTTTTTTCTTTAAACTGTGAAGAGTTTAAATACTTCTCATTACCTCTACTGCTATCCCTAGAGTCCAAGCCGTTGTCAATTTCCCTTTGGATAATTGCAATACCATCCTAGCTGATCTTTCCTATTTCTACTCTTACGTAGCTAGTCTTTTCTCCACAAAGTAGTCTGAGTGAAATGAAATAATAATATTAATAGCAAACACTTATATAACACTGTTATGTGCTAGATACTGTTTAACCCCTTCATGGATATTAAGTTAATCCAATTAACTTAATGTATTTTATTGACCTATTTACATAATCATGTGTTTACTTATTTACCTAAATTATATATTTAACTTATTTACTTATTAATGCATTAATTAATGTAGTCCTTCCATTAACTTCATGATCCCTTTGAGCCTGAAACAGTCACATAAAAACAATGTCCATAGTCATTGCCGCTTATTAAAAAGAATTCTTTTCTTTTGATTTTCCAGGTTTTTTTTTTAAACTAGTCTTTCCAAAAACCAGCTTTTAATTTTGTTGTCTAATTTTTTATTTCTAATTTGTTCATATTTGTTTTAATCATTATTATTATTTTGGTTTCTTGAGGTGACTGCTTGGTTAATTTGCTTCAGTCTTAATTTATTATGAATGCATTTAAAGCTACTGCACTAATTTTTTCCCCCAAAATATTCTTTGGCCAAATTCCACTGATTTTGATAACCATCATTTTTATTTGTAATAGTGTGAAATTCCAACTTTCATTTTCTCTTTAATGCAGACATTATTAAAGTATTTATTTCTGATTTTATGATTGATTTTTGCTATCCTTTTATGATTAACTTCAAGCTTTATTTCAGTTTCAGTGTTACTGGAATGTGTATTTTTTCCCCTCATATTAATAATCACACTGTGCTTTCTTTGAATTGGCTAATGCATGGTATTAGCTTTTTCCTAACTCTTATTTTCAAATTATCTTGTCTTTTTGGTTGTTTTTCTTGCAAACAAGCTTATTTCCTTCTACTTAAAGTGCGCATTTTAAAGAGACTAAATTCTAAGCCATTACATGTTTAGTGGGTAATTTAACCAATCCACATTTATTGTAATTCATGATGATATTATTTACTCCTTCCCTCTTTATTTATTTACCATGCTTTCTTTCCCACCATTTCTTCCACCACTACCATTTTTCCTTTTTTCTTTTTAAATTGGAGGGTATTTGTGTTGTTACTGTTTCATCTTTTTCCTGCTAATGAATTTCAAAATTAATCTCCTGTTACTGTTCTTCTAGTGGCAAACCTTAAAGTTATGAGAAATATAAGTATAAACTTTCAGCTCACAAAGTCTTCACCAGTGATTGCCTACTACTTTTCCTCAATATAATTTTTTAAAAAGATTTATTTATTTATTTATCCCCCCCTTGCTGCTTGCTGTCTTCTCTCTGTGTCCATTTGCTGTGTGTTCTATGTCTGCTTGTCTCTCTTTGTCGTGTCATCTTGCTGCACCAGCTCTCTGCGGGTGTGGGCCATCAGCTTTCCATGGGTGTGGGCCATCAGTTGTCTGTGGGTGTGGGCTAGCCTGCCTTCACAAGGAGGCCCTGGGAAGTGAACCCAGGGCCACCTATATGGTAGACAGGAGCCCAATCAGTTGAACCACATCTGCTTTCCACCTCAATATAATTTCATTTTACATTTTTTGTAGTGATTATATTTTTAATTCTGAAGGACTCTTCCATTTATTTTTTTACACTGGTCACTTTTTCTTTATGGATATAACATCATCTTAAATCCCTTAAGCTATTTAGTTATTCTTATTTCAGAATTCTCTTCTCCTTCTTTTATTATGTTTCTTGGGGAACTAGTTTTTCTGGTTGTGGGTTGGAGTGGCAGGCAAGGCTGTATATCCTTCATTTTTCTACTGCAGCCTCCCCTGAAGTTAAGTAGTATATATAATGAGTTCTGACCAATAAATGAAGGAAAAAGTCATATATACCATTTCCCAGCCTTGTTCCTAAAATACTCTTTAGGGAGGAGGTGAAGGAGAGAGCGTGCTTCTTCTCCATATTTCTATTACTTGATTTCTGGCAGAATTCAAAGTTTCCAGTGGAGGACTCTGAGTCACAGCTGCTCGATGTGGGAAACTGGGTGCTTTAGTGACTATGTAACAAAACCTCCCTTTCCATTCCACTTCTCAACAATTTGCAATAGACTTATGATGTACAGGAAAAATAAACGTGATTAAGCCACTAATATTTGGGGAGTTATTGTTTTCACTGTTTTCACCAGTTGGTCTATCCTGATTTAAGTTTTAAAAATATATACTTTTTAATTTTTAAAAATATACTTAGTTCACATAAATGTTACTTAAAAAATTTAGGGGATTCCCATATGCCCCACTCCCTCCCCCTCCTACATTTTCCCACATTAACAACATCCTTCATTAATATGGTACATTGTTACAATTGATGAACACATTTTAGAGCATTGCCACTAAGTGTGAATTAGTTTACATTGTAGTTTACACTCTCTCTTGCACAATTTTGTAAGTTATGGCAAGATATATAATGGCCTGTACCTGTCATTCCAATGCCATTCAGGACAATTCCCAAGTCCTGAAAATGTTCCCATATTATGCCTGTTTTTCTCTCTCTCTCCCTTCAGAACCTCCAGTGGTCGCTGCCTCCATATCAGTGATATAAGTTTTTATATTGCTAGAATCACAATAAATCTATGGTAGAGTACCAGTAAGTCTACTCTAGTCTATTGTTCATTCCCTAATCCTGAGGATTCTGGGATGGTGATGCCCACTCCACCTCTAATTGAGATGCCCATGGGGCAGATGGATGGGATTCTCTTGCTGGCAGTTGCAAACTCTCTTCGTTTGTTGGGATGGTCATTGTCCATCATCATGTCCTTGTTAGTTGTCCTGGGTGAGTCCAATGAACTGGAGAGTAGGTGTGGCAACTCTGTTGAGATTCAGAGCCCAGCTGGCATATGTACAGCCCAAAAATTAAAGTGTCTTGAACATATACTTATCAGCTCTAGTACTAACTATAGGTTCGAATAGAAGGGACACAACTGTGTCCAATTCTGTCACACTGGGAGCATAAATTCCAAACTAGGGCCCACTGGCAGGGCCCCAAATTTCTGAACTGTCTTCCTTGCCTAAAGTGTCTAGATGTCTCCAGAGCCCTCAGGAGCCCTGTTATGTGAGGTAGTATTTACTTTGGCAGTCAATAAGGTCCTGCTGAAATGTGCATAAGTGTAACCTCTGAAATGAGGAGGTTTATACGGAATAGCCATATAAACTCATTTCCTTTTTTTCCTCTTTTGGTCAAAGTCTTTTTCCAGTTGCATTTTTAGTTGGCACTTGGTAGTAATCCCTCAGTGCCAGGGAGGCTCATTCCCAGGAGTCATGTGTAATGCATTTATATGCTGGATTTGGCTTAGAGAGAGGTCACATTTGAGTAACAAGTATGCTCTCAGGAGGTAACTATTAGGCACCCTATAAAACTAGGCTAAGTTTCAATTTCAAAAGTAAAGGTTCATATGTACTGTCATCAATATCAAGGGCCCATCAGTGGACCATCCTCCTTCACTAATCACTGCCTCTGTACTTGGGGGGTTCTTGTTGTTCCATTAGAGAATGAGGCAGAGCTCCCAGGATGGGAATTTGGTATTCTTTCAGTTATTGTGTTAATCTGCACCCACCATGCCCATACCCCATGAACACTTGAATACATTCATATGCCTTATAGGTATGTCCAGGTGAACCTCCTCCCATGCATCCCCCATCACTGACACCCCGCTCCAATGATCCTCCCCTGCCACAGTTGTAACCCTTCTGTGATCCAAAACTTCTTAAAAAATGAAGCCAACAAAATAACCAAATACAATAAATAAGAGAATGAAATAATATTTAAAAAAAATAAAATACGAAAATTTTTTTTAAAACTTGGAATGATAAAAAATAATGAAAAATAATTTAGAAATTTTTGATATTATGTCTTTCATCACTGTAAGATCTGTTATCTTGTATATACAATGACATTTTCTTCTGTTTATTCCCCCAGTGTCTTATTTTTTTCATTTTATCTTCAAAGAAGCTTTAGGTTCCGGAAAAGTCAGATGTAGAATATAGAGGATTCCAATAAACCCAACATCCTCCCCCTTTCCCCTTTACCCTGGTAATAACCTTGTACATGTGGATGGTACATTTGTTACAATTGATATAGAAATATTGAAACATTGCTACCCACCATGGTCAATGATTTCCATTATGGTTTACAGTTGGACCATACACTTTTATAAACTTCGGTGAAATTTAACATGACCTGTATCCGTCGTTGCAAGATCATGTGGTGCAGTTCCAGTGCCGCCATTATGCCCCATGTTCTATCTATTCTATTCCTCCCTTCCCCTCCCTCAGGGCCCACAGCAACCACCAGCTCCACTCCTTGGAGAAGAAGGTTCCGAGTTACTTGCAGCCACACTGACAGCTTGTCGTACTGGCCTGTCCTCCCCTGTTAGGCACTGCCTGTGCTGATGCCTCACCTTCTTGCTGTTGTTATTCCTCATATGCTTGTTGATATTTGGTTTTCTGTTTATATTTACCATGAAGGGTCTAAATTGAAATGTACTTTTTTTCTTTGAAGACTCCTATTTATCTGCCTTTTGTGGTTGAAGGGGAAAGGCAGGCAGTTTAGCCACGTGTTGTGTACCAAAACTAAGTACACATATTTAGGAGCCTTAGGGGCTCCTAAATGCCCTACTTTTGTGGGCCCAGTGATCTTTTATAGGATTTTTAGGGTCAGAACCCACCAGATGCTGCTTCTCCCTTTACTGCAGTCTCATGAACCCAACTTCCTGTTAACGCCTCCACTCACACGTCTAATAGGCCTCAAGCCAAACTCCTGCTGCAGGGCAGGTGTGTTTTTTCCCTAATGCTCCATATCAGGAGATGGCCACCCTTGTTTTGATCCTAATTATCTCCAGTTTGTCCACAGTCTGCATGCAATGCATGAGCAATTTCTGTCACCTCGACCTCAACTTTCAAATAGATGTCTTATCTGATGACTTCTCATGACTGTCTGGCTACAACCCTAATTCAAGCCACCCTCATCTTTCACTGAGTCTTTTGCAGTAGATGCCAGTCTGATTTCCCTGCTTCCATTCTTTCCATTCTATGTTTATTCTCTACTCAGCAGTCTAGGAACACCTTTAAAACCAAAAATCAAGTCATGTCCTTCCTCTGCTAAAAAAAACCGAAACTTTCCAATGACTTTCCATTACGATGGCAATACAATCCAAAGCCCTTAGCTTGGCTTACATGACCCCCTGTTACCAAGCTCCTGCTAACTTCCCTGACTATTTTCTATCATTCTCCTCCCGGCCTGTGTTCCATTCAAGCAGGCTTCCTCGCTGTTCTTGGAAAAAATGTTCCCACCTCACAGTCTTTGCACTTTGCTTCCTCAGCTGGAAAGCTCTTTTTCTAGATGTTCCCTAGGCTTGCTCCATCCCTTTTCAATGGGTTTCACACCAATGCAAAAAAGAAGTGCTCTCAATCAAATTATCATACACTGTCACTCTTTATCCGCTTTCCCTGCCTTGCTTTCCTTCACCACACATAACACTGTCTGGTGTGACCAGTCCACGTTTATCTATTTCTTTTTGTTCTTTCCTACCAGCATGAACGCATGGCCAGGGTAGGGGCTCGACTAGTTATCAAGGATGTTAAATCATATGTTATGTATGGATGCAATGGATGCAGAGGAAATTTTCGTTGCATGAGGGTATATATCAAAGGACTTCAGGAAGGTTTGCTCTCCTGAATGCTGCTGGAGTTAGATAATACTATTTTTCTTTTTCCTTTTTTTTAAAATTTCTCCTCTGTTGTCTTTGGGGAGAGCCTGTCTATATCTCAAGCTCTGTGATGCTTCTCAATGATTTCAACACTTTGGCTGGGAGCCTTCCTCAGGCAGATGGTTAACTTTATTTAGAAAGTGGGTTTCAGGACTTCATTCTAGTGGTAAATACTGGAGCTGCTCATCACAAAATAAACGAGGGCATGGGCGAAGGCAGGCCACTAGACCAGCTGTTCACGGCGGGGGCCTGTCATAGTCACCTCCGTCTTGGCTGGGTGACTCTGAATGTCGGGTGCCTCTTCTAGAGCTTTTTCTGGAGTTTCTTTAGGGAGAATTTTTCTTGCTTCTTGTAGATCTCTCCTTTGTAGGTTTGGGCTTCGATTTCCTTTATGTCTGTTTCTCCATAAGTTAAGCCCATCTGCTTTCTAGTTTTGAGGGTTTCGTTTTCTGTTTTTTTTTTTTTCTCCAAATGTCTCATCTACTGATAGTGTACTTTAAAAAATTTCCTCGAAATGTACTGCCATGAATTTATCATAAAATATACTTTCTCCCCATTTCAGTGAGATTTGGGGTGGGACAGTAGATAGATGCATATGATCAATCTACTGTTTAAATTCTGTCTCCTCTGGCCCCTGGAGATTCTACTGCATGTTCTTAGTCTTCTGTGTTCCTGCTGAAGTTTATTAAATGTAGCCCAGGGATTTGTCTTTTGGTCACTATTCTTTATTCTACAGCATTGTCCTATGCCCTTTTGTAATTTAGGTAGGATGTAAAAGATGTGGACTGTGCCCCTCATAAGAAATGAATACGAAAATCATTTTTTGGATTGAGTGTGAGTTTATCAAGACAATAGACATTTGCAATTTAAGAGCTATGAATGTTCCTACTCTTGAGATTGCTAGAAGATCCCAGCCATTTCCTGTTTTTGTTGCTGTATTAATCTAGATCTTGAATTAGCAAGATCTGATATCCCTGTACCCCTATAAGCTCTTTCTCTAAGCTCTAGTCACTTCTGCCCCTTGTAATCCAAAACTTCTCCATAACTTCCTAGTTAGAAATAGAACATATGGGGGTTTGGAGTATCACACACACCCCATAAATAACAGCTGTGAAACTCCAGGCTCTATAATGGATTACAGGATATTTTGGAATCCTGATAGAATGCAGGTTTAGCTGCTTAAAGCCTGAATAATATAGATAGCTAACGTTAAAAAAGCTCAGTCTTACAACTCATTATAAAAACAAGGTGGATACAGTTTGGGGGATCAGAGTAGTGGATTGTAAATGTTAGCATGCTTGAGGATCACCTGGAGTACATTTAAAAACACAAATTGCTGGGCCCACTCCTGGACTTTCTAATTGACTAGGTCTGGGCGGGACTTGAGAATCTGTATTTCTTACATAAATTCTCCAGCTAGGAGAATTTACTGGATTGGGGTGGTTACACAAACTTAGTGGGCTTTTGCTCTGAAGTCTTATTACCCAATTTTGGGATCCCTCAGACTCTTTTATCTTAATTGATTTTCATTCCTGGTGCCTCTTGAGTACTGTAATGCTGTAGAGCAGGGGTTCTGAACCTTTTTTGTTCCATGGACCAGGTGTTCACCTGCCAGTCAGGTGAAAACCATGGACCCCTTAGTCCACACTATACTGTGTGTTATTTAATAAATATATCACACCCGCACCAACACATCCCCACAAGAATTATGTGTTTTTGAACTTTCAATTCAAGCTCACAGACCCCTTGTTAAGAGCCCCTGCTTTAGATTATCCATCCAAGTTTACTAGGAAAGCAATAAGGAAAGGAAGTGAAACAAAAAGCAGTAAGAAATTGAAAGTTGTTACTAAACTGGGGATTGGGAATTATCTATCTATGGTCCAACTATAATTATCAGAAACACTTAAGACTTAATAGAAGCATATGCATTTTTTCATTAGATTATTGCAGTCACCTGGTGAAAAACAATTGTACTGACAGTATTACCGAAGCAGGAAACTGAACAGAACCTGAACCGAAATCTCTTTACTTTCTGTTAAGAGCAAGTGCCAGTCATGGCTGTACTTTTTTATATTGTCATTATATTTTGATTATACCTGTACATATGTATCATCAAAATTAATTAAAATTTGTGTATGCTATATTCTGCATATAGGCAAATATGAAAATATATAGTCCTTGAAAGATAAGAATTAGTGGCTATGTGTTACATTAAAAGAGCATGGAACACGTTTTCCTTTTCAAGTAATGCTCTAAGTCTGTTGTCATTAACACACTTTTAATTTTCTAATGAGAGTTATACATAATGAAAGAATGTTCGGCCGTTTTTATCACTGACTAGGAAGCAGGGAGTTTCTTAAGAACTTTAATCATATTATCTCATTTAACTCTCATGACAATCCCATGGAATTAAGTCTCATTGTTACTCCCCATCTCCCATTCAATTCATAAACAATGTCTCAGGTGAAGTCACCTCCCAAAGGTTATTCCCCCAAAGTGTGGGGGTTTTACTCATCTTATCACAAAAATTATGTTTCTAGAAATTAATCTTTATTGCTGCACAGTATTTTGTAGATGCAAAATTACACAAAGTAGCGAGTAAATATGGCATGGGATTTGCCTGGTTTGTGCATGGTCTCTGCTTTATCGTGTGTCTTTGACCTTGTACTAGCTGTAGATGTCTTCCCAACGGGACCGTCATACAGCCCTTACTTGTCAGGCGGATCTAGGTGCCTTGACTGCTCTTGCTTCCAGGAGCGGTGCCTGCAGTGTCGTGGGGCAAGCAGCATCATGTGTCAGACTCTCCAACCCAGGCACTTGACCTTGGGAAACTCACTAAAGTACTGTGGACCTCCATGGTAGTTGCTGAGGGCAGGGAGAGGGAAGAAGAGATGTGATGTGGGGGCATTTTCAGGACTTGGAGTTGTCCTAAATGATATTGCAGGGACAGATGCTGGGCATTATATATCCTGCCATAACCCACTGAATGGACTGGGGGAGAGTGTCAACTACAATGTAAATAATCCATGCGGTGTAGCAGTGCTCCAAATGTATTCATCAAATGCAATGAATGTACCACACTAAAGAAGTTGTTGATGTGGGAAAAGTGGGAGGTCTGGGGGGTGGGGTATGTGGGAACCGCTTATATTTTTTAATGTAACTTTTTTTGTGATCTATGTAACTTAAAAAATACTATTAAAAATTAATTTAAAAAAAAACCTTTGTCCATTTGCCAGGAGAACTGAACGAGATAACCCATATAAAAGCAGTGTAGCAGTGTCTGGCACACAGTTTGTACTCACTGAATGTTAGCTGTTAGGGTCAGGTCAGGGAATTGTCCTCTTAAATGTTTGTTAAACATTATGATTGCTTGCCAGGGATGTTATGAGGTAATATGTCTCACTGGCTTTCTTTTCTCTTACCATGAATAAATACTATCTTTTTGACAAGTATGTGTCCTGTCTTCCAAATGTTTCTTCTCTGTTTAATGTATCTATCTGTAACATTTTTAAACAGCCATTTGTGTGGGGGTAAATTTCAGGTCACAATAATTGCCAACAAAACCTAGTTCTGGGGCCCTGCTCCCACCCGAACTGTGCCCTGCAGGTCTTAGCTTCTATGTTTTTACCGGATCCCCCATGGATCAGCTGTCCTGAGCTTTCTCTCTTCTCCTGGCCCATCATTCCAGCTATGGAGAAGGCCAATGTTCTGAATTAGGGTAGCCAGATACGTGTTTTGGGTTTGAGGTGGGCAAAAGGTACAGTTTTAGTGTTTTCATTTTTTGTTGTTGTTGTTATTGTTGTTTGAGGTACCAGGGCTGGGGATTAAATCTGGGACCTTGTGTATGGTAAGCGGGCACGCAACTACTGAGCCACATCAGCTCCCCTAAGTTGGTTTTTTCATTGTTTGCTTGCTGCTTGCTTTGGTTGTCAGGAGGCACTGGGTACAGAACCCGGGACCGCCCATGTGGGAAGCAGGTGCTCAACTACTTGAGCCACATCCACTCCCCCAGGTTTGGTTTTGAGTCCAATAATGCCTGTTGCCCTTGCAGCCCCAGTGCCTTTGATGCTAGTTTACGTTTAGTCAAGTTGCATCGCTAGTTTTTATATATAATTATGTGACACCCTCACCCTCAGACTTAGCCCTGAGCATCCAAACCTAGGCCAAAGTTGTGTGTCACTGCTGTCAGGGCAACACCTGCAGTTAGCCTCAGCCTGTTTTTCAGAATCATACTTGTGCGTCTTGACTCCCTCCACTTGCATCCGCTCCTCTGATCTGATCTTGAGCCACATTCAAGTTGCTTGAATAATCCCAGCCTGATTATTACTCAGGTTCTTATATTTAAATCCCTGTGATTCCTCTTCCGTTCCCTTCCCTTATCAAGTACCTTTAAGGAAGTAGAAAAGTTCTCGACATTTAAAAAACTTACTCCTATATGACTAATATGTCCTGACATATTTTATATTCATATGGTTCTCGAGAAGTTTTAAAAATAACCTGGGGCTCATTATTTTTGCATATCCTCACTTTTTGAACTAGACAATATAAGTATTAAAATTCCACATCTCAGGAAGTTTGCATAATTTTCCCAAACTGAGTCAGCTATTAAGGAACAGAAGCAGGACTGGAATTCAGGACTTCTGGCTCCTCTTTTATCGGAGCTTTGTACTCTTCCACTGCGACATCATTAGAAGAAATGCCAACAAATGCCTTTGCCGTTTCTCCCCTAGACACAAAGCCCCATTAAGTGTTTCATTGACATTCTTCTTGGCATCTATAAAAACTTGCATTTTATTTTTATTTGCCTGCTGATTAATCTAGATGCTATACAAGTTAAATAAATTCCAAAAGGCAGAAAATATGCTATACTTGTATCTTAAAGGTTTTTTTGTTCAAACATAAAAACAGTAGATATAAAACGGAAATGTTTAAAAATATTCTATAAGCGCTTCTAGTCATATAGAGTTATCTATTTTGGTATGATGTACCTCAGACTAAATTTTGCCGAAAATCTCTGCCAAAAGCTGACAGAGCTTCCTTAGCCCTAATAGAATTTGACAAATATTGTTGAGCAAAAATGACAACAATGAATCTGTATGGGAGGGATGTTGTGTTCTCAGGTGCACTTGAGAATGTTCTCCAGCGTTTCAGCCCTTCTGACTGAGGAATATGACTTTTGTCCCTTCCTGTCATTGTCCACTGTTTTGCCAGGGGCTTGTGACATGGAATGCTGGGCCATGGAGTGCTAGACTCCAGAAGGAAATTCAGTTAGAGGCTGATGGGCCAGGGGTGTGCACCTGAGTTGATCAATTATGGAGGATCAGAAATGCTCTGCTAAAGCCTCTTGGTTTTCTTCTAGATTCTGAAGTTAGTGACCCAGGCCCATTGGTAAGGTTATCAAGCCATCTTCCATGTAATATTTATTACATGTGCAAAGCCGGAACATGTGGAGAGCATTTATATTTGAATGGGAAAACATGCTGTTAGATAAATTAGAAAATCTTCTCATATATTTGCAATTTTCTTTCCTTAAAAAGTCACTGCATTTATCAAATATCCCCTATTTCGATTGAGTCTATTCTTTGTTGTTTAAACTTTCTCAACACTGACCCATGTGGTTAAAAATGGAGTCATTTTTCTAATGCAGATAGAAACAGTATACGTCCTATATAACAAAAGTTGTTCTTTTTTAGTTGCATTATATATATTTTAAATTTGCATAAGGGCATATACTTTAAAATCAGACTTCTCATCTGATATTCCTTCTGTAAGATATTACAGAGAATATTTAAATTATCACTTTTATTCTTACATATACATCCCACATATACTGTGTATCTCCCAGTGTTATGCACAGATAATATTAATTTTAAATCAATTTTAGTAAAAGCACTTCTTTCTTCTATACATCAACATGAAAAAATTTTAGAGGAAGAGAGAACTGCTCTTGTTGAACAACAACCAATTTGTTTCTCCTGCTTTTGTACTTGCATATACATAATTCTCATGGGTGCTATTAGAGATTTATCAAGTCTATCTCAAAAAAAAAAAAAGAAAACAAGTTTAAAATTAATGTGTGTAAGTTTCTGCTGTCTACTCATGACACTGAGGAAAAGTACTTACTGTTGGCTTTGTAACTCATTTTTGTCAGCACATATTGATAGCCAGGCATTGAGTCAAGGTAAGTTGGAATGAATTGTTGACATGAAGGCTTTGAAGTTCATCTGGATTCATATTAAAACAGTTTTCATATTTTCAAGTCTTCTCCAATCAAATGGATTTTATCGTACTGTGTATACATTGTGTGAGGTAAACAATATCATAACCTTTTATATGCTACTGTTTAGCCTGTATGTTATTAAAATAATTTCAACAATTCTTCAGTGACTCACATATAAAGTCTATCAGATGTTTCTGAAATATCTATTGCAACATCTTTTATAAAGGCATCTGAGGGAAGCAGATATGACTCAAACAGTTGGGTGCCTGCCTACCACATGGGAGGTCCTGGGTTTGGTTTCCAGTGCCCCCTAAAGATGATGAGCAAGACAGTGAGCTGATGTGATGGACTGGCACAGTGAGCTGATGTAACAAGATAACACAATGAGAAGACTCAATGAGGAAATAAAATGAGAGACACAACAAGCAGGGAGCAGAGGTGGCTCAAGTGATTGTGGACCTCCCTCTCACATGGGAGGTCCCGGGTTTGGTTCCTAAAAAGAAGATGAGCAGACACGGAGAGCACACAATGAACAGATACAGAGAGCAGACAGCAAGTGTAAACTCCAAGGCGGGTGGGGAAAAACAAATCTTAAACATAAAAGGCAATTGAACTCCTAGACTCAGTAAAGCTTGGCCTATACAATTAATTCAGGATATGTGATCTGTGCTTTTTATTAGTGAGTGCATGTTTTAAGTCATTTTCTCATTGTGCACTTATTCCTGACCACCCAGAATCCTTCCTCCTAAGTAACCTTTTTTCGCAAGCTTTAGTAAATTGCTCATATTTTCTACTTTTTATGGCATTTCTTAGATCCTGAGTTTTGACAGAGTTCAAGGATATATCGATATTGACGCTGAGTTATGAATGAGGACCTCACACCATTCCATGGCCAATTTCCCTCCTTTTAGGTTCCATGACTTCGTTATGGTTCCTGATTTTAAAAAATAATAATAAATGGTCAGAACAAATCGTTTTCATTTAGAACTAGAACAACCCAATGTAGCCTCACATAAGCTAACATATCCTAGACTCTTAACTGTTGACTTGAGAAAGACATTTAGTAGAATTGATACGTAAGAATGAAAAAAATAGACGAACATTAATCAAGAACTTGGTGAATCTTCACAGTTCCGCTCATTCTGTTACTTCACAGTTCTCATCTCCATATTCTCCTTATCCAGTTCTTTTCTGTAATGCGCCCAGTAGGATGTGTTTGTGTGATGGTTGGGCAGGAAGACAAGCATGCCTCTAGGAACCATAAGGGCTACTTCCTTTGTGCGATGGACAGTGTTAAATTTGTGTACTTATCCATGTGTCAATAGAAATACAAGATCTCTGGATCAGAGAACAGTTTATTTCTTATGCCCAGGACATTTTAGCACCAGTTTCCCAAGTCCCAAAATCTCCAGGAGGCGATGTGATAAGGGCCAGGTATTTATTTGCATGTGCGGTGTGGTTGCAACACAGGAAGGTACCATGAAATTACAGGACTTGGAGCTCATGTAGGGCAAGGAGTATATCTAACCTTCCCTTCCTCCAGAGAGATAACGGTTTCTTATTCTAGGTTGCAAGCAAATGGCTCCAGGGGAGATAGGTTTCTAAATCTCTCTGGAGCAATTCACTCTCTCTAACTTCATATCTGCCATTCAATCAACCTTTAACCAAGTTTGTCAGCGTTCTTTGCAAAGAAAGCCGAGAACATGCAGAAATATGAAAACATTCATGGAGGATTTTCTACCAACAAATAGTACCTAGGACAGTTTTATGTGCCTAATAACTGTTCAGGAAAGAGTTTGGTAAGGGTTGAACCCATGAACTTGAATTTTGAGCATTGGAATTTGTGTAAACGAATGGACAATGAAAAAGTTGCATGTTGCATGAAGAAAGAATTCTGCAGGTTGGTGATTAGACACAGGGCATGCACATCCAAGTCTGTCAAGGTTTTTATATTTTATGTAATTATCTTACAAAATAGATTCCAAGTCTCATTTTCAGGGTATGCAAGTAGTCACCAAGGCTTTCTAAAAGCAGTCAAACTGGGTGTTAAACGGGAGTGGTACATGGGATTTGGCAAAAATTTAAATGCCCCCTGCCAGTGTGATTGGGTTTTTCCTTTAGAGTGTGTTTATGATTCTCAAGTCACCAGTGCTTTAGCTATAAGGTGAAAGGGGGACTTTGTAAAAGAATGCTATGTCTAACTCCCTGCCTCCAATACCTGGAATAAGAGCCAGATTCGCGTCCTTTCTGATAAGTGCCATCGTAGCTATTAGCAATCCTAAAATAATTCTGTTCTCACTGTGGTTTGAGTTGAAGATCTTTTTCTTGGTTATCTTATTTCCAAAGATGGTTAAAAGAGCACTAGAAAAGCATTTGTTAGGCTGCAGTAGAGCACATACCAATTTGGCGAGGAGCACTTTTGGACCCTTCGTTCTTTTTGATGGTTTTCTAAACTCATGCCCAGAGTGGTTCCACTTCAATACTGGCTGATTCTGTACTTACAGAAAAATGCAATGTTTGTCAGGTTTTTCAGGGGTAGTGTGAATCACTGAGTCTGATGTACTTGAAAAACACAGCAGGAATCCAAACACACTTATGTCATTTTTATGTGTTAGAAAGAAACCTAGGAAGCACAAATTCTCACTTTTCTTAAAGTCTTCACAGTGTCAAAGGGATATTTGTGAAGGGGGGTTGTGGGAATCATTGTTTTTAAATGTATCTGAGGTTAGGAACCTGGCTTATATGTACTATAAGCCAGTCTGAGCTGCCTTTTCTTTATTTATTAATATTTCAAGTAAAAAAAAAAGTGAATTACTTTTCCTTTGTAAGTATACAATGTGCATTTGTCTTTGTCCAAGGGAAGCTCCGTTTCCACTGATTGATACAGGGACATTTTAATTAGATTTAAGTGAGACTTGGAGCATAAGGTGCGCTTTCAAACCTGTGATTGGACATGTTAAGCAATGTTTGAAATAGATCATGATTATGCACACTATTTCCATGTAACTTTCCTTTGTCATCAATGTCTTGAACGGTTTTTTTTTTTTTGAACTCAGTACCACAGACTGCATATAATTCACCCGAACTCCTTCTGAGTGTAGAAAATACAGGATAGTTATTGCAATTACATTGTATTCTTTTTATGTGCATAGTCCAATAATTTTTTTAAAATAACCAACAAGTGTTCTTTTTGTCAAGTATGTTCGGAGGGATGGTTTAGCTGATAAACATGTTGTAATTTGAAGGCTACTCAGGGAACCATCCCTTTCCCCTTACCTGCTCTAGATTTAACATCACTGTGATCATTATTTTGCATAAAGAGTAAGCAGTGGAATTGGGAAGTTCCTGTGAATGGAGGGAAGTACCACAAATCCATCAATGCAAATTGGTCATAATGCTAATTTGTCATTAGATGGAGGGAAGTCTGGGTGCAGAAGGAGATGATGAATATCCAGGGTGTGTAGTGTCTAAGAGTTAAAAGGGTCTTAGAGTCATCCTGAGGTTCTAAAACCCTAAACCCCCAAGGAGGGGAAGAGAAGGTGCCCTTCACTGAAATCTGGCCTAGAAATAAACAAAAAACATAGTAACTGAGGCATATGGCTACGTTAAAGGTAAAGTATTACAACACAAAGCAATCACTTCATTTATTATTTCTAGTATTTTTAGCTTCGGCAGCCTTCATTATTTTAGGCAAAAACATAGAAGATTAGCTTTTTTTTTGGTTTGCTTTTTTTAGGGTCACTGTACAAAAGAGCTCCCAAGCTTCTTTCTTCTTTGTGGTTAAGATTTTTTTAATTTTTTTTTTTTTTTTTTTTTTTTTTTACGGTAGATATCTTTGGAGAGGATGTTAGCACATCTCTGCTTAAAGAAACCATTATGGAACCTTTACTTAATAGGTAAACTTTATGGAGTTCTATGAAGCCTGACATTATGCTGAGATCTTTATAAGCATTGCTTCATTTACTCCTTGTAGGAAAACTGATGAAACAGGTATCCCTGCTTTACAGATGAGGAAACAGAGAGAGTTTAAGCTTGTCCAAGGTCACACAACTCACATCTACTTGACTACAGATCACGAATTGTCCCCTAATTAAATATAAGTTTTGATAGGCTAGGTAAGGCCATTATAACAAATGTCCTCCAAATCTCAGTGGTTTTCAAAAGTAAAGGTTTGTGTGGCCCCTGTGTAGTCATCTGTAGCTTCCTCCCCATTGCATTGACACCGAGAGCTAGGCTTACCAAGCAGCCTTTATCGTACACATTGTTATCTCATGGCAGAGGAAGAAACAACCATTATGATACATATTCTGGCCCCCAAAGCTTCTTCCTAGGCTTGTCACATGTTTTTCTTGCCTAATTCCATTGATATAAGCAAGTCACATGGCAAAACCTGATAGCGCTGGGTGGTGGAAATAAAATTCTTCCTCAAAGAGGGGCAGTGAATACTTGGAAACAGTAACACCATAACCTCTGTGCTCCTCCATTGTATTACCTTCAAGATTTCTGAAGGGCAAAGTGCCTTTAGTTCATTTTATATAATATGTTGACATTCAAAGAAAAAGTAGACTCTGATTTGACAGAGATGAAATAATAATTTAATAGAGGAGCCAGAAACTAAGCTCAGGGTTCTCGAATTCCATTTCTATACTCTTATTCTGAAAATCAGTTTCACATGCCAAAGTGTTAGAAGAAAGTGTCTTGTTTTGCAAATAGAAACAGTCTCAAGGGACAACAATGGCATGATAAATTTATGAAGTTTATTTTTAGTAGCATTCTCAGGCTCCTCACTGTCAATATTTTCATTGGTACCCAAGAAGCCAAGAGAGGAGGACATGTTTTATGAATTGCTGTTGCTACAGATATTAGGCCTGGCATTTTCCCATGACAAATTGCAGAAAAGTTATCGATGCAAATAAATATCTGTTTTCCAGCCAGGAGAGATGGAACCCTTTCTAACTATTATGGCCAGGTTTTTTTTTTTTTTTCAGGGAAGTTTTGTTTATATTTGCTTGCATGGTGGTTCTTTTTTTTTTCGAGCTCTAGCACCAAGTGACTGATTGTTTCCTCCAAAACAATGTCAGCAGGATAAGGATGTATTGGCAGGGTATCTTTTAAATCAGCAACCCCATACTGATCCTTGACCTAATTAACAGTCTGCTATAGGCATTTGCAGTTTACTGCTAATGCTACCCCAACATCAAGATTTCTGTTATAGAAAATTTGAGTGTCTCTCCCATTTCATCATAAATTCAATTTTATTACAGTAAAGTTTTATGAACTATATAGCTTTTGGGCAGCCAGAATACTACATCATTTCATTTTATGGAAATTTCATTGGAATAGTTGTTTTGTGTTTTCTTTCAAATGAAATTTCACCACTATTAGTGTCGTGGCCTATCTAAGCATATAGTCAGATCAGTTCAATACTTGGAAATATGTTGATTTTGGACATTTTTAGGTCATATTTTGGCACATGCCTTTGGTCTTCAGAAAACTTCTTTGTCTACAATGAATAAAATGCAACTAAACAAAGGAAACTGTAAAACAGCTTTGAAAAAGGTAGCATAATGACCAAATATATGCTGTAATTATACTTTCTACAGATGCAAAGAAAAATTACTTCCAGTATTCAACTCTGGACTAGGAGTTTTCGTATCTATTGTCTTATTTAACATGTGTGGAAATACTTGTGTGTTGGCCAACATTACTCCCATTTTTAGATGTGGAATAGAGACTCAAATATGGAATACTTTAATGATACATAACCTAGAAAAGGCAGAACATGTGAACACAGCATCTGTCTAACTCCATAGATGGTGACCTACACAACATCACTTTGCCTTTTGTGTATAATTGTAAGCTTTTAGCAGTTTCTCTTCTTCTAGCTCTGGGCATAGAAAGAGGTCGGGACGGCTTTGGATTTATAAAAAGGGGCTTGTAAGGCAAAATAAATACTTCGAAAATAACCTTTACCATTACCACGTGGCTTTTCTGGACCAGAGATAAAAGCAGGTCCTGCATTCATACACTGCACTGATGCCTTCTCATCAGTGGCCCTCCTAGCCTGGTGTGATCAATTAGCAGGGGCTTTATATGGCATGTTGCTTGACTCCCTTTGGATGTTTTCTTAAGAGATGTGTAAAGCAAATGTATCTGTTTCTGCAGATGTATGTAAGCTAACTGTTTTATCAACAAATAGTAAAGAGAAGTTATGTATCATAGGGAGCAAAGAAAAGCTACAGCTTCCTAAATATCAGTATTAGCCACTGGCTCGGCTTCCAGTGAATTTTATTATGCATATGCCATATGTGAACACAAGGGAGATTGATTTATTAAGAAATCTCGTCCTGTACTATGTGTATGGTATTTTTTACTGAGGATTACAGGTGTACACTAATTACATGAGAGAAAAAAATTAATTTAGTTAATTTTATATTTCATATATATATATTATTTGTTTTTATTAAAAAGAGACATGTAGATAAAAAAATCTGGATTTAAAACTTAACAACCTGGGGTACAAACTGCAGATTAATATATACAACTCATTGCTAGTTTAAAAGGAAGTGGAAATGGATTGAAAGAACAGGGAAGTTGAGCAGAGATATTTAGAAACTAATATCTAGTACAACCTGATATTGGGACTATTGCTATCCCATCTTATGGATGAAGAAACTGAGGCACAAAGAAGTTAAATAACTTGTGCAAGATAGAGAAGAGACAGAAAATCTGTCACGAAAAGGAGAAAGGACAAACATGAGAACGGAAGGATTGGAACAGAAGAAAGGGAAAAGGGAAGAGGATGGCACCCCACCCTGCTTGCACAGAGGGCAAGTCAACTTATATCACCCACCCTTGAAGTTCAAGTTAGCCCACAGCTCTCACTTCTACATTCAGTGGAACTCCTTGCCACAGGGAATGATGGTTTCTTCCCATGAGCACACTCCATGTTTTCCCTAGAAATGGCACCCTGCCTTTTAGCTGGGCACATTGGTTTCTGGGGTGGTGGACTGCTTTGCCTAGCTGGATGAAAACATGAGAATCGGTTGAATGAGATGTACGTAGGGTTTCTCTATGGGACTTCTGGGAGGTCTTCCTGAAGAAGAAATGCAGTTAGGAGAAATGCACTTGGCCTCCCTACCTTTCCTCCTTACCTGCAAAAAGGACCTGGTGGGTGGGGCTTTAGCCACTGCCTTGGACCTTGAAATGTGACCTGGAGTTTGGAGACCAGTGCTTGGGTGTGGAGTAGAAAGAAAGAAGGGGGAAGCAGATTTGGCTCAACTGATAGTGTCCGCCTATCACCTGGGAGGTCCAGGGTTCAAACCCAGGTTCTCCTGACCTGTGTGGTGAGCTGGCCCACACTCAGGGGTGTTCCCCGTGTGGAAGAGCCCCATGTGCAAGGAGAGCTGCCCCACGTAAAAAAAGCGCAGCCCGCCCAGGAGTGGCGCTGCACACACAGAGAGCTGATGCAGCAAGATGGCGCAACAAAAAAAGAGACATAGATTCCCAGTGCTGCTGACAAGAACACAAGCGGACACAGAAGAACACACAGCGAATGGACAAAGAGAGCAGACAACAGGAGGCGGGGGAAGGGGAGAGAAATAAATAAAAAATAAATCTTTAGGGAAAAAAAGAAAGCTAGAAGGGGTTTGGGTCCCTGCTGACTGTCACTCGCTGGACTTATTTCATGTAAGAGAGAAACGCAGTAATAGCATGCTTGAGTTACTTTTTTTTTTTTTCTTTTCCCAATTATATGCTGCTCCAGCTAATCATAACGGGCCAGCCTCCTTAATTGGATCATTTTTAGGAGCCCTCTGGAGTCACTTTACTCACTAGTCTTCAACAGGCAATGATGTAAAATCTTAGGTGAAAGTGAGCTAGGGGTGCAGGGAGACCCTCAGGCTACGGATTTGCCAGTTCTTTTCCTAGAATTTTTTTGGTTCTCTGGATCAGAGTATAAGCGAAGAAGACAGGACTCAACACTTTTCAAGAAACTAATTGCTTTTGTAATTTTGGAGTATCTTGCTGATCAACTAAGTACTGCTTTGGAGCTGACAATAGTATTTTTACTATTAGGAATACTTAATCGGTAAATAGGAAAGAAGCAGTGTGGGATGATTTCCCCCTATTTGGGCAATCTTAGTTCTAACTGCTGTTTGTAATGGAAGCTGTTTGTCATGGAAGAAGAATGGTCATTCCAGGGAAACTTCATCTGGTCTTGCAGAGTCACTGGGAGGAAAATGGGCCTTTATTTTTCTTCCTTTATTGAGGAGATCCTCTTCCTTCTTTTTACAAAATAACGCCTGGAGTTTAGTGTGAATATTAATACATAAACAATAATAAGGGGAAGTGGATGTGGCTCACCTGATAGATGGGAGGTCCAGGGTTCAAACCCAGGGCCTCCTGACCCGTGTGGTGAGCTGGCCCATGCGCAGTGCTGATGCGCACAAGGAGTGCCCTGCCACGCAGGGGTGTCCCCTGTGTAGGGGAGCCTCATGCGCAAGGAGTGCACCCCACAAGGAGCCACCCTGCGTGAAAATGTGCAGACTGTCCAGGAGTGGTGCTGTACACACGGAGAGTTGATGCAGCAAGATGACGCAACAAAAAGAAACAGATTCCTGGTACTATTGACAAGAATGCAAGCAGACACAGAAGAACACACAGCGAATGGACACAGAGAGCAGACAACTGGGGGCGGGGGGTGGGGGGAGGAAGGAGGAGAGGAAAAAAAGTGTTAAAAAAATAATAGTAAGACTTTTGCATAATCAGCTGGACAAGATAAACATAGCAACACAGTTAATATGCTTTATATAAAAGGCTGAGTTTTTATAGCATGACTTTTGGATGGTAAACCATCAAGAAATTACATTTGAAGGCCAGCTATCATAAACATCACTTTTCTTTGGTAACACTTGGGTAGCCTTCCTAGGCAGATTTCACTCAACGAAAAGATAAGTTATTCCTGCCCCCATTTATTCTTTTATTTCTCAGCTCCCCTTCGTGTTTTGATTGTTTGCTTTTGAAAGGATGCATTCATTGCTTCATTAAACACCATCATGCAACTATTCCCAAAGGGACTGACAGTGTTCACAGTCCACTGTAAAGAAATCCTTCTGCATAAGGAGGTCCACAGTTTAGCATACTAAGGACCCTGTCTTATATACATGCCATCCAGTCTGTCACATTAGTCTTTGCTAAGGGTTTACAGAAATGAGGTGATGTCCCTCAGGGGTCGGCTAGTGGGCAGTTGGAAATTGAATTTTAAAATCTGAAAAATACGCAGCAATGCAAGCATACTGATTTGAGGCTGAGAAGGCCGCTTCTGCCAGATGCAATATCATAGCGCTAGTAAGCCAGGAAGGCCCAAAGATCCTCTGAGGTGACAGATATTTTGGAAGACTCCTGCAGTGTGTTAGGTCTGACTCCGTTTTCAAATCCCATTGCATGTGATGCATATGTATGACATTGTATCCTACATGTGTTTATTCTATAGAACGTCCATGGCAAGAACAGCATCCAGTCCATAATGAATGCTGAGCCTTGGTCTTTGTGAAATGACCATTGCTTTTTGCTGATTGGTTTCCTGCTTCAACATAGTTCTTGCTCTTTGATGACAACTGACTGAGCTGGTCCCTGTGAAAGTAACTATAGTTGATTCAGTTACATTAAAGGGTCAAAACTTTAGCAGCAGAGAGCTAAGGTCATGACAGAACCAAAGAGCTCTGGGCACAAATCTTCCTTTCATGCTTGGCTGGGTCCAGTAATCTCCTGAGGCTCAGGTCTCTGATTGCATTTCCAGATGGTGTCCTTTGGTGTAAACACCACTCACGCTCTGTCCCTGTCCGACAGCATCAGCTGCCCTGGGAGAAAGCAAAACATTAGGTCAGGGTAGTACTGGGAATTTCGTAATGGGTGGCACCTGTTGCCAGATTTTTGACCCTTCACCTCCCACCCCAGTTCCCACCTTACTCCTTTGCCTTTGTACTTGCAGGTCAAACCCTAGATTCTGAGCAAAAAGCCAGCCTTATCCTCCTCACCAGCCACCTACATTCTTATAACCAGTATCTGGAATTCCTGGCAAACTCACAGATGAATTCTAATGTCTCCTAGTCAATAAAATTCATTTCTTTACTTATTCATCTATCAGGGAATGCCTATTGCTGTCTGTTTTTCCACAGACATTTATTAAATGTGTGCACCAGTCACAGATACTGTGCTCCTTGCTGGAGCTACAATGGTGAGCAAAAAGAGGTAGACCCCTTTTAAGAGTGTGTCTTGCCCCTCCATGAATGCTAGCCTGTGCTTTAACCCTTCTGCCTTCAGGAATCAATGAAAAGCTCACCTTTTTCATGAAGAATTCCCTGATTAGCCCCCTTCAGCTCAGAGCAATCTGTCTTTCTAGTATTCTTTTAGCACATACATACATAGTCCCTTGTACCCTTGTTAATCTCGACTTTCATGTTGACGTTTTGAATTTTTCATGGTCTTTGGTTGTGTTTTCATTCTAAGGGAAACTCCCTGAGAGAAATTACAATGCTCCTGGTGCTGTTAGTTTTGCTTTTCACTTCCACAAACACATTTTTGAACCCTTAATTCAATCAACTTGGTAAATTCATTCATTCAACAGACGTTTTTGCACCTACTGTGTTCTGGAATACAAACGAAGGACAATATTCTAACAACTGGACATTACATGGCAAAGAAGAGTAGTGGGCTGGTGATATCGGTGATATATACTTGGTACAGTTTTCATTTTTTCTTAAAAATCTCACCTACTGCCTAATATCTTATGGTTCCAACGTCATTTCTAAATTTACATAGTTCCATAATTGTTTACAGAAAAGTTAGAGACCATGTTCTGTGATGCTTTTTGTAGGGTATTTGATAAGGCGGGAAACCACTGCACTCCTAGAAGCCTTTTTCTTCTGTACAAAGTGTGATATTGCCGGGCAGCTGCTGGGGAGTCCAGGTATGGTTTTGTGACTGTGTCTAGGATCCTACTTATCTCTAGAAATGGCTCTTTTTGCTTTTTATGGAGGTTGACCAGACTGGCAAGGGACAAGGGCAGATGTGAATTGACTGTGAGAAGCAGCTGGCCACGAGAAGCACGGGCTGGGATGACTGAGACTTTGCCGTCGTGCCCAGACCTGAAGGACAACTTCTATTCTACAAGTACATCGAGTCCCACTGTGTTGCTTCCATTTCTTACTAGGTGCTGGGAAGTTGTGTTATGGCATAGTTTAATCTAAACCTAATATATTTAAACTTCCTACCTGGTAGGTTGGCCTTGCTCAGGCTTTTCATGTGACAGGAAAATAGTATAGGAGCCCCAGCCTTTAGCAGATGCAAGCCTCCTTCGGCTGAGGCGAGGAGAATGTTCACAGTCTTGTACAAAAATAATGGGTGGCAACCAATGAACAGCAAAGCAAAATCCAGAGAAATCAAAAGAACAGCCACTAAGATGAAGAGGAAAAATGTTGCTATGTAGTCATTTAAAATTTTTTTCTGAACCAGTTGTGTGTTTCCTATTTGCTCTTTTGCAAATGTTTCCAACAAGAAGCTCAAATCAGTTGAAAAACTTTCAATTGCAAACTACGAAAAGAAAAAAAATCCAATTGGCTTACTCAACAGTGACTGATTGGCTCCTGGAGGGAGGGCTGACTTCAGGTGAGGTTTGCTTTAGCAGTTCAAATATCATCGTGATGACCATCTTCCCTCTCTCCATATCAATCCGGTTCCTTGACGTTGGCTCTAGTCTCATCAGGTGTTGTCCTCATGTTCCTTAGTTGGTCATTAGCATCTAATTTCTTCTTCAAATCCAACAGGGAAGAGTATATTTCTTCCCTTAATCTTTGAAAGAAAAGAAATTTCTGACCTTCAATCTAATTAGGACATTTAAGCCATATGCTCATCAGTGAATTGCCACTTGGGGCAGTGATGGGATTAAGCTGGTTAGTTTCAGCCTGAGCACCAGAACTCAACACCACCAGCCCCTGTGACAGCTGGAGCTTGACTTAGCTGCCCTAGGAGTCTTTGCACTCTGTGCAGAAGGGGTGCATACTTCAATGCTATCTGGGATTGTTACCAAAAGAAAAGGACCTGAACACAGGACAGTAAAAACCCAGCATATGTCCTCTATAAGGTTTCATTTTTTTAAAGAGCATATAATTTGCCCATTGATCACAGAGAGTTTGAGAATTTTGGGGAAATGATAGAGCACATAGCTTTGTCCTATAGTCAGAGTGTTAGAAAGCTTCAAACAGTTCTTCTCAAGTCAGATGTGGAACAATTTTCATATTTCCAAGCAGTAATTGATTTATCATTGTAATAGTCATAGCACATAAAACCTTGCCTGCTAATGACAAGAAGAAACATCTGGAGCTAGTGACAGGGTTAATTTTGGGTGTTCTTTCTCTGCAGAGGCAACCAGTTCTTCCTCTGAGATTGATGTTGGCAGTTTGGAAATTTTTCTAGGTGGGAAGGAAAACTCAGAATAGTAGTTGAGATTGTTTTTTCTCCCATGAAGAAGCTTAATCTGTATCACAACTCCCTATGGCTTTGTCATCGTGAGATTTTATACAAATCTTGGGCTTTAATGAGGCATATGCTCAGAGACTAATATGACCACTAACTAGTGTCACCTTCAGGAGATGGCAATGATTTGGGTACCTTCAGGTGATAGAGTTACAAAGGATGAGAATGAAGACTATATTTTCAATCTAATGTCATTCCCTTACAAGGTATCTCTTCTTCTCTTGTTTTGCTTATTTCCTCAATACATCTATATACTTGCCACCGTTATAATGTTAAATAGAGCCCTAACTGAGACATTCATCTCATACAACTCAAGGTTGCAGTTGGGTTCAAGGCTTATATTTTTACTGAGATTTTTACTCTCAATTTAAAAGTAAGTTGAGGCAGGAATTCAACAGCCATTAAATGTCCTGAATTTTATGTATGATGGCAGAAGATGGCTGCCATTTTGTGGTTTTTATTAGGTCCTACCTCCTTAACCATTTCTTGCGTAAAGTCTGGTACTTTGTATTTATTTCAACAATGTTATCCTGCCTCTTTCTAGAGCAAAACTTAGAGTGGAGATATAAAAGCTTCCTCTGAATGGAGAATATCAAGGAAATCTCAGCTCTGAGCCCCATAGGTGAACAATTAAATTGTAGTTCCCTATTGTTTTTATAACTCTTTTTATTAAAATTACAGACAAATATTGGATGGTCACATTAATCTGAACTAAATACAAAAAATAAATGCATGGACTTAAAACCTAGAGTATAGGTTATTAGGAAATAAGAGGAAGGCTGAGAAGGAGTACTGATGCTTAATGTATGTAGAAGTTTTAATTAACTCGAATTAAAACTGTGGAAATGGTTAGAGTTGATGGTAACACATTATAGTGTGTAGCAGCTTGTTTATAAATGGAAATGTTGCAGGAAAGGGTAGTATAGGCATATAAATGTCAACCAAAAGATAGTTCAAGAATCATCTAGTGACTGAGTAACATAGAGAACCCAGAGGTGGATGAGAATTGTAGTTGATGGTACAGAAGAAAGAGTGTCCTTCTGTGAGCTGGAGCAGATGTATGTCACTATTCCAGGGTGGTGGGAATGTGGAGAAACATGGGAAACATACAAATAGTGTGACCTCTGGACTGTGGTTAACAGCAATACTGTAATATTCTTGCATCAATGCCAAAGATGTACTGTGTTGGTAATGGGGGGGTATGGGAAAAGTGTGCCAAATATATGCTATGGACCATGGTTGGTGGAAATAGTCTGATGATATTATTTTATAATCTGTAACGAATGTATTACCATGGTGTGGTGTGTTTGTGAAGGGGTGTTACATGGGAATTCTACACATGTTCATGATTGCTTTGTAGGTTCACAACTTCTTTAATAAAAATATATTAAAAAGTAATAGGGTGGGTTGGGGGAAAACACATCAACTGTAAGATATGGACTATAGTTAGTAGTAATACATGTTTTTTTAAGATTTTATTTATTTATTTTCCCCCCTTCCCCTCCTTCTGCCCTGCTGTTTTTGCTGTCTGTGTTGTCTTCACATTTTCTCTCCTCTAGGAATCACCGGGATTCGATCCTGGAGACTCCTAATGTGGAGAGAGGTTCCCTGTCATTTGTGCCTCCTCACTTCACCTTGACTCTCCCCTTGTCTCTCTTTTGTTCTGTCATCATCTTGCTGCATGACTCACTTGTGCGGGCACTGGCTTACCACATGGGTACTCGCACAGGCACTGACTTACCACGTGGGCACTGCACTAACCACACAGGCACTTGCACTCACCACACAGGCACACTTTTTCTTCTTCTTTTTCACCAGGAGGCCCCAGGGATCAAACCCAGGTCCTCCCATATGTTAGGCAGAAGTTCTATCACTTGAACCACATCTGCTTCCCAGTAGTAATACTTTGATGATATTCTTTCATAATATATAACAAATGTTTCACATCAATGTAGAGTGTTGGTGGTGGGGTGATGTATGGGAGCCCTGTATGATGTTTTACATGTTTGTTTTGTAAGTTCTTAACATTTACTATACACTTATTATTTATGTATGTTCAGAATGATATGCTTCAATAAAAGTTTAAAAAATTGCAAACAGTCCAAATTATATGATAATTTCTTATGCACTTTGTCTGGAAATCAGTTTTCTTTTCGTAAAAATTTCAAGAAGACCTGATTATTAATGAATATTCTTTTAAAATTTGAACCTGGAAGTTTTAATTATTTCAAAAGAAGTAACAGCATAAGAAACCAGCCTGACAAAGCTGTGGCAGACCTGAAATCCTCTAACAAAGGCATAAACCCCCTTAAAACTCCAGTGTAACGCCCTCACCTCTTAAGTTTAGAAGTGGATTGCTCAGAGGAAAGTGTTTGCCATCGGTAATGGGTAAGTGTTAACACACAAAAGGAACTTTCTTAAGAAATACCCATCGTGGAGATTGGTGGGAAATTAGAAGGGAGAGGGTAAAATGTTGGTTGATTGATTGACTTAATATCTTAGCTCTTTGTTAACAGACAGGCTGTGTTGATGGTCACATTCAACAGGTTTATGTACTTGGCTCTCTGTCTACTGTCCACCATTTGCCACTTGCCTTCTCCTGGCTCAGCTTTGTCTGTTTTGAACTTCTTTCTGGTAGCAGTCAATGCCTAATAGTTCCCCATTCTCCTGTGAAGCTTTAACCCTGAACCTGGAGAGGTCATAGGCTGAAGTGATAATGGCTTTTGAAAAGAACTGCTTTGACAAATTAGTTTTCAAGGTTAATGCCGGTGCGTTGTCCCAAGAACTGAATTCTTTCAGGGAATTATATCCAGGTAGCCCTGCCATAATGATTGGCTCCTTGAGCACCTTTGTCTGTTCAATATGTCTTTACTGAAATGAAAACTAAAGAGAAAGAACTTCCATTAGCTAAAGTTATAAAGTAATTAGGGCTTGGGCATGCCCCTCTGATGACTGAGTTCTTCAGTATATCTCCTCGTAAACCACAGAAACCCTCATGCCACTTTTTGATTTTTCTTGGTCTTCTGTTTCCTGAGCTGCACTCCATGATCTCATGTGAGTATGTCTGATTTGATAAAATCCTCATACTCCTTCCAGAACAGGTACAAGTGGATTAACTCTATTAGAAAACCAGCTCAAAATTTAACCTAAGTTTTTCTATGCTCCAAGGTAACGAGTTTCCCAACAGTGGCGATTTTAAGCATTTTGGCAAGTCAGCAGGGGAGATATTTTCAACCAGCATGATTTTATTTGGCTTAGGTAAAAGTAAGTTCTCCTGAGTTCTTGAATCTGGACATATTTCAAAAACTGTTACCTGTGCTTATTAAGTGCCATGATGTGAGGCACCATGAGCAAACATAATTTGAACCTGTCCTATCAATAATTTTACTCATTTGCTCTTGGCAAATGCGTTTATTGTCTGCCATCTTCCTCTGAAGCTTGCCAGTTAGTTAAACATCAGCCAACCATATGACACCACATCCACATCACATCCATCTGATTTGGAAAAGCTGTTCAGTGTTATAAGGAATTTAGAAAAAAGCCACACACACATGTGCATTCATAGGCATGCGTGTGCATGCACACATACACACCAATTTTTAAAAATGCAACAGGACAGGATAGGAGCAAGAAACCAACCTTCTGGCCTGAAGAAATTTGTCTCTGGAAGATGTTGCATGCACTACATACACATAAAGCAGAAACCAATATTGTTTGATATCCTTGATTGTTCTGTGTTCAGTGTTTGATAATTCTTTTTTGTCTTGCCCACATCCATTGCCATTGATTGTTCCAGGTTCATGTTTGGAATGTATTGTATACTCAGATTTATGTCATTAAGCATTTAAAGTCTCAGCACCTCACTTTCCTCTTCGTACTACAGAATCACTAGCATTTCAAGGCAATACAGTGTGTTTTCTATCTTGTAAATGGTCTAAAGTTCATACCTATTAATGTCATGCTATTGTTCCTAGTTAATGTTAATGTTGTGATCTTAAAAAAACCCCATATGTTATGGAGCAATTTTATAGTATTATTTATTGAGTATTTACTGTGTATTGCTGTACTAAGTTCTTTATGTTTTACCTCTCATACCTCCCACAAATCTGTGATGTAGAAACTATTAACACATTATAAAATATGACTCTGCTAAGTTGCGTAATTTGCCAAGTCACACAGTGAATGAACAGTAGAGTCAGAATTCAAACTCAGGGTTGTCTAATTGCTGAGTCTACCGCTGTTGATCATTGCTTATGTAAAATAGCTTTTTTTTTTTGGAATGGGGGGGCTGTTAAACAATGGGGATTTATTTGCTCATTTTTAAAAAACTAATTTCTTTTTTTTATTGAAGAAGTTTAGAGTACATAAATGTTATACAAAAAAATAGAGGTTCTTATATACGCCTCTCCCTTCCATACTCTTCTCCATTAACATATTTTATTAATGTGATACATTTGTTACAATTGATGAACACATATTGAAACACTGCTACTAACCATGGTCCATAGTTTACATTATGGTTTACACTTTGTACTTGCCATTTTATAGGTTTTGACAAAATGTATTCATCATTGCAGTATCATGCAGAACAATTAGAATGTCCCCAAAATGCCCCATACACCTATTCTTCCCCCTCTCTCCCCTCAGAACCTCTGGTGACCACTGCCTTTATACCATTGTTACAAGTTCTTCCATTACTAGAACAATAATAAGTCTACTCTAGACCATATTTGCATTCCCCCCTTATGTTTGTTTATTTCTCAATCTTGAGGATTTTGGAATGGTGATGCCCACTCTGCTTCCTAGTGAGAAGGGCTTAAGCCCCATAGGGTGAGTGGATGGAACTGTCTTGCTTGCAGTTTTAGAGACCCTCTGTTTTTTGGGGATGGGCATTGTCTATCATCATCCTTTTGTTAGTTGTCCTAGGCGAGTCCGATGAACTGGAGAGAAGGTGTTGGCTGCAACTCTGCTGAGATGTAGGGCTTAACTGGCATATGAACAGCCAAAAGATTTAAGTCTCTGGGTCTATTAGTCAGCCAAAGGGGTCTGATGAAAAATACCAGCAGTCTGTTGGCTTTTATAAAAGGTTTATGTTGGGGTAGAAGCTTACAGTCTCAAGACCCTAAAGAGTCCAACTCAGAGTGACTTCCTCACTCAAAGTCTATTGCCAGGTGTTGAAACAAGATGGCAGGTGATATCTGCAAGGGTTCAGCCTTCCTTCTTCCCTGTAAAGGCTCCATGGGTCCAACTTCTTCCGTTCTCAACTGCAGTTAGGTGTAAGGCTTATCTCTCTTCTCAGGGCTTGTTTCTTTCCAGGCTCAGCTGCTCTGCTTGCTCAAGGCCAGCTGTAAACTGTCAAGCAAACAACTTGGCTCTTTCCCAGGGGCTCCAGCATATCAAAACTAAACCTCTCTCTTCTGCCATGTCATTTTCTCTGTGAATACCCACCCACCAAGGGGGTGGAGACCTACTGTCTCCATCTATTGCCATGGCCGAATCAAAGCCCTAATCATGATTTAATCAAGTAAAAGTGAAACCTCTGAATTTAATGCCCAGAGGAACAGACCAGTTACACACACAATCCAGTATCTATTTTTGGAATTCATAAACAATGCCAAACTGCCACACTGGAACACATATTTAATTTAATGGGTATGGTGCTAATTATTGATTAAATAAAAGGGGCATAAGAGCTATGTGTAGGAAAATTTTAAATGTCTAATTCTGATACATTGAGTGGGATGTAAAATAGTTTTTGGCCTCTAAAATTTCCTCATTTAGTAAAGAACCTTCTTTTAATGATTGGGTGGCTTATTAGCTCGTTTGAGAAGATGTAGTTTGTTTATCTGTTTTCTAGACTAATAATAAATGTTCAACCTCATTAAATCTGCTAAGATAAAAGAAAACAGGAAATGACAGTAGCATAGAAGATGTTTGATATTTCAGTGATAATAATAATAGCTAATAATGTGATTTCACGGTTTTGTTTCTCAGTGTCAGGTAGGTAGATCAGTGGATTCAGATTAATCGAAATCACTAGGTCAGGCTTGTGACCTTCTGTACACAAATCCCTTTGACTGCATCTCTTTCCCATTGCATTTGCCCTTAGTGTTCATTTCAACTAAAGTAGTGACTGCTTTAGTTGATAACGCAAGTCTAGAGTATTAGCACTAAGTTGCACGTTAGGGTTTATTAAATGCAATGCATTCATTTATGTTAAAATGACTCCTAGGACCCATAGGATGAAAAGTGGTAAAAACCTGGAACCCATGTCTCTTGACTTCTAGTCTGCTGTTTTTTCCATTGAAACTTGGAAAAAAAGTATGCTTTTAAAAAAAACTTTAACATAATTTAAGATTATTTAGGTAGCATTTTGCTTTTATTTACCAATGCATTATACTGGAAAATAAATTTCAAATTAAATTTTGGCATTTTATCATATTTATGTTAAATGTTATAATTACTAAGTTATATTTCTCTTTATTTTATACTATTAATATATATTTGCATATTCACCAAGAACAAAAAGGTTTAAAGTAAAGTTTTTCTTCCAACTCATTTCTTAGAAAATTGAGTCTCCCCTCCAAAGGCAACAAAAATAGTTTCTTTGTATATCTTTCTGACATCCATATATTCTAGGGTATCTTGTACATTCATTTATTTTGCTAAACACTGCATCCTGGAGATCTTTCCATATGAGTATACCAACTGTTTACTCTTCTTCTAATGAGGTGCATGATGTTCCATTGCTTCTAGTGGTACTTGCTACAGAGAAAATATTAAGTTGTATGTAGTCAATAATGACGATACCTTCTTTTAAAACTTCTGGTATTGAGTCACAATTAGATAGAGAGATTTTCTTCACTCTGAAAGTATAAAATTATTTTTATCTATTTGGAATTTGTTCTGATGATACAAAGTATAACTGAAATCATTTTTGTTCATTAGCTCTAGTAACTTTGTTGTTGTGGAATGTTCAGGATTTTCTGTATATAGGATTATGTCATCTACAAATAGGGTAAGTTTTCTTCTTCCTTTCCAATTTGGATGCCTTCTATTTCTCTTTCATGCCTAACTGCTCTGGTAAGAACTTCCAATACAATGTTGAATAGCAGTGGTGGCACTGGGCATCCTTGTCTTGTTCCTGATCTTAGGGGAAAAGCTTTCAGTCTTTCATCATTGAGCGTGATGTTAGTAGTATGTTTTCATGTATGCCTTTATCATATTGGGGAAGTTTCCTTATATTCCTAGTGTTCTAAGTGTTGTTATCAAGAAAGGGGACTGAATTTTGTCAAATGCCTTTCCTGGATCTGATCTTGTGGTTTTATTCCTTCATCCCATTAACTATACTAATTGATTTTCTTATGTTGAACCATCATTGCCTACCAGGGAGAAATCCCACTTGATAATTGCAAATAATCCTTTTAATGTGCTATTGGATTAAGTTTGTTAGTATTTTGTTGAGAATTTATGCGTCTATATTCAAAAGGGTTATTGATCTATAATTTTCTTGTGGTGTTTTTATCTGGTTTGGTATGATGCTGATGTTGTCCTCATAGAAGGAGTTAGGAAGTCTTCCCTCCTAGTCAATGATTTGGATGAGTTTGAGCAGGATTAGTGTTAATTCTTCTCAGAATGGTTGTTAAAATTTGCCTGTGAAGCCATCTGGTCTTGGGTATCTCTTTGTTGGAAGGTTTTTGAAGACTGATTCAATCTCTTTACTTGTTATTGGCCTGTTGATATCATCTCTTTCTTCTTGAGTCAGTGTAGATAGTTTGTGTGTTTCTAGGAATTTGTCCATTTCATCTAGGTTATCTAGTTTGTTGGTGTACAGATTTTCATGGTCTCCTCTTATAGTACTTTTTATTTCTGTTGGGTTGGTATTAGGTCCCCATTTAATTTCTGGTTTTGGTTGTGCCCTCTCCTTTTTTTTCCTCTTTGTCAATCTAGCTAAAAGTTTGTCAGTTTTTTTATCTTTTCAAAGAACCAACTTTTGGTATGTTATTTCTATTGTTTTTTATTTTCTATTTCATTTATCTCTGTTCCAACCTTTGTTATTGTCCTCCTTCTGCTCACTTTGGCGTTAGTTTGCATTTTGACAGTTTTGAGGTTAGGTCTCTGGCTTGAGTTCAGTTCTCTTTTTCAGTGTAAGCATTTAGAGCTATAAATTTCTCAGTCAGCACTACTTTTGCTACATCCTGTAAATTTTAGTATGTTGTGTTTTTCCTTTCAATCACCTCAAGTTATTTCCTAATTTCCCTTATGATCTTTTGACCCATTAATAGTGTTTTGTTTAATTTCCACATACTTGTTAATTTTCCATTTCTCCCTCTGTTATTAATTTCTAACTTCTTTACATTTTGTTCAGAGAAGATACATTATATGTTTTAATTATTGAGACTTGTTTTGTGACCTAATCTATGCTCTATACAGAAGAATGATCCATGTGTAAGAGAAGAATGTGTGTTCTGCTGCTGTTGGTTGAAATGTTCTATATATGTTTGTTGGATCTAGTTGGTTTAGAGTGTTCTTTGAGTCTTCTGTTTCCTCACTGACTTTCTATCTAGATGTTCCATCCATTACTGAAAGTGGTGTATTGGAGTCTCATACTAATAACGTAGAACTGTCTGTTTCTTCCTTCAAATCTGTCAATATTTTCTTCATATATTTTGGGGCTCTGCTGTTAGGTACATATGCATTTGTACTTATGTCTTCTTATCAAATTGACCCTTTTATAAATATGTAGCTGCGTTCTTTTTCCCTAGTAACAGTTTTTGATAAGTCTGTTTTATCTGATATTAGTATAGCTACCCCAGATCTCTTTTGATTACTCTTTGCATGATGTATTTTTTTCACATGTATCTTATTTTTAAGGTGTTTATGTCATGCTCTGTCTTTTCAGCTGTTTATGTCCAAATCATGTTTTATATTCCAGTCAACCACAAAATGAAATGGAAAATGTATTGGAGGAGAGGCCAACATGTCAGTGTCTAAAATATAGAAATTCTTAGTAAAGCATTCTCAGCTTTTTTCTTAGCACTGCCTACAGCTAGTCATTTTCACTCACTGTGCTCAGGTCTCCCATTAGTAACACAAGGGTGGCTGGCATTTCCTGTGAAATTGCAGGGCTAAGAAAGTGGCCTGCTGGAGAGGAGTCCAGGAAGATAAGAAAGCAGACAGCTGTCCTCCAGGAGCCAACAGATGGGAGCAAATTCCAAAGGCCAGAGGGAAAAATGGTCTGGAATAACAGAATTGTTTTGTGAAGGGGCCTTCCTAGGCCAAATGTTCTAAGTGTCCCTGCAAGCCTAGGAAATGAGCACACACTGTGCTCATCTGGGCAAGCAGACATGAGTGTACAAATGGCGTAATAAACTCTTTAAGGAAATATATGTGGCCTAATTTTAGCATCAAGGTGATGGGCAAAGTGACTTACTACAATTTGTGAGAATCCTTTTGCAAATGCAAAGATAATGCCAGTCAATAAACGTTAGTCACAGAACCCAGCAGCTATTTAAGTCGACATGGACCAAGCGCAGACTATTTAAATGAGATAAATCATCAGTGAAAAGGGGAAAGGTCAACTGTGAGAGTCTACTTTTTTTCTGAATGCAATGGAGACATTAAAATTCCTGCTAAGAAAAGAAAAATCACCCCATAAATACAGTCTCCTTCCTTCCAAGCCAAATCTGTCTGTATTCCACTGGAGCCCTGCCTTTGTCTCTCTTGTTTTCATCCATGAATAATTTGACTACTTTGTAACAAATAGGAAATCTTACTCTGATCTTCTCCCTTTTGGTCAGGCTTGGTACTTGATCCATTAACTCCTTCCCTAATGGTGCAGAAGATTGGCTTTTCAATTCTAAAATGGAAAAGTATGCATGCGTGTGTTTGCGCACACACACATACATACAGTCAGAAATACTTTCACTAACCCACCTTTCTTACTATTATAATGGTTACATATTTGCTGTCAGCCTGCATTCTTCATTCATTCAATATCTGTGGAGCACCTATTAATTTTGTACCACTATGCTAGCTGCCACGTGGGGTGCAACAAGAAGAGAGGAAGAGTCTTGTACAGTGAGTGCCCTTGTTGCTAGCATGCTTTCAGTGTGCAGATAGCCAGGTTGCTTTCAGGTCTGCCCAGTGCTTTCTCCTTACAGTTAGTTTTGGGGTAGCATTTATTTGTTCAGTCATATTGGCATGTGTGTTCAACAAATATTTTGGATTGCCTTCTATGTTCTGGGCATTTTGCTAGGTTACGGGGAGGGCAAACGCAAAGATAAATTAGACAGAACCCCTGGATCTCAAAGTTCTATGGCTGAGGATTTGGGGTGTGAGTGCTGAAGAAATGATTACCCCACAGGGTTTGGAAAGAAGCTTTCTTTGACTCCCCTTTTTCCATTGTCAGGGCAAGTTTTTTCCTCTAACAGTGGATTGGCAGTCCTGGCAAGCCGGGATGGTAAGAAATGTCTTCAAAATAGAAGAATGGTTTTGCCTTAAAATAATCCACTATAAATTGAGCCTATTAATACAGAAGTCTAGGAAACTACGGAGATTTTTATTTCTAAATAAGCATTCAGAATTGAAATTTGGACATAGCAGAATAACTCTGTTTTCACTACCACTAAAAAATGAAAAACAACCTTTTACACTGAATTTCTGTGAATCTTGCAGCCACCACCTGTCCCATTAGTTTTCATACACGGGAATAATGCCACGTGGTTACTCATCAGCGGTAGAGTTGGTAATTTTACAAACCCTTTGTTGTCATGACTGGAAGGGACAGAGTTGTGTTCTCCTTGTTGTCAGTGCCCTTTCCAAAACTTACCTTTACAATTGGTGATTTGCTCCTTCTGCTCCAGGTGAGCCCAGAAATACTCATCATCACTAAATGTCACGTGGCTTAATGTTTCTCCGATTTTCAGATAAGCTGATGAAAAATTAGCAATTTTTTCTTCCACTAGTGGCTGTCATCTACTTTCCTGGGGGAAGTTGGTGGCTGTTTACAAAATAGCCCCATACCCTGTGCTTTCTGCTATGTGATTGCTTAATCCTCATCTGCTTGATTTGATTTCGTGGTGTTTGAGGAGTGAGCAGTCATTTCATGGATGTGACTCACATTCCAACTGCTCATAATCTGATTGCATAGATGATGCTAATTAAGGAATATTGTAAAACAGATTTCTTTCAGGTCCCCTGTCATCCATTGCCTCTTTACTTTCTATCCGTGATATTGTGTGAGCAACTTAGTTTAAAATTTGATTATTAAAGGAAACCTCTACTGTCAGTTGATATGGGGGAAGAGGGAAAGTTTTGTTTTTGCTTATCGTTCCAGTTTTCTCCTTCTCATGGATCACTATCATTGTGGTAGCTACACTCTTATTGAATGATCCAGCACTCGGGTTTCATATTTAATATTATTTATAGAGTAATAAATGTTAGTAAAAGCTAATTCTTAAATAAGTGTTCATCCACAGGTACAGTTTAAGGAGTTTTACGTATGTTAACCCGTTTAATGCTCTCAAGAACTAGGCGAGGCTGGCACAATTATTACAGAAAAAGTTGTTCAATCCCAAAGGGATTGCTCAATGTTCCTGAGCTGGGAAGTGGGAACCCAGCTCCTGACTCGGGCAGTCTGGCTGCAGGGCTCTGTGCCCCACCCCTCCATAGCATACTGCCTGTGGGTGGGATGGGATGTGGATGCGAAGAAGGCTGCGCTGGTACCATTTTGAAATCTCATCTCAGGAGCAAGGGGCCTAGGGCCTTGCTGAAGAGTCTGGTGGCAGAGTTGTCCAGAATCCCCTGGGACCTCCCTGCAGGCAGGGGCCAGCTTTCTGTGATATCTGATGTCTCTTACTGGCTTGTTAAGAGGATGGCAAATTCTTCTCTCCATCTGCTCCCTTCCTTTTGTGGTTTCCACTCCTTTTTGCCTCTGGGTATAAGTGCATGGAAATCTGAAGGCAGATGGTAATGGTAGGATTTTCCTGCTCCCCCCAACCCCCCCCCCCCAAAAAAAAAGTAGGCTTCGTGAACCTAAAAAAGCGGGCTTTGTGAACTGAATTACCCAGTGTGGCCTCACTTTTTGTCTTCAGGACTTTTCTCCTATTCCTTTGAGCTTTAGTTCACTCATCTACAAACAGAAATAATAAAATCTATCTCTTGAAGGTTGTGATTGAATATATTTTTTTTAATGCCTAGTATAGGACCTGGAATATTCTGAACTCTTAGTGAATCTATTTTTCCTTTTCTTTTTCCACAGGGGATTTTGAAAAGAAAATGGAGAGTGAGTGTTGAGGAACCTAGAACAGGTTAGAAAGAACAATGCTTCCCTCCCTAGCCTCTCTTTCTCTCCACGAATTTTCTTCAGGAGCCACGTTTTATTTTATGGTTGTGTAAGCTCATTAAGCCTTGGCATGTTAGATACGATTCCATCCATGTCCTCAGGGATCATACCCTCTTAGGGCAATTCTCCCATAAAGAAGTTCCTTTCATCTTTCTGTAATTAATCTCTTGCCCCCGTGTGGCATTCACATATCCCCTCCTTACATATTACGTTCTTTCTAAGTGAGCGAAGGTCTTCTAGCAGCTTTGGTGAAGTTCAGTTTATCTTAACTGTTCTGACCTCAGTGGTTGGTTAAGTGTTTCTTAATATTGAAATATAGCAGTAGGTTTCCAGAAGTGGTTGTAGCTTGGTTCTGAAGGAAGGAGAAAAATGCTCTATTTGATGGTCCCGTATTAGCAGAGGTGAATGAAGACTGAGGATTTAGGAGATTGACGTATTTTTCTTTTGCCAAGAAAGTCACTTTGGTCCTAATTAGAAGATTAGAATCCCTTCATTTGCATCCTGAACAAAGACTTTTTGGGGGGTCCATGAGGGCAAACTGCCATGTGTTGCATTTGATTTCATATATTTGAGATGCAGATTTCCTTACTGAAGTGGAAAAGAAAAAGATTATAGTATACTTCAAAAATTTTCTGTCCATAACTGTCAAACTTCTACTCTCAGAATGGATTTTATGTGGGAAAATATCTGCTTAATTTATTATCTCTTTATTCGACCTCAACTGTACCATTTGACAGTAGAGCAGAGTTCAAAATAAGATGAATTGACCTTGGATTACATTCAAAGGAGTTTGTTTGCCATAGTAGCAAATAGGCTTTTTATGCTGTGCTGATATCCACGGCATAGAGTCCCAAAGAAATGCTCATGACATGGCTTTAAATGTGAGATTTGAATCTCAGGCAGGCCAGGCAGGGGTGAGCAACCTCTTCAACTAAGAGTTTTTAAATTAACTGTCAGTAAGGCATTTTCACAAAGGATCATTCATGTCTACCTAGTCATAGGCAGGGAATTCTAAAAGCAGGTAAATTCTAACGGTACTGTATAACTTGGTTTTAACATGCAGTGATACGAAGGGAGCAGAAAATGTTGGTAAGGATACTATTTGATTCTTTGGGTATTGTACATCCTGAATTCTAGGTGACAAAGTGATGAGTTTCCTTTTTACTGCATTCTGGCTCAGCAACATGAGATGGTTCAGTAGTAGCATTAGTCTCAGTATTTATATTTCAGTTCGTTAACAACATGTCCCTCACTACTTATTTTATATTATAATATTCTACTGGTAGAAGTTTGTATGAAACATCTTCTAGCTTCAACATTCAGCAAATATTTTGTAATGCCTCGTGTGTGCAAAGCATTATGCTTTCGGTTTCTAAAAGCTCCAAAGAGGACTCCGATTACAGTTTAGGATTGTAAGAACTCATAGGGTAACTCATTGCTTGCCAATGAGTGTGATGTGAGGTCAAAAGGAATGTGTGCTAAGGGGGATGCGTATATTACTATAGGAAACTGAGGGAATACTTTTGTCTGTCCTCCTTGTCCCTCCTATTTGCCCCACCCCAGATAAATAAGTCATGGATGATAAAAACTCTATACCGGTGGCATTTTCCTAGATGGAAAAATGATGACTATTAAACATTAGCTGTGTGAATTGGTGAGGTTGAAGAAGTTCATCCACTTCATTTAGGGAATTTTTATTGACTGCCTATTCAATACCTGGCACTGCAGTAGATACAGAAGTGATAACAATATGGCACCCATTTCAAGGAGTTCACAAGCTAATAAAGGAGCATCTCTATGTTTCACAAATATTGGCTGAACGAATGAATGATTTACATTTTACTCCCTTACAAGAATCCTAAAAGAAAGTATTTGTGGGATCTAAGGTTTGGAAAGGGCCTGAGTGATCACATTAACCTAGCTCCCTTTTATTTGCCTTTATTGAAAAATAAAATATAATTTTCAGTTATCCATCTTATTGACTTTACACCACCTTTCTAGCTTTTCACAATGGTTTTCAGCCTTATGCCAACCAACATATTAAATGTTCTTTCCAACTATGGAACACTGTACATTGTCTGCATTTTCCCAGGACCCTAAAAGACATTAAAAGGATGGAGCTGAAAACAGAGCCTTACCCCCTCCAAGATGACATTTGCCTATTAATCAACACTCTTTCCCTCATTTAAAAAATATTTGCTGAGCAAATAGTCATAGGAACTCATTTGGAACATCCAGGAAATGGGCTAGGCATTAGTTTCACAGTGATATGGTCCCTGCTCTCATGGAGCTTACAGGCTACAAATGCACTGGGTGTCATCGTTCAAATAGCTTTAAGAACTATATGTAATAAAAGGACTCTCTTCCTCAAACAGGTCAGCCACCTGCTGTCAGTCTTTTCTCCTGCCACAAGCTGGAATAAATCCCCTTTCCTCATCTCTGGCTATTAAGATCTGTCACATTCCGAGGAGAACTCAGAATCTTTACTGGCACCATAATGCCCTGCCCTTGCCTCTGAAACCCATTAGCATGTGGCACCATTGAGGCGGGCTAATCACTCTCTGACTGCTGTTGTCACTGTTTGGGAATACCTCTTATTTCCTTATAAACTCATACTCCTCTTTCCGACAAGGTTTAGGTCTTTAACATCTTTGTATCAACCCACGACATTGAGCAGAAAGCCCACACAACATTGTTCCTCAAAACACATTTGTTTCAGGGAGTGTGACAGCAGAGCTCTGTCCTGGAATAAGAAAGATGTTTGGTAAGCGTAAAGGACCTGGATCCTCTGTCTAGAGGAGCCTGCACCAAATCTGGGTGTGTATTTCCATCTTTCTCTCCCATTTCTCAGCAAACTTTGATCTTTCCCCCGTTTCCCAATAAATTGTTTTTACTGGTCTAACTGAAAAAAAAAAAAAGAGTAAATGCCCTATGATCAGGAAGGTCTGAGAGTGATACTAGATTTCGTAAATACCTTGTATATAAAGACAGAAAACATCCAGAAGTTTTTGAGAAGATCCAACCTCATAGACAATTTTAAAGTTTGAACACACAATAGAATACAAAGAAATGTGCTCGGTTATGAATGTGAATGGTGAGGCTGTTAAAAAAATTCACAAAATTATCTATTTTGAATAAGAAAATATAAGCTATTGCTCTCCTATTTACATTCTCTGTGATATCTAGACTTCTGGAAAATTGCATTTCAGAGCCCTGTCTGTTGCTTGAACTTGTGAAGGACTGAAGGAGGCATAGCAGGATGACTCCCTCTAAAATGCAGCAGGGTCTCTGGATTGCACAAGCATGCCTAATGCTTTTTTCCCTCCGAGGGGAAAGCCATGAGGTTGTCCTGCATTTCATTCCTTAAGGATCTATATGAGGATAGCTTATCCTCGTCAGTCTCCCAGGTTCACATCAGTGCAGATCAGGTAATGTTCACATAGCAAATACACTTCCTTTCATAAATGTTGGGCAACAGTCTTTTAAAACGGGCTCCCCAGTGATGGAAGGGAGGGAACCCTGACCGTCTGAGTGTCCATTTCACACCAGGCATGGTCCTCTGTCTTCATATGCATCCTCTCATTTGACCAACAGGCCTCTGTGGTTAAAGTTATCCCATGTTACAGCTAAAAAAAATAAAGGTGAGAAGAGTTAAGATCTGATAGCTAGTAAGTGGTAGAAGGGACTCAATGCAGAGTTTCGAACCTTAAATAAGACCGCCACTCCTGCACAGCACAGTGTTTCCCCACGAGCTGCTTACTAGCACTTATGAAAAAGCCCAGATAACATAAGAGCATATTAACACTGTTGCTGTTAGGAGATGAGAATGAACTCATTTCAAACAAAGCATGTTAACTTCACCTGGCCTTTCCCTCATGTAGTCTATAGCCCTGTGAATCACTCTTGGTCATCCTAGTGGGCCAGAGCAGTCCACTAGACAAATATCAAATGGCGTTTTATCCTCTTCTATGTCATAACAAGAAAGCCACAGTGGGCATCCTTTTCTTTTTATGATTTCGTCCTAGCTGTAGAGTGTGCCACCTTGCTCATGAAAGACTCTTGGTGCTCGTCCGACCTTAACCTTTCCATCATGGATTGCCAATGGGATGTGTTCTCTGTCACACCTGCGTTTCTATCAGTGTATTCCCAAAGCGTAGGAATGCGGCTTCATTGTTCAGTAAGTTTGTTGCTTCCCTGCAAATAATATGGCAATTTTGTTGTCTACAAGCCTGAGTCGGTAATGTGCCTTTCTAAGGCGTGTTTGTGTTTTGAATTTCTTGTCTCTGTGAAATCTGACAGAAGGAAATCTTGGTTTAATGTATTTTCTAAAATGATGAGAAAATAAGAAACTGTAACAAAGGTATCTTAACTTCTTAGAAGAATCTGAGTAGAGAATTGTTCAGAATTTCTGTTCTCCCCCAATGACTTTGCTTCCTCAAATAGGGGTCTTCATTCAGCCTTAGTTTCCCCTCCATCTGCCCTCCCGACCATGTCTACTGAGCACAGCCTGCCCTGCCCTCCTGACCCCACCCTTACCTGCCTTGGCCCCGCCCCTGCCCTCTCACTCCCTTTTCAGTCCCCCTCACCTCCGTTCACTGTTCCCTGTCTCCTCATTTGCTTCTGGACTAAGACCCAGAGGTCACCTCCCTAAATTCCTCCCTCTCCTTACCTATAACCAGTGGTCCTTCCAGCTTCATCACCAATCCCTTTTAGAAAGAGGTCTACATTTTCTGCATCCCTCTTCTTGTCCCTCACTCTCTTGTCCACCCCTTGTGATTGGACACCTACCCATTCTATTCATCTAAAAGTGCATTCTTGGGAAACACCATGACACACTGAATCCCCAAATCTGATCAGCACTTCTTATTTTCCACACGGCACTCTTGGCTCCTGGCACTCCCCTTCCCTCGGTGATCGTGTTTTCAGTGTGGAGTAATCTACGTGTGTCAGTCGAGGACTCCTTGAGTGGAGTGATTCGGTCGGTCTCACAGTGAGGGGGTTCAAGTTCTTACCGTTGGTGAACTCAGCACCTTACCAATTATTTTGTTGACAGAGGAGGAGGAAGGAAAAGCCAAAACCTTCAATCCTTACTGCTAATTAAAAGATCGCTATTTTTCCTCTTCTTAAAATGTGAAGGGATTTTAGAGAGTGTTTGGCAGAGTCTTGGGAGCAACTTTAGTAACAGAAGGGAAGAGTTGAAGTGCTTCTTTTTTGGAAAATAGCTTCTCATTTTCTGTGTTTAGGAGAGTAAAAATTAGACACCATTTCAAAAAAGGATTATGTGAGTATTCTTTGATAGTTGGAAGAAAAATTTTAATTTTTGAGTGCTTTCACTTCTGTGGCTATTATCAGAACTATTAACTCAAGGAATAGATTGAAAAACAAAGTATTTTTGACCGAAAGTTTTATTACTAACATTGTTTTATTTGGAAAGCAAATTATGTGAACATCAGGGAAGGCTCATATTAACTGTTAGTGAAGATATGGGGTGAATTTTGTGTCTGCTACATATCCACCACAGGTCTGTGAAGTGGTGAAACTATAGGTGATAAACCGCATGAAAACTCACCCTAGGGAAGCGGACTTGGCCCAGTGGTTAGGGTGTCCGTCTACCACATGGGAGGTCCGAGGTTCAAACCCTGGGCCTCCTTGACCTGTGTGCAGCTGGCCCATGCGCAGTGCTGATGTGCGCAAGGAGTGCCCTGCCACGCAGGGGTGTCCCCCGCGTAGGGGAGCCCCACGCGCAAGGAGTGTACCCCGTAAGGAGAGCCGCCCAGCGCGAAAGAAAGTGCAGCCTGCCCAGGAATGGTGCCACACACACGGAGAGCTGACACAGCAAAATGACACAACAAAAAGAGACACAGATTCCCGTGCCGCTGACAACAACAGAAGCGGACAAAGAAGACGCAGCAAATGGACACAGAGAACAGACAACCAGGGTGGCGGGGAGGGGAGAGAAATAAATAAATCTTTAAAAAAAAAAAAAAAAGGAAAACTCACCCTAATTCATAACTGAGCCCGTCATTACTTCATTCTATACCAAAAGGTCATTTTTGTGAAGGCTACATCAGGGGACATATTTAGCCACCGTGAAATGATACTTTGATTGCCATGCTTCTGAATTCTATGTTTATTTCTCAGTTGAACCAAATGCAGGTCAGGAAGGGATACAAGAGGTTTCCCTGACAGAGAGGGGAAATTGTTATTTCCATCACAGTAGGATCCACATAAATTTGTTGCTTCACTTGCCACATCTGAGAGTTGATTCACAAATCCTTGGAAGGGGCATATACTTAGCATAGGAAATATTAAAAATATTTGGCAAATGAACAGCTATTGTGATGTCTTAAATTACATATTATTTTTTACAAATGTAATTTGCTTTGTTAAAAATGATTCACACATAAATATCAAACAAAATAACAGGTACTTTTTAGTGCACAAGGCAAGGGATAGCTGCATAATGAGAGTTCTGAGCTGGGCAAAAATGTGTTTGATAGTCCATTATATGTTCTATTAATAAAGCATAATATTCCTTGTGATGGCTGAACCTATTCGAGTTCTTGTTTCATCTTTCAACAAATGAAGGTACTCCTCTTTAATCTGACTTTTCACCTTGGCTCTCCAAGTCAGATGGAACCTGGAAAATCTAACTTCAATTTTGTTGCACTCTTTTCTAAATTTTCTTTCTCTTGTGATGAGTTGGACAATAGGCATGCTTAGTTTCGTTCCCAACTCAGTGCAGAGAAATAGGAATAATACCTACCAGCCAACTGTACCTAGGAAAGCAAAGCGTTTGGCTAGCTTTTCAGGGTCAGGAAGACGTGAATGGCTGTCTTCATTTTCCCTGAGCTGCCTTCGCAAATACCATTAAATGGATTGGAATCCGACGGGATTTATTCTGCAACAGGAATTTATTGGCTCACAGTTTCAGAAGCTAGGAGCCTCACTTCTCCTTGGGGTCAGTAGCGTTCAGGCTGGCTGGTGACCCTTGGGGTTCCTGGCCTTTCCTGTCACGTGGCCATGGTCTCTCCTTTTTCCTTGCACTGCTGATTTCTCTTAACTTCTGCCTTCTAGCTCCTTGCCCTGACTTTCTTGCTAGAAGGCCTCTAATAATAAGATTAAGACCCATCCTGATTCAGTTGGCCACACCTTAACTAAAAATAACATCTTCAAAAGGCCCTGTTTACAATGGGCTCACATCTACAGGAATGGAAGTAAGATTGAGAACCTGTCTTTCTCAGGGGTATGGAATTCTATCTTAATGGCCATGTCTTTGCAAGGAAATAAATACAACAGAATTGATCCCATGTTGTTTGTAATGGAAGGAGCTTTGATGAGGAGGGAGCTGTCAGATTCAGGGTTGCAAAGCTGAGAGAGAAAAGTCAAAAAGGTGTTCCTGAGCTTGTCTGGTGGTATCATCTCGACATAAATACTATGATGATTAATCAATTCTGAGTCCAGTAAGAGCTGCTGTGACAATGTCAGGGTCCAAGTTAAAGTCAAAGATGTGTGTGGTGATATGCATAACTGGAAACATTCATAAAGATGGCTACACCTTAAGAACAATTTGTAAGAGAGCAGCACTTTTTTGCAAACAAAACCAGTTCTGTGGAGCAGAATTAGATCAAGTCGTGAAAATATGAATCTGTATGTAATGATTACCGTGAATCAGCTTTCAAACCTATTCGCTGTGTCATTTAACCAGGCAACATATGCCCATTACTTTTTAGCGTCAGAAGCAGTCACCATATGTGCGATAGTTATTGAATTGTGACCAGCAGGTGTGCCACACAATAATAATAATATGACAATAGTAAATTCTTCTGCTTTGACTTCACAAGCAAAGGGGGGAAGAAGGCTATGATTATTTGTGTATTTGAGCAAAATAGAAAGCCAATATAGGTAATTTAAAGCAAAGACCATTTTCAATAGCCAGAATTATACCTTTTCTTCACCTCCTTTGTTCAGATAATTGTCTCAGGGCCCCATTTTTCTCCCAAAGAGATTTCACATCACTTTAATGGTTCCATCCCTGCATACTTGAGATGGTTCCTCAAAAGTTTTAAAGTGCTTTCACGCATTAGAGTGCTCAGCCCTCATAATCACTGTGCTGAAATGGGTAGGAGAGAAGGACTGCTCCCTGTTTCCTGTTTAAAAAGAGAAGTTAACTTTTTCTACTACACCTAAAGATAGAATCCTCTTGAATTCTCAGATAAAGCTGCCAACCCTGTGATGTTAAAGGGACCACACTAATACAGGGTTCCACATGTGTCATCAATATTATTCTGTTGGTGAACTTCCTGTGTCTAGATGGGGGGAGGGGTGTGGAGAGGAAGACACACAGTAATGAAATACAGGCTGTGCTCCTGAAAGAATACATTAAGTCATGTACCAGTAGGGTCTAGAACATTCTCCCCACCCTTTTAGCCTGGTGCATCAATGTTGAGTCGATTGTGATACCCACTATGAGGAAAGGCTAGCACTATCCTGCTCACATGAAGTGACTTGTTGGTATGGCACAGATCTATTTACATCATTATTATCATGTCTCCTATATGCCAGCAAAGTTATACACATTTTTTATTGTGGAGGCAGTGTGCAAAATTGAGGAACAGCATTTTTAATCTAAAATACCTTTCCCCTTGATAAAGGCTAGATCAATTGACTTTATTTAAATATACACACTGTACTAGTCAGCTAAAGGGGTACTAGTGCAAAATACCAGAAGTCTGTTGGCTTTTATAAAGGATATTTATTTGAGGTAAAAGCTCACAGTTACCAGGCCATAAAGCACAAGTCAGTTTCCTCACCAAAGCCTGTTGCCACATTTGGAGCAAGATGGCTGCCATCTGCAAGTGTCCAGGCTTCCTCTTCCTCTTAAGGCTCTGTGGTCCCAGCTTCTTCCAATCAGCTGTAGGCTGGGATAAGTCTCATCTTTCTTCTAGGGTCCATTTCTCTCTGGGCTCCGCTGCTCTGTTCTCTCCACAAGGTCAGCTGTAAACTCTCAGGTTCTCTCTTTCCCAGGGCCTCTGCTGTGTCTGTTCCTCTGTGTTCTTCTCCTGTGTGTTCACTACTCTGTCCTCTGCCATGTCTTTTCTCTGTGAATCCCCGCCCACCAAGGGGGCAGGCACTCAACATCCTACTGACATGGCCCTATCAAAGCCCTCATTGTAATTTCATCAAGTAAAAGCGAAACCTCTGAATCCAATACAATCTAATATGTCCAGAGGAGCAGATCAGTTTACAAACATAATCCAACATCTGTTTTTTGGAATTCATGAACAATATCAAACTGCTACACACACACACACACACAAAACCATAACAACGTATCAACAAAACTTCTGCCCATGTTCTTCCACAAAAATATGCTTTCTGTGCCATGGCCATTGCAAGTGCCTCAGTGCAATCAGCTGGCAGTGGAGTCATCCATGAATCCAAAGATGTTATGGCAAGGAGGAGGCACGGGCAAAGCCTAACTGTAAGAGAAATCTGAAATGAGGAATTTGAGGCTCAAGAGCTTCTTTCATCCTCTTTCCTTGATGGACAAAAGTTTCTTTCAAGTCATCTTGTAAGGAGCCTTAGACCTATACTGACAGATTGTGCTTATATGATATGATCTACTACTCCATCTTCTTCTACTATCAATCTGGTGATTGTTCCAGGTGACAAATTTCACCTTCAAGATTTCTTGAAGCAAATTCTGACAATTTACCTTGCCATTTGAAGAAGAAAAATTAGTTACTTCTCGTTTCATAAGGTTGTGAGCCAGGATGACAGCAGTTTGTTATCAGGCTTGGCATTTCCAAAACTGAGTAGAATATATGAGTCCGTAATCTTTAATGTCATGCTGGAATTGTTTCACCTCTTGCTTGGGTTTGGAATGGAAACGATCTTGAAATTGTGGTTGGAGGGAAAGAAAGACTTAGAAAGGTTTCTTTTGTAAAATATGGATTTAAAAATACAAAGGTATGTTCTAATTTACAACAGGTAGAAAATCTCTCTTTCCTACCATGGGACACTTCTCACACATTAATGTTAGGTTGTAACTTGTGGGTATAGGGAGAAAAGTTGGGATAAGAAGTAAGGAAATAGTTTACATTTATTTATTTTGCAAAATACGCATTTATTCTTAAGCCAGATGAAATTTCTCAAGATTTCTTTTATTCTGCAAAGTATCTCTAAAACTGAGGTTTGATAATTATTACAAAGAAAAAGAAGATATGCAAATTTTCAATTTGATAGTGTGGTAGTATTCTGTACCATCTGATATTTCAGCCTTTATTTTTGGTATTTATAGTTTCTCATAAAGTATTTGGTCAGAGGAAAAAATGTAGTTTTTTAAACTCGATTTTGGCAACTAAATGATATACCTAAAGAGATGCTTTAGCCATAGTGTATCTTTTTAATGACTGTTTTATTTAATTTAGTTTTGGAAATTGATTTGCCCTTTAAAAATAATATTAACATTTAAAATGATTTTACTTTTTGTCTGTGCAGTACCCAAATCTGTTCCCTAAGAGAATGACGTCAGCTAGAAATTGACAACTCTGAGAGCAAGAATGTGAATGCAGGTCTGGGGTGAGGCTGAAAGAGGAAAGGGCCCATGGAATGCTGACTCGGTTGCTTTGCAGGCATGGCTGGGAAAGGGGAAGGATCGCTGGCCATGAGCATCCTCTGGAGTAATTTTGGCTGCAGAGTTGTCTCTTTTATTTGCAGAGCTGTTCTTTTCCTTCTTCCTCTGTGCCACCTGCCTGCGTAGTTCTTCCCAGGTAGTTGCTGCCAGCTCCATCCATGGGGGTGGGCATGGTAGAGTTTGCAGCGCTTAAAAGGAGGATGCAGTGTTCATTGGCCTCTCCCATCTCCACAGTGGCTCCCACTCTCTCAGTCTGCTGGTGAGTACATTTATACCACTTTGTGACCCTACTCTGCAAAACAGCAATGGCACTGAAATTGGCGCTCAGATCAGCATTTTGACGCATATGACGGAAGGGTTTATTATCTTTCTACACTTAATACAATAAACACACTCTATCCATTAAATACCCAGAGGATTTTACCTGATTTATTGAATTAAGATAATAGCATCAATTCTCTTTTCAACTTTGCTAAAGCAAAACTGTTCAGTGATTTAAAAAAAAAAAGATGAATTGCTTATTGAAGTACACCATTTCTTGGAAACTGGAAGCACTGAACATTCTATAGCTACAACATTAATTATTTGAAAGATGTTGGGGTGTATTTTTCCCTGCCTCCACTCCCTCATCTATATAATGGGAGCACGATTCTGAAAAGTTTTCCTGAAAGCAGTGAGTTTTATCGGGGAGAGGGGAGGAATTATCACAATAATCTAAAAAAGCATTTGGTTTAATGGCTTTGCCAAGATATGCGTCTACTAGAGTGTTGTGTCTCCCGCCAGCCCTGGCCCTTTGAACAACACTGTCTTCCATGGTTGATAGACAGGTCACGTGCCTCCTATCCCTCAGGTGCACCAGGGTGGTAAAATGGGCAATTAAAAACACCTGCAGTTTCATTATACACAGTGAGCAGCTTGCATCCAGCCATGGGCAGCTATTTGCATGATTTGGAAAATAACAAGCTCTTTTCAGCCTCCTTGCCCAAGGTCCAGCTCCCCCAAAGTCCTCCCTCTCCATTTCCCTCTCTCTCTGATTAATCTAAGCTTCAGTTCTTGCATCACCTGCTCTGGAAAGCCTTCTAAATTCCACCCTGCTGCCCCCATTTATCATCACCTAGCCTCCGGGCTGGGTAAGGTACTGTACCAGGTCCCCTCATAGTTTCATGGGTGCAGCCATGGCCAAGTAACCAGCACCCTGCAGTCTAACAAACTCGCCTGAATTCGTAATTGGACTGCAAATGTGTTGAGTACAAGATGTTCATTTTTTTAATCTTTGTTTTTCCAGCATTCAACACGTTGAATAAATGTATTCTAAAAATAAGCACAACTTAGACCTGGTACCATAGACATGGTAATCAAATAATTATTTAATTTGTTATGACTGTGAAGTGTCCTTGATGTTATCTAGTCCAAACCGTCAATATACAGTTGAGGAAACTGAGGACCAGGAGTGTATATTCATTCATGTTCATGCCTTTCTTGTTAGTTTATTAATGTACACATTCATTCATGTTGCATATTGTGTTGAGCATACATATATGCCTGGAACTGCTGAGTAAAACAGAACATAAGACATGGTCCTTATCTCCTGGAGCTTACAACTTAATGCAGTAGAGAAACGGTAATCTAGCAATTGCACAAGACATGTATACTCACCAACTGGGGTAAATGGCAGTTGAGGAAGCCCACTGGCATGTGGATTTGACCAAATGGTAGGAGTCAGCTAGCCCTTCCTCAGAGGAGTACAATTCGAATTGAAATCTGAAGAAATAACAGAAGTACAAGCACAGTGAGAAGGGTTTGCAGGCAGAGGGCCAGCTTATGGGAAGGCTTGAGATAGGCAGTGTGACGCATTCAAGAGACTGGAAAGGGGAAGTGGATGTGACTCAAGCAGTTGCATGCCTGCCTGCCGCATGAGAGGTTCTGGGTTCAGTTCCCAGTGCCTCCTAAAGAAGACGAGCAAGATGGCGAGCTGGCACTATGGGCTATTACGGCGAGCTGATGCAACAAGATGATGCAACGACATGACCCAGTGAGGAGACACAATGAAGAAACACAATGAGAGGCATAACAAGCAGGGAGCAGAGGTGGCTCAAGTGATTGGGTCCCTACCTCCCACATGGGAGGTTCTAGGTTCAGTTCCTGGTGCCTCCTGAAAAAAAAAGAAGACAAGCAGACACAAAGCACACAATGAACAGGCCCAGAGAGCAGACAGCAAATGCAAACAACAAGGTGGGGGAATAAATAAAATAAATCTTTAAAAAAAATAAGAGAGATTTAAAAGAAGCTAGTGCAACTGAAGAATGAATGAAGCAAGAATGAATGAGGATGCAAGATGGGAATGAATGGTGGCCAGGGGCCAGTTCGTGTAGGACTGTAGGCCGTGTTTGACTTAAATATTAGCTAAGAGTAGTAGGAAGCCACTGAAATGTTTGTGAGCTAGGGGTAGGGGGATGGGGCCTGATCACACTTGCGTTTTGAAGAAATCTCTGCTACATGGTAGAGAAGAGTTTGAAGGAATGGGGAGAGTGGCTGCAGGATGGGCCAACCGGAAAGAATTTGCATGAGTAGAGGACACCACAGCCCTCTCTGCCTTTTTGGATTTTCGCACTAATTCTATGCTCACCTCCATCTTATCAAGGACTCCCCATTGTACCCCTACCACTGCTGGCATTGAGGCTTTGGTGGCTTGTCCATGGTAGATCTGACCTCCAGGCAGGCAGAAAGTCTTGCTAGAAAGGTTATACGGAGACCTCAGGAAATGGAGACCACTGCTTATTCCGAGGCGTGAGGGCTGCAGCCCCAGAGGCATCTGCCTCTCATTGGGAGGACTAACACCCCCTTGTTGGGCAACTCTAAAGTGAAGCGAGTGCTGGTTAGCTGCCCTAAGCTTGGACATCCCCTTACCCCATCCTCACCTACCAGTTCCAGCTTTCTCCAACAACCCCAGTAGGGCAGAGAATTGACCACCGGTAAGAACAGGGAAAATTGCTCAGACTTCCAGGTGAGGCACATGTTATCGGCAAGACACATGCTTTGGGGAAAGATGACCTTCTATAGTTTGGGATTCTGTCCTTTAATGTTGTGCTGTAATGGGGCCATATTCCCCCACCGGGACACTTGGGAATGGCCCATCAGAGGGGCAGACTGGTTCCAGGTGCTGCCTGCAGCTCTTGTCCCAGCTCTTCTGCTCCTCAAGGACTCCTACCCTATGAATGCTTTCCTCAGGCCTGTTTTGGGGACACCCCCCCAACCATATGTACAGGTGTCACTACTTAGAACCACAACTCGCTGAGTTCCCATGGCAATTGCCAGCTCACAGCTCTCTTCACATTTCTGACAGTAAGTCCTGGAGGCATTACGTTGGTCACCTAATGAACTGGAAAAAGAAAGATGTTATTTATGGTTAGGCAGCAAGAGAGGGCCAGGACCAGAAGTCAGATCTTTAATGATCTCTGTACTGTTAACTAATGTTTGGGAAAAGGATATGATTAGTTGGCTTTCAGTGGTACGTTTTGGGCAAGAAAAAAGAAATAAGGAAAGATGAGGAGCGCAAATGTTCTTTATTTACCCATGTTATAGTGGAAGTTGAAAATTCTCCTATAAAATGCTGCAAATGCGAGTTTATTAAGAGAGCATATTTTGTATATTTTGTGGGCCTATTGTAATTTCTTGTATGATATTCAATTCTTGGTTCCAGTTTTCTGCATGAGCTCAACAGGGGATGTAGATGAAAGCAAACTTCAGAAAATATAACACTCTTCGTGGATGCTTGAGAAAGTAGCTTTTAAAATGTTAGTCTATTCCATTTTCCACTTGTAAAGTGAAGTGATTTTTTAAAGTAAAGGATAAGTGAATTTTTATGTTTCATTTTTAGTTATTGAATTGTCTAGGTAATGCATTTTGGGAGGATTCCATTTCTCCTGGAATGTAGGGAAGCAGTCTTCAATCACACAGTGATTTTTAGTTGTTTTTTTTTTTTAAACAACATTAATTTTAGACCGCAGAGGTTTAGATGCCTAACTTTAACTTGTTTGGTTGAGCTGACATTTAAATGCAGACCAAATGTTGTGTGAATGGACCTAGCTTCTTACCTCTCCTATTTCTCTCTTCATCAAGAACCAGTACAGAGAATACCATCACTTCATAAGAAAGATGTTTTCTTGCTTTATTTCCTTTATCCAACTCAGAACTGCCAGGGGGAAATGATTACTTTCTTTATGAATGTGGTAAGCCACAAAATGGAAAATGTCCACACAGGCATTTGTGTCTCTTTCCTGTTAACCTTGGGAAAAGGTGCTAGAGATGTGTGGACAGTACTGTTTCAAGTCTAAATGAACTTGCTATCAATTTGGGTTAAGCCTTTCATCTAATATTTAACTTCCTTAATTTGTATATTTCGAAGTATTTTGGTTTTTCTCCAAAATTACAATTTGTCTTCCTGAAACCCTTTATTAAATTTATGTTGATTTAGTTTCAGTATTTGGTGATGACTTCTGTTCTGTGATGAGCAGTTTAATATGCATGTCTATACTTGTACCACCTAAAGCCACATGGTGCCACACAAGCCCTGTTGTATAATTCCTTTGCATTTTTCTTTTGGAAAATAAAAACTGTAATGTCAGTAATTCAGTCCCCTGAATTGGTGATGATCAGATATTACTAAATATTAGATTGTCAGAAAAATTCTATGAACTTGAAGCTGAAATTGGCAAATGTCGCTGGCTTCAGTTCATTTTGGGAATTAGTTATTGTTTGTAATTCCTGGCTTAAGAATTACGTTTGACCATTCAATGACAAATAAGATATTTTCAGGTTTTTTTTGTTCTAATTCATGACTTTAGTGGAGGTAAGGAATTAAAGAATCCATGAATGTATTAAATAGCCATATATGGAACTATATGTCACTGAAAATATATCATAAAAGATAATTTGCTCAACTATTTTGGATCAGCTGCTCTTGAACTCTCTAAACATGATTGGTTTAAGATATTGTCTGGGACCCAGGTCCTATGATCTTTACAGATAGCTTCAGGGTTTGGTGCCTTGCCCGTGGACCATACTTTGGAGTTTGTGCTCCCGAGTGTGACAGAGTTGGACTCAGATGTGACTTCTCTTCAGGTGCCTCTTCTGTCTCTTTTATTTGAACTTATAGTTGGCACTGGAGTTGGTAGGTGTAAATCCAAGAGAATTGAATCTCTGGGCTGTCCGTGGGCCAGCTGGGCCCTGAGCCTCGGTGGAGTTGGAACATCTACTCTCTAATTCATTGGACTCACCCAAGACAACTAACAAGGAGGGAAGGATGGACAACCAGCACACCAAGGAACTGAGAGAGTCTACAACTGTAAGCAAGAGAGTCCCATCCATCAGCCATTTGAGATCAAGACCCCCTCCCAATAGAGGTGGAGTGGGCATCACCATCCCAGGATCCTCAGGATTGGGGAATAAAATATGGACTAGAGTGGACTTACTGGTATTCTACAATAGACTTATTGTGATTCTAACAGTGGAAGAATATATCATTGATGTGGAGACAGTGGCCACTGGGGGTATTAAAGTCAGGGGGAGGGGAAAAGAGGTGTAATATGGGGGCATTTTCAGGACTTGGAATTGACCTGAATGACATTACAATGACAGATATAGGCTATTATATATCCTGCCATAACCTACAGAATTGAGTGGGAGAGAGTATAAACTACAATGAACTATAATCCATGCTTAGTGGCAGTGCTCCAAAATGTGTTCATCAATTGCAGTGAATGTACCACACTAATGAAAGAGGTTGTTAATGTGGGAAAAAATGGGAGGTGTGGGGGAGTGGGGCATATGGGAATCTCTTATATTTTTTTATATAACATTTTATGTATTCTAAGTATCTGTTAAAAATTAAAAGAAAGCAAAACAAAAAAAAACCAGTATGGTATTGGCACAAGGAGAAAAAAATAAATTGATCGAAGTTCAATACAGAAAAAAAAAGATGTTGTCTGGAATGATTGTTTTGCTTACTGTCTCATCCTTTAAGGTACAAGACAATGTACTCTGAGTGGTTATTCTGTTGTGTCAGCCAGCCAGCTCTTCATGGCCCTGAGCAGTTGTAAACCACCAACCCAGAAACAATACACGCAGAATTTTACAGTGGGTTGGACCTTAGAGATTGATGGTGGAAGAACTGGGATTAAAACACAGGACCTCCCAGGAGACCTGGTTTTGTATTAGAAGTCAAAAAAGAGGCATGGATTCAACAGCTGAAGGCCATATCTGTTGGGAAATTAGTAGTGAAAATGATAGTGCAACACCCGCCCCCCCCCATAGTTTATCAAAACTGATCAATCATTCTTTTGACCAAGTGAGGCAAGCACGTCCTCCTCACATTGGGTGCTAATTAACGGATTATTGTCCTCATTTTAGTGGATCCATGTCATACTCAACATCTGCATTGGTCAGTGCATGGACTGCCTTATCGTCTCAAACAAAGGTACAACTAGACAGCCTGTGAAAAGATCCTTGTGACCAATATCATTTTGCTTTTGCCTTTTTGATCTTTCACGTTTATTCACTTCTCTCTCTCACTTTGAAGCTGTAGCTCACCCTCACCTTTCAGTACTACCAACCAACCTTTAATCATCTCTTACCATGTGCCATCCATTACCTCATTGAATCCTCATGCTGATTCTATGACATAGGCTTTATTATTATCTTTGAGATTTTCTACATTAGGGAATCATGGTGTAGAGGGATCGTGTTAGTTACTCAAGGTCACCCAGCTAATTAAAGCAAAGCCAGGGCTTAACTCAGGGCTGGATAATTCTGTGGTTTGTACACTTAGCTATGGTGTATGTGTGTTGCCTCTGCAATGATCACCTCTAAAGGAATTATCAGGTCACAAGTATTTTTGAGTGTCTAAAGAGGGATAAGGAACCTTCTGTAAAGTGAGCTAACCTTTAAATATTATTTGGTGCAAGTGGTGAAGGAGTTATCAACTTCAATTAAATTAGCTTAAACTGATGGGAGCAAGAAACTTCTAGTATGATGAGGTTGGGATGGGGGTTAATATCTGTATTAGGGTTCTCCAGGGAACCAGAACTGGCAGGATATATACATGTAAATATTAGGAGATTCATTATAGGAATTGGCTCATACACCTGTGGGGATTGGTAAATTCTAGATAAGTAGGGCAGGCCACAGGTTGGAACTCTGATGAAGCTTTTGATTAATTGCTCAGGACAAACCAGCTGGCCAAAGAAGAGATAGAAATTCTTCTTACTAACTGCTGGAATCATCAGTTCTCTCTTTAAGACCTTCACTTATTGGATGAGACTGTTCTTATTGCTGAAAGCAATATTCTTTGTTGATTGTAGATGTAATCCCAGCCATAGATGCAATCAACTGATAATTTAAATACATGGAATATCCTCACAGTAACAATCAGGCCAGTGCTTTTTTGCCCAAACTACTGGACAGTATAACCTAACCAAGTTGACATATGAACTTCACCATCACAGTCTACCCCTTGTCAAGTTGTCATGCTTATACATCTCCTTAAACCATACTTAATCTCTAAACACAGTCATATTTCACCTAACATAATTCAACGGCCCTGCAAAAAACTGGAAATGAACTCCTTCCCCAGATGAGAATGCAAGACCTTGGGCAATAGTCACTCTTAAACTTGATATGCTGTACCTTAATTACTGTGACATAAAGTTATTAAACTCAGGTTCTATGATAAGGAATAAGAGAGGGAATAAAAGAAAGATATTTGCTTGAAGTATAGATACAAACATAGTCATAAAAAACAAATACTTATAGCCATTACAGTTCACATTTCTGTAACTGGTCATGTGGTTGTAGTTTGTACTACCCATTCCATATTCCCTTTACCCTCAGCAAGCACCTTAGGTGCTTTAATCACAGGGCATGGTCATACTAAGAGATGCTCTAGGGGATCTCCTATATTCCAGGCAAACTCTTCTTTACCTCCATTGTGCAGAAGCAGTCCTATTGCCCCTTGATAGTCATGACCATTCACTCCAGCTTGTACAGTAACTCCCGTCTTTGCCTGTTGATCCAGAGGCACATGGAGCCCAATGTGGCCAGGTGGCAGTAACTTCCAGTTCAGTGGAATCATTGTTGTGTCTCCTGGTGGCAGCACTCTTCCTTTAGGAACTAAGACCTATGTACCAGCAGAGCACAAGGTAAGAGGACAGGAAGGAAAAAGTTTTCTAGTGGATCACTAGAACAGTGAGTGGTGCCACTCCCATTTCCACATCTTGATTCCTAGACCCTGTGAATCCTGGCTATGGGAGAAATAGCACCATAGAGTGGATGCTGAGTTAGAGCATATACAGCCTCTTGGAGAACATTGCTCTGGCCCTGCAAGATATTGCCCCCTGGGTGGTGGTGTAATTGTCTTCAAAAGACCATTCCACAGCTCAACATCCATCTGCTTCAGGATGATGGGGAACATGGTAAGATGAGTGAATTCCATGAACATGTGCCCATTCCTATGTTTCATTTGCTGTGAGTGAGTTCCTTGATCAGTGGTGTAATGCTGAGTGGAATACCATGGTGGTAGATGCGGCATTCAGTAAGTCCACAGATGGTAGTTTTGGCAGAAGCATTGCGTCCAGTGGAGGCAAATCCATACCTGGAGTATGTGTTCTAGTAATAACAAAACTGACCGTATATACATATTATGAGATTTAAATGCTCACAGAGCATTGGGGATTGGCAGGCCACAAGTTGGGAATGCTGATGAAGGTTTTGATGAATTACCTAGGAGAAGGTGACTGACTGTAAAGACAGAAATTCTTCCATCTCACTTTGGAAGTCATCAGGGCCCCTCTTAAGGCTTTCAGTTGACTGGGTGAGACTTCTGTCATCGCTGAAGGCAATCTCCTTTTTGAATTGTAATCAGCTATAAGTGCAAAAAACTGGCTAACGATTTAAATCCAGGCAACATCCTCATACTATCAGTCCAGGGCTCACTTGATCAAGCAAATGGTCACCATAACCTAGCCAAGATGCTTCATGAACTTAACCATCTCATTAATTTTGATTCTCTCTTAGATGTTTGACCTTATCATAAGGCTTATGCTCTAAGGAAACTCTGCAAATTTGACAGTCCAAGCACTTGCCATTAGACACAGGTGTCCTTCCTTGCCTAATAACCTCACTTCTTAGACTCACTGCGCATGCGTTATTAGCCTGCCTTCCTTCCCTGTGGTGCCTGTAGCTGAGCTGCCATCGGGATGATGCAGCCCCACAGAGACACATTTCTCCATTCTGAGCTCTGTGTGGCCTCTTAGTTCCCTCCTCACATGCCACTCTGAAATAGAGGGTAATGAAGCATGCATTAATGCATCATTCTGTTTAACTTTTTCTTCTGATTAGGACTTCAGTCTTTAAACGACACTTGCTTATTTTATAGGGATTATTCCAGCTCTGTTTTAAACTGAATTTTAGCCTAGGTACATAGGAACTATCTACCTGAAATACCTATGTTTTCCACCAAGTTTTTAAAAACATCAATCTAAAAGCTAAAGCATTCATTAAATGATGAAATTCTCAAATTGTTATGGGGTGGGATCACATCCCATCAGGCCAGCACTGTAATCTAATTTTGCATAAGTGTGCATGGGACCCTGACCACAAGAGCAAAAGATGATCTTTTTGGATTTGTAGCACCTTATATAATCCCCATATTTGGATAAATGGCAGGATATCTCTAATAAGCAATAATAAAGACAACAAAATAACCAGGGCATTTCAGTGTTTACCACCTACAAATCTGTAAGAAAAGAAAAGATGGCAAAGTAACTCATATCCCAGGAATTCTGTTGTATTGAGTTGAGAAGGAAAGAGTTGGGGTTTTTCTTTAGTTGTTGAAAAAGACATGGAATTACGTTATTGCTGCTGAACTCCATTTTGGTGGAAATAAGGGTGTCTAAGAAAGAAAAACTGTGGCCTGCTGGCAGAGGCAAGATAAGAGGAGAAAAGGGTAGGGAAGATCATGGCAAAGTGGAATTTTGTCAGATGGTGAATTGAGTCTAATTTATTCTAGGACAGGTTAAAGTAATCAGAAGGTAAGAAACCCAATTATGAGGTAGGCTTGATAACACAGATGGCTCAATAAAATTCAAAAATAGAAAGATAAAAATAGAATGCTTTTATGAAAATTCTGGAGGCGTTTAAAACTGAGTTTTTTAAGATAAAACTTAGAAGGACAGGTACTAAAATAAACTCGATGATGTGTGTTGGTCTTGAAGGGAAAAGGAATGCTCCTTTTCTTTAATGAGTGGAAAAATACCAGCTATTTCTCTGATTTTATAAGTATTTATGACTTAGAGTGTTTTGATTATTGAAGAATGGTTTATGAAAAACTGAAAACAAATCAAAGTCAATTCTAAAGCTTTAGTTGAATTGATCCTTTTCTTTAACTTCATTTCCTAAAGACCGTTTCTCAGACGTTTGAAAGCAAAGCTTGAGCATTGGAATGTTTTCTGTTCAGGTTAGGGGTTTGCTTGTTGAGTAACTTTGTAGTGGACTGTCAGGCGGGCCAGATCCTCTTTTATTAGGAATTTTCAATGCACCTTGCATGCAGAGGGCTGTTCAAGCCCATTCCTGCAGGAGCAGTGCTCAGCCCAGGGACTGAATTTCACATGGACTTTGCGGCTCTCAGTACTGATAGGAAATTAGAATTAAACTCAACAGTTCTCTGTACTAGGATGGTGGCGTGAGGATGAAGACTCAAGAAGGCAGAGCTTACCCTGTAGCTGGAGGGTTGTTTGCTTGGAGAACCATCTGTGCAGCAGCAGATGTGGAGGGGAGCTTGCAGGTAGGCCATTTGAGGCCTTTCCAATTTTATCATATGTCAAGGCATCGCCTAGTAGTAAGTCTTAATTTCAGATCGTAAAAGCACACAGCCTCCTCCAGTTATAGAGATATGCAAGAAGTACAGGTATTCCACGCAAAACTTTTTATTTCCAGTAATTGTAAACAGAGCGCTTAGGAGCTCCAAATTAACTGATGACTGTGATGAGGGCAGTTTAACCATCGGGATTGTAGGATTGCAAGAAGGTCTGAAGTCGGTAGAATATAGAAATAAGGCCTAAGTTTTGCTCTAAATGTATCAGTGAAAATGGAGATAGGAGACCAATTATTCAGATTATTAAGTGGAAATAAAAATGCAGTTCTCGTCCATGGCTGACGGTTTCTTTCTGTGGCGTTTCTTGTATTCCTAGCTTGGCATTTTCATTTTCACTTCCTTAAGAAAACCAAAGGTGTGGCTTTTTCAGGAGGTTCTGTGGCCTGGTGGGTAGAGAGCAGTTTGGATTCAGCTCTGCTGCTTAGCCTGTCCTGTGTCTGGGAGAGACCCTAAGGAAGACAGCCACAAAACCCTTTCCCTGGCAAGAACTCCATGCGGGGCATCAGGCAGGGCGTTCACGTGGCATTGAATTTGCTCAGTGCTCCTCGATTTCAGGGGCTCTCGCTGCCTGAGTGGATGCCACTCTGTTACGTGATACCCTTCTCTGAGGGCACAGAGAGTGTCCAGAGGCAGAAGCCGACACTGGGCTGGCAGGGCCTTGTTTCTTGTATCCTGGCACTTTCCTAGGAAGTGTGGGTCACATATAAAAAGAAAGCAGAGCAGCAAAGGCAAACAAGGAAGCATGCTCGCTTTCCACACACATTTATTCCCCCCTTAAAAATATATATATATATGCTTAAAAATCAATTTGATACATATTCCTGTTGGTCCAGGACACACAGTGATTAATACTTTTTTCTCTGTGAAAAATGGGGCATTTTCCTGTGCACGGCTTTGGTAGGAAAGAGTCTATTAAAGAGGGAGAGGCATGTGCATCTGAGAGGATGCTGTTCCTTTATTTTACGTGCTGGCGTTTGGGGCGGTGTTACTGAGGGCTGCATTGCCCAGTAAGTTGTTACCCATTAGGACCCTTGGGTGCCTGAGGGTTGAGCAGACTCTTGGCCTTCCTGGACATCTGCTGATGATGGAGACATTTCAAGCCCCCATTTGTGCTGGCCCGATGTCCAGCATAGAACTTACATTTCAAGAAACTCTTGGAGACAGTAGGAATGGAGCATGAACTTTTAAATTACATGTCTTTCGTTTTTCTATCCCCAGGAGCCAAACTGGTGGGAAATGAATTCACGAGGTTTCTTATGCACTGTCCTATTTAAGAGAGGACTCTTTCCTACAACCCTTTCACTTTTGTCCTTTTTGCATTGTTTTTCCTGGATACCTTCTTCCTTGTTCCAACTGCATCAGGTACATGCAGTAAACTTAGTGCCCTGTGGAAGTCTGACAGGTCCTTCCTTGTGGTAGCCTTATTTCAAAACTAGTTCCAGAATAAATAAGAGTTCTGCATGTCTTGGCCATTTTCCCGGTAATAGCTGTTAGTTTTCAGCACTGCCTAGAGAAGGAATTACTATGGAATATAAGAAAACACAAACTGTTCTCTCTTCTATTTGGTGGGCAACAGGGAGACATAGTATAGAAAAGTCATGAGTGTACCCTTAAACCATGTTTCATCTGTACCTTACTGCACCAGTAAGAGAGAGGGATGGCAGTAGTGGAGAAGGCATTGTGGGAAAGTTTGATTAATTTAGTCTTTTGGTAAAATGGAGAGATAAGATATTAAGATAAAACAATGTTCATCTGAGTAATAATACTAAAGCATTTTGGAAACAGTGGTGTCATAAATAATAAAGCAAAGTTCAAACACTTCTCATTCCTTGTGCATTTTCAAGTATGTTAACAAGTTTAGTGTACAAAGATACCAGTTGCTCTGTAAACAAAACCGGGTCTTTCAGTTCTCTTTCTTTCCCAATTTCAGGTAAAGGCATCTTTGGTTTAAACACAATCGTTGCACTCATTTTGAATTTTCAGACCTGATCAAGTCATAATAAATTTTTAAAAATTTCTTTACTTTTTAGGACCAGAAATTTCAGACTTAAGGTATTAAGTGGTCTAGCAAAGGCTGCAACTGTAGGTCACTTCAATGTGACACTGAAAATATTTAGACTAGAGAGAGGAGCTGGAAATGAGCTGGAAATGGAGGACCAGGTCTATGCAATGATTGCTGTAGGACAGAGGATGAGGTGGGATTTACATTTCATTGATAAGGCAATAAAATTGGATTAAAAACAAGGGGGAATGGGTGGAGAGGATTTCCATAGGAAGAAAAGTTGAGAAGGAACTAAGGAATACTTGCATTACCTTTGTGGAATGGGTGTGACTGCCCACCAAAGACTAGCACATTCACCTACCTCTCACTTGGCAGCAAGGCAAGGATACAGGGCCTATTAAACTTACAAAGTTGTTGATCAGAAAACTAGTCTAGTGTGCAGAGGGAGTTGGTGTGTTTTATAATAGCCCCCCAAATGACAGAATGTTACTGAAGTATGTTTCGGACAGATTGAAACAATAGGTTGGTTTGCATATGTTAAAGCGGTATTTCCATTTTTTAAATTATATTCTATCACCAAAAATGTTGCTTTCTTGTCAAGGCACAGCTATTTACTTGGCCCTATACTCCTTGATCCATCAATTAAAATGTGATTTCCCATTGCAATTTTTGATAAGTGCTCAAGTCTGTTTTCATTGTAGTGGAGAGCTGAAAGGGACCTTGGCTGCTCATCTAGTTTAATTGAATCGTGCCTCTGTTTTGGGTACAATTTTCCTTTCATGAAAGAAACACAAAACTTCCCATGATGTTGTACATTTCTTCTAATCCAGGTGAGCAAATAAATCCTTAGGGTCTAGTTGAGACATTTAACTACAATTATATTTGTTTAACAAATACATGCAATAAATAAGAGGCCTAATAGCCGATTAGCGTGTTCCTTTTTCAGGTTGATGCTGAATTTTAAAGTGATGGATGAACTAGGTTTAACTCCATGCCCTGCCTTTTGAGAATGCAGGATAATTGAGGCATGGTGTTTCATAGCAGAGCTGTCTTCTCATTGATTTTACTAAAGTGCTTCCCGGGTTTCAGAATACAAGTGACTCATTGGGGAACAAAGAGGGAAATCCTTTGTGATGAATCAGATGTCACTCTGAGAGGCAGGAATCCTTACACATTTTTCTCTTTCCTTAAAATCGGCTTTGGCCTTTAAGATCAATATCAAAGAAACTGTAAACAAAAATCGACCCACATAAAAGCGACATTCCACTTGCCGTTTTCATGGTTGCAAGCTCCTTTCTGACATGGGCCCACACCACCCAGGGATGCCCTTGTGGGGTGCTGTGGAGTTGGGTGCTTTCCTTTCCTCCCTTTCTGGAGAGTCTTGTGCATAAGGAGGCTCTTGGTCTTTGGGAACACAGCATCTGGGCGCCCCTCTGTCCATTGCCCGTCAGTAATGGAATTCATGAAAGGAACACTGGTTCCAGATGGTCTCTCTGGTGTCTCTTTGCATCAGCTTGGACAACTGTATTTTCAGAATTTAGTTCACTCACAGTTTCTTCTTTGGAGAAATTATCTTTCTCCAGATTCGGGAGAAAGTCTTGCTTGGGTGGGAGCACTCTTAATGAGCAAGAATTAATGTATAGACTGCCACATCACGATCCATTGATTTTAGATCACAATGCCCACCTGTAAGATCCAGTGCATCGGCTTGTACCCTCAAGCTTAGGAACTGAGAAAACACTTTTTGATCAATTATTGAGGCCTCAACACAGCAAAAAACCAGGTCGTCTTTGGCCCTGAGACTACCTGGTGTGGTGCTGTGGGAAGCCCCCCGTGGGCTCTCTTCTCATCCTCTGCTCCTTATTAAGCAAAGGCACATCTTTCTGTCCATACCATAATCATGTTGCCAGTTTTGGGCACCTGCAGGGAGTGTTTGAATAAATTGGTTGGTATAAATCAATTTCTGGAATATGTTTGGAGGTCACTGCTCCTGCTTCCTGAAACTTTTGGAATGCATCTTGCCTTTGTTTCGCCTCTATTATTTGTTTTCCTCCTTACTTGGATGTGAGGGCATGTAACTCAGGCCTCTGCGATGAAATTCCCTTGAGGAGTTAGAGATCTGTCTTTCTCAATGCAATTTTCTTAGAAGAAAGTTCTGTGCTTCTAGGGGAATCTGATGCTGTTTAGCTGTTGTTAGAAACCAGTTTGTGTTCTGGGAGCCTGCCACTTCTCATAGCAGGGGACAGGCTCAGTCCTGCCAGAGGTAGGGGTAGAATTTCTGATAACTCTGTATGTTTTAAAAATTATTTTTTATTTTTAAAGCAGCCTTTGATTACATAAATGTTATGTCAAAAATATAGGGGGTTCCCATATACCCCACCCTCTCCCTCTCCTACACTTTCTCCCCTTAACAACATCTCTCATTAATGTGGTAGGTTTGTCATAATCGATGAACCCATATTGAAGCATCGCTACTAATCATGTTCTGTAGTTTACATTACAGTTTACACCTTGCATCACACGATTTTATAGGTTTTGACAAAATGTGTAATAGCTTGTATCCTTCATTGCAATGTCATGCAGGACAATTCCAATGTCCCCAAAATGCCCCATGTTCTACCTATTCTTTTTTCTCCCTCCCTTCAGAAACTCTGGTGGCCACTGTCTTTATATCAATGTTACAGGTTCATCCATTGCTAGAAAAATAATGTCTACTTTAGTCCGTAGTTGCATTCCCTGCTTATATTTGTTCATTCCTCAAACTTGAGGATTTAGGGATGGTGATGCCCACTCTATTTCTGATTGAGAGGGGGCTTAGATCCCATGGGGCAGGTGGATGGGACTGTCTTGCTTGCAGTTGTAGATGCTCTGTTTTCTGGAATGGTCATTGCCAGTCATCATCGTTTTGTTATAGTTGTCCTGGGCGAGTCCATTGAACTGGAGAGTAGGTTTTGGCAGCAACTCTGCTGACACTGAAGATTTAGGTTTCTGGGACATATATTTAACAAGCATATTGCTAATTACAGAGTCAAATAAAAGGGGCAGAAGAGCCATGTGTTAGGGATATTATAATGAGTCTAACTCTGTTACACTGGGGAGCTTATATTCCAAAATATGGCCCTCTGACAGTGTGCTGAATTCCTGAGCTTGTCTGACTTCCCTATAGTGTTTAGATGTCTCTAGAACCCTCAGAAACCCCCCTGTTTGGGGCACTATTTAGTGTGGCAGCCAATGAGATCCTCCTGAGATGTGCATGAGCACAACCTCTGGAATGACCTCCTGACTCACTTTGAAATCTCTTAGCCATAAAAATTCATTTGATTTTTATATTTCCCCCTTTTGGTCAAGGTCTTTTTCCAAATACATTTCTAGTTGGTGCTTGGTAATACTTCCTTGGTGCCAGGGAGGCTTATCCCCAGAGTCCTGTCCCACTCAGAGGGGATGGTAGTGCATTCATATGCTGATTTTGGTTTAGAGAGAGGTCACATTTGAACAATAAGGAGGCTTTCAGGAGGTAACTCTTAGGCAATATATAATATTAGGCTAAGTTTCAATTGCACAAGAACAAGGTTCATAAGTACAACCATCAATATCAGGGGCTTGGTGTAGTGGTCTGTCCTCCTTCACTAAGCACTGCCCATGTGCTTGGGGGATTCTTGCTGCTCTATTAGAGAATATAGCAGGGCTTCTCCACTCCCTGAAACAACACCCATGACCAGCTGAACAGATTCCTATGCCACAGAGACATGCCCCAGGTGGACCCCTCCTCATACATCCCATCATCACTGACACTCTGCTCCAGTTAATCCTTCCCTGACACAGCTGTGACCTTTCTGGGATCCAAAACATCCCTAAAACATAAGCCAAAATAGAAACAAATAAAATAATAATAAATAACAAATTACAAAGTGAAATAAAATTAAAAAATTTTTTTCGTTGTGTCTTTCATCACCTTAAATCTGTTATCTTTTATGTACAGTGACAATTTCTTCCATATATTCCCTCAGTGCCTTAATTTTTTAATTTTATCTTCAAAACACAAAAGTTATAGAAAATATACAGAATTACCATATGCCCAACCCCCTCCCCCTCTCCTCTTCTCCTCTATTAACAACGTTGTACATGTGTATGGTATGTTTGTTACAATTTAGGTACAGATATTGAACCATGGTCAGTGGTTTAATTATGGTTTAAATTTTGCACCATATACTTTTAGATGTCTTGACAAAATTTGAAATGGCCTGTATCTGTCATTGCAACATCATGCAGAACAATTCCAATGCCCTAAAATGCCCTGTGTTCCATCTATTCTATTCTTCCCTCCCTGCCCCATCAGAATCTATGGGAACCCTTAAGGTTCAATTTTTGAAGAAAAAGGTTTATGGTTACATTCAATAATATTGAGGACTTGCCATATTTGTCTGTTTTCTTTTATTAGGCATTGCTTATGTCTTTGAGAGATTCTTGCCCCTATAATTGAGTGCATAGCAGGACTCCCCTGGATGGGAGTTTAATATTTTCTTGTTTATTGTATGGTTCTCCACCCACTGAGATAACACACTATAACAAGATGAACACTTTCACATTCCAGAGAAGCATGCCCAGGTGCACCCTATCCCGCATATCTCCCCACCTCTGATGCCCTGCACCAGTATCTCTCCCCTGCCTTATTTGTGAGAAAAAATTCCCACCATTGTAGTTTTAACCATAGACCTACAATCTCCAGTGGTAACTCTGTGTTTAACAGAGGTGCACCAAAAACAAACCTAAGCAAAAAATGAATTGAACACAGCTTTTTAGAACCAGGGACAATTAAAAAGCATTTTGTTCATAGATGACCTATTTTAAGATTTCTCACTTAAAAGTTCATAGTGTATATATAGAGAGGCCTAGGTTAAAATCTGTCTTAAGACCACTTACTAGCTATCTAAGCTTGTTAAAGCTACTCAATATTGCTGAGCCTCAGTTTCCCCATCTGAAAAGTATGGAGGCAATAATTGCAATCACTTAAATGGCCAGTGAGATAGCCAGTTTCTCTTTGGGATAATGGGACTGTTTCCAGAGCTTTCTATTCATTTGAGGGACCAGCAAATAATTATGATTTCATATTCTTATATGCTTGAGTCTCTTGGATTATCCTATTTAGAATATTCAATCATTACATTATAATAGAGAATAAAAATTTGCCAGCCTACAGAATGAATGAATGTGTGGAAGGTTAAGTAAATGATATTCATAACTCTCTTAGGTTTGGATTGGATAATACCCCCCTCTGACAGGGGATCTGAGAAAATTTACAAAGTATTTACAAGGTAAAATGTTTTACCTTATAAATAGTGCTGGGGTAGGTTTACTTAATTATGAAGATAGATGTTTTCCATTCAACATTATCTACTCAATAATTCAATTCTTTCTGCGTGTTCCCACATTTTTAAAGCAGCTCACTATTATGCTGCTGGACGATTACAGAACCACCCAACCTTGGAGAAAGAGTAGTTCTGATATTTGATTAAAATATGCATATAATATCAGCAAACTCCACTGTTACCTCTAATAAAATTAACAGTGTGTGTTCACTTTCTTAAAAACAAGTTGAGATTGCTAGTTTTATACTTCTTTTCCATGTATTAACACACTTGTAATTTTTTAATGGTTTGGGAAAAAGCAAGAGCAAAGGAAAGAACAGCCAAATACTATTCAAGAGACTCATCCAAATCCCTCAAAAAAGTGGAGACTTAGGTTTTGAAATGATAGTAAAAAGAAGAATACAAAATATGGATGTTGCTCTAAAATGCACAGTTATAGTTAAATACTGCTTAGTAAAATAAAATTTCTTGTGTAAAAGAAGGCATCAGTCAAAAGTTGATGACCATGTTATAGATATAAGCAAATTAAATCTTTTCTATAAAGTAATTTTAAATTGTAAAGGTACCCACAGAATTTTTATTAATTGTTTAATGTTGTAGCTGGCAAATTGATTCTGTGTCATATTTATTATCATTTTCAGAATCATAGATATATACATTTCAGGAGCAGAAAGGACCATAGAAACCATCTACTGAAACAGCCTATTTGAAGTGTGTTTTTATGTCCTCTATATATTCTTTATAAATTAGTATTCCAGACTTGTTTTGGTTATATATGTCTCTATATAGCATTTTTATGTTCATTGTACTGGACTTGTACCAGAATGTTAGTACTGTAATGCATTCTAGAGGTTTGCATTTGTAGCTTATATGACATGTGCTTAGTCATATATTTTATACAAAATCTTTGATTAAGGGCATATTTCCAATTAGAGCAGTGGCTCTTAATAGGGACAGTGATCCACCAGAGTAAATCTGTACATTTATCAAGATTTTATCTTGTTGCCACAATGAATGGAAATGGCAGGAATGCCAGATGTCCTGCAATATACTGGACAATCTTGCACAACAAAGAATCACCCTATTTCTCATAAAATATTTGAATGGCAGTAATGCCACCAAGACAACAGAGTGAGGCACTTCAGAGCTTCTTCCCTCCATAGAAGCTTTAAAAAATAAGTGAAAACTAGCAGAATCATCTCTCTCAGAGCTCCAGGAAAGAGTAAAAGAGTTGCACTAACAAGATGAAAAACAAATCAAGAAAAGCAACTGAATAATGGTAGGAGAATCACATGGCACACTCGCTAACCTTCTACCCCCCTCCCTGACTTGGTGCAGAGTTAGCCCATGCTCCCAGTGCTTGGTCCCTAGTCCCATTTCTAGAGTGGAAGCAGAGTAACTCTTGTGCATATACTGGGTATGCATGTCTGCCAGTCTTTCTGATGGCAGCCTGAAGGACTGAACCAGGTTGCATGTTTGCATGATTACCATCCCAAGAATTGCCCTGTACATGGAGAAACTCACAAGGTAACTAATGTGCTGTAAGAAAGCATCAAATGACATCTGCCTGGGGCAAGAGATTACCGATTATAGGACATAAAATACAGCACCCTGGACAGGGAGGAAAGCTTGTTTGTTAGGGAAAGAGAGGATATATGGAGGCATGTAAGTGGGGGAAATTCCTAAGACCACATGCCCAGGAGAAAACACATGATCAGAAATAAATGGGAGGACTCTATCCTTTCACCTCAGGCTGTTCTTTAGACTCATTGCTATGATGAATACACTTTGAAGGAGAGCACTTGCATAGGTCAAACTGAAAAGATTCAGAAAGTTGTTTTTTAAATGTTTGGTTGTTTTTAGATCCAGGCATTCAAGGAAATCTCTGCCATACCACTAGCTGGATATAAACTTAAGGAACAGAAGCCTCATTGACTAAATTCCAGACATAACACCTCAAAATATCCAACGTACAACAAAATATTAGAAGGCATGCTAAGAAACAGAATATGATGGCCCTGGCAATGGAGCAAGGTAAAGCGTTAGAAACCATCAGTGAAGAGGACCGGACCTTGGACATACCAGAGAAGACTTTTTTAAAAAGTGTGCTATAAACGCTCAAAAAGCCAAAGTCAAAGTACTGAAGGAAATCAGGAAAATGGCAGATGGTCACAAAGAGAATATCAATAAAGTGATAGAAATCATAAAAGGGAACCTGAAAGCTAAGACTATAATAACAGAAATAATAAATTCCCTAGAAGGTTTCAAAGATAGATAAGAACTGGCATAAGAAAGAATCAGCTAACTTAAAGATAAACTGTTGGAAGTCAATCAGTCTAAAGTACAGTATGACAAAAAAAAAAAAGGAGAAACATGCATCCTAAGAGACTTGTGGTACACCATCATGCATACCAGTATACACACGATGGGACCCTCAGAGGGAGAAGAAAGGAAGAAAGAAGCCAAAAGAATATTTGAAGAAATAATGGCTGAAAACCTCCCAATTTAATGAAAGACATGAATGTGCATATCCAAGAGGTCCAGCAAACTCTAAACAGAATAAACCCATATAGACCCACACTGCACACATTATAATCAAACTATTGATTGCCCAAAACAAAGACACAATCCTGAAAGCCTCAAAAGAGAGGCTAACAACACATCATGTACAAAAGAGCATCATGAGAATAAGTGCTGATTGCTCATCAGAAGTCATGGAGACAAAAGTCAGTGAGATGACATATTTAAAGTTATGAAAAGAAAAGAAAATGCCAGTCAAGAATTCTATATCTGACAAACAGTCCTTAAAGAATGAGGAAGATAAAATTTCCCAGATAAGCAAAAGCTGAGAAACCACATCAAAACCAGATGGGCCCCACACGGAATGCTAAAAAAAGTTCTGCAGGTGGAAAGGGGAGGACACTAGATAATAGATTGAAGCTACATGAAGAAATAAACATCTCTGATGAGTTTATTGATATGGGTAAATATAAATACAGGTAGTACTGTATTTTTGGTTTGAAACTCTACTTCTTACAGGATCTCAAATGCAAATTCATGAAAAGTAATGATAAATCTATGGTTATGTACTTATGATGTATAAATATGCAATTTTTGACATGAACAATATAAAGATGGGACCAAAAGGGTATAAGAATATAGTTTGTCTATGCTGTTAAAGTTAAGTTGGTATTAAATTGAATGGGATTATTATAGATTTAGGATGTTAAATTAAATAAAATATTGGAAATTTCCAATATTAAAGAAAATATTGGAAAAATATGAACAGAAGGAAATGAGAAGGGATGTTAAAGGGTTCACCACAAAAGATCAACTAAATGCAAAAATGTAATAGAAGACTTAAGGAAAAAAAAAGTGTAAGACATAAAAATCAAAGAGCAAAATGCAGAATTAATTCCTGCCCTAGCAGTGTTAAATGAAATGTAAGTGGGTTAAACTCTACAAAGGGCAGACATTGGCAAAATGGATAAGAAATCATAGCCCAACTATATGCTGTTTACAAGAGGCTTACCTAAATTCAAAAACACATTAGGATTGAAAGCAAAAGCATAGAAAAATAATCCATCCAAGTATTATTAAGATGTCAATACTATCCAGAGTGATATACAGATTCAGTGCAATCTTGGTCAAAATACCAATGGCCTTCTTTGCAGAAACAGAAAAACTGATCATAGTATTCATATGAATGGTCTAGGGACCCCAAATAGCCCACACCATCCTGAAAAAGCTAACAATTGCATGTTTCACACTTCCCAATTTCAAATCATTTTTCAAAACAACAGTAATCAAAACATTGTGTCATCGGTACAAGGACAAATATATAGATGAATGAAATACAATTCAAAGTTCATAAATAAATCCCCATATCTATGGCCAGTTGATTCTTAACAGGAGTGCCAAATCTACTCAATGGGGAAAGAATAGTCTCATCAACAAATGTTGCTGAGAAAACTAGAAATCTATATACAAAAAAAAAGGGGAGAGGACACCTTTATCTCACACCATATACAAAAATTAACTCAAAGTGCATCAAAGCCTGAAATATAAGTACTGAAATGATTAAACTCTTAGAAAAAAATACAGGGAAATCTGTTAAGGACCTTGTTTTCAGGCAATCGATTCTTAGACTTTACAACAAAAGTACCAATAACAAATGAAAATGTAGGTACATTGTACTTCATTAAATTAAAAACTTTTGTGCATTAAAGAACATTATCAAGAAAGTGGAGAGACAACCTACACAATTGAAGAAACTATCTGGGAACCATGTATCTGATGAGTTTAATAACCCAAATATATTAAAAAAAAACAACAACCTACAACTCCACAACAAAAAGACAAGCAATCCATTTAAAAATGGGCAAAAGACTTAAATATACATTTTTCTAAAGAAGATATACAGGTTGTTCCCTGTTATTGTGAATGATGTTGCAGTTCAGATGGCAAGCAGCTGCTTGGGAGTTTCCCAGTGGATGTGACGGGAAGGCTGGGGGTGGGTCTCTCAGTTCCGGAGGCTGTGGGTCCCCTGGTCCCAGGTTTGTCTCCTCAAAAAAAAAAAAAAAGATATACAGGGAAGTGGGTTTTGCCCAATGGATAGGATGTCCGTCTACCACATGGGAGGTCCAAGGTTCAAACCCTGGGCCTCCTGACCATGTGATGAGCTGGCCCATGTGCAGTGCTGATGCACGCAACGAGTGCTGTGCCACGTAGAGGTGTCTCCCGCGTAGGGGAGCCCCACGTGCAAGGAGTGCACACCGTAAGGAGAGCCACCCAGTGTGAAAAACAGTGTAGCCTGCCCAGGAATGGCACTGCACACACAGAGAGCAGACGCAGCAAGATGACGCTACAGAAAAAGAGACACAGATTTCTGGTGCCGCTGACAAGAATACAAGCAGATGCAAAAGAACACAAAGTAAATGGACAGAGAGCAGACAACTGGGAGCCATGGGGAAGAGGAGAGAAATGAATAAAAAATAAATCTTAAAAAAAAAAAGAAGATATACCAATGGCCAATAAGAACATGAAAAGATGTTCAACATCATTAGCCATTTAGGATATGCAAATCAAAAGCACAGTGATATACCAGTTCATACCTACTAGAATGACTATTATTAAAAAATATAGGGAAGCAGATGTGGCTCAACTAATAGAGCATCTGCCTACCATATGGAGGGTCCAGGGTTTGATCCCCAGGGCCTCCTGACCCATGTGGTAAGCTGACCCACATGCAGTGGTGCCGTGTGCAAGGAGTGCTGTGCCATGCAGGGGCACCCCCACGAAGAGGCGCCCCATGTGCAAGGTGTGTGCCCCTCAAGGAGAGCCACCCCACATGAAAAAAGTGCAACCTACTCAGGAGTGGCACCACACACATGGAGAGCTGATGCAGCAAGATGACGCAAAAAAAAAAAAAGAGATGCAGTTTCCAGTGCTGCCGGGTAGTGCAAGTGGACGCAGAACACACAACAGATAGACCCAGAGAGCAGACAACAGGGGGGAAGGGGAGAGAAATAAGTAAAAAATAAATCTTAAAAAAAAAAAATATATATATATATATATATACACACACACATATATATGGAGATATATATATATATATGGATATATATGGAGATATATATATATATGGAGGGGAAATGAGTTCTATTAAGGGTGCAGAGAAATGGGAACCCTCAAACATTGTTGATGGGAAGTAAAATGGTGCAGCCACTTTGGAAAACAGTTTAGCATTTCCCCCATGTGTTAAAAAGAACTAGCAATCCCACTTCTAACTATAAACCCCAAAGAATTAAAGTTAGGGACTTGAACAGATAATTGCACACCAATGTCCATAGTAGCATTACTCACAATTGCCAAAATGTGGAAGCAAGCCGGTGTTGATCAACAGATGAATGGATAAACATAATGTGGTTTTTATATACAATGGAATATTATTCAGACTTAAAATGAATGAAGTTTTGATACATGCTACAATAATTATGAATCTTGAAGACATCATATAGAGTGAAATAAATCAGACACAAAAGGACAGATATTGTATGATTCCACTTGTATGAAATAATGAGAATATGCAAATTCCTAGTAACCAGAATTAGAGTACAGGTCACCAGGGGCAGGAATTGGAAGTCAATGCATAATTGCTGCAGGGTTTCTATTTATGGGATGGGAACGTTGATAAAGGATGGTGTTGAGGTTTGCGCAACATTGTGAATGTGATTAATCCCACTGATCTGCATGCTTGCGAGTGGTTGACATGAGAATTTTTATGTTGTGTATATGTTTCCACAATTAAATAAAAGAGAACCTGAAGAGACAATGACAATTCACTCTAATACCATGATCCTGGTCTGGATCAAATAACAGAGTAGAAAACTCCCAAAAGGATGTTATTGAACAAATAACCAGTAGAAAACAAATTGGCCTATAGACTGTAGGCTTTGTACTAATGGCAAATTTCTTGAACTTGATAGGTATAAGTAATACGGTTACATGAATGAATAATATTACACACATCTGTGTGATAAGGAAAAAACCCCAGTGATGCAGGGCTGGATTATCCACCTTTCAGGCAACTCAGGGCCTTTTAATCCAAGTGATCCAGCCACTTCTTAGGTCTTTCAAAATGGAACCATGGATAGATCTGGAGAAGAGAGAGAGCTCTTAAAAAGCCAAATATGTTCATCACAAACATGCTTTTTGAACATCTACTATGTGTTGGGCATTGTTCAAGGAGAGGGAGAGAAACTCTGCCTCAAGGAATTACCATTTAGACGGTGGGGTCTTCCTGTGAGGTCAGCGGGGTCATGGGTTTTGCAGGCACAAAGTCTTGGATTAAAATGATAACTCTGTCTACCAGCAGTGGGACCTTAGCTTATAAATGATACATTCTGATGTGTTGTTTCTTCAGGTGAGCTCAGGAATTTAATAACATCTATCTCACAGGATTTTTGTGATAATTATGTGAATCCTCTAGATTATGCATCCAGCAATAGGAAATTGTCAATAATTGTTACATTCCTTTGCCCTACCAAAACCTCGAGTGAATATATGACTACAAATTAGCTATAAAGAAAGCCTTTGTTGCTCAACCTTCCCCACGAAGTTACACAAAAGCTATAAATTCCAAATATTTAAACAATCACCTGGACCAAAATCTCTTTGGTTATATCCAGTTCTTTTTTTTTTTTTTTTTTTTAATAAGATCTCACAATCATTCTCAGTTTCTTGTTTATTATTTTATTATGGCAAGCACATCCTAATTACCTAATTATGCAAATGTCTGGAATGGCTCAAAGGAGTATTTCTGCTTGACTGCATAAATAATAGTCTCTTTGAAAACATATGAATTTAGTTATAAGTCAATTGACTGGAACAAATGCATTTACCTGTTTTGAAATAATCTAGTTTAGCAAGTCTCGAAATTCATGTTGGTGATGGGGATGCCATGAGGACTGGAATCCACAACCATCCATTGATTCAAAAAAATTCATTCATTATTTTTCATTGTTCATTCACTCACCCAGCAAACCTTTTTACACTTATGTTCCAGGTTCTGAGTACTTGAAAAATAGTTTTCTATTTTAAGTGTGCCAAAGACATACGATAACTTCCTTTTTGGGAAGTCAAGTTGTTTCAAAAGTCTTCCCTTTGTCTGAAGAACAAGCAGTAGCCCAGTTTAGTATTTTTATTTGTTTTGAACACAGGTAATAATTTACATTTTCTCCTTTCAATAGATAGTAAGGGAGGTGGGTTAATCTGAAACACATTGTTCTTAGCTCTTGTTGTTCAGTTGCTGGAAGGCATTAGAGACAATTTTGCCTTATGTCTCCGCTGCTTTGAAATTCCCATAAGATATTCAATGATATAAAAGAAGTGTAGTCATGACCGGGAAAGGCTGGTTTATTTATATTTATCTGCTTAAAATTTTATTTTGGCTGGCTCGATTCTTCTTGTAAACTAGAATTCTTGTGATTTTGCGATACTGTAATTTCTTAGTTTCTTGGTTGATTGGCACATGGCATGTTGTACCATATGTCTATTTATTTTGTCTTTATGCCTTGCCTCCCACATTTGCTTATAGCCTTTTGAGAGCAGGAGCTCTGTTTCTGCCTTGGGCAATTGATCAGAATTTGGTTTGATAGTTAATTATTTTGGAAAATGATGAGATCCCCCCATCCACTTTCTATTGGTCCATGATGAATTCTTATATTCAAAAAGTAATGCTGTATTATATTGTCTTTTTTTTCTTTGAAATATTAGAAATGCTTTACCATATATTTCTAGGGCATCACATTGGGCACTGGTGGTCGTTTACTTTGAGGTCCTGTGTAAAATAAGCTTTAGTATGCGATACGTTTTGAACCCTCGAGGGAGTAATACATAATGAAAATCAAACGCAAGTAGTGAATGGCCTTGTTAGGAGTCAATGTGGTGATCATAGTTCTTGGGAGTGTTCCAATCAAAGAATCAACAGCCATCCCTAATCTTTGCTCCCTGCAGCAGCCCTGAGGGGTTAGGCATTTAACAGTGTGCAGCCAGCTCTGGGAATACCACCCTGCATCCTTCAAAATTCAGCTCAAGCACTGACTCCCACGTGAAACTTCAAATGACTTGCCTTTTCTCCCACCTCCGGGTAAATGAGACCACTTCGTTCTTTCTGCCCTAACTTAAACTTGATCAGTTACTGTCTGCCTTCTACAACTACTCTGTAAGTTCCTTGGAAGGCAGAAAATGTACTGGTCTCTTAGTGTCTAGCAGTATATTTAAATATAACATGATATCAATTAATAGAAGGTAAACGAGGAGAAGTTTTTAAAGTATCTTTAAGGCACTTGTCTTATATCTATCTTATTATACTCTTTATTATATTATTTTACAGATTATAAATTTACCCTCCATGAGGATAAAAGCAATTGAGTGCAGTCTTTGTATTCTTAGCAGCATTCTTTGTGTTTTTAATACTATTTTGTGGAAGTAGATAATTAATAAACTTCTGGTGAATTGAAAGTTTTCATTATTTTTCAAACTTACTACTATCTACTTTGTTCCAGTAAGGTTAAAAATATATCTCTGGTTAAAATGTAAAAAGTTCTCCTAATGCAGTGCAAAGTGTAAATTATAATGTAAACTATAGTCCATGCTTAGTAGCAATGCTTCAGTATGTGTTCATCTATTGTAACAAATGTACCATACTAATGAAAGGTATTGTTAATGGTGGAAAGTGGGTGTGGGGGTGGGGTATATGGGAATCCCCCATATTTTTTATGTAACATTTATATAATCTAAAGTTCTATAAAAATAAAAAATAAACTAAAAAAAAAAAGTTCTCCTAAGTACCATATTGACCAAAATTAAGAACACTGGCATTATCAAATGTTGACCAAGAATGTGGAGCGACCAGATACTCGTACATTGTTGGTAGAAATGTAATACAGTACAACCTATTTTGAAAAGGACTGCCAGTTTCTTATAAAGCTAAACACACAACTCTCCTATGACCCAGCATTTGTACTTCTAGGAACTTGCCCAAGAGATCTGTAAACATTTGTCTGCAAAAAAGACTTGTATATGTAAGTTTATGGCAGCCTTCTTCACCTGGAAACAGCTTAGGTGTTTATCAACTGGAAATTGGCTTAAAAAAACCTGTGGTGCATTTATATCCTGGGTGTTTTAGTTTCATGGTGGCTCAAGTAAATCCCATTGGGTCAGCTGACACAATGGGAATTTATTCACTCATGGTTTTGAGGTTAGGAAAAACGTCCCTATCAAGGCATCATGAAGGCGTTGCTTTCACCCTGCAGACTGTGGAGTTCTAGGGCTGAGTTCTGGCGATCCTTGGTGCTTAGCTTGTCACCTGACAGGGCACCTGCTGTCTCTCCTGGTGTCTCCTTCTGCCCTGGACTCCACTGATGTTCAGCTTCTGTCTGCTGCCTCAGTGCCTTTCTCCCTCGCACGCTGTCTGAGTTTCATTTTGCTTCTAAGGGACTTCAGTAATATAGGATGAAGGCTCATCCTGGTTGAGATGGGTCACACCTTAGTGAAGGAGCCACATCAAAAGGCCCTACTTACAAAGGGTTCACACCGGAAATGGACTTGGCCCAGTGGTTAGGGCGTCCGTCTACCACATGGGAGGTCCGCGGTTCAAACCCCGGGCCTCCTTGACCCGTGTGCAGCTGGCCCATGCGCAGTGCTGATGTGCACAAGGAGTGCCCTGCCACGCAGGGGTGTCCCCTGCGTAGGGGAGCCCCACACGCAGGGGTGTCCCCCGCATAGGGGAGCCCACGCGCAAGTGCGCCCGTAAGGAGAGCCACCCAGCACGAAAGAAAAAGTGCAGCCTGCCCAGGAATGGCACCGCACACGCTTCCCATGCCGCTGACGACAAACAAGACGCAGCAAACAGACACAGAGAACAGACAACTGGGGGCGGGATTAAATAAATAAGTAAATTAAAAAAAAAAAAAAAAAAACACAAAGGGTTCACACCCAAGGAATGCATTAGGTGTACGAATATGTTTTTCTGGGATACATACAACTTCAAACCACCACGCTGGGACACTTCTCAGAAATAAAAAAGAACAAACTAATGATACGTGCAACAATATGTGTGAATCTGAAAAGCATTATAGTCAGTGAAAGATGCCTTTCAACAAAGAGTACATACGGTTTGATTTAAATATGATGTCTTTCAATAGACTATAATGGGAAAAAAATCAGAATATTGACTGTCTCTGGGGAGGGGTAGGTATTGGCTGGAAAGAGGCATGAGGATGCTTTGGGGGGTGATGGTAATATTCTCTGCATTGATGGGAGTTTTGGTTACAAAAGTGCAGGCACTTGTCAAAAGTAATCAATCAAATGATATACTTAAGATTCATGCATTCATATTTCAAAATAAAAGAGGAAGATTGTAAGCAAATATTGAGCTCTAATTAATGATATGCATGCTTAAGTATTTGGGAATGAAGTGTACTGATGTGTGCAATTTAAATTGAAAAGCTTCAAAAATAAATAAAGTAGTTTATAGAAGGAAAGAGTAATAGATGAATAGATAAACCTAATAGACTAGCAATATGTTAATTTAACTGTAGAATCTATGAGATGGATATTGGGTTGTTCACTGTACAGTCTTTACCTTTTCTGGATATTTAAACATTTTCATAATAAAGTTGTGGGAAAATAATTCTCCAAAGAGTATTGTTCATTTTAGACAACTGAAAATTAGTATGAAAATACAAAGAGCACAAACCTAAACTCATCTGAAACATATAGCATAAGAAGGTAGTCACACAGTTAATTTGTAATTTCCCAGTTCTTGGCTTAATATTTAATTCACTTTATTATGGAAATCTACAAAAATTGAAATTATATTATGTGCATTGAAATAATGCAATTGACACTTTTTTTTACCTTGTTCTAGGAAAGGTAGTGATGACAATGAAGGGATAAAAAAGAGGAATAAGGACTAAAAGTATAGCAGGAATTACTGAAAGAGAGGAAATATAGCACAGAAGACCAAAGATGTTTTTATGAATATTTGAAAATGCATATCAGTTTATCAGTTTTATAACCCAATGCTTGTAGGATATGGAGTTTTTCAGTGATCTAATCTCAAGTAAAGAAGAAATAAAAAGAAACTGTGTTTTTTTTCTAAAATGTGGTCAGCTACTGAATTTAAACTTACACTACATGGAGACTCATGCAGCATGGCATAATTTCCATAAGGTCTAAATAGTCACCAAATCACAAATGGAATTCTCATACTGTAAAATTAGGAACTTTTAATAGACTTTCATTTTTAGAGCAGCTTTAAGTCTGCAGAAAAATTATGCAGAAAGTACAGAGAGTACCTGTTTACTCCTTTCCCCCTCCCCAAAACGTTTCTCTTATTATTAACATCTTGCATTAGTATGGTATATTTGTTACAATTGATGAATAAACTTTATTAAAGTCCATAGTTTACATTAGCATTCACTCTGTATTGTGTAACTCTATGGGTTTTGACAAATGTGTCATATTATATATCCATCATTATGGTTTCATGCAGAATAGTTTCACTGCCCTGAAATGCCCCGTGCTCTACCTATTCATCCCCCACCCCTGCAAATCCTGGCAACCACTCATGTTCTTACTCTCTCTGTAGCTTTGCCTTTTCTAGAATGTCATATACTTGGACTCCTACAGTATATCTACAGTACTTTTTGAGATTGCCTTCTTTTGCCTAGCAATAAGGTTCTTCCATGTCTTTTTGTAGCTTTAAAGGTCATTTCTTCACATCATTGAGGAATACTGCATTGTATGGCTGTAACACAGTTTGTTTATCCATTAATCTATTGAAGGGCATCTTAGTTGCTTCCAGATTTTGGCAATTATGAATGAAGTTGCTACAGACATGTGCAGGTATGTGTGTGGACATAAGTTTTCAACTCCTTTTGATAAATAACTAGGGGCATGATTACTGAAGCTTATGGTAAAGGCTATGCTTAACTTTGCAAGAAACTGCCAGACTGTCTTCCAAAGTACCTGCACATTTTGCATTTCCCCAGCAATAAATGAGAATTCCATTCGTTCTACTTCCTTGCCAGTATTTGTGTTCTAAATTTCAGCCATTCTGATAGGTATGTAGTAGTATCTGGTTGTTTTAATTTGCAATTTCTTGATGAAATTATGAATTTTAAGAACTGATCTTAAAATAATTAGCTTTTAAAATATTCTTTTAATATCTGTAGGAGATAGTTTTGAAGTAACTGTGCAGTAAATGAGTACTGACTAGGGAAGATGATAGTAGAAAGAAATCTCAGATTAAAGGAGATAAGGTCCTGTTATTTGAAGAATATGTCTGGATACAGAGGAGATCATTGTATGGTAAATCTTTTGAGCCACTGCTGTAAGGAAAGATGCCCACTGCCCAATTTCAAGTCTTCTTGGGATTGTTTTTGTTATAAACTGTGTTGACTAATAAATTCCTGCTAGGAATTCTGTTTATCTATCCAATTAAAAGTCTATAATTCATTAAGCGAGAGAAGGCGATCACTGTAGATTCTGCACCCGCCAATGGTACATGTCCAGTAAATATATTTTTTGAATAGGCAAAGATAGAAGTGCCCAGAACAGACAAGATAGAGTTTTTTGCCATCACCTCCCATAGTCGTACCTTTCATTAGATAAAGCACACTCATTGAATACATCTTTAAACTTTGCCAGACCCTGGGAAGAATTAAGTAGTTCTTATCTAGCTATTTTTGGCTATTTAGATGTATTGTAATAAATACATGAAACATATTTAAGATGTATCACTGTGTTATTCAGTGATCTTAGCTTTTGTGAGGTGAGAACATTAGGTTAATTCATTAAGATTAGGGAGAAATTGAGGTCAACCAGGTAAAGAGGATGGTCTGACAATGGAGCATATACCAATCGAGGTGGACACATGTACAGACGGATTTTACCATTTAGTGGAGACATGAGAAACATAAAAATAGTTGTTTTAGTTAGTAAATATAATCCTTGATTAGAAAATGAATACTACTTAGTGAGGGGCTGGATGTATGGCAAGGAGGGCAGAATATTAAAATTTGTCCCTCAGTAAGGCAGAATATTTAAAATCAGTCTTCTTTACCTTGAGTCAGTTGAACAGCTGTTGCTAACCTTAACTTAATATGGCTTGTTGGATATCAAAAATAATAGTGTAGATGAATGTTTTAAGGTTTTGTTTCCTAGTAGAAGAAATATATTCTCATTATAAACAGTCTGGGAAATGTAGAACTGTGGAAGGAAACAAATTATCACTCATGATTCTGTCAACTGAGATAACCCATGTTTACATTTTAATGGATTCCTTCCACCTTTATTGTTTTGCCTAATCATATTTATTAGTTTCTTGTAGTATATACAAAATTAGTCTCTTTCATATATATAGTACAAGATTATTTTAAGTCTTTGAGTGATTATAAAATAAGCTTGTAATTCAATTTTTGTGATAATTTAGAAACTGAGAAAAGTCTAAAGTAGGGTGGATTTAACTTCTAGACAATAGTAAAAATAATTTGGATCTACTTTCTTTAACTAGGGTAAGCAATCAAGCTGGGTAAAATGAGTGGGGATATCAGCTCAGTCCATAATTAATCAGGTTCCTGTGCATGCATGTGTGTTTATACAACATAACTGACTCAAGTCCTTTTTAAAAAGAGTCCTCAAATGTGTTCTTACTGGGAGCAGCATTATTAGAATATGGTGGGTAGTTTGAAGTAGACATCATCATTCATTTGAATACATGATCTGAACTACAGATCTCTATGCTTTCAAGACACAGCACAATGAGAAACCTATCAGCCCACTCTTGGCTGTTCCCATGCAGAAGAAGACTGTTGACAAAAAGCAATAAATTTGAATTGCATATGATTTTATTTCCATCAGAGATTCCATGGAGATATTACCTTGGCCCAGTGAATTACAAACTCTCCTGCTGGCTTTAGCATTCTCTGTGACAGTTTTCTGGACAATGGCTTCCTCTTCTTCCTATCTTGTTAATGACTCAGGAGACATAGCCATAAGTTTCCTTGGACTTAGATTAGCTTAGCAAAGAAAAACCTTCTTCAGTGAACGTGTTTCTTGATATTTTCCCTGTAATACAGGGCTCCTGTTAGTTTTGTCTTCTTCCCAATGCAGAAAAGGTTGAAAATCAGCACGTAGATGAATGTGATAGCAGTCATCCCACAATATAGCTCAACATCTTGTGGCATAAGACTAGTAATGACAATTATACGGAATGGGAAAGACAGGCCTAATGCATGAAGCTCATTTTAGTTTTAGTGATCATTATTCGGGTTTTATTCTCCAACCCTGTGTCAGAAATTTAGGGGTGAGTTGAATAGTCTTAGAATAGAAATCATTGAGCTCTTAGATTGACCTGTTCTGGTGCCTGACTTGCCTGGATAACTATGCATGTAGAGAGGGTGACTACCAGAGGTGCTAGTAAGGGAGAGCTGGAGAGGTCTGAGAGGAAACCAAGGGAGTTGCACAGAACTTAGAACAGCCCCAGGATGACTCTTCAAAATGATTCAAATCCTAGAAGATGTGATCTATAAGAAAAAGTTAGGGCCATAGGGTCATTTCACTGAAGAAAGATAGATGGCTGGGGGTGACTTACTGATAGTAGTCAAATACATGGAAGATTAGTGTATGGAGGATCCTAATCAGCTGTTCTGCAGCTCTACTGGGACTATTGAAATGGATTTAAATTGCAATCTAAGGATTTAAATTACAATGTATAGAAAAGGGGGCATGTTCTCATAGTAAGCATGTTTGTATGTTTCCAAGGTAGCTTATGAAATCATTCTGCTGAAATTACTTTAGTTATTTGTGTTTATATATTCTGGAGTAATGAAAATTTATAAGCATATATTAAATAAAATATTAATATATTATGGATAGTATTTATGTAATATATGTTTGTATATACATATATATGTAGAGAGAGATGCTAAGAAGATAGACCATTGGTCTCAGTTATAGTTGTATTTTTTGGTACTCACAATCAAGCACCTTTCAGATACTGTTCTCTTATGTATGCATCTAATACCCCAAATTAGTGGATATTAGTCATGAGTTTCAACATCTATCGACAGAGAAAGATGTTACAGTTTTGCAAAACAAAAGATAGTGTGCAGTGTTGAACCTTCTTCTCTCTTTATTTTTTGAATTAGGGCAGTGACAAAATTTAACATTTTCTTTTCTTTTTTTTTTTCTTTTGTTGACTGAAAAGAAAGTCAAGCCAGCAATGTGTTTCTGAGAGAGCAGTGATGCATTTCGCAGCACTGACAACTGTCAGCTCAGCTTTTTGAAGCTTCCAGGATCCCTAATTGTGCTCTTGAATAGGTCAGTGCATTTTTCTTTTTTTCATTTTTTTTCCCTTAAGCAGCAAAGCAGATATTTCACCTTTCAAGTATTTATAGCTCACAAGTAGATAGATCTCCCAAGTCTATTTCTTCTATAAAAAGGAAAACAATTAGCAATAATCTATTACAAGATACTTTCTATATGAAATTAATAGATAACCTAGGATCTTTCTGTGCTAGATTTTTTATATCCACATTATTAATAAATCTCTTATCAACATTATCTCTTTCTGCTGATGATTATTTTTAGACTAACGTAGTCATAACTCCTTTTGATGAAAAGTATTAAAATGTGAATAGGGTGTATGAAGAAAACCTAAAGCTTTACCTTAACACAAAGGAAACTCATACATTTTTGTTTTTTAGAGTGCTTTATTTTATATTACTCCATTTTGTATCACAGAGAAAGAAAGCCCATTCACACACTAAATGGTTTTTATTAAAAGATGCTGCAATAAAATATTTAATGATGGACATGTATGGTTTTATTCTAAATATTTATGTCTTCATTTTGTAAATGAACTGAACTGAAAAGGATCTGTAGATCATTCAGACCATTCCCTTATTTCAAACATGAAAAAGCCTAGATCTAGTGTAGCAACATTGTTTTCTAAAGGTTACAGAGCCAGTGGTGTTCCTTAGCATCATTCATTCTGAATTGGTTGCTTAGGTGTTTTTACCTGCTCCTCATATGAGACCTCCACTTTTCTAAACTTATTCTGGAGATGTATCCTTTTGTAAGAGATCTTCATAAACATATATCCTTAATTTAAAAACAAATGAGAAGAGCTTTCAGGTCAGGTTTGTCAGCTGAGTCAGCACATGTCTACTCTCGTCCCAAATCCCATTGAAATGGCAGTAAAGATACAGAAAAGGGAGTATATTTCAGAACATGATGAGGATCCCACTCGTGAGAACAGAGACAGGAGAGAAAGACCTACGACAAAGCAGAAGGAGCCTTTAGGAAGGAGCCCAGTTGAGCTCTGAGTTCAGAGAGCAGCACAGCGGAAAAGTGGAAAATCAGAAATCAAGGTGGTTGGTCCCAAGACTGGTGAATGGCTCATGTTTGCCCTCTCAAGTCCAATGAATGCAAATGTAGCATTTACTCCTGGAAATAAAGCAGGAGAACGACTCCAAGGAATTTAAACTGCATGCAAGGTGTGTGGCTGTTGACCAAGATTAGTGCCCCACCTCAGAGCTGGAAGGTGGAGCAGCCCTCGCTAGTCTACATATTACATGCGCAAGACCAAATGCAAAGCACATCACGGAGAAATGAATGGGAAGTGGATCTGTCCGTGCCAGCAACCTGTACTGATCAAACTAATCATTCAAAACCAGGGCTAGTCAGCAAATGATCATCAGACATAGGAAACTTAAGGCAGCATAACACAAAGTAAAAAAAAAAAAAAGAAAGGAAACCACCCTTGGGTAGAGTTTCCCTACTGCCATGCTGTTGGCATTTTGGGCTGGATCCTTCTTTGTCATGAGGGCTGTCCTGTGCCTTGTAGGACACTTGGCAGAATCCCTGTCCTCTACTTAGTAACAAGCCAGTCGAACCCCTTCCCCACCATGACAACCAAAGTGTTCTCAGTCATTGCCAGAGTTCCCATGGAAGGCAAACTCAGCCCTGGTTGAGAACCACTATCCTAGAGGAAATAGAAGGGATTTTTAAAAACATCTAATTAATGTCCTCAGAGAGAGTAAAGAAATTATAATCCCTAAAATAAAAATTTTCTAATGGGAAAAGGATAAATCAAAGGGTGGAAATATTTAATGGGATTAAAATATATATAATTACCAAAGTTTTAAAAAATCATTAAAAAGATTGGGAAAAAAATCTAAGGAATCCTTCAAAATGAAAACAGATATGTGAAAATGAGAAAAGTAAAGAGACAAATACAATCAATTTAGGAAGCCTAATATGTATCTAATAGAAGTTCCAAAACCAGAGAACACGACGAGATGAGTTCGAATAATCATGACATTCCTTAGAGTTAAAGAAAGGCAAACATCTTCAGAATGAAAGGGCCCAACTAATAGTGAGAACAATGAATATTAAAAGATCTACACCAGACTCATGTTAATGAAATTTCAAAACACCATGATTAAAGATCTCTGGTTTTCAAAATGGAACACTTAAATAAAAGTTCCATCATAGAAATGAAATTCATACTCAAGTTTTTCTAACAGCATTCTGAATTACCAGAGGATAATGGTACAATACCCTGAAAATTCTGATAGAAAACAAACCTAATAGTAGATTTATATTCCCAGGGAAAATACTGATCAAGTTTGGAGCCAAAATAAAGATATTATTTTGCCACGGGGAGTCTCAGAAAGTTAACATCCCATACCTACTTTCTGAAAAAATTAATTTTTACTCTAGCAAAACAAATTCCAACACATAGGTATAACTAAACAAGATATATATAATATAAAGTAGTGAACAAGAGGGCAGTTATTGCACAGAAGAAAATTTAATAAATAGCACTATGAAGAAACTGGATGATACTTTCAACATGATTTAAGCAGACACAACTGAGAGGAAGAAGGGTTGAAGAGAAGTGTAAAATTGTCAACTTACATGGTGAGATGTAAAGATATGCCCTACAAAGTTAGTGGATTCAGAGATAGAGGTAACGCTTATACACATCTCAGCAGGATCTCATAGACTGTCAAAGTAGATACTACCCCGAATAGTGGAGCTCCAGAGGGCTTTGGAACACCCAGGTCCTACAGTCATGGCAGATAGCTCTGAAGTTTGGTGCCTTGCCAGTGGACCCTATTAAGGAGTTTGTCTCCCAAGTGTGACAGAGTTGGACTCAGATGTGACTTCTCTCCATGTGCCTCTTCTGTCCCTACTATTTGAATCTGTAGTTTGTGCTGGAGTTGGTAGTTGTACATCCAAGAGACTTGGATCTTTGAGCTGTCCAAGTGCCAGCTGGGCCCTGAGCCTCAGCAGAGTTGCAACACCTCCTCTCCAGTTCATTGGACTCACCCAGGACAACTAACAAGGAGGTGATGATGGACAACCACCATAGCAAGGAACTGAAAGAGTCTACAGCTGCAAGCAAGAGAGTCCCATCCATCAGCCGTATGGGATCAAGGGTCCCTCAATTAGAAGTGGAGCAGGGATCGCCATCCTAGGATCCCCAGGATTGGGGAATAAAATATGGACTAGAGTAGACATACCAGTACTCTACTATAGATTTATTGGTATTCTAACAATGGAAGAAATTATATCTTTGATGTGGAGACAGTGGCCATTGGACGTGCTGAAGGTAGGGAGAGGGAAAAAAAGGTATAATATGGGGGCGTTTTGGGGACTTGGAAGTGTCCTGAATGGCATTGCAATGACAGATACAGGCCATTATATATCCTGCCCTAACCTACAGAATTGAGTGGGGAAGAGTGTAAACTACAATGTGAATGAAAATCCATGCTTAGTGGCAATGCTCCAAATGTGTTCATCAATTGTAGTGAATGTACCACATTAATGAAAGACATTGTTGATGTGGGGAATGGTGGGAGGTGTAGGGAGTGGATTATATGGGAATCCCTTATATTTTTGTGTGTAACATTTTGTGTAATCTAAGTATTTAAAAAAAATATATATATATATATATCTATATCTGCTGAGAGGCAGGGCTTGAAAGTGATTGTAGTTATTATTGTTAGTATCTTCATTTATTAGATAATACCAGAAATTTATTTCATTAAAAGGAATTTCAAATATCCCTTTAGAATTCTTGCACAGCAATCCTGTGAAATGAAAACCATACTGAGAAATAAATTCACGTTAAAATCAAAACAAAAAAATAAAGTTTATAGATAAATAATATGACTTCTACAAAAGATAAAGCTAATAAATATTGGGAGGGGGAGGAGAAAAATAAAGCTGCTTATAAGTAAGCCAACTACTTCATCTTCACTATAAATTTTTATGCTGCTTAAATTTTTAAAAGTCAAGAAATATCAATATAAACATACAATTTGGATTTATGGGGATTACTGGCAGAACCACAAAGCAGAAATGGTCTGATGTATTCAGATCTGGGATATCGTTGTAAGAGATTTGAGATGGAGAAGATAGTTCATTTTGTGTTTCTCTGTGATTTGAATTTTTATTTCCTTTTGTAAAAATGGTAGTATGATAGAAGCAAAGCATGAAAAAGTAGAAGTCAAGGCACACAGAGAGTAACACTTGCTTTTCTTATTTTTAGATAAACTTTAAATGAGATTTCACTTAAAAGTTTTATTTACATGCAAACTTCTCTAAATATTTTGTTTGAATAAAATGAAAGACTTATTTGGCTTTAATTAAATTATTGTAAAACCTTTAACTTATGTATTTCCCATTTAAAAATATTCATATTCTAGTAAAACAGAAGGATACAGTCAAAACTTATCCATGCTACATTACCTATTTTTGACATGAATCTGAAAAAAATAGAAAGCTTGCTTGGTTTTTCTCCTGCTTCTGGTGTTCTACAATTTGCCAACTGATGTAGATGATAATATTTGTAAAAAATCAAATTCTTAAAATTTGTACTCTTTGGTTTATGTATAGTGGTTTTGAGTGTTTGTCTTGTATAACTTTATTAGTGGTTGCTTTAGGGATTATGTTACATAACTTATAGAGTCTACTGGTGTCATCAATTTTCCAGTTTAAATATAGAAATCTTACCTCCCTTTACATTTTTTTATACTTCTCCGTTATCATATAATTGTCTTAAATATTTCCTCTATATACTTTAAAACAACATCAGAATTTTCACTTCCATCATCAATTCTTAATGTATATGCATCAGAACTATGAGATGTGTCAAGCAAAACCAATAGAACTGAAAGGAAAAAATCAAATCCACAACTATAGTTCAAGACTTCAATACCCCTCTCTCAACAATTGATAGAACAACTAGAAAGAAAAATCATAAAGCCTTTAGGACTTAACAGCACCTTCAAATGAAAGGATCTTAATGGACATTTATAGAGCACTCTATCCAAAAATTATGTACATAATTTCCAAGCTCCCATGGAACATATACCAAGATAGATCATATCCTGGGTCATAGAATAAGCCTCAAGAAATTTTAAAAGTTTGAAATTATACAGAACAAATTTTAAAGGATTGAAATTTATGCAGTGTTTTTTCTGACCACAATAGAATTAAAGTAGAAATCAATAACAGAAAGATAACAGGAAAATCTCTGAATACTAGAAAAGCAAACAAATATACTAGAAAAGTAAACAATATACCATGAGTCAAAGAACTTGAACTCTCATGAGAAATTTTTAAATAAACACATTGAATTGGATGAAAATGAAAGTAAAATATATCTATATTTATAGGAAACAGCTAAATCAATGGTATTCATAGCACTCGATGCTATAAATATCACTGATTAGAAAAGAGGAAATGCTTCAAATCAGTAATCTAAGCTCCCACTTCAGGAACCAAGAAAAGAAAGAGCAAAGTAAACCCAAAGAAAGAAAAAGAAAGGAAGCCATAATATAGAAGCAGAAATCAATAAAATTGGAAATAGAATACTAGAGAAAATCAATGAAACACACAGCTATTTCTTTCCAAAGATTAATGCAAATTTGAAAACCCTAGCAAGAATGACAAAGGAAAAAAAAAAAAAAAGAGAAGACACAAATTTCTAATATCAGGAATGAACCAGTGGATATTACTACTGACCTTGCAGATATGAAAAAGATAAGAAGGGAATGCTACAAACAACTACACACATATAAATTGGACAACTTAAATGAATTGGACCAGTTCCTAGAAAAACACAAAGTACCACAACTCACCCAATGTGAAACACATAATTTGAATATCCGTATAACCATTAGGGAAATTGAATTTATAATTGAAGAACTGCCAGAAGAAGGAAAAAGGAAATTCCCAGGCTCAAATGTTTTTAGTGGAAAATTCTACCAAACATTCAAAGAAGAATCAGCACCAGTTCTACCAAATATTTTCCAGAAAACAAAAGGAGAACATGTCACACTTCATTTTATCAAGCTAGAATTATGTGAATCCCAAATCAGGCAAAGACAGTACAAAAAGAGAAAGCCACAAAGCAAAATTCCTCATAAATATAAATGTAACTATCCTTAACAAAATATTAGTAAATGTAATTCAGTGATATATAAAAAGTATTATTTTCCATGATCAAAGTACATTTTACTTCAGGGATGCAAGGCTGATTCAATATTCAAAAAATATTGTTTCATACAATATTCATATAAAAGAAACACCCTTACAAATAATTGATGGGTTATTGGTTAATGAACACACATCTAAGTTTGACCAAAGTGAAACACAAAGAATGTTCACTCTTACCACTCTTATTCAACAACATACTGGAAGTTTGAGCCACTACAATAAGACAAGAAAAAGAAATCTCTCTATATATATTTATTATGTATATATTTATATATATATATCACATCCTTATAAATAAGAAAAAAGGGGTGAGTATCTTAACAGCAAAAAATGGACAAAGACCTTAAATAGGTATTTATAAAATGAGAAACAATTGTGAACAGTAAACAAATTTTTAAATACTCAACCACTTATTAATGAAAGAATTGCATATTAAAATACAATATTTTCTATTATTAAAGTATCTTTTTTTTTAAAAGACTATGGTTTATAAAGAATAGTTTATTTAATATATGGCTTATAGGAATATACAACCTTTGTGGACAGCATTTTGGAAATAGGTATTTTACAGTATCAACAGCATTCTTACCCTTTATTCTAATAAAAAATGCATGTAAAGATGGCATATAAATTTTAACATTATATTGGTGCCTATTTATGGATAACCTACATATTCAATGGTAAGAAAACTATTTACTTCTGAAAAATGCAATACCATTTAGTCATTTAAAATGGCGTTTTCAAAAAACTGTTGAGAGAAAAAGTTAAAATTATACTGTTAAATGAAATATTTAAGACAAAATTAATGTATTTCATTTTGACAGAGTCTGAAAATTCTGATGGATGGATGGATGATTGGATATATGATTTCGCTCTAATTGTATCCATGTATATTAAAGGCTAGAAGGCAATATACTAAAATCTTAAAGATTTTCTTTTCATTTTGTATCAGTGATTTAGGAAATTCCTCCTAAAGGCACATAATAGTTTATGCACAAATAAATTAATTGCAGTATTCTTTATAGTGGTGACAATTAAATTCCATCAATAAGGAAATGTTTAAATTAATTATCATTATATAATCATGCAACTCATAGAAAGAATTTTTGTGCAGGCATTGTAATGAAGTCTTTGAAGAGTTTTTATTGTATGGAAAAGTACTTATGATACAATGCTAAGTGATTAAACCATATGAATATATATTAAAAGGCGGCAGAAAAATATGGGAAATTTTTAGCAGTGGTTACCACTGCCTGGTTATGTTGTGATTGTCATTTTCTTCATTTCTTTTCTGGATATTCCAAATTTTCAGGTCTGAGCATCCAACCTTTCTAATTAGAAAAAATAATATCTTTAAAAACCTCTGAGGACATATATAGAGCAGCAAAAGCATTTGTGAATTTAGTTAACTAATGTGGTCAATAAACCCACAATATTCTTTGTGTCTGCAATACTTTGGCACAGCCTAGATTTGGCATCATTAACTGCTGCAACTGAAATAACAGTAAGGTGCATTTCTACAAAGGAAGAAAAGAGAGATAAAGGTCCCCTGTTACTACTAGGAAGTCTGACAGATTCTGATATGTTTTGCTCACTGTATCTGTATTTTCATTTGCATTGATTTTTTCCAAAGGTTTTATGGCTAAAGTCAAGTCCCCAAAGAAGTCGGGTTTGTGTGTGTGTGTGTGTGTGTGACCCACAACTTGGCGTGAGGCAGAATGTCTGCAAATACTCCTGCTTTTAACTGACTTTGAATCCTGTCCTCTTGGCTTGTGTACCTGGCTTTCAGCCAGAAGAAAAAGAAAAACTCTATCTGTTGGTTTTCAAATGTCTTTTCTCCTTTGGCTTTGTTGATAAAATTCTGTCTTTGCATCTGAAACTGGAACTTCGTCTAATCCTGAAGTCTGAGTGTAATTCATTGGAAGACCTTCTCTTATCAGCATTTAGGGTCAGCATTTAGTCTGATCTTCATTTATATCCAGGTGCAAAACTCAGACGTTTACCTTCAATGCAGTGGCCCAAATTTTGCCACTTGTAGCTTGTCCTATCATTTACTTTCAATTCTTAATCGTATCCACATATGAATTCAGGCCAGAGGCAGCAGGATCTGGATTTTCTCTTTCCATCTGAGTGCCTGATCCATGGATATTTCTTCCTTTCTTCATTTTTGGTAAGTTCTGAATTTTGACTTGTACGCTGCCTATCCAAGACATTCTTTGCCATAGGAAAACTTAATTATTTCAGATGGTTTGTCCCCAGCAGTTAGAATACCCCTTTTATGTGTTTATTTGTACTTATGCCACAGAAAGAATTAAAAGAAATACATTATATATTGACAAAGTTTCTTACAATGCATATGCTTTTCAGTTCATGGCAGCTTTGACTTGGCTATTCCATTTAATTCTCACAATTCCCTCTTATTAGGGCAGGTTTTTGTCTGTTTTCCCCATGAGAAAACTGAAGTCCAGTAGAATTAAATGGCGTGTCCCAAGCTATTCAGTTAAGAATCACTTAGTTCCTCTCCCTCCAAACCCAGCAGCCTCCCACTAGACCAGAGGCATCTCTGAATGACACTTGTGTATGGAATCAGTTGTGGAAGAACACTTCGCATTCCAAAAACAAATGTACTTGTTTAAAAATTGTGATGCTAAGGCAGTTGATCCGATGAGAATCAAAGAAAAAGAATGAGAATGAAGAGTTGATATGGTGTCTATAATCTTTACCCTAACTGCTCCTTTGTTTGATTTTTCCAAATCATGGTCTTATATCTCCACTGGATTCTAGAATCTTTGAAGATGAACACATATTAGACACCTTATAAATATTTGTTGTTTACACATTTTGAGCATCATCGTTTTGCTCTTTTTTTTTTTTTTAGATGTACAAAACTTAGAGTAAATTGGGGGAGGTAGATGAGGGTCTTTTGTAAGTCTAGAAATAGTGAGAAGGCAATTAAGACTGAGGTTTTGTGGAAGAAAAAAAATAATAAAGAGAATAAGATCAAAAGTAAGGGAAAAGTCCAATTGCTATAATGGCTTTTCGTATAGCGCATTTTGTGAGAGTAATTAAGTCAGTTAACACTAACATGGACATTCATTCTGGCTAGGGCTCTGGCTGCCCCACACATCCGTAAGGTCTGAATGCTACCCAAAGGAACAACAATAACAATAGCAAAAGCATAAAGTAGAGTGGAATCTAACATAAGGTCACCGAAGAGAGCTCAGGAATTAAGAGCACTTTCTTCTGAAATCAGCATCTCTCGTTTTTTACTACAATCTCAAGTATAGGCTTTAAGGGTAGAATTATACTGAGATGCTTGGGCAGTTAGTTGTCTTAGAAATAGATAAGCATGCAAATCAAGAATATGTAGAAACCAAGACATCCTTTTGGTTGTCATGAACTCTAGGTCACAGTTTTTATCTTCCAAGATCAAATAAATCGGACAGGTCTTATAACAAGTTGGAACCTGCCAATTTTTTAAAATAGAAGAAACAGATGTCATCTTCTGTTGTAAGCTACATCCTGACCATATCCCATCCTGACTATTTTATAGCATATATGAACTCCCACTCCACCCCCTTTTCCCCTTCTCAAGCAAGTCAGCCTACCAGGCTGTGTATTTTTAATCACTTTCTATAGCGATCAAGAATTTCCCATCAGAGAGTTAAACTGTTTCACTGCTTCTTATCTTTTGATGCCTGTTCTTGCTAAGCAGATGTAAGATAAGAGTAACTGGCATTAAGCGCCCTTCCTGAAAATAGAGGTCAAAAACCTCACTAGAGAAGCCCTAGTAAATGGTTCTGGAAAGCATTTGAAATCGTACTCATATTCAAATCCCAAATATAATCTATCTCTTTTTTTTTTAACCAGGAATTTCAAAGTATTTAGAAATATTTTCGATTTGAAAATATATAGTTTTAATAAGAAATCCAGATATGAATTAGTAAATGGTAGCAACCCTTGTTTAGATAAGGGAAACAGCATTTTTCAATAAAAGAAAAGATCTTTGAGGTTTTAAGAACTATTTGTGAAAATACTAGGAATGGAGAAAAGTCACTTGTGGAGGCGCCGGAGGTGTAGGGGAAGGTAAATGTAAGCCTGCCTGAGATCGCTGATGAGAAAAGCTATTTTTTTTAAAGAATTTTGATGACTTCATTGTTTCAATATTATACCAACTTGGGTTGAAAGGTATGACTTAGAAAGGTAAAGAAGGAGAAGCTGGTGAAGGAAGAATGCAGGCAAGCATTGTTGAAGCATGGGGGTGTTTGTTCCTGAGCATGAAGTAGAAAAATGATGTGGACTTGGTCAGCCAGCTCTGGCCTTGGTAAATGTGCATAGTGCCACGTCAAAGGCCAAGGGTCCATTTGAACTGGTGCTCTTAAAAATAGTGTTAAATAGCCTCTTGCCTCTTTAGATTGCAGGTGGCCCCCGTCACTGCATGGAGTGAGCGAACATTAAGAAATATGAACTGTCTGGTGAAGAGCCCATGATCCTGAGGGGGTTTGCCTTTTCAAAAGATTCGGTAACTGCTTGAAATGAAATGTTTACTATGACTGAACAGAGTTCCATGCTGTGTATATTCTTCTCAATACCATGTCCTAGCATATTGCCCTAATACTTTTATCAGAAATTTTCAGAATAGTTTTTCCTTCCTAAATGACTTTTAAATCCTTCTTTTTGTCATTGGCGACTTCCTAGGGAACTTGTTATCTCTTCCCTGCTTCCCTCTCCCTCTCCCACCCCGGAACCAGAACCCCTTCCTCCACATGTGAAGGCTTTTCAAAGGAAGCAGCTCCCGGGAGGGGAGATGTCAGTAGTTATTTATGGATATCTAAGAGGTGTACGAAGAGTACTAGTTCAAGTGTGAAAGTGAAGGAAAAAAAAGGTGTGTGTGGGGTGCCTAACCATCACTAGTACCAGGATGCTGTGAGTCTAGTTAATAAATAAAACCAATGTCTAGTTAATAAATAAAATCAATAAAACCAGTGAATAACTAGAGAAACAATTAGGAGCTAAATAAGCTTTGTGACATAGAAGTAAAATGCAGAATAAAATGTATGGAAAAAAGGTAACTCTTCAGTGTTGTTCTAGTCAGAGATGCCTCCAGTATGAAATGGGACTGTGAAATGGGCAAGTGGGCAAGACTTAGAATTAAGGGGGAATCATCCCAGGAAACAACGGATAGGCCCTGGGATAACATAACCAGGCTGGCTTAGTTCATCTAAGATCCTTTTTGATTCTTGGGTCATCTTTTACACAGCAACTTTATTTATTTATTTATTTATTTTTAAAGATTTATTTTATTTATTTCTCTCCCTTCCCCCCCCCCCCCAGCTGTCTGTTCTCTATGTCTATTTGCTGCATGTTCTTTTTTTTTTTTTTTGGTCGGCTTCTGTTGTTGTCAGCGGCATAGGAATTTGTGTTTCTTTTTTTGTTGCATCATCTTGCTGCGTCAGCTCTCTGTGTGTGCGATGCCATTCCTGGGCAGGCTGCACTTTCTTTTGCACTGGGCGGCTCTCCTTATGGGGCGCACTCCTTGTGCGTGGGGCTCCACTATGTGTGGGGCACCCCTGCGTGGCAGGGCACCCCTTGCGCGCATCAGCACTGCATGTGGGCCAGCTCCACACAGGTCAAGGAGGCCCGGGATTTGAACCGCGGACTTCCCATGCGGTAGATGGATGCCTTATCCACTGGGCCAAGCCCGCTTCCCTACACATCAACTTTAATTGCAAAATAATCAGTAATCAGTTATTACTGGGCTGCCACCGCTTACCTCATAATATTTTGGTAGAAATTTTGCTTGTTTTAGTTTTGAATGTTAATTTGAAACTATAATTTCTAAAGAAAAGGCAGAAGATGAGATACTACCCATGAGAAAGATGAGTACAAAAGTCATGTGAAGAGGGGAAAAAAAGGTCCGAATTAAAATGCATTTCTTATATTGTTTGTCCTACAAATGTTATAATTATTTGACAAGAATCAATAAAGATATGTTTCTTTGTGGATTTTAACAAATACAATTTTATGAAGAAAAAGTATAGTTCTAGCTAATCTGTGTTGTGGCAAATTGCATTTTCCTAAGATGCGCACACCAACATATCCCCTCTCATATGCCCTTCTTATAATGTACTGTTGACCCTCCCCCATTGAGAATTGGCATCTTTGTTCCCCTCTCCTGGATATGGGCCAGGCTTGGTGATGCACTTCATTCTAAAAGAATGTAGAAGAAGTAGCACTGAAGTCTACTTTAAGTAGACTTTAAGTCTAGGTCATAAAGGGTAATCCAAATTTTGCTTAATTTGCACTCTTAGGACAATTGATTGTGGAACCTTATCACCAGGCTGTGAGAAAGCTCAAGCTAGCCCATGCTAAGAAAGATCATATGGAGAGGACCACATAGAGAGAAACTGGGGACCCAGCTGACGTTTAGCATCAACTGCAGAAAGTGTAAATGAACCAGGCTTCAGGTGGTTCTAGCCTTTGGAATTCCAGGTGAGGCCCCAGCCATCCCTACTGTACTATACTGGATTATTAATCCCCAGAATCTACTGGCCTAATGCCACTTAGTTACTGAGTAATTTGTTACACAGCCATAATAACTGGGAAATACGTCAATCACATTTTCATATCTAAATTTATGCTGGACCCAGACATATACTACTTTAAGAATCTCTCGTTAGTACACAAACAACTTCACTTTCAAAAATTATGCCTGTACTTGTAAAAACTAAGTTTCCAAAAAGTAGACTAGTCATTTTGTTAAATTTTAGAAAATAGTTTTTAAAATTCACCTGTGTCCCCAGCATGTAGTCCGAGTTGCTTGATTTTGTTAAGTATCCAATAAATAAAAACATGGCATGAATGAATGAATCAGTCTTTTCAGGGTCTGCTAAGAGATCTTGACTGTTTCTGATGTTTCTACCAAAATTTGCAGAAAATGGATGTACTACTTAAAAGAAAAAGAACATATAATTTTGTTTTGAGTCTCTATGTATATTACCTCATTCAGTGACTGCACTATTAAGTAAACATTGAGTATCCCTCTATTATTTAATGTATATAGTAAGAGTTACAACACTAAATCTGCCCCACAATGTGTGCTGCTTGCTATAAGGGCCAGGTAAGAGAATATAGCATAATAATATAATGGGAAAAACATTAAATACACTTCACTTTCCCCATATCTTTGACAAGGTTGACCATAAAGAGTACATGCAAAATATCAATTCAGCCACTTAAGAGGCAACAGAGCTATCTATCAGTAACCCATATGTTCACAGAAATCCAACTAAAAAAACGTGTTTCTCCTTCCACATTGAGACCAGGCCCAAAATAGTCTCCTAAACCTTTCGTACCTCATGTAAACCTATCAAAGCATGCTCTCAGTTATTGCAAGTACTGAGTTTTACTTTTATTTTTAAAAATTCATTGGAGAAGAGGCCTGCAATGCCCAACATGCCTATCAAACAATGGGCCCTTAAGAAAAATGTTCCAGCTTATAAGAGAAATGTGAATGTAGGAGGTCAAAATCAGCAGTGATTTTTCATGGATTTCTAAGTTCCTGATGTGACAAAGTTATTTACTAGATTGTTGCCATTGCACCTTGGAGTGATCAGAGCAAATCATCATTGTATTCATGCATCCCATCTTTTCTCTCATTTTTCTCTTTTTTCAGGATTGGTCCAGACATAAATTTGGTACAAATCTGATATGTTTATTGCAAGATAATCAAATGCATCGCTGAGGAATTTTAATGCATGTTTAGGTAGCATTTATTCATTCAACAAATATCTGAGCTCATAAAGAAGAATAAAAGACAGTTCCCACTAGAAGGAATTTATAGCCCATAGGAGAACAAAGACACAAACTAGGGTTAGAATCAAAAGCCACAGTAGCACAGGATAGGATAACTAAATTTGACAAAGAGATCTAGGTAAGTCATGTTAATAGAGGAAGGTAATTTGTGAGGTATGGTTTGAAGGAGAATGGAAATTAGGAAATGGTGTGGGGTACAGGAAGACATTTTTATTAAGAGGTCAAGGATTGCTTCCATACCATATTCTGTTATAAGAACATTTGCACTCATCAACAGATGCTGCTTAAGGCCCTGTTGGTGCCCTGTGATTCTGTTGCCATGGCCATAGCTGGTTCAAGCATGGAGAAGAACTGGTCCCAGGGAGTCAATCTGTAGGTTGGTTTGTGCCACCAATCAGACGCTCCCTTTTAAGATTTTGAACAAGTGAAACAGTGATTGTGAACCAGTGAGTGGTTGTCATTGAGCCTATAAGATTGTGTAGACTTGGAACTAGCTGCCGTTGTGAATGTCATACAAGGAGAAGAAGCTGGTCAATGGAGAAGAGAATGGGATAGGTGTATTGCAAGAAGACTAAGCCCCAGGGAGAGGGAGCCCAATTCCCATTGCCTTGACCATAATTCTTGTTCTTTGTTTCTGTGAAATCCCCTCTGAATCTTTCCTGTAAGCTCCTTTTTACAAGGAGCTGGTTTGGCTGCCTTCTTACTCTTGAAACCAAAGAATCTTTAAGACTGCAATAAAGAGAAATTATATGGAATGTACTGGAGACATGCAGGAGTCTGATGAGTCCGGTGAACTGTGAAATTCATTCATCTACAAGAGTGTATTAGTTCCTACCATGTACTCTACACTGTGCTAGATACTAGAAAAACAAAACAAAACAAAACACAAAAACCAGACTCTTTGACCTCAAAGGGACTGCCATTGGTTGGTGAACAGATATGGTCACTGCTAGGGATGGGAGGATATAGCATAAGGATACACATTTTTAAAAATATATTTTTAATTTTTTTAAAAAGAAACTTAGATTACATAAATGTTACATAAGCTAACGATGCAACTTTGCTTTTATCCCTTGTGCTAAGGAATTTAGATTTACTTCTGGCCATGCATTCTCATTGCAGATACATGATTCCCAAGGGGTCAAAATTTGACTCTTCTTTTGGGGGTGTGAAATAAGTCTGAGCTATTATAATGGTTCATCAGCAATAGCTAATATCAATGCTACCTGGCAAAATTTTATTTCTTAATACTTAATTTCTTTCCTTGAAGTTAAGGGGTAATGTATAAAAGAGGTTGAGAAATATTGCTGTAAGTTTGTCTCTCCCTCTCCTTCCCCCATAGCTATTTAAAAGCAAGAGGCTTAAAAACACACACACAAAAACAGTAATGTATCTATGTGATGAGAAACCCCTGGACATTATCTTTGTGCAGATGGGCTAAATAGTCATAGAAACACAAGCTTTCCTATTTCAGGAAGACTCATCTTAGGAGAGTTTGTGTTGGGAAATATGGCTTTAGATATTATGGAAATTATAGGCTGTCCTAGCAAGTCTGCTCTCATGTAAAAGCAAATCATTGCAGCAGGGCAAGGCTTTCAGATATGGCAAACAGGAGCATTTTCATCAGTACTTAGTAAAAAAATGATCTGACCTGTTTGGGAGATAATTACTCTAAGCTTCAGGTTAGTTGTAGGCATCATCTGAGTAATGTTTATATATTTACACCTGTTCTTTCTTAGAGTATGATTATCATCTTAAAAACATTTTCCCTAAGCTGAAAATATCATGGTGCAAGAATTTGCATTTCTAAAGATTTACTTGTTTTGTTGAGGGGACAAAACAATAGATTAAACCAAGATATTAGAGAAACAATTTGAAACAGCTGGTTTTCTACTTCCTAAAAAACATGTATATTCTAAAGAGGCATCGAGATTAGTGATGCTTTTATCTTTTCATAAGTATGACATCAACATGAAAATCGCCATTGTTTTCAGTATCAAATGCCCTGTATTTCTAGAGACACAATTCCCCTTCTGAGAAAATTAAGTCATTTATATTTTCAGGCACATTTAACTTTGGAAGCAATTACATTTGCCAAGAGCAGTGGGTGGGCTAATGGTCATTTCAGGGCAGATACTTTATTAATAGGCAGTACTAGTAAGTTTATATTGCTGAGTTTTAGGTAAACCATTCATTATTTCCCTTTGTCGACAAAATGGCAGTCTCAGTAGGCTGTGCCATGAACCCAGTGGGGAGCAAACCAAGTTGTCTGTTGAACTGGGGCCTCATTTGCTTTGTATAAACTAGTGCTCCTTTTATTCTTTACATATTTTTGGCAAGCAGTATATTAAGTTAAAATGTGTGGCATTAACATGTTATCATTTCATACAAGTTTGAAAAATGTTAGCCATATGGTAAACCCTCAAAATTCCTATTCATTGATTACATACAATATCTGCCTTTCAGTAAGTGGTTAATAAAGTGGATGTTTATTAGTAGTATAATTGTTGCAATTTTTATGGACAAAGTAGATTCCATCGATTGTTATGAATATTTAAAAATTGTTTAAATGATGAAAAGCATGGATAAAGAATAGTCACACTGTATTATTGAGGCAAAGACTACTTGGCAATTTCTTCTCTTAAGTCTTGGTTGTTTTAGTTTGCTTTGTTGCTAAAGCAGATATCATGAAATGTGTTGGCTTTAACTATGGAAATTTATTAGCTTGCAAGCTTACAGTTTTGAAGCTGTGAAAATGTCCAAATCTAAGCATCATCAAAATGATGATTTCTCCCTGAAGACTGGCTGCTGGCGATCCTGGACTCCTCTGTCACATGGCAAGGCACATGGCATCATTGTCTTCTGGTCTCTCACTTATCTTCTGGGTTTCGCTGCTTTCAGCTTCTTGCTTCAGTGGCTCTCTTTCTCTCTCTCTCTCTCTCTCTCTCTCTCTCTCTCTCTTTCTCTCTTTCTCAATATTCATCCCATTTATAAAGGACTCCAGTAAGAGGATTAAGACCCATCCTGGGCCTCACCTTAACTAAAGTGACCTCATCAAAAGGTCTTACTTACAATAGGTTCACACCCACAGGAATAGATTAGCTTTAAGAACAGGATTTTCTGAGGCTACATACAGTTTCATACCACAACATGGGTCCATAGAACTTGACTTCTTCAAGGAAATTGGGGGAAAATAAGAAAATTCTATAGTTATCTTGCAAACTAAAATGGTAACTTTGTTCTTACATTTTATCTCTAAATTTCTTGATGGTAAAATAGCATGGGATTTATTGTGAAGAACTCTATAGAGAACCAGAACACAGATTAATTCCAGTAATAACATGTGCATCAGGATGCAGCAGAAAGTATGAACCCACGTAGGTCATGGTCACTTCTGGTACTTGTTTTCCTCTCCTGTGACATCACTTTGTGCCTGGCTGAGGCAGTGCATATGGGGTGTGCTTTGTGAGGAGACTGTGAAGTTCCAAGTGAAAATCTTTTTAGTAGGACCTGGTGGGTCTAGGCCCTGTAAGGAGATGATGCCAATGAAGAAAATTCCTCCTGCCCCTTGATTCTGTCTTCTCTGTAATTCCATGCCTGACTTTTGCTTTTTGACCAGACTTCAGTCAGTGTTGCCTACTGATCTTGTCTTACTGGTTCTCTTGGCCCCAACTCAACCAATCCCATACGCCTCATATAGCAGGGTGATTAAGAGCTTTGGCATCAACAGATCTAGCTTTAAATGCCATCTCTGCCATTTACTAGCTTTGTGACTTGGGACAACTTATTTTAATTTTTCTTTCTTGGTTTTCTCATCTTTCTCATGTCAAAGTTTTATATGAGAATTAAATGAGCCAATGTAAATGTTGCCCAGTCCAAGGCCTGGTAAGGAGTAAAAACAAAATAGGCAATAGCTGTAATTATTATAATCATTATCCTCATATTCTTACTGTCATTATCACCATCATCCAGAATACTTCTGTACCCTTAGTCTCATGGCAGTGAGGGATCTGATGAGGTTCCCATCTGTGTGTTCCTACATCTTTCCACGTTCTTGAACCACTCAGGCAGTGTTTACTGCCATATAACAAATTACCCCAAGCCTTATCAACTTAAAATAATAAACATTTATTATCTCACACAGTTTCTGAGGGTCAGGAATCCAGTAAGAGCTTAGCTCGATGGTTCTTGCTCAGTGTCTCTCATGAAGTGGAAGCTGTTGGCCAGGGCCCTAGTCTCTAAAGACTGAGATTGGAGGATCCACTTCCAAACTCGGTCATGTGGCCGTTGGCAGGGGTCATGTGGGCCTCTCAGTGGGGCTGCTCGTGTGTGCCTTCAGAGGGAAAGATGTGATGATCTGAGTGAGACATCAAGGACTATGACCTAACTTAGACCACCATTTTTGCCTTCTTGACTCTGTTACAGCATGGAAGGGGATGACGGTGTGCTGGCCAAGAGATAATCATTGAGAGCCAAGCTGGAGTTGGTTACTGCAGCTACACCTCTTGCAAGAGTGCCTGTGTTTTCCTCACCCTACCATAGTCTCCCTTATGAATGGACAGAATCATTTCCTAGACTTAAAATATCCTATAATATGCTTTAAATGTGCCCTTACTCTCCCTTTATACTTCTATTTTCTTGCTAAACCATTCTTCTAAATAAGAATCAGCTTTCCTTTTATATGTGTGGAAAAACTCCCCAGTGTATAAAAACAAAATAATTAGTCACCATCTCTTTCTAGCATGTGGCATGCAGTGAGATTTAATGCCATTGCTTCGTTAGGATATTCTATTTCCTCTGGAGAAGCACTGTTTTAAGAGCCCTTCAGCTTCTGCCACAAAAACAAAAACTATCTCTGTGAAGTTTGTCAAGGGAAATGGGCACACACGTGGCAAAAAAGCTAGAGAAAAAAGAGAGGCTACGAGCTTAGTCCATGTAAAAGCGATAACTTAAAATAAAACTAGCAAAAATGCCAGGAGAAAGTCCACCATTTTTTAGGAGAGAAATGAGAAAAGTCAGAGGCGAAAATACAGAGCAAAAGGCTTGGGGATCCCAATGGGGAAAAAAGACATCAACCTCAGATCATTTTTATGCAATGTATTTTCTGTGGTTTGGGAGGCTGACTCTAAGGAAAACCAGGTATACACAGGGCTTTAGGGCATGGCGAGACAGCCTCCAGGATGTGCTCTCATGAGTCTCATAAACATTCTCCAACTTAAGCGACAAAGAGAAAATATGAACTCCTGCATGGAGATGCCACTGGAAAATCAAGCCTTATTTTTATTTCCAGACATTTCCTCAAAGAAAAGCCTAAAAATTGAGAATTCTAAATTGACAGGTCAAAATAAACCTTTAGACAAAACAATATTCTTTTTTAAACCACACCAACCAACTGTAGAGCTCTTCAGCTGGAAAACATGTGTGCTAGTTTACAGTCTGAAAAAAATTCTAAGCAAAATTATGTAGCTCTTTATAGTTATCCAAAACTCTTGTTTGAATCTTGGCTCTGATACCCACTAACTATGATGTCTTCGGAGACTTACCAGGCTTCTTAAAGCCTCCCTTTCCTCATGTGTAAAATAAAGATAAATCCTTAACCATAGTCGGTGCATTGTAATTATTATAATCATTGAATAGTGATTTTTTTCAAATGAATTTGATGGAATGGAGGGTTCTATTTTTAACCTCTATCTTGTTAGGGTGAAGTGAAAAATTATTAAATTCAGTCTTCCTGTAGCTGCAATGATATAATCAAAGTTCAATACATTCCTTTGGATTTATTAACTTGTGATTGCACATGAGTATCCTAATTATGCCTACAGTCGTGATCTTGTGATCAAAGTATCTATCCAACTGCAAACTACTTGAAGACAGGAACTGTCTATTCATCCCTTTTCTCCTATTATTTCTAGCACTGTGCTAGAAATTTCCTATTATTTCTAGTGCTGTGCATATAGGAAGGGTTCAACAAATAATCTGTTAATTTCAATTGGAGGGATATAGGAAATTACTACAACTTCTATAACTTGCATCCCATTTTCCTTACTATTTTCCCACTTTGCCCCCATTTTGCCATGTATGTATGTATGTTTTATGGAGTCCTGACTTTTCAAAAAAGACTACAAGGATGTAAATAAGCCATTTATGGATGACTGACTCCAAATTTGGTAACCTGTGTAGACTCAGTGAGCTTTCTATGCTCATTAGCACCTCTCTCTGAAGGTGGAGAGAAGAGGGGTTGAAATGTTAATTCTATGAATTCTTAAGCTCATGCCAAGTGGTTTCCAGGGAAAATTTAAAGTCGACATGAAATTTGATCAAAATTTGATCCACATGTGTTTTCCTTATCTGAATCATCTGTTTCCAGGCATATTTGATAACTAAGACTTGACATTAAATCAATTCTCCAGGGAACTCTTGTTAGAGCTACATGTATACATAAGGGAAGTAAGAATAGTGACAGAATTTGAGGTGGATTTCAGGTTTGGGTGGTAGCCTTATTGTGAACTGACTACAGTAATGAACACATACATTAAAAAATGCTAAAGTCAACTTTCCAGAAAAGATGAGAAATGTGGTGGCATAGTGAATCTTTATTCACTTGATTTATTCCATAATTATTAATTGAGGAAGCAGGATGTGCTGTTATCTTTTCAAACCCTTTGTATGAAAAGAAGATGGAGACATTGTTCGTCCTTATCCTGGACAAATTCCCCAGCTCTGTAGAAGCAGAAAAATAGAAAGAAAATAAAACAGACAGGAAAGTGAACTTCATATACAGGTTACCTTACCTGTATGTGTTTGGTGTCATGGTTAGGTAAAAAGATACTTTACAGGGCCTTCCATCATAGGAAATATTGGCATCTGCTTCCTCCTAGTAGAATTGTTTAAAAGTTCAAGTAACATGGCTTAAGACAAAGAAGAGGCGCTCGGTTAATAGAGTCTTATGTTTATTAGCTATCTATTGGAAGTAATCACAGAACCAAAGGCGGTTTTGTATAGAAAAGCATTTTGTTCACTGTTAAACACTATAAATAAACTGTGCTGATGTGTTTATGATTGATACTCATTTTTGTCAGCTTTTTAATTTTAGATCCATCACCTTACTTTTTGGTGTAGATCTATTTACTACCTCGGAGTTGGGGGCGACTTGGGGAGTAGCCAGGAGGGCTGACAGCTTGCAGAGCTTAGGCAGAGAAGCAGATGTAGCTGCAGGCGGCTGCTGGGGTGGAAGCTGAGGAGGCAGCTGCTCCGAGGATAAAATCAGGGGGGGAGTCTGGGCAGGGACAAGGGGGTCCATCCACAGACAAAGCGGGGAGACCAGGTTCTGAGAAACTGGACATAGAATGCATCAAGGTGACTCAGAAAAGTCTGCGGATCTTTAGAAATGTCCATTTCTTGGTTTGGATAAGGGTAGAAGCCTAGGATGAGGTTTGCCTGCTATTTAAGAGACATGCTTTGTAAGAGAAGGAAGAAAAGTCTCCAAAATGTTTCACTATTGTAAATCTCTCTAGCCCTCTTTTTTTTCCTTCTTTTTCTTTTTAATGCCACTTCTGAGAAAAAAACAAATATTCATGAAGGTGAAAATCCTGCATTTTGTCATGCCTGCTAGAGGGATGCTACAGATTAAAACTAATTTTTTTTTCATTATTTTAACTGTGATTTTTGAGCCTCAGAGATTGGTGCTATTTTTTTTCCTTTTTAGAAACTTTTCTGAGTTATGTTTTAGGCAACACAACTTTTTGCTGTTGTACCATTTTGGTGATGATTAGTTAGATTTTAGCCATCATTTATTGGGTACTTATAATTAATCTCTGTATTAAGCTCATGCATTTGAGCACTTAATTTAATACAAACCCGTTAGAAAAGTGGGTGTATTCCTCTTTTACTAATTGGGACACTGATGTTTAAAGGATTTAAGTTAATTTTCAGTTCTTATAGCTAGAAGGGGGTAGTTCCAGGATTTAAACCTCGGTTTGTCTACCTCCAAAGCCCTTACTTGAGTCAGTGTATGAAATAATCCCAATTCCTTAGAAAGATTGGTACATCCATCTGCTGTGCCCTATTAATAAATCAACAGGTGCATATTTCCCTCTTGCTTGAGATTTTTTTTTCAGAGTAGATCGTAGGGAAGGAGAAAGCATTTATTGGACACATACCATATACCATATTACTTTGTAAATATTTTCTCATTCCTCAAGAAAAAAGAATCCAAGATGGATATTTTTATCCCTATCTTGCAAATGTGGAAACTGCCAGAGAAGCTGAGTAGTTTGCCCAAGTTCATCATGTTTATTCATTTATTTTTCATCTAATATTTATAAACATCTAGCAATCACCAGAAACTGGGTCATCAATTAGGGTAAAATACAGTAAGTAGAAAGATAGGTACATCTTCAACATTGTCCATTTGCACAGAGGGAACCATAATTCAGAGTGAAAAGAACCAAAGAGAAGAAGCATCACACTTTATCCTTTCTCTTTCTGAAACTCTTTTTGTTTTTCTGTTATGCCCTGGTGCCTTCTAGAATGAGCACATTCTGTATAGTGAAGGAGCCTGAGGGGTGTTCAAAAATCTATTATGATTTATGCAAGAAAGAAGTGTTGAAGAACAAAATTAGGTTGTCTCTTTATCAATACTGCCTACTAATTGTTAGGAACATCAAGACCATCTTAACTGGACATTTCTTTTTCCCTTGAGTTCTCAAGCTCCATTGGGACGGAAGCAAACAGAGAATGTGGCTTTCATTTTGCAAAGGTTTTGAAGAATAAAGAGAAAAGCGAGTCCAGATCCAGTAGTACCTTCCAGCAGCCTGCTAATTTTAATCCTAGTTAAATCATCTCTCATCCTATTACCTTTTTGGCCAGACGGGGTATGACCTTCTAACCTTCTTGTGCTTTTCTCCCAGAATAAGAAAAAGGTAATTTCTCTTCCTTTCAACTGTTTATACATTGGTACCTGTTGATGGAGTCACTGTGACTCAGATGTGATTAATTCCCATTGATATGCAGAGCTCCTGGAAGCACTCCTAGCATTGCTATATGTCATTTTTTTTTTCCTGCCAATTTGGTACAAGTTTTATTCTTTAATATCTGTGTGACTTTTTAGAATCACACCAAGAAACTTTAAATTTCTAAATAAAGAAATTGTCTGACCAGTTTCTTAAGGACAAACTGCTGCCTGAGATTTTAACATTAGAGAGAAAATAAATGCAAGTTTTGAAGGCTGCTAGATGTAGCAACCTGCAGAAAGCAAGCTATGAGATGTGTAGACGTATTGCGTTTTGACTTTCAGCCCGTTGTAGCTCAGCTAACGGTGCAAGTCTTTGTAATGCGGTAAATTCTCAAGGCTTTAAAACAACTTAAAGAGATTTTAAGGGATCAGTACATAATGTTGAGTTCATGTTCATGAAAATAATGTGTTAATGAAATTACTTATTTGAAAATAAAACCAATTTATTGCAATCTGGGTATTGATCATTTCATCAAAACTTATCTTTTTTTTTTTTCCTGTAGGGTTTCTTGGTGAAGGACCGAGAAACTTTACTTGTCATTGCAGTTTTATTATTTGGCCCAAGTCTGGAAAAATTAATATAGTCAGTACTTTAGCATAAAGAAGTATATCTATTAATAACTGCTTGGATAATGGTATTTTCTGTTTGGTATTACTTGCTCTTTCCAAAGGTCATGTATAAATTATTAAAATATCCATGATAATCAGTTATTTGTACATTTAGTAATATCAAAATCATTCATTTAGACCATTTCTCATAATTTGTTGAATTTCCAAAGTTATTGATTTAATTCGTTTGTTCCTTTTATGAAGTTGCTTTAAGTCACTTAGAAATTGAGACTGCTAGACATTTAAAATTATTGTTAGAGTTGTAGTATCTGTTATTTGTCTGGGGAATGGTGATTCAAAAACTGTTTTTGGTTAATTTTAATTAAAAACACTTCTATTTGAAATACTGCTCAATCCCCAAATAATTACCTACATTGCATAAAGTTATTTTTTGCTAAGGGCAAACGAGAAAGACCATAAATTATGGTGGCAGGCACATGCTTTGCTGACAGAACTATATAAAATATTGCTTTCATCCTCATGTCAGCTCTGGTACATTGCATCTCTACATTAATTCCTTGGGGGCTCTTGTATAAGTTATAGTTTTGAAAAACATCCCAATCACAATGAGCTTTATCAGCTTACCTTTTTTTTTTTTACTGACCATAATATTCCTCTTAAAGAACAGATAGAAACCAAGAGTTACTTCTTAGCTGCTCTGGGATAAGCAGTGCCAAAATAGTTACAGAGAACCTAAGTATTAATAGCCACGAAACATTTTAGTTCAAATTGGGTATTTCAGTTTTACACCTGCAGTATTGCAAAGTAGTTATAAAAAGTGCACAGAATTCATCTCTATAAATATATGCTCATTTTATATCTTTTGCAAGGTGTTTCATTGATTCCTGATCCAAAAAGGCCATTAATACCAATGATGTGATTAATAGAGTAAGTTATAATATTTAGCAGCTCATTGGAAAGGATATATTTTGCCAGTTTAATTTACAAATTTTCTTACTATATATAAGTGCACAATATATCTATGATTATGGATTTTGATCTCGCCTTAGTGTACCCCCTCTCCATTGTAAAATATTATTTCTTTTCAAGAAGATGTTTTTAAGAAACATTTCTTAAATGGATGGTCTTTACTACCAAATATATTCTGAAATTGCAGCTTTATTTTCACCTATGTCCAGCACAATTCACAAGAAATGGAAATGTCCAAGGAAACAGGAAGGCATTAGTTGATTTTGCATATTCTTCTAGCAGTTTTGATATTCCCCCAAATAGAAAATAGTTTAAGAGATAGAAATACTAGAAAGTTTGGCTGTATTATCTAAAATTATCTTATGGAAAATTGACAATAGACCCAGTTCATTTTAGTCTGTTTTATCATTTCCCTCCAAATATTTGTTGTAACATTTGAAGAAGGGCAAAGTATTTCAGTTAGTTTCCCTTAAGTATTTACTTACACTTCCACTCTCCAAACTTCAAACTTAATTCTCCAATTAATAAAGGAGTAAGTTGTCATTCTTATTTTTTCATTTTTCTTCAGTTTAGCATCAAAATATTAGATATATAAGATACATATCATATAATAGGTAAAATATATAGGCAAATTATCTTTAGTACCAGATTCCATATTTTGAAATTGTGCATTGCTTGTGCATTTTATAACAGTGAAAATTCAGGTATTTATTTAGAGGAAATTCTGTTCCAAATAGATTTTGAGGTAGCAGATTTAAAATTCAGCACGTTACAGAATCCTACTCAATTATTAAAATCCAGGTGTCAGGAGATACATGGAATGATTTAGTGTTAACTTGACCTGTACTTTAGTTCCCAGTGTTGTCCAGATAACATTGAACATCTTCATGGTACAAAGAACATTGCTGGTTACATCAGGAATTAGAAAGATGAGTAAGATAGTGCTTGCTCTCAAAGATAATATAGTTTAGTAGGAACAAAAGCAAAACAATATAATTCTATATATTACTAAAATACCAGGTGATAGGGTAATGTCCTGAGACCTGTATAAAGTGCAGTGGGGTAGAGAAGAGAAAAACATTAAATGTGACTTGAAATTGAGAAATTTTTTTGAGTGGAAATGTATTTTATAGGACAGATATAAAAAACTAAATGCAGAAAACTACACATTCTTTGTCTGATGGCTCCAGCTAGAATGGGGAGAAGTATTTGGGTGACTAAACACATTTGCCTAGTTATTTTTCATCTGACTTAAATAGACCTTTATTGAAACTAATCTAATAAAAATATTTCAATAATCAGAGATTTGGAAAACATTATGAGGTGATGTTAAAAGCCAAAAAGACAAAATTCCACATGATCTGGTATTTTGCTTTTATTTTGCTTAGCATATAGCAAAGGAATTGTGGTGCTTGTGCTTTAGCAGCAAATATTTCATTATTTTGAATTACTGCCACTGATTGGAACCATTTTGTTTCTTAAAGTATGTGATATATGCATATGTTCATAAATTTATTATAAAAATTATTTTAAGTCAGAATAATTTAGATCTTAGGGAAGATATTGATAGCTATTTTACAGAAATAAGTAATTATTTTTGCATTTATGGTATCTTTCACTTGCTAGTACCCAAATCCAAAACACAAGGAGGTATCTGGCATTGGGTTGCCTTGTATTACTCTTTTGCCAAAAATTGTGATGTGACTGTGATATAACCTGGTTTGTTCTGAATGACTCCAAATTGTTCTTCAGACTCGGCCAGAGGCCATCTCATGCCTGGGAAACCTTATGTTTCCATGGCTGTGATCCCAGATGAGTGACAGGCTGCCTGAGTTCAAGTCCAGCCTCTTCTACTCACTGTCTTTATGACCTTGGGCAAGTTGCTTTGCCTATGTCATCTGTAAAATGGAGATTATATTATATTATATTATATTATATTATATTATATTATATTATATTATATTATATTATTTATCTTATAGGGTTGTTGTGAGGATATTCTAGATAATACAGGTAAAAAAAGCTTGTGCAGAGTTTGGCACGTAGTAAGGACTCAATTATTGACCATTTTAAAATAAGCTATATATAAATACTTGTTCAATAGATTAAAAAAAAGAAAAAACCATACCTGAAATCATTCTTCCCACACAAATTGAAAGCTGCCCTTAGGTTTTAAGACACAGTAATGGCAGAAGATTAATGGTCCTACCAAATCTTCATGATAATTTTAAGATAGTTATTGGGATATCAATACATGTGGAATTTCTTGATACAAAATGGTGATAAATATTGTTCCCCACTGGGCCTACAGAAATTATTTCTAACTGTCTATTAACAAATCTTGTTTTCCTGTTGCATGAGAAATACATCGCTTCTAAAAATATAAAGACATATCTAACTTAAACACAAATCTCACCATTTCCTGGAAGTTACCGTAATATAATATATAACTAACCAAAATTATCCAGCTAATAATGTCCGAAGTGTCATCCACTGTGTTGTCTCATTGACTGGTGCCAGTTCACTGAGGTGCTCCAGCTCATTCTGGTTTTTTTGTTGTTGTTGTTGTTTTTAGGTAGCAGGAGTTGGGGATTGAACCCAGGACCTTGATGTGGGAGGCTGGCACTCAACCACTGAGCGACATCAGCTTCCCTGAGTTGTTTTTATCATTTGATTTGCTTGTTGTTTGTTTTTATGTTTTCAGGAGGCACTGGGAACCAAACTCAGAACCTCCCATGTGGGAGGCGGGCACTCAACTGCTCAAACCATAAGGAGGTCTTTTTATCACTCGTGGGCAATATTGTAAAATACCTCAATATTATAAAATGCACATATTTTCATAAAGGGAAAGGTGTTGGCTAGTTTAATTTTGGCAACATGAAGAATGTAGCTAGTTAGACTGTTGGCATCATAAATAATCCTTCCCTCTGACCTCTGCATGGATCAGCAGACTGTGGTCTCTACAGATTTCAGGATTAATTGCACAAAGAAAAGATCCTCTGAAATCTAAAATGTAGGCTTGGTCATTAGTGCGTTTTGCATGCTGTGAAAACTATATTTGGCATCATTAACAGCTGTTTGCATGAAGTGTTCTGCACTAAAATATGATTGGTGAACACTCAGGATTTTATTTCGTGATATTGCTTGCAATTATGGAGATGTTGAGAGATCAATTTCCATTTCATCTAAACCCGAAAGTAAGAAATAAAATGGTCTGTAATATGCATGTCCTTTCTATTTGAGACTTTGCTAATCTTCTTGGTTTTTAATTTTTTTTTTTTGTATATTAGGAGGGAAAGAAACTTTTTTCAGTGATATTTCTCTGAATACACATTGTGATCACTTATCATTTCCTAAGTGATTCAAGCATCAATCTTGTTTTTAAAATATTTCCCCTGAAATGCAGGGCCTGGAATTTCAATGCTGATTTTAAAAAACAGTGTATCTCTCAAAAAATCTATACCTAAAAGAAGGCCATATGATATTGGCAGGGAGGGCTAGGAGGCTTGCCTGCAAATAAATGTATTCGTAATCACTTTGTTATTGCTTTGGACATTATTTTTGTGGTAGTTAGGTCAATAAGAAGAGCAATAGGATGAATTTTGACAGCCGTCAGAAAATCTGAGTGAGCCTGGTATGGCACATGAGTTAGGTAACAGCCAGTGGGGTACTAAATGTTTAACAGCTGCTGTGGTAGTCCGGGTTCTCTAGGGAAACAGAATCAAGACGAGATACCTGTCAATAGTATGTGATTCTATAAGAGTCTCTCAACGCAGCCATGGTGATGCACAAGTCCAAGTTCCATAGGCAGGCTACAACCAGGTGCTACATTGAAAGTCCAGTGAAGGTTCTTGATGAGTTCTGGGAGATGCTGGCTGTCCAAAGACGAGCTGGGAAATTCTCTCTCAATGCTGGAGTTACTTCCCCTTTTAAGGCATTCAACTGATTGTGTTAAGCATCACTCATTGCTGATGGCGATCTCCCTGATGGATGTAATTATAACCAGCTATGTTTGATTTACCACTGCAGTAAAGTCAATAAGTCAATGGTGGCTAAAGTCCATAAATGCCCTTGTATTACAGTTAGCTCAGTATTTGCTTGACCAAACAACTGGGCACAATTACCTGGCCGAGTTGATACAAAGCCTAACAATCACAGCTGCTTTCAAAAAAAAAGGAAGGAAGGAAGGAAGAAGGAAAGAGGGAAAAAAGAGAAAAACCTAATTTGTAGCTTTTGCTGTGGTGTAAATACTCTTACCACTCACCATGACTATTTTCAAGCTACCAACATGATGTCACTGAATATGTGGAGTTGGGAAGAGATGCATACCTGGCTCTGGCTTCAGGATATCAATAGAACAGCCCTGTTTGCTCTTCTACTCAGAGAGCCATGTGGTGCGTTGGCTTTTATTACCTTTTTCTCACCATGGGAGTGGGTGCTATGGGGAAATGTCTGCTCTAAAATCACATTGCCGATACCCATGTTAGAACAAAAACAAAGACCTCTGAATTTACCTTTGATGTTCTGTGGGAATTATGAGCTAAACAAGAAGGAAAGAGATGAGGGGTTGTGCGATACAATACATCACTACCTGGACTAGCTAGCAGTCTAGAGCCCAAGTTCTAGCCCAGATTGTCATTAATAATCCAGCAGATTTGGGACAATTCATTCACTCAGTGAATCCATAATCTTCAGTTTTTGAAAGCCTACTGTGTGCCAGATACTGGAAGATGTGAAGGTTAACAGGTAGATTCTCTGTCCTAAAAGAGCTTAAAGCTTTGTGTGAGAGAAAAAGAATAATAGCAGAGTAAGATAAGATCTAACATAGACCTGACGAAACTTATCCTGCAGAATCCTGGAACGCTCCCGAGGGGAGATGATGGTTTACTGAACAAGGAAGAATAAATAAAAATTAGGCAACGAAGGATGAGATGAGAAACGTTTTCAATTCCAGACCTCAGATTTCAATATTTCACCACCAAGAACATTGTGTGTTGTAGGCTTTTTCTTTTCTTTTATAGAAACCTTTTGTCATATTAAAGATGGTTTTCTTCAATTTCTATTTTGCTTAGTTTTTATCATCATTGTTGAAACATCAGATTTTTTTCTGCACCTATCGAAATTATTCTATGATTTTTTCCCTTTATTCTGTTAGAGAGGTGAATTACAGTGAGAATTTCAAATGTTAGACGAACCTTATATTATTGGGAAATATATGTATATTTACACACACCTACCTATAAGTACATGCACATACATGTACGTGTGTATACATACACATATATATAACTTTTTAAAAAAGATTTCTCCGCCCTCCCCCCCATTGTCTGCTCTCTTGTATCCATTCACTGTGTGTTCTTCTGTGTCCACTTGCATTCTCAGTGGCCCTGGGAATCTGTGTCTCTTTTTGTTGCATCACCTTGCTTTGTCAGCTCTCCGTGTGTGTGGTGCCACTCCTGGGTGGGCTGTGCTTTTTTTATGCAGGGTGGCTCTCCTCATGGGGTGCACTCCTTGTGTATGGGACTCCCCTACATGGGGAACACCCCTGTGTGGCATAGTATTCCTTGCGTGCAGCAGCACTGCGTGTGGGCCATCTCACCACATGGGCCAGGAGGCCCGGGGTTTGAACCCTGGACCTCCCATTTGGTAGGCAGACGTTCTATCAGTTGAGCCATAACCGCTTCCCTATATGACTTTTGATTCTACATTAATGTGAGAGATTGGCTTATAATTCCTTTCTTACAATATTCTTGTCAGGTTTTGGTATCAAAGTTATAATGGCCACTTAAAATGCATCAATAAGTGAACCCTTTTATTTTCTCTTGCTTGGAAGAGTTTGTGTAAGATTAATGTAATTCCTTCCTTACATATTTGGAAAAAATCACCAGAGAAGCCATCTTGGCCTGAGTTTTCTTTCTGGGACTGTTTTTAATTCCAAGGTCCATTTATTTAAAAATTTAGGACTAACCAAATTTTCCGTTCTTCTCATGTTGGATTTTTAACTGGGGTTTTTCTGGAAACTTATTTATTCCTTTTATTTAAATTGTTAAATTCATGAGCATACAGATGTTTCTCTTATCTTTTTGACATCTGTTAGATCTGTATTAATGTCCCTTTTTTCTTATTATACTGATAATTTGTGCTATATATTTTTCTTTATCAGGTTTGCTAAAGATTTATTACTTGCATTAGTCTTTCCCAAGAACAAATTACTGGCTTTCTTGATTTTTTCCCTATTGTATGTTTGCTTTCTGTTTTATTGATTTGTGCTCTTTTTAATTTTGTTTTCCTTTTTTCTATTTTCTTTGGGTTTGATTTGCCATTCTTCTTCTAACTTCTTGAGTTGGAAGTTTAGATCATTGGATACTTAGATCATACTTTTCTAAGGCACATAAGACTATAAATTTCTCTGTAATTGGAGTTTTAGCTATATTCCTCAAGTTTTGATGTGGATATTTCAATATCATTTAACTAAAAATATTTTCTAATTTCCATTTTTTGCTTTTCCCCATAGGTTATTTAAAAGTGTGTTGCTTAATTTCAAACATTTGGAGATTATGTAATTATTTTTCTATACTCGAGTTATAGCTTAATTCAAAAGTTGTCAGAGAACACGTACTTTATGATTTCAGTCCTTTGAAATTGAAGAGTTACTTTATTGCCCATCATACGGTTCAATTTTGGTAAACATTCAATGTGCATTTGTAAGTAATGTATGTTTGCTTATTTTAAATGTAGTGCATTATATATGCCAATTAAAGCAAGTGCATAAAACATGCTAGTCAAATCTTTGTATTACTACAAATTTTGATTTTTGACTTGTTCTGTCAGAGAGGTGTGTTAAAAATCTTCATTTTTGATTATGGATTTACTTATTCTTTAGATACTTTGACTATTTTATAAAGAATATAGAAAGTTAAGAATTTTTATGTATTTCTGGTGGAATTACCCGTATGACTTTTTCTTCTTTATTTCTAATAATGCCTTGAAGACTAAGTTGTTACCAGTATGCTAGTACTTTGCTTTGAAATTATTCAAACCATTTAAAGCTAATGTAGTTACTGATATATTTGCCCTAATCGGTATTGGTAGAGTTTCTTGACTCTGTAGCTTCATAGTTTTGAAAATATTTGGCCTGTGTCTATTTAAATTTTCTTCTGTCCTAATATCTCAACTCCATTCCTTTTGGGGTTCTAATTACTTATGTGCTTTCCTTTGTACCATGTCCTCAGGTTCCTTATTTTCAGTCATTTGATCTTGGTTGTTGAGATGCCTGATAATTTTGGGTTGGATGTCAGACATTGCCTATGATAAGAGTTTAAAGAATCTGGATGATGACGTATAATCTCAGAGAGGATTTTCTTTTCTTTGGAAGGAGCCTGAGGAGGAGTAGATTGGCTTGATGCAATTAGGAACTGAGATGATTCAAGGTTGTATTTCCCTTTTGTGAGAGCTTGCTCTTTTCAGCTTTCCCTTTCTCTAAGAATATAGCCTTTCTGAGGTCTCAAGCGAAAGATCTGGTTCTTTTCCTTTATGGGTCCCCAATTCCAGTTTTTTGTCTCTAAGCTCCAAATATGGTTGAAAGCTCTGAACTAATGATTCCTGCTCAGCTTTTCAGCCCTGTACTGCTTATGAGTAGGCACGTGCCTCAAGTGAAATGCATTTCCCTTCTTTCTGGGAACTGGATCCTTCAAGTTGTAGCTGTCTTAGTCATGCTCCAATATCTTCAAACACCGTATTTTCCTCTCTAGCTTTTACAGTTGCTCTCATTGGAAGTGTTAATCTGATACAAGCAACTCCATTATAGCTAGAAGCAGAAATCCTACCACTGAAGGATTTTAAGACTTGGAGAGATGTGATCTGATTTGCATTTCAGAAAGATTTCCCTGGGCTTCACTGTCCTCATCTGTACCATGATAAGTTTTGATAAAAGTGTTCTCTAGGACCCTTTTCAGTTCCAGGTCTCAAGGATATTCATATTATGTGATACCCTTATAAAAAGCTCTGGGCTTTAAATATTAGTAACTTAAAAATTAGAAAAGCCTAGGCCCTAGAGAAAATAGTCAAGAAGGAAACATTTATCCTTGGTGTCTTCTCATGTGGGTTCTTTCCTCTTCTTCTTGCCAGCTTCCAACAGCATCCTCTCTTTTTTTAAGCCCTGGATATCTGGGCACTCAAACTGTTTTTCCCTTAACCTAACCATGCACTCCCCCCATGTGGTGGTGCCCCTTTCCAGGCATTCCTCCAAAATATCTCATATTCTAGAATTAAGCTCCAGCCCCTCCCTGCCCTTCTTCCACACCCATTTTAAAAACTCCTGTTCCCTCAGTATGGCTGTTTTGTTTCCTTACACAAATTCACTCTAAACAACAAAGGCTCCTATTTAATGTTACATCCCGTGTGCAAAGCACTTGCACTTTATAAACTTAGCAGGATTTAGTTGGGTGATGAAAGGCAGGCTAGCATTTCAGGCTCTACCGAACAGTGCTATCTTTGTAGAGGGCTCTTCCTGCCTGATACTTGCTAAATTCCCCATCAAAGTGCTGTTGATTACTCTGCACACATTTAACCTTGATTCTGGGTCTCAGGCAAGCGAAGAGGATGTTGTTGCAGACAATTTAGGCCTTTAGGAAATAAAGCAAAACATAAGCCCCAAACCGGAAGTTGATTTGAATCCTCACTTAAAAATGGAACTCTGATTCTTCTTGCTTACAGGACTGCCCTCCCTTTATAAAGTTAAAACAAGTATTTCATTATAATATAAACATTATTGATTATACAAAAATATGACAAAAGAAGCGGCTGTAGTTTCATCTCCCAATAAGTAGGTTAAACTTATTTTTTTAATTACCCTGTCTTTTATGTACTTTTCCACATAAAGATTCATTCATAATATATATTTTTGAATATTGTTTTTTTAATGTTTATTTAAATTGTATGCATGTTATCTGTGTTATTGAAAACTCTTGGTAAGCATTGTTTTAAGGGTCTAAAATATTACGTTTTGCAGTGGTACCTGTTCCCTTAAGTTGGCTATTTATTTAACTGTTTCCTTTTTGTTGGATTTGTTTTTGTATCATAAATAATGTTCCTTGCAGAAAATAGTTTTAAGAAACCTGCTATAAATTGCCAAGCTAGGGTATTTAACTTCCTGTTATTCCATCACTACTCTTGATAACATCTCTAAATTTTTCTCTGCTATATTTCATCCACTTCTGCCTTATTTCTAAAAACTGTATGTATGTCTTATTATACATATTTCATTCCTTCACCCCTCCTACCTGCTTATCTTCTCACTGTTATTTATAGGCTTTTGAGGTATTTGAAGATAGCCATCTCATACAACCCAAGTCTTCCTTTTGACCTGGCTGTCAATATTTCATTGTTTACATCTTCCCCTGCCAAGCATCCCTGTAGGATCTGCTCCTCTCTTGTTCTTTAGTCGGTATGCCTTTGACACTGTAGCTGCCTGGGACTGATTGATTTTCAGGTGGAGTAAGACAGCTGTGTAGACTAGGAAATTAACTGGCGGGCTCACAGTGGAGGTTTCTGGCCAGTTGGGGACTGCGATAAGGATTTTTTTGAGTATGGTCCATAACAGGTGGATCCAAATGTCATTGTCAAAAGAAGTGCCATTGCTATGCAGGACATGAGCGGTCACTTCAGTTCACTGGTTAAGCAGTTAAATGGCAAAGGTAAGTCCTTAACTTTTTAACTTGCTGATGATCTTTTGAAAATTTTAGAACCTTTATGTATTCATTAATTTTAAATAAAGGCCTTTGGTTTTTAAAAGGTCTGAGCCCTAATGAGGCCTAGAAACCCCAGTGGGTGGTACAGTTTCCAGGATCTAGGACACACTCAATGGTTTTTCATTGGCTAGGATTCCACATCTGCAGTACACTCATGGGGCAAGGTACTTGACGGTGATTCCAGATGCTCGTGGCTTCCTCCTGTTTTTACTGTGGTTAACCACTTTTGGTGGTGGTTTCATGATTGCTGCTTTTTAAAAACATTTTATTAAGGAACTAGTTAGTGTCTGGGATCAGTGGATGTTAGTTAAGGGAATAAGGCTATGTTGATGCTTTAAGGCAGACAACTCAGAAATCAGTATCCTCTTTGAAGCCAACTTTAACTTTTAAATCAGTATCTGTTTTGGAACAGACTTGCTGTGTGACCTTTTACAAGTCCCTCAATTTTCCTGAAATTTTTGCTTTTTTAAGTGTATAGCAATGATAGCACGATAGCACTATTGGATTTTTTTCATAATATCTTGCTGGCTAATTTGATAAAATTTGAACCACACAAGATAAGAATGATGCATTATTGTATCAAATGCTCTTTTCCAAATGTTGCTTTGCTCTGAGTGCCATATCTTAATATTAGATAGTTTTTCCAGATGTTCTGGGCTCATGTTTCCTTCTAGTGAATTAGGTTGCTGGTTGCTGCCTGTGTTTCTCAGGATTTGTATTATTTCTCTGTCTTAGGTAAGGTTTTTGTAAATGCTGGATACTTTAGAGCCTGGAATCAGTTCAGATAGAGATTTCCAACTGATTCCTGCTCATCTGCTTCCTCTCTTGAGAATGGTGGGAAACAGCTTTCTCTCCCTTCCTCCCATAGCATGAGGGCTACTCTTGTTTTTCCTCTCCTAATATATTGAGTATGCTTACCCCTCACCTAAACCTTAGGTCAAAGGGAGAAGTGGCAATTGGTTTTATTAGGATGATTGCTGCCATATGCTTCTCTGTGGTGGGAGAAAAGAGGAAGAAAGGAAGCAAGGAAGGAGGGAAGGAAGGAAGGGAGGGAGGGAGGAAGGAAGGAAGAAAGGGAGGGAGGGAGGGAGGGAGAGAGCAAACAACACCAAAAAATAGGACTGAAAAAAATCCATAGACCATGTAAGAGAAGCCCAAGTTTTGAGGGTAAACACTTCATGATTTAAGTTTTAGTTCCATCACCTGCTAACTGTATGACCATGAGCAAGTTGTTTAACCCACCAGGGCCTTGAGCTCCTAAACTATAAAATTATTAGCATCATTATGACTTACAAGAGTATATCCCTTCCTTTTTGTGAAAATGAAATGCGGTGATTGCCCGAAAGTGGTGAGCAGGGCACCTGGCGCTTATGTATTTAATAAACTTTAGCTAGAAAAATAAACACGCAGGAAAACCCCAGAGTCAAAGAACAAACCGCTCTGCCCTAACTTGTGAAAGAGTAAATCTCTCGTGTCTCCAGGGTTCTCGGTGACATCTCAGGATGTGACTGCATAGGAGAACGGAGGCTTCTCCTCGCTCTGAAACAGATTCGAGGAGACGTTCTGTCAGTGGGGTGGGAGGGCAGCCTGACGGCTAATGCCCCTGCAGAAGCTGTAACCACTTTATCACCCTCAGTGACTAGGTACTGTCAGTGTTTCCTGTGCAGCAGCTGCTCTAAAAGATAGCCCATGAAATTGGGAGGCGATTACCGTAGCTGTCATTCTGTCCAGTCAGGGAGGCCGTCAGCCCTCAATTTACCAGAAGAGCTGTGGCTTTTATACCTGCAGCTGAGTGGGCCGTGGAGCTCAGGCCAGGTATGAGCCTGAAGACTTGCACTTTGTCCCATACTTTCCTACTTTAGGGAAAGGCTTTGGTAGCTCACGTTCATTGAAATTTACCAGTCGTGCCGGGTTACAGCTCCCAGGATCCTGGGCCTCAGGTAATATGTGATTTATAAGTAATATTGGCTTGTGTCACTATGAGGACTTGTTGCTGTTGGATTCTTTCCATATATCACATCCTGCACATTTTCCTTAGAAGAGGGACCCGGAAGCACAAATTTTAGGCAGTGGCTGATGTCTTCATAGATTTATAGAACCAGCTACCTTATAATGTTGTCGAAAGGAAAAGCAAAACTTTTGGATGATGTAAGGACAAAACCAGTTCTAGTCACTGGTTGAATTGTCCTTGTGGCTTTCCTTTGAGGTCACCTATGCCAGGACCTTAGGGGGCGTTGAAATATTCCTATTTTGATGTATTTCTCTGAAGATAGTTTAAAAAAATTCTTCAGGAGTGACATTCATTTGTTCTATATTTTCTCTGGTCCTATCTTGAAAAGTTTTGCTCACCAAATGTGAGTACTTGGAGAGAATATTTTATGCAGGAAGACTGATTTTTTCCTTTAAAGTGCTCCTTTATCACATTAAAGTATGTACTTAGATTTTTTAGAAAAGCTTCATGGAGGGCACATGGCAAAGATTATTCTAACTAATTGCTAGGATGAGACTTGCATTTATCTGAAAATCTGAGTGCTGATATATATATATATTTATCTTTGTATATATATATATTTATCTTTGAAGTAATGTTAGTTCTAGAGCAGGGGTTCTTAACAAGGACTCTGAAATTCAAAAAATTATTCTTGTGGGGATGTGTTGCTGTGGGTATGATATGTTTATTAAATAATATACAGTATAGTGTGGACTTAGTAAGGGGTCTGTGGTTTTCACCTGACATGGAACAAAAAAGGTTAAGAACCCCTATTCTAGAGGGAGTGTGTATGTGTGTTTGTGCATATAAATCTGAAATATTTGTTTAAATGTAGTACTTAACATGGATTGCAAGCAGCCCTTGAAAGCAGCTGCCTTTAATAAAAAATCCCTTCTCACACATAATCTTGTTTTTTTAATTTCGTTACATTCTGTTTGTACTAAAAGAAGTTACAACCCATTTTGTAGTTTGAAAAATATAATTTACAGTTTTATATAATTTTTAAAATTGAGAATTTAGGTAATAAGTAGTGACTTCTCCTAAAGTAGAAAGCTCTTTATTTTCTAGGACCAGTCAATAGTTTAGCTTCTTGTTTATGTCTCTCCACTGCTGTTTGTTAAGGGATAATAATAGTAAACACTTATCTAGAGATTACTATAGTGTTTGATATGTATTACCTCATTTTGATAGCCTTATAGAGCATTATATTATTATTATTATACCTATTTAAGAGGTGAGCAAACTGAGACACAGAAAAATAATGTAAATTGTCTAAATTCACAAACTTAGAAAGTTTAAGAATAAGATTCACAACAAAACACTGATTCTGGACAAAATTTTAAATACTTTTATTTTATTGTTTCACTGGAATAAACCTCATTACCAATATAATATAACTGGTCTAAGTATTAATAAAATTGGTTTACAGTCCACTTACATATAGTTTCTATAATATGTAACATGTAGGTTATTACTGAATAAAATAAACCCAGAGTCAGTAGTTACCTTGCATATTGCAATTCTTTTTAAGCCCCCATGCCAGAAGTCTAGGATCTCAAAGTGCCTAGGACAGAAGAGTCCTTGCAGACCTGACTCATGTGGCCAAGTCTGGCCTCACGTGTATTTTACAAAGTATCAAAGAGGTCATACTTACAAGGAGAAGGTGCAGCTGCCACAAACAGAACCTACTCATGTATAGGGATGTCCATAAAGCTTGTGGCTCTGCAGGTGTCAGTGGTACCATCAAGTGAGCTGAGAATTACCTCCCCTTACTCCAGCATATTGGAATTTCAATAAACCTTTATGTCCATATTATCTTGAATACGTTGCAATGTTTAATAAATCGTGAAAGTAAATAAGATGTTTTCTCTTCCCTCATGTGCCTTATGTGGCCTTGCTTATGAGCAAAGAACTTATGACAAATACTCATAGATAGGATGTAGGTAAGTCTTTACTTTCCACTGTAAAAATTTTATTATCAGGGAAATACATTTTTCTACCAATAAGAAAAGTTTATCAGCCATGGAAAAGGTCCTCACATTTCACCACTGTGGATGAATTGTGCTTATATTGGCTGATAGCTACCATTTACTGTGTCGGGATCTGAATTATACTCAATAGATAGATCTCTATATCTCTCTCTGTAGATATCTCTCTCTAGAGATAGAATGTGAGCATAGTGTGTGTGTGTCTATATAGTGTGTGTGTGTATATATATATATTTATACACATATATGTACATATTTATCAGAAGACATTGCTTAGCTCCTGTGGGCATTCCTGGGCTCTTTAGCTTAGCAGGAGAATATGGCCTAGCCAAAGAAAGAAGGAAACTGATAGAACATAGATCTAGTGAACAGTAAACAAAGAGAAAGGGCAAAGAGGATGGGAAAATGAACTCCTGGAGTTGGAGAGGCAACATTAAGAGGTCACTGACGAGGGAGGAAAAACTAATAATAAGGGAATGTATAAGAATTTTAGTTTCTTTAAAGAAGCATTATGGTAAAATCTCTTCCTTTGTAGGGAAAGGGCAAGGACAAGGAATTTTTTAAAATTTTATTTTGCCACGTGTATTTAAATGTTAGGTACATAGTAGTGCACAATTAATGTTTATTGATTTAAAGAGCGTACACAGCATGTCTTAAAACTTAACCAATTTAAAAAGCTCTCTGAGGGTCATAAAACTTAAAAGATGGTCATGTACTTTTCATACATTTTTTATTTTAAAATATTTTATAATTTTAGGGTCGAGAGGCTTCTTACAAATTGGTATGTAGCCAGATATAAACTTTAAACTACGTATCCTACTTAAAAGCATTGTTGTTTCTAGTAATCATTCATTATTTCTTCTCTTTTCAATTAACTTAGAATATTTGCATTTAAACCCTTTTTGTCTAGGTTCAGGAAAAAGGAGAGAAAAAGAACATATCCCAAAAGGTGACCAGGTTTGTACAATCTTGTAACATGTTTCTGATTTACATAATTACATTCCACTTCAGAAAAGTTCTCTAAAATACAAAATTGATTTACTCATTTTATTTCAATGTCCTAATGAATAACCCAGACAAATGGGTACAGGCTTTGAGACTTGAGTATTGATACAGTCATCGGTACTTTTTGAGTGCTCATCAGGTACTGAGGGCAGCATTAGGTGCTTTAACACAGTATTATCTCTTCAGGATATTGAGTATACACAAATAAGTGAATAAAATCAAAATAGATTTCTAAGCACATGAACAGAATTGGAATGTAGATTATTCCTTTGAGGATAACTAATCATATCGCGGGTTGGCACGAGAACTTCTGTCTTGAGCAAATGTCCTTATTACCTAGTAACATTTTACATGTGACATATTGAAGACAAACTTAAGAAACATGTTTAAAGGACTCTTCAACATGAAAAGGCAGTAGAAATACTACTTACTCAATGTTTCGGTTAATTTGTTTCAAATCATTTGTCATTGACAGGATAGAAAGGGTCATAAATGAACTTTCACGAGCCTCTACAGTCACTTCCCGTACTCTGACTTCCCTGCTCTTTCAGTAGATGAATGCCCTGTGTCACCTCTATGCTGGCCTTTCCACTCATCACTCGTTCCCATCACATCTTGTGACCTCACTTTTTTTCTACCGAAAGAAAATAAGAAAAAGGTCCCAAACACATATATGCAAATGTTGGGAACTCTGCTCTAGTGGTTGGATTTAAAAAGGCATGGTTAGCTAGAGAAAATGTAATGGAAAGGGCGAAGCTTTTAATAACATTTATAGAGACACCAGGGAAAAGACACATTCTAGGTTGCAGAATAAATAAAAAGTTACTTTAGATATTAAGGATTACATGTAAAAACCCAAAGGTGAAAATGGCCAAAAATATTAGGCAGAAAATAGTTTATCTAAAATTGAAAATGATGGACCCAAAATTATCAGGTGAGGAAACAAGAGAAATCAGCTTACTTAAGGAATTGATGAAGAAGGGGGGCCATGCCATGTGATGATGGTGAAATGTGCATGTGCTGTTTTGTTCACCCTCTTAATACTGTGGACAAACGAATCAAGTACTTCATGCAGGTGATCATAATTCCACCGAAATGTGTCATCTTTTCTCTGACTGAATGTGAGATGAGGGGATGTACCATTGGAGTAGAGCTTTAATAAGAAGGCGTCCTAAGGGACTTGCAGTGGTGTCCTATTGCCTGCTGCACCATATCCACTTGCTGCGCCCACCTTAATGTCCTCACAGTTTGGTTTCAATCCCCTGGGGAGGTTGCTTATACCAATATTCAATCTAAGATGTTCTCATGAGTCTTACCTGTTTATGAAAACGGTGCCCATTGTTCAATTCTAGCTCCAAAGGTGTTCTCCAACTATTCTAATTAACATTGCCTCCTTTTTTTCTCTTACCCCTTTGGACACATATGATTAGTACAACATAGAGTGACATTTACTTTTTGTCTTTTTTCTTTCGTGTGGGTTAGTTTTATCTTTGTGACCTGCTCGAAAGTTCCAAGTTCAAAGAATGACCCTGGACACAAAACTAAAGAGTTAGAAAAATCTCCTCCAGCTTTTCATTTTACAAAGAAGGAGACTTTGTAAAATGAAGAGTACAGTGATATTGAGTGCCTACTATGTGTCGGACACAGTTTTAACATTTTACCATGTATCATGTAGGCAGGCATCCTAAAGGTCTACATTAGGTGCTATTATTGGCACCATTTTACAAATGAGAAGACTGGGGTGTGCAGAAGTGCCCTGCCACGGGCACAGATTGGATAAAAGGCAGGACTGGGAATCAAATCCAGACCTTCTGGCTCAAGCTCTTAACTTCTGAGTTAGTGACAGAGGTGGAACAAGAACCCACACTCCCTCTTTCCAATGCAGGGCTCATGTTTATTCTAACTACTTTGTACCACCATAATTCCTACCCCATAATTAGGAAAAGAGAGAAAATACATGGGTTTATTAACTTTAACCTGGTATAAATAGACCTCACTTACCTTAATGCATACCTGATCCTTTAGCCCTTTCACCAGAGCACAGGTTATGTGGCTGTACCATAAGGAGCTGATCGGAGGACTCGACTATCTGAATGTGAATTCATGATCCAGGAAAGCAATTAATGTAGTAGTTACATATTTTGACTCTTTTTTTATTCATGGGGAGACAGATATGTACCGTTTTTATTTGAATTCTTGTGGATCCCAGAATGATTTAGAGTCAAATCATCTGACACGAAAGTTTCTCAATGTGTCAGGTAGAAAGTTAACTTATCAAAATCTCTGTCCGGTCCACTTAATTTCCAACAGAGCTTCTTGTCTTCAATTCTTTGTAAATAGTGTGGATTATAATTTATTGGGAATGATTTAGATGAATTCCTGTCCAGAGCCAGTGGGATGAATTAGATAACATTCCCTGAGGTCCTTTTGACCTTACAGTAAATGCTTTTATATCACGCTGAGCTGCTTTCGCTGGGAAATATTTGAACTTGATCCCTTGGCTTCCCCAGAACAATTCACAATGTCATTTCCCTAGTTGATCCACTTGGACTTTTTATCTGCTCTTCAAGCCACAGTCTCTCTTGAACTTAGTATGTTCTTTTACACTATGCTGCTTTGACTTTTACCATCACAGTTTGAGTCTTTATTTCCAGAGTTTATAGAATATCACCAGGTTTTCCTCTGCATCCTTTAGCCAAGTCACACTTCGCTCTTCTAATCTTCTGTTATAACAGGCTTCCTGTTACTTCCATCTCTGCTCCTACCTTCTCAATTGGTTCCAGATTTTCTGATAGAGAGTCCCCTACAACAAATTGGTATTCCAGGTGCAGCCACTTGAGATTTAGTAGGGAGAAATACTCGAGCTTTTGTTTACTATGATGTTTTTCCATCTGCGATTCAAAGTAAAACTTCCTCTCAGGTTGCCATTTTGCAGCTCAAACTCATCTGGATGGCAACGGCTGTCTAGGCTCAGCTCTTTTCCAACACGTCCTTCTCAGAAGACCTCTTCCCCAGGTTTTTGTCTTCCTTGTGGCATTTCCATTCACGTTCCCCTAGTGGGTAAGCTGGCCATTTCCCAATCTGCCTCTCCTTTTGTTATTTGATCCCAAGATCTGCAACTCCTCCCAGACCATCTGAATTATCTCCCAGTCCTTACTGATGTTTTGCAACATTCCCAGCTTACTATCATCTGCAGATTACATTAGCACACTGTTTACTACCTTCTGAAGATCATTAATAAAGATGAATAAACAGAAGGGAAGACCTTGCTCAGACATCTGTGGAATTTTTCTAGACTGCCTTCTCATTGTGATGGCCATCGTTTTATTTTACCTTTCTTATTGTTTTATTTATTTTTTATTTTTTGCCAGTGCGTAATCTAGTTCTCCTTATGGGCATATTGTTCTCATATCCAAGGGACTGCATTCATAATGTGTGCTTTTACTGTACCACTTTATAGTTGTCTAAACAATTCATCAAATTGGTCTGACAGCATTTATCCTTTATTAAATCCAAGTCTTATTGATAGTTTCCGTTATCTTTTGGATTGGGGGAAGCTCTTTGTAATGATATATATGCCCACCCTGCTTTCCCTCCAGGTTATTGTGGTTTTCAAACCCTGACTATAGATGGAAGAGTATGGAGAAAAGAAGAGATACTCAGAATCTCTATGCCTGTTCTTGGAAAAGCAATGTAAGGTATACAGAGGTGGACAGGATGATGCATGTGCACACAAGGAGTTAGCATTGATCTTTCTACCCAAACATTCATCAGTTGTCTCTGCTTTTGAATGTTTGAAGATTGATATCCATATAAAATCAAAATACTAGATATTAAAAACCAATTAAGAACCATAGTTGCATTTAGAAAATAAATGTGATGTACCTGGCACTTGATAAGTAGCAATGTCTATCAGTCTGTATGATGACAACAACCCTGAGAGGCAGATATGCTACTGGCCCAAAGAGTGCCTTCAGGAGAATTAACAAAAGGTGTCCTCTCCTGGACATGCTGCTGGGAGAGCAGAGCACAGGCTGGATTTAAGCGCCCAATGGTCCCTTAGCCAGATGTCTTTGTATAGTGTACAACCTGCCCAAATGTACATGGCAACCTTCTTTTTTCCATTTTATCAAAGAGGAATAAATGACCCATTAACTCAGATTTGGTGTTAAAACCAATGCGGTATTCCCCTGCCACACTGCTTTTCTGCAGATAGAAGGATGAATCAAATTCCTGTTTCTTTAATTGTGTGCCACATTCAAGGAACCCTTTGTGCTTTGTTCACAAAAGATGAATACAAATTAATACATATGCCTTTCTTCCAGTGTTGCTGTTTTGTAGGATTTACTTATTTATTTTGGAGTACTGGGAGCTGGGGATTGAACCCGGGACCTTGTATGTGGAAAGCCGATGCTCAACTGCTTAGCTGAGCTAGTTTTTTCTCATTTGTTTGCTTGTTGTTCATTTTTGTTCTTGTTTAGGAGGCACCAGGAATTGACCCCGGGACCTCCCATGTGGGAAGCAGGTGCTCAATTGCTTGAGCCACATCCATTCTCATTGCTGTTATTTTTATTATTCCCTGTGACACAATCTAAAAAGGATTATGCAGATGTTGCTCTATACCTTTGACTCAGAGATTTTTTTCATTGTCATTACAGACTGATTGAATTCTGTCTACTTACTCCTCTTTGCCTTTTGGAGCCAGTCAGCACCACACAAGTATATCAAATGCTGATATTCATGATATCAAATGCTGATCAGTTCAGTGATACGCCATTCACACTCAGCAAAGCATGGTTTGAATCATTTGATTTAAATTGTTTAAAAAGTGATAGAGCTTTTGGTAACTGGAATATACAAACTCATATGTGTATTCATATACCCATATACACGTACATACAAGTGCATTTGTAGTATTTATATGTATATTTCTATGAAGAAAATAGGGTAGGGTAAAGAAAAGTATCAAAGAATCGTAGCTCTTCACTTTCTTTCCTTTTCTAACCATTTTCATCTTCCTTGGGCAATGCTTTTATTGAAATGTGTCTTCCGCTTTAGTGATTGAGCTTTTCCTTGTTGAACAATGTAGTTTTCTTGCTCAACAACTCTGACATTCAGGTAAATGGAAAGAAAATGGATATGGGAGTTGTGTGTTCATAATGCTACTTTGCCACCCTGAAATCTATGCAGATAATCTACTTGGAAAGCTTTGAGCCCTGGTGGAATACAGAGCCATGTAAGTATCCTGCATTGATTTACAGCACCTGCTACAGCTGCTTGGCTCTTGGCAGGCATTTTCTCTGCTGCCAAATGCTGTTGCAATTGCTGGGCAAATATAGATAGAGGTCGTATTTACTGGACATGTTTATAATCTGCAGAGTGATCTAAGCCATAGAGGGCTAATTTCCCAAAGATCAATGACTAAGGGAGGATTTCAGAGGTTATCCCTTTTATCCAATTTCCTGTGTCCTAATGAGATGGCTGAAACCTGTTTGGATTCTTTCTGATTAGAAACTCTTCTGAGAGTCAATAAAAAATACTACATTCTTAAATCTAAATGAGAGGTGCCTGGGCCACCTACATAGTGATTCATGTTTTGAGCCTTACCCCTGCCCCCAGGTGGGTGTGCTGTCAAGGTCTGACCTGTGGCAAGGTCAGATTTGAACCAAAAGTTCTGAGAGGACTTGGCCCCTCCCAATGAATTCAAAGGACTCTTTTCTGACATAGTTCAGTGCACTGTCTACAGTTTGTGCCTTTTTTGAGTCAGTTCAAGTTCAATTCAATTCCTCATGTATTTATTAAATGATAATTGAATGCTTTCCAACTAGCTTACAAGAAAGACACATAAAAACTATAATGGTATATAATGTGTCATAATACAGATCTGAACAAAACACAGTGAGAGATGAAAATAATTAAATAATAATAACAGTATTTTTTGAATACTGACTATGTGCCAGGCCCTGTGCTAAGCACTTCTCATACACATTATTTCCTTTAGTCCTTACAACAAATTCATGAGTTAGGTACTGTTGTCCAATTTTACAGACACACTAACACCTAATAAGTTAGCTAACTCCCATGTTAACAAAATCCTTCTTTAATCCCATATCCCTCTCTAGCTGTCACTCAATTTCTTTCTTCTTCTTCACAGCTAATCTTCTTGAAAAAAGTGGTCTACATTTATCATTTGTACTTCTTTACATCTCTTTTGCTTTGCCTTTTTTCCCTTTATTTTTAAAGAGGCTTTGGATTACATAAATGTTACATGGAAAATATAGGGGATTCCCATATACCCCCCCACTTTCCCCCGTTAACAACTTTCATTAGTGTGATACATTTGTCACAATGGGTGAACACACACTGAAGCATCGCTGCTAATCATGGTCTATAGGTTACATTATGGTTTACACTTCCTGATGAATTCAAACTTATAAAACATTTTTATAAGTTTTAACAAAAGGTATTGTGGCCTGTATCTGTCATTGCAATATCATGAAGAACCATTCCAATGTCCCCAAAATGCCCCATGTTACACCTATTCTTCCCTCTCCCTCCCTTCAGAACCTCTGTGACCGCCATCTTTATATCAATGTTACGTGTTCTTCCATTACTAGAATAATAATAAGTGTACTTTGGTCCATAGTTGCATCCCCCCCCTTATGTTTCTTTGTTCCTCAATTTGAGGATTCTAGGATGGGATGCCTGCTCTGTTTCTGATTGAGAAGGGGCTTAGATCCCATGGGGCAGATGGATGGAACTGTCTTGTTTGTAGTTGTAGATACTCTGTTTTTGGGGATGGGTGTTTTCCATCATCATCCCCTTGTAAGTTGTCCTGGATGAGTCCAATGAACTGGAGAGTAGATGTGGCAGCTTTGCTGAGATTCAGAGCTCAATCAACATATGAACAGACCTCTGGGACATATATTTAATGATTATGTTGCTACTTATAGGTTCAGATGAAAGGGTCAAAAGAGTCATATATAGGGAAATTACAATCAAGTCTAATTCTGTTACATTAGGAAGTATGCATTCCAAAGTAAGGCCCACTGACAGGGTGCCAAATTCCTGAGATTGTCTTCCCTGCTTGTAGTTCTAGATGTCTCTAGAGCCCTCAGAAGCACCCCTGCTGGAGACACTGTTTACTGTGGCAGTCAACATGCGTAAGTGTAACCTCTGGTATGACCTCACTCACTTTGAAATTTCTTAGCTATAAAAACTCATTTGTATTTAATGTTTCCGCCTTTTGGTCTAGGTATGTTTCCAAATGCATTGCTAGTTGGCACTTGGTAATAATCCTATTTGCTTTCAACCAGGCTGGTTTCTATGACTACCACTGAAATAAAATCATTAAATAGGGTCATTAATTGCTTCCATAGTGTCAAATGCAATATCTTCATTTCAGTGGATTTCTCTCTCAGCACCTTTAACCACTATTAATGACTCCCTATTTGTATTAGTAAGAGTTTTCTAGGGAAACATGACCAAAAGGATGTATAATGTGAATATTATGAATTATTGAGAGGAATTGGCTCATGCAATTGTGGCAATGGGCAAGTCGAAATTCCATAGGTGGGCCTCAGGCTGGGAATTCTGATGAAGGTTTTTTATGATTTCCCCAGGAGAATCTGTATGGCTGAAGGAGAGATGGACATTCTTCCTTCTCACTGCTAAATCATCTGTTCTACTTTTAAAGCCTTCAACTGATTGGATGAGACTTCTCTCATTGTTGAAGGAAATCTCTTTAGTTGATTGTAGATGTAAAAAACCACAGACGCATCCATTTACTGATTATTTAAATCCATGAAATATCCTCCTGGTACAGGCCAGTGATTGCTTGACCAAACTGGACACCATAGCCTAGCCAAGTTGACAATGAACTTAACCATCATACTCCCTGAAACAATATCCTTTCTTGATTATCTCTTTGTATTCTACATTGTCCTTCTGTTTTCCCTCCAAAACCATTAGCAGTCCCTTCCCATTTGAAGAGACTTACTCTGCTCAAATTTTCATTTATTGGGGCATAGTAGTTTGCATCCTTAACCTTTTTCTCTTGCCTCTAGCTTTCTGCCTCTTGCCAGGTGTTCTAAACTTTGTTGGCACCCAGGGTTTTTTTTTTTTGTGGCAGTCTGATAAAGGCTATGGACTCATCCTTTTAAATACATGAAGTACCTTGACCACCTCCAGGTATCACAAACTTTGCTTATCTAAATATGGACTCTTGTTTTCCAGCCCCCATTTTTTTCTTCTCTAGTGTTTTCAATCATTAACCCAGTGCTTGAGAGTACTAGAAATCATTTGTGTCTCCTCATTTCTCCTCACATGTAAGCTTTACCTAATCATTCAGCAAATCTTGGCTTTTCTACCTACAGTCAATCCCAAATCTTTCCACTTCTCTCTGTCTCTAGGGCCACCCTGCCATTGCCTTCAGGTGGTACTTAATAAATGTTTGGTGACTCTTTTAAAGGTTAGAAATGGGGAGATAAAGATGCAGAGAAAATCATTAAGAGGTTCTTAGGATACTTCAGGGAAGATTCACGCTAAGGAAAAAGCCATCTTAATTGGAGAGGAAGAGAATGCACTTAAAAGATAATTGTCCATAGTGAAGATACAGGCAAAGAACTGAGAATTACAAATGCCTATTAGTAAGAATGAAGTTCCTTGAAGATACCTTCACAATGTTTCTATACTTTTTATATGACTTTGTTCTCCATATTCCACAAAGTCCTTTGGAAACACCAAATCATAGCCGTTTGGGAATTTAGGAGTGAGGATGGGGGCAAAACAGAAAGGATTAATGTTTCCTTGGCTTAGTTGACAATGAAGCAGCTTTCTACAGCCATGTCTTCCCAGGGGCTGGTAATTGTAAGGAGTCAGGCTGTTTGACCTAGTGAAAGCTCAAGCAATTCAAAAAGCCCTTCCTCATTACTAAACCAAGCAAAGCTAGAATTAACTAGTCAGCTTCTCTAATATTCTCTATTGTTCTCAGTTATTTATTTCTATTTCCTCCCTCCCTCCCTCCTTTCCTTCCTTCCTCCTATACTCCCTTGTTAATTGGGAATTGTCCAAATCATTTTGTGTAAGCTGAACCCTAAATTATGTATGTCCTCTGTCCTTATGGCATATACATACATCGGGAACAACTCCAGAGAAGGCAAAGGCAGGATATGTTTTTACTAATTTCTCAAACTTATATCCTATCGGCTTGGGCTTTTTGGCCTCCCTTGTGTCATATGGTATTCAAATAACTGAGAGAAAAAAGAGCACACAACAGAAATATGAAGAAAAGACACGGTGAAACTCATTTTCTGAACTGACTTGTATTGAAACTGCTTCAAATCTGAGTCATGGAAAATAATAGTGATTAGGAAAAAAGTTGGTACACTGTGTTCAGTGATAGTTAATCCTCTTATTAACTTCATGGTAATATTTTGCTCATTTGTCAGGTTGGAGGGATTGTGTGAGAATGTTGTAGTTCCCATCTTCCTCTGTTCATTGAGAAAGCTGGGGAAGAAGCAGTGAACAGGAAAAGGGTTCCAGATTGAACTTGCACTTGACGCTGACTCTTCCCTCTGGAGCTGTGTGCTGGCCTGGCGGACTTCCACTATGCTTTGAGTTTGGGTGTCCACCACCCAAATAAGTCCAGGACTTATTGTCTTCCCATCAGAGTTTCCTTTTCACCTGGACAGTCAGAGCAGAGCCAGTGGGGAGGTTCACCTGGGCGGTACATTGCATCGCCAAGTGGAGACAGAGCCCTGCAGCAGCCCCAGGAGCTGGGGCGGCCCACGAAGCACGGCTGGCCGGAAGCCAGAGGAGATCCCTGCTCCAGGCAAAAACACAATTGCTCTGCGATTGCTGCTTCCTCCCCCCCCCCCCCCCCCCCCCCCCCCCCCCCGCCCCAGCTGGGCTGATCCATACAGCAGCATTCACATTGAGTCTCGGGAGACCTGTTCTCTTTCTCTGTCTGGCCAAAAATATCCAGATTCAGACTTGTATTGACAGGCGCTGATGAATTTGATGGGGAAATGCAAGCGGTAGCCTTGTGCTGCTAGGAAATCTGTCCTGATAAATTGTGGAGGGGAGAGGAATTGCCACAATGGCACAGACCCAGAGTGGGCCTCTCCCCTGGGACGGTGAAGGAAGGGAACATGTTTGCCTTGTCATCCAAATTCTCTTTTTTCATAACAAAGGAGGAAGTAGAATGCACCAGATTAAACGGAATATAGAAAGCTGCTTTCTGATCAAAGAATGGCACGACAGAAAGCCAAACCTTCTGTGAAATGTTTTTGCTTTTCTGTGAAGAAAGGAACTCTCTTTTAAAATACTCCTTTGACGAGACAACTTCTACTTAAATAACCCTGCATTTCAGTGGTGACCTGTGATTCAACCAGGATTCACTAATTTTGGAAATCAATAAGAAACAGAATGTGTATGCTTTGTGTGTGTGTGTGTAGCTTGAGGATCTAAGTTTGTAATACAGCCTGCTGCTAACCTGAGCTTTCTTCTCTTTAATTGGTGAGCTGATTCTTGGAAGGATTATGCCCCTTCCATAACAACTAGCATGGCACGAATTGAATCAGGCTTCAGCTTTAATTTATCCAACATTCCTTGAGCACCTTCTAGAAGCCAAGTATCATGTTTGGCATTTTCTAAAATGATGAAGGTGCAATGTACTAATAATGGAGCAGACACACATGTAATGAGCTCATTATAAATCAAATCAGAAATATGATACTCGAGGCATGAACAATTGCTGTGAGAACTGAGCACTTACAGTGGGAGAAGACTAGAAAGCCTCCACAGAGGAAGTAAAATGTGTAGTTTGGGCTTGAAATAATGACGGGAGCTTTCAAGCAGGAGAGAAGTGTTTCTAAAAGACTGAACAGCGTGGCACTCGAGTGGGACAGGTATCACTTGAGATTGGAACTTAAGGAAGATTATTTGAGGGGTTAAAATAAACGTTTTTCCACTTCACTGTTTTGTTTTTTTTAAGATTTATTTTTTATTTATTTCTCGCCCCCTCCCCCCAGTTGTCTGCTCTCTGTGTCCATTTGCTGTGTGTTCTTCTGTGTCTCTTTTTGTTACGTCATCTTGCTGCGTCAGCTCTCCGCGTGTGCGGTGCCACCCTGGGCAGGCTGTACTTTTTTCACGCTGGGCGGTTCTCTTACAGGGCGCACTCCTTGTGCGTGGGGCTCCCCTACGTGGGGTCACCCCTGCATGGCATGGCACTCCTTACGTGCATCAGCACTGCACGTGGGCCAGCTCATCACATGGGTCAGGAGGCCCTGGGTTTGAACCCTGGACCTCCCATGTGGTAGGCGGACGCTCTATCCATTGAGTCAAATCCGCTTCCCTCGGTTTTTTTTTTTTTTTTTTTACTTTGCTAAACTACTGGCAAACAAGTGCTACATTTCCTGTAATTATTTTAGGTAGTTAATTTTGAATATTACTGTTTGTATTTTTTTTTTAATTTTTTTGTTTTGTTTTTGTTTATATATATATATATATATATATAGTTTGTATTATTTTTTAACTTGGCTCCTTGCCCATTATGACTACTGCTGTGATCAGATGGATGGTCATGGCTGGAGGTTCACTCTTGTCAATCACTAGATGACTGAAATGCCACAGCAGCCTTTCTACATTCACCTTGTGGACTAAGTCTCAGTGGTGAAGTTCTAAGGATCCAATATGCTGTGTCATCACTTGTCTGTTTCTAAAGTCACACAGCAAAAGCTCACATGATTATCACCACCTCCTTGAATGAGAAAAGAAGGCTGGAGTTTTAATTTTTATATAGCAGTTACTCAAGGTAGATTTTTATGGATTCCAAATCATTTAGCTCTTTCATTCTCCTAGACCAACCTCTTACCCGCCTTCCTCTATATCAGGTAATAATATGCAGGCTTGGGTCCTCAATTTCTGTGGCAAGTGATTAACAACATCCTTTGGAAACAAAGCGGGTTTACATTCTGAGACTCCATAGTAATGGAGGATACAAGAAGTTTGTGTAATTATAAGAGATAATTTAACAGAAATATGCTTGCTGAAGTATTTAGGCAGACGTGTACAGATGTCTGCAATTTATTTTGAAATGTTATCAACAAATTAGATGGATTAGTGAATGGGCATGACTAGAGGGATAAGTAAATGGGCAGGTATGTTATAAAGCAAGTCTGATAAAATGCTAGCAGTAAAATCTATGTATGGGGATATGGGCATTCGGTATAAAATTATTTTAACTTTGTGGAATTTTTGAACTTTTTATAATAAAATGTTGGGGAAAAAAGATGATATAACATAGACCAAAATAGGTGGAAGTGTTTGGATAAAATCTCTGACAAACTTATAATGAGGAGAAATTTCTCTGAGTTATCAAAGTGTAGACATAAATAAGGAAATAGGTGTGTCTGGGAACCAAAGATACAGTCTTTCTTCACCATTAGCTTATGAAACTGTCAGAATAGGGGAAAAAATATCCTAGGAAAAAGAGCAGTTTGCTCTAAGGGCCAAATGTTCAGTCCACTCAGCAATACATAAATAGTTATGGGGGGAATTTGATATTTCCTGTGTATAAAATACTTAAAGTTTTCATGCACAAAAAAGGTGAAATGCCTTCTTAGTCATTTCAATGCATATTGAGCACTTTGTATATTCCAGGTATGGGGCTGGGCATTGGGGCTTCACTGAGGAAGCACTTCAAAATTTACAGTCCAGCAATGGAGAAAGCTAAATAAAAAATTATAATAAGGTAATGTTATAGAGTGAGAGGAAAGGGAAGGACTTTACAGTGTCATGAGAGCCCTGAAGAAGGAGCAGTCACTGGCCGTAATTGCTTTGTGATCTTGGGCAGGTTGCTTAACCTCCTCGTGCCTCACTTGTTAAGCAGCAAGAGCTCAATGCATGGTCATCGATGACTTTAACCAAGAGAAGAAGACTAAATGGGAAAACCTTAACCCATGTATACTGCCATAATGTTTGCTTTGGAAGATATCCCTCTATCTCTTGGCACCCCACCCCCCATCCCTTTGCCCTAATATAGTCACAAAAGGACAGTTGTGGAGCTGCAAGAGACCCTGACATGGACTTGGACAGCTACTCCATTCCAACCCCCACATTTTAGAGATGGGGACCCTGAAGTGACTTGACTGAAGTCCCTTGTCTTGGGTCACAGAGCCAGCCATTGACAAAGTAAGGAACATGGAGGCTAATGAAGCTTTCACTGTAGGGAGAAGTTGAAGAAAGATGATGTCCCTTTGGAAGCATATTTTATGATTTCCTAGGATCTAGGAGATAAATACTTAAACACATTTTTATGTTATTAGAGGAGAATGTGTTTAAGTATACCCTATTATGGTATACTAGTAGGTTCCCAGGAAGCAGTTTTTAATTTATTGCAATTAAATCCCTCCTGCTATACATTACAGTTAACTCTTGCTATTTGGTTGAAGGCCCCGTTAATTAAATCTAAAAACATCTTTGAATTACAGATTGATGACTACAACCTATGGAATCTTTATCTCTTAACCCACTTAGTTTTATGCAGAGTTAGAGCTGGCAAAATGTGCTTCCCTCTTTGTGAAAATGGAATATTCTAGTAACTTTTCTATATTTGTTTCTTATTGATTCTGTTGGGCATGCCATATTTTCCTTGACAAGAAAGACAGATTGTCCCCAGAGACTAGTAATTTCATAACTTTGATTGGAGGTCTCTGGTAGGTGTGCTGAGGATTGGACCCACTGTCCACACTGTTTAAACTCAAGGTCTTTGGTTGGACAGCTCAACTCAGAGGTAAGATGGAGGTTCTTTAAGCTAGGGGAGGAAATCCCCTCTAGAATTGAAGCATAGGGAGATGAGGGAAGTGAGGGGGAAAGAGGAAAAGGAAGGAAATAGAGGGAAAGTTACATGGAGAAAAAGAGGAAGAAAAAGATGAATAAGAAGCTGTTGAGATTTTATTACAAAAATACTGAAAATGTCTGGTTCTTAATACCATCACATTTTGCAAAAAAATAAATGTCATAACATATGGGATTAAGCAACATTGAAATAAAATAATTCAGGCGAAAATCAGTGAAAGAAATAGGAACTGCCTCAAGCAACAGTGCAACAGTGCAACAGTGCAACAGAGTAACAAGAACCCCTATAGCACATTTCCAGTATGGAATTCACATCTTTGCATGCTTCAGTTGAGAAGCTGGTGGAAAAAGGAGAGTGAATTCTCAACCTCAGAGATATGGACTAGACATGCTGGAGCACATTTTCTGAGAAGAGGAGGCGGGGAGGGGTCAGAAGCACATTCCATTAGAGAATTCATTGCTTTTAGCTCTATCAAGCGCACTAAAAAGGACTATTGATTAACAGGTTAGTTCCTGTGAGAGGTGGAAACTGAGGTCCCACTACGGAGCAATCTAGGCTGCCTGTGATTTGAAGGAATGGAATCTCAGAAGGAAGGCAGAGAGCCCTTGAGATTGAAGTGACTGTCCAATTGTTTGTTCTTCATTCTCAGTCTCAGGAAGTGAGGTGGGTTGGAAGCAGCTGCTCTTGAGTTGGTTTTAAATTTGAAACCTCAACTTTAGAAGAGTCTGTAGCCTTATCCTACACAATAGCCATCATTGCTGTGTTGGGGAAAAGCAAATTCCTTGACGTAACCCAAGGAACTGTTAAAGCAGCCCATAATTGTGACCTCTCAGCTCCAGCGTTTTAAAGGGGAATCGGCGTTGATGAATATGGTGTTATGTGAATGCTGTAGGCATAGGATTACCCAATAACTGAGAGGAAGGGAAGGGGAGCTAATTTTGAAGGGGGATTTTCTATGTGCCAAATGCTGTGCTCTCCTTGGGTCACTTAACTTAATTCTCACCATAATCCTTTGAAGTCATATGATAGTAATGAGGTGATCCCCGTGATAGACAAAACTGGCATTGCTGGGATTTGAACCCCAAACAGTATGACACAAGCTCCCCGTGTTTTTTCTATTACATTTTTCATAATAGGCTTGTGGTTTTTAAACCACTACAGGGATAGGAGATGTAAAAGAGACTGAAATTTAAACCAGTACTTTTTTTCCCTTCTTGTGCTGACTGAAACGATTGGCTGAAATGAGGTTTGGACAATGGGCATGAATTTTGATTATTCAGTGCCCTTTTGAGAACCAGCCAATTCACATTATTTCTATTAGGAAGAAAAGAAGAAAAAATTAAAAACTAGGTTTCTGCAAATATTGGCCACAGGGCATAAGGCAAATTTAGATGTTGAAACTAATAGATAGTTGCCAAATTTATCAATGTCGCAATGTTCTCTTGTGTATAAAAGCTGAGGATTCGTTTTCAGAAAAGTTTAAGAGTCATCTATAGGCGAATTCACATTGATGTGGATTTTCTTTTTGGTCTTGTTTTTGGCAAGTTTTGAGAAGGGGTCCTTGAGATGAGTTGAAATAAGACCTGGCGGCAATTTTCTTGTAACACATATATACCCACACGTTAACCTGCCTTCGCATATTCAACCTGCACACCCTAGATTTCCTGAACGAAAGGCAATAAGCCAGCTAAGAATTCCCATTGGGCCCTGGGTCCCGCCTTCCCATGCTTATCTCTGTTTTTAATGGTTGTTACATTGCCTCCTTAGTCTATCACCACCATAACCCATTCCATGTCAAGGCTAGCTCTCAGGAAGGCGAAGTTCAGAGTGCCTAGAGCACAAAGCAGGGGATAGATACCCTGAGCCAGGCGTGCAATTGTAAAATTTCCAGTAGCCACATTTTTTAAAAAGTAAAAAGAAAGTGAAAGTTAATTTTAGTAATTTATTTTACTTAAATCAGTAGATCCAAATGATCATTTCACCATGTTTCAATACAAAAAGTTGTTAATTAACTATTTTACTATTTTACTCTTTAAAATGCTGGAGTATGTTTTGTAATTATAGCATATTTCAATTCATAGCCACGTTTTGTGTGCTTCATAGCCACATGTGGCCAGGGCTACTATGCTGAACGGCACACATCTAGACTGGGAAATATTTGCTCAGAGTGTTTGTTTAAGGTATTTTCTATTTTCTATCATCTCACATATTTGTCTGCAGACGGAACATACCATTGCCATTCCATCAGAAAACATGAGGAGGGTCTAAAGAGGGATATGTGATTTGGAGAGGTTTTCTGCGTAATATTTATTTGAACAGAACTGCCTTCCCTTTTTTCATGAAGATTAATTCTTTATCATCCCTGCCATCCAGTTTAATACCAGTGTACCAGGCAATAGAGACTATAGATAGCTATATCCCTAAGTACATGTGGAATTGGCACATATCCCACAATATTATATACTGAAACGTTTGATTAAAGCTAATAGGTAAATGAAATGAGCATCCAATAAGAACCGACTTGTGTTTTTAAACAGAAATTAAAGACTAAAATTAGGACACAGTATAAGAATAAATAGGAATAAAGTCCTACATGACTATAATCAATATAGGTAATGTTTTGTTACTTTCTGAACTTTTGTAACACAAAGGGGGAAAAAAAGTACCACCATCAGGTGCATACCTTATCAGAATAGAGCTCCATTCTTCCCATCCTCTTTCTATGATTCTGTTACATTTTTAAATTTCTCATACTTTGCTCAGTGCGGGTGGACTTGCCTAAGGAGAAAGAGGCAGGCATAGGATTATGAGGATCTTATGCAGAGAATGTAGCCACAGTGCAATTGTATTGCTCTAAATGAAATGACTCATCCATGGCACTTAATGTCTTCAAATGTTTACTTGGACCTGGTCTTGGTGGAAGTTTGTGCAGGACAGGGGACAGAGCCTTAGCTTTGGGAAAATATGCTTGGCCATGATAGATGTCAGATTTTTAGAAGTTGTTGGACATCCTGATTCAGAAGTTCTTCAGGAGATCTTAGCAAAAATCAGATTATTGCCTGTATACCTCTGATACAGTCAAATTCTTCTCAATATTTTTTTTAACTCCTGGATTTATTCATCATGATTCCTTTAGGCAGCTAAACAGACTTAGATCTAACAGCCATGCCTTTGGGATATGTTGTATTGTGGGTTTTTAGTTCCCTAGATGAGCTCTTACCAGGAAGCTGGGGAGCTGGGGAGCTGGGATGTGACTCCAGGAACACTCTAACGTACGAGTGTGGCTGTTTTAAGAACCCACTTTGTGTTGTTACGCTTTTCCATTCAAGGAATTGGGGGATACAAATCATATGGCAAGCTAGGGTTTCTGCACGTACATTTCAAGAATGATCTATATATGTAAATGTATATATAAAATATTTCACAAAAATATAAAGGACTTATATACCAATATGTTCAGAGTATGCCCTGGTTAGATCTTGAGATCTTGGCTCTTCCAGTTACCTGTTTCTGGTATTAGGCAAATTACTAGACCACTTAGAGCCTCCATTTCCTCATAAGTACAATAAAAATAATAATGGTGCCTGGCTTTCAAAGTTGAAGCGAGCAGTAAATGAGACAACACATGAAAGAATGAGAGAAGGGAGAAGACACTGCACTTTGGATTCATTAGGAAATTTTTTTATTCAACACACAAAGAGGGACACAGAGAGATTTTATTATTCAGCACACAAAGAGATTTTCTTCACAGTTAGGGGAATATCCTTGCTTTTTCCTTTTAAGATTTGTGTATGGGAAAGATAATGAAAGAGCTGTGAGATACTAAGATTTAGGAACGACCATACTGATGTTTGGACACTTGTAATTGTGCAAATGGTCAAATTTGATGAGGCAGAGTGGCCGACCTGGCACGTGCATAGAAATATATGCTTGAAAAGTACAGTTAAACTTGTCAGGGAAACATAGACCTCCACGAATATTATATAGTGGTTGAGTCCATTTCCTTCCAGTGGGATAGTACGCAGACGTTGCTCAGAGGCGCTGAACTAAAGCATATCTTTTTGGAGTGTCTGAAAGAAAATCCCAAAGCTGGTTACTAAGATGTTTTGAAAGTCTTATAGGGATAGCCATCAGAAAGAAAATAAACAACTTGTGATTTTCCAATAATAGAAGTTATGGAGTTACCAAAGTTAAGTATACAGTACTTGCTTTCCAACCTTGCAAATTACCCCCATTGGTTAATAAATTAATCACTATTCTTTATCAAGAGATGCTCAAGGGTAGTCTGAAAAATCACTAAAGGGGATGTGGAGAGAATTGGAGCCTAGGATAAATGACCTAGAATGGACCTTCAAATGCTGAGATTCGTATGTTTTCAAGAATTATTTTCACTCTCATTTAATGTCCAAATCCAATCTCTTGTCTAGGGAACCAAATCAGATTAAAGGAAATTTCAAAAATACCCAAGCAATCAATATCTAATTCATTTAAGTCCTGTTTCTTCCAAGGCTTGCTCATAAGCCTGGAGTTGCCTGCCATTTCTCTTACATTAAACCACTTTGGGAAAGGAGCCATCTTCTTAGATATATTTTCTCCCCAAAGCTTGGAAGCTGTATCTATATAAAAAGAGGTGGCATGATAGGCCTAACATATTAAAATCTTTTCTAAGAGTGTCAATATAACTTCGGAAAGATTCATTTATATTTAAAGGAGAAAAGAGGCAAAAGCACAAGTAGATATAACATATCATGTAGAGAGTAAAGAATGCAAGAAATGATTGAAAGGTCACTGTTAGTTCTTATATTCCCAGCGACTTAAGTATTTGACTTGGAGGGATATTCTGATCTTCCATGAAATGTGTCTTCTCTATATATTATAAAATATAAAATTCTGAGGTTTGTTTTTCTGGTATTTGTTGCAATAATCTACCCATAGTGCCCTGAAAATTTCTGTAATGACCAATGGTGAAAGAGATCATAGATTGTAACTACTGCAAGCTATGCCCATGAAAGAGTAGGGATAGTTAATAGATATGGAAATGAATCCTTGAGTTCATTAACCTCAAGATCTAATCAACAAAATGCAGCAGATAAATTATATTGTTCCACTATTTCAAGTGAGTAGATTTTGCTTTTATGTTTTTGTTTTTGTTTTTTTAATTTCAGAAGTTTGAATATCTGAATGTTTTATTTTGGATTGTCTTAGAGTCTGTCAATGCCTCTGGGAAAGTAAGATATGAAATTTTTGTGAGCCAATGGAACCAATAAATTATTGCATAATCTAAATTAATTTGGGGTGTGTAAAATGCATAATACTTCCAAATGTATGGTCCCTTTCAAAATTCCAACTGCATAAGATGAGCCACTTTTTATTTATGACAGACAACTGTCTATCACCTCTTTTCCCTTTGCCAAAGGAATCTTTTATTTCATCCTCAAAGGTGTTATACTTGGCTTCTTTCAACCTGGTAAAACAATCACATTCTGTAATTTCACTTTTCAACTATCAAACACAATAAAAGGAAACAGTTTGTGCTTTTATGGTACTTTCCACTGTCAGAGTACTCCTGTCTGTAGCTTAGTAAGCCACAGGCTGCCACCAAAGGTGAAAAAGGTCATTAGTTGAGAGAACTCAGCAGTTGGGAGTATGTCCATAACTCTTGATCCATCTTCCCATTTTAAGAGCTGATTTATCTGAATGAGTTGAGGTTCAATTGATATCCACAGACAAATTTGACCTCACTGATAATGGGTAGAAAATGTATAGTGAAGTTTTTTCAAACACATATTCTCTCCCAAAAATATGTCACAGTCTGACTGTGATATTACCTTACAAGTGAGTAGAAGACGCCATACAGAATCACAACTTCTGACAAGATAGCAGAATATGCCAGACTGGGAGCTGCCTGTCCTTCTAATCAACACAGCCACCAGAATGGCTATGGTCATGGCAAAGGAGATGGAAAAAGCTGCATGGCAGAGAAGGAAGTCCAATCAGCAGGGCAGAATGTTATGCACAGTGTATGTGGAAAGAGATAACAGACACCAGTAAGGATTCTGCACCATGGATGCCAAGGAAGATACAAGATGGTGCCATGAGAGGAAGCTAGATAAAGTAAGCAATATTTAGAGATACAAGGAAGCTGACACTATCAAAGAATTTGTTATTTCTCTTATTATAAAGACAAAGAACACAAAAATAGTCCTAAAATTCAGTGGCAAGATTTGAGTCCCAAGTGAAGTGTTTCCAAGAGCAGTGCTGGGCTCTGGTCCTTTTTATTACTAGAAGAGAGTTACTAGACATAGTGCTAAGAACTTAGATTATTTTATTCCCCCCAAATTATAAAATCAGTAGTTTCATTTAACAGATGAAGGAAATGAGGCACACAGAAATTGTTACTTGACCAGTGTCAAACAGCTAATAAGTAAAAGAACAGATATTCCTGTCCAGGCAATGATACTCTACTGGGCAAGCTGTGTGAAAGCATTTTCTCTGGCATATTGGAATAAAGGATGCCATAGCTGGGACAAAACATGGCACAAGAAAAAGTCCATGTTAGGGCTAAAGCAAGCAAGAAAGTGAGGTCAGTGATGGGGTGACTTGTGCTGAGTTTTTGGCCAGGAGCTTGTTTACATCCTTCCTGGCCACAAACAGAACTGGTCTCAAAGAATGTTAAAGAACTGGATATCCAGGGGAGACATATAATCGTGACTAGCAAAAGAAGGAGTAAAATGCAAATGTCAAAAAAATTTCATGTCTAGTGCATAGTAGGCACTCAACTGATGTCTGAATAAATAAGTGAAGCAGCGGTCAAACTTTTCAAGGAACTGTCAACTCAAAACCTATCGGAGTCAGAATGTAGACGATAGGTTGCCAGGAGGCAGGGAAGGGGAAGAGAATGTGAAGTGAAAGCCAAGGTAAGGGTTCCTAATTGGAATGATGGAAACGTTTTGGCAACATATGCTGGTGATGGTAGAACAACATTGTGACCATAATTAACAGCACTGAACTATATATTTGAATGTGATTAAAAGTGGGAAATGGGAGATTGTATATATGGTAACAAAAATAAAACTAATTCATCCATGGAACTACACAACACAGTGAACCCTAAGTTAAAATGTGGACATAGTACAATTCTAAAATTACCAATTGTAACGTATGTTCCACACCAGGACAAGGTGTTAATAATAGGGTGATATAGGGGAATCCTGTATTTTATGCATGAGTGTTCTGTAGCCCCACAACTCCTCTAATAAAGAGAAAAACATATTTAGTAAAACATATTGTTTGTCACAAGAATAATCAACCTATACATTGTTCCAAAGAAGAGGCTGTTATCTGTACTTTGTCTATTCAGGAATGGAAGGGAAACTTTTCATTCTCTGCTCTTTTGTACTATTTGAATTTTTTAAACCATATTCATCTTTAATCTTTGAAAAAACACAATGGGACATCAATACTCTTTTTTTTTTTCCAAACATAGACTGAATACTTTGCTTTGTGCAACTTACTCACATCATACCATATAGAAATGTAGGAACCCAAACCACGAAGATTCAGGGGCCTAATCATGTATCCTAGACCTGTATTTGCATTCTGGAGGAAACATATTTAACATTGTTCTTCAAATGATAGAAAAACACACAAGAATTTCTACTGCAAGGGACCTAAATGAAGATACTGATAGCACAAAATCAAGGAAATACACCCCATTTTTGAAGGCTGAACACTACGCTGGTCTACAGCTATGTCCCCTTATTTAAAATTTTGCTTCACTTGTCTTGAAACCGTCTTTATACTCTCCCTGATTATATTTTCCTCACTATAGTTCACTTTAGAGTGCTGCTGCTGCTTTTTTGTTCAATTAGAGAAATTGTAGGTTTAAAGAAAAATCGTGCAGTAAATGCGAAGTTCCCAAGTCCTCCCCATTAGTAACACCTTATATTAGTACCTTTGTTACAATTGATGAAAGAATTTTATTATAATTGTACTATTAACTTTAGTCAATGGTTTACATTAGGCCTTCTAAAATGAGTGACTTCATCCGTTTCAATCTTAAAAGGTCAGGGTTCTCACATCCAATTCTGAACTACATTTTCCACTGAATAGACATGGCACATTATGGAGCTTGTGTTAATGACCAAAGTATATTATCTTAAAGTAACATAGGTGGAATATCATACTAGAAGGAGGTTGAGTGAATGTTGGTATTAGTGAAAATTCATAAAATACTTGAATGTAATCACAGTCTATGCTCAATTCTCAAAGTTGTTTTTATCAACCATGAAATGATAGCTGAAGTCAACTTGGGTCCTGCCCTAATGGAGAGGAACAGGGACACAAATAATTCCAAACCACAGATAATTCAAATGCCTCTATACTTAGCCTTTGAATGCTTTTTATGATAATTTTCACAGCACATTGCTCTTCTAATTATGTTTTGTTTTGGATAATATTGAAATTAACTTGTATTTAGTGATGATGTGATATCTGATGGGTAAGAGAGGAACCCCAGGAGCATGTTGGAAAACCAGGCTGTGGTTGATTCTTAGTAATTTACACAAAGGAAGCGCAAATAGAAATTGAAAGGATGTGAGTAGCGGGCAGATGGCCCCAGGATCTCAGTTATATGTGGTGCACGTACACACACACACACACACATATTCCCCCTTGGGAGTCATGCAAAGTAACTCAAAAGAGAAATCTAAGTATATAAGAACTAGACCTTAGGTGTGAGAAGTACTCAGCTCTGTGTAGCCTCACCATTGGGGCACAAAACAGCATGAGCAGTCAGGAGCTGTAATAGCAAGAATAGCTGGGGACGACAGCAAGGCAGTAGATCCAAACCAATCAGCCCGGAGAAAGATCACAGTAAGTAGTTTCCATAGATCAAAGCAAGGGAATTGGTAAAAGGCAGAATGGCAGTGGGACTTCCAAATTTCCATAAGAAACAAAAGGCAGAGTGAGGAAGGAACAGGGGCCAGGCAGGTATTTTGTCCACAACATGGCTCCAAGGAAGACGCATGGCTCCTGAGGCAGGCTTCCTCCTGAGTCATGAAAGCTACCTGCCTTCGGGCAGCATCTAGCCGCTCAGTTCTTTGATTGCAGACACTGCCCAAAGTGCCCAAAGTAAGATGTTGGTTTTAATTGTTAATTGTTCAGGCAAAGGCTCAAATCCTCCCAATGAGCATCACTCTGATAAAAATGTTGGAGGAAGGGAGGATGCTGGTACAGCAGGTGCTGGCTCCATCTCCTAGAGGCACAACTTTCATTTTGACTTCTCTCAAGCCCTATGGAAAAGACGAGACCTAATCTTTGGGTTCTTCAAAATCTCTTTCAAAGCACTGGCCAGAGGAGATGCACTTTTGTTTTGGTGTCCTCCAGTATGACTAAGGCAAGGAGTTTCAAAAATTTCAACAAATATTAAGAAAAGGAAAAAGAGAAAACAAATAAAGAAACTAAGGCTCGAAATAAGTATGTGTGTCAAACTATAAAATAACTTGAGATTTTCAAAACTCATGGGCTGATACTGATTGTCATTGGCTGTTGAGAATACTATTTTGAGCAAGGCTTAGCCCCTGAGAATGCCCTAATTGGTTTAGCAAATGTCTGCCATAGGTGAAGAGAAGGGGGATGTTGACAAGCCTATTGTATATTTTCTACTCTTTACCCTATTCCCATTGAACCAGTATAAATTAAGTGTTGTTTAATTTAGTGTGTAATTGTTATTAGAATGTCAGCTCCATGAGAGCAGAGACCCAGACTGATTTTTTCCAAGAGGTACATCAAGTATCAAGAATAGGGCATGACGTATGGTTGGTACTGAGATAATATTTGCTTGACTTCCTGCCCTCATTAATAGATCCTGTCTCTGCAATGGCAGGTCGACATCATATTTATCCCCACAGAGGTTATTTCCAGGCTTTTGTAAAACCCAAGGATGGTAGTTTGAGGCTTTTTGGGACCCCAGAAAAGATGTGTCCTTAGAGCTAATCCATTCCCATAGCTGTGAACCTATTGTAGGTGGGACCTTTAGATTAGATTGCCTTCAGGTATGGGCCTTGGATTAGATTACTTGAGTAAAGCGTGACCCAGTGTGGGACTTAATCCTCTTATTAGAGTCCTTTATATGGGATGAATATGGACAAAGAGAGAGCTACAGAGACAGACAAAGAAGACCTAGGAACATGAAAGTTGAGAGATGACGCCACAGACAGAGCAGCCAGAAGCTGAAAGCAAAGGAACACGGAGGAGAAGTCAGAGGCTGGCAGATGCTGCCATCATGCCCTGCCATGTGACAGGAGTCCAGGAGAGAGTGTCACCTGCTGATGCCTTCACTCGGACACTTTTTCTCAGCCTCTGAAGTGTAAGCTTTTAAGCGAATAAACCCCCATTGTAAGAGCCAAAACATTAGTTTTGGCAGCTTTTAGCAAACTAAAACAGGATAAATCAACCTTCCATTTCTTCTCTCTGTATAGCAATGCCAGACTGAACACTGGTGTTTAGTTGGAGGGATGTGCCTCTTCTGTAGCCCTTGGCAGAAATGTGACAAATGACACAATGAGAGGACTTTCTTCTCCCTGGGGGAGAGGCATTACCAATCATAGGCCTACAGTATAATTATGTCTTCAGCATCACCTGTGATTAAGACTGCATGCCTAGGTTAGAGGAGTGGTGTCTGCTCCTCAACCCTCCCACGATTTTAGCCATCTCATCATGCCTTTTTTCAGCCACATTAAACTAATCACTGGCGCATCACCACTGATTTGATTGCCACTCTTTCTAATCCCTGTGTAGAAAGAAGCCATAATGGGTTTTTCAGGATTTCCCACGTTGTCTGTTTACCCCATGTGATGTCCCTTCCATCTGTTTACTTTCAGTTTATTTTTTCTGTAATTTAACTTGTTGCCATAAAAAAGTATTGTTGAGTTTCCTCTCAAATCTGTAATATATTTAATGTTTTATGTTGTATGATAACCTCAGGCAGCATTAAATTCTAGGAATTTAATGCCAATATAACATTGGGACTCTTTTTTAAAGCAGTAAAAGCCTTTTTATGCATGAAGTTTCACTTTTCAGGGGAATTCAGAGCTCTTTATTGGAGGCATTTTATAAGCATGTCAAGGTACTTTGCAGGAGAAGTTAACTGATTGAACATCAGCGAATCCTGGAATGTTCGATGCTAACGATCTCAACACGGGCCTGCCTGATCTACGTCCCACCTGAGCACATCCTACCAAACACTGCCCTTGCCCTTTTCTGCCATGCTTAGTCCTGGACAGAAAGGATGGAGGTTCATTTCTGCAACGCACAGTGTGTATCTAAGCCCTGCACATGCATGCCCTCATCTACCTGGGAAGCCATTCTATTCTCTCTCCCACCTTTGTGCCACCCCCTTCCACAGAAGTAAACACAATTTCCTGTTCTCTCCCTCATGTTCCTCATTTTAGAAAAAGTCAATAAGGAAACTAAACCACCTCTTGAGAATGCTGCTGTCCTTTCTGCCAGTTTTTTTTGTTTATTTCATTGCATGTGTGTGGGGACAGAGGGAAGGCAAATCAGTCAGGCCAAACCTCTTGGCATTATTCTAATTTTTTAGTTGTGAAAATAAGGCATTGGGCAGGGAAACTGATATTGCCTGTACAACTTAGTGAATCGTAGTTGCCAATTTGTTTACCCCAATGAAGCAAAACAAAACAATAGACGAGTAAAACAGAGAGAACGATTTCATCTCGGGGGTAATAATAGAATTCTATGAGTGGCTATCAAGTGTCTCTCTCAACCTTTCACTATTTTAATGGCCTGGCTGTAAAATCAATAATGGTCTGACCTACCTCATAGCAAAACAACTAATTCATCCTACAGAAAGTTTCTAGAAATACAGACTGCTCAGTAAATTCAGTTGTAGCTGATGGCCATTTTCAGCATATGATAGAGGAAGCTTAAAGTGCCTCTTTATTTTTTACCAAATGTCGGTCACTTCAAGTTCAAGTCTTCCTCCCCCAAACTCCACATCCTCATATCCTGCAGACATAGCTATCCTCTTCTGATGAAGGCTACAAATGACTGATGGCATTTTAATAATACAGTCTAACCTGGTTTTCACGATAAAGTTAGGGACGGGGGGAGAAGGAGTTCTAGCAGGTGGGCTACCGCAGACCATGGTGCTTAAGGGAAGTTCTCAAGTCCCTACAATATGCAGCAGAATTAGGACTGATCACAAGTCCCATGAAGTGCCAACAGCATACACAGTTCCACTCTAAGCTTCAATTTGTGTTATCTTTTCTTTATTCTGCTTATTTATTAGCCTTTTTCACCATGGCTTGGATGGGCTCTTGAGCTGCACATCTGTTGTACTGCTCCAGTGTGAATTATGGGGACAGTGGTTCTGCCCATTGTCCTTCCCAAATGAAGGTGGAAAAGTCACAGACCGTTTGAAGCCCTAGAAATCATTCTAGGTTGCAGCACTGCCTTGGGCCTCAACTTATTACCAGTATGAAACAACTTTAAGGATAAATGCAGAATCCTCAGGGTAATCATTTTAATTTTTTTCTCATACTCCCAGGTGCTATGCAAAGTGTAGGCTCTTTCTGGTTAGCAAATGTGACTTTTCATTTCCTTTAGATCTGTGCCCCCATATTCACCATCCACTGCTATTCTGGTTCTAAACCCACATTTACTAATCCCAAATTACTTGACAATCTCTCCACATTCTTAGACTTTGCTGCTGCTTCTGAAACCTGGTTCTTCTTTAAGGACACCAGTTCCCTACAACCACGTCTTCTGCAACCAAGCTCTTGTTCCCACCAGCACCCCACTCCCCACATACACACTTATATGCATGCAGTTGGAGAATATATTAATCAGCCAGAGGGGTGCTGATGCAAAGTACCAGAAATCTGTTGGCTTTTATAGAGTAATTTATTTGGGGGTGGTCAGCAGACTTGGCCCAGTGGTTAAGGCATCCATCTACCACATGGGAGGTCCGCAGTTCAAACCCCAGGCCTCCTTGACCGGTGTGGAGCTGGCCCATGCACTGTGCTGGTGCACACAAGGAGTGCTGTGCCACGCAGGGGTGCCCCCCGCGTAGGGGAGCCCCACATGCAAGGAGTGTGCCCCTTAAGGAGAGCCGCCCAGCGCGAAAGAAAGTGCAGCCTGCCCAGGAATGGCACTGCACACACGGAGAGCTGACACAACAAGATGACATAACGAAAAGAAACACAGATTACCGTGCCACTGATGACAACAGAAGCAGACAAAGAACACACAGCAAATAGACACAGAGAACAGACAACCAGGGTGGGGAGGGGGAAGGGGAGAGAAATAAATAAATAAATCTTTTAAAAAAAATTTATTTGGGGGTAAAAGCTTACAAGGCCCTAAAGAGTCCAACTCAAGGTAGCATAAGAGCTACTTTCTCACCAAAGTCTGTTGCCATGTGTTGAAGCAAGATGGCAGGCCATGTCTGCAAGGGTTCAGCTGTCCTCTTTCTCTTGAGGTTCTGTGCGCCCAGCTTCTTCTGATCTTAACTATAGGCTGGAGGACTTTCTCAGCATTTCAGGGCTCTGGTCTCTCCAGCTGCAAATTATCAGGCAAATGTCTCAGCTCTCCGTGGGGCTTCAGCTGTTTGAGCCTTTTTCTTTCTGTCACATAGCAGGACTGAAATGACCAAGTTCTCTCTTCTTCCATGTCTGTGGAGTCTCGTCCTCTGTGTATCTTCTGTTTGTGTCTTCTTGAGTGAGTGTCTGTTTACATCACCCACTGTAGCAGTTTGATATGGTTATGAATTCCAAAAATAGATATTGGATTATGTTTGTAATCTTATCTGTACCTAGGCCTGATTGAGTTATGATTAGGGCTTTAATTGGGCCATGTCATTAGGGCATTGAGTCCCTGCCCCTTTGTGGGTAGGGATTCACAGATAAATGGCATGGCAAAAGACAAGAGTTGAGGGTTTCTGATGTTGGAGTTTTGATATCCTAAGCTGGAGCCCCAGGGAAAGAGACAGAGCCATTTACCTGATAGTCTACAGCTGACCTTGTGGAGAGAGACAAAGCCTAGAGAGCCTCATAGTCTACAGCTGACCTTGTGGAGGAAACAGGAGCTGAGCCCGGAGGAACCCAGGAAGCCTGAACCCTTACAGACATCAGCAGCCATCTTGCTCCAACATGTGGAAATAGACTCTAGTGAGGGAAATAACTTATGCTTTATGGCCTGGTAACTAAGCTCCTATCCCAAATAAATATGCTTTATAATGCCCAGCAGATTTCTGGTGTTTTGCACCCCTTTGGCTGACTAATACACCCACCAAGGGAGTGGGGATTCAACCCTGAGTTACCTTACTGACATGTTCGAATCAAAGCCCTTATCTTAACATAATTTAATCAAAGACATCTCATCTGTATCTAATACAATCAAAGGGGATCACATCCAGAAGAACAGACCACTTTACAAACATAATCCCTCTTTTTAGAATTCATAAATAATCTCAAACTGCCACATAGAATAATGGAGATTAGTCTGGCAGCTTACTTCTTACTTTTTGGAATGTTTAGATATTTTCCATGCTATCCTCATGCAGGGAAAAAGAAAAGCAATTCGAAATGAATAGTCAATCCTCTTTGGACGTTCTAGTCATTGGGCTGTCTACCATTCATTCCTATCTGTAACTCACATCTGTGGCACTGGAAATTTCCTCTAATGGCAGCCATAGATGAAATAATTAAGAGTGAATTTATGGTCTTACTTTCCAAGTTAATCCCTGCCATGCTTGTGTGTGATTTGTTCATTTGCTTGGAATGGCCTACTGAGCTGCCTGGCTTTACAATTCCTCTACCTTCAGGCACCTTTGTCTCCACATATCCTTAGGAATCTACTTCCTTGGCTACTTGTCATAACCTAGACCTGTATCTATGGTGCTCTCTCAACAAGAACCTCTTCTATTCCAGCTTCCTTCTCAGTCCCACCCTGCTCTTTAATCTCTTCCATACTTCCAATCTTGAACCCATCATTCTCTTTCTGTATTCAAACCCCTTTATGCTTCATTTTCAGAACCTCCTGACCCAACACTTGAATTTTTCTTTCACCAGGCCCTTGACTCTGCTGATCTTTCAACTCGTCTTCTTAACAAACCTCCAGCCTTGAGTCAGTTCTCTTAGTGACCTTCTCTACTCCTACAACCAGTCAAGACAGCGGATAAAATTAATGGTAGCAATCATATTGACCATGTTTGCCCTACATGCCATCATGATGCATAGATTTTCAGAGGCTATCAGATAACATTGTGTGTCAGCTGAAAATGTATCTGTTTTCTTTTAAGCTCATATATTAAAGTGTATACACTTACACATATATACACATATACATATATATTTTGCACATATAGGCTTTTTTGGTCTTTGTTTAAAAGATGGGATCAAAATACATACATTTTCTATTTCTTGCTTTTGCCATTATATATTTATCTTGCAGAAATAACTCTAAATGAAAATTGTAAATTTAAATTTTATGCCAAATTATTAACTTTGTTATATCACTTAAACTATCAAGCATTTATTGAGCATCGACTCTGTACTAAATTTATTCAAATTTCAGAAGTAAAAAGGGAATAAAGGTATTCATTATCTAGCCTTCCTACAGAACAGATGAGAAAACTGAGGTCCTGTAAATATCCATGACTTGTTCAAAATTATGCAGCTAACTGGTGTTCTATCTCAAATAAGGATCCCAAGTATAATACTCTTTCTTTTTTTTTGTCTTTATTTATTTAATATTACATTAAAAAAATATGAGGTCCCCATTTAACCCCCACCCCCCTCACCCCACTCCTCACCCCATAACAACAATCTCCTCCATCATCATGAGACATTCATTGCATTTGGTGAATACATCTCTGAGCACCGTTGCACCTCATGGTCAATGGTCCTCATCATAGCCCATATTCTACCACATTCCACCCAGTGGGCCATGGGAGGACATACAATGTCCAGTAACTGTCCCTACAGCATCACTCAGGGCAACTCCAAGTCCCGAAAACGCCTCCACATCTCATCTCTTCCTCCCATTCCCTACCCCCAGCAGCCACCATGGCCACTTTCTCCACATCAATGTCACATTTTCTTCGATTACTAATCACAATAGTTCATGAATCAATTATCAGTAAGTCCACTCTAATCCATACTCTATTCCTTCATCCTGTGGACCTTGGAATGGTTGTGTCCACTCCACATCTGTAACAAGAGGGGGCTTAGATTCCATATGGATGCTGGATGCAATCCTCCTGCTTTCACTTGTAGGCACTCTTGGCTCCATGGTGTGGTGGTTGACCTTCTTCAACTCCATGTTAGCTGAGTGGGGTAAGTCCAACAAACCAGAGTGTAGGAGTTGAAGTCTGTTGAGGTCAGTCCAGAGATTCAGGTTCCCTGGGTATATATTAAACCCCAGCACCAACAACCGTTCTGGTAAAAGTAACAGGAGAGGCTTGTGAACAAAGCCAGCTCCATCACACAGAAAAACACTCTCCAAAGTAGGGCCAACTGATATGGCACTGAACTCCATAGCCATGACCATAGAACCTGTGGGTCTCTGTAGCCCTCAGAAGAACCAATACCCGGGGTTGTATCTACCAAGTATAATACTCTTGCAATCCTACTATATTGCATTCCCATAAATTAAAGAAACTAGTCTGACAATTACTTAGAATTTGGGAGTGTTCCAAAAAATAGAGATAGAGATATATAGATAGAGATTTAGGTACAGATGGAGGCCTTGGGAATATATACATATACATATATATACATATATACATATATACATACATATATATAGGTCTTGGGAATGTGGGACTATACTATAATATATGTGTATACCTAGGCCTAAGGTGGGGAGAGGCTAAGGATGGACAAGAATTCAGGAAAGTTCCTGATAAAAATGTGTTGGCTATGCAGATAGACCAAAATATCTGTATTGAACCAAATTTATCAACCAGTGGAACCTCACGAAGACTCCCAGCACTTGAAGGGACATCAAGAAATGAACTACTGACAAGCCACGTGAGAGGTGCTCCAAATCACACTGTGAACCCTCGTAATAGCGCTGTTTGCACAGAGAAAGTCAGGGAGGACTGTGGCTGGAAATCCACCTGGGCTGTCAAAGTACTTCTGGAAGGGCCCAGCTTTCAAGCTGTAACTCCTTTCTCAGTGGTGGAAAAGCTTGTCCTGAGCACTAAGAAACTTCCCCAAGATGTTCACACTTTTGATGAATAGGAGACTCTTTAAGTTTATAGGAGAAAATGCAGACTTTGCCATCACCTTTCAGTATTAATCATGCATCTATAAGTCTGTTGGTCAAGAGTCAACTTCTGCAGACTTTTGTGCATTCGATGCTTGCCTGGAAATGAAGCCCTTGGCCCACTGGCCTGAAAGTACCCCAAATCCCAGTCTATTCATCCAGTCAACAGATAATTTCTGAGCACCGTTTCTATGCTAGCTACTATGTTAGGTGCTGACTAAAGGGAGAATGGCTGCAAGGACCATCCCCATGGCTGGTAAGAAATGTACTACTGAATGTCCCGTGTTTACGCCTGCAGATAATTCAGTGTGGCCTCTATGACCTTCACTGTCAAAATAGCAAGGAGTGAATAAATGTTCCTTCAAGCCAGCTAATTCTTTCGTTATTAGGAAACTGATTGGATGTCTTTTATGCATTCTAAAGACTCCAAAGAGTCCTTGGAGGCATAATTCCACTAGAAGATGCTCCCTACAGAGCCCTTGAGACATCCCACCACAGGGAACAGCTCGGCTCAAGCTGTAGGCCATGAGCATTCGTGTATTAGGGAACCTGGCAGCTGGGTACAGAATTGCTTTCAGTGCTGCGTTTTCTAGGGCAGGTCAGAAACAATACTGGGTTCTGGGCCATTATTGTGTATATCATCTGTTCTTTTTCAGTGCTCTGTGTTTTCTATTAAAATAATTATAATAGTCTGGTTTGTTTGGTACCTACTAGGTGCCACCTCTGCTAGGCACTTAACTGACACTTTTCTAAATACATCAACCTTGCAAGTCATATATTATTACCCCCAGTTTAGAAATGAGGTCCAGAGACTTGACATGATTTACACAATGTCATGGTGTTAAAGAGGCAGAGCAGAGATGGAACCCAGATCCCTGTGTCTCCGAAGCCCAGGCTGAAATATCTGGTTGCACAACCCCACATAGATCTGGGGCAGGAGAGAATCAGGAGGTGGGGACTGGAGTTGGTGCAGAGGTGACGTTTTGGTGGGGCAGTTTTTAAAGGAGAGTCTAAATTTCTAAAGCTGAATTTTAAGCATTTGTGCGATCTCCTCAACGGCTAGTGCTAATGTATTTCCCAAAGCTGTGGTTTTCTGTTTAATCACATAAACACAAATACTACATGAAACAGTGGGATGGGAGAGAAGATTAACTTTTCAGAGAGTATCATAGTTTAAAAATAAAAGTAAAAATAAAATAAAATAAAATCCTGATATGCAAGCCTGGTAGAAAAATGTCTCTATGGTAATTATAGCTGACCCAACAATTGTTTCTCTGAGTAATCATATAACCCAGCTTTCAGCAAGTGTAGACTTCTCACTATGCTATATGAACACACCTCTGCATGCCTTTAACTATTCCTACATGTAGGTGAAGTGAACAGATATAAATTGACACTCTGGGTAGGAAAAAATATCTCTGATGAGTCTATAAACTATGACCTATGCTGTAAATATGAAAGAGTTATTCACATTTTAACGTAACCATTCTATACTTTTATACTTGTTTTATATTCATTTTTCCAAATGTCTCCTTTGCAATAGATTCATGGGTGATTGGTAATATCATTATCAGTATTATTTATTCTAGATGATGAAATAAACTCCAAGAGACTAAGTGATCTTAGGGAGCTCTGTGATTCCCACAGAGCTTGGAATTAAATTCCTACTGTGTAGCACATTGTATACAACTTTTCTCAAAATTTCTCATGCATTATATCAATATACTAATTTTGAAGATGTCAGCATCATCTGAGCAATCTCAATGACTCTGATCTCTGGCTAATTCCCATTGTTTGGTAAGTGATAAGGAGTTCTGTGTTTAGCTACTTGATAATGAAATCAACTGTTTGAATAATGTTAACATTACACAGTTAATGCCTGAATAATTCTTCTGTCCCAACTCAGTCTCCTTTGATCTCGATAGGTTTGTTAACTATTTTTGTTTCATTTATATATCTTGATTAGCTAATTGCATTTACTAACAATACACACTGTCAAGGGGAATGACTAAGAGAGTCCAAATGCAAGGCACTCAATACCGTTTTCGTTTCTTGTTATTTTGTTTCAGGTAGTGGAGGGAGATGAAATGACCTCATAATAATATAAACTTTAGGAAGAAATATTAGAGGTATCAGAGAATTCTCCATTCCGTCCTACAGCATACCTTTTGTTTCTCCAACTTTAATTTTACTGTGAAGGTGAAAACTTACCAATCATTACTCCCACTCACCTGTTTTCACTTTGTGTCGTTGTTGGAGTCAGCATGAATATGTGTATGTGTGTGTATTATAGATATTGGTCATCTAAGAAAGGCAAGTTTTTGGTGAAAAGAAAAAGATAATGGTTCATAGAAAATATAAAGCCAAGTTGATATTGTTGCCAACTGTGTGGGAGAATTCCATACCTGTTGCTGGAGAAAAGTTAATTAAAACATATCAATGAAAATCTACAAATCCTGCATATCTAGTTTTGTCTCTCTTGGTCATCTAAAATGGTACGAATGGTACTATTTTTTAAGACTACAGATTTATATTTCTGTGGCATCCGTCTACCACATGGGAGGTCCACGGCTCAAACCCCGGGCCTCCTTGACCTGTGTGGAGCTGGCCCATGCACAGTGCTGATGCATGCAAGGAGTGCCGTGCCACGCAGGGGTGTCCCCGCATAGGGGAGCCCCATGTGCAAGTAGTGCGCCCTGTAAGGAGAGCCACCCAGCACGAAAGTGCAGCCTGCCCAGGAATGACACTGCACACATGGAGAGCTGACACAACAAGATGATGCAACAAAAAGAAACACAGATTCCCGTGCCGCTGACAACAACAGAAGTGGACAAAGAAGATGCAGCAAATAGACACAGAGAACAGACAACTGGGGTGGGGGGGGAGGAGGGGAGAGAAATAAATGAATAAATCTTTTAAAAAAATGTAAATGCATATATGAGTATAAGCTATTATTTATTTTTGTCTCTTTAAAAATTCCGTTTGTTGGGCAAATACTCAGTGTTATCTGCTTACTGTTATTCAGCAAACCAGACATCTTCCAAGATTTTAGAAGCATCTATTTATAGACAAACAATTGCTATTTTAATTATATACCCATTGATATATTCTTCTTTCCTTGGACATTACCATGTTAACTTCAAACAACATATTAATACTGAAATAATCAGTTTCTAGGAGTAACCAGTGATTCCTGCTGACTTCCTCCCACTCCCCATTTTGTTTGTGATACAACTATTCTCCTCGTCTTGGAACCTCAAAACCGTCCTTAATGGATTCTCTTGCAATCCATATCCAGCTTGTCATAACATGCAGAAATCCTGTCTCATATTATGTTTACAACTTTCTCTTTAGCTACATTCCTAGTATCTTTAACTCAGACATCTAGTAATCATTTTGGCCATTTCCTCATATTCCTACCTACCCCTTTTTTTTTTTTTTTTTTTAACTACAATCTGTCCTAGGTATTGCTGTTTCTTAATCTTTTGATATCTGTAAACTACTTAATGGACATCAAGTATACAGAAAAACCATCAATTTAAGTAAAATATAAACATATCTTTATAATTTTTAAAAAATAGTAAAGTGCTTAAAATTAGTAGTAATGACAGCAATAATAACAGAAACAAAAATGACAATTGTAGAGTGAAAAGTAGAAAGCGTTTCCAGTTTTTCTCCAGGATATCTACATCTACCTCTAATTTAGGGGATTGGATTCCAGCTTCTTCATTTATTCCTTATTTCTAACTTAAACTAAAAAGATCTAACTCATACGTCCTTGGGATGAGCAGCAAATGTTTGATTGCCTTTCAAGAAGTTCTGGTTATTCTGATCATATAAGAATCTAGAAATTAGAGTGTTTTCACCGATATCACTAATAGACATCGAGAACTAATTAAGTTGAGAGTGTGCCCTTCTCAAAAGTATGTGGAATGTTGAATATGTCAATAGAGAGGGTAACTGACAAATGGAATACTAATGAATTGTTGGTTGGATTTTGCTCTCAATTATTTCTTCATATTCAGTTGTGGCATTTGGATGTCTTAAATAGTCCTAATAATATGACTGATTTTTTTCTTCAGTGGGTTTGGAGCATCTTCCAATAGTAAGACATAAACTCTTGTTAACTAATCCATTTCTATTAGCCTTCTTAGAACTTTTTTTCTCTCTCCCTAATAATAAAAAATATGATAGTTCAACTATGAAGTAATAGATTCAAGCTTTTTTAGATATTTATACCACTGAGGCTAACCACTGAAAATTAAAGAAATATTCTTTATTGGACTTTCCTTTTACCCCTTATTTTAAAAACTCATCTAAGTATCTTTATCCTTGACAGGTAGAGTCCTTGAGTATGAAAAGGAAAAACAGAATATTCTGTTCAATACCTATTTTCTTGCACAGCATGATAAAAATTCTTGACTACAACCTGATCATGTTCATAGCTTTCTTTATTTCCTTCAATACTCAGTCAAGGTCAGGAGGTGCTTGTACTGCCAACCATGAACTAAGCAGTATGTACATTGCTCTGAGGTGCCACTTGGTTATCCATATAACAGTACCTAACTTTGATGCACGCATGGACAGTAGCCAGTCAATTTGATCCTAATTGGCTTTTTATGTGTATCTATGCTAAGACTCATAAAACCATCATTAACAAAAAAATTACTTCCTTTCTGGTGTTAGTTTTCATTGATGACTCAAACAATTGTCAGTCATTTTTCCATCCTACACATATGCCATGATCCCTTTTACACTGTGCTCATCTCTGATTTTGTATAACTGTGAAGCAAAATATCTGCCAGTAAAAATATAAGAGCAAATGGTAAATGTATTTTCACATTGTATTCCATTGACAATATGCATCTTTTAGCAATGTCATTTAATAAAGAATTTTATAATCAGTTTTTTCTGCTTTTCCCCTCTAGTTAGTTGCCATCAAATGTCTCTTTAAATTTGAATGATATCTCTTTAGTTTTTGTCTCTTTTCTATCTTTAACATGAAAACTTGTCAGTGCTCAAGAGGCTTAGGTGGAGCTCATTCTGCTTTGAAAATTAGAAGAAAGCTTCAGTGGCTTCATGCCACTATTTGACTAAATTTTATAACAGGTAATGCACTGAGGATCAGAAATGAAGATGGCTGATCCCAAAACATCTTATCTTGATATTTTCATTGGTTTATTTCCTGTTTACTTTTTCTTTTTGTGATACTACTGAAAATAATCATACTGACAGAGATTCTTGTTCTTGCATACAGATTCACAATGAATTTTGCTATGAAATGTCTTTGCTATTTACATTGACGACTTTATGCCAAATTATAGTATATAATTTACATTTACTGTTGTCATGTTTTACTACTTGTATGTCTGGAGATTGACTTTGAACATTTTAACCATTTCATGTGAGTTTGAGCTATTCATACAATAAAACAGTTGTAATGAACAATACAAAGTTGGTACATATAAACACTAATAAGTAAATCACATAGCAGTGAATCAGCTGAAATGAATGTCACCGAGTTTGAAAGATATTAAGTGAGACTTCCAATCAACATTTCCCATATATGTGAACTCTTAAGGACATAATACATTGTTATGGGACACATATTCTTACATTTCAAATTTTTGAAATGCAAGTGAACAAAATTACTTTTCCTCTGAAATCTTGAACTATCCAATGATTTTCTGGTAGATGATTGGCATCACAGTGTTTCACAAGCCTTGCACTTAGAAGCCCTCAATTTTTGCTTGGCTTATATTATTTGATGAAATTATTATTCTTAAAAAAAATCTTTCATTGACTCTGATAGCCCATATGCTGAAGTCCATACTCCTCAGCCTGATGTTCCTTAAGGGGCTCTACCTTACGTGCTCGGCTCGTATCTTACCATTCATACCTCAAACCCACAATATCTGATGGAAGCTGGCTAACAACTTGACTGGTCAAGGCAGTGGTTCAGGCTCTCCTTCCTTCCCCTCTTCTATGCCCAGGACTTGTTTGCACAACTGGACCAGGAGTCTTGTATTTACTTATTCTTTATGGGCAAGCCTAAGTCCTTGCTTGTGAATGGGAGCAGGGAAAAGGAGAGAAATTTAAAAAGTATTCTCAACTCATGTACACGTTACTCTTCTGAACCATCTTCTTTAATTGTGTTTTTACTCTTTGGTTTTCCCCAAATATGCCCTTTGGTTTCTTGTTTCAATTTATATTTGCATTGTCATATGCATCAGAAATACTTTCTTTATCTTATCTGTCTAATCAAATCCTTCAAGTCCTGGATCCTGTACTTACCAACTATATACATTTTTACTACCTTGTCTTAACTGCCTTCTTATCACTATATCCTATTGAAATTACTTTCACTACAATTCTTTAGGTAGTGGGTTGCTTTGAGAGTGTTTTTTATGTTGTCAAGAAATTATACTTAAATTCTGTACTGTTCTTCAATTTCAGTGATAGTCCTTTCTCCCAAACTAGATTATATGTGCTTTGAGGTCAGATATTGGCTTAGACAACTTTTTATCTGTTCCAAGGCTTTGGAAAACTGAGAGTACAAATACAGTATCTGACTAACTCTGAGTCCAAAGATATCCCCACACACATATAAAATAATTGCAAAAATTTAAGTTAAATATAACATGACTCTTGACTCTAACATTGTCTCTGAAGGTTTTCATTAATTGTTTATAGCTTCTCCATCATCTGGTTTGCATCAGTGGCATTTTAATTTATCTGTTTACTTTTAAAATGCCAGTACAGTGTATACTAATGTGCCAGATACTCTTTTAAGCACTTTATAAATATTTCATTTAGTTTTCAAGACAGATAGATACCATCACTATCTCCATTTACATATGAGGACACTGATTTTCTGAGAAGGAACTTGGCTAGGGTCACAGAGTAAGTCAATGCAGGCAGGATTTGAACCCATATTTTTAACCACTCTGCTCCAGGAATTTAGGCAAAACTTTCTCTAAGAAGTAGGCAGCTAACTTTATGTTTCTTATATCTCTATAGTGATATTAAATCATTTGAAGAAAAATAAATATCTGCATTTTAGTAAAAAGAAACCAAGACACATTTTAAGTAGGCAACACATCCGAGTTTATTCAGTGTATGTTGAAGAGACAGGACTTAAAAGTCTAAGGAATAGTTCAGTCCAAGTCCCATGAGACTTTTCCTTCCTAACGACCACTTTTTATCCAGGTAATATGCTGCAGTACCCACTATTTTGTATGAGAATGTAAAATCTTTTGAAGCAATCAACCTAAACAGGGGAAGGTACACAACATAAACTCCTTGACATTCTCCCAGAGACCCCTTCTAGGAGCTAAATTCCTGGTCTGAATTCCAGATTTATTACCACCTAGATTTTTTATTATAGACCACTGTTCTTAACAACTGAGTCTCATTTTCCTTACTTATGGCCTAGTTCTATTAATTTTAACTAAAAATTTAAAAATCAGGATAAATTCTACCAACATCGATCACTAATTGATTCAACAAACATTTATGGAACACCTCCTCTGAGCTGGCTTCTGTGCTGTCTTAGATAGACAAAAGAATAACACATAATTCTCCTCAAAAGAGAGCTCGCAACCTGATGAGGGAAGCTGAAAGAAGAGCAGGCAAGGGTGTGATCCCAGTGTGAGACATGCTAATGATCCATAGAAGTCATTTCTGCTCACCTATCTTCCTGTTTTCCAGCCCTCCTTACTGGACACACTTTTAATCTGTGCATAAATTAGACTGAATGTCTCCAAATATGAACAAAGCAGATCCTGCCTCTCTTACTAATTGGGACAGGACATTGCTTTTAAATTCTATTGGTTCCATCACCCCTTACCTCCTACCTAAGCATCTTTCTCGGACTTCTGTCTAGTCTCCTGGTGGAAGATACATGGTTTCTCATACCCTTTTGAATTCAGGCTTCATTCACACTGCCTTGAAATCTGTTTTCTTCTTTTTTTCTCCCACTGTGAACCCTGGGCTTCCTTGTGTTTTTTAATTTAGCTTTTTATTTTTCTTTAGGATATGGCTCTTAATTGCTAGGGTCACTAATAACTAAAGGGAAATCACAATTTGGTTTAGAAAAGATTTTCATCTAGGTGTATCCAAAGGCTATGCTTATGCAACCAAGGTAAAATGTGGAATTGAGTATGATTACAGTATTAGAATATTGTAAAAATCAAATATGGGTTCTATTACCAATAATGTTCTTAATTTTCTCTAAAATCTCTCTAAGTGTTTAGGTCTGAACTAGAAAATTACTTCCAATCTTCTCTGCAAGTTGGAGAAATGAGGCTCCACGTTTTCTTTACATCATTTATAGACTTCAGCAACATAATTATCAATAATAATGTATTTGTGTTGCCATTCTGTTTATGTAAAAATATATTTCATAGTGGTTTACTTCAATCTGGATGAGAATTAACTGGTGAACCGTCATCTACAAAGAGCTAACATTGAAATTTTCCTTTAATCTAAATGATACGTTAATAAATGTGAAGATGTTCTATGTTAATAGTAGTCTGAGCATGACTAAGAATGTATTGGAGGAAAAGTTTCTTCTCCATACTATCTGCTCAAAGTAGAAGAATTATATGGGATAGAGAATTGGAGGGACTGCTGTAGCATAGAGGTCTATGTTTTGGAGAGTAAGTACTTTCCCAGAAGACATTTATGTTTTTGTCTGGACGTATGTGATAAATTGCACTTGTGCAACTTTTAGAGAGAAGGGGGAAAAACTATATTGCCTGCCCAATGCCTCAACATCATGAAGATTCAAAAATTTTGTTTGTGATTTGTATATTGATATCCTAAATTGAAATCTCCTATTTGGGATACTTTAAACCTACTGTTTCAAGTCGTGTATCTTTCCAAAGCAGCAGTTTTCTTAGAACCGAGTTGTTGTACCAGGGCTATTTTCTTTGTTAAGGAACAAAAAATTTCTTTATTAATAGAACAATACACATAAGGACGAAAATCAGTCATTAGGTTATGTTTAACCTCATCACTCCACATGCCCACGTCAGACATTCTGGACTTCCATGTTGACTGTAACCAGTTCCCAGTAGCTAAATTTAGTGATTCCCGTGATCATATGAGAGATCTCTGCCCAAGTCTTCTTCAGACTCTCTCTTGAAACCCTTCATTTGTGGGCTGCTACAATATCTTGCTCCTTTCCCTACTTTTCTGACCATTTTTTCCTGAGTTTTATACCAGCTATTTTCCTTTTGATTCTAAATATGGATGTTTGGCCCTTAGCCTTTTGCTCTTCTTTTTTAAATTGACAGTTCTCAGTCAGGATATGTGGGTGGAGGTGGTCTGGAGCATAGAACATGCTGAACGTCTTTTTCCAACCAGCACATGTGTCCAAACGTCCCCTCTCCCACAGGAAAAGATTAAGGGGGTGGGAGGAGACTGTTAAATATTTTTTGAAATCACTCTGTGATATGCCTACCACATTGGAGTACACTGTGGTAAAATTCATAATAGGGATTTATCCATTTCCAGGTCTTTAGCTCTTGGTCCAGTGATAGGACTTCTCTGTGCCAAGCTGCCCAGCTGTGAGTTAAAAATTTTCACATGGTTATTTCATTTATCTCAAAAAACAATGTCACTGTTCTTGTTTTACCTGTATGTTAATGACGCTGCCACCATTGTCTTAGTCACTTGGGCTTGGAATCTGAGGTATCTTTCATTTTAGTCCTTATTTTGAAATAATTTCAAACTTACAGGACAATTGCAAAAATAATACAAAACCCATAGAGAGAATGCAAATATATATACCTCCTACCAAGATACCCAGATTTACCAACTTTTAGCCTTTACTACATTTGTTACATCATTTGCTTGATCTAACCATTTATCCATCCGTCCATCAACCTACCAGTCTATTTATTTTCTAAACATTTGAAAGTAGGTTACAAATATTATGCTCCTTGAACACTTAATATTTCCATGCATATTTCCTAAAACCAAGAATATTCACTTATGCAACCTCATTAAGTACAGTTACTAAGTTCAAGAAATTTAACATGGATATAAAGTCTAAATTCTATTTTTAAAATTATCCCAGTAATGTCCCTTTGGGCATTCTCGCCTTCATTATTAGGTTCAGTACAGGAACATGTTTTAACTCTAGTTGTCATTGTCTCTTTAGTCTGTTTTCTTAAAATTGTAGAAACATATATACAATATAAAATTTCCCATCGCAGCCACTCCCAAGTGCATGATTCTGTGGGATCAGTCACATTCACAATGTTGTCCTACTTTTATCACCATCTGTAACCAAATCTTTTCCATCACCCTGGACAGAAATCCTGTATCCATTATACATTAACTCTTCACAATCTCCCCCTAGTAAAACTGTATTCTACATAATGTCATCATGAATTTGCACATTTTATTTATTTCACATAAGTGGAATCATATGATATATGTCCTTTTCTGTCTGGCTTATTTCATTCAACATTATGTCTTCAAGGTTCATCACATATTGTGTTTCAGAACTTATTTCTTTGTAAGGGCAAATAATATTCCATTTTATGTACAAACTGTGTTTTGTTTACCCATTCATCTGCTGGTAGATATGTGGGTTGTCTCTATCTTTTGGCTATAGTAAATAATGTTGCTATGTCTAATGGCGTAAATAATAACAGCAACAACAACAAAACCTGCCCTAGTCCCTGCATCCCATTCTTTGGGTTATTTACTGAGAAATAGGACTGCCATAGCAGATGATAGTTCTGTGTTTTAAGTTTTTGAGGAACTGCCAAACTGTTTTCCGTAGTTGCTGTACCCACTGTTTTACATTCCCACCAAAAATATACAAGGGTTCCTATTTCACTATTTCCTCACCAACACCAGTTACTTTCTGGTTTTTTGGTTGTTTGTTTGTTCTTCCTTTTTTTTTTTTAAGATTTATTTATTTTATTTCTCTCCCCTTCTCCCCCCCCACCCCCACCTGCCCCAATTGTCTGTTCTCTGTGTCTATTTGCTGCATGTTCTTCTTTGTCCACTTCTGTTGTTGTCAGTGGCTCAGGAATCTGTGTTTCTTTGTGTTGCGTCATCTTGTGTCAGCTTTCCATGTGTGCAGTGCCATTCTTGGGCAGGCTGCACTTTCTTTCGCATTGGGCAGCTCTCCTTATGTGGCGCACTCCTTGCGTGTGGGGCTCCCCTATGCGGGGACACCCCTGCGTGGCATGGCACTCCTTGCATGCATCAGTACTGCACGTGGGCCAGCTCCATACAGGTCAAGGAGGCCCAGGGTTTGAACTGCAGACCTTCCATGTGGTAGATGGACACCCTAACCACTGGGCCAAGTCCGCTTCCCTGTTTGTTCTTAATAAAGTTATTCTGGTGGATGTGAGGTGGTATCTCATGTTTATTTATTCATTTTTGGCATTTCCCTGATGTTGAATATTGTGGCTGTGTTTTCATGTGCTTATTCACCATATGTTTGTCTTCACTGGAAATATGACTTTTCAAGATGTTTAACCATTTTTTTCTTACTAGGGTTGTCTGTTGTTGAATTGTGGGAATTATTTATATATTCACAATATTAAACTCTTATCAGATATATGGTTTCCAAATATTTTCATTCATTTTTTATTTTTTTGGTTATCTTTTCACTTTCTTGAAAATGACCTTTGATGCACAAAAATGCTTAATTTTGATGAAATTACATTTATCTGATTTTCCTTTGTAGATCATGATTTTGGTGTGCATAAAGTCTAAGAATACATTGCCTAACACAAGGTCTTGAAGATATTTCCCTAATAGTTTTCTTCTAATAGATATTTCTTCTAATAGTTTTATAATTTTAGCTTTATGCTTAGGTCATTGGTATACTAACAGTTAATTTTTCTATATGGTGTGAGGTAGGGACCCACCTTCATTCATTTGCAAGTGATTATCCCATAGTCCCAGGACTATTTGTTGAGGATACTATTCTTTCCCCACTATGTTGACTTTGCTCTCTTGTCAAAAAATCAATTGGCCATAGATATTAGGGTTTATTTCTGAACTCTCAGTTATATTCCATTTGTCTATGTCTCTCTCCTTGTGGAAGTACTTCACTGTTTTGATTACTGTAACTTTGTAATAAGTTTTGAAATCAGGAAATGTGTGTTCTCCAACTTTGTTCTTCTTTTTCATGATGTTGTTGGTTATTTGGCATCCCTAGCTCTTCATTATGAATTTGGTTATTAGTTTTTCCATTTCTGCAAAGAAAGCTACAAAATTCGCCAGTGAAGCCATGTGGTCCTGGGCTTTTCTTTGTTGGGAGGATTTTGATTACTGATTCAGTCTCTTAATTTGTTATGTGTTTTTCTGTTGAGATCATCTGTTTCTCCTTGAGTTATTTTGGGTAATTTATTTCTAGGAATTTATCCATCTTGACTAGGTTATCTAATTCATTGGCATAAATTTTTCATAGTATACTCTTGTAATCATTTTTATTTCTGTAGGGTCAATTGTAATGTCCTAATTTTAAATTGTTATTCACATTCTCTCATTTTTATTTTTTGGTCTTGCTAAAAGTTTGTCAGTTTAATTGATCCTTAGAAATTTAACTTTTTTTCATTGTTTATTGTTTATTCTCTATTTCACTTATCTCCAATCTAGTCTTTATTATTTCCTACCTTCTTCTCACTTTGGGTTTAGTTTGTTCTTGCATTTTTGTTTTTTTTTTTCCAGGTTTGAGATTAAGTTACTGATTTGACATCTTTCTTTTTATAATATAAGAATTTATAGCAGTATATTTCCATCTAGGCATTGCCTTTGCTGTATCCCATAATTTTAGAATGCTATGTTTTCATTTTCATTCATCTCAAGGTATTTCTTAATTTTCCTAGTGATGTCTTCTTTGATCTATTGGTTAAGAGCATATTGTTTAATATCCACATATTTGTGAATTTTCCAGTTCTGTTATTTGTTTCTTGCTTAATTTCATTGTGGTTGGAGAAGATATTTTGTATGATTTTAATCTTTTTTTTTAAAGTTTATTGAAACTTGCTTTGTGACCTCACATAAGGTGTATCTGAGAAAATGATTTGAGTATACTGAAGAAGAATGTGTATTCTACTGGTGAGTGATGTGTCATATATATGCCAGTTAGGTCTAGTTGGTCTATTGTTCAAATTTTCTATTTCCTTATTGATCTTTTGTCTAGATGATCTATTATTGTAGAACCATCTGTTCTCCATTCAAATCTGCAAATGCTTGTTTCATATTTTGGGTGCTTTTTTTTTAGGTGTGTATATGTTTATAATTGTTATATAGTCTTAATGAGTCAATCTTTTAGTCAGCATAGAGCATTCTTCTTTGTCCTTTTAACAATTTTTCTCCCTAAAGCTCTTTTTTCTAATATTAGTTTAGCAACCTCTGTTCCCATTTGGTTACTATTTGAATGGAATTTTTCCCCATCCTTTCATTTTCAACCTGTGTGTGTCTTTGAATTTAAAGTGTTTCTTATAAATAGCATATAGTTTAGACTCTCTGCCTTTTGATTAGAGAGTTTAAGTAACTAATTCTTAATAAATATTTACAGGAAAGCTTCATGTTGTTCTTGTAACAAATTACACATTTGTAATTAGTTTGAAATAATAGATTTATCATTACTTTTATGCATTTGCACTTTAGATCTTTTTAAAAGTAGCCTGTGTAGTTATAGACCAAAATTATAAAAGTACTGGCATTTGTATTTACCTATGTTTTATACCTTTATTGGAGAACTTTATTTCTTCATCCAACTTCAGTTTTGTATACAGTCCATTTTTTCAACCTGAAAAACTCCTCTTAGCATTACTTATAGAAATGCTCTGGTGTCAACAAACTTCCTCAGCTTTTGTTGAACTGCAGATATCTTCATCTTTCCCTCATTTTAAAAGACAGTTTTGCTGGATATAGAATTCTTGATTGGCAGTCTTTTACTTTTAGCTCTTTAAATATGTCATTGCACTGGCTTAATTAATCATGGTTTCTGATGAAAAATTGTCACTTAACCTTATTGAGACTCCCTTGTACATCATCACATGTTCCTTCTCTTTTGTGACTTTTGGAATTCTCTATTGTTGGCATTTGGCAGTTGCTTATACTGTGTTTAGAGTGCATCTGTTTGAGTTTATGCTGTTTGGTGTTTGTTGACCTGCTTAGATATGTATATTCATGTTTTTCTTGAATTTGGGAAGTTTTCAGCTATTATTTATTTAAATATGATTTCTGTCTCTTTTATCTCTTTCTTCTCATTCTATGTCTCTGATAATATATACATTGATATATTTGATGGTGCCCTACAGGTCTTTCAGGGTCTATTTACTTTTCTTTGTGCTTTATTTATTTTTTTTCCTCAAAATGAATAATTTCAATTGTCTTATTAACAAGTTTTCTTTTGCTATCTCCAACCTGCTGTTGAACTCCTCTAGACAAAATTTTTTTCTGCCACTGTGCTCTTCAGATGTTTCTTGCTTGTTATGATTTCTATCGCTTTACTGATAATTTCTTTTGTCATTTTCCAGTTTTCCTTTAGGTTTTTGTCTGTGTTTTCTTTTTTTTTTTTTTTTTGAGTCTGGTTTTTATTGCTTTGGTGTGGTAGCAAGGTATCAGCAGTTTTTTTTTTGTTTATTTATTAAGATTTATTTGTTTATTTATTTCTCTCCCCTTCCCCCACCCCAGTTGTCTTTTCTCTGTGTCTATTTGCTGCATCTTCTTTGTCCGCTTCTGTTGTTGTCAGCGGCATCGGAATCTGTGTTTCTTTTTGTTGCATCATCTTGTTGTGTCAGCTCTCCATGTGGGCGGCGCCATTCTTGGTCAGGCTGCACTTTCTTTTGCGCTGGACAGCTCTCCTTGCGGGGCACACTCCTTGCGCGTGGGGCTCCCCAGTGCAGGGACACCCATGCGTGGCGCAGCACTCCTTGTGTGCATCAGCACTGTGCATGGGCCAGCTCCACACGGGTCAAGGAGGCCCAGGGATTGAACCACGGACCTCCCATTTGGTAGACGGATGCCCTAACCACTGGGCCAAGTCCACCGCCCTTCTCTGTGTTTTCCTTCAGCTCTTTGACCATATTTAAGACAATTTTTAAAAGTCTCTATCTGCTAAATACAAAGTCAGTTCCTCTCATTGATGATTTCTAATATGTTATCTTGCTCCTTTTGCCTGTGCTTTCACTTGCTGTTTCTTCGTATGTCTTGTAATTTTTGTTGCACTCTGGACCTTTTGAGATTATAAAGTGGTCTCACAGAACTTAGTCACTGTGGCATATATTCCTTAAGCTTATATCCAGCTAGTGTTATGCGAGAGATAGCCTTGTACGCCTGGAGCTATGGAAAAAGAAAAAGAAAGAAAATACCTTTCCCTGTCTTTTCAGATTAGCCTGTGCAAATGCTATCCTTCAGAGCTTAGCCCACATTATAATAAGTTGAACGAATAGCCCAGGTCAAAAACATATGGTTTCCCTGGTATTTTATAAGAATGTGTCTTGTTCTGGTCAGGTATTCCTCTTCACACACAGATCTGAATGTCCCTTTTTCTTTAGGAATAGTGTTTCCTCCCAGGCCTGGGTGCTATACTGTGTCGTACAGTCAGCAATTCTTTTCCCTAGGCAGCTGAAATTTGACTTTTCTCCTACAGCATCTAATAACCCTATAAACTGCCTCTATGTACAGGGCCAGGTTTTGGATGGCAAGCCTGCAGTGAGTGTCTTGGTTCAGTCCTTCATACTTCTACCTGACAAATTAGCACAGACATACATGTACTCTACCATGTGATAAAGGGTTACCCTGTTTCCTCCTGCAATGGGACCAGAGATCTACACTGAATGTGCAAGCAAGCTCCTCATGAGCCTACGAGTGGTGAGGGAAGATCCATTAAAGGGGGCATGAGGTTTTCCCTCCATTTTTAAATTGCCTTTTTTCTCATGTGAGTACTTATCCAGGTTCTGAAGCTCTTTCCTTTTCACTATTTCCCCCCAGGCTTTGAGAAAGATGTTTCCGTCAGTTTCTGAAGGTTGTTTAAAACTTCTGTTGGGGGACTGGATCCCTGGAGCATTTCATTCCACCATCTTAGTGATGTCACTTCTCCTGAACCATCTTTGACCCCCCTCTTCTTTGACTCTTGCCTTTCTGTCAAGTATCAAGTTTTGCTCAAGTTTTGCTTCCCTGTCTCTACTCTAATCTTTCTTTCTTTCTTTTCCATAGTCATCAACACCTTTCTTCTTTCTTTAAATATCTTTGCAGCTTCCAGTTTAGTCATCTTGCCTTATATTTCTTAACTTGGATCCATCCTGTGACTCCACCACCAGATTAATATTCTGTCCCTATTCCTTGCAATTTTGAATAAAACAGCATGATCCTTGCTTTCATGGAGTTTTCAGTCCAGTAGGGGATTTAGATAATCAATCTCATAATTAAATTTAATTCTATAAAAGAGTTTTGGGTTTTTTTTAAAGAAATATGGTGATATGATAATATAGACAAAGTTAGGAGGTGTGTTTATGCTGGAGTTAGGTTGTGGGGTAATGATGTCACGTCCAGGGACACGTTCTATGAGGAAAAGATAAATGTTCTGATATTTAAATAATGTATAGTAGTGATTTAATCAAGGGAGTAGGGATAATAGGTGTGGGAGGCTCTTTTATGAAGATGGAACCGTATGTATAAATGTGCCCCATGGTGGGCAGGAGCACAGAAGTTTTGCTTAAGAAGACCGTGACAGAAGATAATCTGAGAACCCGGTAGAGTAAGTACTGGCAGTAACATATAGTACCTAATTGATGGTGATTAGTATTCTGTCTCTATCTTTACATCTATGAAAACTCATTGAAGAGTCCTCAGACTCTTGATTAAAGTGATTCACATGATCATATTTGTAAACATTGTTGTATCTTTGGCGTAGAGAACAGTTTGGAGAAAGGCAACCTGTGGAGAGACGATTTGAAGGCTACTGCAGAGAGAAATTCTGAAAGTTGAGATTGGGTGATAGAGATGGAGAGAAATAGATGAGGAAACCAAGCACAGTAGGAATCAGCAGGACAGAGATGTAAGAAGATTACCCATGACGTTAGAACAAGAGGCGCTGAAAGAACATGCTCACATGTGTTCAGGGAATAAGGAATGATTTGTAGTATCTAGAGCAATGTTTGTTGGGGAATGATGACACCTCAGTGGTGAGTTGGAGCCAAATTATTAAGGCCCTTCTGTATGATGCTATGGGCAAAGTGGAATGTCTGGAGGACTTTGAGCAAGGCATCATGATCAGATGTGGTATCTAGAAGAGTCCCCTTGTTAGTCTGGAGGATGACTGGTGTTGGGTGAGACATGAGACAGTAAGTGAAAATGAGAATCTCAACAAGGGCCTTGGCCATAGGAATGGACTGAAAAGAGTGGATCCAGTAAATAGTAAAGAAGTGGAATCACCGTGATTTGGCCACGTATTGCATGTGGGGGCTAAGAGGGGGGTAATCTAGGGAGAATTCCTGGTATCTGGCTGAGACAAGGGGGGATGATTATGGGCTCTACAATAGGAGACGGAAGAGTAGGTTTGGGAAGAGGGTCCAGAGTCTAGATTTGCTTAACCTTCTTTTCTCCATGCTTGCTCACTTACATGTCTTTTTCTCTGTTGCTCCATCTGAAATCCATGACTGTTGTTTATTTTAGTTACTTGGTTGTCTTGATTATGAACAAAAGTATCTATGCAACCCTTTCTCCATGCCTCTTACAAAATTAATTGAGAAACTGCTCTTTTCATATAAAACTTTTAATTATCTTTCATTTAGCTCCCAGAGGCTGCTGGGCATAGATGCCTAGTAAGTAGTTTTTAATAACCAACATGATTATATTGCACATAGCTGTGTGGAAATTTATTCCTGCCAAATAATCAGTGCCTGTTTTAACCTGGCAGGGGTTTTCAAAGAATGGTGAAAGGAGGGGGTTGTGCCTTTCACTTCCTCATATGGTGACTCATACAGGTTGGCACACATTACCTTTAATTAATACAAATAATGTACAATTTTAAAAGCCTGAAATGGACATTAGAGGTTACCTAGTTCCCTGGAAAAAGCCTGCAGAATATTTTTCTTTCACTGATATTGTAATAAATATTATAGTCCTCAAATCTTTTCAAGACTCTGAGTCAATAATTCAAACACAGCAATCTGAGCAACCCGTTTCACCTGTGTCAATCTTTTAGTGATCTGTGGAAAATATTTAAATGTGTTTAATTTCCGGCAGCTACTGTAACATACTTAGCTAGTAGATTAGTAAGAGTAGGATCTGAGGAGTTTAAATTCCAGATCTGAATCCCAGATCCACTACCTTCTAGAGTTTTAATTATAGACAACTCATTTAAACCACCTTAAGCCTCAACTTCCTTGTATATAGGTCAGTTCTATTAATGTTTAATTAAAGTTTTAAAACTCAGTAATTTGGCCAACAAGGATCGCTAATTAATTTATTCAACAAACATTTATGGAGCACCTTCTGTGTGCTGGGCTCTGTACTAGGCTGGACAAAGGCGAATAATACTTAATTGCTTTTCAAAGAGAACTTTGACCAGAGGTAGGAAATAGACAAGAGAGCAGAAAATGATGTAACAGTGTGAGAAATATTAGGTTAAGGATCCACACAATGTTCTGAGGGAGCACACAGGTGAAGGTGTTCATCCAACCGGAGGGATGAGGAAAGACTGTACAGCTCAGAGATCTCAAGTTGAGTCTTTGTCTAAATGGAGTCTTGAGGACTGAATTGAAATTGCCCATGCAGAAAGGAAAAGGACGCATGTTTGCAGGAGATCAAAGGGAAGAGAGAGAGAGGCAAGATCAGGCAACTGCAGGTTTATTGATATAGTTGCTGAGTAGCGTGAAGGCTTGGAGAAGTGGCCAGAGACCATACTATGAAGGGTCTTGTGTTCCCAATTAAGAAGCCTCTGAGAGACAACCTTAGCTATGTATGTCTGAAAGCTTTTAAATATAAAGACTAAAGAGGCACAGGGGATATGCCCCTCAATGTCAAAATAATAAACGTTCTTTCCTGAAGGGAAACATTTTTACTTTAAGAAATGGGATAGATGAAACATGATAATAGCAAATTATGAAATAATAGAAGTTCTTCTTGAACTCTGAGCAATGTAAAGGTCATAAAATAAATACCAACATAACTTCTAAGTTACAACTTTCTAAAAGAAAGACAATTCTGAACACCTTTTCTTTGAGCCCCCTCTTAGAGAATAGGCCACATTGTGTCTCATTCTCCTTCCCAGGAATAAAAGTTACCCTAGTTTTCAAGAACTAATTGATAAATTCATATTGGAATTCTGTACTGTTGAAAAGCCTACTTTCAGACTAGATAGATGGTGACCCTAAGATATTTGGAATTTATCCTGAAGGCCGAAGTGTTGTGTATATTTAGTGTATATAGCTTCTATATCTAGAAAGTACATTGAATATATATATCTTTAGTCAGAAAATGAGGAATTGAGTATTTTGGGCCCCTTTTCTTGTATCTGGACACCCCAGGGAATGCTTCTGTTAGATTCTCTGTGTGGAAGCAGAGTGACACCTGTGCCTGCAGTGCCAGCACTTGCTGGAAACCCCTACTTTTTGCTTTGCCAATACTGCCAGGCAAAAATATGAGGAGAAAAGAGAACTCCATGATGAAGAAGTCTCTTCTTAGCAGCTCCGTGGAAGGTCTTGTGGCTTTCGGCTCACTGCCCCTTTGAACCTTTGGCCACAAAGCATGGAAAGGATTTTTGACATCTTATAAGTATGCAATATATTTATTTGATGAATTTTGAATTTATGTAGCTCTTTCTGCATGTTGAGCAGTGAAATTAGCTGTTAAAAAGCATTTACCCAGGGGAATATTTATGGTGAGAATTATTTTTTACCTTCTCTAAGACTGCACATTCTTTGGGGGGTTGCTCATCTCAGACTCTGCAGTGAAGTGAAGTAACTCAGTTTTCTTTACTCAACTATGATCTCAAGTGCTATTTGGATAAGGAATAATAATTACTAGTATGCATATGTCAGTGAGTGCTTATAAAAGAGAATTGTGAGGGGTGTGATCCTTCTTTAGAAAAGAAAGTATGTAAAGGATTACCTAAAGGGATAGTTGCTGGAAAAGGAAGGAAGAGAAAAGGAGAGAGAAGGAGAGGTTAATAAATATGGAAAGCTGATTCTAGAACAAGAATTCAGGAATTACAGTTCTATTTTTGGTTTCCTTTTTATACATCTTGTACTTTTCCTAATGTAAAGGAGCTACAAAATTTCAAGCTTGCTTTTCTATCCATAATGAGCGAGCGTTTATAGAAAGGGCAAAAAGTACTCTCAATTGAGTACACCTGGTATATCTGAAAATTAATGAAAAATTCTAGAGAAAGCATTTCATGGTCATTAGATGCAAGGTGTGATTTAATATAAGGTGTTATTTACAGCTAAAAGCAACAGAAATAAAAAAAATTACTTCATTCAGCCTCAAGTAGGTTTGTTGATTTTTTAAATTTTATTTTTGGATTTTTTGTAAGCATTTATTCTTTCAACAAATCAATTTTATTGATATTTATTAATAAAACATAAGTCCATCAAAGTATACAGTGGCATTAATGTAATCACATAGTTGTGCATTCATTATTTCAATCATTTCTAGGGCATTATTATTCCAATAATAATAATAATAATAATAAACACAAACCAACCAATCAAGCAAAATTCATCCTCTTAATCTATTTTCCCCTATGGTACAGCATACATAGCTGCTATTCTGTTTCCTTGTCTCTGGTTTATTTGTATTTATATTCATAAAACACAGTCTTATATATGCCATATTTTACATGAGATTTCGCTGTGCTACACAGTCCCATGTTACATTTTTTAGCTTTCCTACTAGTAATATGAATGTCCTTAGGCTTTCCCTTTCAACCACTGTCCTACTCATATGATACTCTGCTAGTCATAAACACTATTATGTGTTCTCATCATTTCCATTCATTTCAAAAGATTTACAAACAACCTTTTACCCTGTTCTGCTTAGATTAACCATCAGCTTTCCATTCTCTATCCTCATTTTATTTTCTGGTGACCTATATTGTAATTATTAATTCCATGGGTTTACATAATACTTAGTTCATAATAGCACAATCATATAGTATTTGTCCTCTTCTGTCTGGCTTGCTTCACTCAACATAATGTCCTCCAGGATCATCCATGTTGTCATATGCTTTATGATTTCATTTCTTCTTATCGCTGCATAATATTCCATCATGTGTATACACCACAATTTGTTTATCCATTCATCAGTTAATGGATACCTGGGTTACTTCCTACTTTTGTCTATCAGGAGTAACACCACTATGAACATTGGTAAGCAGATGTTTTTTAATGTCACTGCCCTGTACTTCTGGGTATATACCTAGCTAGCTGTGGTATTACTGGTTACATGGCAAGTCCATATTCAACTTCTTTAGGAACTGTCAAACAGTTCAATGCAGTAGCTATACCATTCTACGTTCCCATCAACAGTGAGTAAGCATTCCTTTTTCTTCACATACTCTTCAACATTTATAGTTTTCTGATTTTTTAATAGTGACCAGTCTAATAGGTGTGAAATGATATCTCATTGTAGTTTTGGTTTGTATTCCCCTAATTATTAGTGATGTTGAACATTTTTTCATATATTTCTTTGCAGTTTGTATTTCTCGTTTGGACTATTGTCTTTTCAAGTCTTTTGCCCAATTTTTAAATGGGTAGTTTGTCTTTTTATTGTTGAGTTGTATGATCTCTTTATACATCTTGGATATTAAACCCCTATCAGATATGTGATTGCCAAATTTTTTTCCCATTGAGTAGGCAGTTTTTTTACCCTTTTGATAAAGTCCTTTGAGTTGTAATTTTAATTTTAACTTAATTTTAAGTAGGTTCCCTTTATCTAATTTTTCTTTTGTTGCTCATGCTTTGGGTGTAAGGTTTAAGAAACTATTGCCTGGATCACAGAGTGGTTCAACAAGGCAGCGGAGGAATATGGGTATGGGATGTTATTGACAGGGGACATATGGTTGACAGGGAGTTATACAGGGCATGTGTCCAGGGTGCATGGAAATGTTTGGATATACTCATAGTGGAAACAATTAAAAACCACAGCTGGGGGGGGTACTAGGTTCCTGGCCAGGGTGGGGGGGCTCTGTCGTGGTCCCTAGGGGAGCAGCGGCAGTCCCCCAGGTGCAATGGCAAGGACCAGGAAGGAATGAGGGTCCAACAGTGACCCCCTGTTACTAATGACTATGCTTGTGAGCCTATACACCTGAAATAAAAACAAGGCATAGAGCAGCACTGTGCCTAAGAGTTCCCTCCTGACAGCCTCTGTGTTACTCAAATGTGGCCAGTCTCAAAGCCAAACTCAGCATGTAAATGCAATGCCTTCCCCCCAGCGTGGGACATGACACCCAGGGATAAGCCTCCCTGGCACCGAGGGATCACTACCAAGTACCAGCTGATGATGTAACTAGAAAATGACCTTGAATTAAAGGTTCAACACAGACCAGCAGAATATCCCTGTTTACATATAATAACAGGAGTTAAAAATGCTGTTTGACCTAAAGTAAGGGGGAAATGGAAAGGACAAATGAGTTTATATGGCTGTGAGTCTCTAAAAAAGAGTCTGGAGGTTGTCAGAAGGATTGCCCTTATGCACACTTGAGCAGAGTCTCAGAAACAGATAAAGTAGATACAGCCCCAGGTATTGGTTCTTTTGAGGGCTAAAGAGACCCACAGGTTCTATGGTCATGGCAAATGGAGTTCACTGCCATGTCAGTTGGCCCTTCTTTGGAGCTGGTGTTTCTGCGTGATGGAGCTAGACTCAGATGTGATCTCTTTTCACAAGCCTTTCATGCTACTTTACTGGAATTGTAGTTGGTGCTGTGGTTTAAGATATATCTAGGGGATTTGAATCTCTGGACTGACAATATGATAGCCAGACACTGAGCCTCAACAGACTTCAGCTCCTACACTCTGATTTATTGGACTTACCCCACTCAGCTAACATGGAGTTGAAGAATGTCAACCACCACACCTTGGAGCCTAGAGTGCCTACAACTGAAAGCAGGAGGATTGCATCCAGTATCCATGTGGAATCTAAGCCCCCTCTTGACATAGATGTGGAATGGACACAACCAAGCCAAGGTCCACAGGAAGGAGGAATACAGTAAGGATTAGAGTGGACTTAATGATATTCTATTCATGAACTATTGTGGTTAATAATCGAGAAAATGTGGCATTGGTGTGGAAAAAGTGGCCATGGTGGCTGCTGGGTGCAGGGAATGGGAGGAAGGGATGAGATGTGGAGGCATTTTCAGGACTTGGAGTTGTCCTGAGTGGTGCTGCAGGGACAATTGCCAGACATTGTATGTCCTCCCATGGCCCACTGGATGGAACATGGGAGAGTGTGGGCTATGGTATGGACCACAGGCCATGGGGTGCAGCGATGCCCAGAGATGTACTCACCAGATGCAATGGATGTGTCATGATGATGGGGGAGAGTGTTACTGTGGGAGGAGTGGTGGGGTGGAGGCAGTGGGGGTGAATGGGGACCTCATATTTTTTTAATGTAATATTTTTTAAAAAATGAATAAATAAAATTAAATAAATAAAAAAAAGGAAACTATTGCCTACCACAAGAACCTGAAGATGTTTTCCTTCATTTTCTTCTAGGAGTTTCATGGTTGTTGCTTTTATATTCAGTTTTGTGGGAGTTTTTTATTTTCTTGTCTGTTTATTTCTTTTAGGTACTGGGGCCAGGGATTGACCCCTGGACCTCTATGTGAGCAGCAGGCACTTAACCATTGAGCCACATGGGCTCCCCTGAGTTTGTTTTTTCATTTGTTTACTTGTCAGATTTTGCTTGTTTGTTTCTAGGAGGCACCTAAAACTGAACCTGAGACATCCCATGTGGGAAGCAAGCAGTCAACCACTTGAGCCATGTTTTCTCCCAATTTTTGTATAAGATGTGACATATAGGCCCTCTTTCTCTTCAGTTATAGCAGCACCATTGGTTGAATACACTGTTCTGACCAAACTGGATGAGCTTCATAGTCTTGTCGAAATCAGTTGACTGTAGATGTCTGGGTCTATTTCTGAGTTCTCTATTTGGTTCCATTGGTCATCTGTCTGTCTTTATGCCAGTACCATGCTGGTTTTTTTTGTTTTTTTTTTGTTTTTTTTTTTTTTACCACTAAGTAGCTAAGTAATATGCTTTAAATTCCAGAAATAAGAGTTGTCCAACTTCATTTTTTTTTTCAGACATTTTTGGCTCTTTGGGGCCACTTACCCTGCCAAATAAATTTGATTATTGGTTTTTCTATTTCTGCAAAAAAGGCTGTTGGAATTCTTATTGGGATTGCATTGAATCTATAAATCAGTTTGGGCAGAATTGACATATTGACAATATTTTTCTTCTAATCCATGAACACGTAATGTCCTTCCATTTATTTAAGTCTTCTTTAGTTACTTTTAGCAATTTTTTGAGTTTTCTGAATACAGGTCCTTTATGTCCTTGATTAAGCTTATTCCTAAATATTTGTTTTAGTTGTATTATAAAAGGATTTTTTTCTGTTTCCTCCTCATTTTGCACATCAGTAATATATAGAAAAGCTATTGATATTTGCATATTAATCTTGTATCCTGCCACTTTGCTGCACTTGTCTATTAATTCTGGTAGCTTTGTTGTGGATTTTTCAGGATTATCTAAAAATAGGAACATATCATCAGCGAATAATAAAAGTTTTACTTCTTCCTTTACTATTTAGGTGCCGTTTATTTCTTTATCTAGCCTAATTGCCCTAGATAGAACTTCTAGCATAATATTGAATAATAATGGTGAGAGTAGGAATCCTTGCCTTGTTCCCAATCTCAGCAGGAAAGCTTTCCGTCATTCAACATTGAGTACAGTGCTAGCTGTAGGTTTCTCCTATGTGCAGTTTACCGTATTGAGGAAGCTTCCTTCTATTTCTGTATTTTGGAGTGTTTTTATCAAGAAAGGGTGCTATATTTTGTCAAATACCTTTTGTGCATAAATCAAGAGGATCATGTGATTTTTCTTCTTCAATTTATCAATGTGGTGTATTACACTAATTGATTTTCTTGTGTCAAACCACCCTTGCATACCTGGAATAAAACCCACTTGATTGTGGTGTATAATTCTTTTAATGTGCTTTTGGATTTGGCTTGCAAGTAATTTGTTGAGAATTTTTGCATCTATATTCATAGAGCTATTGGTCTGTAATTTTCTTTTTTTCCTACAGAGATTTGACGTCCAAATATATTTTAATAATTGTAGTTTTTATACTGTTCACTTTTGGGGCTGTATTTACATTGCAGTTCTTTGCAGAATAATTAATGAAATATCCTTGTTCTGCAATATGACACTTGGCAATACTTTGCTTTCTATTTTGAGCTCATTAGTGTAACTTTCAGTGGAAATGGCTCTATAATACCATTGCATCAACTCCTTTAGAAAATCATGTTATTGGATATCCATTTATAACCTACCCCCTAAGTGATCTCAGTTATTTTATGTCTTGGTTTCGCTTCTATGAAATGTTCTATAAAAAATTGCTGCCCTTCCTGGTCTCGTAGAACCACAGTGTTTAGTTAGATGTTTCTGTGAAGTTCATTTTACCCCTCATGAGTGGATCCCATATAACTCGCAAGGACTTTTCTTCTGATAGATTTCTCAAATAAAGTTAGGGAGCTGTGGATGTCTAAAAAACTTCAGTGAAAGATCATTGACTTGTGAAGAGTGCAAAAGGTGGGCAAAGGAGAGAGAAACTGGAAAAAGTATCTACACATATGTAATTCTATATGTGTAGAATTAAAGCCCCTTCTATGTCCTTTTCATTCAGTGCTTCATGTATACCTAGAGATGACCTTGAAATCTGGGTATTATTATCAATAATACTGGAGGTCATAGTAACTTGCCAGTGACAGCTCAGGCTATCAGTAAATGATATACACATCTGACTGACTCCTAAACTTAACACTTTTTCCACATAGTGATTGGAAACAGTGGATAATAGAATATTTCCTAGTTAGGCAGATTTAATCATCATCACCAGCTCTCAGTTTTCTTCACTAATAGGTTATGGTTTGAGCAACAATAAGAGAAACAGATGTGAATTTTGTATAAACTCACTGGCAATTGATATTATTTTGGTTTCTACCAGGAGAAAGGCTGAAAATAGCCATGCATTCAGATCAAACCTTGATGTCCATTTCACTGGGGGATGCAAATACATTTTCTATTTTCCATGTACCTCTCTCTCTTTTTTTTTTTTTTTTAGAAGAAATTGGAGGTGACCATAATCCTTTTAAATTGAGTTAAGGCTTACTCAGGGGCTATTTTATTGAAATTTGGAGAAACCAATATAAGTTGGTTGACTTTCAAGCTCAAAGAGGCAAAATTCATAAATGAACAATTTAAGTAGAGAGCTATAATCTAACTGTGAAACAAATCAGGCAATTAAAATGTGTTAGCTTAATATTCTGAAATGACATAAGACAGATATTAGATTATTCCTCAATATCAACATCTTATGGAATATCTTCTATCCTGTGTCCTATTTGGATAAGTGATAATAATATCAACATATCATAGAATGGTAGAACTGCACCCTTAGGTCTTTATCCTCATTTTTAGAATAAGAAAACTAAAACATCAGGAGATGAAGTAATTTATTCAAGATTACTCTATAGTTTATAGCAAAAATACCCTATTCTGAGCTAAGACAAAGATCCAGAGCTGATTTTCAGTTCAGCACTTGGTTCCTGTATTCGTCCACCGAAAGGGTACTTATGCAAAGTACCAGAAATCTGTTTGGTTTTATAAAAGGTATTTATTTGGGGTAGAAGCTTACAGCTACCAGGCCCTAAAGAGTCCAACTCAAGGTACCATAAGAGGTACTTTCTCACCCAGTCATTTGCCACATGCTGATTAATATGGCAGGCTATGTCTGTGAGGATCCAGCCTTCCTCTTCTTAAGTCTCTGTGGTCCCAGCTTCTTCCAATATCAGCTGTAGGCTGGGATAAGCCTCATCACGCTCCAGGAGCATATTTCTCTCTGGGCTCAGCTGCTCTGGTCTTTCTACAGTGTCAGCTGTAGACTATCAGCTCTCTCTTCCTGGGGCCTCTGCCATGTCTATGCAGCAGTCTCTATTCCTCTGTGTTCTTCTCCTGTGTGTTTACTTCCCAGGGATCCAGCATCAAAACTCCAACTCTCTCCTCTGCCGTGTTGTTTTCTCTGTGAGTCCCTGCCCCCTTTGTCCTACTGACTTGGCCGAATTAAAGCCCTAATTTTAATTTAATCAAGTCAAAGTGAAACCTCTGAACTTAATAAAATCTAATATTCCCAGAGGAACAGACCCGTTTACAAACACAATCCAGTATCTATTTTTTGAATTCCTAAACAGTAACAAACTGATACAGATGGTGATGCGAAGTACCAGAAATCTGTTGGCTTTTATAAAGGGTATTTATTTGGGGTAAAAGCTTAAAATTATAAGACCCTAAAGAGTACAACTCAAGGTTGTTTTCTCACCAAAGTCAGTTGCCACATGTTGAAGCAAGGTGTTTGCAGATCTCTGCCTGGTCTTTCCTTTACCTCCAGGCTTCCAGTCCTCTTGAGGCTCCATGGGCACAGCTCCTTCCTGAGTCTAGCTGAAGGCTGGCATAGGGTCCATTTCTTTCCTGGCCTTCTCAGCGGCTCAAGTGCTCTGTTCGCTTCAGCTGCAAATTATCAGGCAAATGGTACATCTCTATTTCCAGGGCTTTAGCTGTTTGACCCTTCTCCTTTCTGTCACTAAGTTCTTTCCTCTGGCATCTGTGGAGCCCTCTTTTCCTAAATGTTTTCTTGAGTGAGCGTCCATTTATAGCAGCCCTCCAAGGAGCGGGGACTCAACCTGAGTCACCTTACTGACATGGTTGAATCAAAGCTTTAATCTTGACAGGTAATTTAACCAAGAGCCCTTCAACTGAATCCAGTATAATCAGAGTATCACACCCAGAATAGATTAGTTTACAAACATAATATTTCTATTTTGGGGATTCATCAATAATCTCCAACTGCCACAGTCCCCTACACTATACTGTCTCATAGTAAACTAATTATAATAATACCTTGTGCTTCCATTTAAAATGTATCTTTTTTTCTTTATCCAGATGTTTCTGCATTATCATTCCTTATAAATTTGTAGGAATGTAAGAACTTTACTTTTATTTCTTCAAAGAAATAATATTAACTGGCATAGCTCATTCAGTGCTTTGCATATATGCCAGAGACAACTGAGTGAATGATTACAATTGGTAATCAGTTGACACTTTAACTTTTCAGGCTTTGACCATAACTGAAGCAGGATGAGCTTCTTGAAAACTAGTGTATTGGACAGGTTAAGTATCGTCTACTCCCACAGACTTCTTTTAATAGAAGACGCTGACCCATAATTTCTAATGAGAGATTTACTCCTGCAGGCTAAGGATACTGATAATTTGTAAGTTGGCAAAAATCTCTAAGAAGTATTTTACAATTAAAATTTCTATCTAAAAAAAAAAAAAAGGAATGAAAGGAATGATGAACAATAAGCTATTCCAGTTCAATTCTCTCTTACTTTGGAATTTGGTGGTTATTTTAGTTTGCTAAATGCTGCCAATGCAATATACCAGAAATGAGTTGGCTTTTAAAATGGGAATTTATTAACTTAGGAGCTTTCAGTTCTGAGGTGGTGGAAGTGTGCAAATCAAGGCATCACCAGAGATGCTTTCTCCCCAAGCTGTAGCAGTGGGCAATCAGCACATGAAAGAGAAAAATGGTGGCATCTGCTCATCTCTTCCTTCTCTTCCAGGTCTTCTTGCTTTCTGTTTCTGGCTTATGTGGCTTCCTCTCAGCTTCTGTGTTCCATTGATTCCAGCTTCTGGCTCCCACAGCCCTTAGCTTCTGGGTTCTTCTCTGTCTCTGCCACTTTCTTTCTGTGTCTGTGACTTTTTATTCCACTGTTTATAAAGAAATCCAGTAAGATGATTAAGACCAATCCTGGGTCATGCCCAACTGAATGATCTAATCAATAGAAAGGTCCCTTAACTGAATCTAATCAAAAGGTCCCATCTACAATAGGTTTACATGCACAGAAGTGAATTAGCTTTAAGAACAGGATTTCCTAGGGTCCGCAAAAGACTCAAACTGACCCAGTGGTTGAAGCAGACACTATAAAGACACAGGAAGAAAGCAAGAAACCTGAGATCACAAGGTTGCAGAGGCCATGCGAGGTCAAACACAAGTCAAAATGACAAAGAAGCAGAAGATACAGGGAAGAGAAAATAATAACACATGCAGACTAGGATGGAAGATGTTGCTTAGTTACATCAGTCGTAATGGGACTAAATTTACACTGAAATGTTGCATAGTACAAATGTGGAGAAATAATAAACTTAAGATGGTGAAGGGATAAGTTGCCTAGATATGTGGGATGCCTTAGATCCTGTTTCCTTCCAGTTCTACTCCCCAAGAAGCCCGACTGAGTGCACTTGCCCCCTCTACAAAGCCCTCCCTGTGACCTTCCTGTGTTTCCATGAGTTTCCTAATTTTTATTGCCACACAATCTTTCCAATTACTTGTCCACTCCAATTTCTGAAGATGCCTACATGTGTTTCTGTTGCTTACAACTCAAAGAGCTTAAATGGTACAGCTGAACCCAGGACAGAGACTATAGATAGCTTCTCACTTGGGCAGTCATATTCGGTACACTTACTGTTTCCTGGGTCAGTCATGTTTACTACAACCCTAAGTAGCAGACTCTTTCTTTAGGCCCAGCCCAATTTACATCCGCTTTCATACAACACCAGGCACAACAGCAATAGAAGTACTCTCCGGAGTCATCAACTAACTTTTCCAAAGCTGTTATGCCTCAAGCACTTCCTTTTACCTTTAATCATCTTCCTTGCATATGGCCCTCTTGGGCTACTCCTAAGAAAATATTTGAAAGGATATCTAGAACTTGACTATTTTTAAGTGAAAAACTAAAAACGTGTTTCTGAAATGGGAAGGAGCAGTAATCTAACTTAAGTATGCCATTGTAAGCTCCTCTGCCCTGCTATTCCTCCACAGCTTCTTACAATCCCATTCAGTTTGATGTATTACCTTGGTCAATACTGGTGTTCCAGGACATGCCAATGAAATTGGATGGGTTGGAACTGTTTTGGAAAAATGGTGTGTGGTTGAACTTGTTGCCTCTTGGTATACAGTCTGGCTACTCTGGACTCTGTACTTATGAAAATTCTCCACCTATCAAAGGTGTTATGTTCATTAAGTAACTTCTCATAAATTTTTCTTTACAGTCATCCTATGGATGCATTGCAAATATAGTTAGATCAATATTGATCCAGGCTTATATGGCTACGAGTTTCTAAAAAAGAGTCTGGAGGCTGGCAGAAGGTTTGCCCTCATGCACAACTGAGCAGAGTCAGAGAGACAGATAAAGCAGATACAACCCCCAGATATTGGTTCCTTTGAGGGCTAAAGAGACCCATGGGAGTTATGGTCATGGCCGATGGGGTTAACTACCAGGGCAGATGGCCCCTCTTTGGAAATGGTGTTTATGTGTGATGAATCTGGACTCAGATGGGATCTCCCTTCATAAGACTTTCATGCTAATGTGCTGGAGGTGCAGTTAATGTTGGGGTTTAAGATATATTTAGGGGATTTGAATCTCTGGACAGACAATGTGATAGCTAGATCCTGAGCCTCAACAGACTCCAGCACCTACAATCTGATTTATTGGACTTACCACACTCAGCTAAGATGGAGGTGAAGAAGGACAACCACCACACCATGGAGCCTAGAGTGATTACAACTGAAAATGGGAGGATTGCATCCAGCATCCAGGTGGAATCTGAGCCTCCTCTTGACATAAAGGTGCAATGGACACAACCAATCCAGTGTCCACATAGAAGAGGTGGCATTGGATTGGGAAAAGTGGACATAATGGACAAAGGGTATGGGGAAAGGCAGGAAGAGATGAGAGGTGGAGGCGTCTTCGGGACATGGAGCTGCCCTGGATGGTGCTTCAGAGGTAATCACCGGACATTGTAAATCCTCACAGGGCCTACATGATGGAATAGAGGAGAGTATGGGCCATGATGTGAACCAATGTATATGAGGTGCAGAGGTGCCCAAAGATGTACTTACCAAATCCAATGGATGTGTCATGATGATGGGAACGAGTGTTGTTGGGGGGGGGGGAGGGGGGGGGGTGGAGTTGAATGGGACCTCACATATATATTTTTAATGTAATATTATTACAAAGTCAATAAAAAATTAAAAAATTAAAAAAAAAAAAAATATTGATCCAGGCTTTAATTTGCTATCCATTCTAACATTGCCTAACAACAAGAAAGGGTCTCAATTATGTAGCACTGTGCTCCAAGAAGCTCTTGGTACCAAATATGTATCTCATTTATTTTCATCACACCATATGTGGTTTTCAGATTTCAGACTTTAACATTTTTGTTTTACAGATGGGAAAGGAGGTAGCTGGTAACTCATCTTTATTAAGAAAGCAAGTGGTTGGTAGAGAAAGTAGTAGAAAGTCCACCTCCAGATTCCTAATCTCAATAGTTTGCTCTTTCAACAAGCTATGTTGCTTTTAACTTTCTTTGAATTATAAATGATATACCCATCCTGGATTGCATTTACCAAATAGTTGTTATGCCCGAAACCATAGACTATATATTTGAAGTGCTTTTTTTTTGGGGGGGGGATTGTTTTGTTTTACTGTTATATGGAAGAGAGTGTCTTAGAGATGAGGTATGTAAAAATGCACAAACAAGATTGATCTGAGAGAAATTAATGTGCAATGTATTTATTTTGATAACATAAAAAGGATTACTGAACCCTGAGTTTTAGGACCTGGGAAGATATTAGGAGTTGCAGTATAGTGACAGGAGGTACTTGAATGAGAAAAATATGTAGGAAGAGAATAGGAAATTCTCTCTTTTCTGACATATACAACATAAGGCAACAATTCCAAAAGGAGCATTTTGTGGTAGAGTCCTTGTTTAGCAATGTGCCCTCTAATAATTTCCATTTCCTTCCTTGGTTGCCATCCTAACCCTAATTGCACATTGGACAGGGTTGAAGTGCCAGCCTTAAGGAAAGTGGGTTATGGTTAAAACCTCCTCAAAATTGCCTTGTTTTTCAGTCTACATGGATGAGTGTCATGCACGGTTGCCAGCTAACTCAAGAGACAGTGCAACAATGGTGACTCTTGGGCACTGATGAAACGGAAATTCCTTCTTACCCATTCCATTAAAATAATAAGAAGCTCATTTAAAATGAGAAGGGAAAATTCTAATCAAGGAAGAATTGGTACTCTTATGGTGTTGCTTTTTGAAATCATCCTGATTCATTTAGAAATCTTAATAACCCCTATCAACATCAGTATCAGCTGCTGCTTCAGAAAACACCACCAACAACAACATGTATCGCAGACGCTCTAATAGTAAGAACAGGCAGTTTCTTAAAAATTGTTGATGACTTTGAATTGCATACCTGATTATGCTCTTCTCCATCTTGTATAGCCATAGAACAGTATTCTCCATTCTCTCTGATGTTTCGTCAATTGAGAGGAACTCCAACAGCACTGTATATAGGATTAGATCCTGAAACATTTACCTTTTCTTTCCTAAGGGGTTGCTTCCAACGCTGGAGAACAATCTTAACTCTTGAATAAAAACCCCATTCCCCCTTTTAACAGCTGTTGTTTCTCAGGGATTAAAAGGGTTTGCTTCATTATAGTATCTCATCTTTATTATCATCATTATTGTCATAATCATTTCAGTGACCTTCTTTGTCCAGGCACTGTTCTGGTCTCTTAATAATATTACTGTAATGCTCACAGCACTCTTTTGTACAAGCACTAGAATATAGTTCTTAGAGATGAGAGAAGCTGGTCTCAAGATCCCAGCCTGGGGGAAGTCAGATCTGACATCAGAGCTAGATTCCTAAATCCACACTCTTTACCAAATAGTGTGAATGATTATCAAGTTTTCTCTTCTGCCTGTGGATACACACACACACACAAATATATTTTTTATCCCCCCCCGTTTTGACTTTTTGCATGCTATCTGCTCTCCATGTCCATTTTGCTGTGCATTCTTCTGTGTCTGTATTATTTATTTTATTTCCCCTCCCCTCTTGCAGCTTGCTTGCTGTCTGCTCTCTGTGTTCATTCGCTGCTGGCTCTTCTGTGTTCTTGCTTGTCTCCCTTCTTTTTCGTTGCATCACCTTTTGCTGAGTCAGCTCTCCATGGTATCTGCAGGCCCGGTGGCTCTCCACAGCATGCAGGCGAGCCTGCCTTCGCAAGGAGGCCCCGGGATGCGAACCAGGTGCCTCCCATAGGGCAGACGGGAGCTCATCTGATTGAGCCACAGCTGCTTCCCAGAGATATATTTTTTAAATGAAGTAGTTAGAATTTTTTCCTTTAGGTGATATTTGCCTACAATACACTAGTGAAAATGCCTCCATGCTTCTACCATGGGAATAAAATTTTTTATCAAAGAAGAAAGAACATTTTTTTCAACTACTCTTTTCCCTTATAGAGCCTGGTAGGAAAAGAAGAAAGTCTAAGACTATTTGTCCTTCATCTAAGGGCTTCTAAGTGTTCACAGGGCAGCAAGAAAGAGATGATTTGCTTTATAAAAAGGAAGGGTGGAAGGCAGGAAGGGAGGTGAGGAAGGAAGGGGAGGAAGAAAGGGGAGGAATTCCTATTTTGACTCCTGAAAGGAAAGAGTTACCAAACAAATGGAGAGCATATTGATCCAGTACCATGTTGCCATACCTAAATGACACTTAGTAACAGGAATATTTGATGTTCCACTTGAAGCTTCCTACACTACTAAGATGTAATCTTTACTTGCATTTTACTGGACTCCAACCACAAGTATCATATCCTGACATGGCAGGGAAAAGAGCACGATTGACACGATCAGCTTTTGATATTAAAACTAGGAGTAAAATGCAGATTAGGCATACTCTGGGAGCAGAAGAACTCCGAGAATTGAAAGGATGGAATTATCCAGAAAATGCACAAAGACTTTTGGTACCTGACTCCTATTTGCATTAATGAGAAAAAAAATTAATCTTTTCTGAAAAAGATTTTTGTGTCATTCATTTTAATTCCACATTTGAAAGCAATGTCGCCACAAAATCATATACTTTTTATTGATTTTTAGTGATGAACAAAAGACATGTAAGGTAGTATAGTCATCATAATTATTGGTAGGTGTAGCAATTTGATATGGTTATGCATTCCTAAAATAGATATTGGATTATGTTTGTAATCTGATCTGTACCTGGGATTGACTGAGTTATGTTTAGAGCTTTAATTGGGCCACATCATTAGGGTGTTGAGTCCCCGCCCCTTGGTGGGTGGGGATTCACAGATAAAAGGCATGGCAAAGGACAGAGTTGTGGGTTCCTAATGCTGGAATTTTGATATTAGAGTTTGATGCTGAAGTCTTACGCTGGAACCCCAGGGAAAGAGACAGAGCCTTTCACCTGATAATCTACAGCTGACCTTATGGAGAGAGGCAAAGCCTAGAAAGCCTTATAGTCTACAACTGACCTTGTGGAGAAATCAGAGGAGCTGAGCCCAGAAGAACCCAGGAAGCCTGAACCTTTGCAGACATCAGCAGCGCATCTTGCTCCAACATGTGAAAATAGACTTTGGTGAGGGAAGTAACTTATGCTTTGTGGCCTGGTATCTGTAAACTCCTACCCCCAATAAATACCCTTTATAAAAACCAACCCATTTCTGGTATTTTGCATCAACACCCCTTTGGCTGACTAATACAACAGGTTTAATTATCAGCTTCATTATGAAATAGGTTTAAAACTGAATGTACTATGTTGACAAATGTAAAATATTTTTCAAGAATGAGCATTGTAACATATTAAAAAGTCTTTGAAAATTCAGAAGAATTCACATCTTTTCTAAGGCAATAATAATATTAAATTATCATCATGTTACTGTATAATACATTCAGTTAGCCAAACAACTGGTCAGGTAACAAGCATTTTTGGGGTTCACTATTCTAGCCATCATGTTGGATACGGAAGGGATGAAAGAATTATTATTATTCCTAATTGAACTTTTATTCTAGTATGAGAGATGAAAACAACACACAGGAACTAAGACTGAATCTAAATAAGTTACAAAGTATATGAATATTGAGTCCAGGAAAGGGTGATCGAGGAGGTCTTCATGGGGAAGCTGACCCCTGGGTTTACCCATCAAGGGTTTAGATAGGCAGAAGAGGGAGCCTCTTGGTTCATTCATGCAAGCAGTCATTCTCGTGATATTGGACATGCCGTGCTTGAGGGGCAGGGCAGAATACAGCTGAGAAGCAGCAGGATGCATGTGAAGGAGAGTGAATCACATGATGAGAGGAGTAGGGTGAAGCTGGCTCATAGGTAGAATTGGAATTAAACAGTAGGATTTAGATAGTTTGTATACCCAAGAGGACTGATATGGTATTTGAGGGTAGATGGAGGGTTTTGTGAAATTAAGATGGGCAAGAGTCTCTGAAAGTAGGGTACACAAAGAAAGAGAAAAACAAAGAGTCCAGAGCGGTAGAGGACAAGAGGCGTCAGGTCCGGTTGGTTCAAGGATACCCCGAGGCAAGCAGAGGCTCCAGAGAGCTCCAGCTGCGGTCTCTCATTCTGCCTCACTTCATTCTTGGACTCCACATTGGACCTTTGACCTAAAGATGTTTCCTCAAGGCCCTACTGCTTCTCTTAATGATGACAAAAACGATTTGCTTTTCCATGCTGTTCCCTTACTGCACTGCCTACCTTCACATAGCCCAGCCTGATGACTTGGAGGCTAAATAGCCCATAACCAAAACTACTGACCAGTTGCTCCCTTAAAACAAGAGGTGATGGTGGCATAATCAAATAGAGTCAGATTTCAAACCCAACATGAAGAAATAGGTAAAGACATAGAGAGGCAGGTTCCTGAACTGAGAGATTTCCAAGTTCAATTTTTGCAGCTTTAAAAGTAGTAGTATAATGGTTCATCTTTGGCAGGGGCTGATTACTTTCTTAATGTAAAGGGACAAGAGTGGGCAAGCATATGGTGCTATTTAGAGCAATTTGTAACAACGCAGAGGGGAAGGTTTGAAGAGAATTCTAATGGCCCTTATACAAACGGTGTTAGACAATATGAATTTATAATACATGGATCTGCAGAGTATTCTTGTTCCTTCCTAACAGTGCTTCTGACTGGTAGAGGGGAGTAATCCATTAAGAACAGATTCAGAAGGCCATTGAGCATCCATGTCCAGGGCAAAGTGAGGAATGAATTTTTTTTTTTTAAATTTCAGCAAGTATAGTCTAAAGTGTCTGGTAGAAGACTCCAAATAGTTCCTACATAAGAAGGCTGATTGATAATATCTTAAATTTCTCCCTTATGCTTTCATATAAAGCCCTAACTTTGTAGTTGAGTCATACAAATAACTTGGAGTCTCAGAATGATTTTGAGTGAAAGAATGTGAATCATTCTAACTCATCTTCATTTAGAGGTGAGAGCATAAATATAATAGTTGGTGTTAGGTTAAAATATTAATGTGTCATCAGCTTTCTTTTCATACCTTAAAATTAAGAATCTTCTACCATCAGTGCAGAGACCTAGTGCTTCAAGCCTTGCATAGGTTAAGCTGAACAGTTTCCGAACATCTAAGTGACATGTTATCTAATGTTTTCTAGGTTTTATTCCTATGTTATATCACCAGAGAGCAATGTACTGCAACTGTTTTAGTTACATCTCCACAGACATTCCTTCCCAGTGTTAAAATTTAATGTTTTGTCCTCAGCTTTTTTATTGAGGTTGATATAAGAAATGGCACAGGACTAGCCTATTTCTATTTCACAGAAAGCTGCGGTTGAAGACTTCATTTAGTCCAGGGGTTCTTAACCTTTTTTGTTCCATGCACCTTTTGCCAGTCAAACCATGGACCCCTTCTCAGAATGTAGTGGCAGATAGTTTTATGACACTCAACTAGTGTAGGGTCAAACTACAGTAATTTCGAAGTATGGTTGAGCATAAGAGAATTTTCGAGATGTGCAACAACTATAAAGTGATGTGAAATGACTACTACTGTAATTTATTGCATACGTTTGTAAGTGAAGGAAATGCTAGATTTCAATTAGAGGTCAGAGAGAATAAAAGTAAGAAGTTGATTTTTTTTTCAATTCAAGCTCACAGACCCCCTGAAAGGCATCTGTGGACCCCTGACTAAGAACCCCTGATTTCGTAAGTGATGTAATATCCTTGCACAAGGATTTGCATGATGAAGCCTTCCTAAGAGTTAGTTCACTGAAATGACATACTCTTACAGATGCGCTTGCCTCCTTTTTCTCGTTAATGATCTGTAAATGGTCCATGAAAGTTTCCATGATTTCCTGTACCACACAGGAAAGTGAGCCCACAGATAAATTTAGTCCACAATTGCAGTCCCTACCCTACCCATTAGTTCTGTTACTACTTTTGATTCCAAAAATAAAGTTTCTATCACTTTATTTTCTTAATTTTCCTATGATGTATATATAACATGGTAGGCTGCTTTACATCCTTACTGCAATTGCTAAGAGCTATAGACAGTTTGTAAGAACTTCCATAAATAGAGAAAAGCAAAGAACAAGTGAGTTCCTTTAAAACCTACCCCATAAGCAGGCTGCCACCAGGGCTCTCCTCCCCTATGAGAAAACTGCAGGGTGGAAAGGAGCCTTCAGTATACATCTGATTGTGTAAATATTGTAATAGATACAAGGATCATGTGTTGCATATTTCTTCAAAACATGAGATTTCAGAAATGTCCCTGAAACAAACAATCCTGTCTGTATACTTACGTATTAGATGCTAGCCTGTAAGCCTTGGCCCAAGGGCATGGCCAAATGACATTTGCATCCTGGAACTTGGGCAGACAGCCCGCTTCTTTTGGTGAATGATACCACAGTGTTCTTTTGGTAATAAGAAACAGTTTTGTTTCTGGATTCTAAAACTATTCATGAGTCCCTGAGGGGTATTCAGTTTCTCTTCATGTTCCCAGTGCCTGTGCTTGAGAGAAAACATTGAAGAGTGAAAGGAAAACCACTAGAGTCTTCCTTAACAGTCCAGCTGTAGCTGGTGTTGAGACAGAAGTTCTTCTACCTGCAAAATCTGCCTAAACCTCAAGGCCCAACTTATTGTTACCTCCTCCATGGGAGCTTTCTCTGACCTGCCACCTTCTTGCCATCACCCCAAGCAGAATCCATCCCTTACTCTTCTGTGTTTATACTGTGTTCTGTACAGGCTGCCGTTACAGCCCTCAGAGAATGATGTGCTGTTCAGGCATTTTTCTGTCTCAGAAAAATCCTTCTCCTGCACACGCCCAGCCACACCCCCTTTATTTTATTCTGGAATCTATAATCATCTAGACTTTTCCACTAATGAATTTAGGCATGCTTTTCTTCCCTAAAATAAGGATCACACTTTAGAAATCATACAATATCAGTTGTATGCCTGGGATATCCTTGCAGTTAATTAGGGCACCAAGAGTTAAATGGACACTTGGTTCATCTTCACTTATTTTATAGCCAGATGGTAATCCTTTTAGAGGCTGACTGTGAGAGTAGGACTTCGCGGTTATGTCTGAATGTTGGGGGTGGTACCGCCCTTGTTTTTATACCATCATCTGCCTTATTTCTGTGTTCTCAGACAATTAACTTTCCCTCTCTGATTCTTATTTTCTGATATCACAGGTGCCTTTTACTCAACAGTGGACTTGGAGAGGACATTACTTAAGAAAGATATAATATCGACATTATTATTTCAATTATATAGTAATATATACCAAATTCACTCTATCTCTTCATTTTATTTACTTTTTCTTGTCCATATATTTTTCCCCTGATTTGCTTACTGGGAAAATTATCCTTTTTTTGCTTTCCATATGCACTCTTCCTCTGTATGCCCCTTTTAATTCCCTTTGAAGTGCTATCATGCAAAATGTTTTTCTTTTCTCATTGCTTTCAGGATGTCCTTCTTTGTCCTCTTGTACTGAACCCATCACTCTTAGTCCATCTTTTATTAGATATCTATATCCTTTCTTCATTTTCACTGCTATTATACCTACTTGTATCTTGCCTTCTTCCCCTACTTTCTTCTTTCTCTACCCCCCACCCATTTAACAGGTTCCACTCTTCCATCTTGAGAATCCTTTCAGAAAACTCACTATGTACTCTACGGCATGTGTGGTAGTTTGAAGCTATATATACTCCAGAAAAACATGTTCTTAAATTTAATCCATTCCTGTGGGTGTGAACCCATTATCAGGGAACATTTTGATAAGGCTACTTCCATTAAGGTGTGACTACATCTCAATCAGCATGGATCTTAATCCTATTACTGGAGTCCATTTTTAGAGAATAAAATTCAGACCTAGAGAGAGAGAAGGAGAGAAAGAGCGAGAGACAAAGACATGGAAGCAAGAAGATGAAATCAACGGAACCCAGAACTGAAGGAAGAGACCAGGGGATGCTGCCCATGTGACAAGCCAAGGACCAAGAAGTGCCAGCAGCCAGTCCCAGAAAGCATCTCCTTGATGATGCCTGGATTTGGGCTTTCCTGGCCTCAAAGCCATGAGCAAATAATATCCCAATGTTTAACCCAACCCATTTCATGACATCTGTGCTAAAATGGCATGGATACCTTAAGAACTGAGAACAGATCTTTTGCCTGTTCTTTATATTATCATTCCAGTTAGACTAAGCATATGTTCAATGAAGGTAGGAACCCTGATACGTATTTGTGGATTAAGTAAATAACCCCCTGACGGGATTTCAGGAACACTGGAAAAACTCACTTGCCCAACATGAACCTGTCCCCCATTTGATCAAAATGTAGGAAGATTCTTTCTTTCCCAATATTAAGAATAAGACTCTCCAGTAAGTAACACACTGAAGTAAAAGTCCAAGTAAAGCATGAATGACTGAGAGTAAATTTTGTTATCAGTTGTAAAGATGTATCTAGGAGAGCAAAACAACACATAATGAGGAAGTTGGTGATTTCTGACCTACTTGAAAAAAAGCCTATATTTAGCTAAATTGGCTAAGAGTCTAAGTGGAAAATATAAATCTTTCCACTTCAATGGTTGGATTGATGCATTGAGTGACATAAAACTTGCCCGTGGTTTACTATTTGGATAATGGTATAGGAGACCTCTAACAGCCATATTTTTGGTTATGATAAACTCTCTCGCATCCATATCCTCATCTCTCGTAAAGGAGCTTAGGTGCTGAAAGAGTCCTCCCCTTTCGGATGACATTTATAGTTTATATTCCAGTATATAGAGTGGTCTAGTATTTATCTCAAATTCTATTTGAAATGCTACATTTATTAAGTTTATCTCTTATTTCTGGACTAGTTTCATTATTAAATAAAAATTAAACCTCATTGGTAAAAAATGAATTTCTTTGATTTTTTAAAAGCATTTGGAAGAGAATAGCACGGTCATTTTTATCTTGCCCAAAATACATTGACAAAAGGCACCTTAAATGGTCATTGTTTTTGTTTTTTCACTAGAACACATTAATATTATTTTTAGTGTTTGCTCCCAGTTCACTTTCATGCATGTCCTTTAGCCTTGTTAGTTTCAAAGGAAAGACTATATTTTCTTTTTCTTTAAAACTTTTCTTTTCCTTCAGTATTAATAGTAGAACTAATAGTAGAATTGCCTATCACAAAATCGCCCTAGCTAAGCAATAGAATGCAAATTCTTCACTGTGCTTTTGATGATGAAATAGAATAATGCTGTACATTTTATACCAGATTATATTTCACAAAATTCTTTCACATTCATTATCTTATTTAATCCTCAAAAATAATGCTGTGAACTAGGTATTATTTTCCTCATTTAAATATGCAGCGAGTTATACTCAAAAAGCAGTGACCTAACTGATGGCATGGAGTTAGTGTCACGGCCAGGACTTCAATTCATTTCTTCTTACTTTCACTCCAGGTCCCTTTCGTGTCATCATACTGTTTCCTTCTACTCTCCTGTGATCCAACCTGCTGTACTTATGAGCCAGGATCTTTAACATGCTGCCTTGTAATTCCTAATGTATACTGAGAACCCACTCTGTGCCACAAACTGTTCTAAGCACTTACCTGTTTTACATTATTCAATCCTTGCAAAACCTATAAGGTAAGTAATATTGCTTTCTCCACTTTACAAACATAGAATCAGAAAGCTTAAGTAACTTGCCCCAAATCACATATCCAATACATGGAATAAGTTGGTCTCAAATCCAAGCAGTCTGGCTCCATAGACTATATGTTTAACAACCTCACTCTATTGCCTCTTAAAATACCAAAAAATCATAACGATTTTGTGAATTACTTTTCCCATGAATAGCAAGGTCTAGGGTGGGTCTCTAGATATTACCTATGGCAATAAGAATTTCAACAGTCATTACCTTTAGTGTGCTTTACAATAAGGATAGTCTCTACTTGTGTAGTCCAAGCTGAAATTTGTATTTTTGTTAGAAACCATTAATCCAGATCTAAGGAGGTTTCTAGAATAGGAATACTGCCATGAAAATACCAGTATTGAGGCAAAAACTAGTGTAGTTCAGTTACTCAATCAACTGTACAAATATTTATTGAACACTTGCTATGTTCAAGGGTGTGGTTTGGCACTCAGGTATAATCTAAATGAAGCTTGCTGTCTAATAAAAGAAATATGGTTGTACACAGATACTTGGTAAATCACCAAAAGGCACAGAGCTTCATAGAAATGTGAAATTCCTGTAGGACAGAGAAAACATGGAAAGTTTGAGGGGGACCCCATTAGATGGAACCTTTAATTAAAGGCAAATTGAAATGTATATGTCAGTGCAGGTAATTTTTCATTTCTAATAATAAACCACCTCTCTGGGTTGCTTGGAAGTACCTCTTCAAGTACAAACTTGCTAGCACTTTGATCACTGAGTCAGTAGGGGGTTTTGGGAAATCCTGAGTGTAAAGTCCATCTACTAAAGCACATTATTCATGGCTTTAGAAGAACCACCAAACTGACGTTTGTTAAAGCCTAGTTCTCCTGGATGTCCCCCACTCTCCCCTCCTGGATGTATTTGTTCATATTAGGAGGGACAAGCCTTTCCTGTCTTAAAGAATCAGCTCTATAATTACTCGTATCTACTTTTCTGTCAACACGTAATAATCCTTATTTTTTATTTTTTTAATATAGCTTTAATTTATTTTTTAAAAATATATAGATCACACAAAATGTTACATTAAAAAATATAGGAAACTCCTATATGCCCCACTCTCCACACTCTCCACTCTTCCCACATCAACAACTTCTTTCATTAGTGTGGTACATTCATTGCATTTGATGAATACATTTTGGAGCACTACTACACCGCATGGATTATAGTTCACATTGTAGTTTACACTCTCCCCCAGTCCATTCAGTGGGTTATGGCAGGATATATAATGTCCAGCATCTGTCCCTGCAATATCATTCAGGACAACTCCAATTCCCAAAAATGCCCCCATATCACACCTCTTCTTCACTCTCCCTGCCCTTAGCAACTCCTGTGGCCACCGTCTCCACATCAATGATATAATTTCTTCCATTACTAGAGTCACAATAATTCTATAGTAGAATACCAGTAAATCCCCTCTAATCCATATTTTATTCCTCCATCCTGTGGACCCTGGAATGGCAATGTCCACTCCACTTGAGAGGGAGCTTTGTAATAATCCATTTTGATAGCCATTAAATCAATACAAGTTCCAAAGGAATTTCTCTGACTTTTACTTTGCTTATTAAGCTGGAAATTCAAGGGCAATGCAGATGAGAATTTCACACTATTCCATTGAGAGTCTGTTTGGTGACCAGCTCTTTCGGAACCCAAGCAAGTTCAGTGATGCCTCATTTAGGCAACTGCTGGATATATTTTCCAGTAGGGATTGACAAAGATATTGTTAAGCTGACAAGAATCATGACAACACTATGAAAAAGAACATTTTATTTAAATTTCAGAGCATTGAGATTACTGTCAAGAGTTTAATGGAATTTTGTTTGCAGTTCCTTCCCGTAAAATGTCCTCTTCAAGCTTAAGCAACTTAACACACATTTTATTTTACAGACTACATTGTGACAGCTGAGAAATAAAAGTAAATAAGCTTAAATTGTGTTTCTAAGGAATATGCCTTTTCTCTAAGGCTTTTTGTGGTCAGAATCAAGGGTTGCCCCAGTTTTAATTTAGCAGTGACCATATTTATTTTGGTATATACAAAAGAGGATGTACTAACTGAAAACCTCAGCTGCTATGGTGTACCCAGCATTCACTCGCATGAAATTTAGAGGGAAAGAATTGGATTGGGGTCTGTGTATTTAGCTGTTGCAATTTTAGTGAAATCCAGAATATAGGTTTGCTAGTAATTTCTCAGCAAAAATCCATTGCATTATGTTTGTTTTGTAAGTTCACAACTTTTACTCTATGCTTATTGTTTATGTTCATGTATGAATGATATAATTCAATAAAATATTTTAAAAATCCTTTGCATTCATTTTGCAGCTCTTTTATAATTTGTCTAATAGGTTTTCTGGCTTTCGCCAGAGGACCCTCAAAAAATTGTATTTTATTCAGATGTCTTTTTCTTCTCCTAATACATTTTATTTTCAAAATTCATATGAATGTGAAAAAGATTCGAAATATTACAGACTTCCACTGAAAAGAAAGCTACCATTGGTCTTTATACCAATACCTATGTTTACATTCATATTCACATTTTAAAATAATATAAAAGTAATACTTTTTTGTTCATTTTTTCATATTAATAAGCCATAATTTGTTTACCATTTTCCTTCTTAGACATTAAGGTTACTTTCAGGTTTTTTCACTATTGCAAGCAATATTTTAATGGACAGGTTTTTGCATTGGTATTTTTACAGTGAACTTTGATTATGAGAACAGTTTTATATTTACAGAAAAATGGTGAAGATAGTACAGAGAATTTCCATGTACCGCATACCCAATTTCCCCTGTTAACATCTTACCTTAGTTTGGCACACTTGTTATAGTTAATGAACTGACACATTATTGTTAACTAAAGCCCATAATTTATTCAGATATCCTTAGGTTTTGCCTACTGTTCTTTTTTTTTTTTTTTTAGATTTATTTATATTTTATCCCCTTTCTCTTCCCCCAGCCCTGCTTTATTTGCTGTCTGTGTCCATTTGCTGTGTGATCTCTTTTTGTCTTCTTTTCTCATCTTCCTCCTCTGGGATACACCAGGATTCGATCCTGGGGACCTCTGATATGGAGAGAGGTTCCCTGTCAATTGCGCCATCTCAGTTCCTGGTCTCTGCTGCTCTTCACCTTGACTCGTCTCTCTTTTTTTGTTGCATCATCATCTTGCTGCATGACTCATTTGTGCAAACATTGGCTCACCATGCGGGCACATTTCCTCTCCTTCTTTTTCACCAGGAAGCCCCAGGGATCAAACCCAGGTCCTCCCACATGGTAGGTGGAAGCCCTATCACTTGAGCCATCCACTTCCCTGCCTTCTGTTCTTTGTTTATTCTAGGATCTGATCCAGGATACCACATTACATTTAGTGGTCATGCCTCCTTAGGCTCCTTTTGGGTGTAATAATTTTTCAGACTTTCCTTGTTTTTAATGACTTGGTTAGTTTCGAGAAGTACTGGTCAGTTATTTGTAGGATGTCACTTTTTTGGAATTTGTCTGATGTGTTTCTCAGGATTGGACAGGGGTTCTGGGTTTGGGAGAGGAAGACCAAAGAGGTAAAGTGTGATAGTCATCACTTCATATGAAGCATATGTATTATCAACAGAATATCACACTGTGGATGTTGACCTTGATCATCTGGCTGAAGAAGTATTAGCCATGTTTCTCCACTGTGAAGTTACTGCTTTCCCTCATTCCATGGTGTACTCTTTGGCAGAATGTCACTGTACAAGGACATGTAAGGAGTGGGGAGCTATGGTCTACCTCTTAGCGAGTGGAGCATCATTATAAATTATTAGGAATTCTTCTGCATGGGCTATTTGTCTCTTCTCCCCTATTTATTTATTTATTTATTTAGTCCTTTATTTAAAAATTAGTATGGACTACGGATCCTTATTTTATACTTTGAGCAATAACCTAATACTACTTTGTTTCTGTTGTTACTCAGATAGTTCCAGCTTTGGCCATTGGCTCTTGTTTCCCTTTGACATACTCTATCAATGTGAGATTTTTAAAAATTGGAGCACTTCCCTACTTTCTGGCACTGGAAGGGTTCTCGTACTCATCTTGTATATTTTTTGCCCCAGTCCTATAATCATGCTATCTGGTTCATTTCAAGGAACATTGGTTCCTTTAATTGGAGAATAGTATGAGAGTCTAAGATCTGTGTGCTCAGTGTGTTTATGGCTATTGGGATGCACTTGCTTTTACACTTTCTCATTTGAATATATGTGTGTATGCTAATCCATGTGTCTCTATGAGTATTTATATATGTAACCATCTGCATTAAGCTGAACATCAGTTCATATTGATATCTTCAATTCTAATCCATTACTACTGGCATCATTATTGTCTCCTTCCCTTGATTATCTGTAAACTCCCACTCCAAGCTCCTACCATCCTGCATCCATTTACTTAATTGTTCAATTCCAGTGCAACTATATAGAATAGCAATACCAATACTGCTGAGTAGGAAGGAATGGTCCTTCACCAACTAGATTACAGCACTTATGTGCAGTTCTTTTGCCTCTAGTCTTAACAGTTTCCACTCATTTCAGAAGTTAGGTCAGCATCTTTTACCCCAAGCGTCTTCAGTGAGGTTGTTTCATACATTTATAATATAGCTGGATTATTTTGTTCGAGTCTGCATCCCTTACTGGTGTAAATGTATGTTGTAAACATTAAGGGAACTACTAAAAGAAAAAAGATTAAAGAAGAATAATTGACAGGTTTAGAAAGGAGATCAAGTACTCAAAACTAGATAAGGGGAAGCAGCTGTGGCTCAATCAGTTGGGCTCCCATCTACCAGATGTGAAGGCAGGCTTGCCTGCATGCTGCAGGGTGCTGCCTGGCCTGCAAGCACCGCGGAGAGCTGACTCAGCAAAGGTGACCAAAAAGGGAGACTAGCAAAAACACAGAATATGCAACGAATGGACACAGAGAGCAGACAGCAAGCAAGCTCCAAGGGGGAGGGGAATAAATAAATAAAAATAAAATACAGCTAGAGGATAGGCAGGGGCTGTGTAAAACAACAGTCCTGGGGCTCTGGAGGCTGGGGGAGCACTGGGCAGGCTGGAGGAAGGGCTGAGAAGCTGCAGGAAAGAGCTGGGAGTAACTCGCTGCATGACTGCTGGCACCCACCCCCACTCTCGGTGGCCTTGAGGTCTGGCCTCTGTCTGGCTGCTGCAGGTGGAGAGGGAGGTGGAGGCCCTCTTCCCTAAGAGTAGGGTGGGGACTAACCAAGCACTGAGCAAGGCTTTTGATCTGCAAATTCAAACCACTGGGTCCCAGCTCTGAGCAGCTAAAGTTCCAGGAATATAAAATAAAATAAAATCCGATACCTTTCAAAAGAGCAAGAATCAGATTACCACAGATTCCTATCACATTTCTCACTAATTATAATGGGTATATGAAGGTAATATATTGTAAAAAGCTCTTTAAGCATAGAATTTTATATCTTGCTGAAGCATTACTGAAGTGTAAAGTTGAAATAAAATTTATTCTTAATTTTACCATTCAAATGCATGCTTTGAAAATTCCATTGAAGTGCTCCAGAGAAAAAAGATTAATAAATTGAGAAGAACACAAGAGAATATAGGAAGTATGGATGAGAAAACTGTCAGTACAGTTTATTAGTCAGAAATAAGCAATAACCAAAACAGAAAAAGCTTACCCTGAACAATCTAGGTCCAAAATTCTCAAACATGAGAAAGCAGTATAGTGGGGTGGGGTGGGGAGTTGGGAGAAAGGGCATTGCCTCTCTAGGGGCAATGTAAAGTTATATTTAATATAAAATAGTAAGGCAAATTAATACAGGCATTTTCTTAATAAAGTTGGTATAACTAATGAAATATAAATCTTGACATATAAATTTCAAACCAGGAGAAGAAAATTTGATATAGCCAATGAAAGGAAGGAAAGTAAAGGAAAAAAAGAGAAGGAAAGAAATATAAAGAACGTAAGGAAGAAGAAGGGATGGAAGGAGAAGGAGGAAGTTAAGAAGGGAGAGAAGAGGGAGAGATTAATGGAGGGAGGGAAGGAAGGCAAGTCGCGGCAGGATGGGAAACGATGAGAAACTGATGCCACTGCTTTGCAGAGGCTGTGAATGAAGGAAGGGAAATGGTGGGACTTCACACTAGGGCCAGGTACTGATGGGTTGTGTATCCTCACAAGTTCTTAGGTTTTCTCTGAAGTTCTTCAATGAGAACAGTGGAAGGCATCTATCACTTTGCTGGCTTATTTTGCAGTAGTTTTTTGCAGTATGTAGGTAATTACCTGTGAACCATTCCTACGAAAATGGTTACATTGCATAAGAATGAATGAAAGTGAGATTTATAGGGAAGCGGACTTGGCCCAGTGGTTAGGGCGTCCGTCTCCCACATGGGAGGTCCGTGGTTCAAGCCCCGGGCCTCCTTGACCCATGCGGAGCTGGCCCATGAGCAGTGCTGATGCGCACAAAGAGTGCCCTGCCACGCAGGGGTGTCCCCCGCGTAGGGGAGGCCCACGCGCAAGGAGTGCGGCCTGTAAGGAGAGCCGCCCAGCGCGAAAGAAAGTGCAGCCTGCCCAGGAATGGCGCCGCCCACACGGAGAGCTGACAAAACAAGATTACGCAGCAAAAAGAAACACAGATTCCCATGCCGCTGACAACAACGGAAGCGGACAAAGAAGATGCAGTAAATAGACACAGAGAACAGACAACCGGGGTGGGGAGGGGGGAAGGGGAAATAAATAAATAAATAAATATTTTTTTAAAAAGTGAGATTTATAGAAGGAAAAATAGGAGCATAGGAGCCGTAACTTTCAAATTGTTCAAAAATCTAATTACTGGAAACCAGTTATCTAAAGAATCTGGTCTAACTGCTAGTTTCAAGTATTGCTAGTAAGTATTATTAATGAATAGTGATTCTCAGTAGGTGTCAAGAGCAATTTTATACAAGATTTTTAAAATTTTAGTTTATCTTAAAATATTTCAGAGGCAATGGGTATGATGCTTTAGACACTTGACTGACAGTAAAAGTTTTCAACAACAATTCAAATACTTCCTAGCAGTTGAACAGAAATAAAAGGTTCCATGAGATGAGTGTTAAATTATTATTATCTAGTAGAACAATTAGCTGAACCATTTTCTTTTACTGCTCTAGTTCAACACCATAAGGTAATATCTTACTTGTTTCATACTTTGTATTTGTACTTGGAAATTTCAACACAGTATGTGTCACTAATTAAAAGTTTCTTTCTTCTAGCTACTTCATTTAACATTTAAATTTCCAGTTTTCTCACAGCTTCTTCAGGGCGCTACTTTAGCCTGGATGTTTGTCTCTCTAAACTTTGAAAACATGTACAAAGGAAAAGAGTAGGGAATTTTGAGGCAATTATTCAGATAATTTATCCAAATGATGTTGACTCTTTACATTCAGGAAAGAGGGATTTTATTCTGTATTAATTAACTAATTTGGTTACTCTTTTGGATATTTCCTTAACATTCACTGAACTCCCTAATGTGGTTTTGCTTCTGTGGAGGTAGACTGGGTTGCTTTTTTTTTTAAAGATTTATTTTATTTACTTATTTTTACACACACACACATCCCATTGTTTGCCCTCGCTGTGTACTCTCTGTTAGTTTGTTGCGTGCTTGTCTTCTTCTTAGAAGGCACTGGGAACCAAACCCAATGGCTTGGGCCATTTTTACTCCCTGCTTGTTATATTTCCTCATTGTTTCTTTGTTGCCTCATCTTTTTTGCATCAGCTCTCCTTGTCAGCCCGTTATGTCAGCTCACTGTCTTGCTTTTTAGGAGGCACTGAGAACCAAACCTGGGCTCTCCTGTGTGGTAGTCGGGTGCCCAACTGCTTGAGCCACATCCACTTCCCTGGGTTGCTTTTTGAATCGTGGTTTGACTATGTGCAAGTGGACTGGGGAATTTTTATTTGAAGGACCTACAGGTCAGATGTGCTCTGGTCACAAAAATGTTCGGAACCCTTGAGTTACATGCAAATAGAAGTCACTCATTTATCATGACTTGCATGGACAAAATACTCTTTATGGTTTGCAAAAATTTGATATTATCTTCATGGCCTGTCAAAAAGGCCCTCATTGTTTAGGCCTTGTGAGTTTCAGAAAAGGTATTATCAAAGTGTCTGTCAGCAGGATGTCTAGCACTGGCTCCCACAATTCCACATCACGATCTTTGAATGTGATGACCTCCCTCCCATGGTTCTTTTATGCTCTAAGGCACAAGTGACCTGAAAATGGGGAGATGATCCCTGTGGGCTTCATCTAATTGTCAGCCAGTGAAAGGAGACACCTCTCTCCTGCTAGTGACAGAAGATGAAAGCAGAAAGGAAAGCCTGGGGGAGGGACTTGGCTCCCAGTTCCTGGTCTGAGGATGGGTGGGGGCATTTGAGATGGACCATCATGGGGATCTGAGCGACAGTCCCCAGCAGACAGCCCGAAGGAGGCTGGACCTCCGATCTAGAGCCACAGGTAGCTGGGTTCCGCCAGCGACCTGAACGAGCTTGGAGGCGGTGCTTCCCCACAGCCTCCAGATGAGACGCCAGCCCGCTGACACCTCAATGTCAGCCTTGTGATCAAAGCCCCCTGGGCTCGCCAGGACTTCTGACCTACAACTTTGAAACAAGAAACGAGAGTTGTTTTAAGCCCCTAAATCTGTGGCAATTTGTTTATGCAGGAATAGGACACTAATACAGCATCCAAAACAGGTAGTTGTTTTCGGTTTGAGGTGCTAATGAGGTTCCCATTCCAAGGTTTGCTGTTTCCGAGTGCCAGGCAGTTGTTCCTTACCTCCCACTGACATCCCTTTTGGTTTGATTTAAACAGATGATCCCTCTTAGGCATCACAGAGAGGATTAGCACTCTCCCTTTGAAAGTTTCAGTCCTTGAGATATATGGCGTGAAATTTTATGCTCAGAAGATACCTTATAAATCAAGCCACTTGCTAAGGTAACTTCAGCAAGCAGGAAGCAAAGCTGGTAGTAGAAGCCAAAAATGCAGGATTTCCAACCCAGTGAGCTTTCCACTTAAGCCACACCGCCTCTGGCTTCATTTATACTTGACCAAAAACTAATCCCAGCTCCTGCAACCTTGCTGCAAAAGAGAGATTAAACTTGTTTGATCATTTGACTAATTCTGTTCAGAATCCTCCTAACACATCTGCTGAAGGCAGGAACATTAACTACACTTGAAAAGCAAGATTGATAATAATAGTCCTCTTGCTAATAGCATGAAATACCAGAGCAAGCAGAGGTTGAGCGATTACTGAGTCCGATTGTCTTGTTTTATATGGAGAAGTAAATGAAGCCCAGAGAGAAGCAGCAGCTTGCCCAAGGCCACTCTTTGCCATTGAGAAATCTGAGCCCCAAAGTAGTGGACTTACCAGTCCAGATGTGCACAGCCAGCTCATGGCAGAGACACAACTCCAACGCCAAGTCTCTTGATTTCCAGTATCTTTTACCCTGAGTTGTGCCAATGTGTCAGTTATAGAGGGTTTGCCCTCAGATCACCATGACAAAGAAAATCTATTCACAGCCCTGAGTTTTTAGTGTACCGATCAGGCTTGCTGCCATAATTTAAAGCTTCATTGATGCCATTTGTTTTGTTTATGTTTTTTTTTGGGGGGGAGGGGCAATATGTTTTTGCTGGAGTATGAAGCGTGAGGCCTTCTTGTGCTGGGAACACATGAAAGTGGTTGAAAAACGACAGCAGACTGCGCATGTGTCTGATGCTTTGTATCATCCTCGAGTGATCATTTGGTCATTGGACAATAAACAATATTATCAAAGAAAAAAAAAAAAAAGGTGCTCGTGGCTGAAAGCCAGGCTGTGCTATTCTCTCGGTTTACAAAATTTTAAAGATCTGCCTGCGGTGATTGTGTTGAAATTGGCTACAAAGTAGATCTATGGTGCTACACACCTGAAGAATAGTCACGTGAGCCCATTTTGACTGTTCCTACTCCTGCTCTATGTGACTGAACTGGAATTTATTTCCCCACTCACTGTCCACCCCCCCCATACCACTCCCAAGCCCTACCGACATCAGGAAAAACTACTAAATGATATGCCACATCATGAAGGCTAAAGCCCCTGGCATCAGACACCCCCCTTGAATCAGTATAGCTTGGAGCCGGTGTATTGCTGTTCCAATTTCTCCATCCGTTTGGCAGTAGTTAAAGAATGTGTCTGTCACTGGATTCCCTTGTACCGTGAAGATAGATCCCATTTCTTCTGCAAATAGGCTGCTTAGTGAAGACGAACGTCTGCTCATCTGTTCTTTCACATATTTATTAGGGTCTGCTTTCCCAGAGTGTGGAAAGCATGACTCTTCTGAAGCTGGTTTAGACTCTGATGTGTTCTCCGCTGCAGCTGAGATCCATCGAGGGCCAGACACCAGGGAGCTGTTACACATGTATAACCGTTCCATTCACACCTCCTCAGGAGTTTCAAACAAGTTTAATTATAAGAGAAACAAACAAACAAAAAGTGCTCCTTCATCTCCACTGCTAGAAAAATATGTATCGCTTTCCTGGGAAACGATTTCATTTTAAGCTTTGACCTGCCTCGTTCTGTTTCTCAGTGTGAATATTTCAAATACTAAGTCTTGTCCTGATTATGAATGTACCCATGTATTTATATAAATAATTTAAAAGGGAATATATGTTATATCTATTATATATTTATTTAATGATACACACTATGTAGACTTAAGTCTTCTGTTTTAGAATTAAGAAAAAGATTGAAGGGTTTTCAAGAAGATTAAAATGTTTTCTGTGACTGCTCACACAGAAATGACACTTTTATTTGAGACCACAGTGGCTGGAGTGTGTCAGTTCCATTAATTGTTCATAGTTATCATCTCTCCTGGCCTCAGGATAAAAGGGAGAGGGAGCCCTTTGTGGCCTCCCTGAGTGCCAGAAAAAATCTGTGACCTTGGATATCATTTGTGCTTGCTAATCCCGTGCCTTGGTTCTTCCCATCACTGTCATCGACAGCCAAGCTCTGGGAGATGCACTTGCTACCCATCTACAGACCCCCCCCCCCCAAAATATTCAGATACCCAGAAGGTCACAGGCAGGGTGTTTTCCTGAGATGCACCCTCTTCAGCAGATGCTTCAAGCTTGGGTGAACCTCTCAACGTCTTCCAGGTAATACTATAATGACTTTAGTTATGCTGGTTAATTTCACAGCATTCCCTTTAACTTCCCTCTAAAATCAGGATGACCAATATAATCTATTTAAGATTCTTAGGAGATTCATAATGGATAATATGAGCACATAAGGCCCCAGCTGTATGGGCCTCAATAAATCCCACCTCTCCTTCCAGTTCATCCTGCCAACCACTTCATGTTCCCCTCCTCTTCCCAGTGAAAAAAACTTAATCTACTGACCTCATTAAAACTCTCAACTCTGTACACAATGGTTAACTTTATAAACTCATTCATTCATTTATTCATTCAGTCAATATTTATCAGAAGGCATAGTCTATGTTCTGAAAGTAGAGCAGTGAACAGAGCAGATCATCAGCCTGCTGGAACTAAAATTCTAGTTGGAGAAGAGGCAATAAGCAAAATAAATAAGTAAATAACAAGCAATAATGAAAAACAGGAAAGTAGGAGGATATTGTCGGAGGAAGAGGGCATTAAAAAAATAATGGTCTCGGTACAGCTCATTGAGATAGTGACATTTGAGTAAAAATGTGAAGGAGGTGAAGCAGTGAAGCTGGCAGATATTTAGAAAAGTTTATTACAGGCAAAAGCAACAGCCAATGCTAATGCCCTGAGGTAGAAACATGGCCAAGAGTCAGCCAACTTGGCCTCAGCAAAGTGCACTGAGTGTTGGGAAGAATAGTAGGAGTGAGGTCAAGGGGTAGGGGGTAGGGGTGTGGTAAAGTGTATAGGGCTTTGAAGACCAATGCAGAATGAGGATGCCTTTGGAGGGTTTAAGGAGAGGCATGGCTTAAGGTTGTTGTGTTTGTTTTTTTTAAAGATTTATTTTTATTTTTCTCTCTTCTCCTCTCCCTCCCCCTGCCCTGCTGTTTTTGCTATCCGTGTCCTTTTGCTGTGTGATCTTCTGTATCTGTTTCTCTTTTTTGTCTTCTCTTATTTTCTCTCCTCTAGGATTCACCAGGATTCATTCCCTGTCTATTGCGCCACCTCAGTTCCTGGTCTCTGCTGCACTTTACCTTGACTCTCCCCTTCGTCTCTCTTTTGTTGCATCATCATCTTACTGCATGACTCGTGTGAGCACTCAACTCACCACATGGGCACTGGCTCACCACGTGGGCACTTGACTCGCCTCGTGGGCGCTCACACGGGCACTCGGCCTGCCACGCAGCCACTGGCTCACCACGCAAGCACGTTTTCTCTTCTTTTTCACCAGGAGGCCGCAGGGACCAAATCCAGGTCCTCCCACATGGCAGGCGGAGGCCCCATCACTTGAGCCACACTCGCTTCCCTTAAGGTTTTAGAGAGTCAGAGTCGTTGGTGGCCATGTAGAGGCAAGAACGTTGGCCAGGGGCCAAGGTTGGAAACAGGGCGACCAGTTAGGTTACAGGGGTTCTTAACCAGGGTTCCGTGAGCTGGAATTGAAATTCAAGAAAAAACACTTTTCTTGTGGGGATGTGTAGGTGTGGATGTGATATATCTATTAAATAATACACGGCGGGGTGTGGACTTAGTAAGGGGTCAGTGGTTTCCCCCTGACTGGCAAAGGGGTCCATGGAACAAAAAAGGCTAAGAACCCTTGGGTTAGGAGGATATTGCGGTAAATTCAGAAGAAAGAGGATGGTGATTTAGGCCAGGAAGGCAGCAGTGGACACAGGTAGAGGTGATCAGATTATGGATATTTTAAGGTAGAGCCAAGAGGCTTTGCCATTGGCTTAGATGTGAGATTTGGGAGGGAAGACTGTTGAAAGAAGCAGCCAAGGTTTTTGGACAGTTTACAAGAAAGATGGGGACACCATTTAAATAATAAGCCACATAATACAAAATTGTGTAAACGTTGTTGCTAGCTTCACTTGGTACAACCTGGGGACTAAGGTCTTGTTGTAAATAGGGAGAAACATCTACTTGTCAATATGTAAAAATATTTAGAGTAGTTCTTCAGCTTGGGGTTTGATGAGGAACTCAAGGCATTTTTGAGAATGACCAATTCTTTGTAATACAGTAAGTTCAGATATAAGTGCAGTTTCTTCTCACTAAGAATCCCAAAATAACCCTTAACCATTGTGACTAAGGGGGGAATTTGGTCCCATTTGGCTTTTTCTCTTTCCAGGTACTGGGGAGTCTCTCTTTTATGACATAGAACTCTTGAATCATGCACTATGAACCACGGTGTCCAGATCTAATTTGACTCTTCATACTAAATCTTAGCCATTGCTTATAGATTTGGTCAGATGCCTAATTATTTTTTCACCTGATTTATGTTAATGCTTATTTGTTTGATGGCAAACATGTTCGACAAGTACTCGAGGCCTGATTTACTTGTTAGGGAAAATGATTGTCATACTCCAGGTCACTAGCTGATGCTCTCCTGCCCAGGACCCTCTCCCTGGGTATACTTTGCCAGCTGGTTATCATAGCCAGGGTCAACCTTTTCTTTGCACTCATGATGGACAGGGTGATATAGCCCCTCTTTGGAGGGCAGTCACCTGCCACTTGAAGTCTGAGACATAAACTGATTTTCTTATTGACCAGTACCATGGCATTTCCTGGACATTTCTACTAAACAAATCTCTTGCTACAATAGCTTGGTGGGTTAAATATGTGTTTTGTTGTGCTGAAAGAAAGGAAAGCACATCATAATTATAGCAAAGCCAATGTCCTTATAGATTTCAACATGTAGAGTCCCACAAGAAACTCAAAGCAAACCATTTATTTGTATTAGAAATGGAATAAACCAGTAGGTTGTTTTTCAACTCCATCCTGGTGAGGCTGACAGGGGATTAGATGTACGATGGATCTTCCTTCTCACTTCATTTCCCCCATCTTTTATCCGTTAATTTTTCTTTTATGTAGGAACAGGGTAGAAAAGAAAACTGTATTACACAACTCTGCTTTCTTTTAAACCATCTATTAACTCCAGGCAAGTGGAGCACATACTTGTTATTGAGTCATCTTTTTTTTTTTTTAATCCTCACATCATGTCATAGAGGAGAAGGGTAATTTTTATCATGCTTTTAATGTGGTTCTTTTCCTAGGTGCTTAAAATGACAGTCCCTTGAATTGTGATAGGTTGTATTTTGTTTTCTGCTTCAATTATCTGGTTTTCCCAGCATTAGCCATCATTATTTGTTTTCCAGCTGACCTGTTTTATTTGAAAAATAGTTTACCCCTTAACATTGATATTTTTTCTGACACCATTAGATGCACCCAGTGTTAACTTCAAAACCTTACAACTGTCAGAGTGAGAGGGAATATATGTAGTGTTTTATTTTTCAGGACTTAAGGTACCAACCCTGGTATCCTATAATTTTTTGAGGGTTGGTGGATATTGTCTGCAACTAGAACCTGAATAATCAGCTTTGTTGAAAGAAGTCTTCCCTTGTTCAATTAGGAGTTAAGGTGTCTTCTCTATAATGCAGTATGTGATAAGAAATGGGGAGGCAATCTTTGAAATCATTAGTTGGCCAGACCATAATAGGAGACCATAGTGCATTGAGTGGTGGAAAATAGTGAACAGATTACACGTAAAAAATTGTGTTTTTGTACGGTAAGTCTCTTTAGTTCCTAACCAGGATGTCACTGAGATAATTTGAAAAGAAATGAACGTATGTATGTATCTCCTGCAGAGGTCATGGATTTGTTTTCTCTTTGGCATATTATGGTGTTTGCATGTACACTTCAAACTGGGACCATAAATGCTAGTGAGCTTTTTGGGAGACTATAGGTGATTTATCAAGCCTGAGCATCCTTCAGAGACTAACGTGCTATTTGCACATTTGTGCTGGAGTCTCGAGGCAAGTAGCAGCCGCCTTTACCCATTCCTCGATTAAGACTTCAACCCCCAGCCTCTAGTAATAGGCATTCATCAAAACGTCAGAATGATTAAAGTTACAAACCTGAAAGCCCTTTTATCAGACACTCCTCTTTAATCTGCTCTTTTCTGGAGCTGCATCCTGTCACTTTTGCAACAGACTATTATTGTTTTTTGTCCAAAAATTGTACCTTGTTATCAAAATTGCTTGTTGTCCAAATTGCTTTCTGATGTGGCAAAATGTTGTTTGTGGTTGGTTCTGAGCACCAGTCTCCATTCTTTCCCAGAATTTTTAGTTGAGGGGAAAGCCAAATAAAGCCCAGAGAGCTGAGAAGGATGAGGCACGCCTTGTCTTTATGCTGCCCTGCTTGGGAGCCAAGAAAAGTTACCTAGAGCCTCAGAGTAACTGAACTTTTAAAAGACGTTAAGTAAGATTTTCCTCACTGTTTTATTCATAACTTATGCTTACTTTTATATAAGCTTTTAGTTTGTGGATAAATGCTGCAAGGCTATGGTAACTGGAATAGCATCCTCTCAGCTGAATTATATGGGTAACAAAAAAGGAAAACAGGTAAGGTTTCCAGGGAAAATATATTTGTATATCTCAAGTGTGAGAGGGACTAAGGGAAAATATGGTGGGCAAATAGAACTTTATGGAAAGTTTCAGAATCTTTCTTAAACAAATCCCACTTCTGGGTCAGAAACCTGAGATGTCACCTTATGGGAAAGTCTACCATTGGAGGAGATTGAGAGCTTTGCACTAAAAGCGAGAAGGTCCCTGTTTGTCAGTTGCCATGGTGCTTTGCAGATTTCTGTAAATGCTGGACCTTTCATTTTTATTTTTATTTTTGTCTTTATTTTTTTAATGTTACATTAAAAAAAATATGAGGTCCCCATATATTCCCCACCCCTCTCACCCCATTCCTCCCAAACAACAACCTCCTCCATCATCATGGGACATTCATTGTGCTTGGTGAATACATCTCTGAGCACTGCTGCATCACATGATCAATGGTCCACACTATAGTTTACACTCTCCCCCAGTCCATCCAGTGGGCCGTGGCAGGACATACAATGTCCAGTAACTGTCCCTGCAGTACCACCCAGGACAATTCCAAGTCCTGAAAATGCCCGCACATCACATCTCTTCTTCCCACTCCCTACCCTCAGCAGCTACCGTGGCCACTTTCTCCACACCAATACCACATTTTCTTTGATTACTAATCACAATAGTTCATGAATAGAATATCAGTAAGTCCACTCTAATCCATACTCTATTCCTCCATCCTGTGGACCCTGGAATGGTTGTGTCCACTCAAGAGGGGGCTTAGATTCCACATGGATGATGGATGCAATTCTCCTGCTTTCAGTTGTAGGCACTCTTGTCTCCCTGGTGTGGTGGTTGACCTTCTTCACCTCCACGTTAGCTGAGTGGGGTAAGTCCAATAAACCAGAGTGTAGGAGTTGCTAGTCTGTTGAGGCTCAGGGCCTGGCTATCACATGGTCAGTCCAGAGATTCAGGTCCCCTTGGTATACACTAAACCCCAGCGCCAACCACAGGTCTGGTAAAAGTAACAGGAGAGGTTTGTAAACAAAGATCACATCTGAGTCCAGCTACATCACACAGAAATACAAACTCCAAAGTAGGGCCAACTGAACTCCATCTGCCATGACCATAGAATGTGTGGGTCTCTATAGCACTCAGAAGAACCAAAATCTGGGGTTGTATCTACTTTATCTGTCACTGGGACTCTGCTGAGGTGTGTGTAGGGGCGACTCCTCTGATAACCTCCTGGCTCTTTTTTGGAGACTCATAACCATATAAACTCATTTGTCCTTTCCATTTCCCCCTTTTATTCACGTCAAAAAGCATTTTTAACACCTGATACTACATGTAGGCTGAGATATTCTGCTGGTCTGAGTTGACCCTTTTATTCAAGGTCATTTTTAGTTACATCATCAGCTGGTACTTGGTAGTAATCCCTCAGTGCCAGGGAAGCTCATCCCTGGGAGTCAAATGCTGGACCTTAAGCTGTCCCACTTTGGTTTTATCGCAGCTGCAGAATGATAACGTTATCGATGACATGTATATTTACTAGACAAGAAGAAAGCTTGGCCTCAGGGCACCTGTGAGAGGTAATCTTTATGTAGAGATGAGCTTCAGAGTCAGACAAAAGTGGGAATAGTTAGAGTTGATGGCTAGGAACAAGTGACATCCAGGAGAGGGGAGTTCACAGAGTCAATCACTGGCCGTAAATAGTTCCAGGCACAGTGAAAATGTCATTGGAGATTGGGGGAGACTCTGTGGAATTGCATAAAGTTCCCTGCTTTTTAAGCATGCTAATGAGACTAGAAAGTAGACTGCTGTGCAGGTACTTGCAGCTCTTAGATTCAAGTAAGCAAGCGTGGAGAATTACCTGGTTTAAATGTTGGCTCCACCATTTTGAAGTCATGTAACCTGGGGAAAACTTCCCTTCCAAGGCTGTTTGCTCATCTGAAAAATGGGACTGAAAGGGCCCACATGTCAGAGGCTGCCAGGATTAAATGAGGATATGTATTTCAGGGTTTGGCACCTAGACAGCCTCAAGAGTCTGTAGAGATTATTATGACATAATGGGGACACAGTGTGGAGGGGGGTGTGTTTGTGGGAGAAGACTGACAAAATTGTCTCTGGAGGAATGCAGAGAAAGAGATGACACCCAGCTTTTAATGGCCCTAATGCAAATGTTGAGGCAAAACCTAAATGGCAAGCATAAAAGCCAGACTATGTTAAGAGAGAAAAGGCTTTATTAAATTCATTATCAAGGAGACTACCTCATACAGTTTTACATAAAGCAGGATGTTCTTAGGAAGAGAGGAGGATAGCAGAAGCAGGACTGGGTCTTCCTTCTCCAGCCTTTGCCAGGGGCTGGAGAGGTATTTTAGGTCAGTTCTAAGAAATACCAATGACAGCCCTGTTGAGGGAATAGCGCACTCCAGAAACTAATGGGGTTGCCAGGGAGGACCCTGTCTTGAAACTCATCATACCAACTCTGAGGGGGGGAGAGGAACAGGGGGAATCATGCGATGGTTGAAATTGTTGGATCAAGCTATCATAAGTTGACCTGAATGAACGGCTTCTAGTCCCCTGTCCCAGTACCCCACAGAGCTTGGGAGGTCTGGGAACCCGTAATGCATTGCAGACACCAAGAAGCTTTATCTTCACCCAACCAACCTGACGTAGGGAAATGGCCTGGCTCAGCTATGGTATTTATTACAGCAGTTGTAATAAAATCTAGACGATGTCAGTAAACTCTCAGGCCGCATGTTATGCTTTTATATATGTATATCTAAATCCTCATGTGAAAGCTCTGCAGACCATGCCAGAGGAATAGAAGACCTAAGTTACATCTGCCTTTGGAGTAAATCACCCTTGTTCTTGATCCTGTTAGCCCAGTGCTGGAGGTTTTGAAAGAGCCTAGCTGCACTTAGGTAAGTTGGGATGAGGGAGAAGCAGCCATGCTGAACTGGAATGGCGAGGTGCAAGGAAGTTTGTGTAGTAGAGGAGAAGAAACCACCAACTTCGTGGTTGCATGGACTTGACTGATTCCTGATTTTTCCTTTCACTAGCTCCATAACTTCTTACCTTTTTCTTATCTATAGATTATTTCTTCCTATCTTATACCATAAGAGATTTTCATAATAAAATTGTGATAGAAGAGGATAAAAAGGGAGGGGGGTGCAATATATGAATACAAATACAAAGCTGAATTAGGGAAAATAATAAAGTACATCAAATGATATAGTTGAGCTTCCAGTTTGGCTTGGAGCTTTCTGGAGGCCAAAGTGAAACAGTTATATACTAGGTCATGTAATTTTTATTATTACAAAAGAGGAAATATTAGAGTTCACTGGGAGGAAGCAAAATCTTTTCCTATTCCTGAATTGTAAAGACATTGCTAAATTGCACAATGGACAATACCTTCACTATTTTCTTTAGTAAATTCAGTACATAATTCATATGCAGATGATAAATGTGGCAAAAGAGGCCCCACCTTAAAGTTGACCTCTGCACATGTATCATGTAACTTCTTATTTTTTATGGTTATTATATCAAATATTATAAACATAAATGAGCATAGCAAAAATTGAAAGATTTGCCTCATTTTAATAATTGTCAGTTTGACTTTATCTGCCATACTTCTCATAGGAGTATTTGCCAGATTCTCGACTTGAAAGTCCAAGGAATCTGGCAAGATGAGTCAACTCTGACCTCACAGTACTAAAAGGTTCCTTTGGGTTTTTTCATTACTATTCTGAGCTATAGGAATGCATCAGTCACTTTTAATGTGAGTTTGCATTATATTTAAACATACGATGTAAGAATTTAACAGAAAGCAATGAGTTTCATTCATAGCAACTCTATAATTCTGTATTCTACATTATGTGGTGCCATGAATTGAGTGGGGGCAGCTAAAATAAAATATCTATTGTTCTGTATTCTTTGGGAAAATCCAATCCAAAATATGAAAATAAACTAGGCATAAAATTCAGATGCCCAGTGTGATGGCTAGGCTATTGTGTCAACTCAGCCAGGTAATTGTGCCCAGTTGTTTGGTCAAGCAAGCACTGGGCTAACTGTAATACAGGGTCATTTATGGACTTTAGTCACCATTGACTTTACTGCAATGGTAAATCTCATAGCTGGTTACAATTACATCAGTCAGGGAGATAGCCATCAGCAATGAGTGACAGTTAACCCAATGAGTTGAATCCCTTAAAAGGGGAAGTGATTCTAGCATTGAGAGAGAATTTCCCAGCTCATCTTTGGACAGCCAACATCTCCCAGAACTGGTCAAGAATCTTTACTGGACTTTTTTCAGAGCCCCTGGTTGCAGCTTACCTGCAGAACCTGTGCTTGTGCATACCCTCAGCTGCATGAGAGACTCGGATAAATCTCTTACTATCGACAGATATCCCTTGTTGATTCTTTCCCTAGAGAACCCTGACTAATATACCCAGTGATGGAGATGCAGTTTTGAGAGACAGGCAGGTGCAAGTCTAGGAACTCTGTCAAATTCGATGTTCAGAGAAAACTAGTGTATATGTTCTGGCAACTTCTTGGCTCTGCCTGTGGGAGTCACATGGCATAAGTATAATCCTTTTTTTCAATATGTATAGTAGTCATTAAGTGCTTTTAAGGCAGATAGTCACAAAATAATTATCAAGCTTTTTTGAGTAATACAAATTTGAAACTACTTCAGCAAATTCCAAGAGATTGCCCAAATTATTTTGTTATACAAAAGCATCACAAACATATGTTGCACAATTAATCTTCTTCTGTCTTCCATTTGTTAATTGTCTCTTGGGATAATAACAGAAAAAAAATTTTTTTAATTCGTCTGTCTCTGTACTCACCAAATATGTAGTTCCTTGTTTTTTCTGTCATTCCCATTCCCAATTTAATTTTTCAAAATTGTCATGCATAATAACCAGCCTAATTAAAGGTCTGATTTTATGCATTGCACATATGATAACTTTTAAGAAAGGAATTAGGAGAATGGAAGTGGATAATTGCACTTGGTAATAACAATAAAATAACTTGACTCAAAGTCCATTTTGGGAACTTGGCCTGTACAATTAACAGTCTGTGCAGTGGCCCTTGAGCAGCAGTGCCAGTACAGAAGTTATATGATGATTTGTTGTTTTATTTTGTTCCCTAAGATGCCCAGAAGAAATGGCATCAGATGTCATTAGTTGTTTGTAGGATTTCTGAGAAACAACTTAATTCAGAAGATGTTGCAACGTCATTGTAGAGAGAAAAATAGTGGAATGGTTAATACTTATGACTAGCTTCTGCTGTCCATACTGAAGATCCTAGTGATTTCCCTTATCAAACTGTTGACATATAGGAAAAGTAAGTGGAAAAGTCTTATCTGTATGTGTGTGTATGTTATGTGTTTGGAATAACAAATAGAAATAGCATCAAGAGTTGACACATTCAGTCATACCTTATGTTACAGGCACATATATATGCAGATCATTTTTTCTAAGTTGAGTTAAGAAAGGATTTCAACCTAAATTTGTCCAATTCGGGAAGCAGATGTCAAACTATTGGGTTCCCAACTACCATATGGAAGATCCAGGATTTGATTTCTGGGGCCTCATGGTGAAGGCAAGCTGGCCCGTGCGGTGAGCTGGCCCGCGCAGGAGTGCTGGCCCAAGCAGAGAGCTGGTGCAGCAAGATGACACAACAAAAAGAAACACAGAGGAGAGACAATAAGAAATGCAGCAGACTAGGGAGCTGAGGTTGCATAAGAGATTGAGCACCTCTCTCCCGTTGTAGCAGGTCCCAGGATAGGTTCCCTGTGCTGCCTAAAGAGAAAACAGCAGATACAGAAAAACACACAGTGAAAGGACACAGAGAGCAGACAATTTTGGGGGGAGGGGCAGAATATATAAATAAATCTTTTAAAAAATAATAATAAAATAAATTTGTCCAATTCTTTCCTTGTATGAATCTGTCATAGAGTTCTGTCTAGTGCAATACATTTAGAGATAAAAGAAAATTGGAGGAAAACAGCTTTTGCTTGATCAAATGAATTAACTATCCATTTCCCAAATTTGCAACCGAGAAGTGGATTACTTTGTCTCATTTTTCTTGCCATTTTCTTTCTTAATTGAGGTGTGACATATTGAATAAGATATTAACCATCTTGAAGAATTTCTCTGTATATACACACCTGTGAAACACCACCCAGATCAAAATAAGCAATTCCATTACCCTAGTGCTTCCTTAATGCCCCTTCCCATTCTGTATTCTATCAGTGGATAGCAGTTTTGTCTGTTTCTGAACTGCGAGCAAACTGATTCAAATAAAATGTAGTCTTTGTGTCTGATTTATTTTGCTGAACATAGTGATTTTTAATTTCATCTATGTTATTTCATGTATCAGTAGTTCTTTTTTTATTACTCTGTTGTATTGTGTCATATGGATGAACTCCTAATGTTGATGGTCATATAGGATGCTTCTAAACTGGGGGATAAAAACATTCTTGTATATATTTGGGGGGGGGAACATGTGTATTTATTTCTCTCTGGTTTATAACTAGAAGTGGAGTTGCTGTAAAAGGCACATATTTAGCTTTAGCAGATACTGCAATGCTGTTTTCGAAAGTGGTTGAACTGATTTATATCTGCACTGATGATGGTTGAGAGTCTTGATTATTTCACATCCTAGCCAACACTTAACATAGTCAGTATTTTTAATTTTAGCTATTGTGGTGGATGTGAAGTAGTATTTGTCATTTTGTAGTTTCAGCTTTCATATTCATGATTAATGACATTGAACACATTTTCATAGGTTCTTTGCTATTTGGATTTTTGTGAAGTCCCTGTTCAGATACTTTGCCCTGTTAAAAATGGGCTCATTTGTCTTTTTTCTCATTGATTTATAGGAATGCATTGTCATACAAGTATTGCAATTATCTTGTCCCACTCAATGGCTTGCCTAACTACTTTAAGGATGTCTTTCAACTAACAGAAGTTCTTAATTTTGATCATCTAATTTCTTATTTTCTCTTTTATACTTATTTCTTTCTATGCATGCCTATTAAATACTTGAAAACCCCCCAAATCATAAAGGGTATTTAATGCTACTAATGTTATTTATGAGCTTAAAGTCTTCTATGAAAAAGGTAGAGCTTTCTTTATGAATTTCAGAAGTAGAAACTGGGTAAATAGAGGGTTAAGTGTGCACTGAATTATCTAACTCTTAATCTAATTCATGTGAAAGCATTTATTAATTACCATGCCTAGTCCATAGATAGCATTGCTTTCTGTCAGCATATCAGTCATTTTACCAGGAACTTTATTTCTCCTTCTGAGTCACGCTTAAGTCCGTTGGTTTGTTCTACGGGAGACGCATATGCAGATATACTATAATGCTAAAATTTTAACATTTAAAGCCAAATTTAACAACAGAAAGGTGTTAGGTAGTCTAAAGTATATTCAAATGGTAAGGCATGCAATTTATTTTAAAAACTAATGTTACCTATTTGCACAGGAGAGGGAACTGTTCAGAGTAAATAGGACACTTCATTTATCTAAACTTTTATTGACACATTATTCAACTGTTACTCCATTTGATATGACATATACAATTACCTGGACTTGTATAATGTCAGTACTTAGATAAAAAATAATTATAGCTCAGGAGCTTATAATTGCATATAAAATTTTCGCTACACTTGGTACAATCATCATTTCATGTATGAAACACTGAGTCCAAAATATGTTGGTATTTGAGCACTTTATTTTAATTCACAGAGCCATTGAACCACAGAATATATGTTAAATGTTTTATTAATGTATCTCAGCGATAAGGAGATTTAATGAACTCACAGATGAATGTGGATGGGAAGCTTGCTTTCAAGTTTTGTTTCAATACAACCTTATAGAGTAAGTATCTCATTATATTTGTAGTTTCTTTTTACAATACTGAAATAGAAGCACATGCATATATTTACTTGCATATTTTCAATGTTGAAAAACCATTCATAACCATATAGACCAAGGGATTTGGATGCTTAACTAGGTTGCATCTTAGAGAATCTCTAGAACCTTCATTTGGAACATTTTAAACTGATTTTGGCTATAAAATGAATTTTTACACATACTACTTCATATTTCCCTTCAAATTCCTTTTGGATCACATTGTCCTGTTTTCCTGGCCACATTGTTAAAGAACTGGCTAAAAAGAAAGAATGGAAGGATGCTATAAGGCATAGAGTACCCTAGATTTTCCTTAAAATTATAGAAAGTGCAAATTGAGAATGAAATTTGATTTATAGTGCAGCAAAGAAAAACCCTGGAATTTGCAGAAAAAGAAGGGAGTGAATTCAGTAACAGCTGCAAGTAAGGAAGATGGACGGCTCTGCCTCTGGCTGGCAGTTAATCTGTCTGTGCGCAGCTGCAGGGCAAAGCGTCACCAGCTTTTCTGCAGAAACTGGACTTGTCATTTTAATTGCTGAGGCAAACCCACTGGTGACCAGCTGCTGGGAGAGTGAGCCCAGATCAGCTCCAGTCCTTCCAGATTGTTAGGGGAAAGTTTGAGGAGAGGAAAGCTGTGCCTTGACCCAGGCGAAGGCAGATTAGTCCTGAGATTCCAAAAGCACAGGGAGAGAATGCCCTTGAAGCGCAGAAGCAAACATTCAAACTGCCTCCAGAAGAAGGAAACGATTTAAGGCAGGCTTTTCGGTCCTCGTCTCATTTAGGGTTAAGTCAGAGTCTGGTTGAAGAGGGTAGCAGCAGATTGATAATAATCTTTCTCTAGAAGGAATGCAAGCTGTGAGGGGGTTGACCTTGCAGCCGCTACCAATTTGACAAGAACCTGTCTCCTATTTGGATTGGAATACTGCTGGTTAAGCTCGGATTCTATCAAGGAGCAGAACAGAGCACCTCTCATTATGTGGCCAAGAGGTTGAAGCTGGATACTACCTTGCTGACTACACCATACTGTGATCTCTAAGCACACAAATCAGGAAGTTTCTGTTGCATTCTGTGATCCTGGATAATACAGTGATATCTTCTCAAGAGGAAATTCCCATTACATGGACTTCTTGAATAGGGAAAGCTAGAAATCTACGCTGTAAGAGATTCACTGTTACATTAAAATGGAGGGACAGAGAATTCCAAAGTGGACCCTTGAGAGAGTTAAAGGAGATAGGAAAATAAGTCTTAAGCCTCAGAACTACTTTTCAAAGTGTTTTTGAAGTGGTGGGCAAAGAGGGAACTATGTGTAGCCCACAAAGAGGGAGGGAAGGATGAGAGAAGCGAAGCAAGGCTACAAGATTTGGCTATGTTCTGATGTTCCCTGGCATGAAGTTATCATGAGTGGAACTAATAGTACATAATGCCCTATATATTTGGGAATATGGTTGAGAAATAGCCTTGGGGGTCAATGGAAATTTATTAAATTAAGATTACTCCAAGCTTAAATTTTCCATCTTTACCAAACACCATAGTTAATTGGCATCTCTGAGACTCCTATGGGATCCAGGAAGCTGGAATCAATAACTGAGAATCATGAAATCAAGAAGAAAAACTGAAAGTCTGGATGGAGAGTTAGTCACAAACAGACTAAGAAATAAAATGATCTTTAATATGCACATTATCTCCTACAAAGCAAAAGGAATTTTCCAACATCTTACTGAAACTGTGAGTAGAAAGTGATTCAAAACGATTAGAACAAAGAAAGAATAATACACATAAATTAATTAGTTCATATAATGTTTCTAACTTATTTTGAATGTATTTGTTGATTATTTGATCCTGATTGTATACAATAGATTCATCTATACTCATATATCTATGTGTATGTTTATATATATCTAGATTTCTGGAGTATACAACTAACAGTGGTTACTTCTAGATAATTAAAATGGAATATTTGAAAAGAGGCAGGAGGTCTGTTACTTTTCATTTTATACTTCTCTGGAGTTTCAAGGAACATTTTACTGTTTCAATGTTTAAAATGCTGACATATACATAGAATAATATAACTTTTTTTTGGAAAACTCATTATACTGTTTGGCTAAAAGCAATTTAAACAATACACTAAACTAGTAAAACAAAAGCCTTAAATCAAACCATACTGAAAGGCTTAGAATTAGCATTAGATGCATAAAATCCTGTGACATATTTCTATATGTATCTATGGATAAAAGGTTGGAAAGATGGATGGATGGATGGATAGACTGATAGATATACAAAGATTGATATAAGCAGATGGGGATATTTCTATACACTAAGATCATAATATAGCTGGTGTTTTAAATTTAACTAAAGAAAAAACCTGAAATTTTACTTTTAGAAGGGAAAGTTGACCTCAAATAAATGTTTTATTTTTATCTGAAGAGGTATCATTTCCCAAAAGATCTAAGCATTTATACAGGTTGAATTAATGGAAAACATTGAAGAACATTCATTTTTCTTTTCATTTTTTACCCACCTATCTCAATTGATGCCCTACTATGAAAATGAAGATATTGATGTACTTATTCCCAATGAATGTCACCACACCTACCAGTTTTTATTAATAGTAGTGTTCATTCTTGCATTCATTTATCAGGTTTAGAATGTATACATTCTCATCTACACTAAATTTCCTAGTTATCTACTTTTAGTAATAAATTCAAATGGATTCAATGCCCTCAACCATTCAGTCCTTGGCTGCTTTCCATTCTTCAATTTTAAATTGAATTAATTCCTTTAGCTGCCTTTTGTTGTCAAATAATTTTTTGGTATTTTCCCCCTGACAAGTCCTCATGTTGGCTGTTTTCTATGAGCTGTTTTCATGTTTAACAATATCTACCTCTTGGTTATATACTTGCATCATATTTTGGGTTACTATAATGACTTCCTTTAGATTTTATTCACTTCAGCTTGTAGAAAATTTCCCATTTTTTTCTTGTTTTGAATATTGCTGGGAACAAGTTTGGAGTGAGACTAATATTCTACCTTATAGGTAATTGGCCTTTTAGTGCCTGATACTTAAAATCACTACACCGGCAAATTAGACTAGCTTGAGTTGGTCAAGCCTGGAAGTTAAGTGCTTGGTTGCTTCGTTATCGGATTTTCTAGAGACAGTGCTCTTTTAATCTAAAGATTCAGTATCTTTTGTTTTTAAGAAAGTTTCTTGGATTATATAATTGAATAAATATGTTTTTCATTTGTTAAATTCCCTACTTCAGAGATACCAGTTAGCCTCATGTTGGATGGTCTTTGTCCAAAGTCTGCATCTATTAGCTTTTGTGTAATTGCTTTAATCTCTTTATCTGTTTCCATCTTCCTTCACTATGGTTATCTTAAGCCATTCCTCTATGTTGATAATTTAATTTACAGTTGCAGTTATTCTTTTCCTAATTTATCTGATGGCTTTTCAAGTCTATTGTTTTGGTTTCATTTTTTCCTTAGGTCAGAAGTTTCCTTTATCATCAGATATTTGAGTGTCCTGTATTTTTATCTTTTGTTAAATCTGTTTGGTTTTTGTATACTGTTTTTCCAAAATTTGTGTGTGGGTTGTTCATAGGTGTACATTATTTTCCTTCCTCTCTTTCTTCTTTCTCCATTTTAGTGGATGTGCATAGTTGCCTGGTGTTTTCATTTTCATCTTGCTCATGCTTGGATGTCTCTGTCAGGGCATCATATTAGCTCTGACACTCTGAGTGCTCTTGGCTCTTCCCACCATGTTTGTTTTCCTCATTCAGTATACAGTAGAGAAATGAATGCTTTTTGTGGATTGTTGGATTTTTCATAAACTAGGGGCATATTGGTTGGTGAAGGAGGGAGCTCACCTGAAATACTCTGCAGTATCATTTATATCTCATATGACATTTTGTGTCAGGAGAGGGGTTATATCCAGGTCCCTGGGAAATATACCAAGATGGTGAACAGCTCCTCAAATTCAGTGTGTAGCCTTGAATCTTCACTTTCTTCCAAGAGTGTCAGCCCCTGAATTATTTAGGATAACTCACAATAAAGGGTAAACTCCAAATTACGGTGGCTTAGCAGACAAAGGATTTTTAACTTGTTCTCCTTCCATCTTATTGTCATGCCTTCTAGGAAATATGGTATCAAAGTCAAGGTTGCTAATGAACTAATATTCGTAGTTTGTCTAGTTTTTAACAAAATAACCAGCTTTTTCCTGACTTTTTTTTTTTTTTTATGTTTCTAATGCATTAATTTTCAGTAAAATTTTTAAGAACTTAGCTCTTACAGTTGGGGAAGGAAACTATACAAATGACTTGTGTTTTGTCCATATGGTTTGGCCCACCTATTAGTGAAAGTAGTTTCCTTCTTCTCAAGAGCAAACACAAAGAGTTCAGGACTCTGAATCTCAGAAGTAAAATGTGTTTCTGATGTATTTGTTGTATGGTTCAATGGTAAAAATTGTAAGAATTTTTCAAATAATTATATGACTGTAAGCAAGAACATGACCTAATGTTAAAATGGCAGGACAAAAATTTTAAAAGCTAAATTTTAAAGAACTGAATGATGGCATCAGCTCTACAATTTACTTGATTTTGGACTCAGTTTCCTCATGTGTACAATAAGAGATTTGCCTATGTATCTTTAAGGAACCTATTCAGGATTTTACATTATTTTGTTTTTATTTGGAATTAACATTCAGATCAGCTTCTAGTGGTATACTGAATTGCTGAATACTGAAAGACTGAGTGTTAAAATTGATATTGGTGTTGACTGGTTGGCAAAGTTGAATTTTTGGGATAACAACAATAACTAAAATTTTATTTTAAAATAATAATTATAATTTTTTAAAATGATTTTTTTGGCTAAATTTCTGAAGTTTTAATTCTAATGCAGAAACAATATTCTTCCAGGACTATAAGTCACTAAATTCCTCTTGCAGTAAACAGATGAACACAGTATATTTGCAGTATCAAACAGTGCTCAACTTCAATTGGCACATTTAATAATGTCACTAACCTTTGTGTTCATGACTAACTACAATTAGGAAAAAAATTTTCCAGTAAACATGCTTTTCAGAAAGAAAAACGTGTATCAGGATTCATAATGAAAGAATATTAATTTAGGGATATCATCAATTCTGCAAATGACATCAGGCTATAGCAGAATCATTTTTTATTTAAAAAGTTTGATTTGAAATATTTGTCTTTAAGGAAGTTTCTACTAAGTCATTCTATCAAAATTTGTTGTTTGCAAGTTTGATTAAAATACACAAAATATTCTTTGTGTACCTTGTTTCTCCGTAACATATTCTTCTTTGTACCTAAGTTATCTTTTATTATGTCTGGATCAAAGATGGTTTAGGTGTTATGCATAGTTTTAGAATTTTTCCTAATGAAATTTTGAACTGGCAAAGTTAGCATTCCGCCATTAATTTATTCTCACTGATATGAGGTATTTCTAAGCAGGCATTTGTCTTATACACCTCATAACCTAAATGTTATTAAAATGCCTAGTAATTGAATACAACTCTCAGGGGTAATTATGTTTAAAATTATGAATACCAACTTATGGAAAAGTCTGCAGATTTTAAAATTAAGTAATAATTGAATATCTATTATTCAGATTTATATTATTATTTTAAATGTAATGAACATTTGTTGGCTCTAAGGAGAAATGCTCTTCTTAAAGTTATCTACCTAACACACTCTCTTTATATTCACTTTAACTTTCATCTGTTTTCCCACTTATTTATATTGAAAGTCCATAATACTTATTTTGTACACAAAGATGACAGTTTTTATAGTCATCGTTACATATTGTAGTATGTTACTGTTTAAACAAATATACATCCATAATTCAACTGGTTGATTAATTCCCACATTTAAAGCATGTAAAATCTTCACTTGTTACATTTGTCAAACTCATCCATACGTGAAAGGGACATTCATGTAGTTGCAGTAAATTCCAATGACATGTCTTGTTTCTATTACTAAGGTTATACTGTTGATTTGATAAGATGGTAACTTGTGGAATCAAATGAAAACGGTTCACACCTGAGTTTGGGAATGTCATAAATGACATCAATGTAGGAATTTGGCTCTCCTGCTATCCACAGGTTAAGAATTAACCTGAAGCCAAAGAACAGATTTTGATAAGCCGCTCATGCTGAAGTTTCGCCCTGGTGCTGCCTTGCATTCTTATAAAAGAACAATCTTACTTTTTAGCACCTTCTTCAGCTTTTCAACTCTGTCATCTTCTTCTGCCTCTTTCACATAAAATTAAGGTCATTTACCAAAGAAGAGGGAAAAACGTGTCTCTGCGACTCAGTCTAGAGAATAAGGGTTGACAGAAGAGAAGATCAAGCCCCCATGTACCTCTGTCCTACGTTTACATTTTTAAAGATTACAGAGCCAAACAAGATGCTGGGAGTCGCTCTCCTTTTGCACAGCAAATTCCTAGTCAGTGTATTCTTTTAAAACAAAATACAAGCCTCCAGCACCAAATCAAACATCTAGCATATGTACTGGTACAACCCAATTGCAGATATTTCCCCAAGTCAAACCAGCCTGGTAGGATCAGTTATTTTGTGTCTTCTCCTCATCCCTCCAGTGGGGTTACAGACCACCTTCCCTAAGGCTAAAGGAGAGTTATCCTCAAAATGCCTCATCGGAGCAGCTGCCTGCCTCCCTGTCGTTCAGGTGGCTCCCTGATGGCAGCTGTCTTCTTGGGGAGCCCATGCACAGTCCATCTGGACTTGGGCCACAACCCTTGCCCCTTGGCACTGCCATTGCATGATTAAAAGTGTTCTGCTATCTTATTTCCCCTCCTGTCCCCCAAGTGCGACCTCTAGGAATGACAGCTTCTGTGTTTAGAGCCCCCTAGGACCTTGGTCCCACCTCTGTTTCCATAGTTGGGCGGGCAGTCTTTCCCCATTCATTAATCCTTGAGACCCTGTAACTCTCTCCCCACAGGGGATGATGAAAACTGCAGTTCCAGATTCATTCAGCTCTCGCGTGGGTGTGACTGCCTCCCCGCAGCACTGAGGAGCACTTTCTGTTCTCCCTTCTCATCACCTCTAATCAGTGGTTGCCCCTCAACAACTGCTGGTTTCCTCTTGCTCCTTTGTGCAGCCTTAGGTCTCTGTTAGACAGTCTATGGGCAGGTTGCAACCTAGTTGTTAAGGAAAGTTTCAATCTGTTAAATGTGCCCTGTTTGGGGAATAAATTAGGTTTTAATTTATATTTCAGGCAAGGCTAGAAGCCAAATTTAGTGGACAAGTGACGAGAATTTATGCTAAGACCTTAGGCCACGGTGATGGCAGTGTTTTTTGTGGTTAATTTCGTTTTATTTTGCCTTCCCATAGCGTAAGAGAAAACAGGAAGGGTATCAGAAAGTGTTTCTATTTACCATTAATTATTCCTGTGCTGTTCTCTCTTCTTAAGGATGTGTCCCCAAATTTTAAAATTCTGATTCAGTATGGACTTTGGAAGGATGTGCGACACGGGAGGACTAGGGGCTCTTGCTGAGGACGCCGTGGGAGGGCTTTGTACTGCCCAGAGTTGTCAGGCCTGTGCATGGAACTCGCGTCCCGCCAAGGTCTGTTGTAAAGGAAACTAGCCCCACCTGTTGTTCAAATGCATTTCGCTTGTGTGCAAAAGGAATAATGTCTGCGAGATTCTCCCCACGTAGATGTTCCTCTTGTTCTGGGCAGCAGCACCAAAATGATCCTTCTCAGAACAAGGGTAAAGAAAAATTACATCTAGAAAGGTATATTCCATTGACAGCTGCTCTGAGCCGTGAACTGGGATGGTGTCATTATATTCACAGAGCATTGCCAAGTTGCAGAATTTTGCTTTGGCTTTGTATTTTTAATTGTGGCTATGCAAACTAAAAAATGAACAATTTGCTTTGTCATTTCATTTCCCTTTCGTGACCCAGGGCTTCTCTCACGAGTTATTTTTTTCTAAGTCTCCGTTTTCTTATCTTTAGAATAATGTTAATAATGAGCCATTATGACTGTAGGGAATAAATCAGACACTGTATATAAAATGACTAGTATATTTACTGGGATATAGTATCTTTTCAACAGTGTGTGCTGGGTCATATATATGTAAATACTAAGTCTTAAAACATAAATACAGAGGATTTTTTTTTCTGACAAGAGATAGGACTTGCAAAAATTGAATTCCATTCTCACTGGCACTATTATATTATTTTGATACCCATATAAATGGTATTGTTGAAAAATGCTAGATATCTGGTATTGTGTATCATCTCAAATTAACTTCTCAGTGCTAAGAAATACTTTTATAATTTAGATAATTCAGTTATTTAGAAGCTGGTTATCTAACTTGCAATTCTCATTATTATTTTGAAAAATGATAAGTAAAAACTTACTGTGGCACAGTGATTCTTAACCTTTTTTGTTCCACGGACCCCCTTTGCCAGTCAGGTGAAAACCGTGGACCCCTTAATAAGTCCACAGCATACTGTGTGTTATTTAATAAATAAATCACAACCTGCACCAACCCATCCCCACAAGAATAATGTTTTTTTGAATTTCAGTTCAAGCTCACAGACCCCTTGTTAAGAAACCCTGCTATAGCAGAAGTTGACAATTAAAGGCTAAAATCAAGACTTGGATTATTTCTTTATCTTCCTTCAATCTCTTTCTACACAATGAGAGCCTGTGCACAGTAAGAATTATCTTTCTAAAGCCTACTTTTATTACGGTATACCCCCATTCAAAACTCTTCAATGAGGGTTCAGTTTAGGGTAAGATGGAGTAAGTAAATCCACTGGACCCTGTCTCTCCAAGTGAATGTAATGGTCAAACCTGGAGAGAATGCATGGAGCAGATATTTAAAGTCTCTGAAAAGCCAGTAGCAGCAAATGTATAGAAAAAGGCTAGACCTCTAAGTTCTACAAAACCAGCAGTGAATTTCCCATGATTTTCCTCCAGTAACATCTAGCCTGGATTTGGGGAAACCCAGCAGTAGATATCATGGTGGACAGAGAGGACTCCAGGAGGAGCTCTCAAGTTGGGACTTAAAGAGTGGGAAGGGGGTTTCTTGGCAGGGACAGTGACGGTAGTGGGAGGCCCTCAAGTACCTAAAGCTTTTACAGAGGAACCTTGGTCCAAAAAGGTCAGAGCAAAACCCCACTGCTTTTTCCCTTTCTCCTCCTGCTGGTTGGCTTCCAGCACAGACACAGTCATAAGAGTGTACATCAGAGTTGGTTGAATATAGGTATAGCTTTCTGATGAGAACCAAAAAGGGAAGCCTCAGGGAACCAGAAAGTACCAGGCAGACTGCAGAGGAGGAGAACCCCAGGAAAGTCACCTCATGATGCTTTTTATCTGGGTTTACCCCTGAACTGCATAGGAGTCCACATGGTCCTAAGGAGTATTGCAAAAGCTTTGAGAAATGAACAAATAGATATACCACCATCCAGGCCCCAAACTGGCCACTGGGTGGCACAACCTACAGGATACTAAAAAGTCTTTGAAAATGGAACTGACTTTAAAGCCAAAACCCAGAGAAAACTTGTCAGAACTGGTAGATCTGACTTTCCTATATCAATTGCCACTTAATAAAAAAAATTAACATTCTCTATAGAGTTTAAACAAGACTCAGAGGCCCATAACATAATATTCAAAATGTCTAGAAGACAGTCTAAAACTACTCAGCATTTGAACCAGGAAAATTTCAATTCACATGGGAAAGACAATCAACATACACCAATTCTGAGAGTACACATGTTGGAATTATCAGACTGACTTTAAAGCAACTGTTATAAAAATGTTCCAACTAGTAACCATGAACATTTGATAGGAATGGAAAGAAAGAAAGTCTCAGCAAAGAAATAAAAGTTAGAAGGAAATTAATGATAACTTTAAAACTAAAAATTACAAAACTCACTGAAGTGGTTCAGTGGCATAAGAACATGACAGAGAAAAGAATCAATGAACTTGAAGATCTAATAAGAGAAATTATCTGATATGAATAACATAGAGAAAAATGATTGAAAAAATTAACATAGCCTCAGGGACCTGTGAGACAATACAAAAATATCTAATTTTCATGTCCTTGGAATCCCAGAAGAAGAGTACAGAGAGTGTAGTACCCTTTCTATTACCTCACCTTCAGATAAGAAGAAGAAATGAAGACATTCTTTGATGAAAAGTGAGCCTACTCTAAAAGAATTGCTAAAGGATGTTCCTCAGACATATGAAGAAACCTTGGAAGAGCAAGTTCTTTCATCTAGAAGAAAACTTAGGAAAACAACAGAAATGGCAACTACTTGGATAATAGAGTAAGTACTGTTCTTCTCTTGGGTTCTTTAAAAAAACATATGTTGGTCAAAAGCAAAAATTATGGTTTTGATTCAGTTTTCCATATATATATATAAATGTAATTCATATAAAAGAAGAAGGGAGGGAAGTGGACTTGGCCCAGTAGTTAGGGCATCTGTCTACCACATGGGAGGTCTGCGGTTCAAACCCTGGGCCTCCCTGACCTGTGTGGAACTGGCCCATGTGCAGTGCTGATGTGCACAAGGAGTGTCGTGCCATGCAGGGGTGTCCCCTGCATAGGGGAGCCCCATGCACAAGGAGTGCGCCCCATAAGGAGAGCCGCCCAGCATGAAAGAAAGTGCAGCCTGCCTAAGAGTAGAGCTGCCCACATGGAGAGCTGACACAACAAGATGATGCAACAAAAAGAAACACAGATTCCCATGCCGCTGACAACAACAGAAGCAGACAAAGAAGAAGACACAGCAAATAGACACAGAGAACAGACAACTGGGGCAGGGGGTGTGGGGGAAGGGGAGAGAAATAAATAAATCTTTAAAAAAAAAAGAAGGGAAAAGTATCATGTACTTCTAGACATTCTATATCCCACTTGAAGGGGTGAAATAATGATTCTACTTATAATGTGAAATGCTATGAAATGTTATGTATGGGCGGCAGACTTTGCCCAGTGGTTAGGGTGTCCGTCTACTACATGGGAGGTCTGTGGTTCAAACTCCAGGCCTCCTTGACCCACGTGGAGCTGGCCCATGCTCAGTGCTGATGCGCACAAGGAGTGCCCTGCCACGCAGGGATGTCCCCCACGTAGGGGAGCCCCACGTGCAAGAAGTGCACCCTGTAAGGAGAGCCGCCCAGTGCGAAAGAAAGTGCAGCCTCCCCAGGAATGGTGCCGCATGCACGGAGAGCTGATACAACAAGATGACACAACAAAAAGAAACACAGATTCCCATGCCGCTAACAACAACAGAAGTGGACAAAGAAGACACAGCAAATTGACACAGAGAACAGACAATAATCTTTAAAAAAAAAAAAGGAAATGTATAATTGTAATCCCTAGAACAACCATTAAAATATACATACATACAAAGGGTTATATTCAAAGGCAAAATAAATAAATTTAAGTGGAATAATTTTAAAAGTTCCAATAACAAAAAATAAAAATCAGGAAAGGTTAAAGAAATAAAATTCAGAGAAAACAAGCAGAAAACAAATAATAAAGTGGTAGACTTAAATCCAAACAGTGCAATTGGTCTGAAACCATAAATTAAAGGGCAGCACTAGTCAGAATTGATTTTAAAGTATGATACAACTACATGCTGGTTAAAAGAAACTCACTTTGAAAATAAGGATATAGATACACAAGAAGTAAAAGGATTGAAAAAAGATAGACCATTCAAAAGCTAAACCAAAGAAAGCTTGGGTTACTATATTAATATGAGATAAAAGTAGACTTCAGAGCAGACAAAATGATCAGGAATAAAGAATGAATTAAATAATGATAAATGGAACAATTTCCTAAGAAGACATAACAATCTTAAATGTATTTGCAACAAACAACAGAACCTCAAAATATATGAAGTGAAAACTAATAGAACTGAAAGAAGTAGCGCCACATACCCACAATTAAAGTGAAAGTCCTCACCAATATCTTCTCAAAGATGAATAGAACTAGTAAACAGAAAATCAGCCATGATAGAGAAGAACAAGACACATCATCCGCCAACTGGATCTAAGCAACACCTAACTTTGTGCCCAAAGCAACAGAATACACATTCTTTTCACGTGCACATGGAACATTCACCAAGATAGACCTTATTCTAGACCATAAAATAAATTTGGACATATTTAGTAGAATTAAAATCACAGTAATTATGTGCTCTGACCATAATGGAATTAAACTGAAAATCAATAATAGAAAGATACCAGAGGTCAAAAAATAAATCCAAGTACCATCTAGCCATGCATTTGGAAAAAGTCCTTGACCAAAAGTGGGAAATATTAAATTCAAATGAGTTTTTACGACTAAGAGATTTCAAAGTGAGGTGGGAGGTCATTCCAGAGGTTATGCTTATGCATGGCTCAGGAAGAGCTCACTGACTACCACAGTAAACCGTGCCTCAAGCAGGGCGCTCCTACATGTAGACACTATAGGCAGGGCAGACAATCTCAGGAATTCAGCACCCTGTCATTGGGCCTTACCACAGAATATATGTTCCCCAATGTATCAGCATTAGACTCATTTATAATTTCCATATACGTGGCTCTTCTGCCCCTTTTATTTGAACCTATAATTAGCATGATACTCATTCAATATATGTCCCAGAGGTTTAAATCTTCAGTCTGTTCATATGCTGGTTGAGTCCTGAATCTCAGCAGTATTGCAGCACCTACTGTCCAGTTCATCAGACTTGCCCAGGACAACTAACAAAATGATGATGATGGACAATGCCCATCACAAACAACAGAGAGAATTTACAATGGCAAGGAAGATATTTCTATCCATCTGCCCCATGAGAACTAAGCCCCCTCTCAATCAGAAACAGAGAAGGTATCACTATTCCGTAATCCTCAAGATTGAGGAATGAACCATCATAAGGGAGGAATGCAACTATAAACTAAAGCAGACATTATTACTCTAGCAATGGAAGATCTTGTAACACAAATATGAAGACAGTGGTAATCAGAGGTTCTGAAGGGAAGGAAAGGGAAGAATAGGTTTCACATGGGGCATTTGGGGGATGTTGAATTGTTCTGAATAACATTGCAATGATGGATACAGGCCATTGTACATTTTATGAAAACCTGTAAAGACGTGTAGTGCAAAATGTAAGCTTTAATGTAAACTACAGACCTTGGTTAGTAGCAATGCTTCAGTTGCATTGTTAACAAATGTACCACACTATTGAATGTTGTTAATGGGGAAAAGTGTGGAATGGGGTGGGGTATATGAGAATCCCCCTATAGTTTTGATGTATCATTTATGGAATCTAAATCTTCTTTTAAAATAAAATAGAATTAATAAATAAATAAAGGTTTAAAAAGCCATACACTTGGAAATAAAACACTTCTCAATATTCCATAGATCAAAGGGGAGGTCTGCAGGAAAATAATACATTAATTTGAACTGGACAAAAATGAAAACAGAATGTATCAAATGTGTGGGATGCTGCTAAAGCAGTGAGAAGAAAAGTCTCCAATAAAGAATCCAAGCATCCACTTTAAGAAATTCAGAAAGAAAAGAGGGAAAATCCCAGAAAGCAAGGAGAGAAAAAGAAATAATAAAGACAGAAACCAATAACATTGGAAACAAGAAAAGAATAGAGAAAATCATTGAAACCAAGAGCTGGTTCTTTGAAAAGATGAATAAAATTGATAAACCTCTAGGACAAAGAAACAAGATGACACAAATTATGGTATTAAAAGGGGAAATGGAGCTCTCACTACAGAACCATAGACATTCAAAGGATAATATGGAAATACTATGAACAATTCTATGAGCATAAAATCAACAACATGGATGATGGTCTAATTTTTGAAAACCACAAATTACCAAAACTCACACCAAATTTAATAGATAATCTTAATAATCCTATTATCTATTAAAGAAATTGAATTCACAGTTTTAAAACATTCTGCAAAAGAACTCTCTAGCCCCAGATAGGTTAACTGACACATTTGACCAAACATTTAATAAGTAATAACACCAATTCTAAAGAACCTCATCTATAAAACAGAAAGGAAGTAACATTTTGTAGTTCATCCTATAAATTCACTATACCCTGACACCAAAATAGTACAATGAAAGAGAACAACAGACTAATATATCCCTCATGAACATAAATGCAGATATCCTCAACAAAATATTAGGTAACCAATCCAGCGATATGTAAAATAAGGATATGCCATGACTAGGGGGAACTGATCCTGGGAATGGAAGGTTGGTTCAATATTCAAAACTTAATCATTCTTGAATATCAATCAAATATACTCCACTGTTAATATATAACCTAAAGAAAAAAACCCACATCATCATTTCAATTGATGCAGAAAAATCATTTGACTTAATTCAACATATATTCATGATTAAAAACTCTCAGCAAACTTGGACTAGAAAAGAACGTCTTCAAACTGTAATGAGTTAATACTATACTTAATGCTGAGAGGCTGAATTTTTTTCCTCTACCGTAAGGAATAAAACCAGTTAAGGAAGTCCATTCCCACTCACTCAAAATAATAATGGGAATCTTAATCCACATAATAAGGCAAGAAAAAGAAATAAAATGAAACATTGGAAAGGGAAAGATAAAAGCTTCCCAACTTGCAGGTGTTGTGACCGTCTATGTAGAAAATCACAAGGAATGTAAATAAATAAATGAACCTCCTAGAACTAATAAGTGAAATAGTAAGGTTGCATACACATGCTTACAGCCAAAAGAAATCAAGAATATTTCTATATACTAGCAAAAGACAATGGGAAAATACAAGTTAAATAATGATACCATTTAAAAGAGTCCAAAATTATGAAGCATATAAATATAAATCTAACAAAACAGATATAGTATACATATGCACAAACCTACAAAATACCGATGAAAGAAATCAAATAAGAACTAAAGAAATGAAGATGCATATATCATGTTTATGTTTTGGATGAATCTATAGATTTAGTGCAGTTCCAATCAAAATCCCAGCACAATAGTTTCTAGATGTAGACAAGATGATTATAGAATTTATATTGTAAGGCAAGGGAACTAGAATAGCCAAAAACACTTTTTAAAGGTATACTGTTGGAGGAATTGCACTATTCAGTTTTAAGAATTATTATAGAGGTAGAGTAAACAAGGTAATGTGGTATTGGAGAAAAGATAGTCACACAGATCAGTGCAACAAAATACAGAGACCTGCATAAATATGCCAATTTTTTTTATTAGAGAAGTGAGTTTACAAAACAATCATGCATACTATACAGGATTCCCATACATTGCCCTATGCCAATTTATTTTTGGCAAAGATGCAAAAGCAACTCAGTGGAGACAAGATAGTCTTCAACAAAGCATGTTCAAACAATTAGAACTCCGTATCTACAAAAGGAACTGTTTTAGTTTCCTAGGCTGCTTAAAGCAAATACCATAAAATGGGTCAGGTTTAAACAATGGGAATTTTTTAGCCTATAGTTTTCAGGCCAAGAAAATGTCCAGATCAAGTCATCATCAAGGTGATGCTTTCTCCTGAAGACCAGCTGCCAGCAACTGTTGGCTCCTCTGCCACATGGCAAGGCAAATGGTGGCATCTGCTGGTCTCTCTCATCTCTTGAGTTTCAGTGCTTTCTTTCACCTTCTTGCTTTTGTGGCTCTGGTGTGTCTGTGTATGTGTGTGTACTTATCCCATTTATAATGGACTCTAGTAAGAGGATTAAGACCCATCCTGAATGAGGTGGGTTCCACCTTACCTGAAGTAGCTTCATCAAAAGTTCCTACTTACAATGGGTTTACCCCCATAGGAATGGGTTAGATTAAGAACATGTTTTTCTGGGGGTACATACAGCTTCAAACCACCATAGGAACCTCAAACTTATCCTCTTACATTTTGCACAAAAAAGACCCTCAAAATGGATATGAGATGTAAATTCAAAATGCACAAACTTTTAGAAGAAAATATAGGAGAATATTTCTTATGACCTAGGATTAGGTAGTAACTTCTTAGATATGACACCAGAAAGGAAAATAATTGATTAATTGGATTTTATCAAAATTAAAATATTTTGTTCTGTGTACAACTGAGTACAACTGAGTAAGAGAGTAAAAGATAAGCTGCAGATAGGGAAACATTTTTACAAATCTCAAAACTAACAGAAGATTTGTGTTCAGAATATCTAAAAAACTCTCTAATATCGATGGTAAGAAAGCAAATAATCCAGTTAAAAAGTGTCCAAAAATCTGGAACAGATCCTTCACCAAAGAAACTATTGGGCAGGCAGTCAGACACACAAAAGCATGTACAAAATATTAGCCATTAAGGAAATAACGATTGAAACAAGAATGAGATGTCACTCTAATGGTAAAAATTTTTTTTAAATAATAAAAATTTTAAAAATTATAAAAGCCACTGTTAATACCAAGTGCCAGTAATGATGCAGAACAACTAGAACACTCCTACATTGCTAATGGAAATACAATACAGGCATTTGGAAGACAGTTTGGTAATTTCTTATAAAGGTCAACATGTGCCTCCCATATGAACAGCGAACCAGTAATCCCACTCCTAGATATTTACTCTAGCAAAATAAGAATTTATGTTCGTTCAAAAACCTAGACATGGATGTCGATAGCAGTTTTATTCATATTTGTCAAAAACTTGCAACAACCCAAATATCTTTCAACAAATGGCTGGATAAACAAACGCTGGTAAATCCTTATAGTGGACGACTATTTATCAATAAAAATGAATGAACTGATGATACCTGCAACAATTTGAAGGAGGCATTATACTGAATGAAAGAAGACAGCCTCTGAAAACTATGTACTCCATAATATAACACTTTCCAAAAGAAAAACTATGGTGATGGCAAACAAATCAGTAAGTGTCAAGGATTAGGGGTGAGGATAGGATATATGTAGAAAGGGATAGTACGAGGGAGTTTTGTTCTATATCTTCTTGTGGGGGATATACAAAGCTACATGTTATAAATCATAAAATCTGGTGGCAATTAAAAAAGTAAAATCGGAAATGGAACTTCTCAACGACTGTTACCTTTTGATGATGTTCCAAACTCCATAGCAGGCAATGAATGGCTCCCATTCTCTGGCCACAACCAGAGGCACATACAATTTTAAGATATTTTAAAAACAGGTCAGTGTTTTCGTCTGTGAGGTTTTAAGACTTCTGTAAGCAAAGATGAATTTCATCCTACTAGCATTCTGAACAATATGTATGATTCAAATGACCTTATTCACCAGAGGCACATACAATTTTAAGATATTTTAAAAACAGGTCAGTGTTTTCGTCTGTGAGGTTTTAAGACTTCTGTAAGCAAAGATGAATTTCATCCTACTAGCATTCTGAACAATATGTATGATTCAAATGCCCTTAGCAAAAGATGACAGCAGCTGGGAGTATTTACCCTGACTGAAGGGAGATTGGTATAAACCATTCAAGTAAATGGCAGGTTGTTTCACCCAGTAGGGTGAGTAGTTTTACTCCATCTTCACAAAAGCACAGGAAGAGGAAGTGATTATATCTTGCAGTATTAAGGAATAATCTCCTACCAAGAAAATTTGTTCATCTTCTTGGAAAGCATGACAAAGTTTGGCCATCGAGTTACTCTAGGACTCATTAAGAGCAGGATTCTTAATCATCCAAAGAGTTTTAAGTGAGGCCTGATAGAAAGCTTGAAGGCGATTATTTCTGTGGCTCCAGCATGGATTCTGGCATGCTGTCTGCCAGTCTGTGCTTTCTCAGGGCAGGATCTAAATTACCTGAAGACTGAAAATCTTCTTCTCTTGAGATGAGAAGCAGGTTCTTCTCCACCAGTGCTCTACATTTAACACTTGATAAGTAGAGCCAGATTCATTTGCAAAATATTTGCTCAGCTTTGATGCTATAAAAGCCTCTCCGAAGCTAAGGAAGCCCTGAGAAATGGATTATTCATGCAGCTCTGAGAGCTCAGTACCTCACATGGTCTGTATTTAATCCTTCCCTAAGCATCAGCATTCTAAATTTATGAAAAATTTCTGACATGTATTAGGCATATCCCATGCAGCTAGGATCAGACTCCTGTCATCTGAGTATGTGATCCTTGTCTTCTCAGCGGGAATTGAAAACCTCGATGAAGGCAAGTGGTAAATCCCAGAATCTATTGCATTTCTTTTCTTTTTTTCCTATTAGTCTCCTTCCTGATATCTGAAAGAATGTCATAGATTTACTCAATTTTCATTGAAAAAACAACTTGAGAAAAATTACCTTCTCTTCTTTACTAGCGGGGAAAAAAAATCTTAAAACTAAATTTTGACTACATGAAATGTCAATAAATATTTGCCTTTGCTGTATTTTTGGCATTTATGGAGGAGACAGTTGACATTATTTTCTTTAAGTGGAAATTAGGCATCTATAGAAAGCCAGCGGAAACAAATCCAAGAGCAAGATTTTGAAAGATGACTATAGATTCTCTAAGTCAGTACTAATGAGAGGAAAAACTATGATTTACAATCTAGGTCCAGGCCTGGGATGCAGAATTCCCCATGTGAAGTGTCATTACAGGTGCTCGAATCATCTTCTATGTAGCTCTACATCACCTATAACCAGTTCTGACTTTCCCAGGGCTATGCAGTGTTTAAGAGCATAACCATTGATGCCAGATAGAACTGGATTCGGATCCCAAGTCTACCTGCTGTTAAGGACTTGGTAATGAACGTGGGGGTACTATTACATACATTCCAAAATAATCCCTCCATAAAAAATTTACAGTAGGAAAAGGATGAATGAGTTTGCATTTGATTAAGAATATAGATTACAAAGTCTTCTGTATCTTGAAAACCAAGATAATGTGTCACCAAAAATTGTAAAAATTAAATGAAGTGATTTACATAAAGAATATAGGAAACAGCAAGTCAGGTTGTAGAGTGCTTGATAATAGCAGCAAGAAAATAAATATTTGAGGGAAAAGTAGAAAAGGAATTAGGTCAATCGGTTTCTGTTTTCACCAAGGTTACAAAACAAACAAAACAAAACTTGTTTTTTCTTCTTTCCTGCCAATAGAAAAGGCTACGAAAGGGCTGGAGGACATTACGTCTGGCTCTGGAAACACACCTTCAATGTCTTAGGATTGGATTGCTCCTTGGGAGATCCCCTGCAAAGTTGTATCCTGTAAATTACAGAACTCTAGGAATTTCTTTTTGTGATAGAAAATCAAGTAGTGTTTTGTTTTGTTTTTAAAGAAAAGTGCTAGCTAGTAAGAATAACGCATACCATCAGAAAGTGAGCTCTAAATTGGTGGGAAAAGTTCTTTCTTTTAAAGGTGTACCGAAAATGCTTGTGTCCCCTTCCCTCAACTCCTCTCCTTCATCCTGCACAGCCTCTTAGAACGACCTCCTCCACACTCACGGCACCACACACAGCATTCTCCCTGCTGAGGAGAAAACTGTGTACACCACTTTAACCATGCCCGCAAAGCTAATGGTTGTTTGCCAGTCACTTAAAGGCTGGCCAGGCAGTGTTGACAAGGTCTAGTTTGTAAAGATAGTATGTCCTCTTTGGGGAATTTGACATGCAGCAATGAGTAGTGATATTGAAAGTTTATGATGCAGAGAGAGACTACAATGGCCACCATGGGAAATGAGTTAAGGTGAAATTGTGGGAAAGTAGAATCTATGAATAAGTGTGATTTATAGCACATAGAAATAGATTATTTATAATGTATAGAAAAGGTGTACAGATTGGAAAGTGAGAAAGCTAAAGGGTAGAGAGAAGAGAGTAGAGAATGGAGAGAAACAAGTAACTGAATCCAGCCCATTCTTTTGTTTGAGGATAAGAAGCTATGAGAAGTCATGGTTCAGATAGTAAAGTCCAATCTGGACTACCTCCGTGTTCTCTGTTGTGAAATACACAAAGCCTCCTCAGTTACCAACAGGAACATGGAGAGCGAGAGCTGCCCGTGTGTTTTTAGTTCCCCAAATACTTCTTCTCCATTTCTTTTTCTCCTTTCATGACTGTGATTTCCTAGAACAGATATTAAGGGACACATCATTTGTTTATGTATTTAAAAACATGTATTAAACGCCAACAATGTATAAGGCCGTCTGCTAGACCCAGGGAAGGCAGAAGGGATACAGGGACCCAGGAAGCATCCACAGTCTGTTAGAAAGCAGATATGCAAACAAAATAATACAGTACTGAGTGAGGCAGCTGGGATGATGATAAGGGGAGGGTGCTGTGGGAGCTCAGAGGAGGGGTCTCTAACTCAAACAGTTTAGCAGTTGAGGGATTCAGGAAAAGTTTCCTCAAAGAATTGTACCTGAGTAGCATGATGACATGCCAAGAAGCTCAGCTAGCTGAAGTGCAAGTGGACCGCATGTGAGAAAGCCTCCAGGGAGAAAGAGAATGGGGTGATGAAGAATGGAGAAAAAAATCCTCGGCCTGGACCACAAGGTGTGCGAGGGGAATGATGGGAGATTTTGGGGGGACTGGGGGATATGGACAGAGGATGTTGGGAAACAAGAACCAGGGTACGTGGGCTGTTTGATGCCATGCTTCAGACTTGATCCTTACAGCCTCAGATTTTAAGTCAAAGAGATGTGTGTTCAGATTTGCAGAGGGGAGGTGGAGCAGTGGTCAGCCTGGAGAGACATTAAAAGAGGAGAATTTGCTGGACTCGGAGGACTCAGCATGATAGGCTGGTTTCTGTTCTGGCATCTTGTGGGTTGAGGCCACACGAAACAAAGGAGGAAGACAAGCTCTGAGAAGTTGAGTTTTGGTGGCTGTGGGATGTACAGGTGGAGGTACACAGTGGGTATGTGGGGATACAGATTAGTCTGGACCACAGGAAAGAATCTCAAGGGGGAAATAGAATTTTTCAGCTTCCATTTCCATAATAGCCTTATTGTTGGATTTGGGGTTAACTTTGTGCTAAACCATGTATTCCATTTCTTTACACTTTCAAATCTTTACAAATAGTTCAGCGATTAATCACTTTGGATAGAGACTTAAGACTATATTCTAAAAGACTATATTCTAAAAAGTTATCTGGTTCAGAAATCTAATTTTGGCTGAACAGAGTCAAACCAAGTTCTCAGTCTCATTTAGAAACACGAAGAAAATAAAAATACTTTGTATTTACCTTGCTTTTTGCATAGCAGATGGGTATCTCTGATAAGCTAGCAACAAAAATGAAAAACCCGCAGTCACAATCATTTTGATGAGTAACATTCTGTTGTATTATCCTATGGGTGGCATGCTAATTATAGAAACCCTGAAACCGAGAAGGGCTTACCATATATGTTCATATTCAGTGTGAAGGTCATGTTACTCTTTCTGTCATCGGGTTTGTCTCTGCATTAGATTTGGCTGACATGGATCTCTGTACTGTGGCATGCCACGGAAAACGTGGGCACTCAGCACTGCAGAATAAACTTCTTTGATAAGAATAAACCATTCTTTGATTAAAGATACTTGAAAATAAGAGGTTAGAAGTAAACGAACCAAAAATGTGTGAGCGCTTACCACGAATCCTCAAGGCTTATCACAGTGCCTCGAATATATATGCTTCACGAACTTCAGTTGAACGAGTGGGTGAATAAATGGATCAAGTAATGCTTTCACTCGTAATCATGAATTGGGGCGAACGTTAGTGAGAGGAGCCCCAGGAACTCTGGACTGCACTGGGTGCACTTGGTCCCTCAGCCGCCTGGCTTTGTGCACTAATTGCAGCACTACAACAGGACTGGGCACCCGGGACGAGGGGTCATGTTTTAGGATCAAGCCTCTTTTTATCATGAAAGCTACTGGGTGGCCTCTGACAGGATGTGTTTAGTTATCAAACACGGCAGCTAACACCATGGAGAGACCACATGAATTAAAAGTGACAGATATAATAAGGGTCAGGGATTAAAGGTGAATTTCAAAGGGATTTCACTGCGTTTATGTGGCTGTCACAGTTTCTGGTAGGGGGGATCCACGAGCAAAAAGCATGACGGGGAATCATGGTGAGCAATGGTTCTCTGCTCAGGCTGCTCAGGAATTTTTCCTACATTGAACCACGGATACATTAAATGCTGTGATCATTGCTATCTGTATTTTTTTGTGGGCCAGCACAAACATGTTTGAAGTTTTCCCCAGTTCTCTCATTACCTTTCATTTTATCCCATTTTATTATGTCTTTTCCGGATTTCTGAAATAATATACTCTCATTAATTTAAAAATTAATGAAATATCAAACACTAATATAGAAAATGGAAGTGCTGTGTTGACCGTATTTGCTGTATATTCCTCCAGTCAAATTTAAAGATGGGGCTTTATCCCTTCATCAAATACAAAGATCTGTAGAGAACCCTATATGCTTAGCACTGAATGTACTCTATGGACTATACAGAACTTTCCAGTATAACCAGGAAATAAGAGGTCAAGACAGGGAAAATTTAATAGCATTATTCTATGTCCAACAATGCAATAAAATGCCGCCCTGTGCAGTGGTGATAGTTAGAGCACTTGATATGATTGTGAGTACTTCAAGGGCAGTGGTCAGTGTCTTAAATCTTTGAATCCCCAGAAGTGTTGATCAAAATGTGTTGCTAGCACTTGAATGAAAGAGTGCTCATTGAGTAAAGGGACAATTGCATGGTGACAAATAAATGCAATAAAAAGATGTCAAGGAGGAGGTGAGTATGGCCTGTTGTTACGAACAGAAGCTTTTCTATGGCTATGAGAATGTGTATATGAACATAATTTTATTTTACAAAGTATTTAGATGACATTTGGAAGCAGTGAGAAAAACCAAAGAAAATTTGGCCGTTTTGGAGCTTTACTCTACCCTCTGGTTTTTCTGCTGGGAATGGCGTTAGGGCTTGGCTGTCTGTTAGTTCCATACTATACTGTAGCAATTAACTAAGTGATTTAGACAAAGAGTGATTATTAGAGATACTCTGCCATTTCAAGGAACTGGCCTCACCTAACTCGAGGCTTCTCTTCAGCACAATCTATGTCTAGGTAGATCTGAACTCGGGTGTTTGCTGCCTCAGGAGCAGCTCCTGCCCCTGCAAAGCAGATTTATTTCTAAAATCCCACCTTTTGGACTAGCTGACTGGAATTTTGTTACTCTTCCTCAAAGAGCTTTCAAAAAAGACACAATTCATGATAGTTTTGAGGTATTTCTTTGTATAATGTCTGAACTTTGAGGAGAAAAATCTGTGACCGTATGCAATGTAGTCCAGTGTCTTTTTAATGTGCTAATTGCAAAAGTTTTCTGTTTGGCACTGGTCAGCTTTGCTCAGAATTGAGTCATTTCTCTGAGGAATCATCACCTAGATCTATCATATATGTGAGGAACTTGACTAAGCTCTGTTCCCACTCTACTTCCTTCCTAAGTAATTCCATTGAAAATCTAGTTGCTGTTTTAGAGATGACAGTAAGGCAAAACATTTCTCAGAAGACATATATAGAAGAACCATAACTAACATTGGCAAATTATATAAGCTGAGTCCATATTTTTATCTTCCCTTCCTCCTCCCTTATCACAAAGCACATGGGAAGGCATTTTATATATTTTGACACATTGTCTTGCTTTGCATAACTGTGTATGCACTTGCCGTTTTAAAATGATGCTTCTTCCTTATATTTTTTAACTCAGCAGTATACTCTGAGACTGGTGGACATGCATGGGGGCTGACTGCCCAGAGAGTGCCTACATGGTGATATTTTTCCTTGGTGCATTGACATGAAAAAGGGTTGTGTATTTCAGCACTGCAGGCTGCGAACTGTGATTTTGTTAGCAAACTAGGTAAGGGTATATTCATCTCTCAGAATCAGATTCGTGTTAACACAGTTCATGTATTCCATTAAATACAAATGAGAATGCCAAGTTGTTGTTTTTTGTGAGAAATAGAACTTACATAGGTTGCAGTGTTCAAGTAAACAACAGTTCACAGAATCTTCTCCCCATAGACAAGCTGTATGGGAATCCAACTTATAATCACAATGTCAAATTATCAATTTATAATGAGAAATGCATATGTCACATGGATGAAAATATTACTTGAGTTGGCCTGACAAATTCGTTCCTTCCATGTAGATTAGTGACATGAGATGCCAAATTTTCTGAAAGTTGCTGGAGGATTTGGATTCAAAACAATGGAAATGAGTTGATCTTAAAGTTGTCTACCCACTAGGAGTTCAAGAATTCTCCCCTCTGCCAGGCTGAGCTTGCCAAACAAAGCAAAACTCAACTAAACACTATAAACTATATTGTTTGAGACCCTGTGACCAAAGTAGTAATATCATGTCTATTTTCTACCTTTCCTTTTTCTATGCTTTTGTTGATCAACTGTCTTCTCTTCAAAAAGGGCGTGATTAGGCTTTTGTCTACCATAGTATTGATTCACCCAATCCCAATCACATTTCATCCCAGCATCCCTGAGATTACTTCCAGATAATCTTTATTGGTATTTGGGATATATCCAAATACTAAAGTCAAACATGTATAGTTTATTGGTCTACCCCGACATTTGTTTAATCATAGCCTCTTTTTTTGCAAATCCCGAGAACCAACTCATTGCAGCCCACTGGCACAGAAAATACTTCTGTTCCTCTTCTAAATTTCCCTAAAGGACAAATAAGGCAAGTTTATGAGGGCCTGGCAAAATAATAGTGTTCTCTGGCCTTAACATTGAATGCAAATTTAATGGAAAGACTTGTTTTGAAAAAATAAATCAGAAATCCCACAAAAGTTAAAAGCCGGTCCCTCCTTTTTTGGCGATACTAAATATATTATGAGATGATTTCAGGAATGAGGTATGTTTTCCCATACATGAACATTCCCACCTGCAATCTCCTATGAACTACTAAGGGAATGGTTCTGAAATTTTCTGTTATCTCCTGCCATCCAACTGGAGATACACAAATTGTCGCCTAATACATTTTTGGGGCACCCATTTCCAAAGCTGTCACCTTCTTCAAAGTAAGGATGGCAAAAATCCAGATAACTGCATGTTGACTTTGACCATGATCAAATGTGAAGAGCACTTTTATTTTTTGTGAACAGGTTGCTTTATGGAGGGAACGCTCTTCCTAGGCAAAGATTAAGATAATCTGAAAAAAAAAAAGATAATCTGGAGTTCTGAAACTGCAACTTCAAAAGGATAGTATACTCCATCAGTTGCTGATTTTCTTGCCAATTTGGATATCTTGTTATCAGGCCCTCCCCTGGGGGAAAGCCTGGTGCTTTCAATGGAGTCCCCCATGTTTGAACTTCACAAAGGTTCAAAGGTTTGTAGATGGTCTGGAAAGGTAAACATGTGCCCTAAAGTCGTTCTTCATCTTCTGACTTGGCTTGTGATTTAATTGCCACCTCATTAATATGGGCCACTGGGTGCGAGTTTTTCAAAACAAGATACATCAAGAAGACTGTGTGAAATGCTTCAGGGTTAGAGATTTTATCCCCTACCCCCACCCCCCATGTTTCTTGAACTTCCAACTACAAGAGCCCAGTTTGATAAATAAGCCCTGTCTTCTAGGTCACGGGGTTAAGTATCAGCTCAGTCTTTTTGAACTTTTCACTTTTTCTGTGTAAGTATAAGCAAAGTAATTACTAGGCCCTAAAACTAAAAGTCTATGAAGATAAACTTAATGAAAGAGTGAAGTAAGCAAAATAGCTTTATTGCTCCTTACCCTGCCTTTCTGGACTCTTCATCATCCTTTTAGTGAAGAGTAACTCATCCTTTGATTCCCAATATTTACACCTTTCTGGAACTTTTGCTTTAAAAAAAGCAAGGGCATAGGAGAAGGATTAGGATTAACCTAGGTTATTTAATTGTGAAGAGTGAAATTTGATAGGAAAAGAAGAGAAAAAACCTTAGGAATTGCAAATCGTAACTCAAAAAAGTGCCCATATAGAAAGGCAATATATAAAGCCCTATATATATAAAGGCTATTCATAACCTGTAAAATAAATAAGGTCCTATATTATACCAATTCCAGGTATAGTACTATCTTGCACAAAAAGAATCACTCAATAATTACTGTGAAAAATATTATATACACATACACACATTTACTTATCATCAAATATTGCATGCCAAATACACAAATTAAGTAATACCTAAATGCTGTGTCCTGTTCTACCTTCCCTAAGCCCATGCTTACTCCCTAGAGACAATTTTTTCATGTTTTTTTTAAAAGTTTTTATTTTTAGACAGTCCTAAAGAAAGCTAAACCCTAAGTCCTATAGAGAACTACATAATTTCCTGACTTGCCAAATTTAGACAATATCCATTCACACTGCAGCTTGAAAGATGGGTATTTTACCAAATTTATTCTTCCCCTCCTTCTATTAATATTCTCCCCCTTCTTCTATTAATATAACTGAATGCTTTAAGTAACATACTTAAAGTGCTTTTCTTTTCTGATAACTTTTAACAACACAATCTCTTTATTCGTCATGGAATAAATTGAGGATTGGAGTTCCCTACCCTTTCCTCAACTTTTTCTACATTTCAAGTCCGATTCTCTGTCAACAACTCTATTACTGTGTTAAAATTGTTGATATTTGCATCCTATGCTAAAATACAACCAAGTCTGTTCAAAGGTTAACTTTAGCATTAGAGCAATAAACAGTACTGACATCACTATGATCACATAAATATTGTTTATTGCTAAGTCAAGAAGTATTTTAGGGTAAGTTGTTTTTATTCTAAGGGTCTAATGTCATGACCTCAAATACACTGAAAACAAAAAGATTCCTAGCATTCAAGTTCAAGTCAATGACTTCCCCCCCCTTAAATTTAGTTAATTGCTTAAAATTAAGTCACCTTTTTAATGTATTCTATTATACTTTATCCTATTTTCAAACATTTTTTTACTCTCATATCATTTAGTCTTTGGTTTGCCTTCCCCACCCTCTAGGAATTCCACCCCACCCTCATCCCAGACTTCTCCTTTCTCCTCTAAACTGGACGGATGGTGTCCAGACCTGCTGCACAGCTTTCATATCAGGTTGAGTTTTATTCTTTTTGGTTAATGCCACTGTCTCCTGGATTGCATATCTCCATATTTCTTAGTTATTTCTCTTTTCTTTATTATACATTCTCAAGTAACTGCCTAAGAAAGGGAATATGGGAGATAAATATTCTGGTTCTTACATGCTTTCGTATTTGTAGGATACTTTGGCTGAATATACAATCCTAAGTAAGGAGTTTGCCTTTTAAATTTTCAAAGGGTCTGCTCCATTGTCTAGTGAGAAATCAGGTTCCAGGATGAGTTCTGTTCTTCCTATTTCTCTGTAAAAACTTTGAGGATCATTTCATTCTTTTAGGTGTTTAAATACTTGCAGTGACATACTTCATCTTTTTCCCCCTTATTTTGCTATATACTCGGTGAGACTTCTTAGTTTCCCCAGCTAAGAGAAATTTATTTCTGCTGTTTCATTAATAATGTCATTACCTCCATTTTCTCTCTTCTCTTTCTGTGGCTTCTAATACTTGGGTGTTAGAACATTCAGGTTTATCCTTCCTCATTATTTGTGTCTTTTTATTTTAGTCTATATTTGCAAGCGTTTCTTGGCTTTATCTTTAATTTTTCTACTGATGTAGTTTATTTCAACAACCTTATTTTAAATATTTAATTTCTCTTCCTTTTTCTCAATTGTCATTATCCTCTTTGGAAACATCTTGCTTGTATTTTTTAGTTTGTATGTTTACTTTTTTGGTTTATAGATTATCCAAGCTGTCTAAGTGGAACAGGGTTTTATTTTTCTTCTTTGAGTCCTAAATTATCACTGCTGTCCGGTTTGCCTCTCTTTAGCCACAAAGCTACTGGGTTTCCTGATCTGTTTAATATGCTTGATTTTCTAGTTCTACTTAAGGAAAAATGGTTTTCCTTTACTAAAGGACTGCTTATCTTCAAGTCTCTCTCCCAACTGGGAATTCTCAGACTGGGATGGGAGGGTGATGAGGTACCATATTAGGGTGAAGAGTGGGATTTGTGAATCTCCTCCACAGAAGAATGAGAGAATTTTTATCCTCATATAGAAACATCTAACTAAACATGTGTCTTTCTCCAGGAAAACTGTTCGATTATTTTAGAGAAGCACTACCAATAACTTTTCTTATGTTTCTCATCCAAAATATTTGGATTTTGGTTTTCAGTTTGGGGCTTTTTTCCCCCCTTAGGATTAATACAGTGTTTAGTCTTAGAATTCAGAATGGGGAAAATGAGTGGGTTGAAGAGGAGACCAGTCTATATTCCATAGGCAGAATTTATTTGGGTTCTCTTTTCAGTCATGCCTTTTATGACAGTCCTTAGATCCCTCTGAAATTCCTTTATAGATGTCTCCCTACCAATTCTGCAGTGACATCACAGCATGTTTTGGGCCGTGGCTTCCTCTGCCTGCATCATCACCATCCCAATACCAACCATTCCAGTTCTCTTTGTTGGTATTCACTCACTCCTTTTTCTTTCTTTATGTGACATATTTATATTATGTAAACAATAGGTATTTTATGAAATAAATATTTATATAAATGTATATATATATTTATAAGTGTTTTTTATATATTTAGTGGAATCTCTGGAAGGAGTGGAGGCAAATATAGACTGCCTTCTTGAACCACAGTAATTACTAACCTAAAGCACAAAATCTATAGAAATCATTCTCAATCCACCGGCTGTACCTTTTTTAAAAACCTATTTTATTTTACTTTATTTTAAGCACCAGATCTGTGGCAATTATTATTATACTTATCTCTGATATCTGGTGAGTAATAAACTCCAAATCCTTGGAATTCCTCTTGTCTCACACACCTATTTCTCAGTATATTGTTTTGTGATCACGTTTCTGAGTTTTCTTGACTTACTGGATACATATACATTTTCCCCACAATACACTGCAAAAATTACAGATAATTCCAGATCCATTCTCTTCTTCTTGTGATCTGTCAAAATAGATCTTAATCCTTCCACAGGTTTGTCATGTACAGGGTAGGACCATATGCCATATTTTAAAAAGATTTATTTCATTTATTTCTGCTTCTGCCTCCGACCCCTTAATTTGTGCTCGCTGTCTGCTCTCTGTGTCTGTTCATTGTGTGCTCTCTGTGTCTGCTAATTTTCTTTTAGGAGGCACTGGGAATCAAACCCAGGACCTCCCATGTGGGAGGGAGGCACCCATTCGCTTGAGCCATATCCACTCCTTGCTTGTTGTGTCTCTCATTATGTCTCCTCAGTGCATCATCTTGGTCCATCATCTTGATCTATCAGCTGACTGTGCCAGCCCCCCACATCAGCGCTCATTTTCTTTAGGAGGCATGGGGAACTGAACCCAAGACTCCCATGTGGTAGGCAGGACCCAACTGCCTGAGCTACATCTGCTTCCTCATGTCTTTTTAAAACTGGTATTATAGGTGACTATGAACTACACCAGATTCAGATCCCAGTTGTGCACTGTTCACTGATTTACTTTTTCCTCTGGTCACAACTAGGAAAGACAAATTTCAGCATATTTGATTTTGGTGAATGCGCAGAGGCGAGGCTAGTAAAGGAAGGAGGCATAGTAAGTAGCTGTTGGTCAGTGAACGTTTGGAAAATTCTTGTTATGTAGAAGATGGTAGAGAAACTGGCTCTGTCACCTGGTAAGAAATATGAGCCACGTTCCATGCTTGTCATATAAAATGTAAATCACGGGGGAAATTATAAAACTAAAATCTATCAAAACAGAAACAGGAGGAGGTTACAGAGGAGAGACCAGGGTTCCCAGGAAATGATATCACATGGCAGGCATACAAATATCCAAGAGAATGTCAAATTCCAAAAGCCTCTTGGCCAGATGTGGAGCACAAAGAACCCCCTTACTTCATGGACTGCTGAAGCATGCCAGTTGGAATGAGAGCATGCTAGAGCAGACAACTTTATTGAGTTTTATTCGATGACCTTTTAGAAGAGAAAGGCCCTTTCTGAGCTTTTTAAAGCCCACTTGTGCACCTGCCGAATTTGCTTGGTAGGGGTGTACAGGTCATGCCAAACCTGCTGCAGAATAGAACTTGCCTAATTGTCAGGGTACCTTTAGATGGAGCAGGAGGAGGTCTCCCTTGGGTGTATCTTACTCCTGAGTAGATAGAGTCCTCTGGGTTTTGGAAAATATATTAAGAAATATTTCTTCAGATTTCACATTCAGGGGGGAACTAGTTTTGTCTAGGTCATGGGGTTAAATATCAGTTTTGTCTAGCTTTATGTGACTTTCCAGCATTGTATGCCCAGAACATCAGAAGCTCTGAGACCTCACTTAACCTGACAGCCTCAGGAAAGATTTGAGAAATGGCTACTGCCTGAGTAAGTGGAGGCTTTCGCTAGAGAATGGAGGAGTCATCACATAGAAAGAATGAAAGGATCCCGTCCTCCTTTAGTTCTTTCAAGTCTCTATTTTCCTTTGTTCTATCCCAGAGAAAACCATTTATCAAACATTTATCAAACATTTTGATCTCTTGCCAGGAATGGCACTCGACCCTGGAGTGACAGTGGTTGGGTTTCCTGCCCAGATCATGGCCGCAAAAGCCTGTCACAGTTATGGATATTGATATCCAGATTTTTCCCTTCAGTTGCTCTCCTTTCTGACACCTGTAGCTATAAAACATAGCCCAGCGCCCCAGCCAGCCCAGTCCAAGTTGTGTCATTGATAATCTTATTCATTTCTCTAGCTTGGGGCCCTGAAGGTCTACTGTGACATTGGTGATCATTTTGAAAAAGGGACATGTGGAATGCTGTATGTAGATGGAGAGATGTTAGAACCTCAACCATGAGAATGATGGCATTTACGAGGAATAGTTTTAAGCAAATTTATCTAGCTTGGAGAGTGGGAGGTAAAGCTAAAGTGGCACTGGGTGGATGATCAGAGGTTTTCTCCTTGATGAAGGGCAGAAGTGGTTCCTTATGACTCATCTCCCTGTAAGCAGGGCCACGTTGCTGGATGTGTTGTAGAGATTGAAGTGACGTTCTCACATTAGACGCAAAATCTTCTGCAGCAAGACAAAGAGACTTGGGTGATGAGCATATCTGGATACTCTGAAGGAGGGAGAGGACAGAATCCAAGTTGGAATAAAGCGTATTTTCAATGGCATGTAGTGGATATCATTGAGCATTGTGCCAGAGAAGACAGAATTCCAGCCATGGTGATGGAAAGGAACAGAGAAACTGCCTAGGATATAGAAGTATGTCTTAGTTTTTGGTCATCTGCCTAGAGGTAGAGAGCAGAAAAAAAACTTTTACTTTGACAGGTAGTGCATTAAACAGAACTTTCCAATACTGGTTGATAAACTGGGTATCAGAAATCAAGACTCCGGTTGGGATGCTGTGAGATTGGGTGATTTGCTTGGAGAAGGAGGTTACTCTAATGGAGCTACCAGGGAAGCCCACCATGACTGTAAAGTGGTTGTCTTTGGGAGAGTGAGCACTAGAACAAGGATGACTCATGGCCCTGAGATTAGAGCGGTCCATACTCGAAACCCAAGAACGCAGAGGCTTAGGACAAGAAGGCACTGGCACAGTGAATGGAAGCTCTGGACCCAACCAGACAATCCTTCATCTGGGCAAGTCTTTCATTGGCCAAGAGGACCTGAATCCTGGTCAAGGGTCTTCTAGGGCCTTCTAAGACCTGTCAGTGTAGGGTGCCCACACTTCTTTCTCCAGGAAGAATATAGGGGAAGAATTATAACAAGAGCAGTTCCTCAGTGATGGGGAGCTCCGTGTGGGTGCAACTGGGGTGGTAGTTTAAAGGACAGCCCTACAAGTCTACTCAAACAGCATCTGTACTTAAAGTGCCAAATAGAATGGGGTATACGTCTTTTTGGCAATAAAGGCACCAAGCTGTGGGAAATACGTGCATTATTAGGGAGTGAATGTGTACTGAAGACATACTGGGTGCCAGACACTGACCAAGGTATGAAGCTGTTAGTGCCAGGTAAACGCAAACTCCACCAAGGTAGTGTTTGGAATCTAGCTTCCAAGTCAGACAGACCTGGGTTTTAACAATTCCTAGATTGATAGCTCGAGAAAGTTACTTAAATTTCCTGGATATCAATTTTCTAAATCATAAAATGGTCATTAGAACCCTGCTCTACAAAGCTGCCAACTGGGTTAATTGGAATAATACGCTTAATGTATCTGGTAATGTGTCTAGTGGTAACACAATACGTACTTGATAATCAGTAGCTGTAATGATTATAGCTATTGAAATTTGGACTCACCAAAGAATTAGAAAGTACCGTATTGGCTCTCCCATTTCCAGAAAGGATGTCATTATCTACCTAGTGGCTTAATGCTAATTTTGATTCCTTCATTTCTTTTACGTTCCATATCCAACCTATCAGCAAGTCCTCTTTTTCTGCTTCAAAATATATCTCAAATCCACCCATGCCATGCTAGTCCAAGCTATGTTCGTCTCTCACCTAGAACAGAGCAACAGCCCTTAACTGGTTTTCTTCCCTTCACTCTTCTCTACCTGCAACACATTCTAAGTAGCTGTTTTTACAGTGCCTCTCAGATCGTGAGGGCACCTTGCTGAAAAATCTTCAGTGGATTCCCATTGCACTTTGAATTAAGATCTTTCCTTGACATCATCACCAGACCTCTCCCTTTCTCTTCTGTTTCTTCTCATATCACCTCCCACATACCCGCGCTTGCCTGTAAACAGTGACTTCCCACGCACCTCGCTGTGTTCTCTCAGCTCCTAGCACATGCCAAGCTCAGCGCCCCTTGAACCCTTGTTACCTGCTTCTCTCTCTGCCTGTGAGGCTCTTCTCTATGCTCTTTACAGGACCATCTCTTCCTCACACTCCTGTTGTCCGCCTTGCCTGAACCAGCCTCCTCCATAGCACTTATTATGATTTATCTTTGCATATTTACTTATTTTATCTCACTCACTAACCCCAAGGCAGTAAGTTCTTATCTGATAGGTTCACTTTTTAATTGCTAGTGTCTGACCAATCTGAGAGACTCGGTAAACATTTAAAAAATAGCGAATGAAATTTTGATGGCAAATAATTCCAGATGTCATGAATGTTCAATTGAAATCTGCATAGTAGTAGATTATTCTTGTTTTAAAGATCCATGCTGAGGTTTGTATATGAGGGCTACCGTACTGGGCAATTTTGAAGATCCGCTTTCAAGTTTAGCTGTGTTCCTTCCTTCTGCGCATTAACTAGGAAGTTTAAAGCACCCTGGAACATTTCCTTATTAGTTAATATTCCTGATTGGGCAATGGACGCGTTCACAGGGAAGTGAGGAATTCAAACTAAGGCTTCCTATCAGAATAACGATCCTTGAAAATATGTGCAATGAAAGGACTCCTGAGATGGTGAGGGAAGCACCTTGTGCCATGGTTGAGAACTGGTCTTTGGAGTCCGTGAAATCTGGCTTTGAATTTCAGCACTGCGACTGAAGGGATAAAATCTTCCTACACTAGCTCGTGTCCTAAATATAGTGGCTGACATCAAGTCTGGGAAATGCGATTGGTCAAAGAGATAGTTTGAGGCTATTTTTAGGATGTCTGCGGCATAGAGAAGTTAACTCTGGTTTCTGTCTCTGTAGATATTCCATTAAGTGGCACGTGCATCGCTTCAGCATCTTGTTTTCCATTCCTATCCCTTGGGTGTTCCAAGTCACTCCCTATCTCATCAGAAGAACGTAAGGCAGAAGCCTGAATGCAAGAGATAGCTAATGTAATCTTTCCATTTGGCACTATAATTTTTCTTCACCAAGCTTCTTGGAATTTCATTTTAGGTTAATCAAGGGAAGTTACAACTGAGGAGAAGTCTTGGCTGCTGCCAAAATATACTGAGGATTATAAGCTTAGATATAGAAAACAGAAAATGGGAATAAAAATGGAAAAGCCCTGGCAGATTTCTCTATAGCAGACTATATCCTTAAAAAGCAGCATCCCATCCAGCTCTTGGTGGCATGATTCCTTTTCAAGGAATTACAACAAAAATGCTGTTTTATGTGGAATTATAACAAAAAATGTTTCTCTCATCCCTAAGGTCCTAACTAAGTGTTCTAATATCCCTGACAGACAGATGATGCATCTGGTACTACCCTCCTTTTTCATAAGGAAAATCTGAGACAGGAAACCATTGTTACCCTGCTGAGAAACATACCTAAGCATTTGCTAACAGACGTTTCGACTGCTTCTATGCAATTTCACACATAAGGATAAATGCCACATGTTCATTCGACGATCCATGTGTTTCAAATACACAGTTGGTTTAATTCTCTTTTGTAAATAACACATCCAGATCACTGAAACTGAAATATTTTGTTTGGAATTTTATCACTTATGCAGGTGATCACAGATAAGAAGAGTTTTCCTTTTGCATACCCTGCCCATTTCACTTGTCAGATTCTCTTCAATACTGTTATGCACATTTAGATTCAATATTTTATCCAGTGTCAGGATAGATGACTTTAGATATGAGATATTCATAATAAAAGTAACCAAATTGCCAAAAAATTGCTAGACAAGGTGATCTTCCAGAAAGTTAATTAAGCCCACTAAGTTCCCAACTGTAACTAAAATTTTATAGAATTAGAAATGTAACCCTTCCAAGTAGTATCCTGTACTGCTGCTGCTGCTTTCCACATGGGATACTAAATAGAAATTCATGCTGAACTTTGGCCTGTATATTCTCTGTATATTCACGGTCATCAAGATGAATATGTTTTCTTCTTCACTGCAATGCACTGGCACTTCTACATCCATTTTTGAGGATTTTTATTTATTTTGTTGTTGTTTTTTATCCAGTAGTCAGCTGTCTCCTCTTATTGCTGTATCTGTTCCCATATTCTTTTTTTTTTTTAGATTTATTTATTTCTCTCCCCTCCCCCCCACCCCAGTTGTCGGTTCTCTGTGTCTGTTTGCTGCGTCTGGTTTCTTTGTCCGCTTCTGTTGTTGTTAGCGGCATGGGAATCTGTGTCTCTTTTTGTTGCAACATCTTGTTGTGTCAGCTCTTTGTGTGGGTGGTGCCATTCTTAGGCAGGCTGCACTTTCGCCCTGGGCAGCTCTCCTTATGGGGCGCACTCCTTGCGCATCAGCACTGCACACGGGCCAGCTGTTCCCATATTCTTGAATCTGATGTTAGCAGGGGAATCAGATAATCGAGCTTGATAAAAAAGTGCCAAAGCTTGAGTCGCATGTTTAAATCTGTGTTGAAAAAGGATCCATGAGATTTGAATTGAGGACCAAAAGATATGGTTTTGGCAATTAGCCGAGTGAGAGTTGTTTGGGTTTTCCTTTCTGTCTTTCCGTAAATGGAACCTTATTCCCGAAGGCCTCCATCTCTCACCTTGCTGTTGAAGCTTTCCAGGACGGTAGGTGTGTGCTGGAGGTTGGTGCATCTGCGAGTTTTAAGTATCCATTTGTCAGTTAGCTATTTTCCCTTCCTCTGTTCTACTCTAGGAAATTAAGCCATTTCCTTTCTAGCTAATGTCTCTATTATGAATTCATGATAGAAATGGCAGTGTGACAACAGAGTGAATATTGTAGAGTCCTTTCATTATAGCCATGTTTATAGAACACTTGGTGGGAGAAGAGATTATGATGGTGATGACGTGGGATTTTATGGGGAAAGAAAAACTATTGATTATTCTTTCCAATCTATGTGGTCAACAGAGAGATATAACAGGTTTAATTTGAAAAATATTTGAGAGGCGTATAGTAGTTAAAACAAGGCTTCTGGATCCAGAGTTCAAATCTCAAATATATTACTTTTTTCTGTGTGTCTTTAGGCAATTTACCTCGGTGTTCTCATCTGTAAAATAGAGATGATAATAGTAGCTACCTCCCAAGGTTGTTGTGAATAGCTCAGTTGACTTACTGTGTGTAAAGTAATACAACAGTGCCTGACACATAGTAAGTTCAATGGAAATAGAATAAAGCTCTATATAAGGGTTATAAATAAATGAATAAAATTAGAGCTCTGGTAGAAAGAGCTCTTCCATAAAGACAACCTCAAACATTTATCTGAAGCTTTTATGCCCAAATAAATATAAGCTCCCAAACTCCTCTATGACAGGCTATATTTATTCGTCATCCAAACCAAGATGTCATAAATAATCATGCCAGAACAGCAGGGTTAAATCAAGGCCTGTGTCGGTCAAATGGGTCATTGGCCATCATGTCTAAAAGAATATGTGAGTATTTATAACCACAACAATGATGCCAACAAGTAGAAAGGTTGTAAGAAATATTACTAAACAGGGTAATCCCCCAAACAGTTACTGTTATGTCCAATCTTTCCTGTTTTCTCCTGTTCTGTCCACTGCTCTTTGCCGTCCAGTGTATAATGTTGTGTGTCATGTTTCTTTCCCTCTGTAATTTTCTACCCAGATGGCTGAGGTGACACTTTGCAGCAGTGTGATCTACTCCTCCAGCCCTTTGTTGAACTGTGCCGGGTGAGGCGCAGGTATTTGCAGCCCCACAGCGTTTGCAGCACTCCTTAGAGGTGAAGTCGAGGCCTTGCTGTTTATCAGTTTTGTTTTAGTTTATTTTGTTTAGTTATTTAGTTTCATCTTCACGGGTAAGGTAAAATGTGTACTCCTGCCTGATGAGAAGTTTATTCCTAACTACGAAAACACCTCTGAGCTGTCGCAGCAGTGTTATTTGGTGATGTAGTTTTAAGTGGAGTCTGTTTGTTTGTTTGTGTAAGTAGCAGTTTTAGGACAAAATTGTACAGATAAATACATTAAGGAAAAACTAAGCCAATTGTAAGGCTTCCTGTGTTTTAAACCAAATTTTTATGGCAAAAAACCTTAATATAGATTTGGAGAAAAGTAACACTGGATACCACTTGAATAATTGGCATAAATAAAGAACTCTACTGTATTGGTTATTGGTAGTAAGATTCATGGAATGTTAGATATTGAAAGCACTAGAGGGTAAAAAGCAAACCAAACCAAACAAAAAAAAAACCTTATATTTTTGTCCTAGATCAACCTGTAAGGGTTTATCTATAACCCAAGGCTCCTGGCTCTATTAAAGCCTTCTTCTCATTATATAACATTGTAATTGTGCTTATTAAATAAAATGAAATACTCCCTTTTTAAAAAAATGTTAAATACTGCAAGCATAAATGTTCCTATATATTTATTTATGTGTTAACAGGATAAATAATCCCTGGGATATAGTAGATGCAATAAATGTAGGTTAATTGAATGAATCGTATGATCATGGCTCATTTTTGTTTTCTTTGTTATTTTTTTAGCATTTTCTGAATTTCTTATATTGAGCATGTGCTGCTCTTCAAATTTAAAAAAGAGTAAGATTAAAGGAGCAGATATCAAAATAGACTATCAGCTGAAAAAGTAAATTTACATGAAATTTGAAGCCTCCAATATTAGTTAGGAACTTAGAGAAGCACAATCCAGCTGCTGTGCTCAAGGAGATAAGTCGACCTGAGTTTTCAAGGAAGCCACTCCTGGGTGCTCATGTTTCTCTAAGTAAAAAGGTAAACAGGGTGACGTTTAGGGGTGAGAGGCTGCATGGGGCAGGGAGGGGGTGCTAAGGACTGCCCAAGGTCTTACTGGATATGAGATAGCCCCCTTCCTCGGGGGTTGAAATTGCTCCAACATCATCAGAGAAGCCAAAAGAAAACAATAAGGAGCTCTGCCATGGCACTCAGAAGCGAATCAGATGCACTTCACGTCAATGTGAATTTGCCAAATAGTATAATACTTGGTGGAACCATTCCTTTCCATCCTATGAATGAGAAAACACACCCAAAAAATCCCTCCCTTAATGAGCAACCACTAAGAATCAGTAACCCCAGAGGACCTGGTTGGATGTTTGTTTCCCTCGAGGGGAGCCTTGGAAAAATCTGGTTGAATGCAGTGGAGCCTCGTTTTATGAATGGATGTCTCTCCAAACAGTTTTACCTGGCTGAGCTTCATTCATTAACATTTTCCAATTGCGAAGGAAAAAAACAAACCACTCCATTCTCTTTTATCTCCTGCCCACTGGCTTGACAGATAGAACCTCTCTCCTGTGTAGTTCTCTGAATCCCATTCCAACTGCCCCAGCCTGAGAGAGTGAATTGATGACTCACTCTGCCTTCAGCGGAGGCTTGCTCCAGCTGGCTGGCACTCTCCTGCGCATATGGATTCTGTCAGCCGGCTTGAAACAAGATATTAACTGGCGGTTATTTGTTAATTTCCACCATGCACAATGGCGTGTCTACATGTCAGCCATTTCTGAAACATTCTGACTAGCGTTGTTCCCTTTGGTGAGAACTGGACTTCAAAACTGAAACAGACGATGTAGAGAGGACAGGTTGTGTTGACTGCAACTGTCCTGATAGAATTAAGACTAAAGGATGTAAGACAGAATATTTATGCGTGTAGAACAAAACAAAACACAACTGACCACACTTTACGTTTGCATCCATCTCTCAAACCACCCCTAACAATATTGTTTGGTTTTTATTACATTGTTTCCCCCTCATGTTCTACTTAAAAGATAGAGCAGATATTTTAGGTAATTTTTTTTTTGTAAAAATACACATAGCTTTTGCTCAGTATCTGTAGGTACTACAAAATTTCACACAAATTGTTTCTTTTAATTTCACAGCAGCCCTATAAAGTAAATAGTATTATCCCAATTTACAGATGTGGTGACCGAGACGAATCAACGTGCCTAGAATCAGGATGATGGAGCCAGACCAAAAGCTCAAGTTCACTTTCCTCTAATTTAGCGTTCTTTCCTATACAAATGTAAATATTCTTTAAAAAAATAGTGAATACATAATGGTAGAATTCCTATCCACCAAGCAGAATTTTCTGCCAGAATTACATTGTTTACCTGAAGTAAAGCATGTTCATAAACAAAGCAGAGAATGCAGCTGATGCTTACATCTGGGATGATTAACGGGCATATACAGTATTTTTTTCCCTTGAATTGCAAAATGAATGCATCCAACTCTCAAGGAAATGGTTTGTTCCCACATGGGACAAGGTGATCTGCATGATAGAGCAGGAAATGCTGCATGTGGGAATAATATGCCAAGGATTCATTATGTATCTGTGGTAATTTGAAAAAATAATCTCCAGTGCCTGTGTATTCAACATTTAAGAAGGTATATATTGCATGCATGCAAACCTATATGCAAATGCGCATTTGGCTAAAAACTAATTTTATTCCAATGGAATATAAAAAATATGTATAATAAAAAATGCTGTAAAGGAGACAAGATGTAGGACCGAGAATAACACGGAAAGTCAAAAGTACTGAGCCATCTCTTAAGATGATCAAAATGCATATACTTGGTGATAGTCTAGAACAGCTTTTTTTAAAAGAAATACAAGAATATAAATCATAGATTTTATTGTTTAGCCTGCTTTTAATGAAAAATTTTCTCACCCCTTTCGTCCAATCTTAGTGCAAAAAAAAAAAGGGAATTCTCAACATGAAAAAGGGGCATCCCTCCCCTGCCTGGTAGGAAATGCTGAAGTCACAGACCGGGATGTACCACTGTCCATGTCCCTTAATTGAACCCTCATCCCTTCCCATGAGCATAGTTGCTGTACCCAGGCTCAGGGGGTGCTATGCAAGGGAGAAAAGCCTTAGAGGAATAGTGAAAGGAATAAATGTGTGCTGCACGGAGATAGATTTATTTTTAAATCAACATGACTAAAGACTAATCTCTAAAGCAAAAGTTTCTTCCTGACCCCAGAACTTCCAACTTACCCTCTACATAGGGTAGGTCCATCAAAACCAGCTGCAGCTGGAGGGTTCCCAGGTGTCATTTCCAGATTCAGCTGTAGAGGATTATTAAAATGGGATATGGCAAGGTCAGGTCTGTTCCTATAGGCAAACACAGTCAATGGAAAAATAGAAGCTCCCTTTCACTTACTTCACTCTTCTGCACCTCAAACCTTAATGCGACCTGAAATAAGAGAATGGGATGAGTGCTGGGGCACAAAACAAGGCCTGAACCCAAAGAGCCCCAGAGCTAGTCAAAGCCGACCTACCTTAGTGGGTTAGAGATTGAAAAAGTAATCAGAATTGAAATTTGTAGTAGACAGGCTCATTCTAGAATGGAAGAATGAATCTGAAATACAGTGGTCATCTAGTAGTATTTGGAAAAATCAGACTCCAACCATTCTCTTCCAATAGAAATATACTTACTGACATGTTAGGAAAGCTAAGCTTACAACCCCATGCTAGTCAGGCCGTCTTACTTGGTCCTGGAGTCCAGTAAGCAGGAAGAGCTAGTAAGTGTTTAAACCCTCAGGAACATGGCATGCCACTCAGGAAGATGACAGATGTCCCCAGGGGCAGATAGTGTAATAGTTCTACCTGAGACATGTGGACACCACAAGGCCCTAAATCCTCTGGCCAGTCTGATTGGAAGGGCAGAGTGGCCCTTCCGCTTTAAAGAGCAAGGTCTGGGGTTTTGCTCCGACAGAGGACTTGGTGTTGCAGACAGGAGCCTCTCTTAAAGAGAGTCTGTAAAGGGCAGGGAGAGAGGTGCTCACCAGTTAAATCCCCAGGAAGACTTTTCCATCTGGTTAGAGCACACCAGTAAGGACTACTCTTGAGCAGGAAGATGACCCTGTGGCCTCCTCTAGCTCCAGTCCAGGTTGTGTTTCCCAATATGGAGCTCTCATTCCCATGTCTTGGCACTAAGTGCAAGAAGGAATCGAGCCACTTCACTGTGCTTCTTGCATGGGAGGGCAGGAAGGTGGCAGCAAACTACCGGTCAAGGATGTTTTTTCTTATGGTCAACATCTTATTTTCAAGATATTGCTGCCTGCCGGCCCCCACATACATGCATTTTAACCCCCCAACTTTTAGTATCTGATTTAAGAACCGGTGGTATAAGTTGAATAAAATCTACTTGCTTCTCTAAATATCAGTTCTCCCAAACTTCCCAAATTGTTTTCTATGCACTGTCACATTGCAAAAGAAAAGATACATGTTTCACTGTCATATGCAAATATACCTCAGTTTCTTCAACTCAGAATGCATACTTATTGCCACTCTAAGAAAATACATGTGTCAACATCACCCTGTCCCCAACCCCTCCCCCATCAAAAACTAAATAAAGGGCAAGTGACTAAGTAAAATTGTTCAGCCTGCCTACCTTCCTGTAACAAAGGTGATGGGAAGTACATGCGTCTTGGAAAGCGAATGTGGCTCAAGCAGTCGGGCTCCTGTCTACCATATGGGAGGTCCAGGGTTTGATGCCCAGGGCCTCCTGGTGAAGGCAAGCTGGCCTCTGTGACTAGCTGGCCCACGCGGAGGGTTGGCCTGCACAGAGTACTGCCCCATGCGGGAGTGTTGGCCCATGTGGAGAGCTGGCGCAGCAAGATTGACACAATAAAAAGAGACACAGAGAAGAGATAAAAAGAGACTAAGAGACGCAGCAAATCAGGGAGCTGAGGTGGCACAAGAGAATGAGTGCCCATCTCCCACTCTGGAAGGTCCCAGAATTGATTCCCAGAACCCCTAATGAGAATACAAGCAGACACAGGAGAACACATAATGGGCACAGAGAGGTAGACAATGGGGGTGGGGGAGGGAATAAATAAATCTTAAAAAAAAATAAAGTGCATGAGTCTGTTTTGCAGCTGGAGGCATGGGTGCAGCCAAGGGTACGCCTCCACTAATTGTGCCCTGAACCAACATATCAAGGACTACAGCTGTGTGCAGAGACCAAGCTTGGTGACGTGTATTTGTGAGGACTTTTAAGAACACAGACACACACACAAGTCCGAACTAATGACACGAGAGGACGGGGAAGATGTAGAAAAGTTCAAAAGCCATGTTCTTCCCCACTTACTAAATTGTCCGAGTACTGCTTTAAGCAATGGAGACACAAAGTCCTCAAGCCAAGTCTCTTGAGTTAGGCTTGCAACTGTTCAGTGACAAATTTAAGGATCTAAGGATTGAAACACATTTTTGGTCCCATATTAAAATGTAATACATGGGATGAATATTGGGTCAGCTCTGGAATAATGAATCAAACCTTATCTCAGATCCCAAACCTTATCTCCCAGTTGGAGATTTGGGCAATGCACAGAAAGATTTGGCTTCAGGCTAGTTTTTTAGATTCCCAGATTTCTTGCCTCTTCCTTGTACCACCCTTATACTGACTAATCTTTCTGTCTTTAAGACAGGATGAGGAGCTCTCTGCAGTCCATTCTGCGTTTTATATTAGATACAGGCCAGCTATAAAACAAAAGGGTGGCAATTTTAAAATATTAAATTTTATTTCATGCCATGTGATATGACATGTGTGTCTGTGTATGTGTATGTATATAAAAAATCAAGCCACATACATATAGTTCAATTCTGATATTTAAAATTGACCTTCTCGTGTAGGCCACAATAATCAATGATACCACTTGCTTTACAAAAATTTCTGTAACTTGTGGAATTTTCCCCAGCAAGATGATTGACAGCATTTTTAAAAGTGGTAGGGAGAGGGAAGCGGATGTGGCTCAAATAGTTAGGCGCCTGCCTACCACATGGAAGGTCCCAGGTTCAGTTCCAGGTGCCTCCTAAAGACGACAAGCAAGACAGCAAGCTGATGCAACAAGAGGATACAAATGCAACAGGATGACACAACAAGGAAACACAATGAGAGACACAAGCAGGGAGCGCAAGTGGCTCAAGAGATTGGGTGCCTCCTTCCTGCATGGGAGGTACTGGGTTGGGTTCCCCGTGCCTCCTAAAAAGAAGACAGACAGACAGGGAGCAGATGGAGTGCAAGCAACAAGGAGAGGGGGAGAAATAAATAAAATAAATCTTTTTTTTTAAGTGGTAGGGAGAAACTGAGGCATGAAATTTACCAAAGAACAGTGTTGTTGAAATGGGAGAAAATAATCTCTCCTTGCATTCCTCCTCTGGCATTTTCCCATTTACTCTTTTTAAAAAAAATAGTACCATTAAGCAATCAGGCTTCTAAAGCAAGACCAATGTGAAACTTTATACCAATTTAGTGGCGTTATTCACATTATAGAAACTCACTATAGAAACTAAAAATGGCATGAGTGCATAAGATTTATACTGTAAGTGCCTGTTACTTACATAAGATAGCTGTTTTTAGACCCATCACCCTTATTAAAGACATGCGTAATGAATTCACTTATGGAAATGTCATCTCACTGAGTTTTTTCGGAGACTTTTCTGAGATCTAGAAATGAGGTCGCAGAAATATGATTAGCACATAGTCGTTTAGTTTCCCATTAAATGCTGATCCTTTCCAGGAAAATACTATAAATAAAAAGCAAAGCTGGTCATCAGTGGTTTAAAGTAGCTGGGTTAGATTGTGACTATTAATGTGTAAATAGTAGCTTGTACCAGCTTTGTACAACTAGAGTTGTATGCATATCTTCCTATGGTTTGTTTAAAATATGGTTTTGCATAAAAACACTGGTCTAATTGAATTTCCCAAAAAATGTTATGAGGTACCATTTGCTACTTCAAGATGTTGCTCCTTGAAACTTTTGATAGATGGAATCCACTGAAAGTTAAGTTCGTAAAGTTTAATTGTACTCTTTGTACTAAGTGTTCTGTTCTCGTGTTTCCAAGCAAAAGTGCTAGGTAAACCGGAGGTGAGAAAGCACAGTCTCCAAGGGCCCTAGCTGGAATAGGGCTTGGCAGTAGGTGGGGTGGTTACAGCACCCATTAGATGAGAGATCAGAAATGAGAGGCTGGACTGCGTGGTTAAGGCACCTTCTGACACAAAGTCAAAGCCAGGTAGGGAATCATTGGCTACTTTTTCTGTAAAGAGTTGCCTTTCTCTCTCCATCCAGAGAGAGAGATGGTACCTTTATCCTGTTCAAATGCCTTGCCTTAACAATATTTGAAGGAGTGCTTTTAATTCAGAGCTTGAAGAAAGTAACGGAAGAATTCATGGAAATGAGTTAATCCCAGGCTAGGAAATAAACCACATGTGGTTTACTATCCAGTGATCTTTCATGTGTGAATCCTTTAACATGGCAACTACATATATGCACAGGCATAATCATTGGGATGTTTTGGAGTTAGCCACAAATTCCTTGGCCTCTATTTCTAAAACCCTAAGCTTTGATAAAGGAAGGGAGGGAGAGAGGGAGGAAGAAAAGAAAGGAGGAAAGGAGGGAAGAAGGAAATATTTTAGTGCTCATGCTCCAGATCCTTTGCTTTTGATATAGTTGATTCTCTGGCATCTAAAATTTGTTTGTACACCCCCATCTCTAGTCCATGGACTGCATCCCATTCTGCTTTTCTCTGGTCATTTTCTTGTATAAAAGCTGATGTGTTAAACATAGGGAACTCTAATTCTCTTTAGTCACACTTGTCTATATAGGACAGAAAATTTCTACCTTGTGCTGCAGAGACTTTTCAGTTGTGCTTCTGTTAATGCATTTGTTTTATAATTTCATTGCACTGCTCAATGCAAATACTAAGAATTCAGAAGCTACAGCTTTTCCTTAACAAATGCTTTCTCTTTAATGCCCTCAGCACCACAGAGTCTGTTACAAACTGGCGTGCTATTTAATGGAGCTGTGTTATACCTCTTAGCCATTTTGTAACTCATCTCACATGTCATGCTCCTTAGTAGAAAGGAGGACTCTTCAGGTAGTAAGAAACACAGATGAGGTCAGGTATTCTGTGAGGTCCTTGCAATGCACAGAAGGATTCAATGGCACTTCTGAGAATCACAAGTTGTGTGTGGAGTACAAATGATGTTCTCATGGCATTATTTTATATGCTAAGGAAAATATTGGAATTCTCTTGGAAACGAGCATTTTGATAATGGACATTTGGTTTCAGTAATTTAAAAGATATGACCTAGTATAGCTATCATGTGTTAGAATGAACATTATAAAAATATAAAGAAAAAGAAGGGATTTTCTCAGGCCAATGAGAAATTTACATGTATTTTGGGCCAACAAAAATCATATCACCCAAATAATTCATACCACTCTGCCAAAAAAGACTAGACAAATTGTTTCAGGGAGAGTTCCTGCATTTATTATAGATAGACTTTCTAGCTCCATACTTACAGATTGCCCATTAGGGTTTCCTTGAGCTTGGTGAAAAATCTGTAGCAAGTACTGCAATTGCTGTATCAGCCACGAACATTGGTCATCTCAACTCGTGCACGACACACGTTCTGTCAGACTGCTATGTACTTGAGAAAATCTGATTATGATGACTGCTCTTCACTTGCCACTGTACTTTTGCCAATGCATTTTCTTGGGTCCACGTTTTCCAAAGACCAAAATTCCTACATCTTGAGCAAATGTAGGACGGAGAAACATAATCTGGAAAGTGATTAGGGACATTTAAGCAAAGAAGCAGAGTTGCTATTTTATTGGTTGTTTGCAAAATTAGCACTGTAAAGTTCACTTAAATTAACTGGATCATACAAGAGAACCTTGTAGGGAGTTATGGTCTATGCAATGTATCTCTTCACATGGATAGGTAAAAGTAAGCCAGTCTTCCTAAAGGTCTAACAAGACTAGTTTGGTGACCAAAACATCGCCAAAGTCAAACGGATTTTACCAGTACTTGCCTCGTACAAAATTGCCTCCATGACTTAACGATGACCATTTCCTATTCCCATCCTACTCTGCAAGGCTATATCCTAGCCATCCTTCAAGACTCTGCTCAGATGCCAACTCTTCTAGAACCCTGTCCTCTTTTTTCCCAGCCAGAATTCACTCTCATCTCATTGGAAATCCAACAGCACTTTGCAGTACCTCTTGGTAGCACTTTGCAATCCCTCTGAATGGAATTTTGCTCATGGGATCTGTTTCTATAATGGGAGTGAAAGTTCCTGAAGGCTGGAAACAGTGTCTTCCTCATCTCTTATGTCCTCCATTGGGCCTTGCAATTATTGAATATGCAATAAGTATCTGTTGATGGGTAAATAATCTTGGAAAATGAGTCCTTTTGAGGTTGGAAAAAGTAGGTTATAAATTTAAACACTCTGGAAAACAATCTTTACATAACTTCATAATGGGTGAAAGGCAGCCTGGATACATACAGTTAATTGACTACCTGAGCACGATATCTCTTCTGACATTGGTTGCGAATTCATAGAATCTTCAATCTGGAAGGAAACATAGAACTCACTGAATTTAATCTCGTAGTTCTCTGCCTTAGAAAACATTGGTCCAAAAATTGAAATAACTTACTTTATACCTTGCAGTGGCAAAAGTAGGCTAGAAACCGGGTTTCTTTCAGCCTACTTCTGTGTGCTGTCTTCACTAAGCTGCACTGCCTCCCACGAAGCTGCCTACTTGGGTTTCGAAACTGTCATGAAAACTGATGCTACGTCCTGTCAAAATGTTTGTTCACTGCTGGGTGTGAAAAAAAGGTGCATGTGCGTGCACGTGCGTGTATATATGTGTGCCAGCCTGTTAGCGGGAGGAAAGAAAGGCGTTTGTTAGCTGTAGGATTCTGCAAGTTATATCCACTGCAATCCACCCCCAGTTTATTCCCACTTCAAAGCAATAGTATAATGGCTGCAAAGTGACAATGCACTGTTTTCGTCTTGGGTATATATTTTGCATCAGACTCTTTGCATGGCAAGGGTAGATCTCTGTAAAGAATATTGACTGACTCTTTAAGACCCACACTCTGAAGAGAGAAAAAATTAATGTGCTCAGAAGAAGTTTTTCTGCTGGACAGTTGAACATGCAACTTTTACATATTACACATGGATATTTTACCTTCTGTGAGATAATAGTAACAATAACTACTAGTAATAGTTACTAAAACGTTGTAAGCATTTATATTGTTTCCAAGGGGGAAATAGGAGGAAAAAAGTCATTTTTCCCCCTAGGGAAATAGTTTTCTTGTATAAGCAATATGATATTGTGTGCAAATGAGAAAATGCAAAGATCTAGAGATCAAATTAAATATGAGTATCAGCAGCAGAATGGTTGAAATATCCATGCATTAAACACTAGACTGTGGTTATATCCAGCCTAAAAATGGGGAGACCTACCAGCTTTAGTTTGGACAAGTATAGATGAGAGGGAGAGAAAGAGGGAGAGGAAGAGGGTGAGGGAGAGGGAGATTATGAGCAGGCATATGACAGGAACCTGCATGGATTTCATTTTTGAGAAAGCTTTTAGAGAATAAAGGCAATAGTACATTTTCTGTGATATGTGTTGCAAATAATTTAATCCTGTTTGTCATTTATCCTTTGATCTGGTTCTCTAATGTATAGCATGAAGTAGAACTCCTTTATTATTTTTTCACTGGTCAGAATTGTCACTTTCTTCCTGATAATTATGAGAAAGTTCTAATAATATTGACAAGAGTATAAAGTTGTCAATGGTGAGGTTCAAGTCTAGATATCTGCCTCTTACAGGCTGTGATAACCTGTAAGTTATCTGGGCAAGTCACTTAACCTCTTTAAACCTGTTTCTTCATCTGTAAAGTGCAGATAGAATCACATTTGACATAGGTAAAGAGTCAATGAAAAAAACGGTATGTAAGTGCTCAGAAAATGATAAAACACTGAAAATGTCATTTATTATTTACTCTGATTTTACTTCAAGTATTCACAAATTAACATGGCTGAAAATAGATTAAATCATACTCATGGACTAAATTTTTAGAAGTCTTGCTACCAGAGTATCTTTGAAAACATGGGGCTTTTCGCCAGATACATTAGAATATCAGAAGGGAAGGAACCTTAGAGTTCCTCTGAGTCAATCTCTCCATTTTATCACCACCACCACCAACCTGAAGCCAGAGGAAAATGACTTGCTTCCAGGCATATCTATAGGGAGAAGTGAAAGCAGAATCCGGGCTTGGCATCTTTCCATTTATTCCACCACATCTGTCACCATAACTGCCACCTCCACTGTCATCATAATGACCAAATTACATTTAAACAACTCTTTTTTAAGAAGTTAAAATGTCACGACATATGTAAGGCAACTCACTTGAGCTTCCCTGCTCATCAGATCAGGAATTGCATCAGCGGGTTTATAGAGTTCCTACAATCTCTAAATGCTAACATAATAGTACTTTTAGCGACCTACACAGTGGACGTGATAGCAGGGTAGTGAGGAGCAAAAAGGAGGATCTGCTATAAAAGGAAAGGTAGTAAAATAAGTTGGTGGAGCTGTGCATTGACATGGTGAACTCTACATTTTTATCTGCTTTCATCCAAATCACAGAAAAGAAGTAATATTTAAGTTAATAGGTAGCGATCCATGTCTTCCTAGCTGTTACACCAAACTTGAAAAGGCTCACAGAGTTGCAGTACAGTCAAGGTCAGGGTAAATGTGTACCAACATGGGACTAACAAAGGCAAGACTGGAGCAGCAGCCAAAGTCAGGTCAGATACATCTACAGCTGAAATCTGAAATCCAGTTACCAAACATTCACAGGGGATCATGTGAAAAAAAGGAGCTACCTGAGATGAGGGCCAGGCAGGGCTGGTGAAAAGCCTGAACAAAGAAAACTGGCAAGCAAGGTGAGCATTCTGGACCAAACTGCTATGATCGCTAATTGCACAGGTCTCTGGGGAACTTGCAGCCTTGCTGTCATGAATTTGCTTGTCTCCACTGCTTCTAGAAACATGTTGTTTGACACTTGGTGTCAGAATTACATCCCAGCCCATTATTTTAGGTGCTAAAGAGGAATAGGGTCCATTGAAGGATGTTTAATGAAGAACAATAAAATGATTCACTTATTTCCCAATTTGGAATTTGACTTAGGTAAGAAGTAAATGAGAAAGTCTGTACGTTAGTGCTCAGAAATTTGCCAGGAGGGACATAATGTTACATCTGTCACCAAAAAAGTATACACACATATGTATTTTACCCGAAATTCTGCAGCACTATCTTGAGAATTCCAACTAAGTGTTTGTCTCCCTCCTTGTCTTTCTGAGCTACACTGACAGGGTTAGTTAGGTTTTCACTCTTTTACTGCCAGAAGTGAAAGATCTACCTACCCCATGAGTAGAGAAAACTTGGAAAGACATCCTTGTGAGAAGTCAGAAAAGGACTTTTTGCATCACAGAACCATTCATGAACCAACAAGAAAGAGTCTTGTTAACTTTACCTTATGAAGGAAATAGAGAAGAAAGGAACAAGGAAATGTGTCGTCCCTCAATTCTGTGTGTTTTTAAAATGTGTGTCCTTGAAGAGTTAGTATTGTTAGGCAAAGCAATTATACACTGTATCTCTGCTTTTTAAAAGAGTAATCAGAAGCACAATAACATTGCCTAGGATGAAAATCCAGCCTGTTTCGTAATTGTGATGCATTCTTAGAGTTTTTTGGCAATGTTCTTCTGGGATGGAGTAGGGGAGGAGTCGAGGTATTGCAATAATGTTGAGTACATCTTGAGTTTCTCTGCATCTATTTGCTGCGTCTTCTTTGTCCGCTTCTGTTGTTGTCAGCGGCACGGGAATCTGTGTTTCTTTTTGTTATGTCAGCTCTCCCTGTGTGCAGCACCATTCCTGGGAAGGCTGCACTTTCTTTTGCACTGGGCGGCTCTCTTTATTGGGCGCACTCCTTGCGCACGGGGCTCCCCTGCACGGGGACACTCCTGCATGGCAGGGCACTCCTTGCGTGCATCAGCACTGCGCATGGGCCAGCTGCACACGGGTCAAGGAGGCCCCGGGTTTGAACCATGGATGTCCCATGTGGTAGATGGACGCTCTAACCATTGGGCCAAGTCCGCCGCCAGAACCTGTGACTTTTAAAAAGACTAGTTTCTTTCTAAAATGCAAAAGAATGTTAAGAGTATCTTACTCTATTGAAATGATACCTACTTCTGTGCAGCCTCCTAAGTGACAAACTTATAGAAGAACACAAAAGGGGTCGCATTTATAATTTTGAGTTTTGATTAATAATTCACTTCAACAGACTTGCGTACCTAGGTTGCTGTCAACTCCCTAAAAAACTTATACTTCTATAGAAAATAACCATTTCACACATGCATACACAATCTATTAATTTCTATCTATCTATACATCTGTCTATCCATCTATCCATCTATACTGAAGGCATATCAAGCTAGAGAGTACTGTGATCAAATATTTTCCCTAAATAATATGGTTCTCGCTTGTTTCTGGAAGTACATGATTCTCTGTTGTTTTTTGTTTGAGCCTTTTGGAAATTAGTAGGAGAGCACAAAGAAGAAAAATTTGGAGACATTGGTTAAGGTATTGAACTTGATATTAATTTTGGCTTTCTAGCATTCTGTTCACACTTCAGTATTTTGGAAAAAAGAGTGACCATGCCAAAAAGCACATTAGGAAAGGCCATCTTGCAACATGTGTTTTCCTCCTCTAAGTTCTTCTCTTGAATGCAGTGAGTTAGGGGCATGTGGACAACAGGTGGGCAAATTAGACAAGAGTAAAATTACATCACTATGATTAGCACTCATGATCTGACTGTTATTTTAACCTCTGTATTCAACTTCCATCTTTCTACCCCATCAAGAAGCTTGTTTCTTCATTAAACAGCTGCTCCAAATGATTTTTAATACCAACCATTAATATATTTTTTTAAATGCCTAGGATTTCTTTTGCTTGTAAACTTGCTTTCTAATCTCTGCTTTTAATGTCAGTATCCTTTAATGTCAACTATTGGTTCATTGTTTTCAACATAAAATAACAAAGATAGAGAAGTGTGTAGGTAGAAATGAGAGTGAGGAGTGGGCTCACTGGTTGTGTATGAAGAAACATCAGGTAGTTACCCATCTTCTCTGAATTTATGCCTGTGTCATTCTAAATGTTTGCATGAACATTAGCAATTTAGTCACTGAGATAGTTCACTGACATGATACTAATTATTGAAATGCTTCTAAATTCTTACAGTTCACAGTGATTGGGGTTAGACCACTGACTTGGAGTAATGTCAGAAAAAATGTGTATAGAGTACATTTATAGAACATCTTTTTAACTGTCTCGACAGGAAGAATAACATCCAGCTGATTAGAGGTAGGTGTTTTAGTAGAAATTTGGAAAGAATGAATAAACCTATGCCTTATGACCATGTCAATACATGCTATTTATAGTTCTGTTCTGGGAAGAGAACATCAAAAGAGAATGAATTAATTGTCCATGTTATGTTTCAGATATACTCATATCAACATTTATAAAAATTTCAACTCAGTACTGATGAAAGAAATAGAAAGTGATTTTTCTCTTTCTCTTTGAAGAAGGAAAATTATTGTTAGAGACCTTGAACCTCCCTCTTCCACTGACTCCCTCTTCCACTGACTAAGAAGGTCCACACTTGTCAAGTGAAGTGATTCTATGTGGTAAATTTGGTAAAAAATGTGTATCCCAGTTCTCTCTCCACTCTAATCCCATCCCAATTACTTTGTAATACTTTAATTTTTCCCTTTGGGTCTGTAGATAGGTCATCTTCTCAATAGAAGTGCTTTCTCAGGGGGAAATGGAAAGGGCAAGTGAGTTTATATGGCTAAGAGTCTCCAAAAAAGAGTCGGGTGGTCATTAGGGGATGATGCTTATGCACGCCTCAGCAGGATACCAGAGACAGCCAAGGTAGATGGAAACCCAGGTGCTGGTTCCCCTGAGGGCTGCAGAGACCCACAGGTTCTATGGTCATGGCAGATGGCTCTGGAGTTCAGGGCCATGTCAGTTGGCCCTACTTTGGAGTTTGTGTCCCTGAGTGTGATGGAGTTGGACTCAGATATAACCTTTCTACACATGCCTCTTCTGTTACTTTTACCAGACCCGCGGTTGGCATTTTGGTTGGCGTATACTCAGGAGACCTGAATCTCTGAACTCTCCATGTGACGGCCAGGCCCTGGGCCTCAGCAGACTTGTAGCTCCTACCCTCTGGTTTCTTGGACTTACCCTGGCCAGCTGACAGGGAGGTGAAGAGGGTCAACCACCACACCAGGGAGCCAAGAGTGCCTACAGCTGCCAGCAGGAGAATTGCATCCATCATCCATGTGGAATCTAAACCCCCTCTTGATGTAGAGGGGGATTGGACATAGGCATCCCAGGTCCACAAGATGGAGGAATAGAGTATGGATTAGAGTGGGCTTACTGGTATTCTGCTGGGGAACTATTGTGATTAGTAAGGGAAGAAATTGTAGTAGTGATGTGGAGAGGGTGGCTACGGTGGCCGCTGATGGTCAGAAGAGGGAAGAAGAGATATGGTGTGGGAGCATTTTCAGGATCTGGAGTTGTCCTAGGTAGTGCTGCAGGGACAGATGCTGGATGTTGTGTGTCCTCTCATGGCCCACTGGGTGGACTGGGCGAGAGTGTGGACCACAATGTGGACCACTGTCCATGTGCTGCAGCGGTGCTCCAGAATGTATTCACCAGGTGCAGTGGATGTGCCACAATGATGGAAGAGTTTGTTGATGTGGGAAAGGTGGCATGGGTGAGGTGGGGGGTTTATGGGGCTCTCATATTTTTGAATGTAACATTTAAAAGAAAATAAAGAAGAAAAAAATAAGAAGCTAGCACATAATAAATGTGAAACAGATGTTTTTTTTAAAAAAAGTGCTTTCTCCTTAACTTCATTGAAAGTCTTCATGGTATATTTTATAGCTATAAAATCATGTAATAATACCAATGGTTATTTAGTAATTCTGTTCACTATATTAGCTGAATAGAAGCATTTGGAATGGCCAGGTAATTTTCTAGGCATTGTAGTCACATAATACAATGTAAACAAGTAATAAGAAAGGATTCTAGCTTTAGATATAAGAAAACAGCAAGTTACCCTGTGATAGAGAATGTCTGGAGGCTACTTTTGTTTGGCCATCCTAAGATAGCTTCTCTGAGGAGGAGGCCTTTGGATTCAGAGACCTGGATAATAAGAAAGAGCTAACCAAGCTGGGCGAGTGTTCCAGGCAGGGGGAATGGCAAATGCAGAGGCTCTCCGGTGGTGAGAACAGCTTCGGCCAGTGTAGCCAGTGCCCATCAACCAAAGGGTGGGAGGGAGTACGAGATATCTATACTTCATTTCAAGTCCAACTGGAAATGAATAGAAAATATTAAGCTGGAGGTGGCATGATCTGATTTTCAATTTTAAAAGATCACTCTGTTTCATGAGGAATAAATTGTAAGAAGAGAAGAGAAAAAGCAAGGGGATTAAATAGGGCTATTTGAGTGTTACAGGAGCTAGATAATGTTGGCATAGGTTAGAGTGGAATTAGCAGGTAGGTAAGGAAGAAGAGGAGAAACTGGAATCTATTTGAGAGGTAGAATAACAGAACTCACCAAAGAATTAGATAGTTAGGGAAGGAAGGAAAACCATGAAGGCTAATTCCTAAGTTTATGACTTAACTGGAAGAATGAGTGATGCCACAAAATGAGATATAGAATATTTGGAGGAGAACAAGTGGAGTTTTACTTTTGGAGGTGTTAAAATGCTATTATTTGAGATGTCTGTTATATATCCAATTGGAGATGTAAGCAATTGGCTATAAAAGCTTGGAGCTCAATGACGAGGGCAGGGTTGGAGAGATAAATTTGGGAGTCATTGGAATATAGATATGATTTAAAGCCAAGATACTGGATGATATCACCCAGGTAGTGTTTATAGATATAGGAGATAAGAAAGCCAAGAAACTAAGCTCTGGGGAATTAGAATATTTAGAATTTATAGAGGAAGAGAAACTAACAATGGAGACTGAATAGAAGTGGTCAGTAAGGAAGGAGAAAAACTAAGAAGACCTGATATCACCCATGTTAGCTTGGAAAGAGTGTGGGTTAAGGTGAAGACAGAACAGTGCCCATTGGATCTGGCAACACGAAGGTCATATTTGTGACATTTACAGGTATCATTTCAGAGAACAATTGAATTGCACCTCAATCTGAAAGACTTGCCTTCTGCACACTCCAACTGAAGGCATAGCCGCAAAAGGTGGGGGCTAGCTGTGCCTTTTTGTGCAGTTGTGGTTCTGCCCTTTGGATTCACCTGCTAGAAAACGCTGCAAATTTAGTCTCAGAAATAGAGTCTTGGTGATGAATGATTTTGATGGGACTCAAGAAACCTCAGGGTGTTAATCCCGGAAGTTTATTGTTGGTTCTTGCTTCCTGAAAGCATTTGAAGCCTTGACTCTCTTAGGTGAAATGTGACTCCATTAAACTGACTTTTTAATACTTTAATTTAGTACTACCGTCCACTTTTAGTGCAAAATGTTTTGGGTGAGGAATCCCTTTTAAACTGCTTGGCTTTTATATCTCTGAATTGTACCTTTCCAGCCTTTTCACCAGTGTAAGTACCCCAAATTTGCATGTTGCGTGATGATACTTGAGGGAGAAAGCCCAGAAGAAACAAGTTAGAATTTGTTCAAGGAAATGATGAGATGAAAACCCACTGCACTGGACTGGGCAAAAAAAAAAAAAAAAAGCAGCAGCAGCCATGGGCCTCCTCCAAGGAGAAGAAAGGGACAGAGAGGGGTGTGGCTGTGGAACAGTTTGGAGGTTGAAAGTGGAGAGACTGAGGTCCAAGAGGTGCGCTGGTTGTTGGAGGATCTTGGTTACAGGTCAGGCAGGTGCTTGGAGACGGAAGGGGAATGAAGAGAAGGTTTGCGTTGGCCAGAAGCGGGAGGATGGTGCTTAAGCCTCAACTGAACTGAGAGAAAGCAGCCAGTGGCCCTGAGGTCAGCTTTAGATAGTTCTGTGAAGAGATGGCTCCTCCCTGTAGTAGGTTTTTGCTAGAACCCAGTGAATGAAGGTAGAACACACAGTGACAGACCAGAGAGGTTGGCAAAATGCGTGTGTATGTGTGGAGGGGGGGGGGGTAGGGCAAGAATTTGGGGATGCTGAATTCAGTCTCCCTCTCTCTATCTCCCTCTCTCTCCCTCCCTCTCTCCTTCCTTCCCTCTCTCCCTATCTCTCTCCCTCTCTTTCTCCCTATCTCTCTCTCCCCCTCTACCTCCCCCTCTCTCTCCCTCTCTCTCTCCCTTCATCTCTCCCTCTATCTGTCTTAAAAAGCCCCTTGCTGATGAGGCCGTGGTGATAAACCCAGCAGTGTTCTTTGCTGATCCCACCCTACAAGGAGCCTGGTAAATGGTGGTAAACTCATCATCACGTTTCTATTGGCCTTTACAATACATAACGCACTTTAATGTAATACCTCCTTTGATTCAACCATTGCAATAATGCCCAAGGGCGGTAGTTGTAAACCTTGTTACAGATGAAGAAGCTGAAATTCTGATCAGTTTGAATTTGTTGCCAGGACTTAGAAATTGGCAAACTAAGCTACGCCTTTTTCCAGACTCCTCTTTCCATCACACAACACAGGCTTAATTTAAAACAAAATGAAAGTATTTTTTTCTTTTAGGACAATGCCTGGTTTTAGAAGCAAAAATTCGATTTTTAAAATTAGCTGTGAGAATATGGCACAAGTCTGGGCCCTTTTTCTAAACTCTAATGAAGATGGTAAGGACCTCGAGTAGCTGGCCAAAGTGGAAGGAGAACCGAAGAGCCTGAACAACTGACCACGTCTAAGCCAAATCCAGAGACTGTCAGAAGTGGGCAGTGTTAGAGATGCTGGAGTCACCTGGTTGCTTGTGACACCTGGCGACGCTGAGCCCCAGTGATAAAGACCTCCGTGAAGCTGAAAGGAAGGATACCTCCCCTTGCTATTTTAAGTTTACCGTCACAAGGGATAATCCGTAATTGGCGCAAACGATTATAAATGACATTTTTAGAGGCATAATAAGCACTACGAGGGGCAGGCCTGGTCATTAGTGCCAAAATATATATTTATTTCACATACTGCTTTTTTCAGACATTTTTTTTTTTGGTCTCATTGCTGATTATTAAACTATGCCCCAAATAGAATATGCAACTGCATGTAGCTTATCCCACGCACAAGTAGAAATGGAAAATAATCAGAAGTATATAAAGTTCTGTTCTTGTTCTTCTAAGCTCCTTTTCCAGGGCCACATCTGATTCTGGGCTCGCTACCTTCTCAGCTTCTCCAGGATTCTTCCTAGGATTCACGTTCCCAGGGGAAAGAAGTCCAAGATCAGCCACTACCTAAGACAGCTTGGGATATGTGTTGCACACACACGTTTCAGGGCAGCTGGAAACATAGGAAAGAATGATCAGGGATGAAAAGAGAAAACTCTAGGCCTCAGAGCAGGAAGGAAGCCAACAGTCTTTTCCATACCTTGTTGTTTGTGGGAAGCAGAGTTTTTGTTTTTTGAGCGAAAACAGATTTGGAACATGAAAAAACAATGACCCCGATTGTGGTGTTTTTCTTATTGTATCTAAAAATAATTTAGCTGTAGTGAACTTTTCAGCTATTGGTACTAAATGATAACCTTGATTAGTCATATGGGGAAGCAATAAATGCAGCGTTTGGAACAGATGCAAAGTGAAGAGCTTGCAAAAGAAAAATTGCACGTCAGTTGCACTTAATGTGAGGGACAAATGAAAACCAACAAACCCCAAATCCACAAACCCCAACATTACTTTTTCCTTTATCTACAGAAATTAGGAACTGTTCTGTGTACAGCTTGCCTTCTAAACTGTATTGGGATTTTGTAACTTATACTAAGAGGTCATTATACCAGATGCCATCTTTTGAGGCTTTCTGGCTATGGAAAGCCCGTGAAATAAATTTTCAGTTGAAGCATGCATTTCAGTTAGCCCTTAACATTTGTAGAGTCTCTGAAGAGAAGGGATTTGCATTTAGACTTGAGCAGTTTAGGAAGCTTCCTCGGCGGGAATCAGGGAGTTGGGAGTGGGAAGATCTATTTGGAGTGTTTTCTTTCATCAACAGACTGGAAGAAAAAGGGATTCTTGCTTCTAAATGCACTTGTAACAATATCCAGACATTTGACAAAGAAATTCCAGAAGCTTATTGTATGCTGGGGAATACAGAGGTGAAAATGACAAGCTGTTCTTACCCTCAAGGAATTTACAGTCTAAAGAGGGAGATAGAATATAAAGTGCACAGATAAATACACAATTCCACATTGTGCTAAGTCCCATGATAGAGAATATTAGGTATACATTATCTCCCTCTCCCTGTTTGAAAGCACCTGCACCATCAGGAAGGTGCACTGAGTACACCCGTCAGTGTTCCCCTCCGTACCACGAGCACAGAAATTGAAGTCAGGTAACCAGGATTCAAGGCTCACTACTTCCTAAATGTGTGTGCCCAGGCTGCAGTTTCCTTATCTATAGTAATGTTATTAGACTAGATGCCTTCTTAGACTTTCCTAGCCTTGTCCCATAATTACAATGCCTGTGTGATTCCATATAGCTTCAGCTTGGGGAAGTCACATGGACATTTTTATTAAGGTTGACATGATAGAGTTGCTGTCCTGGAGATGTAAGATCCAAGGCTATTGCAGAGCTGTAAAGGAGATGGTGGGGGGATGAGCCATTCAGGGTGGCTTCCACCCCAACTTCTTTCAAATGTGCCCTGCCTTTAACACTTGATTATACTGGGCTTCCATTGATTTCATCTGAAGAATTCTCCTAAGAGAAGAAAACATTTAAAAATGTTTAAAATTGTTGTGGTCCAGATAGATCAGTCTTTGGAGCCAGGCAATTCTGGATTCCAAACAGTACTAGCATGCTTGAGTAGGTGTTTTTAAATCCCTTTAGTCTTCAATTCGTTATCTATAAAATGGCACTCAAGCCTATACTGTAGGCTTTTGCAATGCATATAAATATTGTCTGGGACAGAGGAGGGAGGCTACTAAGAAATGCAACTCTTAATGTTGTTATTACTTATATTTTTAATTAGTGTGCACGAGTTGCAATATGTTATCATTAATAATATTTTTAAAGTGTAGTGATGATATAATAAAGCTCTTGAGTGAAATCCAACATGGCTACTTCTTAAAAACAAACTCTAAGTTTCTATTTCTACTTCTACCTTTTCTTTTGAATAGTGGAAACTCATCTGGAAACTTAATCTCACCTCATCATAGAGAGCAGTTCTTGATGTGCTATTAATTCTGCCAAATGGATTGACTTGACGTCTCTCTTAGAGGGGAAAAAATAAACTATAGAAAGAAAAATAGAGTTGAAAAGGGAAATGTGCAAAAGTTGTGTGTATATATGGCAATGGGATAACTGCTTTAGACATATTTGGTCCATAAACACCTGTGAAAACTTGCATATATCTCTTTGGTTTTTCCAGATTCTGTTCATGGGACAGATGCTTGATTTGTTCTTTGAATTTAGTCATTGTATTTTAACATACATGCTGATTTAATCATGCTGGTCAAATTTTTCTTTCTATAGCATCCAGACAGCTTGAGTATATCACTTCATGCAGTTTTATTTTGTCGCCAACTGGCTACCATATGGAAGTGAGTTGAAATGTATTTTGATTATATAACTTTCTGCACAGACAAAGTCAAATCAGGGAGGCTCGGGTAGCATGGAGGTGAATGAATACAGCTTGAGACTAAAGACCTGGATCTGATAGTTTGGCATTTCTGGGCCCAAAGCGACTTCTGTATGCCATCGATAAAGTGGCAATTGATGCCTTAGATTATCTTTTTAATATGATGGGTTTATCAAACTATGGGCTCTCTCATTTTCTTTAAATGTGATAGTTAATGTTATAGGTAGCTCTCTAATAATTTGACTACTCTTCAGTAATACATTCATAATAAAAATTATGTAGGAAAGAGAAGAAGAAGCAAGATGGCAATTAATGGTTGGAAGTGTAATTTGCCCCCATTTTAAATATATTATAATTGGGCTCCTCTATTGTAGATAGAATTCTGTCATAAAATTCAAATCGAGTGAAGAATAAAAACTGCATTTTTCTTCCTTTTAAGATTATTCTTCCCTATTAAGATTATTTTAAAGGTCATTTAAAATAGAATAACTTTCTTATTAGAATTTAATTATAAGGGATGGGGAAAGAGGGGAAGTGGAAAGGGTAGTACTTATTTTTAAAAAATGTAAAGTGACCTTACAATGCTTCAAAAAATTACATGTGTTGAAAATGTTATAATTTACAGTAGAAATAAAATCAGGATTTATCTTTTAGCCCAAACTTTAAGTATATAGTAAAATAATATACAGTAGTTTCCTGGGTCCCATTAGATATTCATTTTCCATTTTTTGTCTTTTCCTTTCAGTTGACCTGGCATGGAGATAAAAATGACAGCTATTTCTCAGTTGGCATTTGAAAGACAAGAGCAATAAAAAACAGCATAACTCCTGGAGAATTTTCATAGGGAAAATAAGCATATTGACATTCCTTGACTTTTGTATATTGATGTTTGGCTCCAGCTGCTCTAAAGCCATTAAGAGTTAGAGTTAATCAATCTCGGTATTTTTTTCGGGCTATTCCCTTATTCATAATGCTGAATAATAGCAGCACTACTTAGTTTTATTTATGCTCACTTTCAGTGCTATGGTTTAAAAAAAAAACTCACAAGATGGCATGCTGAAATTCTTGCAGGTGACGACATACGTGCTTTTTAGTAGGATGTTGATTGAGTTTCTAGCAAAGGAGTAAATCTTGTGAATTTCAGAGGTGGTCCCAAGATGTTCTTTTTTTTTTTTTTTAAGATTTTATTTTCTTTATTTATTTCTCTCCCCTTCCCCTCCCTTCTCCACCCCGCCCCCCCCCCCCCCAGTTGTCTGCTCTCTGTGTCCATTCGCTATGTGCTTTTCTGTGTCTGCTTCTGTTCTTGTTAGCAGCCCAGGAATCTGTGTGTCTTTTTTTGTTGCATCATCTTGCTGCATCAGCTCTCCGTGTATGTGGTGCCACTCCTGGGCAGGCTGGACTTTCTTTCATGCTGGGCGGCTCTCCTTATGGGGCACACTTCTTGTACATGGGGCTCTCCTATGTGGGGGCACCCCTGTGAGGCACAGCACTCCCTGTGCGCATCATCACTGTGCATGGGCCAGCTCCACACAGGTCAAGGAGGCCCTGGGTTTGAACCACGAACCTCCCATGTGGTAGGTGGATGCTCTATCCATTGAGCCAAGTCCATTTCCCCCAAGATGTTCTTAACCTTACTGTGTTAAAACATCAGTATCTCTTTCTTGTAGAGAAAACCTGAAGGATATTTTGAAATATGTACAAGACCTTTTCCTTTTAACTCACCAATGAAGTTAGCTTACTTAGCTTTGAAAGGGAATATGTTAATGTATACTTTCACTGTGAGGTTATGAAAGCTTCTTTTTTTTTTTTAGGAGTTTGTGAAGTGCTTTTTTATTTAAATACTTACTTTTGTATCAATGTTTCAAGTTATTAAAAGCTTCTCGATAGAGGCTGATATCATATCTAATATATAGTCCTACTCTAGACTTGTAAAGTGGGGTTCATATGAAAATTATAAACCCAGAAAAATAAATGGACAGTCGAGTAGGCAGAACAGAAGTGTCTTACAGGTGTGGAACCTGTGAATATGTTGTTACATAGCAAAGGAGAATTAAGAATGCAGGTGTAATTAAGGTTTCTAATTAACTCACCTTCAAAGAAAGTATCCTAGATTATCTTGGTGGAACCACCGGTTCTTCAAGTTGAAAGAAGTAGGCTGAAGAAGAGATGGGAGTCATATGATGTGCAAAGGACTCTACCTGCCATTGCTGACATTGTAGATGAAGGGGGCCCATGAGTCAAAGAATGTGGATGGCCTAGGAAATGGATCCTTCCCTAAAGCCTCCAGAAAGGACAGTCCTGCCAACATCCTGGCTTTAGCCCCTGAGACTTATTTACATTTTTAACCTACAGAACTGTAAGATGAATTTGTATTATTTTAAGCCATTAAATTTGTGATAATTTGTTAGAGCAGAAATAAAAATCTAATACAGGGAAGCAGATGTGGCTTAGGCAAGTGGGCTCCTGCCTACCACATGGGAGGCCACTGGTTCGGTTCCTGGTGCCTCCTAAAGAAGAACAGTGAGCTGGTGTGATAGGCAGGTGCAGCCAGCTGACACAACAAGAGACACGAGAAGAAAAGAACATACTGAGCACACAGCAAAGCAGGGAGCAGAGGTTCCTGGTGCTTCCTAAGGAAGGCAGGCACGGTGAGCTGATGCAACAAGATGATGCAACAAGAGACGTGGGGAGTAAAAACAGAATGAGAGATACAACAAAGCAGGGAATAGAAGTGGCTCAAGTGATTAGGCACCTCTGTCCCACATCAGAAGTCCAGGTTCGGCTCCCAGTGCCTCCTAAAGAAACAAGGAAGACAAACAGACTTGGCAAGTGAAAAACTACAAAGGGTTGTAGAGAAATAAATAAAAATTTAAAAAAAAGAATATATAGAAATAAAAAATAATTTTTGAAAAAATCTAATACAGATAGCAAAAGACAGTAAAATGTATTAAATATAGTTATTAAATGAACATTTATTAAATGTCTTATTAAATAGGGCTTACCTTTTTGCAATATTTTTGTTGTAATTAAAATGTCATCCTTGAATCAAAGTAAATATCAAACTTAAATTATCAGTCAATTGCCCTGACTGGTCAAGGCTTATGAGTTCCCTACTAGTTGTAAAAGGAAGGCTTGGGTTCCTGGAAGGAGTAGGATGATGGAACCCCAACCATCTCTCCATCTATATACATATACATCCTTTCATTCTCTACTCTGTTCCCAAGAGATTTATTAGTATAAAGAAACACTGGGCATGTTCAGAGTTCAGCTTCCACAACAAGTGATTTTGGGGGTCCAGGAAAATTTATTAAAATATATACTATGAAAATTAGAAGGGGCATTTGAGTCCAAGTCCAATATTTGCTTTTGCTAATGAGTACGTTTAGGCCCAGGGTCATTCAGCTGGTTGGTGGTAAAATTGAGATGAGACTGCGGGGGTTCAGGTGTTTGCTTGGAGGATTCAGGTTATATATAAAAAGAGCACTGGGCTAAATGCCCTCTAGAACCCTTTCTTGCTTAGCCCCCTAATTACAATGCCTTGGTACCTCTATATATAACCTCAGGGTGCAGAGCCACACGGGGATTTGGGGTTGTTTCTTTCTAGGTCTGTATCGTTTCTACTACATAATGAGTTCTAATCATACCCACACATGCAAAGTCCCCCAGCTCATCCACAAGCAGATCAGCGCACAAACAAGGCATTACATCCAGGAGGCCATGGTTAATGTCTGTTTATGTTCCCAAATAGGTAACTCCAAGAAACTCAAGGGGGGAAATGAGAGTTCCATATTCGAGAGTAATTGAGTCCAAAAAAATTCACAGATATTAATAACATCTTTTATGGTAAGACCTATCAAAGCCTTAAATGACAAGGAAAAACAATGAGCCTATACTTTACCTTATATTTATTTGTTAACCACATTCTCAACTACTGGATTGTTTTTAATAAAAAGCATTGGGTTGAGTCTGATACTAACATGGCCAAACCTCTTACTTTCTAGTTATGTGTTTAAGTAAATTATTTACCATCTCTTGAGACTCCCCTTCTCCATTCTATGAGAGTACTGACTATACTATATTGGACGACTATTGTAAGGATTAAATGAACTAACATTTGCAAACTCTACTTTGTATTTGGAACATAATAGGTGCTGAATAAATGGCAGCTATTTTATTGTTATGTGTGTTTTCTAAAAATGCCAGAAATGCTAAATAATGTATTTATCTTACTAGGAAAGAAAAAGAGGAAATATCAGAGCAAAATCTTTTTTTAAATACATTTTTAATTTATTTTTAAAGATACTTAGATTGCATTAAAAAAATATAAGGGATTCCCATATGCCCCACTCCTCACACCTCCCATTTTTCCCCACATTAACAACTTCTTTCATTAGTGTGGTACATTCATTGCAATTGATGAACACATTTTGGAGCATTGCCACTTAGCAAGGATTATAGTTAACATTTAAGATAACACTCTCTCCCACTCAATTCTTTATATATGGCAGGATGTTTAATGGCCTGTATCTGCCATTGTAATATCATTCAGGACAATTCCAAGACCCCAAAATGCCCCCATATTACACCTCTTTTTCCTCTCCTTGCCTTTAGTATCTCCAGTGGCCAGTGCCTCCACATCAATGATATAATTTCTTCCATTGCTAGAATCACAATGAGTCTACAATAGAATATCAGTCAGTCTACTCTAGTCCCCAATCCTGAGGACTCTGGGATGGTGATGCCCACTCAACCTCTAACTGAGAAGGGGCTTCAATCCCATATGGCTGTTGGATGGGACATTCTTACTTATAGTTATAGACTCTCTTGGTTCCTTGGTGTGGTAGTTGTCCATCCTCACCTCCTTGTTAGTTGTCCAGGGTGAGTCCAATGAACTGGAGGGTAAGTGTTGCAACTCTGCTGAGAATCAGGGCCCAGCTGGACAGCCCAGAGATTCAAGTCTCTTGGACATACATCTGTCAACTCCAGCACCAACTGTAGGTTCAAATAAAAGGGACAGAAGAGGCATGTGTAGAGAAGTCAGATCTGAGTCCATCTCTGTCACACGCAGGATCACAAACTCCAAAGTAGGACCCATTGGCAAGACACCAAACTCCAGAGCTATCTGCCATGACCATAACACCAGGTGTCTCCAGGGCCCTCAGGAGCCCCACTGTTTGGGATAGTATCTACTTTGGCAGTCTATGATATCCTTCTAAGATGTTCCTAAGTGTTACCTCTTTCATGATGTCCTGACTCACTTTGAAGTCTCTTAGTCAAATACACTCACTTGTCTTTACCATTTTCCCCTCTTATTCAATGTCTTTTTCCAGTTGCATCACCAGCTGGTGATTGGTAGTAATCCCTCAGTGCCAGGGAGGCTCATCCCCAGGAATCATGTCCACCCTGGGGGGAAGGTAATGCATTTAACTGCTGAGTTGACTTAGAGAGAGGCCACATTTGAGCAACATGGAGGCTCTCAGGAGGTAACTCTTAGGCATCCTACAACACTAGGCTAAGTTGCAATTTCAAGGGCAAAGGCTCATAAGCATAGTCATCAATATCAAGGGCCCATCAATGGACCATCTTTCTTCACTAGTCATTGGCCTTGTACTTGGGGGATTGTTGCTGTATCATTAGAAAATGTGGCAGAGCCTGAGCAAGATATTTAGGACATTGAAAATGAGGGGGGAGAGAGAGAGAATATGAATGTCATTATGTAAAGAGGGAAAGACTTTTGGCACTTTAAGGACCGAGGAGTCAAAGGAGAGACCAGAAAAAGTATCAGAGAAGAAAGGGCTGAGAGGAAGTTCAAAGGAAAGAAGGGGAGTGGAAGAATGGGAGGAGAGCATAGAAACCAGCAGTGTTTTTAAAAGGTGATAATTGAGAAAGGCATAAGAGAAGAAAATAAAAAAGAGAGAACACAATGAGCAATTGAAATCAGTTATTTTCTTCTGATTCATCTGTGAAAGGAAATACTTTTTAAGAAAGAACTTTGCTCTTCTGTGTGCTAGTGAATAAAAGGTGAGACTCTCTTCTTCCTTTCTCTACTGATGACCCTGAACAAGGGCACGCTCTCGTTTTAAGAATATCTTCTCTCTGAAGCTATGTTACAATATGATCAAATCAGGTCTCCTCAACTTGAATCAGGTCCAGTTTGTGACTGATATGAAGTTGAGTAATGTACCTGACAGATCCTTTTGAACTACCCCTTCTGGGAACTGACCAAAGACTGTGATCTTGAATCACTGTGCTTACAAATTGCTTTTCCTTCTCCCCACAGTGCCCATATCCACTCTACGAGAGTATAAAATCTGTCTTATAAGAGAAGGATCAAGTAAAATAATACAGTGCTTCCCAAACTTGCCTGATTCTACAAATACCCAGTGATATGCTATTTGGAGATTCTAATTGTTGCCCCAAAGTGATTCTTAATCAGAAACTGAAACATGTAGAAATGAAGGAACTTCAGAATAAGCCAGTCATCATCCCAGAGAATGGGTGATTCTGAATATGATTGTTGGAGCATGAGAAAAGTTAAGGTCAATTTCAATGGCTGTGATCTTGGGAATGTCCAACCCACCATTCTTCCAACAACAGATGTCTACACATTGACTAAAAAGCCTCAGGATCCATATTCTTAGATGCATTATCTCTGTTGTAGCCTTAACTGAGCTGTCTTACTGACACTGGTGATGATAATATTTTGCATGCCTCTCTGGTCTGTTTTGTCAGTAGTCAAAAGATCCCTTCTCTGTGAAGTCGTCACTGTGCTTCTCCACCAGGCTTGCTTGCCTGCTTCATGTCGGACCCATAAGCATGGCCCAGAATCATACTGCATGGCGATTAATTGTCTAATGCTTTGCAAGGCAGGGATCTTCTCTTACTCATCTATTATTCCTCCAGTATTTTGCCTGCCTGGCACATAGCATACACTCAATAAATATTTGTTGAATGAATACCCAGTTAGACCCTTTTGAAGCGTACAAGGGCAATGAGAAAATTGAGCTTATTCCAGAAAAAGACCACCAGATGGGGTTAAGAGATTTCACTAGGATTACCTTTGCATCCTAACTAGCTGGAAGCCCCTGAGCCTGTCCCGGCACCTTTCCAGACACCGGTTTATTTATCTGTCTATAATTGGCCTGGAATTGATCTCAGAAATTGGTTTGAGCTTTATTGGTCTGAATATTAGCCTGTGATAGTTAGTATACTTGTACTTAGATTGCAAGAAATCTTGTCGAGGTGGCATGGGGCATATTTGAGTGTGATGACTACCTGGTAGTATTTTATTTTGTGACTTGAAGTTGAACAATACAGATGCACTGCAGCATCTTAACTGCAGCACAAAACTGCTGCCTCAGCTCTTTAGAGCAATGCCTATGGCAAAGACCAGGCAAGGTACCCTGGGTACCAACTCCTAAGGACTAAGGAAATGTTACGAGAGAGACTTGGCGGCAATTGTATTCGAAATTCCTCTGCATTAATCCACATTCCCTCTGGTATGAATTCTGCCAAACTATTTGGCTTCAGTGCTGTTTGACCCTTAGTAATATCAGAAGTATCCCAGGAAGTTGTCTCCAACTTTGACCTTGAGTCACGGGAGAGGTGGGGGGCAGAGAGGGTTGGATGCTGCGGTAGAGGAGCAAGAATTCAGATCAGCAGCTCAGGTTCATTTCTAAGTAAGGTTTGCTAAGGGCCATGGCCATGATGTCAAGTCTGCCTGGTATCTTTCTCTTTCTCCTCCTTTGTATCTATCTTTCAAGGCAAATGGACGTGCATCCCTCTTTAGTGACATGGAAAAGGAGCCATCCTGTTTGCAGCTCTTCAGCTGCTCTTAACAAGCTCTCAAAATCTGAATTAACGTGTGTGGCCTGGAGTGGCTGCAGGGGAAGAGCCAGCAGGCACAGGGACCATGAGGTCCTTCCTCTAAACTGGAAGAGATTTACCTGCACGGTTCTGCCCTCTGCTTTCTAGTGCTGCTTGGGGTATGGAAGGGACCCTAGGCTTAACAGAAAGAGCTTGAACTTGGCGGTCAGATGTGCCAAGCTGCTTCAAATGTCATCTTATCCATTTTCATGAGACCTGCACTAAGCCACTGAAACTCTCTGAGCACAGTATTCTCAACTGTACAGTGGGGACAATGATGCTGTGTACTGGACCAGCTACATAGTTGGTGGGCCCAGTATGAAATGAAGATGCAGGACCCCTCGTTCAAACATTATTCCCAGTTTCAAGATAGCAGCGGCAGAGCAGTGAGTCAGGGGCAGGACCCTTCGAAGCATGGGGCCTTTAGTGACTGCCCAGGCCACACCCCCGGGAAGCTGAGCCTGGCAGTGCAGGTCAGTGCTTGCTCTTAAGATATCCTCCCCTGCTTATCTCTGTCTGAGAGAGCTGATCCCTGAAAATGCATTTCCCTGGCTAATGGCTAGATTTGACCAATGGGATGCAGTGGTAGGAGACAGGAAGGAAAAACCAAGCTAATTTCTCTCTCTCTCCCTCTCCCTCTCCCCCTCTGTCTTCCTCCTTGTCTCTGTCCTCCCCCTACCCCCACTCCAGGTTCCCTTTAAGAAGTCTAACAACAGTAACTGCTTCTCTTCGACAGTGGTTCCAGCTTCTCTAGAACAGCCCACCTTGTATGGGCCCATCTTCCCTGATGCCACTTGCTGCTGGGCATTGTTCTCTGGTCCAGTGCCCTGCAAGTGGCCCAGGCTTCCGTGCTTGGGTAGCATCCCCAGTTTCCTTGGTTCCAGCAGTCCGAGGGGTGACAGTTACTTCCTGCTGTTGCCAATGATTTTACTGCCTCACTGTGCCCTGTTAGGAATGTCAGCTCTTCTAACCCTCTTTTAACTAGTTCCCCTCCTAAAATATTCTCTGTAGAAATATCCGGCGTGGAATCTGATAACATGTGTACTTTGCAAAGTTAATGTGAGGAATAAATTTGTCTAAAGCGGTGTTTTTCATCTGTAGGTTGCAATCCATTATTGAGTCATGAAATTAATTTAGTGGGTCAAAACTGGCATTTGGGAACATAATATAGAGTAGAATAGGCAGTATTCCAGTTCATTGTATTAGAAGTATTTTTTCATAAAACTTTCAGTTGTCTGGATGTGTGGTGTGTACCAGTTCACGATGCAAAAATGTATGTCTCTCTAAGCAGCTGGGATTAACAAAATTGGAACTCACTGGTTTAAGGTTTCTAGCACATGGTCACAGAGTAGATTGTAGCAGCTATTGTCACCATCCAGACCATGTCATCAACGCAGCCCAGGCAGACAGGACCCCACGAGTTTACTGTTCAGTTCCCTTTAGCTCATCAGGACAGTTCTCTGTGGCTGGGCCAGGATGTGCTGAAATGGCCAAAGCATCTACTTACATTTGTTTGATTACACACCGACAGCCCAGCCTGAGTCACCCTCCTTGGCTGAAGGAGAAGCCAGCCAGGTTCAAAGACCAGAAACAGTTTTAAAATAACACTTTAATTTTCTATGAGTCACCGCAACTCTGTCCCTGCAGCATCTTTCTCCTAGAACCGAATGAATACTCTAAAACGGGCAGGTCTCACCAAGAAAAGTGGAGATGGGGAGGAAGGGATGGAGAAAGCAGCTCCTCCATCAGCCTGCTAGCAGGAGGGTGACGCGGGACCTCTGGTTGGCGTTCCTCTTTTTCAAATGTATTAAAGGGCCCTGCAGAGATCACCAGTGCTCCCAGAGCACAATGTGATTGGTCAACGACAAACAGCATCAGTCACAACCACGTAGCACCTGCTGATGGGGAAACTAAAAGCCATGGCTACTTTATTTTGCCATTGCCACTCCTGCTGCCAGTGGGTGCTCTTAGCTATGTCTCGATGGCAATAAGGAAAGGACTAGCAAAGGAGTATTTGGCACCTTGCCTAGTGCTTGTCAACTTCATTAGGTAAGGAAACTCTGGTTCCCAACATGCATTGTCAAAATGCATCCCTGTCTAAAGAGCAGAGGCTGGATGACTAGAGCCAAGTACTGTTGACCATGTTGGTTTCTCTGCACGGGGGCCTCAGAGACCTGCCAGAGGTTGGAGGCAGCCCTGTCAAGCTCCCTCATGTGGACTTGACAGTATGGTGGGCAGAGGCACTCATCAAAGTGCTGATTTTAAGTGTTTCGAGGGACAAGAAAAATACCTTTTTCTACCATTGCCATGCAATGTTGTTTGCAGAGGAAAATAGCGGAAATCACGAGCACTTAGCAATTACCTACATTGTACCGAACACTCTTCAGAGCTTTGCCTGGAACGTGTTTAATGCTTACAAAACCCCCATGGGGTGTGTCCTCAAATTACCCTTCTTTCCCAGTTGAGGAGACAGACAGGGAGGGCAACTGACTTGCCCAAATTTGTACAGCTGGTTAGTAGTAGAGCCAAGACTCAAACAAGGCAGTCTGTTACACTCTTACCTTCTGCCCCAGATTAGGAGCTAGGAGGACTGTGTTCTAATTTTACCGTTAACCAACTTCTCCTATTAGTTGGGCAAAGGAACCTCTTGGCAACGTGTTCCTCACATTTGGAAAATAAGGAAATTGCTCTAGATGTTTTAAAGCCCCTAACAAGTTTCTGAATTTTTGTAACAGATCTGCTCCTGAAGATCTGTTACTTAAAGTAGTTGGTAACAGATCAGTTACTAACAACAACTTTTCCAAATAACCCCCGTAGGGATATTTTTCTACTCTTCCACTCCTAACTGAAGGAGGAGGTGGCCCCTTGCTTTGCTGCTGGGTCTCCCTGCCTTACCTTCTTTCCTTCTTCTGGACATAAAACTGCCTTTGCCTTTTAACACCTAGGGGCAAATACTCCAGTTAGCTTTCTAAATCCCGAGTTTGTCACGCCCGCCCAGAAAGGAGTGCTGAGTTAGAGGCAGAGACCAGGATTCTGAATCAGCCTAATAGGGTTCATGTATTATAGCGATAAATGGAAGAGATCCTTGAGGGAGGGGGTGGGAGTAGTGGGGAAGCAGGACACTAACCAATGTTTCCAATTAAGAGAAGTGTAGGGTCAGAGAGAACTACCCTCGTGGCCGGAGCTCTCCCACCACCTGATGAGCTGATTAAATATCATGCAGCAAAAAGTAAATGTTTATTCCAAGCCAGGTGTGAGGGCTATACAGAACTATATTAAGCAGAGTAAGTTGTTTATTTGGCTCACCTTTGTTCAACTGTTAGTCATTTTTCTCCTAAGTGGCTGTCAGAGAGAATCTTTGTGTTTCCCTTCTAACAGCTGGATTATAAAAACATCAGCTCCTCTTAAGATGTTGAGTAGGGGCCTCACTTACCCGTCCTACTCTCTTCCCTCAAATTTGTATTAGAATGGTAAGAGAGAAAGAGTCCAGGCATGCTATTTTTCCTCACTAGTCTATGGGTTTTCCCACTTCATGGAACCAAACTTTATCCTTTGTTCTATCTTTTAAGTGTTGTTTTGTTTTACCTCCTGGGATGGAATCTTAGCCAAACCCTATGTGCACCTTATGTAACCTGTGGAATCAGCCCCCTGCTGTATTGACCTCTCCGAATGTCTCAGGGTTATCTGTAGTGATATGTGACTGTCTCATACAGAACAGTCTTATTAATTATAGAAGTCACTGGCCAGCTTAACATGCAGGCCACATTTGCTTCCATGCTTCTTTTTCTCTCGTGGTTTTGTTGTTGTCGAATTTACTTTCCAGGCAATTCATTTTTCAAACATGTGCTTATTAATGTATCTGCTTGAAATGGTTTGGGTAGGAAAATATATCACGGTATCAGAAATGCTGTTCATCCAAATCAGACGTTGCCATGCCTAGATGAGCCCCCCCACCTTTTGCTTTTTCCCCCTCATTTCTTTTTTAAATATTTATTTAATTTATTCTTGCCCACACCTCTCCCCCCGCCCCGTTGTTTGGGCTCACTGTCTGCTCTCTGTGTCTGTTCGCTGTGTGCTCATCTTCTCTTTAAGAGATATCGGAAACCGAACCCGGGACCTCCCATGTGGGAGAGAGGATACCAATGGCTTGAGCCATCTCCGCTCCCTCTTTCTCCATTTCTGATACCAGATATATGATTTTGTAATTCATCATTAATGCAGAACTTACTGTATTTAGTGACAAAACAGTATTCGATTTCAAGACAAGTTGCTTTGAAGACAGTATGAGAAATAGAGAAGCAGAGTTTTTAATTATAAGAAATATGATGGGGTTTCTTTAAGGTACTCAAGTGTCATAGCAGAAGTTTAGGGTGCTCTTTCAGAATGACCTTAGCCAGGTGCTCTGAAAACTTTTGAATTTCATTATGTAGCAAAATATTTCCCGGAAGTATTTCCACAGATCATTATCTGTGCAATAAACTTTTTGTGGTCCAATATATTTAAGAAATCCCACCTTCTCTTTCCTGTTCCTGGGGAATGACCATTAGCATTAGCAGATGAAAGGCTAAGAAATCCTTCAGTACAGGAACTCTTTGACTTTTAAGGATGATTTCTCAAAATTATTTGACCTCATCTACAAAAAAAAAAACCCAGCTTTTGTTCAGAGATGTATTACTTCTTATTACAAATTAGGATGTATCATAATATTCTGATTTTAGACTCTAGATATATGATCTGTATGAAATATTGATCATGGTTATCATTTGTTGAGGCACTGTTCAATGTACTGCAGATTTTGTAATACCTGGGTGTTTGGTTGCTTTAAAAGATTATTTCTCTATCATGTGGAAGTCTCAGATAGCAGGCAGTGCAGGAGTTTCATGCACCTCTCTCTGACTAGGTCCTCCAAGGGCTCAGACATCTTCTCCTGTGTTGCTTCACCATCCTTTTGGAATCTTTCCTTCTATGTGTGGTTGAAACTGGCTCATCACACCCATCCATGTTCTGTCCCTCAGCATGAACAAAGGAGAAAATGAAAGCAAACCTCTTGCTGTGATGGGCCTGTAAGTTGTACACCACTGTTATGCTCATTTCACATTGCCCAGAACTTATTGGCATGACTACACCCAATTTACAAGGAATTGTTGGAAATATAGTCTCTGCCTCCGGAACATATGTCCACCCAAAACTCTGCAGGTTCTCGTATTAAAAGGAAGAAGGAAGGAGCAGCTATTACAAGACAGTCATCCACCTCTGCCATGTTTTTATCTCATTATATCTTCTAATCAACCCAATTAAGTAGGTATTACACCATTTTAAATATGAGAAAACTATAGTACAGAAAAGGTAAAACTAAAGTCACATTCTTAGTAATCAGTGACTTCAGTCTTTGACACCAAGCTACCTAATTCAACAGCCTGGGTTTTTAACTAATACACATAGTTACAATGCTTTTTGCAAAACTTTCTAGTAGCTTCCACTCTCCTTGGGTCCATTCTTTTCTCATATTAGAGACGGTTCATTTTCTAGGTCAGTGGTGGCAGATGCTCTAGTTTCTTTACCATAACTTGGTTTTCCTCTCTTTTTAGCTGCATGTCTAAACTATTTCTCACCTTCCCTTGGCTGTGGCCATGTGACTGAGTTCTAGCCCATGGGATAGGGGACGACCTTTTGTACACCACTTCCATGTCTTTCCTTTTAACTAGCTGAAATGGAAATGTCCCCAGGACAAATGGAAGCCATATGGCGAGGATGGCTGAGCCTAGCTCAGCCTGAGACGCTGAATGCCTGTGTGGAAGGCCCCACCTGCCTGCTGTCCCACTGGGTATTATTATGTGAGCAAGAAGTAAACTCCTGTTTATTATTAATTAGAGAATTTTTCATCTATATTTTTTCTAATGGTTAGCGTACTCTGAAAAGTAACGATCAGTTAGCCTGATATCATGGATGACGCATTGAAAGACCTGAGTTAAAAAGCTACTTATTTATTACCAGTGTGACCTTGGGCAACTTACTGAATCTCTCAGAATCTCAGTACTCTAATCTTTAAAGAAATATTCAATCACAAAGTTGTAATAAATAAATCAGTCTCTATAAAAGTCCTATTTCTTGTTACTTATTCCATTCCAGTGACCAATTTGCGCTTAGTCTTGTTGGCCCACTGTTTTAAATGTACATGCCTTAGTATTATGAAAACAGTTTAAAAATGTGTTTTAGGTACCTTTAGTGTGTCTACTTTTGTATTACTGAACTTTTGAATTTAAATGTAATGACTTTGGAAAAACATGTCTCAGTAAAATAAGAGAATATCAATTTGGGGATGAAAATATCTGTCTGACCACTTGTTATCTGGGTCATTTCCCTGAGCCTTAGATTCAGCATCAACAATTTTGAAACAATAAAATCCTTTTTCAGAATTGTGAGAATCAGATACAAATCTAAAAGTCTGTGAAACCAAACCTTGCACACTGACAGTTTCCTTTCTCTTCCCAAATACACTTCCATATGGAGCACTTTTAGCCATTCCTGCTGGACTACAATTACCTCCCTTTCTCCAAATGTTAGAGCTGAACAGCAGTAGCTAGCAATTTGGAATCTCTAGGACACAGATTTGTTTTTCTGATTGTAAAGCTGAATTGCCGTTTATTCTTTCAACAGGCTGGTGGATTTGGGATGATTTGTGAGGGAAGCCGGCTTGCTGCTTCATTATCAGGAAAGAGGAAGACAAACACTGGTTGCACTGCCTACCCAGGCAAGCAATGGTCACAGAATAGAGAAAACAAGGTTAATTTTGTTAAGGGATAGAAATGTTTAGTGGTTTAAATGACACTAGTACAATGTATCTTTGAATGTTTCCTCTCTAATAGGGGTCTTATATTTGGAAGACCATGGATAAATAACATTCAGGATCTGCACTCACTTTACCTGATGGAATCTCACTTATAATGAAACTAAAGATTCCAGTCCATTTGCTTCCATACCCATTATGTTTTAGAAGGGCTGCTGTAGTTACAAATTGCACTAATTGCAGTACCTCGGCTTAATCAGTTAATGCATAAAAATAGAAGAGCATGTATGTACCTGCATAGTCTTTCTACTAGTTAGAAGCAAAGCAAAAACCTTGGGACACAAGAAAAATTGTGTTTACAATGAGCTTTTTTGTTTCCATTCAATGTAGTGTCTACGTGAAGTTAAAGCATTTTAACTCAACTCATTGGCAGCCAATAACAACATCACAATGAAAGCATGAAGCACTTTGGGTTTAAGGATTGATTTGTTGCTAGGCACTCCCTTTGGGAATCCGCATGGATTGGTCATTTAACTGGAAAAGATTTTATTGTTTGTTTGATGTTACCTTTGTAAGGTAAATTACAAAACTTCAATTTATTGGAGTGCTCTGCTTAATCTTCTGCTTTATTAAGTGTCAGTCTGAATTCCCTTTTCTTTTCAACTTTTCGGTGACATTCTAAAAGCAATTGTCTTACTTTTCTTCTTTATTGAGAAAAAATATTGGGTTAAATTTAATTCTTTTTTTAAGCTTTATTTTAGAGAAGTTTTAAGTTTACATGTACAGAAAAATTACACTAAAAGTATAGGGAGTTCCCGCATAAGCCCCTCACCTACATCCCCACACACATAGTTTTCCTTATTATTGACCTCTTAGATTACATTTGTTACAGTTGATGAACCAATATTGAAGCACTGCTGCTACCAAAGTCTGTAGTTTACATCCAAAGGCCTTGACAAATGCGTATTGTCATGCAACCGTCATTGCAATACCATACCAAAGAATCTCACCATCCTGGATATGCCCAGTTCCACTGATTCATTCTCCCCACTTTGGAACCCTTGGAAACCACTCTCTTTATATCAATGGTACAAGTTCTTCCTCCAACACAAACTAACAACAACAACCAATCTACCCCAGTCTGCAGCCCCCCACCCCATTGGTTCATTCCTCAACTGTGAAGTACCCAGGACAGCATCTACTTTGACAGCCCCAGGCTAAGAGGGTACCCTGATACCATGGGGCAGGTGTCAGGAATTGTGCTGTCCAGAACTGCAGACACTCCCCACTTTTTTTTTTTTTTTAATGGAATCTCTCCATTATCCTCAGCGTGTTAGTTGTTGAGGGCAAGTTCAAAGACACTGGACAGTAAGAGTTGTCTGCCACTCTGCTGGGATTCAGAGCTCAACCAGCATTTGAAAATCCCAAAGATTTAAGCCTCTGTGAAATATACTTAACAGGTATGTTGAAAATTACAGGTTCAAATAAAAGGAATAGAAGAATCATGATTAGGGGAATTATAAATGAGTATAAGTATGTCATATTGGGGAAATAGGTTCTCACGAGTTCCAAGATAGGGCCTGCCAAAGGGTTGTGGATTGCATGGTGCTGTGTGCCTTGCCCCCTCTTGTCCAGATGTCCCTAGAGCCCTCAGGAGTACTCTTGATTCAGACTTTAAATTTAATCCTTAATGCCTTAGTAATTCGGAACAGTCTTTCATTTTTATTGTACTTTTTTGGAACATAAACTGTTTTGAGACTATAATAAAAGCTATGAATAATCTCAGAAATTATTGAGAAATAGAGTGAGAGAGATCTCACTGCAGATATAGATTTACCCAAAAGTTTCCATACAATTTACATGCTCCTGCAACTCACCCATGAGCTCCTGGCAGTGGACCTCAGACTAACAATCCCTGCATGGGTGTTTTAATGGTATCCTTCTAAACATTTGTTCTCATCGTAATAAAAATATAGTAAAAGGGATTTGGCAAGACTTGCATTTGCTAAAATATATGCCAAGGAAGATCCTTGTCAATGAAATCCTTTATTACAATCTGTCTTATTAATTTACCTTTTTTTCTTTTGAAAGCAGGATATCAAAAGAATACATCTGCTTAACCAAGGTTGGTTGTCAATTCTGAATAGGTGAGGATTGGGGATTTTAAGCACTCTTCTGAGTATCCCTTGAACTCAGCATGTGGAAATAAAACCCAAAGTTTTCCTTAATTTCCCCTAAGCAAAAATACATAATTAAAAGAAACAAAAAAATACCAAACACCAGATGCCCTCCTGTATTTCCTGCCAGCCCAATCAAATGCATTCCCTCTTTGCTTTCTCTAAGCTGTTGGTTCTCAATGAGAGTGGAACTGTTCCCAAGGGGGACTCAGAAATTTGCAGGGATGTCTTTGGTTGTAAGGATGCCAAAAGGGGCTATAATAGCTATTCAGATGACCATGTCAGCTTTGCCAAGAAGAGAAGACTTTTTTCTTTTTGCATCCCTCATGGCATTTTGTAATCTCCCCTAGGATGTTCATGTAGGGGAAAAACCTATTCATAATGACTGAGCTAGATTTTAACACCATTTTACGAGTAAACACACATGCACAATTGCATGGTTTTAACGTACTGTGAGTTTTTTCCAGAGTGCAACCACTGCTAATTGAGAGAAGCTTGTTCCTTGCTTTGGTTAAGAAACTTAGTAAGAGTTGTTTTCCATTTCGGAAAATTATGCCAGAGATAGCAACGCTATTCATGGGATTCTGGTCACCAAGAGAACACAGCGATGTCAGTGTGCATCTGTAACTATCCGGTTCACCACAAGTCCAAGTATAGGTGTCAGCTTTTCATTACTTCACTATGTCTTCTAGTGTAGTTATTCCAAGAATTTACATACTGAAATAATATCATGTATTATAATTTTATTAATTATATCATAAATTATATAGGCTGTGATTATAAATGTTATAATTTATTTTCATATTATAGTTACTTAAAATATTGTCAAGTTTTTCAGACATTTTAAAGGCCAAGAGAATATTGTCTAAATCAAAATTATTTTGAGAAAAATGATCCCAGGGAAACATTTCAATCTCCTTGACCTTTTCAAATACTTACTGAAGAAAATACACTCACATTCTTCAGTATTTTAATAGTTATTCAGAGCCACATTGTTAAAGGGCCAAGCAAATTACTGCCTTCTCAGAGCTGAACTCAAAGGGGAACTTTGACTATTGGCTGGCAAAGTAAAATATTGGAAATTTATTTCTTTTGTTCTCAATTCAATCACCTGTGAAACATCCTTAAACCAAAATATGAGAATATTTATGAACAGAAGTTGGACCATTTGAATTCAGCTTGTCTCTTTTCACTTTATTCCCAGAAATCCTCCATAATGCAAGCTTGAATATAATGAAATTTTGCATAATTGGCATGTGGCACCCTCATTTTGCATAAGCTAGGGAACCTGGTAATGCTTTAACTTCAAAGCTCTTGCATTTCATTCCTTCATTACTTTTCTTCCTTGCAAAGCATTCTTTAGCCATGCACCAAGTTTGAACAATGACAAAGCAAATCTCCCGAGCTGAAAATAGTGTTTCAATATTTCCATGCACCTAAGTAATACTTCCTGATGAATATCCAGTGTACTGAGAGCTCTCATAGGGGATTCTGAAAGCCTGATGTTAGCTTGAAATCTGAGTTTGGAGAGACTGCCACTGTTACCCCCTTGTACCATCACTCCCATCCACTGCTCCAGACCATTCAGCGTATTTCATATTTATCAAAAATAAAGGGAATTTTTGCCCCCTATTTTGAATCAGTCCCCAGATCCTATTAATTCTTCCATTCCAGTGACCTTCTAAAAGGGTCTCAGCCTTTTTTGTTCCACAGACCCCTTTGCCAGTCACGTGAAAACCACGGACCCTTACTAAGTCCACACTATACTATTTAATAACTATATCACACCCGCACCAACATGTTCCCACAAGAATCATGTTTTTTTGAATTTCAATTCAAGCTCACAGACTCCTCGTAAGAACCCCTGTTAAACACTTCTGTTTTGAAGGCAACAGCAACTGTCACCAAAACAAAAATAGTTCATATTTCTTGGGTGCTCACAGTGTGCTAGATATAGCAAAGTACATTATGTGCATTGCCTCATTTAATTCTCTTAACAACCTATGAGAAAATCTCTATCATTATCCCGTTGTACAGAGGAGAAAACAAGCACTCAAAGAAGTTTACGGTTTTCATTACTTGGCAAAGTTCAGAAACACAACTGGTGTATTTGATGGCAAAACCCTCTTCACCATATGTGGTCTTGGTTTTTATGTTTATTTACTTAAATTGCTGAGTTATCATTCCATGTGGTATTTCTGCTTCAAATACTGAGTCTTTAAGAATCTTTTCTGTATTCTTTTGACAGGTTAGGCATAGATCACAGAAATTATACAATCCAATCTCCATCCAGAGTTGACATAACCCCCCTACTCAAAAATCTACTGTGGGGAGCGGATGTGGCACAAGCAGTTGCATGCCCACCCTGCACATGAGACGTACCAGGTTCGGTTTCCCGTGTCTCCTAAAGAAAACAAACAATGAGCAGACAATGAGAAGAAGGAAAAAACAATAACAAAAAATGAGCAGACAATGAGGGGAAAAAATCTGTGATAAATCAAGCTCAGACTTTGTAGTCTGACATTAAACAACCACCATAATTTGACGAAATTCATCCTATATTATTTACCTCTATTTTGATTCCCATTTGGTTTTTATCATGGTAGAATATTCTTGCCCCACCAGTATTAGTTTCCTGGGGCTGCTATAACAAATATCTGAGACTGGTTGGGTTAAACAGTGGGAATTTATTATCCCATAGTTTTAGAGATTAGAAGTCCAAAACCAAGGTATCATCAGGTCATGCTTCCCTGAAGTATGCAGCATTCTGGTGGTGACTTGCTGGGAGCCAATCTCTGCCTTCCTCCTATGGACATCTGCTTCCTTGGGTCTCCTCCCTGTGGCTTTTACCCTCCAGCTAAGTCATCTGGATCTCTGTCTAGATTTCCTCTTATTGTAAGGACTGCAGTAACATTGGATTGAGACCCACCCTGATTCAACTTGGCCTTATCTTAATGGGCTCTTCTAAGATCCTGTTTACAAGTGAGTTCACACACACAGGACCAGGGGTTAGGACTTCAGCATGTCTTGGGGAGGACCTGATTCAATCCCCACCACCAACCCACCACCACCCCTTCTTTCTGTCTGTGCATGTTAACACCCCTCAAATCCTCTGATGAGAGAGATGTCTCTTTAACAACGATCTATCTCTTCCCTCCCTTGTCAGCCATACCAGCCCTCCTGACATGTGATTGCATTTTTTCTTAATTTCTAAGTTTTCTTGCAAAATTTTGTCACGATAAGATTGGTGGACTGAGTAATTAGTTCATGATTTATTGATTAAGGGGCACTGTTCAGTTTATATGTGATTTCTCCATTTTGTTGAAAAGATTCCATCATTCCCTCCACTGTGCTTCCACTGTGCCCTTCTTAATTCTTTGCAAACTTATCTCTACTAGACAGCACTCTCCAAGACAGGGGCCATGCCTCGTTCCTCTCTGTGGGTTCCCAGAACCAGAACTAATAGGTACTTCATAGTCGTTGGTTGAGTAAATGAAGGAAATGATGGGAAACAAATCCAGGGCTTTTATGGTATTTATATCTTTAGGGCTTGCAAAGGATGGTGACTACTAATGGGAATCAGAAACCACCCCCAGTGCTATGGGGAGTGGGATTGAGATGGTGTGATAGAACATGTAGCCACTTATTCACCTTAAAATGCTATTAGGTAAAAACTACACCTTGCCTTTGGGGGCTTGAAATCAAACAATATCTAGTCTCTAATTACTCTTACTAGGGACAAAGACAGCAGATTTAGATAAGAAAATATTAAGATGAAATTTGGCCAAGGTGCAAGGTTAATGTCTTCTCACCTCCCAAAAAATACAGGGGGATTGTCATCACCATAGCTTTTGGGGTTTACTTCACATCCAGTAATGGTGACTTCCACAGACAGCTATTTCCCAGAGCTGCCCTGATCATCGTGTCCTGCCTAAGCAGGAGATTTGCCCTGTTGTCTCCACCCAAGTGGTGCCTCAAGCCTATCTAAAGTCCTTCTTTAATATAAACAGTGACCTATCCCATGGAGGCATGGACTCCTGAAGCTGAAATCTTGGAGAAGGAGCCTGGATTTCCATCCATCTGATTGTTTTTTTCAGTAAGAGTGTTTACCTCTTTCATTTTCTCTCAGCCAAGTACAAATCAGTGTATTTTCAATATCCCAGGATCTTTACTCTGCTTTGCCGGCTTCCACTACTTCTCTTCAATTAACTAGCACCTGTAAAAAAGCTTTTCAGCTGACATGGGGAGAGGGTTTCTCAAAGGAAATGGACTGGATCCCACATCACTAAGGAGACATGCCCAGAGGGAAGACATCAGATAAATGAATACTCAATGATTACTTGGGTTTGGTCCCAAACCTGTATGTTATTTCCTGTCCCAAGGAACAGGGCAAGAACAAATATGATCTAGTTAGGATTTTTTTGCCTCTCCAGTTAAAGGTCTAGAATGTAGGACAACTGAATATCTTGCCTCTTAGACTTTTATTCCTAGGCCAACACTCTGGACTTGGCCTTCTGTATTTTCATCTCCAGCTGCAGCAAGAAGCACAGAGACCAAAGGTTTAAGGCAATTTTAGCCTAAACTGAGCTATCTGTATCTTCCTTTATTGTGACTACAGCCTGGGGCTACTAGATGTTCCAGAGAGGCTGCTACAGAAATTTCTCTTCACCTATGAACCTGAGGAGGAAAGAAAATAACCAAAGAAAGTTTACCAAAAGCAAAAGAAAAGTTTACTTTTCTTTCCTTCTGTCTGACCCCTTCATAGATTGTGGGTCCTTAATCCCTCCTCTTTGGTGTAGATAGTATGTGTATGTGTGTGTATGTTTTCTAGCATGTAAAGAGGAAGAGATACTGGTCTTTTCTAGAGGTCAAGTTGTGCTACCAACAGTCATTGCAGGGAGTGAAGAAATCTGTAACTTCAAATGGTCCCATGAGTGCCAAAATACATGAACACAAAAAAGAAACTAATTTTAGGTTGAAAGTGAGGGAATACTGTCTTGTTCACTTCTCCTGCTTAGTGGCTGCCTCTGGAACTAAAGACACTGTTTTTATTTCCTGGCTTCCAAAGCAAAGCATGCAATGCATTAGCTTAAATAACAGGAATTTATTGGCTCATGGTTTTTAGGCTAGAAAGAATCCAAAATCTAGGCATCAGTGATGCGTTCTCCCAGAAGACTGTGGTGTTCTGGAATTGGCTGCTGAAGAGCATAGGTCCTAGTCTTTTCTGTCACATGACAGTGCACATGTTGGCCTTTCCTGGCTTCTTGGTCCATTTACTTCCAGATTTTAGTAGTTCCCTGTGTCTTTCTCTATTAGGCTTTCAGTAAAGACTCATCCTAAGTCAGTTGGGCCATACTCTAACTGAAGTGACCTCATCAAAATGTCCTATTTACAATAAACACACTCATAGGAATAGATTAATTTTAAGAACATGGATTTCTGGGACACATAGCTCCATGCCCCACTGTCTACTCTCTGGACCCCAAAAAGACAGGCTCTCTTCACATGTACAATGCATTTATTCCATCACAACATCCCTTAAGCTTTAAGTCATTTTAGTAACAATGCTAAGGACAAAGTCTCATCACAGTCATTTATGGATGTGGTTTGTCTTAGCAGAAAATTCCTCTATAAGATCATCCAATGAAACCTAGAAAATGAGTTATCTGCTTCCAGTATTCAATGGAGGGACAGGCATAGAATAAATGTTCTCATTCCAGAAGGAAGAAATTGGAAGAAAAACACAAGTCACAGGTTCCAAGCAATTCTGAAACCCAGCAGGGCAAACTCCATTAGATTTCAAGAGTTGAGAGTCATCTATGGATCAAAGTTTTGTCCTCCGGTCCTGATGGAGCAGCAGCCCCATCCCTTCCAAGCGCTTGTGTAGCAACAGTGTTCTCTCTGAAAACTGGGGTGAGGCCACACCCTCACCAGTCATTGTGATGACAGCCAGTCTCTCTGCAAATGGCAAGGCACAGGTCCCACCCTGTCTGATCATTAGGATGGCAGCCAGATTCTCCATGAATTCAGGGTAGTGTCCAGGCTTTTGGTGAATGCCAAGGCTCAGGACTTACCATTTCTAAGATTTAGGGTTGCAGCACTCCCTGAATGGAGGTGGGGTCCCAAGACCCATTCCTTCCAAGCATCCGGGCAGATGGCTTGCTCCCTCCAAACGCAGGGGTGGGCCTGCCCTTTCCACTCATGTCAGTGGGCCAACTCTCTTTGTCTGGGGAGATCTCTTCAGTCCAGACCTTGACTTCTAATGTTCTACTCTTGAAGTCATTCTTGCTTTACTCTAACCCTTATCTGTCCCCTTCAGCAAGCTGGAAATGGTTCTGCTCATACAAAGTTTGCAAAAATGTTATCAGCTTTGTGTGCAGTTCACATTGAATACTAAAAACCTTTCACATTAAGCATGATTGTTTTGTAAGCTCATAACTTATTTAATAAAAAAAGAAAAAGCAAAAAAAAAAAATCCTTTCACAGATCCTTCCTGCATAATTGTTTTTCCATTTCTGACTTCCACTGAAATGACTGACTGAATCCATGTTCAGTTAACCCCTCACATGGAGTCCTATTCTCCAGGGATTTGCTTTCTGGAAGTTTGGGAGGGTGCTGATAAAACCACTTCTGGTCTTGTGTCAGAGCATACTATCTGGATAGACTCAGAATTTTCCAAACCATCCATTACTGGTTTCTTTGTGCATAAGAGTTCAGTTCTCGGCTTATTCTTTCCCTCTCTTATTTCAGTACAAGCGGCAGGGGGAAACCAGGCTGTACCTTCCTTATTTGCTTAGCTTGGAAATCTCCTGAGCTAAGTTTCTAAGTTGACTGCTCTCAAGTTCTGCTTTCCATTCAACATCAGAACTCAATTTCACCAAGTTCACTGCTTCTTTAAAACAAGGATCACCTTTCCTCCAGTTTCCAATGACACATTCACACTTCTTTCTTAGACCTCTATGGCCTTTAGCAGCTGTATTTCTACAACAGTCTCTTCAAAGCAATCTAGGCTTTTACTATCAAGCACCTCACAATTCTTCCAGCCTCTACCCATTACCCAATTCCAAAGCCATTTCCACATTTTAAAATATTTGCAATAGCAGCACCCTACTTTCTTAGTACCAAAATCTATTTCAGTTTCCTGGCTGCCAAAGCAAATACCATGCAATGAGTTGGCTTAAACAACTGAAACTTATTGGCTTATGGTTTTGAGGCTAGGAAAAGTCTAAAATCAAGGCATCCTGAAGGCGATGCTTTCTCCCAGAAGACTGCTGTTCTGGAGCTGGCTGCTGTCAGTCCTTGTTCCTCAGCTTTTCTGTCATGTGACAATGCACAGGTGACCTCTCCTAGCCCTTCAGTTCCATTGACTTGTAGGTTTTGGCTCCTCCCTGTGTCTTTCTGTATAAGGACTTCTGTAATAGGAATAAAACCCATCCTGGGTCAGTTGGACCACACCTTAATTGAAGTCATCTCATCAAACGATCTTATATACAATGAATTCACATTTGCAGGAATGAATTAAGCTTAAGAACATGTTTTTCTGGGGTACATACCTCCAAGCCACCCCAGACACCATCAGTGGGATGGGGAGATATGGTTTAAGAACATTCCCTTCTCCCTTCCTTCCTTCCAATTTTTGGTGATCAATAAAGTACATCTATTTGACAGTAATATACTCATATGTAATGATGTGATAAGATTATTCTGTTTTCCAACCCCTACCCTGCAAATTTTTGGCTGAGTAAAACTAGGTGTCTTTTTCCCTGAACTCAGGAGCAAACATCATTAAATAAAATATTTGCCTCTACTTGGTAGAGCTGTGCACATATGTGTTGAGAAGAAAGGAAAGAGAGTCCTTTGGGCTCTCTTCTCCAGTTGTTTGGGATTGAGCTGTTTCCAGTGCATCATCCTGGCTTCATACAGTGATTCCTTCTCCCCGATGGTAGTAAAATTTTAATTAGTGGGCCATGAGCATCCCTATATGATGGTGCACATACATGGTAGGTAATTAAGAGGACATGTTTGCAGTCCCAGTTTCAATGTTAGCCAGCTGTGTGATGCTGGGCAAATTGCCTCATTTTGCTGTGCCTCGGTTCAGCTGAAGTGGGGGGCATCCCTATTCTGCTCATCTCTCCAGGTTGGTGGAAGCCTAACATCAAAATGAGATGTGGAAGTGCTTGGGGAAGTGAAACAATGGGTGATGCAAATTAGAAGGCCTTTTGAATGTAGATTCTGTTAGTTTTTCCCAATGTACAGGTGGCCTGAGTCCAGTTTTTCTCTCTTCCACACCACACCAGCATGATCTTACTCAGTGTAAACATGATCATATCAAACCCCTGATTAAAACTCTAAATATGTTCTCCTGCTTTAGAATCAAGTCTCAACAACTTAGGTGGTGGTCAAATCCCCTTGCACTATGCACCCTTCATTTCTGGCCCGTGTCATTTCTCTCCTGAAACCTTGACAGGGCACTGAATCTTGAAGCCTTCTCTCTCTCTCCCTTCTCACACTTTGCCCCTGCGCATCTCTCTGTCTGGACCAAGCTTCCTTTCTCCTGTCTAGGTTTATTCCTACTCATCATCCAAATTTCCACAGAGATGTCACTTTCTGGGTGATGGCTTCCACTGTTTCTATTAGAAACCCCTGGCTCAGGCTACTAAAACACTCTGTACTGCCCCCTGATAAATTTTTTCTGATTGTTTCTCCTCCATAGATGTACAGTCATCATCTGTATAACTAAATATTGTAACCTTAGAATCTACCACGATGTCAAGCTCATAAAAAGTGCTCAAGAATTTAATGTAAGCTATAGACAGGAAAGGCTTCCTTTGGTAATGAAGAAATGTATAGCTCTAAGCAATGTACTTGCTTCAATAATGTATTTCTGTGTGTGTGTATATATATATACACGTCCATGTGTGCATCAATTTTTCATATTGTACAAAAAACCCAAAGGCTAAATCTCCCAAGTAGGAAATTATCATATGATTTGTCTAAAGCAGTTTAAAGATTATCTGTGTTTTTACAGATGTAAATTTTTGGATGACAAGGAGTGACTTCTTTGCCAGCTTTCAGAATACTAAATCATGATAACCCATCACCACAGAAATTCTGTACGTCTATCTTTTTAAAGTTTAAGAACTAAGTTTGTATGAGTTTTCGTTATTGTTAAAATACATCAATTTGTTTCATCATTTATTCAAATTTCCAAAGGAACGGGAGTTCTATGGTTAGAAACTCCCTTCTTAGTCAATTTCCTTTTCTTTAATCTTGTCATCTGTGCTTTAGTTTCCTTTCCTTGCAAATGATTCATATATAAACTAGGTCTGGTTCCTAAGCCACAACTTATGTAAAGTAAAGTTAGATGAGAAAAACAAATGATCTGCTAAATTATGCCACAATTTATATCATTCTACAACGTTGAAATCAAACAGGAGAATTCACAAAAATCCCAGATAAAGTACTTGCTTTACTGATTAATGTTGCCTAAAAGGACCTGGGAGAGAAGTTTCTTTTTACTATAACTAAAGACTTTGCAAGTCCTGTTATTTGTGAAACTATTTTGTTAACTGTTCCTCTTCTCTGATATTCATTGGAATTGGTGGTAATGGGGTCAGCATTTGGCTCCTGGTACCACCCAAGAAGTTCATGTTTGGCTTGGTTTAGGCTTCGAAGTGGTAAAGCAAACCCTCTAAGAAACCTGGAGTGAATAATCTTTCAGATTGTTATGAACAGGAATCTATACTGTAGACCAACTTTACTGAATCAGAATTTTAGAAAATGCAAATGCCTATCTCAGAGAAGGAGATTTTCAAGTTTGAAACTGATGAAGGCACCCTTTCAAACCTCATCCCTTTGGTTTCTCTTACTTAGAGTTTCAGAGTAATTTAGCTAAACATGAGCCTTATTCTTCTCATCTTTCCGTAAGTGTTTGTGTCTGAGTGTACTTTCAGTTTTAGGAATGGAAAAGCCATTGAAAGAAGGCATAACAGGTTGAAGGAGGATGGGCTTTTTCAGGCATTACATTGCTTCATGACAGTTTGCGATTGCATACATATTTTAAAAATCTAAATCAGAGCCCTTATCATTGACTTTAGGGTGTGAGTGTGTGTGTGTGTGCAGACATCACCATATGGCAAAAGGAAGACTTGCTAAAAGTCATACATAACAAAAAAAGGCAGGTTAATTAGCAAATCAATGAACTGAATTCTATATAAGATATTAACTGTACATTTAATTTCCAAATACCTATGTTTTTTTTTTTAATTCTGACTTGATAAAGCTGTTGAGACAAGAGTATTTGCTGGGCATGGTTCCCACTTATGAAATATCAATATCTTGAAAATCCAAACATACTTATTGAAATCCAGTTATACTCTCACTTTCAAAGGGGATATGGTAATAAATATAGAAATCCTTAGATAAACATCTGGAAATTGGGCCTAAAAAGTAGAATGTGTTATTGTTTATGCATGTTCTATTTGTTCTAAAGCACCAATTCTTCTACATTCTTTTCCATAAACTGCAGTGCAGTGCAGTTTCTGCAGTGCAGAAAGCTGCATTTTTATCTCCATGTTGAGTATAGTATCCATAAAGTCTAATACCATGCAGATGCCCATGGCCACTCAAGAGTGATGAGGAAAAAAAGGAGCTTCTGAAAAGTATCTTTTGTTCTTCTAAATCTAGAAAGGTTCTCTAATTATGCAAGAAAGAAAATAAAAGGTGTGTGTCATGTATATTAATGCATTTGTTGTTTGTATTATTGCCTTATTCCCATGGGTACTGTAGAATTGAATTTAAATGTTGCTACAACACATAATAGGCACCCAGTGTGATAGAAATAGTGTACAATGATAATTATCTCCTTGTGCATTATTTCTGAGGGTGTCAGTAATCAGGAACTGTGAACTCTAAACTTTTCTATGCAGCTAGCTGTCTTATTTGAAAGCTTCTGGATATATTCCCAGGCTGGAAACAAACAAGCAAGCAAGCAAACAAAAAACAGTGATTAAAGGGCATCAAAAGAAATTTTTAAAGTTTAAAAGGCAGAGTTCTAATTTAGCCTCTGTCTAAGCCAAACTCTGCAAATAAACTCACTTTACCCCCAATGTGGGACATGACTCCCAGGAATGAGCCTCCATGGCATCAAGGGATTACTACCAAGTGTTAATTAGCAGTGCATTTGGAAAAAGACCTCCACCAAAAGGAAGGAATATTGAATAAAAGAGTTTTTATGGCTACAAGTTTTCAAAGTGAGTCAGGAGGTTATGCATATGCAGGTTTCTGGCAGATTTCACAAACTGCCACAAAACCATAACACAAAACCATAAACAGAAGTGCTTCTAAGGCTCTAGGGATATCCGGACACCATAGGCAAGTCACACAGCCTCATGAAATTGGCACCCTCTTGGCAATCTCTATCTGGGAATAGAGGAAAATCTGTTTCCCCAATAAAACATAGATTTATATTTTTATAGTTTTTATATTTTATACTTTTATAGTTTTATAATTCCCCTAATTGTGATTCTTCTACTCCTTTTATTTGAACCTATAATTTGCAATGTACCTGTTAAGTATATTTCTCAGAGACTTAAATTTTCAGATTATTCCTATGCCAGTTGAGCCCTGAAACCCAGCAGAAATGCAGCCAATCTCTACCCTCCAGTTCTTTGGGCTTGCTCTCAACAACTAACAAAATGAGGATGATGAACCAGTCCCATCCCAAAACAAGTAGTATCTTCAACTGCAAGCAAAACAATTCCATTCCTCTGCCCCATAATCTCTACATCTTTACATCCCTCCTTAGCCTGAAGTCATCAGGGTGGACATTGCCCCAAATCCCTGAAGATTGAGAAATGAACAAAAATAAGGGGGGAGTATAATCATGAACTAAGCCATATTTATTGTTATTGTGGTTATTATCTTGTGTTAATGGAATAACCTGTGACATTGATATAAAAAATAAAATGAAAAAATGCAGAGTTGTTAATTATTTTTTACTTTTTATAATAACACCACATTGAATAATAAGTAAGATTCAAACCGAAAAATCATCTTTTGGGTTATTTATCTGATAATGGTACTGTGGTCATTATTCCATTGTTCTAAGCAACTCAAGGATTTCTTCCTCACTTTTGAGAAAAAGTAAACAAGGATAAAGAAAGAAAAGTAAAGCACCATTATGGAGTGACTATTATACAGTGGGTACCCTGTCACACCTCTATCATGTGTGTTGCTTCTAAGTAACCTTGTGAGGTGTGTATTATGATTCCCAAATGAAGGATAAAACATATTTCAGATTAAGTCTGATGTTCTGAAGTCATAGAATTATCAAAATGGGCAACATTTGAACACAATTCTGCCTGATTCCTAAAACCAATTTCATATCCTTATACCATACTAATTAGAGTCATTATTAAAAGAGGTCTGGGAAGCGGACTTGGCCCAGTGGTTAGGGCGTCCGTCTACCACATGGGAGGTCCATGGTTCAAACCCCGGTCCTCCTTGACCTGTGTGGAGCTGGCCCATGCGCAGTGCTTATGTGAGCAAGGAGTGCCATGCCACACAGGGGTGTCCCCCGCATAGGGGAGCCCCACACGCAAGGAGTGCACCCTGTAAGGAGAGCCACCCAGCGTGAAAGAAAGTTCAGCCTGCCCAGGAATGGTGCCACACACACGGACAGCTGACACAAGAAGATGACGCAAAAAAAAGAAACAGATTCCCATGCCGCTGACAACAGAAGTGGACAAAGAAGAACACGCAGAAAATAGACACAGAGAACAGACAACTGGGGTGGGAGGAAGGGGGAAGGGGCGAGAAATAAAATGAATAAATAAATCTTTTAAAAAAAAAAGAGATCTGAGATAGCTTGTGAAAAGTAACCCCTTTACATTAATGGAAATGTAACAAAGACAAAGAATAGAGGGTTCTCTGGCTAAAAAGAGGTAAGGGCAGCACAAACTGACAGGCTTACTCTGGCTCTAGATTTAAGTGGGGTTGTAATTTCAAAATAATATAAGTTAAACGGTGACTTGTGTTTTTTGTTTTCTGTTCAGTAACCAAGTCCTGTGCCTATTCTCTGGCTCAGGGGTGTCCGGAAGTGGCTGTTTGTGATAAATTATTGTGTTTGTGTGTGAATGGATGGAAGGACATATCCGAGATAATGTAATGTTTACTGCTTTGCTATTTAGCACAATAGGCTGTCTTTATGGAGTGTAATATTCAAATCTATGCACCACTGCACTTTCAAATAGAGAATTAGCTTCCTATTTTCACTTAAAACTATCCTTTATTTTAATTAACAGGAATGCAGTTTAATCATCCATCTTTACTGCTAAGGGAGGTTTAAAGGCTTATAATGCTGTCATATTCTAGGATATATAAGTGAGAAACAGAAAGACAATTTGAGGGGGAAAATTAATCTTTCCTTTTTTATTTTTTCCTTCTCCCTCCCTATGAAGAGACTGTTCTACAAGCTGGGAAGTTTCGTTGATGGTGTGTGCTTTCCCGGGCTGAATCCCATCTCAGAACATCTGTCAGATTCAGACCCATCCAAGGCTTCGCTCCAACATCATTGCCCCGGGGCTCCCAATGATGAGTGCACATGTTCTCACACTGGTAGGAGGAAGGATTTGCTCAAGCTTCTGTGGGGTAGAACCAGTAGTGTGCTGACTTAATAACCAGCTCTGAAATGGTTGGGGTGGGCAGGGAGGGGATGGGGTGGGGATATTTGCCAATTTCTGTGTTGTAAATATTCCTACCATGGCCAACATTGAGATTTTTTTCCCATTTCATTAGGGACATTCGAGCTGTTATAAAGAAGTAAGCCATGATAAGAATCCCCTATGTGGCCCAACTGGTACTCACACATGACTTGAGATAGCATTTCACTTATGCCACTCAAACAGCTACCAGGCTAGATACCCTAGTGATGTTTTTGCCCAAGGAGCATTTTCATCCTTTCCTAAAGAGATAATAATAAACATTTTTGATGTAATTTAGGAGACATCATTTCATATTATCTCCTGTTGGTTTCAAAATTAAATGTTAATTTTGTTAACATGGTGTTTTGAATTGAGAATAGGAGGTGGCAGGCTCTTAAAAATTTTTCTCCAACTAATACAATGGCAGTTTAGAAACTGTCAAAGAGTGGTAATTGTTAGAGATGTTCATAGGCTGTACAAAAACTGGTTAAAACACAAATTTTTACTTTTCTCTGGGTCCTAAACATAATTACTCAAGGAATTGCATCATAGGTGTTTTGTGGAAAAGCTAACAAGTGTAACTTTGCCAATTAAAATTTTTTAAGAAAGATAAAAGAATTTCATACTCTGCCCAGCTAAACGTGGTTAGGTCTGCATCTTACATCTTGTTACATATAAGTTTCTTGGGAAAAAGAACCTATTTTCTGCCTTGCACACCGTCAAAATGTCAGTCTTCACACAGTGCCTACACCTAGAAGAAACTAAAAAATATTTGTTTAAAATAATTAATGTTAATTAATTTGAAGGATAAGACATCAAAGCAAATTCTAATCATTATTCCTACAATGTTGTTTAATTTTAAGTATGACTGCATGTTAAGTAGGATGTTTAGACACTGTTTCTTTTTAAAAGCTCTCTATAGGCAAAAAACAACAACAACCATAAACTGAAATAGTTCGTCAAAGAAAGGCCTCCAGATGGCAGAATTTTATGTATGTGGGTCAATCAGATTGTGCCAAAAAATAATTAAGAGAATCCTATTTCTTTCATTTCTTCTCCACTCCTGGCAGTTTTTAATGCATGTTATTCATTCACTCATTCATCATGCCTTTATTTAAGAAATATTTATTGTTTCAGGTGCTCTTTAAACAGTGGAAAGACCAATCATCTAACATGATAAGCATAAGGCTAGCATGAATTTCTTTCTGTTTCTGGAACAGACAAAAAGCTGAAGGATAAAGATGTGGTTAGAGAGGGAGGCGGGGATAGATCATGGGGTCTTTGTAGCCAGGCTAAGGCATCTGAGTTTAACTCTAAGAGGAACAGAATATGTTAGAGGGGTTATGCTGGAGAGTGGTATGACTTGATGTACATTTTTAAAAGATCATCTGACTGCTGTGTGGAAATGGATTTTGTATGACAAGGATAGAAACGAATTAGGGAACTAATTAGGAGAACACACAGTGGTCCTCATGAAAGGTGGTGATAGGTTGAACTAGGATGGTGTGAGTGGAGATGCCATGGAGATTCAGAACATGCTTTGGAGGAAGAAGAGGCAAGATTTGCTGATGAACTGGCTTATAGCAGTGGCAGGAAGGGAAATAGAGAATTAAAGAATTTTCAGCCTGAGCAACTGAATAGATGGTAATGGCATTTACTGAAATGGGTGGGATTGAGAGGAGAGTAGAATTGACAGGCAAGATTAAAAGTTCAATTTTGACCATGTTCACCCTTCGGGATGCCTATGAAATATCTAAATGGAAATGTCAAGTGGGCAGTTTGTTATACAAGTCTCTAGTTCATTGGAAAAACTGGAAATGGAGACCAAATTTTGCGAGCCTCTAACATACAGATAGTATTTAAAGCTAAAGAACTGGATGAGTCACCCAGAGAGTATTTATAGATAGGAAAGAGAAGGGAGCCCGGACAGAACCTGGGAACATTCTAGCATGTACAGATGAGCAGAGGAAGAGAAGCCAGCAAAGACTCTGAGAAGGAACAAACATGAAGTAGAAGAAAGCCAAAGAAGATAAGGTATATACCATGCAGGAGTTATTGTTAAGATCTTTGAGGAGAAGGAAGTTTGAAAAATCAAACATCCCATAGAAGGGTGGTATAGGGAGATAATCTCCAGGGGTCAGCTGTATTTTTGCACATCTTACGTTCAGAGGCACTGGCTCCTGCACTTCAGACTATCTCTTCAAGACTCTATAGTGAACAGCCTTGGAAGATATAGATAGTGTCTCTGAATCAAAGGGCGGACTTGTTTACTGTCCACTACAGTATAGATAAGGCCACCTTCTAAGGCAGTGTTTAGGCAGGGCTTACTATCTATCTTAAAATATCAGGATTCCCTAAACTCAGGTTTCCTCTTTTATAAAGTGTCTCCCTTGCATGTGCAGTAGTTACTTAGCCTTCTTCACAATGCCCTATGAGGTTTAGAACTCAAGGAAGAGCACAAATACTGGCACCTGGATGACTGCTATTGCTATAATATGAAGTCCAAGTCTCGTGTCTTCTGCCAACATCTCTGAAAGGACAGGCCAGCTTGTTAGTTGGAAGGGAGAATACAGTAAAATCTCAGACCCTGCCTGGTTCTTCACAGGTAGGAGAGAGTGTTGCTAGTCCATTTGAGATTTGCCGTTGTGGTAGTATCTTTTTCTCCAGTAGTATCAAGGGCCCCGACGCAGGCCCAGTGCTGGCAGATGGGGTTATGTGTTTGGTATTTAATATGAGTCATTTACTGCATGATCCTTTCAGGCATGGGTAACATCCCCTCCTGGACTGTACACCCAGGAAGTCCAATATTCGAACACTGTAGGTTGAAATGCTGACCAGTGTGACAGAATATTTCGATATTCTAAGCAGCACCAAAATGGCAAATAATCATTTTCAGAACCAAAGTTTATATCCTTTCATTTTAGATATTGAAGAATTACACCTTACATGATACCTTAATATCAATACTACTTGACTAAACCTTAGGACATGAAATGTATTTAACTAATAATAATACCACATCATGCATTTTTAGGGCATATTTGGAGATAATTGCATATTACAGAGGCATGTATTCTAGTCTGTGGTTTATTAGGTTAAAAACCAATACACATGAGTTTGTGTGTGTGTATGTTTTCATACAACATTTCTATCATGAATTGTTAATTGAATTGAGGGCAGTTCTTTTCCTACGTGGTTGCCAGTTTCTCTCTTTATAATACAGGCATATTATCCCTAGAGAGCAGTTAAGCCGATATGTGTCTGAAAAGCAATTTAGTAGAAATGATGTTGTCTCTGCGTGTGTGTGCACTTGCATGCATACAGAATGTACTGTGGGATTCCAAGTATTTGACAATCTGTTTCACTTAACAGGCAGCTACACAAAGGGAGAGCTTTGGGCAGTTTTCGTCTCTGGTTCCAGGTTTATACCCCCTCTTCTACTGTCCTCTCTCCATTATAGCCTGATATCCTCGGACATCCTCAACTCTCAAGTTCTGTTTGGATACCGGGAAATTACTTTCTTTCCATCTTAGAGTCTGTGTGCTGCAAGCCAGTCAGTATTGCCTCCATTCTAGGCAGAATTCCCTCACTCGTTCCTAAGTGGGCACTTCGCATGTAGTCCATTTGCTAGAAGCAACTTTATATTTAGGTTGAAGTCTTTTAAGGTTTGCCGGACACTTAGATTTTATCCTGCGTCTGCTAGAATCCTGTCCATGTTGAAGGTTCTAGAAGAGGATAGAAGAGACTTTTACCACTGTGGAAGAATGTCCAGTGTCCTGGTGGGAGAAAAAAGGAGGGGCAGGACATTCTTTTCAATTCCTTTCTCCCCCTTCCTTGCTTCTCTCTCCTCGTACACACTCAGGAGCTACGCTTGACTTGGCACAGCCTGACAGCAGCTACACAGCATCCCTATGGCAGCAGCGAGTAGCTCTAAATTTCAGGGGCAATGTAGCAATGAAATAAAGAGAATCTATAGTTGTCGAGCTGAGGACTGAGAACGCGTCTGAGCTCTCTGTGGGGGTCCTCACTGAAGCCTAACACCCAAGAAAGACGGACATCTAAAGCCCAGCGTGGGCTCCCTAAAGCCGGGGACTACAAGGAAGGCATTTTCCTCACAAAATGCAAGTTTGGGGAGTTCATGTCAAAGGCATGCTGCCAGTCAGAGCCAAGCTTTTCCCTTCTGGGAGGAGGGGAAACTAAAATGGTGTTTGTGGGCCATTGTATGCACGGCTCTGCAGTCCCCAGAGCGGGAAGCCCTGAGGCCCTTCTTGGTTGGAGGCTCACAACAGTTTTTAGTGCAAGATGGTTGAACACAATTTGGTTTTCCTCATTTCCTCCCTGATTCCTCAGCCAAGGTCATGCATGCACACCCCACCGCCAGCAATGATTTGCTCTGCCCATTTCACCGTTTCAGCCCCTGCCTGGTCGATACAATAGTAAATATTATTTTTAGAGCACAGTTAGATTTGCAGAAACATTGCAAACACAGCACAGGTTTCCCATACAGGCAATCCCCGCACATATGCACATTTTTTCCCCCATGATTAGCATCTGGCATTAGTGTGGTACGTTTCTTACAATTGGTGAGTCAATACTGGTACATTTTTAGTAACTGAAGTCCATAGTTTACATTAGGGTTGTGCACCCTTTCTACGGTTCTCTGTTTTTGACACGTGTAATTTCATGTATTCACTCATTCAGATCATGCAGTTGCACAATAAGTTTTAATACAAGATAGTTTAACCCAATTTTATTTTATTTAAACTTCAGGCAGGCACTTTTTCAAAAGAGAGAAAAAATTTGCTAAATCTTTTGCTATTAACATGGATAGGAGAGTCCATAATACTTTTATTTCATGCAACTATTCTGACCACACCTTCCCCCATTGTCTACTCACCTAGTTTCCAGATACTCCCAAAGATCTGAATTTTTTGGAATATAGCTCCCCTATCAGAATTCTAGGTCTTTATAAAATGCTCCCTCTACTAAGCCCATGTCTGCCTGATGAAATCTTACTCATCTTTCAGGGTAAGTGTAAATGTGTCTTCTAGGCAATTTCTGTTGACCCCATTCGCCAGTGTTTTCCTGACAAGAATGGGAAGATCCTGGGAGAAAATCCATTTAATGAGCTGGTAGATTAGAGAGAGTAGAATGGGAAAGAGAACCACCCAGTAATCTTTTCTGTTTGTATATTCATGAAACAAAGAAGAAAAGGAATCCCGTGCTTTACTTGACAAACCGCAAATTATCCAGGAAACAAAATGAGAAATTAGCAGCTTTTGACCTCTAAAAATGTCGTAAATGTTGAACATAAATGTCACTTTTACATACACAAACAGATTGTAGAAATATATGAGGCCTGCTTCTTATAAAACATGTAACACAGCATAGGAGGCACGTCAATGTGTGTATCAGTTTTTAGGGAAGTATACAAATGTGTACATGTAGCTTTTAGAGCGTAATATTTATAAGCCATTATGTTGAGAAAGCACATTTACGCCATGTGGATGATGTATGATAAATTCTTGGCAACAAGGACCTTGTGGCTTTCCTTTGGGGATCCTCAAGTGTCTTCTGAGAGAGGGTCTCCTTCACCCTGTTTGCGAGGACCATTGGAGGTGCTTGCATGGAGCTGGGATGCACTGATCACAGACTCTAGGACTTAGTAGTTTAAGTGTTACGGCCGCAGATGCCATGGGATGGTAGCATTCTGCCCCTCCATGGTGCACTGACATAGCTGATGAGAAAAGCTGTAGGGCTCCAGGTGTATGGCTGTTCACACCAGGGAGTATCCCCTTGCTATGGAAAGAAACCAACTGAATAAATCTTAACCCTGGAATTTGCATCAGCAACCTTGAAGATTCGGGGAACCCTTCACGTAGATGAGGTTCTGTCAGCCATGCTTACACACCTATTTAATGTTTTCAATGCTGTCAAGCAATGGCATATCAATTCTTTTCCTTTAAGAGGACTCAACCAGCCCCCCCTTGATATTCTGGATCCTTCCTGCCTATCCAGCTTTATTTGTCCTGCTCTAGAGCTGAAATCCCTTCTTTGAGTCAGACACATGTCCTTTCTGTCACTTCCAATTTCCTACCTGGAAATGCTCTCCCTTCTATTTCCCAGCTAATCAAATACTTCAAGGCACAGCTCAGACCCCACTGCCTGCCTTGACTGCCCTGACCATTTCAGCCCCATTTATGTTTTCTCTGAACTTGGTTAAAACATATACCTGATTGGAACATTTATTTCAGACCTTGAGTGTATTATGTATTTTCTCTCTCTCTCCACTGTTTTATTCTGGTGCTTTCAAGTAAATTTTTATCCTAAACTCTTTTAGAGCACAAAGTGTGTGTTTCGTTTCTTTACATAATCCTTAAAAACTTGACAGTGGAATCAAAATTATATAGTGGTGGATTGACCGGTAAGTAAGTAAAATAGGGACACAAGAAGGCCAGAGGGCCCATCCAGGAGCTGACCAAGGCTTGTGATACCACTGCATCAACAAGCTTCCAAAGGGCCATAAAGTTGTTAATGTTCATAATGGCAGAATTAGGACTCCATTGGATCGGCCCCTTACTCATTGGCATTATTAGTATCAACTGTAGAAATATTAACAAGTTAATAAATATCTTCATGAAGACAAATGCTAAACATAAGCCATGTTTCTATCCTTACTTTTGTTTCTGAAATGAAATTTTATCCAGGAGAAAGTTTTGTAACAGTCCTTCTGATCATCTACCAAGCCTTTGTGTGCCAACATTATATTTGTCAGACATAAGCTAGTTACTTGAATTTAGCTTATATATATATACCCACATATCCAAAATATTCACAGCTTTTCCCTGAATCCATCAAATAACATTTGGGAAACTGATAATTGTCTCTTCTGGCTAAAGATCAGCATAAACATTTTATTTGTTCCTGGATTGTGCCAAAGTCTTGCTCAACTCAAGGTGGACAACACAATAAATAGTGAGAAACTTTTTTAAACTCCAGCTAATATAACTCAAGGCTTTTCCACTTTGAAAATAAAGGATGACTGCTTGGTTTCTGTGCCTAATTTTCCCAATGTTGAAAAATCTGTCACCACTGCTGGAGTTTTGCTAGTAATCTTCAGCTCTGCGTGATGTCTTTGGACTCGTTGCCATCCCTGAAAGTGACTGTCCCCTTCTATCAGCTTCCTGGGCAGGGGATCAAACCAGCTATTAGGTGTCTGTTTGCACTGCATGAAAACAAAATTTAATGTAAAGAGACTTGTAGCGTCTCTTCACTTAAACCCCAGGAACCTCATTCTGCCTGACCCCAGGTGTTTTTTGAGCTAAGGGGGGATGGATATCCATGAATCTGTTGGGTCAGATCATCTTAGCATAGTCAAAGTCCTCTCTGGCCATTGCCTGAGGATGGTGAAGGTGACTTGAATGTGTACATATTCTCCTGCTTTGTCATGATTACTGATCTGGGGGAATAGAGTTAGTTGTCTATCCTCACAAGTGTGGGGATTGATAAAACTGCTCTATCAGTCAAGATCATCCAGAGAAACAGAACTGACAGGATATATACTGCATGTATGTGTGTAAATATCAAGAGATTTATTATAGGAATTGCCTCTCAGGACCATTGGGTTTGGCTAGTCCTAATTCCAGGTCGCAAGATGGAAACCCAATGAAGGTGAAGTTGAATTTCCCAGGGGAAGCCACAGTTTGGGAACTCCCATGAAGTTGACCGTGAATTCCCCTGCAGAAGCTAGCTTGCTGAAGAAGAGCCAGAAACTAGCCATCCTTCCCACATCAACAAACTCTTCCATTATTGTGGCACATCCACTGCACCTGGCGAATACATTCTGGAGAACTGCTGAAGCCCATGGACAGTCATCCACATTGTAGTCCACACTCTCCCCCAGTCTACCCAGTGGGCCATGACAGGACACACAATGTCCAACATCCATCCCTGCAACACCACCTAGGACAACTCCAAATCCTGAAAATGACGCCACACCATATCTCTTCTTCCTTTTTCTGACCATCAGCAGCTACCGTGGCCACCTTCTCCACATCACTACTACAATTCCTTCCCTTACTAATCACAATAGTTCCCCAGCAGAACACCAGTAAGTCCACTCTAATCCATACTCTATTCCTCCATCTTGTGGACCTGGGATGGCTATGTCCAGTCCCCTCTACATCGAGAGGGGGCTTAGATTCCACATGGATAATGGATGAACTTCTCCTGCTGGCAGCTATAGGCACTCTTGGCTCCCTGGTATGGTGGTTGACCCTCTTCACCTCCCTGTCAGCTGGCCAGGGTAAGTCCAAGAAACCAGAGGGTAGGAGCTACAAGTCTGCTGAGGCCCAGGGCCTGGCCGTCACATGGAGAGTTCAGAGATTCAGGTCTCCTGAGTATACACCAACCCAAATGCCAACCACAGGTCTGGTAAAAGTAACAGAAGAGGCATGTGTAGAAAGGTCATATATGAGTCCAACTCCATCACACTCAGGAATACAAACTCCAAAGTAGGGCCAACTGACATGGCCCTGAACTCCAGAGCCATCTGCCTTGACCATAGAACCTGTGGGTCTCTGTAGCCCTCAGGAGAACCAGCATCTGAGTTTCCATCTACCTTGACTGTCTCTGGTACCCTGCTGAGACATGCATAAGCATCACCCCCTGAAGACCTCCCAACTCTTTTTTTGGAGACTCTTAGCAATATAAACTCACTTGTCCTTCCCATTTCTCCCTTTTTATCCAGACTCAAAGAGCAGTTTTAACACCTGATATTACATGTAGGCTGAGATATTCTGCCAGTCTGAGTTGACCTCTTTGTTCATGGTCTTTTTGTAGTTATATCATTAGCTGGTGTTTGGTAGTAATCCCTCGGTGTCAGGGAGGCTCATCCCTGGGACTCATGTCCCATGCTGGGGGGAAGGCAATGCATCTGCATGCTGAGTTTGGCTTAGAGAGTGGCCACATTTGAGCAACATGGAGGCTCTCAGGAGGTAACTCTTAGGCACCCCACAGCTATAGGCCTAGTTCATGTTTCAGGCATACAGGCTCATAATCAGTGCCATCAGTATCAAGGGTTCATCATTGGACCATCCATCTTTATTAGTCTTTGCCATTGCACTTGGGGGATTGTTGTTATTCCATTGGCGAATGTGATAGAGCTCCCCTGGTCAGGAATTCAGCACTCTCTCATCTGTTGTTTCCAAATGAAACCACTATGAAAACATCCAAACCTTTCTATGTACCTGTGTACATGCCCTGGAGAACTCCCTCCCTACCGTGTGCCCCCCACTAATGACACCCCACACAAGTGCTCCTCCCCCACCATAGTTGAACCTCTCTGTAGTCCAAAATTTCTTCAAAAAGGAAGCCCAATACATTGCCAGGTTCCATTAATAGAAAAATGGAATATAGTGATGAGTTTAAAGGTTAGATACAGAATACATAGAAATTTAGAAAAATTAAATAAAGGAAAAATAAATTGGGGTATCAAAGCAATGTAAAAATAAAAAAGCTTTGTTTTTGACATTTTGCATTTCATCACTGCTACAGGTGTTGCCCTTTATGTACAGTGGCAAGGCAATTTCTTCCTCCGTGTCTACCTCCTTTCTTTCTTTTTTATTTTCCTGGTTATTGTTTCTCTTGACATAAGTTTTAGGTCACAGTAATTCACATATACAATATATGGTACTCCCACATATCCAACATCAAACTCTTTGTCCCTTCCCCAACAGTGATCTTTTTACATGTTCATATTACATTTGCTGCAGCTAATGTACAGATATAGAAACAATAGCTTTCAAACATAGTTCCATTTGGGTTTACATTTTGGTTTATATTTTAGACTATACAATTTTCTAAATTTTTAGTTATCTTATGTTTTACATTATTGTTTACATTTTAGCCTATAGACTTTTATATATTTTTGGTGTAATTTAACATGACCTATATCCACCATGGCATGATCTTGTGGAACACTTCCATTGCCCCACAGTTGCCCTGATTCCATGTATTCAACACCTCTTCCCCCTCCCCTCAGGACCCACCATGACTATCAATCTTCATTACTTGAGGGACCATATTCAGAGATACTTGCAAAAATGTTGAGGGCTTGACATACTTGACTGCCCTAACTCATTGGGAGTTACCAATTCTCTCAAGAGATACAATTCCCTGTTTGAGAACATCAGTCCTCCCCAGGATGTGGGTATACCTTCACTCTCATTGTATCGGTCTCCACCCAGTGATATAATCCACTATGACAAAATGAGCACTCTCACACTCCCCAGAAGCTGGCCCCGTGTCAGATGCCCCCCTCCTTAGGCATCCCAAATAGGCAACCCTCCATATTACCTTCTCTAAAGAGTTTTCTCTGCACCACAATTTCAACCACATACCTGACAATCTCCCATGATCAAATGTTCCCTTCACCCTCTCCCCAATTTCTTGGGCAATCTGACCCATCCTCCCATCCCTAGTGCCCCTAAAGCCCATGCAGCCACACCCAAAGCTATCCCTATGCCCCCATTTTATCCCTTCCCTGTACAAATACTTACCTCCAGCTTATCATAGATTTCACCCAAGTAGCTGTCAGCTCACAACCTTCCTCTACCCTCCAACTACCTTAAAGTTTATCATCCATTCTCTAACTCTCTAGACAGCTCATATCAGAGAGGTCATGTAGTATTTGTCCTTCAATGCCTGGGTTGCTTCACTCAACATAAGATTCTCAAGATTCATCCATGTTATCACGTGTGTTTGTACTGTATTTGTTCTTATAGCTGAGTAGTATTCCATTGTATGTATATACCACATTTTATTTATCCATTCATCTGTTGATGGGCATTTGGGTTGATTCCAACTTTTGGCAATAGTGAATAGTGCTGCTGTGAACATTGGTGTGCATATATCAGTTTGTTTCCTTGTTTTCAGATATTCTGGGTATATACCCAGCAGTGGAATTGCTGGGTCATATGGCTAATCTATAGCTAGTTTTTTAAGAAACCACCAACCTGTCCTCCAGAATGGTTGGATCCTTCTGCATTCCCACCAACAGTGAATGAGTGTTCCCATTCCTCCACATCCTCTCCAACAATTGTAATCTTCTGATTTTTTGATAGCTGCCAGTCTTATGGGAGTAAGATGGTATATCGTTGTTTTTATTTGCATTTCCCTAATAGCTAGGGACTTTGAGCATTTTTTCATGTGTTTTTTAGTCATTTGTATATCATCTTTGGAGAAGTGTCTGTTCAACTCTTTTTCCCATTTTTGAAATGGGCTGTTTGTCTTTTTATTTTCAAGATATAGGAGTTCTTTATATATGCAAGATGTAAGTCTCCTATCAGATATATGGTTACCAAATATTTTCTCCCATTGTGTAGGCTCTCTTTTCACTTTCCTGACAAACTCCTTTGAGGTGCAGAACGCTTTAATTTTGAGTAAGTCCCATTTATCTATTTTTTCTTTTGATTCTCATGCTTTTGATGTGAAGTTCAGGAAGCCATTTCCTATTACAAGGTCCGATAGATGCTTCCCTACTTTGCTTTCCAAGGTCTTTATAGTCTTGGGTTTTATATTTAGGTCTTTGATCCATCTTGAGTTGATTTTTGTACAAGGTGTATGTTGGTAATCCTCTTTCATTCTTTTACATATGGATATCCAGTTCTCCAGGCAACATTTGTTGAAGAGGCCATTCTTTCCCAGTTGAGAGGGTTTGGTGGCCTTGTCAAATACCATATGGCTGTATATATGAGGATCTATATCAGAACTCTCAGTTTGGTTCCATTGGTCAATGTGTCTCTCCTTGTGCCAAAACCATGCTGTTTTCACTACTGTAGCTTTGTAGTATGTTTTGAAGTCAGGTAGTGTGATTCCTCCAATTTCATTTTTTCTTTTTAAATATGTCTTTGGCTATTCAGGGTCTCTTTCTTTTCCAAATAAACATCTTAGTTAGTTTCTCTAGTTCATTAAAGAATGATGTGTTGATTTTTATTGGGATTGCATTGAATCTGTAGATCAGTTTTGGTAGGATAGACATCTTAATAATATTTAGTCTTCCTATCCATGAACAGGGAATATTCTTCCATTTATTGAGGTCTTCTTTGATTTCCTTGAACAGTGTTGTGTAGTTTTCTGTGTATAAGTCTTTTACTTCTTTAGTTAAATTTATTCCTAGGTATTTGATTTTTTAATTTACTATCATGAATGATATTTGATTCCTGATTTCCTCCTCAGAGTGCTCATTATTGGTGTATAGAAATGCTACTGATTTTTGTGCATTGATCTTGTAACCTGTGACTTTACTGAATTCATTTATAAGTTCTAGAAGCTTTGTTGTAGACTTCTCAGAGTTTTCTATGTATAGGATCATATCATCTGCAAATTGTGAAATTTTGACTTCTTCCTTTCCAATTTGGATGCCTTTTATGTCTGCTTCTTGCCTCAGTGCTCAAGCAAGTACTTCTAAGACTATGTTAAATAGGAGGGGTAATAGTGGGCATCATTGTCTTGTTCCTGATTTTAGAGGGAAAGATTTTAGGATTTCCCCATTTTAAATGATGTTAGCTGTAGGTTTTTCATATATACTCTTTATCATGTTCAGAAAGTTTTCTTCTATTCTGATCTTTTCCAGTGTTTTTATCAAGAAAGGGTGCTGTATTTTGTTGAATGCTTTTTCTGCATCTATAGATATAATCATGTGATTTTTTTCCTTTAATCTGTTTTTGTGGTGTATTACATTAATTGATTTTCTTATGTGAACCATCCTTGCATACCAGGAATGAACCCCACTTAGTCATGGTGTATAATTTCTTTAATGTATTGTTGAATACAATTAGCAAGTATTTTGTTGAGGATTTTCGTGTCAAGCTTCATTAGAGAGATTGTTCTGTAATTTTCCTTTCTTGTGATGTCTTTGTTTGGCTTTGGAACTAGAGTAATGTTGGCATCATAGAATGAGTTAGGCAATGTTCCTTCTGTTTCAGTTTTTTGGAAGAGTTTAAGCAAGACTGGTGTTAGTTCTTTCTGGAATGTTTTGTAGATTTTGCCATCTGGCCCAGGGGTCTTTTTAGTTGGGAGTTTTTGGTTTTTTTAAAAAATATTTATTTATTTAATCCCCCCCCCCCCCCCCGGTTGTCTGTTCTCTGTGTCTATTTGCTGCATCTTGTTTCTTTGTCTGCTTCTGTTGTCCTCAGTGCCACGGGAAGTGTGGGCGGCGCCATTCCTGGGCAGGCTGCACTTTCTTTCACGCTGGGCGGCTCTCCTTATGGGGCATACTCCTTGCGTTTGGGGCTCCCCTATGCAGGGGACACCCCTGCGTGGCAGGGCACTCCTTGTGGGCATCAGCACTGTGCATGGGCCAGCTCCACACGGGTCAAGGAGGCCCAGGGTTTGAACCGCGGACCTCCCATGTGGTAGACGGACGCCCTAATCACTGGGCCAAGTCCATTTCCCAGGAGTTTTTTAATGACTGATTCTATCTCTCTACTTGTGATTAGTTTGTTGAGATCATCAACTTCTTCTTTTGTCAATGTAGGCTGCTTATGTGTTTCTAGGAATTTACCCATTTCCTCTAAATTATTGTTTTTGTTGGAATATAGTTTTTCAAAGTATCCTCTTATGATAGTCTTTATTTCTGTGGGATCAATGGTGATATCTCCTTTCTCATTTCTTATTTTGTGTATTTGCATCTTCTCTCTTTTTTCCTTTGTTAATCTAGCTAAGGGTTTGTCAATTTTATTGATTTTCTCAAAGAACCAGCTCTTGGTTTTGTTTATTTTTTCAAGTTCTTTCCTATTTTCTATTTCATTTAGTTCTGCTCTGATCTTTGTTCTTTCTTTCTTCTTCCTTTAGGGTTAGTTTGTTGTTTTTTAACTAATTCCTCCAAGTGTGCATTTAGTTCTTCAACCTTAGCTCTTTCTTCTTTTTTGATGTATGAATTTGTGGTTATAAATTTCCCTCTCAGTAGTGCTTTTGCTACATCCCATAAGTTTGGATATGCTGTGTTATCATTTTCATTAGTTTCAAGGTAGTTATTAATTTCTTTTGAGATTTCCTCCTTGACCCACTGTTTTTCTAAGAGTGTGTTGTTTAACCTCCAAATCTTGGTGCCAAATCTGGGTCTCTGGCCCTTGCAGATTTCCAGGTTCATTCCACTGTAGTCAGAGAAATTATTTTGTATGATTTCTATCTTTCTAAATTCATTGAGACTTTTTCTGTGGCCTAGCATGTGGTCTATCTTGGAGAATGATCCATGTGCACTTGAGAAGAATGTATATCCTGCTGTATTTGGGTGTAATGTTCTGTATATGTCTATTAGGTCCAACTCCTCTAATATATTGTTCAAAGTCTTTGTTTCTTTATTGATTCTCTTTTGAGATGTTCTGCCCAAAGTTGATAGAGGTGTATTAAAGTCCCCCACTATAATTGTAGAGGCATCTATTCCTTCACTTAGTTTTTCCAATGTTTGCCTCACGTATTTGGAGGGACTCTTGTTAAGAGCATAAATGTTTATGATTGTTCTTTCTTCTTGAAAGATTATCCTTTTCACTAATATATAGTGTCCATCTTTGTCTCTCACAATTGTTTTGCATTTAAAGTCTATTTTGTCTGATATTAATATAGCTACTCCTGCTCTTTTTTGGTTATTGTTTGCTTGTAAGATTGTTTTCCAGCCCTTCACTTTCAGCCTTCTTGAATCCCTGGGTCTAAGATGTGTTTCTTGCAGACAGCATATAGATGGGTCATATTTCCTTATCCAATCCTCCAGTCTGAGTCTCTTGACATGTGAGTTTAATCCATTGACATTCAGTGTTATTACTTTCAAGGAATTACTTATGTTAGCCATCTTTTCTTTGGATTTGTGTTTGTCATATTCTGTTTGATTTTCCTTTTCTGTTTTTGTCTTTTTTAGTTGCTCTTACTCTCTCCTCCAACTCTGTCTCTCTTGTTTTTTTCTTTCTTCCTGCAGAACTCCCTTTAGTATTTCTTGAAGGACAGGATTCTTGTTGGCATACTCTCTTAGTTTCTGTTTATCTGTGAATATTTTGAACTCTCCATCATTTTTGAATGCTAACTTTGCTGGATAGAGTATTCTTGGTTGGAAATTTTTTTCTTTTAGTACCTTGACTATGTCATACCACTGTCTTCTTGCCTCCATGGTTTCGGATGAGAAATCAGCACTTAATTTTTTGGAGCCTCGTTTGTATGTGATGGTTCTCTTTTCTCTTACTGCTTTTAGTATTTTCTCTTTGTCTTGAGCATTGGATAACTTGGCAAGTATATGTCTTGGGGTAGGCCTGTTGGGATTTATGCTGTTTGGGGTGCATTGTGCTTCCTGGACATGTACATCCATCTCTGTCAATAGGTTTGGGAAGTTTTCAGCCATTATTTCCTCCAACACCCCTTCTGTCTCCTTTCCCTTCTCTTCTCCTTCTGGGATGCCTATAATGCATATGTTTGTGCATTTTGCATTGTCATTCAGATCCCTAAGCCCCTGCTGGATTTTTTTCTATCTTTTTATCAACCAGTTTTACTATCTGTTTGATTTCAGATGTACAGTCTTCCACATCACTTAATCTCTCCTCTGCCTCTTCTAGTATGCTGTTATTTCCTGAGAGTGTATTTTTGATTTCTTGAATTGTGCTGTTCATCCTCATCATATCCATTATATTTGTGTGTATGATTGCAATTTCTTCTGTGTTCTCTCCAGTTGTTTTTCATATTCTTAATTTCTTCCTTCACCTCATCAAATTGGTCCCTAATATATGTTTTGAGATCTTTAATTACTTGTTCGATGTTCTGCTCCTCTACCTGGTTTTTAGTTTGTTCATTGGATTGGGGCATGTTTTCCTGATTATTGGTTTGGTTTGTAGTTTTTCGTTGCTGTCTGGTCATCATTTTATCTTGACGGGTTTAGTCAGTTGCTTAGCTTCTTTGTCTAGTTTGGAGTTTAATTAGTTGTTTTTGTATGCATGTTAAGTTTTCTCTTTGTCACTTTGTTCTTCTTATTCTGTTTCCTTGTTGTTGGCTAAGTTCACTTGAAGGAAAATATTAGGGCCAGAGAAAGCAATGGGAGTAAGAAAAGAAAATGAATAATAGAGTATTGTTAGTAAATATTAAGAGAGGAACCAGGTAAGAGGTAGGAGAATGGATATTAGACTCATGTAAGGTGTGTACAGTTATAACAGTAAGAAAAGTAGAGTATGTAAAAATCTGAATATGGGGAGGAATACAGTGTGAATTAAAAGGCCTGTGTATTCAGGAGAGAGGGAAATAGAAAAAAAAGGACAATAATATAAAGAGTGGATATAAGGCAGGAAACAGAACAAAGGTATTAGTAATAAAAAGTAAAAAAAAAAATAGGGGGGCAAACAAAGTAAGGCGTAATGTAAGAGAAACAATCAATGATGGAGGAAAAACAGATGTAGAGGAAAGCGAATAGTGTTGGTGGCCAAAATCAATACACACAGAAAAGAGTAAATGGAGGATGAGGAAATATGGCAAGTGTGAAGCTCTCCCTGCAGCACCTAATGTAAGAAGAATAAGAAAGCAGAGAAGGAAAGAAAGAGAAAAAAAAGGGACAAAAGGGAGTGGGGAAGTAAGCAGGAAAAAGAAAAAGAGAAAGAAAGAAAAAAGAAAAAAAGGGCCTTGGGGGGATAAAGAGGAAGGAAAAACCAACCAAATACTAGGGAAAGTTTCAAGCAAGGAATCCTGTTTGTAGTTAAATAAAACACTTAGAGATCTGAAGTTCCCCCTTTTCTCCCTTCCTGACTTCCCTCTCTCGTAGGCAGCAGGAAAGCTGCCTGAGAGGTCCGGTAGGAGATTCAAGTGGATCCTTGTTGAATCAGCTCCACACAGAAAACAATGACTCTTAATTTCCAGAGAGAGAGCACCCACACCTCACCAGGAACCCCAAGTATGCTACTGGAGGCTTGGAAAGCAACTATAGTCCCTCTCCTTTAGGTGTGCTATGAGAGGGCTTGTTGATTTTCTGACTCCACCTTCTCCCAAGCCCAGTTTCCTATCCCAGGGTTTTTAGGTGAATCTGACTTTCTCAGCAGATTCACCACTCCTCCCTTCCCAGACTCTCCCCAGGCCAGCCGGTGTGCTCCTCCAAGTGCAAGAAAAGAAAAAGGGGGGCAGGGGACACCAGAAAATCGAACCCCCACTAGACAGTCCCCCTACTGCACCCCCACCGAATCCCTCCCACCCACGGAGTCAGTCCAAAACCGGAGGGCCAAGGCAATCCCAGAACTCCGGGAGTGCTGGACTTGGAAAAGGGAAGTCTGGGACTCTGCAGACCCATGGAAGGTCCATGGAACACAGGCTATGGGGGCTCAGGGGACACTGACCTGGGGACCACACATCTGGGGACCATGGGACCCAGGAATGCCACCACACAACTAACAGAGTTCAGGAAACACCGAGGCCGCCAGGCCCAGGGGAAGGGTCCCGCCAGCCCACAGCTTCCGAGCTCTGTGCTGGTAAGCCACAATTCTACCTTTAGCAAGTACCACCTCTGCCACTCTCTCTCCGAATCGATGTCCACACACCCTCCACCCTGCAAGCCCCCAAGACAGCCCACTCCAAGCCTCCAAGCCCACTTGACTGCCTCTTCGCAGGAGAGACCATAGGTGCACTCATTCAGACACCATCTTGCCCTCTTATCTTCTTTTTAACTGCTGAAATCCTTGGTTCTTGCTTTAAGGCCAGCAACTGATTGGACAAGCAACTGATTGGACAAGCAACTGATTGCCTCTCGTTGCTGAAGGCAGGCTCCTTTGTTGATGGTAAATGCACGCAACCATCAATGTAATCAACTGGCTAATGAATTAAATTCACCTTTGAAATACAGTCATAACATTGGCCAGTGCTTATTTGGCCAAATAACTGGAACCCATAACCCAACCAAGTTGACACATGAAATTAACCATAACTTCCATATTACTTCTTATACTTCCTAGACTATGTTATCTCTGGAAGGGCCTGTCAGAGCGCTTGCTTTGAAATATCAGTATTTGACATCCTGATCCCTCCTTGCAAGTGCAATTGACTTTTGGAGACAAATAAGCAATAAGCTAAATCTACAAGCATCAGCTTTCTACACATGTTTAGTAGGGGGAATTCCTCTACTGGCTGAGGTATGCCACCTATTGGTAGGGAGGAAATCTGCTTAGCAAGTTGAAAGGGACCAGAGGATTAAATGCTATTGAAAATCACTTAGCAATTATTTATCCTTCATGCAGGATTAAGACGAAGAGCAAAAGAAAATCACGGTTTTGGGAGGCAATAGGAGAATGTGGCCTCTAACAAAGAAAAAAAAAGAGTTTTAAAAATAGTATTAACAGGGAAGTGGCTGTGGCTCAATCAGTTGGGCTCCTGTCTGCCGTATGGGAGGCCCTGGATTCTCATCCCAGGGCCTCCTGGTGAAGGCAAAAAGCTGGCCCATATGCTGCAGACAGCTGACAGCCTGTGTGCCACGGAGACCTGGTGCAGCAAGATGATGCAACAAAAGGGAGACAAGCAAATAGAGGGAAAAAAATGTGCAGTGAATGGACACAGAGACAGCAAAAAGAAAAAGGAACAAGCTGGAAGAGGGGGGATAAATAAATCTTTTTTTAAAAATAATGTTAACACAGGCATAAAACACAGAATTATATCAGGCATGAGTTTTTAAAATGTAGAATCCAGTGAAAAGGGAGCTTTTTAAAATCTTCCTAAAAGAATGCCTATGTCTCTCCCAGGCTTGAGAAACAGAGTTCTCTCTCTCTCTCTCTCTCTCTATTTATATATATATATGTTCGTTAAGATAAGCTTTGTATGGTAAACTCAAAGCAAACCAAAGCCATGTTACTTCTTTGGTGGTATTGTTGAAGCCCCAAACTGAGAGGTATCTTACCATCATGTAATGTCTGCAGACTTTCAGATTTCAGTTAGGGTCCATAGCTGGGGTCTACTCATCCTTGGACCTCTAAGGTCCAGCCTCTGCCAGCTGTGGGGTCGTAGAAGCCATGTGACTTGCCTGCAGCTATCTCTGACTGGGCAGGTCCCTGAGCAGATGGCTTATGCCTGGGGTCCAAGCTGCTCTGGCTTTTTATGAGAAGAAATATTCCCTTGCCTTCTAGAGGAGCTGCATGTCTGCTAACGTTGCTGCATTTTGGTGCTGATACTATAAACTTGCACTATGTTAATAAATCAACACCAATGATGACTAACAAATTCTCTTAGCACCTAACTGCATTGAAATACCTTGGAATAACAGTTAGAATAATGAAAACAAGCAAAGTGCTTTCTGATGAAATTGCCTGTCCATCACCCAACTGCGTGCTCCACAGGGGCAAGGGCTGCATGGTTTTCTGCTCCGTCCCTGTTCTCATGACTGTGACTAGCACACCCCAGGGTCTCAGCACCCCCACTGAATGGAAGTGCATCCCAGTGAATCAAATCCTGGGCAAGTATGTTTCTGAGCGCTCTTCCCTGGATCCACACAGAACAGGTACTAAACTATGAGGAGGGGATAGCGCAACTACCTGAGCCTGGTGTCTGCCTAAAGCTAATATTTCCCAAGCATTCCATCCAACACTGCTGCTATCATCTCTCCTTTTACAAGTTGACACATCAGACCCACTGAAAACATGCACACCCATGCACACACATATGCGTGTGCACACGTGCTCTCAGAAGTTCTGCTAGTGTTGCCTCTTGGGAGGCGGTGGTGGTTTGTTGAGGTCCTCAGTAGATTTGGCCATGCTGTGATCGCACAGCTCACTATGCAGGCACTCCCTTGGTCGCCGCCATGGCATGTGCACTTCTGTCTAGTGTTGATATCCCCTCAAATGAGGACATCGTCTGCTCTGAAAGGAGCTGGAGCTGGGAAACCAGAACAATGTGCCTGAATGGGGCCTGTGGGGAGTAGACGGCCACCACAGAACAATTGGGAATGGGGCTGCCGAGGCATCTGGTGACAGAGGGGCAGGGCTGTCTGCCAGCCAGGATGCACTGGGAGCTGCTTCAGTCACAAAGCAGAGGACTGTCATTCTCAAGAGCAAAGAGGGAAGAGAAGGAGAAAAAAGAACAAAAATGGCTGGGCCTAGAGGAGCCTTTCAGTCACCAAGGTCACAGAAAATGACCAGGTCCAGGGACACAGCTGCGTCTGAAGAGCAGCTGCGCACAGCGTGTTTGTGGAAGGACATGGGGACGGGGGCCTGCGTTGTGCACTGAGCTGAAATTCTTGCTTTGCAAGGTCTGCCTGGGCTCCCCTCAGTGCATCCCTGGGTTGCTCTGAAGCCCACTACCTGTCTTGCAGGCAGGTAATTAACCTACCACTAGGAAAATGGGCTGCCATGGGAGATGTTGGAGAAAAACCGCACGGGACATGGAGACTGATATGACCACAGGCAGAGGAAGAATTTATTGGGAAGCTCTCCCAACTGAGGGGATCTGAAGAACAGACTTCAGCCTCCCCACCAGCATGGTGGGGGTCTAAATAGAGACTTTAGCCCAGTCCTGGAAGGGGTATTTGAATTTATACAGAACTTTCCTAGGCAGGGAAATGATAGTTAGTGGAAGGGGGCTGAGGGTCCAAGTGAGGTGCAGGGGGCAATGGGAAGCCCTCGAGGTGGAACTTTCCCTGATAGTGACTAGAAGATAGTGGGTTAGGGAGCTGTGGTTTCTTGGAATGCTGCAGGGGCAGATGTTTCTTTGATCTGTAGGGATTTCATCTCCCTCTGATATGCAGGTAGGGAAGGTTTCCATTTCCCTTTACTCCCATCTCTATGTGGTTTCTTTGTTTAACCTGGGGGGAAGCACCATGCCCTTAGACACGTAGGCTTATGGGGGATGGGGTTAGCCTTTCCCCAGTGCATATTAGGGGAAACTGAGCTACAGCTTGTTAATTATAGCAGACCTCTAACAGGAGATATGAAGGAATTCCCTCCGTTTGCTCAGAAGGCTAGTACCGTTCTGAGGAGTTGGACATTTTGATTTTGAGGGGAGGGGGGGGTGTCTGAGAGCTCCCTTCTTGTCCCCACTGTGAAGAACCATGAAGTGTTAGGTAACAGATGGATGAAGTGCGGCCCAGATGAGGACCTTCCTCTAACACACTGGCCAGTCATGCCCCACGGAGACAAAACCAGGGACCTGCGGGAGGTCCATGCACCACCTTCCGAGCCTGCGTCACCTCTGTGCAGTCCTCTGCAAAATGAGTTGCTAAAGTATGTTTCGGATTAGTTTTCTGTGAGAGGTTGTTTAGGTTTCATTTGGTTCTCAAAGGGTAATATGACTCCCCAAAAAGCACAAGGGTCCCTCCTGTCTGAAACAGACAGGGAAGGCTGCAATTATCCAGCCCTCAGGTGTCTTCTCCTTGGCTCGCTTGTTTGGAAGAGTTACCTGCATTTAAAAGTCATGAGACTCCCCATAATGTGAATGCGGTCTTCTGCCTTTCTGGAAAAATCAGATCTGGCAACAGGATCCAAATGCCTGCCTGGCACCGAGTAGGAACTGCCTCCTCCAGATCGGCCTGGCGCTCCCAGCCCCCCCAGGTTGCCTTCACTCCTTCCCTTTCTTCCAGAGCTGTGTCAGCCCCTTCAGGCTCCTGCCACCCACCAGCTCCCATTAGCACGCAGAGGGCGCTGTGGGAAGGTGGTTTGAGTCTCGAGCTCTGGAACCAGGCTGCACAGCCATTAAATAACAGCCCCACCCTCTGCCTCCGTGTCACATTTAGGAGTTTTATAAAATCTTTGTGTCTCTATTATGTCATAAGTAAATGGGTGAAAATTTACTGTACCTTCCTCATAATTTATGAAAGCGTTGTAGAACTGAGTGCCTAAAGCGCTTGCTAAACGCTGCCTGTTATCATTTTAGCAGTCCCGAAGGATTTGGCAAAGTGGGCTCAAATTATTGGCCCAAAGATTTCCCGCCTTACTCTGTTCTTTAACATACTCGCTACTTTGTCTTAAGACCCTAGGATATATTGAAGTGGATTGTGAACTGAGCTCAGATCTTGTTTTCTTGCACAGATTTTAAATTCCAAGCCATAGCATATATACCTTCCGTCTATAACCTTTTCAAATGGCCATGTTGTCTTTTCGGTGGCAGCTATATTTATTTGATTTGTGTGTGCTAAACAGGCTGGCTAAGTATGCACTGAATATTTATTGAATTGAATTTGTGAGTGTAAAGAAGACCTTTAACTTTCAGCTAGGCTGAACTGGCTTAGTATTGTGCTTTTCCGGTGTGGGATGTTATCAAATCTTTGGAACCAAAAAGTCAAGTCAATTTACTACGGTTTCTTCCTGTAGTTTGTCCCTTCTTGTCCTTTTTCTCTTCTTAAAAGGATGGTGATTACCTCTCCTATTGAGATCCTAGAGTATGAATAAATGGTCCTAGGACTTAGATCATCCTGCCAAAAAAGCCACATTCTCCTTGGAGGACTCCTCAGACCCTGAATCCAGACCTCTGTGTCTGCTGTGGCCTGATGCTGCATGGCCTTGCTGAAAAGGCCAAGGTGTGACTGATTCCTTGAGATGTCTGCTAAAAGAAGTGCTCTACACGTACAATAGTTTCATGATCACAAGTTAAAGTAATGTGAAAATTACAACACATTCTTGGACCTCAACCGTATCCCCTTGTATTAGACAGGGTTTTCTAGAGAAACAGAACTTACAGGTGATCTCTGTAAATGTTATGAGATTTTATAAAAATGTCCCATGGGACTGTGGGGGTGTATGAGTCCAAATTCCACAGGGCAGGCTGCAAGCTGGGAACTCCACTGAAGATAATCCATGAATTCCCCAGGAAGAGCTGGCTGGCAGAAGAGATGGAAATTATCTCTTCCAACTGCTGAAATCATCACTTCTTTTTTTAAGACCTTCAACTGATTGGATGAGATGCCTCTCTGTTGATTGTAGATGTGACCAGCCATGGATGTAATCAACTTACCAATGATTTAAGTCCACGAAATGTCCTCACACTAACCATTAGGCCAGTGCTTCCTTGACCAAACAACTGGGCACCATTGCCTGCCCAAGATGGCACATGAGCCTAATTATCACACCCTTATCAACTGCTTCTTTCCCTCTTTTCTAATTTCTAAGTGTCTTGCTCAATTTTGATGTGTATGTGTGTGGTTATTTATGTGTGTGTATTGCTTTTTTGAAATAGAATTTGAAGTTTGAGTGAAAAGTACTGCCCTTCTTCTGTTGACTTCCATTCTTCTCTCTTCCTGTTTTTCTCTTCTATTGGCACATGAAGTGCTCGCTCTGCAAAGCAGCCAATCACAGGTCTGATTAGGGTTTGACAGCTTTTGAGAGACAGCCTCGTCTTCATGGGAACACTTGGCTTAGTCAACTGAGTGGAAAAATCCCAGTATTTCGAACTAACCAAACTCAAGCAAAGCCTCACTCTTTCCTTCTCCCCTGCTTTTAGTTATACCTAATGATTGGTGCAGGGAGGTGCACGGAGAATCTTTTCAGAAAAAAATTTAAAAATGTGAAGAGGATCAAATTCCTTCATTTTCTGGGATACTTGAATTAGAACCTACTGAGTGGGAAGTGGATATGGCTCAGGCAGCTGGGCTCCTGCCTATGATATGGGAGATCACTGGTTCAGATCCCAGTGCCTCCTAAAGAAGACAGTGAGCTGGTGTGACAGGCAAGCATGGCAAGCTGACACAACAAGAGACACAAGAAGAAAAACCATAATGAGAAATACAACAAAGCAGGGAACAGAGGTTCCAGTGCCTCCTGTAGAAGACAGCGAGCTGATGCAATGGACAGGCATGGTGAGCTGATGCAACAAGATGACATAACAAGAGATGTAGGGAGGAAAAACAGAATGAGAGACACAATAAAGCAGGGGGCGGAGTGGCTCAAGTGATTAGGCACCTCCCTCCCACATCAGAGGTCCTGGGTTTGGCTCCCAGTGCCTCCTAAAGAAACCAGGAAAATGAACACAGCCAGTGAAAAACAACAAGGAGGTGGGGAAAAATAAATAAACAATGAATCTTTAAAAAAAAAAAAACCTACTGAGTATCTACTTCTAATTTCTATGCCCTAATAGGATGATCAACATTCTTAGGTTCTTAAAATTTTTTTTTTCAAAATAAAGTAGGCATTCATATAAATATTTAAGAATTATATTTACCCTAAGTACATATTAACATTATTCCAATTAATCTTGCATCTAAATTTTTGTTCTCTATGTCTAATACTCAATCAGGATATAAAAATTTTTCTGTAATACCCGTGGGGCTGCCATATATGATTGTGCTTTATTCATCTTGCACAAAGGTACCCAGCTACAGGCTGAAATCAGTTAGTGCTCCACTTTTTAAGAAATCAACCTTGGCATGGGGCTGTGTCATCCCATCTCATCTCATTCTCATAAAGATCCTATGCTGGGCTAGACCTGAAGGTATACAAATGGCAGAATCATCTGACTTTATGATGTTAGTGGACATTAGCCATCATGTGATTCTGCCTCCCCTTGCATTATTATCATTAAGAATGTTAGGAATGCACGTACTGAATTGGATGTGTTTTCTGATGCCATATCTATCCTAAAATATAGCTAATTCCCTGCAAGTTTTGGAAAGTTGGGGTACAAGTTCTGGTTCTTTGGATTCTTTGATTTGATTAGGTGTGCAAATCAGATGTACCAAATGCTTTCTCGGTGAGCATTATGGGGTCAGGACATAGCAGCAGAGGTCTAACATAAATCGCATGTTGGAGCCAAGCCAGAGCAGAAACAATAAGGCTTTCTAATAATTCCTTGAGTAGAGTGTAAACAGCTGGAAATTTATAGGCTTATCAAGAACATATGAACAAATAGGAAATCCAGTTCACTTGGTCTCTCTGGAGCAAAGTTCAAAGACAGAACCACAGTGTTATTTACCAGGACATTTGTGTATTCAACCTGCAGAGGGGAGTTCTTTAACTATGTGGGGATTGGTTCCTTTAAGTGTATATTGTTGATATTTTTCTGATAGCCTGTGAGAGGTGGTAAAATGTTTTTTATTGAAACGACATGTAACTTCCTACTGACTACCTTTGCTGGTTGTACTTCCCTTAGGGGAAAAGATAGACCTTGGCAAAATACTCATGTGAGTATTAATCATAACTATAGTTTTCAAAGTATATCATGTGTTGTGGATTAAAATTTTTCCCACAAAAAGATAGGTACAAGTCCTAATCCCCAATCTCATGGATGATCCTATTAGAAAAAGGATCTTTGAAGATATTATTAGTTACGATGAGGTCAGAAGGGTTCTCTAATCCAGTATGACTGTGTCCCTATTAGGAAAGGAAATGTGGACACAGAAAGACAGAGAGAGAAGACAGCCACGTGATGAAGCCAGAATTGAGTTATACTGTTGCTTGCCACCGCCAGAACCCTGCAGACTTCAGAAGCATGGCTCAGCCGACACTTTGATTTCGGATTTCCAGCCTCTAGAACTGTTCACGACAATAAATTTCTGTTGTTTTAAGCCACCAAGTTTGTGATCATTTGTTATTGCAAGCATCACTGAAAAAGGTTTAGCTCAGTCTTCTGGTTCTGCCTCATCTAAATGAGAATAATGTTCAGAAGGATAAACCCAAGGCATGTAAATTTATTTACAAATAGTCATTTCTCTTCCTTTTGCTGTGCAACAAATGCAGACTTACACATATTAGAAAGATTTGCCCTGAAGAGAATTCTCAGAGACCTTTAATTAGCCAGGAGATTTGCCATTCCTTGAATGGTAATTGTTCGGGGTCACCAGCAAATGGCTAGTGAAAGCATGTTTAGGTTTTGTGATTCAGTGGAAACAATCTTTTTTTAAAGAAAAGTTTTGTTGTTTTGTTGCTAATCTTACCATGTATTATTTTTCAGAAAAAGATGTCCCTGGCCACTTTTTCCACCTGTTGGTTGGAATGAGGTTTTAAGTTGTAAAGAATAATTTTTGTATTTCTCTAAAAAGCTGTCGGAGAAAAGAAACACACAATAAAAATATGTGGTAAAGAAAGAAGGAAAAGGCAAGGAAGAGGAGGAAGGAGGAGAATGAGAGCTCATCAAGAGAATGTAATAAGAGAATCCCAAGCCCAGCCCAATGCAAGGCATACCTAGAGGAGATAAATGTTAATGTCTTCCCTGGCTCATCTCTAGACACCTCTGCCCTGTCTCTGGCAAATATTTTCATAAGATGTTAGGAGGTGAGAACAGGTTTTAATAGATTGTTCCCCAAAGAAAGGAAAGTTGTGGTCTGCTAAGCACCACAGTCCAGCCAATTCCAGAGCCACTGATGCTTCCTTTAGGGAAAAAAAAAAGTCCCTTGCAGTCCCTGCTGAACTCTGTAGGGCTTTATTTACAGGTGCTTTACTCTCTTTAGTGAGAAGTTTTGGGGCATACATGGAGGAAAGAGGCTATATTGAGGGTTATCAGGAAAGAGGTAAAATTAGAGCACTTGTGGCCAGCATTTATTCTACACCTCTTGTGCAGAACTTGAATCTCCTTCCAGGAAGGGACTAAGTTAAGTTGCGTTGAACATTTTAAAGTGATTGGCTGGCTGTGTGCTATACTGTGACATAAGAACAGTTTGCCTTGGAGTTATTCTCCTTATCTTTCTGTGTTTGAGTCCCGCCCCTGCCCCCATCAAAACAAAGATACACTGTGTGAGCACCATTTCTTTGGTGTGCCAAAAGTGATCAGTTTGCTAAATCGTTCCACATTGCCAGTGGTTCAAGTGCTTGTTATCATAAAAGGGAGTTTTTGTGTTTTAAAAAGGGAACTTTAGATGTGTAATGCTTTAGCCCCAAGGAATAAATATTTTGATAGTGCAAAGCCCCAGAAGAAAAAAAAATTGTATTTGGGAGATGTTTTAGAGTTGCCCCTTAAAAATCATTCCATCCCAGCCCGCCTGAGGTATTACTCCTTAACCCTCAAGGTACAGCCAACACTGAAGACAGGCCGTCTATGAAGTGCTTGGACTTCTATTTTTGTTTTACCTTTTGGCTTTTTGAGGGCTAATTGTTAAAAATTATAAATTAATGAAGTCGGCCATGGTTCCAATGGTTAAAGCTGAATTTTCCCTCCTGTTTTGTGATTCCATATACATTGTTTAACCTCTCAGAGCCTACGTCATCTATTCAATTTTTTTAAAAAGCAATTTGAAAGAAAAACATTTAAAAGATTGTTAGCACCCCATGATGGCAAAGATTGACGGGTAAATGGGCACTCTCATGACCAGCTGGTGTGAGTGTTAAATGGTACAACTTTACGTAGGACAACTTGGCAGTGTGTTATCAAAACATATATTGGGCTACCCTGTGGCCACACAATTCCTCTTTCTGGAATTTATCCAAAGGAGATAATGGAATAAGTGCAAAGCCAAATGTGTTTACAATGATACTCACTCTAGCCTTGTTGAAAACTGGAAAAAAAATTGGAAACAACCCAAGTGTTTATCAATGTAGGACAACTTAGCTAAATTATTAAAACTATACAGACAATGAAATGCTATGCATTCATTAAAATTATAATATGCAAGAATATTGATTTGCATGGACAATTATAATTTTATTAATGGGTATTAATGAGTGGTATTCTCTTCTAAGTAAATATCTCCCCACAACCAACCCTCTTACGCAAGGCAAAAACCGGAAAGTTGTATTTTTTCCCTCATCTTCCTTATCTCCCAGATCCAAACCAGCAGGAACATTAATATTAACACATCTATCTGTTTGTGTATATGAAGAGACAGGCGCCTGGAGGGGATTTCACCAAACTGCCGAGTGCAGTTTACTCTGAGGTGGTGGGATTCAACATGATTTTTTAAAAATTTAATTTCTCTGTATTGCTTGAAAGTTTTTAAATAACCATGTATAATTCACTCTGCCACCCCCCCAAAAAATAAAACTATGAAATGGGGATAATAAATATGACATCTCTGGATAAGCCTAAGATGCAAATAAACTAGTGCATGAGAAAGGCTTTTTGTAGTTTGAAAAATAAGGTAATTTTTTCAGTTATTGTTAAACATAAAAAAGGCAAAGATACACAGTTAATGGTACCATTTCACTGGTAGTAATTAAAAATTGTGTGCAATTTTCTGTTTTACAATCACTGACTTCAGTTTTTCTCTTTAAGCTCAGAGGATTGGTGGTGTTATTTTATTTAGGAAAATGGGCTGAAATAAATGATAGTAATAATAGTGATAAATGATAACAATAACCATAACTGCTAAAATTTCTTGAATACTTACCATGTGCCCAGTGCTTTGGATGCATTAACACATTTAAACCTCACAGGGAGCCTATGATACTATTAATATCTCATTTCAGAGATAAAGAAACTGAGGCAGAACCAGGTTAAGTATTTAATCCTAGTGGGCATAGTTAATGGAGTAGAGGCAGGATTTGAACGCGTACAGTCAGGCTCCAAGGTCAGAGCACTAAGAATATGTTATAATCATAACACATTTAGGAAGTGGCACAGGTAGAACTTAGCTCCAGATATCAGATGCTCTCACTAAGCAGCCCCTAAAGGGAATTTGTTATGGATTGCCATTTCAACACCAATCTTAATTTAGAAATATTTTTAGGCATTCGTGAATGTTTGGAGGAGTACGGCCAAACCATGTGATTACTGTTGGAAGCAGCATAACAGATTATGCATTTAAATATTAGAGGTGGATGGCATGTGATAAAAGAAGGAACTAACGTTTAGGGAACATTTAATATTCTACGAACAGCATCATACACCAGCTCATTGAATCCTTGCAACTGGCCAGGAAGTGAGTGTTATTATTTTCAATTGTAAGTTGTAATCATATATGAAGAAACTTGGTTGTGGATTTATTAATAACTTTTCCAGGTCTTTAGCATTAAGTAGAGAGTCAGGAACAGTCTAGAGTCTAAAACTCAGGACTTGACTCTATTTTTCTACAATTGGGCAGCTATCGCTTAGGGGTGTGCATAGTAATTAAAAGGAAAGACTTTGAGACATAACTATTTAGGGTCTTGAAACCTGAATTTACTCACTAGTTGGGCACACTACTTGTGCGGCCAAAATGACACCATTTTATGCATAATTTCCAAAGTGATAATAAATGCAGAAAGGTTCCTCTACTGGAAATTTCTTTTCCATCTTCATTGTCCTTTTCCCTTCCTTCTAAACAAAACCTGCACACTCGGATCGCTGGCCTTTGTTTCCTGACTTGTCTCTGGGCCTGGAATGCCTTCCCTGCTCTCAAAAACTTAATCAGTTTCAAAGTATGTCTTAGTTTCCCAGCCACTATGACAAATGCTGCACAGTTTGCTCTTGGTCTCAGAGGCTAGAAAGCTTGCTTGCTCTTGGGGTTGATGGCATTCTAGCCAGCTGACACTCCTTGAGCTCCTTGGCTTTCCATGGCCATATGCTCACCTTTCTCTTCTGGTTTCCATTGACTTCCAGCTTCTGGCTCCATCCTTGGATTTCCTTTTCATAAAATCTCCGGTAGTAGCATTAAGACCTATCCTGATTCATTTGGCACTCCTTAACTAGAAATAACATAATCTAAAGGGCCTGTTGACAATGGGTTCACACCCACAGATATATGGGTTGCAATTACAAACAGGTTTTTTTTTTCTGGGTTACATAACTCCCTTTTCATTTAAACAGAAAATGATACCCTTCTTTTCTCAATGTCCGTAATACTGAAGAGGTCAAGTAATACAAATTCCCTTGGAGTGTATATGTTATACTTTCCTTGGGCACAGAACATTCTTTTGTATTCCCATATCATATAGGATAGCAGGCACTCAGTACATATCTGTTGATTATTTTGTTTTTAGAAATAAAAGAGGAAGAATAAGGTAAAGTGGCCAACATTTATTGTCACTATAGGCTAGTGACTTTATATAATTATCTTAAAGTCCAAATAACTAAACGTCTCTATAAAACATTTTCTTCTATTGGTTATAATAGCTTTAGAGAAGAAATCTTCCCTAGATCTCAATTTTCCCAATTTAGAAAATGGAGTTTGGCAATATATTTTGCTTATGAGGGCTGATATATATATATATATAAAACATGATGAACGTTTATAAGCTTTTTGGAAATATAAAATTCAAGGAGAATACTAAGTAAAAGACCTGATCAATACAGGGCTTCAACTTTAACATTCTTTCATTTTCTAAAGCTGATTTTCTTGGCAGCACCACCAAGATCTGAAATTCAAAACAATCATTCTTATAAATGTATTGATCAAAGTTATTAATATGCTTTATTACCATATTCATTTGCTTATAGAAAGGCATCCTAATATATCAAATATAAATCTCAAAAGACAATCAAATAAATGAAAATAATGCAAAGCAAAAAAAAAAACAAAGCCTACAAAACCTCGTTTTGCCATTTACGAACAGCATTTTTATTCATTTTTACAAACATGGAGGAAAAGAACAGAGTTGAGAGCCTTCTAGAGTGATAAATGCCACAATTCGGTAGAGAATACACATTTTAATGTGAGAACATTTCCCGCTGAGAGCAAGTGTGGCACGGGGTAGTGGGGGGAGCTGGCCTTTGGGCTCCTTACCACCTCAGTGCCCTGGAGGCAGTGAGAGGCCTTCACTACACATTCAAGTAAAAGAGAAAAGTGTGAGGAAAGTATTCCATACTGATATTTATTGCAAATAATCCTCTAACTTACTCTCGTTGGTCAAAAAATTTTTTATCAACTAAGAGGATAAGATATTCCATCTATGTCATCCCTTCAGCTGGTACACTGGGGTGGAGGCCATAAATAGAGAGGAAAAATAAGCTTTTTTTAATCACTAGGACATGATGTAATTCCTAAGAAGTGTCTATATGAAATGGAGGCAAGATGGCTTATAAGCAATAAAAATTATAACTAACAGGACCCACCTAGCGAGGCATGTTCATAGTCCAGGGAGACTGGGAACCATTATTTCTTGACATGTCTGGAGGCTACCTGGATAGATGTCCTCCAAAATGTCTGGGAGAAAGCAAAATGAAAGGGCTTTGCTAAGAGAGTAGGCTCATGTTTGGATAAAAAAATAAAACCGTAGGAATAAATAGCATCACCTTCCAGCTAACCAGACTATTAGCACAGGATTCTGCAAGTTGAAGCAAGGTCTGGATCAGGAAAGTAAGTTTGGAAGAATATCCTGAGGGACAGGGTACTGGAGGATGGAATAGGGAATCCATCAGAGCTGTGTTATGTCACCAGTTGAGAGGTTAGATACCAACGTCAAGGGAAAACGTGAAAATCAGAAACCCGATTGTCTGAGTGCTGGGGGAGTGGGCAAGAAATGAAAAGGAAAGAACCAGATTAAGCAGTTAGAATCAGGAATCTGGGCAAAGAGGTCTGGCCACAGCTAATGAGTTAGAACAGGGACAGATTCAGAGCCCAGCTTTTTCCTCAAAGTTGGACATTCCACCTGTGAGGCACAGTGCCTTTGGGTAGTGTCCATGGAATTTCCATGTTGGAAAGAAGCTCAGTGTAGCCCCTATCAAAGCATCAAGCCCTCTGCAATATTCCCACTGAGCAAAGTGAGAGCAATTAACTGGCGAAAGAAAGAGGGGAGAAAACTGGAAATTTCTGACCCGATCTATAAATGTCTTACCAGCGAGTCAGACTAAGCGAGGCAGAATTAAACAATATGGCCCTAATTGTTTGCTGTTTAGCTATTTATATTGTATCCAGAAAATTCCACAACCGTATTCATATAATTTTTTGCACCTTAACTGTGCATGTGTTGTTCATATTTTCCATCATAGAAGAAAATTGCTGGATAGCAGTGAAAAGAAAATGCTGTTTTCTCAAAGTTATGGTCTTGGTAGGAGAAAGCTCGCCACTTTGTGTATTAGTGATGGAGGTTTGTTAGCAGTGGAACATTTGTGGTCCCTCTGGTTGAGGAAATTCTGATGGCTTTGTTAGATATTCCAAATTTAACTTTTGTTTTTAAAGAGAAGTTTATGGATACAGAAATATGTTTGAAAAATAACCAAGTTGGTTTTTAGCCATGTATAAATATTCTGTGTTAAGGACATCTAATTCATACTCATAACTCAGACAATGTAGGCAATGATCAATGGTAAGGAAATAATTTCCAGTAAGGTTTCTTTAAATAGTAAGCTCTTTTACTGCATGTGATCAGCACATTAATTTATGCAGAATTATTGTCAATAATATAGTCAGTCTTCAACTTATGAGAGTGTATTACTCTCCACAAATTGATTTTAAGTGTGCTGTTTGGAATCCAGAAGTAATTGCCCCCAAGAATGAGCATTACTCTGGTTAAATCCTCCGGTCAGCCCACAAAAACCACACTGCACTAACTGAACTATGGGGAAAATGCGTTTATCCATTTTCAGATTAAGGATAATTTTTTAAAAATTCGTTAAAAAGCTATGAACCCCTTGTCTACATGAATTCACCTCCTATGGTATATATACACACGCACACAAGAACTGGCATGCAATTTTAAACAATACAGGCACCCACTAAACTTGTCCGAGGAACCAGGTTAAGCAGCCCAAAGACTGAGAATACTCATACCCATATATGGCAATAAATATTTGGGGGGGAATTGTTACTTTATTTTAATTTAGGGTGCTTGCTAAGAGAGAGAGACTTCTTGGTCTTCCATGTTGCAGAGAGCCCTTAGTTCTCCACAATTTAGTTATGATTTTAGTTCTAAAAATTTAGTCATGACTTTCATGGTGTGGCTGCAGAACTAAGCAGTTAGGGATCTAGGCAAAGTGGTCTGACCTAGAACAGGCAGAAGTGATTTTTGGGGGGTGCGCAGGGTGGGAGAAGTGAAGAGCAGGCGTGACTACTCATTCCAAAAGTCTTATGCCATGTATCAACACCCTGGTATTTTAACATACATCCAGGGACACTTCTCAGACCTGGATGCTATCCCTGGCCACCATCTTTTCAAATCTAAGTCCCAGCAAGGATGACCAGGCTGTTTTCCAATCAGCAGTCTCCACCGGTTGCTTTCAAACCTGGGTTCCCTTTTGTTGGACAATGAGGAAGAAGTTCTCTTCTACTCTTCAAATAAATGAATAAATCTGCCAACAATTAAGAGGAATAAATGGGGTGTGAATCCTCTCTGCTACTTTCTCCTTTCTTAAATTCTGATGGGAACGGGGGGAGAAATGTGGAGAGATGCTAAGGCTCAGTACGCAAAAGTCTCAAGTAAGATTCAGATGGAGCTGGGGATTTGGGGGATTTCATCCAAGTGGGTCAGAAGAATCAGTAGAAGAAATAGGTGAGGCTTGGAAGGAAGGGAAGAAGGAATGGTTGAGGCTAAAGGACAAGGCAGGGACTAGCTCACAGCTGGCTCCAGTAGAAGAGGAATAAACAACCGCAAGGTGTTCCATTTCCCCTGTCCCTCAGTACTGACAGCATTCGTATTTATGATCTTCCCTATGCTGATTCTTGGATAAAGAGAAGAAAGACCAAGTACAGAAAGGCAGGAAAGGAAGAAAAGAGATAGAGATCAAGTTGTGCTAGTGAGGAAGAAGAGAAGGGAATAGTGAGTTCCTGGGACCACCGTCCCCCAGCTGAGATTGCTACTCCTAATCCAAGGTGATGTCAAGGCAAGCATGTGTTAGGTCAAACAGCAACTTCTGGAAGTTCTCCCAATCATAGCACAATGTTGTTTATCATTTGTTTTGCGCTTATCAGCCTTTGGAAATCAAGAATTCCGATGAAAATCTAGAATCTTTCTTGGATCAGAATTCCTATGCCACTCTCACATTTCAGAGGTTTTTGTTTTTTGGGTTTTTTTTGAAAACGAAATTTCTTTATTGTCTTTTTTTAAAAAAGATACACAGATCACTAAATGTTACATTAAAAAATATAAGTGGTTCCCATATACCCTACTCTTCAACCCACCCCACTCCTCCCACATCAACAACCTCTTTCATCAGTGTGGTACATTCATTGCATATGATGAGTACATTTTGGAGCACTGCTACACTGCATGGATTATAGTTTACATTATAGTTTACAACACTCTCTTGCAGTCCATTCAGTGGGTTATGGCAGTATATATAATGTCCTGCATTTGTCCCTGCAGTATTATTCAGGACAACTCCAAGTCCCGAAAATGCCCCATATCACACCACTTCTTCCCTCTCCCTGCCCTCAGCAACTCCTGAGGCCACTGTCTCCACATCAGTGATACAATTTCTTCCATTGATGGAGTCATAATAGTTCTATAGTAGAATACCAGTAAATCCACTCTAATCCATGTTTTATTCCTCCATGCTGAGGACCCTGGGATGGTGATGTCCACTTCACCTCTAACGCAAGAGGGGGCTTAGATCCCACATGGCTAATGGATGCGATTCTCCTGCTTGCAGTTGTAGACTCTCTCAGTTCCCTGATTGGAAAATTTCAAAATACTGGGGTGTTCTAGGGAATAAAGTGATTCTAGCATTCTTTGGTGGATATAAGAACTCCAAGCCTGGAACCAGAAGACCATTGGTGATCTCAACAGTGGGCTGGGAATGCTTCAAAACAGGTGGGTTCCAAATAACCACTGTGGCTGCTGCATTTCCTCCTAAGGCAGCATAGTAGTGCTTCAGTCCAGGGGCTGGGAACCAACATGTTCCTTTGGTGAAGGTTTGTTCACCTGAATCTCTTTTCTCATTCTCTATTGTCTTCTTCGTCTGACAAGAAGACTGGAAGTCTGTATAATTCTTTTCTCTTTCTCTGTTGTCTTCTTCATCTGACAAGACTGGAAGTCTGTATAATTTTAGCTTGGGGGAAGCAGACATGGCTCAACTGATAGTGCATCCACCTACCGTATGGAGGGTCCAGGGTTCGATACCCAGGGCCTCCTGGCCCACGTGGTGAGCTGGCCCACGTGCAGTGCTGCTGCGCACAAGGACTGCCGTGCCATGCAGGGGTGCCCCAGCATAGGGGTGCCCCATGTACATTGCCCCACTAGGAGAGCCACCCCGCATGAAAAAAAGTGTAGCCTGCCCACAGGAGAGCGGATTGAGCAAGCTGATACAACAAAAAGAGATGCAGTTTCTTGGTGCCACCAGATAATGCAAGCAGACACAGAAGAACACATAGTGAATGGACACGGAGAGCAGAAAATGGGAAGGAAGGGGAGAGAAATAAACCTTTAAAAAAAAATTTTTTTTAGCTTGGTGGGTCAGCAAACAATGGGAAAATCAAGACTTTCAAATATATTCACAAGCTCTGAACCAGGTGCCCTCTCTAGACCATAGAAGGTCACTTCGGTCTCTCTCTCTCTCTCTGCCCTCTCTCCCCCGTCTCTCCCACTCTCTCTCTTTCTCTCTTAATATGTTAGTAATGCTTCATGCCTTCCTCTCTACCTCCTTTTCCTTCCTTCTAGCTGTATTTCCTTCTTCCCTCCCTTCCTTCTGTGGGGCCTTTTAACAGTTTCTACCTATTTTCCTATGTAAAGCACTTTTGAATTCCAGCCATCCATTAATAGAAGGCAGTGAAAAATGTTGAAGTCACATCAAATTCCACTTGCTCTGCCAGTTAAAACTACAGATGCTTCCTGTTTTATGCTTTCCTCTCACTTTCGCTGGAGTTTAAACATGAAAATACGTTCAATGATAAAAACCAGTGCATATCCCCTTTCATCAGGAAACATTTTACAAACAGTGAAAGTTAGGGTTATTTTCCCAAGTCTCCAAGTCTAGGAAAAGACACTTGGATGTTGGGTGAATCATATACAGGACCATAATTGCATAGAGCAAGAACCTAATTAGTCAGAACTCTCACATTTTATAGATGAAGAAATTGAGATCACAAGGAATTTCTGTAATTGTTCCCATATGTACTGCATATCTGATTTGCCAAAGTTCAAGTCAGCTTACAGTTTCACCCACATTCTTGTGTCTCCATTGCTTGACAAGACTTCTTGCTCTCCACTGCTTTTGAAAGAGGTTCTTTGGCTACTGATAGAGGCTAAATCATTCAGAGTAATGTAGCATTAGAAAATGCACTGGAGTGAAGAAAAATAGGTAGTACTGAGATTTGATTCGTCTGGGCTCTAGGAATAGCTCTGTTACTAACTACCCTTCAGACCTTGGACAGAAATTTCAACTCTTAGCCCACAAAGGGACTAGGTGAAATAATCTCTAAATTTCCTTCCAGATCTTTGGATCTTGATTTTTTCCCCCTTATACTTTCTGCTATCTCAGAGTGTATAACCTTGGCCAAGTTATTCACTGCAATTTTTCCAAATGCAAAGGCTTATTTTCCTAAGCATGCAGATGTCAAATGATTTCTCATTACCTCCCTTTAGAAGTCACATTAACTCTTGTTCATCTATAGCCATTTCATTAATTGCTAAAGCTAGAATGAGATAAATGAAACTGAGGAGTCTAGGTAGTGTCCCATGCTCTGGGTAGATACCTTCTCCCTCCTCTATGCTGATTATCCCTGATGGCACTCATATGCTTCCTGCTTTCCTCATATCTTTTTTCCCTGAATCCTGTGACTGTACCCCCCTCCTTTATTGTAGTAGAGGAGTTATGAGCTTACAAAACAATCGTGCATAATGTGCAGAATTCCTGTACATCATCCCTCCACCAACTCCTTGCCTTGTTGTGGATCATTTGTTACATGATCAGACTATTACCACTAAATATGGTCCATAGCATACACTTGGTGTATTTTTCCATACACCCTGTATTATTAACACTATGTATTAGTATTTTACCTTTGTTATAGTTCCTGAAACTGTCAGTACATATTTGTACTGATATCCACAGCCCACCTTCCACCACATGGTTTCTGGATTATACAGTCCCGTGCCTTATACAATCCATCCAAAGTGCACACTCAGTGGCTCTCACTATCATCACAGAGTTGTGCCATCATTGCCTCAGTAAATTTTTGAGCGTGTTCCTTAGTCCAAATGAAAAAAATCCCACACCCCCCTATTATTGACACTTAGCATTGATATAGTACCTTTTTTTGACATTGATGCAAGAATTTTACAATATTTGCTGTTAACTATAGTCCATAAGTTACATTAATTGTATTTTTCCTATGCATCACTATATTCTTACTACCTTGTAATAATGACGTACATTTGTTCTAATTCATACAAGAACTTTCTTGTATTATTGACCACAGTCCTCATCCACAGCCAGGCTCACTATGTTTTTCAGTCCCTGGATTATTCTCTAGCTTTCTTTCAATTGACGTTTTCATCCCTAGACTACTCCTTTCAGCCACAATCCCATTTATAAACCGGCCATGTAAGTTATACTCACTATAATGTGTTACCATCAACTCTATCCATTTCCACATTTTCATAGTCAAGCTAATTGAAAATTCTACATACACTAAATATCAGTACCCCTTCTCAATGCTCACCCTTCTCCTATGAACCTATAATCTAGGTTTTAACTCCATATGTTTATTCCTTGTCTTTAGTTCATATTAGTGAGACCATACAATATTTGTCCTTCCTCATTTCTTTTAATATAAATTCCTATAACATATATTGCTATTATATGGCAGATTGTAAGCCACTGCATTCTTCTCCTGCCATTTTTGGTTCTATTCTAATATTTTTCATCTCAATAACTAGCTTCTCGTCCATTTTATTATAACAAGATAGAAACTGAGCATTTTTTCTTATTTCAATATCTAATCACTCACCAAGTTCTTTTTTTTTTTACCTTCCTGATTTCTTTCAACTTCATCTACTGCTCTTCATCTCTTCAGCTATACCCTAGTCTAAACCACCATCACCTCCTAGCAGTACTCCTCCTCTCCACTGGACAGTCAAAGGGATTCTTTCAAATTGCAAATCTGATTAGGTCACCCCACTGCCTAATCATCCCAATGGCTTTCCAGTGGTCTGAAAATAAATATGAGAATCCTTGACAAGACCTATATAGACTGCAGTTCCTGCCATGTTTCCACTCTCACAGTACATCTTCCTAACCTGTGCCCTCCTGCCCTCTTTCAGCTCCACCCCCTCATCATCCTCTGGGCTCACAGGCTTTGCACATGCTGCTCCCTCTCGTTCGTCTCCCCCTAGCACACACCGAGTTAATTCTTACTCTTCTAGTTTCACATTACCACATCCTCAGAGAAGCCTTCCCTGTCCTCCCTAAGTCAGTGTCCTCTATTTCATATTATATGCTCTCATTGTACTCTAAATCTTATTTTCATTGCCCTTATCATAGTTGTCATTTTATATTCACTCATGAGATGTTTAAAAATATTTTTGATATTTCCAGACATCATTAGATTGAAAACTCCACAATATAAGGTCCTTTTTTTTTCTCTGTCATTATTGTAATCAAAGTGCAAAGTTTCTAATGCAAAGTAGGTGTTGGCTAAAATAAAATTTTCTTGAACAAAATGAGCATATTAATGAGTGGAAAGAAATAATAGATGCCCCTGAGTTCAGAGGCTATATCCCCACCCCTTACAGGCAGAGTTGGAACCATAGAAGGCAAGAAAAAGAAAAAAAAACAATGAGCATTTAAGTGCCTACTGGGCTAGGTAGTTCAGGAAAAAATAGAAAAAAAAGTACCAAGTGTTTTAGTTTGCCACAGGGCTGCCAATGCAAAGTACCAGACATGGGTTGCTTTTGTTTGTTTGTTTGTTTCATGTACTTTTATCTTTTTAAAAAGGTACATAAATCACACAAAATGTTACATTAAAAAATATAAGAGGTTCCCATATACCCCATTCCCAACACACCTACTCCTCCCTCATTGACAACTTCTTTCATTAGTGTGGTACATTTATTGCATTTGATGAGTACATTTTGGGGCACTGCTACACTGCATAGATTATAACTTGTGTTGTAGTTTACACTCTCTCCCAGTCCAATCAGTAGGTTATGGCAGGATATCCTGCATCTGTCCCTGCAATCTCATTCAGGACAACTCCAAGTCCCGAAAGTGCCCCACTATCACACCTCTTTTTTAACTCCCATGGCCACTGTTTCCACATGAATGATATAATTTCTTCCATTGCTAGAGTCATAATAGTTCTATAGTAGACTACCAGTAAGTCCACTTTAATCTATACTTTATTCCTCCATTCTGAAGACACTGGGATGGCAATGTCCATTCTACCTCTAAATCAAGAGGGATCTTAGATCCCACATGGCTGATGGATGGGATTCTCCTGCTTGCAGTTGTAGACTCTCTCGGTTCTCTGGTGTGGTGGTTGACCATCCTCACCTCCCTGTTAGTCAACCTGGGTAAGTCCAACCAACCGGAGAGTAAGTGTTGCAACTCTGCTGAGGCTCAAGGCCCAGTTAGCACATAGACAGTCCAAAGATTCAAGTCTCCTGAGCACACACCAACCCCAGGACCAACCACAGGTTCAGTAAAAGTGACAGAAGAGGCATGTGTAGAAAGGTCACATCTGAGTCCCATTCCATCACACTCAGGAGCACAAATTCCAAAGTAGGGCCCGCTGGCAAAGCACTGAACTCCAGAGCCATCTGCCATGACCATAGGACTGGGGTTTCTCTGTAGCCCTCAGGAGCACCAGCACCTGGGGTTGTATCCACCTTGACTGTCTCTGAGACCCTGCTGAGATGTGTGTAAGTGTAACCCCTCTGATGATCTCCTGACTCATTTTGAAGTCTATTAGCCATATAAACTCATTTGTCTTTACCATTTCCCCCTTTTATTCAAGGTCTTTTCCTAGTTGCATCACCAGCTGGTGCTTGGTAGTAATCCCTCGGGTGGGTTTTTACAATGAGAATTTTATTTAGGGTAAAGGCTTACAGTTCCAAGGCTGTGAAATGTCCAAATAAAGGCATCATCAGAGATGGTACCTCAAGGTCCTGCCACATGGTGAAGCAAGATGACTTCCAGTCTCAACTGAGGACCCTGCTATCCCCTCCAGAATCTCCCATCTCCTGGAGCTCAGCTATGGGCAGCCAGGCAGAGGGCTTCCATCTCACTGGACCTCCTCTCTCATTCTTGGCCACTCCGCTTTCTTCCTGGGTTCAGCTGTGAGCTCTCTGGCATGCCCCATGGATGTAGCCCCTCCAGGGCCTCTTTCCATGCCTCTGTGCTCTGTGCTAGGCTGGTTCTGGACTCCCGGACCTCTCTCAGCCTCTCAGGGCTTCTGTTTACCTGCAGTTCTCTCTTTCACGTGGCAGGATCATCAAGGAGGCCCCTTTTCCTCTGTGTGTATCCCTTTAAATCAGACCCAGCCAGAGGGCAGAGACCCAGCCTGAGTCACACCTCCCTGAGGTTACCCAATCAAAAAGGGTCTCACTCCCACAGGAATGGATTAGTTTAAAAACATAATCTTTTTTGGGGAGGGATTCATAAATAACTTCAAACTGTCACAGCAAAAGATGGAATTAGTAATGTGTTTAGGGAGCAACGCTGTTATGTATTAGGTTGGTGCAAAAGTAATTGCAGTTTTGCATTGTTCAAATTTGCCATTCGATATTGGCATACATTTCTAAATAAGTGTGGTTATGTTATACATCACTTTAATGTGAATTTCTTGCTTTATATATTTTTTTACTAATGACTTATTGCTGTTTATTTTATATTTATTTTAGACTATGGAAATGATTTTAGGCAAAAAGCAAATTCAAGCAATTTTCTTATTTGAGTTCAAAATGCATCGTAAAGCAGTGGAGACAAAACAAATTTAAGCGATTTTCTTATTTGAGTTCAAAATGGGTCATAAAGCAGCAGAGACAACTCTCAAATCAACAATGCCTTTGGCCCAGAACCTACTAATGAATATACAGTGCAGTGGCAGTTCAAGAACTTTTGCAAAGGAGATGAAGGCCTTGAAGATGAGGAGCATAGTGGCTGGTCATTGGAAGTTGGCAACAACCAGTCGAGAGCAATCATCCATGTTGATCCTCCTAAACTACTCGAGAAGTTGTCAAAGAACTCAGCGTCAACCATTCTCCAGTCGTATAGGGTTTTTTTTTTAAAGACTTATTTATTTATTTCTCTCCCCTTCTCCCCTTCTCCTCACCCACCCCGGTTGTCTGTTCTCTGTGTCCATATGCTGCGTCTTTGTCTGCTTCTGTTGTTGTCAGTTGCACGGGAATCTGTGTTTCTTTTTTTTGTTGCATCATCTTGTTGTGTCAACTCTCCCTGTGTGCGGCACCATTCCTGGGCAGGCTGCACTTTCCTTCGCGCTGGGCGGCTCTCCTTACGGGGTGTGCTCTTGCACATGGGGCTCCCCTGTGCAGGGACACCCCTGTGTGGCCCGGCACTCCTTGTGTGCATCAGCACTGCGCATGGGCCAGCTCCACACGGGTCAAGGAGGCCCAGGGTTTGAACCGCGAACCTCCCATGTGGTAGACGGACGCCCTAACCACTGGGCCAAGTCTGCCACCCCAGTCGTATAGCTTTTGAAGCAAATTGAAGAGGTGAAAAAGCTCAATAAGTGGGTGCCTCATTACCTGACCAAAAACCAAAAAAATCATCGTTTTGAAGTGTTATCTTCTCGTATTCTACACAATGAACAATTTCTCCATCTGTTTGTGATGTGTGATGAAAAGTGGATTTTATACAACTGGCAATGACCAGCTTAGTGGTTGGACTGAGAAGCAGCTCCAAAGCACTTCCCAAAGCTAAATTTGCACCAATAAAAGGTCATGGTCACTTTTTGGTGGTCTGCTGCCACCACAGCTTTCTGAATCCTGGTGAAACCAGCACATCTGAGAAGTATGCTCAGCAAATGGATGCGATGCACTGGAAACCGCAATGCCTGCAGCTGGCATTGTCAACAGAAAGGGCCCAATTCTTCTCCACGACAATGTCCGACACCTCAAAAGTTTAACAAATTGGGCTACAAAGTTTTGCCTCATCTGCCATACTCACCTGACCTCTCGCCAACTGACTACCACTTCTTCAAGCATCTCGACAACTTTTTTGCAGGGAAAATACTTCTACAACCAGGAAGATGCAGAAAATGCTTTCCAAGAGTTCATTGAATCCCGAAGCACTGTTTTTCACTCTACAGGAATAAGCAAACTTATTTCTCATTGGCAACAATGTGTTGATGGTAATGGTTCCTATTCTGATTAGTAAAGCTGTATTTGAGCCTAGTTATAATGATTTAAAATTCACGGTCCAAAACTGCAATTCCTTTTGCACCAACCTAATATATAATAAATACAGACCTGTAGAAGCTTCAACCAAGTCCTGATATACTGCCTGCAAAATGAGATATCTTAAATGTCAAATTATAACTCCATTTTTATATGTGCATAAGAAGAAATATGATTGAGACAAATTGTGTTACTGAAAAATCAGTAAAAGTGGGAGTCTCCACTAACATATTCCCAAGAAGTCAAAAATTTAACTATTCTCTGAAAGATGGCTACAGTTTCACAGGGGACCATGTGGCTTATTTCATAAAGGTTTCCTTTTTTTAAAGTGTACTGATTATTCTCCTTCTACCCCTTCCCCCAGTTCTGTGTCCTGGGATGGTGGCATTTGTGGACCACATCAACAGAACTCCCTTGCCCTCTGTTTTCAAGTTGGGTTTGGCCAAGGAAAATCACTGGCAGGAATTTGGAAGGTAGACAAGCAGAGGTGGAGATATTTGTTCCCCCACTAGCTACGTGCCTGGCCATGGTTAGTAGTAGTTCGTTCCTCTTCTGAAGGCCCCCGCTCCTGTTGGATGCCTCCTTTTAACTTATGATCTCAGTGAGTTCCTGCAACTGCTTCCTGCCTTTTGCCCATCAGACTTTGGGGGTGGTAATGGCTTTCTGGTACCATTAGAGGATGAGCTAAAAAAGATAAAATAACTATTAGCCTGTCAATGGGAATTTTCTCAAATGATATATAGTTTCATTTTTTCTCCTCTTGAAACAGAGAAGCTAGTCAAACGTTTGTTTAGTTTGCATGGGTTATATGTTTCACCTCTAAACAGATCACAAGGCAAATGTCACTTTAGACTGGTTGTTACAACTAGTCATCAGAGTTAAACTTGTTTCAGTAAAATAGAGTAATGGGGCCACTAGAAAATAGAACATTCCCCTCCCTCATGTACACTACACTGAATGGGTACTAGAGAAAATAAACCAATAAGACATAAGCCCCATGCCTCTACTACCACCCCCCAAGGTTTACACACCCAAGATTCCAATTATTTCTGACATATCAGACTTGGGGAAAGTGGAACTGTGAGAAGCTAGCCCTGCTAGAAGGGTAGGGAACTAAGGGTGGGGATGAGGAGAAGAGCACTGTCAAGGTACCAAGGAGGTTGGTACTTAGATGAGGTGCTCCGTCACACCCATCCTCAATCTTGAATCCATCATCCAAAGGATGATAGTCTAGGTGACCCCCTCCCCCACTCTCCTCCCACCAAGGTCAATCAAGGAGAGTGAAGCCTGGCTGTGGTCCAGGAGCCACTTACATTTGTCTGTCATCAGTCACAGCTGTTTTCCTCAAAAAGAATGGGCAATGCATGCGGTTTCCCTCCGTCAGAACAACTTTTGAGTGGACTAAGCAGTAAAAACAGTAATTGATCATCTAATTGGTATTGTCATCAGCAATAGGAAAATCAATAGTAGCCAAGATAGGGTAGAATTATAAACTTGGTTGAAATTCAAAAGGACATTGATTGGTAAAAATTTAAGGCTATAGACGGCAACTGGGAATAGAATAATTTCTCTAAAATTGTTCCCAGTATCTTTTAAAATAAACATTTGGTTGAGGAAAAATATAAAAGATGTGTGATAATTAGAACAATTGAACACATTACATAATGTCCTTTGCCAAAAAGACTTACATTATGATAATGGCTAGGAGTGAATTAATCTGAGTAATATTATTATAATAGTCCTGGTAATCATAATGGAATGAATCACCCTGCATTACAATTATGATTCAAATAATATATATTTTTGGAGACTAACTTTTTCATGCTGTGTTGGAATGGAATGTGGTAATAGGAAAGCAGTAAATTTGGCTGACCCAGGAGATATTCTGATTCAAGTTAGCGCAACACAGAATTCATTTTCTCTATTAGCTTATGGAGAAGAAATGTCCCAAGAAGTATCTTGGGGCAGATAAATAAGTATATGAGTCTGGCATAAGAATAGAATGTGTTCCTTCCCCTGTGAGGCATCTCATGAAAGCCAAGTGGGGAGAAATAGTAGGATAATGAAGGGTGGCCTGGGGGAATTTTGAAGGAAAACACCGATGCCACCAACGGCAGCTGTTATGCAAGTCCTGTACTCACCTCTGTGGGTATGCTGGATTCATTTGCAAGGTCAAGAATAAAGCAAACCATTTGAAATACACAGATGGAAGGATAATAAAAATAGGTAGTATTTCATGAGCACTTGCTCAGTGACCAGAAACTGTGCTCAGTGCTTTCCCAGAGGTAATTGGCAGCCATTCTCACAACCACCCATGAGGTACATGATTATTGTTTTCCTCATTCTTTCGATGAATAAATGGAGGGTTAATGCTGTTAAGAACCTTGCTCAAGGTCACACCAGTCGGAACTGGGGCGCTAGAGTTTGAACTCAGCCTGGCTCCAGATCCCATACCCTCAACCAATATGTGAAAAAAAGTTCATGTTCAAGTGTCTATGTGTACACACAAATCGGATGTTTGGGGGCAATGAGGTCCTAAGTCTGGATTGGTACTAATGCCAAGTCTGGATTGGTGCTAATGCCAACGTACATATAGACATCTGATTTATGAGCACAAGATTGTAATAAGGCCAGTTATTAATTGTAATGAAATCTCTCATCTCCATGTTATTAAAGTATGTTAAAACCAGATAAAAACACGACAAGCTTATTTCACTGGATTTTATATAAGATCTCTGTTTGTAAACACAGTCCAGTCAAATGAACCCTTAAATTTCCTCTAAGAAGTAATATTTAAATTGCCATAGAAGAGCCTTTTAAAAAACCCTACCATGTGAATATCTACATTTTACTGTTTGAGTATCTTGTGTCTTAATGGTGTCTCAGTTTTACTTAAAAAAAAAAAAAAAAGGCTATTTGAATGGTGATACCCACTTTACAGATGGAGCAAGTAGAGCCTCCAGCGACAGAAATCTGAAATACAGCCAGTGGTAATTAAATATCCACTTTGTTTCCTTTATTGAGACCGCACTAATATCTTTAAAAAACGTCAGAGGGGAGAATTTAGAATTCCAGGACTTTAGTTTCATAACAGGAAGAAATATTTATGAAAGTAAAAGTGAATAATTTTCCTCATAGCTCATTTTGACCAGAACTTTTGGAATTTTCCAATCTAACTCTACCCCTCCATCTGTCATCAAGCATTTTTTTCCTTAGAAAAAGATATAATACTTAACAGATTTGTAATCAAATGGTTGATGTGACTTACTGTTGGTAAAGCACTAGATTAATTATGATAACAAATTCTAAATGAGAAAACAGTGGAGAATTGGAAAGTCTTTGGCAGAAGCTCATTGAATTTGTTAATTAAAGATAGAGAGAAGGCTGTAGTACAAGCTAGCAATATCCCTTAAATGGGCCAGGAACCCATCCTCATGTATATAATAAAAGAGCCAATCAAAAATCTGAAATTATAAGATGAAAAATAATTCACTATTCATAATATAAAAAGAATGCAATATTTTAAAAATGCAATATAACACATTTTTTCTAAGTAGCTGTACTGTGTTGGTATGCTAAAAAATGTAAACTTGAAAAAAGAGAATACTTTATTTTTTTAAAGTGATTTTTAGTCAGGGTGTGATTCCTGCTATAAAAAATGACTCTCAAATCTCAGTGTTGTTATGCAAGGAAAATTTGTATCTTTTGGCTCCTCCATCTTCAGCAAATGACTCCAAAGTCACTCTGGCATTATGCAGCCAGCATATGGGGGAAGAGACAGAGTGTGAAAAATATGTACACACAAACCTATGCTCACACATGCAGACACACATTCTTAACTGCCTTGGCTTGGAAGTGACATACATATTCTGCACACATTCTATTGGTCAAAATTAGTCACATGTAGGTAACAGAAGTAGTCCCTGCCTGGGTACAAGGAGGGTGGAATATGTAGTTTGGAAATGGGTTTGGTGGTTATCTAGTCAATCTCTGTGACAGGATTGGTTGAAAAATCATATTATAGTATTATAAGATTATAAGATAAAAATGATACTGTTCATTACAGTCCAGAAGATGGATTTATTAAAGCAAATACATATATTGGTTCTTCTATTACTTTGCCTAGTGAAGCAAAGTACGAAACATAATAATTGAACTAGACATTGCAAAACTTACCTATAAAGACTTCATACATATGGTCACACTGAATTGATATGAATTAAATATTGGATCTCATAGACTATTTTATCCATCACCATGGAATACCGGCAACATATTTCATACCTGAAGATTGCCAAAATATCTGCACTGAAGGGAACAATTAAATCAGTCATCTCAATTTGTGAGACTGTATAAATTTTAACCTTGGATTCAGTTGTGTTGGTGTTTCATAAACAGAAATATAAGGTTGGCTAAAATACAGCATGATGTTGCAGCAAAAATTTAACTCATGGCAAAATTATTGTAGTTTCAGACTAAAGAAGTGTGAAATTTATTTTCCCAAGAACAAAAGTGAACCTAAGTAAATTAAATTTTAAAAACTGAAAACATAGCAGAGCTGGTAATGAAAGTCCTCAGATGCAGGAATAACATTTTCCAGTCACTTCATCTTTAGCAAAACTTGCATTATGATGTCAGCTAAAGACTCTTGAATTACGATCAACCACATGTGCTTTGGGAATTGGAGAATGGGATAAAAATTCAGGTTGTAGTCCCAAACATTTGTGGTATCAGCTATTATGTTCCTGTGGATTATAAGCTTGAAGAAAGTTGCTGCCTGGAAAAAAAGAGCTGCATGTAATTTCTCCCACCTGCTGGGTAAACTCTTTATTACTTGGACTTTAAATTTGACTCCCATCTCATGATGAGGAGGAATGCAATGTGACACAGCCTCGTCACATGCTCACGAGCATGATCCTCCTCCATGGTGGCTCTTGACCCTTCCTTCCAATTTCCAAAAGTGGCATGACAGAGCAGGAATCAATGAGACAATACTAATTGTAAGGCCAAAAGGAGATTGATTCCTCCTCTAAAGGAGAAGCAAATGGAGGGACTTGGAGGGACCAGTGGATCCACCATATTTATCCAATTGGTGATTCAGCTCTAAGCGAAGTGAAACAGGAAGGGTCGCTTCCAGACAGATGGCCTTCAGCTCTGGCTGTCCAGACTGTTCGCCAAAGTGGCAGGAACTTGCCCTTGGCCATTGAACACCATGTATACTTCCTCCCTCAAGACTTTGTGGTGTGTGTAAGAGCATTCTGACTTCAAACAGAGGTGTGCTTCCATCTCCCAAGGGCACCACGCACTAAAGAATGACAGGAAACCAGACGATTATAATACAGCCTTTGACTAGCTGGCTTTGCAAGCACAGAAACACTTATTTTTAAGTTATAGCGAAGGTTTCTGTGGATCTGGAAATTGTGTGTGTATGTGTGTGTGTGTGCACAAGCATTTAATTTCTTCCTTAATTTTCTCCCTGCCTTTATTTTTTCCTTCACCTCAACCTTTTAATCCTTCCTCATTCTTCTTTGTTCTCTTGCCCTCATGCCTCCTTTTTCTTGGTTTGCCTATTCTATGTCCATTCTTCTCCATCCTTAATCTGACCTCTGAGGCTGCTCTCAGCTCTGAGAACCAAGAAAAATGCTAGTTTCAGTCATCACTATTGGAAAAAATTATCAACCAAGAAAGAAGCTGTGTTCATCATCTATCATTGAACTTGGAGGGCTTCCTCACCAAGAAAATTATTTTCTGAAAGTCCTTGGATCTTACAGCCTTCGTGAAGCATACCAGCCATTAAGCTGCATCCTGACATTAATCTGATTACCTGGATTGACTCTTGCTGCTAGCTCTTTAAGCCAATGGAAGTAGATACCCTAATTCAGAATTTCCCACATGAAATCTCCAGAATAAAAATGGACAGATATAGAGTGCCTTTTGCTTAAATTTTGCCAGTTACAAGCACTTTTTTTAAAAAACTACCATACATTGTCACCATTATTTTATAAAAAGGAACATTCTAGGAAGGATCATTTCAACCTTCATTAAATAAATTTAGCCTATGAAAAAGTCACTGTTTGCCCTTATTTTTTCATTTTATCAAAGAATGGATATAGATATCAACCAGACAGATCTACCTTTGGGACCTTAGATCCAAAAAAAAAATTGTTCCTTATCCCCATATTAATGGTTATGCCTTTGGGTTGATTGATATGCCTCTCAGGGATGATAATATCCTGCCATCTTCATCTAAAGGACCACCATTTCATATAGTTACAATGGCCCAAAGGACCAGTAGTAAGTTTTTAGCTCCAGTGTATAGAGACTAAGAAAAACAATGAAATAGATTTGACCCATACAACGAAAAAGCAAGAAAATGCGTCAGCTTTTATGTCTACATTTTTGACACTGTGCAAGGCAGTGGGTTAGGAACTGCGCACGTGGGGTTGTTGGTAGGAGTGACAGTTGTGGAGGGTGTTGGGGAAACACAGATATGTGTAAGATGTGAACCTTATTCTTGAGTAGATTACAGTCTAATAAGACAGAGGCAAGTATCCAGTTCATATCACAAGACAAAGAGGTAAGCACTGAATAGAGAAATGGGAAAAGCAGCATTGGAAGTCAGAGGAAAGAGTAATTCTCACTGGAAGCATCATGGGAGAGTTCACAGAGGTATTCTGTGTAATTATACATTGGTGTGGTTACTTGATTGTTCTCTTTCAGAGGGATAAGCTCCGTGTCTTTAGCCCCTACCATAGTGCCTCGTAGTCAATAGAGAAGCCAAAATATCTCCGAAGTAAAGGAGGACCTACAATGAGAGGTGCTGTAAAAGATACCAAGAAATCAAAGTTTCATTCTTTGCCTTTAAAGCATCTGCAAGCAGATAGGTATTCAAACATGGAAGATGTGTTCAGTCGGCTCATTGCTAGTGGATGAGATCACAGATGGCTGTAGTAATGTATTTCATTCTGAAATGGAATTTCATCCCTCCCTCAGCTTCTCCTTAGGCATGGATTTTGATGCCATATTTATCAAGACATCTACTTGGATGTGTATGCCTTGCTGTGAAGAACCATTATAGACAAATATTAAAGCCACTTGCCAAATAATGACTTATGCTGGGCATTTGCTTTAGAGGCTGATTATATTCATTTTACTTGCTGCACCCATGTACTGCTTAGGTAAGAGGAAAGGGCCTGAGGACAGCAATCTGGTTTGTTTTTGTTTTTGTTTTTGTTTTTTGGTAATCCAGTAATTATTTGCAGAATTCTGTGTGCAAAGTGCCCAGCTTGCACCTGCAAACGAAACTTTAGGTAGGCAGTGGCTCTGGTGATATTTAAACATCTCCAGATTGAGGTTTGCCAGTAGAAATGCAGGCATTTGCAGAAATGACCTCATTGTCATTCCTTGTTTTTGTAATATTGTCTTTGGTGCAACAGATTATTTTTCTTCTGCTTCTCCTTCTTCTTCTTCTGTCAACACTGTTTCAGCTGTGAGTTATATTATCCATTGACATCAGAGAAAGCAAAGTTACTTGTGTCAGCTTAACAAGATTTGTCCACTTCTAGCAAATTTGTGACAGGTTGCATCTCTCTACCATTTTTACCTTGAGTGATGGAATGTCTACAGTTGGAGGGAGACATCACGGTGTCTCCTCGGTGGTTACAGTGCTGTGTCTAATTGAGCTGCTGCAGCTGCAATACTGGAAAGGAAGGAGGGGTGATGATTTTTTAATAACTCTTCTTCCTATGAACATTGGGAATGCAATTCCTAGAATTATTTCCTTTATCTATATAGGTAATGGAGGCTTAACTTGCATTAAAGTTATACCCAGTTTCAGACCTATTAAGTTCAATGGTTTGTGTAATGATAGGCTGCGACTGATAAAATAACCAAAAGGACAATTCATTAGCTGTTTAAGGAAAAATACCTTCACCATACAGAATGGACATTAAACTATGGCTGGTTTCATTGCAAAGCAAAAGTTTTCCTCCTTATTTTCAAGTTAGGTATATAAGCAGTCCACAGTTATGGTAAAAATCTGTACCACAGAGCAAAGGTTGACACTTTTAATATCATGACTTTGAACTCTGCCTTTTTTTATTATTGTTGTTTTTAGATTGGGGGTGGTGGTGTGTAAAGAGGGCATTCTTAATTTAATTTAAATGTGAGTCAAATAAATGTTAAGTTAAAATAAAAATGCAGCTAAGGAAAGACAGCTACGCACATTAAAATGGCAGCCCTGTCGCCATCCCTTGATGTATCCTGAAAGTAGAAAATTCTGGTTAGGATCCCATCTCATGTTATGTAAGCTAGGATATAAGTGCCATAATACTAGGAATTTTTGTCTGTTTTATCCACTCTTACATTTTTAGGGTCTAGAAAAATTCCTAGAACATAGCAGGCACTCAACAAATATTGAACATAATTCGTTGATGAATATAGAAACCATCTTGGGTAGGTAGCTTCAATTCATTTCCAAAGGAAATGGACATTTTACTTTCAGAAAAAGGAGGAGAAAAAATTCTCTATATAAGAATTCAGCACTTGATATTCTTCCCTGCTCACCTGTCTTCACATAGATCTCTTCCTGAGAGAAAACCACAGGGATTTGTGGTTGTTGCCATCAATGATAGGCTTGGGATATGATAAAATGTAGAAAATGTCTAAGTAGGAGAGGAAAAGCTTTATAAAATAGAATTTAAAATAATAACTCTCAGCAGTGGAACTTTGTCAGAAGCACATGCTGAGAAAATGTTAACCCCACCCTGGTGATGGCATCCGGTGCAAATTGAGAAATGAATTGGACAACAAAATAGAATGTGTCTTCAGCAGCCCTTAGATCAAACCTCCAGTGATAAGCATAGATCTTTGGAGCCTCTACCTTCCACTTTTTGAAACAGCTCAAATCAGTAGGGGAATGAAAAGGAAATGGTTTTATCATCTGCGAGCAGCTTGTCCCTCCCTCTGGATATCCAACTCTCCAGACCTGCATTTTAATATACCTTGGGAGTTCTCTTTATCTAGTAATTCCATTGAAAGAAATATGTACCCCTCCCTGCCCACATCCCGTATTGTTACATCACTGATTCCTCAGCATTCTGGCACATTCAGTAATCTACTGTATAATGTAGCTGAAAGAACAGTCATGGCCAGTGATGCGTGGACATCATGGGAAGTAAATAAAAAATAGTAGAAACTTCTAGAAGGATTGGATCTCAAGTGAGAATATGGATTCCAGAGATCAGTGAAAGCTCCTGGGGGAAAGTATGAGTTCACAGAAATCATTTCAATAACAACAACAACAAAAATTGAACACCTACTATGGCACTGGGTTATATCACTCAACAACACAACACTCTTTGCTCCCTAGGGCCCATGTTCTAACCCAGTGTGTGTGTTCTCAGCAGCATTACACATTGGATTGGGCTGGAATAATGAAGCACCATTCCTGAAGAAATCTGGAGCTGGGATAAACCTAGAAGTGAAAGTCCTGTAGCCTGGGCTTGCTGCTGGTGAGATTTGACCTTCTGCTGTGAAAGCTAGGAACCCAACCTTTGTCTATGTTAGGGTTGGGGGTGGGGGCTTAGGAAGGGTCATTCTACAGAGAGAATTAATTTTTATAATTTACCAAGGTTTTAAGTTCTTGGCAAGTGAGATTTTTTTCTAACATGAAATTCATGAAGAAAAAGTCAAAGGGTCATTTTTAGAGAAATAGGAAAACCATTGGCTGCCTCTCTTACGTTGTTCATAGTTTTGCTCAAATGTTAACTTACCAGCCTTCCCTGCTTATCCAATGTAAATTTTAATTCCTCCCTATAACAGGCACTTCCTAGCCCCTCCTTACTTCTATATCTGATTTGAACCTTCCGATACATTATAAATGTTCTTACTTATTCACTTATCATCTGCCTCTTCACTCTAGAATATAAGCTCCAGGAAGTTAGGGGCTTCTTCACAGTTGTTCCCAGAATGTTAGGATCCTCCCATCCCAGCTGAGGCATCTCCCTTAGTGGGTCTCTTATCACTGGGACTTTTCTGCCCTTGTCTCTGTTGTCAAAACTTGTGCTACACAGACATTGTCACATGTCTCTGGGAAATGAAAATACTTTAAGCTTCCAAAATAGGTGATTTGTCATGTGTCCACTGTTAGAAAGAAAGCTGCACCTGTAAGAAAACAAAAGCTCACCCGATTGTGGAGGAGAAAATAATTTTATTAACGATCTTGTAAGAACCACCACATGACCTGGATAAAAAGGTCAGCTGCACCAAACAGCAAGAAACACTGACATTTACACCCTAAACCTAACATGCAGGTCCCTCCCCTATTCCCCATTGATTGGGTACTTCAGGGGTTACAGCCTATCTGAGAGGTTCCCGCTCTCAGTTGCTGCTCCCATGCTCCCTACGTTCCAGCAGGCTGGGCGGGCAGCACCCCTTTCACTCTGGCACCACTTTTTAGATTTGGCGCTGCTTTCACTCTTGGCTCTGCTCTTGCTTCTCACCATTCCCCCCCGCCCCCTCGCTTTGGCGCCACTTTTCAAATTCTTGGTGCACCAAAGCCTCTAGAACCCCTTTCCCTCCCTCTTCCAATGGCAGAGCCAGATCTAGCTTCCCCTTTGTGTGAAAATTAAACTTAACCCTTTCCTTTACTACCTGTGATGAAGCATCTCAGGTTGATACCTGAAACTTGCTAGACTCAGTCCCAAGTCACAAGGCCAAATGATATGTAACTTCTTTGAGCCACTGCTTTCTCCTCCATAGGTGACCTTTTTCAGATAAACCAAAGCAGGGCACAGTAACTTTTCATGAAACTGATTTTCTAACTCGTCTTGTCTTATAGTCTTCAGTGCAGAAATATTGAAAATTTATAGTGATGAAACATGTAGGCATTTGAGATTTGTGAGGGTGAGCACATAGCCATTGAGAGCAGAGTCTGACCAAAGGAAAGCAAATTCCCATGTTACTATTGTTAGATATTCACCAGGGCCCAAAATTCTCAGGTTGGGTTTCTGGAAATTGATCATTGGTGATGAATTGTCTGATAGTGATTAGTAAGAATTAAATGTATTTGGTTGAGAAAGTAGCTGAAATTGTAGAGTTGGTTGTGGTTGGTGAATGTGAGGTTTGGGCACAATGGAAACTTGGTAATTGATTACCCCCATGGATCACTAACAAAAAGATAACTTTACAGCTCCAAAGATGCACCTGGGAACAAGTTCTTTTTCCTCTGAATGAGAGATTTCCATATAAAACACTCATCATCTGAATGATGAGTAATACAAAGGCAAAGAAATGACTTCTCTTATCTTTCCTATAGACAGATGGGGAGGCAAAAGGAGGACACCAAGTGGAAAATGGAGTAGATGTGTATGCTGATGGTGAGAAGGGGAGACTCCTGTAAGGTCCCTGAGGATATGCAACCTAACTAGTCTTTCCAGAAGACTGTTTTTGTTTCCTATAGTGCTCAAACAAATATCATGCAAAGGGATGGCTTAAACAGTAAGAGTTTAATGACTCATGAATTTCAGTCCAGGAAAAAGTCCAAATCAAGGCAACATCAAGGTGAAGCTTTCTACCTCAAAGACTGTGACACTGTGGGGCTGGTGCTGATCCTTGGTCCTGGGCTCCTCTGTCACTTGGCAGTGCACATGGTGGCCTCTACTGGCCTCTCCCTTCCCTTCCAGGTTCCATTGCCCTTCAGCTTCTTACCTCCCCTGACTTTCTCTCTTTGTGTCCGAATTTCATTTGGTTTATAAAGGACTCTAGTTACAGGATTAGGACCCACCTTGATTGGCATGGGCCACACCTTAACTGAAGTAACCACATCAAAAGGCCCTACTTACAATGGGTTCATGCCCACAGGAATGGATTAGGTTTAAGAACATGTTTTTCTGGGGTATACACAACTCCAAACCATGACAAGACAGTTGGGATTAGTGGTAGCTCTAAAGCAACTGGACATTCAGGCAAAACTGAGCCCCAAATAACTTTAAAATACATTGCTTAAACCAATCACTTTCTTATTTTTCAAACACAACATTGATGCCTGAAAATCATATATATATATTTTTTAAGATTTATTTATTCATTTATTTCACCCCCTTCCCCTCCTCCTGCCCTGCTGTTTTTGCAGTCTGTGTTGTCTTCTCTTCTCATTTTCCCTCCTCTGGGATTCACCAGGATTCGATCCTGGAGACCTCTGATGCGGAGAGAGGTTTCCTGTCAATTGCACCACCTCAGTTCCTGGTTTCTGCTGTGCTTCGTCTTGACTCTCCCCTTGTCTCTCTTTTGATGCATCATCATCTTGCTGCATGACTCACTTGCTCAGGGCACTGGCGCACCATGCAGGCACTTGCACGGGCACACTTTCTCTTCTTCTTTTTCACCAGGATGCCCAAGAGATGGAACCCAGGTCCTCCCATATGGTAGGCAGAAGCTCTATTACTTGAGCTACATCCACTTTCCAAGCTACTGTCTATTCATCAAGTTTATATTTAAGGTCTATAGGTTTCTAGAAATGTAGGGATGGCATGATGGCCAAAGAAAGATTTTCATTAAATGAGGAAAAGATTTGGGATATCTAACCCCAAAGTGATTGCCCTAGAGACTCTTACCAATCCACCTGTGGCTTGCAGGCATTTTTTAAAATGATTCCCTCAGATTCTTTCCTGTTGTGCCCTCAGTGGTGGCCAGTGCAGACTGGGAATTGTTTACCTGTCTCCTGTGCTCTGCATTCCTCCTACTTACCCCTACCCAGCCTCTTCCTGTATCATTTACTCTTGTTGATCAGTGGCCTTTCTTTACTTTCTTTGTGTCTAAGCAGGTTGGGAAGGGAGAGTGGAGGAGAGAATGAGTAGGTTTTTGTAGAGGTTATCAAATTTCTTTGCCACTTGTTTTCTGCATTTTAGGGAGAAGAAAGAGACTAAAATAACTAAAATACATACCTTATAGAGCAAAATTTTAAAAAAGAATTCAACTGTTTAGTAAAATATGCTTAAAGGTTTTCTAAGAGAAGGTTTCATGTATCTATCAAGATAAATCACTTTCAGGAAAAAAAAAAATTAAACTATTCCAGCCCTTTCTATAGGCTGCCTGATTCAAATGGTCCCTTTATACATCTCTAACTGCTTGTGCTATTGGATAATTAAGAAACATGTAAGGTACATAGAGCCTTGCCCAGAGTGAGAGGGAAGACAAAGGAAGCAACATTTTAGGGTTTTGATATTTTAGGTGCGGTGGTAAAATGCTCTACCTGGGTTACTCTTATCAGGAGCCATCAATTAGTGATTGTGACATAAAATAGCAAAATTGTGGCATATTTAATTTGAATCAGAAAACCATAAATGTAGGTACTGTCTGGAAAACCCTCCTCTAGCAATGTTATCACAAACCTATCTTATTCATTCATCCATTTACCAAATATTTACTGAGTGCCCATCAGGTAACGTGACGGGTGCTGAAAAGGCAAAGAGAGCAAGGAGGACAAGGTCCCTGATCTCGGGGTCTTAGCTGGCAGCATGCAGCTACAGCAGAAGGCGCCTCACCAAGATGTGCCTCGCTGCACCTGCTCCTGGAGGCGGGCTCCCTGGAATGAAACTGTGAAGGATGTTCTTCAGGGAAAGAGGGCAGGAGAGGGGAGGAGGAGGAGGCTACAGGAGACAAAATAGCACCTTGAAAGGCCTGAAATTTCAAGAGTCTGCATGTCAGCAAACCAAGAAATTCGTGAGGATGGTTTGTGTAGAGAGGGAAGAGGTGACGCTAGAGTCAGAGATGGTGTTAATGACCTGGGTGAGGGACTTCCATCTCCTTCTGAAGGTCACAGAGGCTCATCAGGACAGTGCTGAAGAAGGATGACTCGGGCTCTTGGTGGGGAAGAGGCTCTTCATGGACAAGCCCCAAGTCAGCAGGGTCCCACGAGAACTTGCTGCCATAACTGGGCCAGCTCCAGCGGCAGTGGAATTGGCACTAGGAATGGCACAATAGGTCCGTGAAAGGACATTTAGGAGGACATAGATAGGACCCGGTGGGTTATTAAATTTGGAGATGAAAAAGAGGGAGGAGTCAATGAGGAAAGGTGTTGAACTTCTATTCAATAGCACTGTCTATTGTAGAACTTGGGAGGAAACGCTTGACTATAGAGAGCAATCGCGACTTCAGTTCTCAGTGCCATATGGACGAGTCATAGGCTTTTCTCACGTTCCAGGTAGAGGTTTACATTTCATTTCTGAAGGCTCAATGCATTACTAATTTGTGATTTAAGATCCATTTCTGAAGAGTGAATGCTTAGGAGCAGGGGAAGGGGGACAAGTGGAGGTTGGAGGGATGAACCAGTCTCTAAAATGGTGTTCAAGTATTTTAGGCTCTACTCTTTTTTTTTTTTTTGCATTTAATCCCAGCACCAATGCAACCTGTACTTATGTGTAGTTGTTTCAAGGGCTACCCATGAAACTTTGAAGACAAGCATGATTCTAAAGGTTCGCCACACACTTATTTGCCCCCACTTTGAATACCTTCATATGTTATAGCTTTCCTATCTTTTCAAATTTGAGCAGAAATTTTCAGTTTTGACTCTTGCCCCTCTTCTCTTCGTAAGAGACCTACATTTCTGCCAGATGAATTTGTGCCTCTGCCTTTCCAAAGCCTCATCCAATTGCTCGGGACTTTGTGATGTGCTGCCCCTGCCCTCTTTGGATTGACAGTTGCTGCCGTTTTATCTAAGGGAATGTTGATTTCTCTCAAAACCCAATGCTTTTACAGATTTTGCATATTCATTTTATTACTGTAAAAATGAACCTTCCTATTTTCCTCCAGTCCTCTAGTCCAGGGCCTTACTTGTTTGTGCTGCCCTCCATCCCTTTGGCAGTCCTTTGCCCTACTTTCCCAGAGCTGTCGTCCCACCGTACCACAAACAGGATGGCTTAAAACAAGACATTTATGTTCTCCCAATTCTGGAGGCCAGAAGTAGAGAATCAAAGTGTTGTCAGGGCCCTGCTCCCTTGAGGTCCAGGGAAGACTCTGATCCATGCCCCTCTCCTGGCTTCCGGTGGTGGCTGGTAATTCCTGCCATGTCTTAGCCGGGGGCATCTTTCAGTCTCTGCCTCTCTCATCATGTGCCTGTCTACTTGCTGTGTGTCGGTCTGGGCTCCATCTCCCCCTTACGAAGATACCAGTCATATTGGATAAAGGGCCCATCCTCTCCAGAGGGACTCATTTTAACTTGCCTAGTTCCATCTGGAGCCACTCTCCTTCCAAAGAGGTCACATTTGGAGGTACAGGGGATTAAGACGTTAACTTAGCTTTTTGGGGAATAAATTCAACCTGTAACAGACTTTCTTAGAGTAATGCTTGAAATGTATTAGCAAAATACATCCGATTATAAAGAAAACCAATGAAATTGAAACGCAGTTGAAATATTTTAAAATCATGAATAGTAATAAATATAGTAAAAAATGAGGTTCTTGTTGGCACATTAAGTGACAAGATTTAACAACAGGCCTAATAACTGTTAACTTCAAAAAAGACTGATTTCTATTGGTGACAGAAATCACAGGGACAGTTAACATGTGGTTTCTCATGGTTATGTTGAAAATCCACAGAAATGTGAATTTTCAGTTAGAGTCAATGGAAAGAAAGATATTATTTGTTTCCTTCCACGTTCATGGGCCCCCTGTATTCTTTCCTCAGGTGCTTTGGGGGTATCCAGATACCGGGTTAAGAACTCCAGGTTAGGAACCCACTGCTTTGTGCTTTAAGACTCAGCTCAAATACTCATCTCATTCCTCTGCAGTGCTTCCCACAATTCACTAGCTACACTTATCCACCCTGTTCCTATAGCACTTTGTTCATCTGCTATTATGGAATATTCATACCATATTGTCATTACTGTTACTGTTCTTATTGTTACTAAATGTTTATCTGTATCTCTTTTCTCTCTGTAATCTTCTCTGTGTTTTATTCACGTTTTTTTCAGTATCTAGGACAATGCCTGTTATATTGCAAGGACTTAATAAATATTTGTTTAATAAGTAAAACCCTAGATAGTACCTGGTAGATTTTTCCCACGTCACCAGGAATAGAAGGAAATTAATTGAATGAATCCTCTTCAACAAGGGGCACATATACAAGCTTTGGGCTGTTAATAAGAGGTATACTTCCAGCAATGTCTTCTTGGTATAGTCTTAACCTTTTCCTCTGGGTTCGGTATAGGTTTATTCTTGCAGGAAGGCAAACCTATGGATTTAGAACTGAAGTTCTACTCTATTTTAATACCTTATGAACATGCATATTGAAAAACTCAATTCCATGTTTCAGTAAAAATATATCATAATGATTGCCAGCAAACAAATATTTCTGTTTATGAAAAAAAAAAGCTGACGTAGAATATTAGTTGTTTACAAGGCAATTATTCTGAATAATGTGCTAGGAAAGTATAGCTTTAATGATCACTGAAAAAAATATGGTTTCAGAAAATTTTTTTTTGATTAGTACAAATATATTTAGCTTACTGGGTAGTAGCATGAATCAGCTGCTATTTAAGTTTAAACTCTTACTTCCGTATTGCCCAGTTCAGTTCATCTAGGAACAGCTGAGATTGGATATCAGGAAGGTTCAGTCATTGTTGGAAGTTGGAGGTGGACACATTATCTGATAAATCATAAAATGATATGAGTTCTGACAGCAAGCACAGGGCATCTTAAAGCAAAAATCACAAGGACAAGAGAGAGCTAGAGCCAGCTGAGAAGAATCCATGACTTTTTTGTATGCTGCCTTCAGTGGACCAGCAGGAAAAAGGAAATGGTCAATCTGGACCCACTATCCCTGCCCCACCCTTTCCTACCCCTTTCTTCCCACCCTTCTCTCCAGTGTTGTTTTGGGAGGAGGGTAATTTTCTAGGTGGCTACAAAATTATTATGATGATATATTTAATTTAAGTACAATATTTACAAAACAATATTAATATCAGCCCACAATGGATCCCACCCCTCATGGAAGTATTTCTCCTATACCTTAAAAATATTTTTATGTAGAAAATCATTGAGATAAAAGAATATTCATATCAGTGAAGTAAAAATAATTCCTGCCTACCTCGTTATAAAGATTTCAAAGTGTTTTTTTATTTCCCTTTAAAAGTTGCTTCTACTGAGTAAATGAGAAGAGAAAAATTACAAATGAAAAACTATAAGGATAAATGAGATTAAATGACAATGAAATGGTTGGGAAAAAAATTGCACTTATTAAGCTTTTGTTGGTTTTGGTTGGTTTTGGTTTTGTAAATGCATTCATGGTTATATTTCCCATTTTTGAAGAAGAATAAAAAAGAGCTCCAATAAGGGATAGTGAAATGAGGGAAGATGAAGTGGATAGTGGAGCAGTAGGTTCCTATCGTTTGCCTGTAAAATGTGCATGCTGGCTGAGGAGCGTTCTTTATTACAGACCCACCTTCAGATCATAGGGATTTCTGAGTCACACCCACCAAGATTTTTACCCTTACTACATCTCACAGGGCTTTCTCATGGGTGTCTGAGGCTCTGGTCAAGTCGCTTTCTTCCTCTTTCCATCTCCTTTCTCTCTCTCTTTTTCTTTCTATTTTTCCCTCTCTCCCTCTCTCTCTCCCTCTCTCTCTCCTGCCCCTCCCCTCTCTTTCTCTCCCTCTCTCCCTCTCTGTCTCTCTCTCCTCTACCCCCACCCTCCTCTCTTTTCTAACCAGAAGATATAGTCCAATTTTTATTTTCTTTTTTCTGTTCAGGCCCTACAGCTCTGCCCAAGGCAAAAGGCTGCAGGGATTAGAAAGATAAAGCAGCTGAATCAAATCATAGTGACAGCCAGTAGAAGGATATAAATTTCAACAAGCAAATGTTCAGCATTGTCTCTTGAGCCTCCCACCAACATTAACACCCTGAAAATCTCTGATATAAGGTGCTCACAAAACAAAAATCAAAGCGCTAACAGTGACAAGGCAGCCACTCATTGCCTTGAGGTGAATAGGTTTGACCTTCATTAGTCTCAAATTAGAGTGCTTGAGTAGACTCATGTTTGTTGTAGGAGTCGCCCCCCGCCCAAGAAACACATTCCCCATAAATCAGGGAAGAGGTAAGAAACATTTCTCCAGTTCTCCTTAGCTGTTTAACTTTTGGACTGCATATTGTGATGTGGTGGGATGGGAATTGAGGGCAGTGGTGTCAGAATGCCTAACTCGGCCCTTCTCTTCTCTGGCCATTCACAATTACTTCCATTAAATCTTCTATTATGTTGGTCATGTTGATTCAAACCATATATTTCTAGACAAACATGGTATGTAGTTTAGAATGTGGTGGAATCTTGAAAAAGATGGACTCCATCATTATGCAATCGTATTTTTCATTTTCATTTTACTTGTTTTAATGATTTTATAGAAGTAGCCTTTCAACACTACTCACATCATCTGCTATGAAAGTTTATTTTGACAGTTTATTTTATGACTCCTTGGGACTTTAAGTGAAACTGGTCAAGATTTCCTATTTTCCTGAAGGTGCTTTTAATGTTTTGATGTTTTATTTTTGGTGAGGCCAAAGAAAAACAAGGCTCAACATATGAACTGAATGTATTTTCATGTGTTGTGAATTTATTATGAACTGGCTTTGTGCTGAAAAATGTTTCACTTAGTCTATTACATTCTGAGGATTTTGAGAAACATGATGCTAACATGATAACTTTGAAGCTGGGGTAATTATACTACTATTTTCTCAATATACCTTGTTTTTCGGAGAGAGTTTTAAAAAGCATCTGGTGACTAAACAAATATCTAGTAGAGTTAAAAGCATTTTCCTTGAAAGATAGGTACATGTTTTACATTTTAATTAGTTAGAACTATTCCATTAGTGTATTTTCTACACATTTCTCATTTTTATTCCCAGTAGGATTTCCCTAGTCCATCCTAATGTGTGTGCATGTATTTAATTTTTAAAATGATAGCTACATCATGCAGATGTTAAGGTAAAATAACAAGGAGGTGGGTTTCTAAGGAAACTTTCTTGGAAGTCCTTAGAAGGTTGTTTTTAGTTAAGGACTTGATGGCATCAAAGGAAGCAGTGAGTAGTAGAATGGTCCAAAATATAGCTGCTATCTTATGATCCTCTATTCTTACTCAAGGTGGCATTCCAGAGTCATTTTTTGTATAAATTCACCATTGGAATTCCACAACATAGTTGTCACTTTTCCTAAGTCAGTTTACTAATACTATGGGCAGGGGAAAGTAAACTCTCCTTCCATCCTTCTAAATTCTCTCTCACACATGCACACACACACACACACATTCAGCATCCAAGATATTAAGCAATGGAATAACAACCTAGAGAAGATAAATAACAAAGGCATTTATTTCCATAACGAGGTAATAGGATGTAATGGTATTACTCTAATACCTCTTAGTTCTTTCATTCTTTGATGAGAGATCAGAGCATCTCATCACACCAGGGTCACCTTTCTGTTTAATAGGATTTAATAAGTAAGTTTTCTTTATTTTATGCCACTATCCCACATTACTTTCCAGTGGCTCTTTGGTCAAGCCAAAGCAGGACCAATATAATTCTAGCCTTGATGTAAGGTCAAATTAACATAATTGTTCATAGGTGGCCATTCAAATTTATAACATTGCAAAGTTATAAAGAAGAGGGCTTTATTGTTATTCTTATTTTATGTATGGGGAACACTGAAGTCCACACAGACTGAATGCTCTATCCATGATCTCAGAATAATAGAGGGAAGCTATGGATATAATTTAGTTTGCCTTCTGGAATAGTGGAATGCTCATTTGACCTTTGTTCCTCTTGCCCCATGAATCACATTTTTTTTCACACATTGCCTCTGTGGCCTTCTGCTCTCACCAGTGAAAACCCATGGGGGATATTTAATGATTTAATGGCCAATGCTGTTATGATCCAATAGCTGTAGTTCCTCCAATGGTAAAATAAAACTCCCTTCATAGATGTATTTGGAAAATTAGTGAGCTTAATTGTAAATCACTTGCATTTCTTATTTTTAAAATTTGTTAGAATCATACAATTCTTCTCTGGTTAATTTCTCAAATGCTCCTGGCTCTATAATTATTGTTCTGAAGTTGTTCCTTCAAATGTTACTCCATAAATAACCCTAAAAATGTCCTTCACAATATGATGAACTAGCCACACTTTAACCAAAAGCTATAAGGGAAAAGCCTCTGCCTACCACACAGAGTTCTGGCACCATCTTGCCTAGCTATAATGCAAAATTTGCCTGAGAAATTGACTAATCTGTTCTCGATCTTGATTACTTCATTCTTAGATGAAAAGTGAGATGGTTACCTTTGTATAATGAGTCACAAATTTAAATTTTAATTCATGTTATAATCCAGCCTCTTCTCTGCTTCAGCTGTTGCTTCAGAGTTATAGACACACACTCCCACCCCCATCTCAAAGTGTGGTCCTTGGACCAGTAGCTTGGGCGCTTGGGAGCTTCTTACAAATGCAGAATCTAAGACCTCACCCAGGACCTACTGAATCAGAATCTACATTCTACAAAATCTTCTGGCAATTCATATCTACAGTAAAGTCTGAGACACACAGCTAGAGATGAACTGAAGTCCTCTGTGACCATCTCAGTGTGGGTAGTTGGCTTTGCCCAAGCCTTGCTATGGACCCAGCTGCCCTGCCCTATTTAGCTACTTCTGGAAAAGTTCATAGTCAGACCTTAGCCACTTCATTGTCTGGTCTATGCCCTACACAAATCCAAAGATAGCTCAGGAAAGCTTATTCTTAGATTTGCTTAGCTGGCCATGTTGGGCTGCTCTGCAGTCATCCCTTTGGCATAGCAGGTGCTCTTTCCACTATGCCATGACACCTTGAATGGTTGAATGTTCAAATTGTCAAAATGTTTTGGTTGTTCATCAGGACACTTATGGCAGTTATTTTCAGTGAAGCATAAAGTGATTCAAGTGGCAGTGGAATTAGAGCAGGTTAAATACGTGGAATATTGAATGAATTGCTTTCATTGTGAAAACCATCATGCTCATCATTTGTATTTAGTTTTCAAGATACGAGGGGTTAAAGGTGGATTGGTGTTGGCTTGCTTACCATTACTGTTTGAGAGTTTCAAGATCTGATCCTTCGGCCTCAGACTGCATGATGTATTTAATATTTCCAGGGTTCCCAGGTATGGCAGAACCCTTTCCCTATAACACTTGATCTTGAATTGTTTATCTAAACAACAAGGACAAATGGTTTTGGCTTTGCTAACTTGTGTTTTCCTAATAAAAGAGCTATTGTGCTCTCTAACTCAGGGCAGACATATAAAGAATATTCCATGGTCCTTAGAGTTAGGACATCACCCAAAGCAGTTGGGTCCCAAGTCCCACTTGAGGTTTGCTTCCTGCACAATGAAATGCCTGGGATCTTGGGACATTTATCTTGTTGCACAAGTCTTTGAGCTACTCCTAGGCCAAAGTCACTGTGGAAGAATAAGAGGCTTATGTAAGGAAAGAAAGGGATGGTTTACTGGGGAGTGGTGATGTAACAAGGCTGGGAAGGGAGGTTCAGAGAAAAGCAGTGCAACCTAGAGAAGAGGAGTGTTTTATCACAGACAGAAATGGTTTAGAATTGCCATCACATGGTGAAAATAGAAAGCAGATTGGCTTTCAGTCAGTTTTATTCTTGTTTTAAAATCTCTAAAGACAAGGCAATCCCTTTGTGCCTGCACCCAGGTCAGTTTTTTTCCCACTACTACCACCTCCTTTGGTACACCACTGCTGGGGAGTGTATTCACAAGTTTTAGGATGTTACTTACTTTGCACCCCTAAGGCCAGTACTCAGGCAGGAACGAGAAATGGCTGGAGCATCGTGTCTGCATTCTTTTTTTTAAAAAATTTATTTATTTTATATATTTTTCCCCCTCCCCTCCTCCTGCCCTGTTGTTTATTCTGCCTGTGTCCATTTGCTGTGTGATCTTCTGTATCTGTTTCTCTTTTTGTCTTCTCTTCTCATTTTTTCTCCTCTAGGATTCACTGGGATTCGATCCTGGAGACCCCTGATGTGGAGAGAGGTTCCTTGTCAATTGCGCCACCTCAGTTCCTGGTTCCTGCTGCCCTTCACCTTGCCTCTCCCCTTGTCTCTCCTTTGATGCGTCATCATCTTGCTGTGTGATTCACTTGTATGGGCACTGGCTCACCATGAGGGTACTCACACGGGCTCTGGCTGCCTCATGGGCACGCTTTCTCTTCTTTTTCATCAGGAGGCCTCAAGGATTGAACCCAGGTCCTCCCATATGGTAGGCGGAAGCTTTATCATTTGAGCCACATCCGGTTCCCAGGAGCTGCATTCTAATGTCCAATTCTGATGCCGTTAGTTTAGGATTATGACATTTAGATTCCTTTGGTTGGTTGTGGGAAGCAGAAAGATGCCCCTTAAAGTTGTCCTACAACCTAATACCCCAAACCTGTATGTATCTTCCACTGCATGGCCAAATGGAAAGAAGATTGCAGATGGAATTCACATAGCTAATCAGCAGATAGGGAGGTTTTCCTGGATCATCCAAGGAGGCCCAGTGTAATCAGATTGGTCCTTAAACATGGAAGAGGGAGACAGAGGAAGAGCGAGAGATGTGACTAAGGAAAAATAGTTAGAAATCTGCAACATCACTGGCTTAAAGATGGAGGAAGCGGAGCAGGAGCCCAGGAATGAGGGTGGTTTCTAGAAGCTGGCAAGGAAATGGATTTTCCTCAAAGCCTCTAGAAAGGGACACAACCCTGAGAACACATAGATATTAGAGCAGGGTGAGCCAAGCTGGGCTTCTATCATACAGAACCATTAAATCATAAATTTGCATTCTTAAAGACTCTAGTGTGTGGTAATTTACTACAGCCACAATAAAAAACTAAGTCAATAAACAGTGGTGTAGTGCAAAGAGACCACTTTAGAAGCTGACAGAACCCATGACAATCCTGGTTCTGCATCTTACTAGTTGTGTGCCATGGGCAAATTTCCTTAGCCTTTCTTCCGTTATCTACCAAATGGGCATAGCAATAAAGACCTTATAGGACTGTTGTGAGTATGAAATAAGAAGAGAAATATAAAGTGTCTGGGATAGTACCCATCACGTGTGACTGCTCAAAATAACTAATTCTGTGCCTGTTCCTTTCCCCAGCATGATTCCCCTTGTCCGGCTAAGTGACTACTATTCCCACTTTTTTTTTTTTAAGACCTACTTCTTGATTTTCTCTGGAGAACAAGGTAGAGTCGGCTAGGATTGAACTGGTGCCACTGGTAACAGGCAAAGCCCTTAGATATGTCGCTACGTTTACTTGATCTTCCATTGTGTTTCTTTGAGAGCCTTAATTAGTCATATGATTCTCTACCACCCCCTGTATTTCTGTTAGTGCTGGATTACCTGTAGGCTCCTCAAGGATATAGAAGGATATAGAAGTAAACAATTATCTACTGGGAGACCTTTCCAATGTCCAGGTTAAATGAGTAATACATTTTGATGAATTTTTAACTGCCTCTCATACACCTTTGCTCTTTTTTACAATCCATTCTCCCTCTCTGCTCAGAACTGCCCAAGTGAATCAGTTGAGAAGGATACAGTAATTTATTTAAATAGACATTTGTCAACGTTGTTCAGAATACTACCGTTCCAGTTAGCTATATCATTGTGCTCCATAACTATAAAAGCATTTGAATATACACCTGAATTCCTGTATCAAAATTTATGATTATCAAGAAATAATTTATTTCCCTCTCTCCTTGCTTTAAAAAAAGTTTCTTCTTTTCTGCAGATATTTCTTCTAGGTTCCTCCATAATAATGGAGAAAATATTTCTAACTGCCCAACAGGCTTCACAATGACCTTTACCTCCTCTGGGGCTGAATTATCATCTCAATTTGATCTTAATGACACTCTTGGCTCATTCTTTTCTGTACTGGAATCCAAATCCTGAATTTTGAGGAAATGAAGACAACAGCTGTGAGGTCCTGGTTCATCTTTTCAGTTTCACCTCTTAAAACAGCTGGCTGGGCAAAATTGAGAGCAATGATTACTTACAGAGTGTTCTCAACCCTATTTTTAATAAGTTCCTTGAAGGGTAATCAGACAACCAGAATCCTGTAAAATTCCATGCCCAAACCAGCTATTGAGGAGGTGCTGCCCTTGGGATGTCTCTATGAGTACACAACATTCATTATTCCATTTTTCCTGTGAATCCTTTTTCATGGATGGATGTGGAGCTGTGTGTGTATGTGTGTGTTTACCTTACTTGCTACCTCTTAAGTTAGTCTGTCCTGTGGATGCTGGCAAAAGACCCAAGACTCCTGGGTTAGAGATGAAGGATGGTTTATTGCTACAACAGCAGTAGCCAGAGTAACAACATTTGTGCTGGTTCCTTGAAACCCAACTCCCACAGGTCAATGGGAAGAGAACTAGATGACACCTGCATATGCAGTAGGGAGGAGAAGGCTGAGTTTAGGATATCCACATTTTTTTATCACAGGCTGTAAGCTGCCAACCCTTTGTTTCTAAGGAAGACATTATCTTTATTATATAAGACAGTAAGCCAACTTCTCTTGGCTCTAGAGGGAGACAGTATCTCTATCTTCCAAGAGTATTCACTATATAAATGTTCTTGAAAAAATAGCCAGGAACAAAGGTATTCCACCCTTTGCAAGATGTGCAGAATGGATTTTTTTGCAGACATGGAGAATTGTCTCCCAACAGTGAGTTTCTTAGGTGTAAATAAATTCCTACCCATGTTGGTATAAATGGTGCAGTATGAAACATTATCATAGATACCATGTAATGTTAAACCATTTTCCCATACGAGAAGGATTTGCTTGACTTCCCTAGCAGAATATAGGTTTCGGTAGGTGGGTTTCTCTGTTTGGATCAACCAGGTTAAGAAAAGAAATCATTTTATATTTTCAATACCACAAATATTTACCTGGGCAGATGTTGGGATGTGAAAGGCAGAGTAGTGATTGTGAAACCTGGTAGCAAAGCATTCCCCTTTCTCCTGCATTTTGCTTCCCTTTTTCAATGTTGTTGGTATGAGGCCAGGAAAGAGAGCCAAAGAAGGTGCAGAGGAGCTTGGACTTTGAGGCATAAGAGAGTCAAGGAAGCTCCCAGGAGCTGAAATTGTCAAACTGAATCAGACCAGCTTCAGGAGCACAACACAATTAGAGCTTCAGCCCTCGGTCATTTTAGCTTTGGAGTCCCTTGGGTATGGATTTAAATTCTGGCTGTGTGGCATATAGTAAGTTCCTTAACCTCATTAAGATTTGGTTTCCTCATCTACAAAATAATTGTTAAAAAATAAAAAGTAATTCTCATACTGAGACTTAATCTTGTAGAGTTTTTAAGAACGGAGGTTCTGGAAAAATTAATGTCTTATAGAAAAGACTTTCTAGCTCTGTGACCTAGCATAACTTAATAATTCTTCTGTCTTATTTCTACATTTTTACTTGGGATCAACAGTAATACCTACCTCATAGCACTAATGTGAGGACGGAGTGAGTTGACACATGTACAGTGCTTAGAATAGTACTACTAAACACTCATGTTAGCTGCTAGCCCCCAGGTGTTCAGGCAACAAGTTGGAGTTATTCTTTTCTTTTGTGGGGGGGGGGGGCAGTTGTACAATTGCTTACACAAATTCAACAAAGATAAAAACACAACCAGGTATGTCTTGGAAAACACCACCTTCTAACAGCGGCACGTATGAATGGCTAACTTTGTACTTAGGAGATAGCCATGGATGAACCTGACAGGAGGACTCCACTTATACTTCAAAAGAGAGGAAAAAATGGAAAAGAAAGGCTATGTCGGTTCTCTTGCTGTGGAGACGTTCTTGACCCCTATTGTTCTTTCATCCCAACAGCCTATCCATTGGACAATCCCTTGCGCTCTACGTTTAAATTATGTGCAGAATCAGCCCATTTCTCCCTCTGCCAGCACCGTGTCTAATCCACTCTTGCCTGGATTGCTGCATTATAGTGTATTTTCAACACATCAGTAAGAGCAATCCCATTAAAATTTATTTTTTTTCTGTAAACCTACAACTTCTCTAATTTAAAAAAAATCATTATATATATACGGTAAGCCAGATCATATCAGTGACTTATTCAGAATCTTCCATTGCCTGGGTTTGGTCCACTCTTTGAGCTAAATCAATCCATAATACAAATAAATGAATATTATAAACTATTAAATGATGACATTGAACGAATAATAAGTGAAGCACTGCAGCAGTGCCTCTGTTGATGGTGATAATGAATAAAAGCTTACAAGATGATAAAGAATAAAAGTTCCAGCCCTCATTAGACCCTGTGTGGCTGGGGCACTCTTCCTTCTCTGCACTCTTCTCCTACTCTTGCCCTTACTCACTATGATCCACTCACACTGGCCTCCTTGCTGTTTCTGGAACACAAGGGACCTTGGGTCTCATGGGAACACTCTTCCCCTAGAAAACCCAGTGCTCACTTTCTCACCACCTTCAAACTTTCTTCAACTGTTACCTTCTCGTGACTGACCAATTCATGGTCAGTGAATTGCAATCACCTACATGCACCCACATCAGAACATCCAAATCTCCTTATTCTCCTCTATTTCCATCCTCTAGGGTACTAGAAAGTGTATTTAACAAGAATGTAGCCTCAGTCATGGGGATTTTTGTCTCTTTTGCTCACTGATATTTCCTAGGCATCTAGATCAGTGCCTGGCACCTAAATAATAAATATTTTAAATAAATACTTGCTGATTGAATGACAGATGTTTATATTGTTGATTTTCCTTGTGATTTGCCTTATTCCTAAGAACACAGGCCTACTCATTAGGTCTACCATTTTCTGAAAGAAGGACTGGGTTGGGTCCACTCTTTGTGGGTGTTAAATAATAATAAATGAGGGAAGCACAGCAATGGTGACCCTGTTGATGACAATAATGAATCACATTGATATAGTGCTTTTTTTCCTACCTATTTTTTTGTGGAATTCCCCCTCAGTGTCAGGGTGATGGATTATCCCCATTCCTTGTAGGAAAATGGCTACTCCATCTTAATGCAGACTTTGGAAATGAAAAATAATGCCTGCTGCAATCAACTTTTAATTATCTGCACTAATGGAGTGCTGATGCTAAAGAAATAATTTCCAAATTATTTACATTTGACTTCAGGATGCAACCAGGGGCTTGTTCTCAGAAAACACATGAAAACATCCAAAGGAAAAAAAAAAAAAAAAGGAAACATCCAAAGAAGCACGTGAGAGTAGAACCAGTGCAGGCCTGTGTTGGGAATTCGGGTTTTGATAGAGGCTCAGCAACCACAGTCTTCTGTGCTCATTTAGCACATACTTCCTTTTCTTCTCACTTTCCTCATCTCTAAAATACGAGCCAAAGCCCCTGCCTGCTTCCAGCTCTGTAATGAAAGCTCCCTACATACTCTCCCCATCGGTCCTGCTTTTCTCAGTTTGCAGTACTCCCAGCCCCATCTTGTCTCCTCCAAATTAGGTAGTGCCCTAACGGAAATGCCAAACATCATCTGCAAAGCACACAAAATGCAGATAGAACTGACGGACTCTGTCCAAGTTGGGAGTTTACATCTTACCAGTTTCTAGGAAATGCAAAAGGCTTGAACATTTTCACATCAAATAAATAGCAAGAGTGGCACATCATCCTGTGAGAACCCACCTCTCATCTCTGCTTCTGTTGGCCGGACACGTTTTGGCCATACCCAATCCCATCCTACTTCCTCTTCCATGTACTATTAGGACAAGCAAACAAAGGAATTTCCCAGGCCCTGGCATGGTAAAGTCAGCCCAGCAGACACGACTAGGATAAGAGTAAGACTATGTCTCCATCTACCAGCGCCATGTCTTTCAAAACCCCACACCCACCAAACTTTCTGTTGCCATATTTGATATTGGAAGTAAATGTAGCTGGTGGGTACAGTATTTGCTCAAAAACAAAAGAAAAAGACTAATGACAAAGGCTGGCTGCAACTCACTCACCTGGAAACCATTTCTAAAAGAGCCACTTTGGTGATGTGTCCCCCCCGCACACACTACATTTCTCTGAGAAAAGACAGATAATTTCCAAAAAATGACTATTGCAAGTTTGGAAGTTACTCTCTGGGGGTAAATTAAACACATAAAATAAATTCATATTTAAGAAACAGATTTCCAGTGTTCTGGTGAAGTTACCAACTTCTCAGTAAGGGTAGCTTGTTCCTAGGAAGTCAGTTGGAGGATTGATTACCTGTCTATAAATGATATTTTAGTAAAAGCCTCTTCATCATAACCACTGCAGTTATTATCAGCAGCATTTTCAGTAACACCTCAGACATGGAGACTTACTTCTCTGGTACCAGGATTGTCTGGCATGGAAGCAAGAATCCAGACGTAATGTCAGAGGCCCCTGAGCAGTTAAAACTAGAGCCACATTCACGCTCATGAGTGCTTACTCTGAGTCAAAACCTACTTATCACTGATATAATTATAACATATTGACATTAGCAGCAAATGGTATAGGACAGGAATCAGGAAATCTATTAAGAGGAAATGGAAGAACCAAGAAGCATAACAAGGTGGGACCATTAAGTGTGGGTCCAAATAGACTGCAAAACCACACAGTGCATTGCTGTGAGTATTTTGCTGACAAAATCCAGTCATCGATGGGTATAGTTATGACCTTGAAATCCTCGGACAGGCGTGGAATACTGTGTCTTAGAAATGAGAGAATTGCATAATGTATGTAAGAAAGACATCACATGCAAAGTAGTTGATTTTGTCACTAAGGAGTGGGTTATGGGATTTTGGAACAACTCGGTGACGTGGAAGGCCTCCTTCCCTGGCCATGCTAGGAGTAAAGAGTTACTACGTTAGTGCCTGTACAAAGAAAGTTCATCATCTTCAGGCCCTGGAGAGGAAAATGTATATAATGTGTCTGTGTGTGGAGAGGTAGAGGTGTGTTTTGGAAGGTAACTGATCAGTGGCATCCGTTCAGTTCATCAGTCAAACACTTTTGGCACCTCCTATGTACCTTGTATCGTTGAAAACTCAAAGACAGAGACAGTCAGTGAGATGAGCTGCCTGGCATGAGGCACCCCTGCGCTGCAGAGGAAGGAATAGGCTGGCGAGGGAGGGAGCGTGATGGGAAGGCGCTCTCCCCGCCTTAGGGAAAGCTTTCTGGTAAGATCATTTTTCCATCATCCATGCTTCCCACTTCAGACTCAAATGCTTGATGGTGAATGAAAAAGACTCAGTAAAGTGGGATGGGAACGTGAGAAGGCCCGATCCATATAATGAATCCATTCTGTGAGTCAGGCCAGTGGACTCAAAGGCAAAAAATGGGCCCCCCATGAATCCTGGGAACAAAGAGGGAGGCAGTTGCCAAATGATGAACACCACCAAAAAAATACTTTAAACTATCAAGAGAAATCATCGCCTTTCATCCCACGGTGGAGCGATGCCTTTTCAAAGCACATTCAATTGAACCCAAGGAGATTAAACACCGAGTCTCGATAAATAGACTCAAGTTCTGTGAACTACAGGCATATACACAGGGTTCCTCTTCGATCATAGCATGGTATTATTCTATTTCATCTTTTTTTTTTTTTCCCAGATGCTAGCTCCCTTGAGTTTTGGGGAATGAAATCCCTAGATTCTGTTTTTGAAAGCCAGGTTCCTACCAGGTGTGTTATCAGAACATTCTTCCTGCAAGGGAAAAGGCATCAGAGACTTCTGCAAAGCCTCTTATTCACACGCGAGGACAAGCTGATCCGCTCTCAGCCTCCTCCCTCAGTCGTCCCCCTGGGAGGCTGCTTTGGCTTCGCATCCTTTGCTTTGTGCTCTGGGTTAAAGGCTGATTCCGTGACTGAATTAATCATGGTGTCTACACACCCCTGAGCCTAGCCTGGGCAATTGTGCCTTTTAATTTGTCCAGCTCTTCGCCTTGGGCATGGTTTGTCAGCTCTGAAGCCTCTGTTCCTTCTTGCAGCAAGTGAGAGCTTGAATCCCATGTTCTCCCAGGTTCCTTCTGGTTATAACTCTTCACAACTATCTGATTATCAAGGATTCGCCCAAAGCCACACAACGACCAACATCTGGGATGCATATATTGTTGGCTTATTGTCTAACTTTGGGCCAGTCATTTCAGCTAAACCGACTGAAAAATGGGGACTGGCCCAGAGTCAAGTCACAGAAGACTCCTTGGTGCTTTTTCAATTCCACCCTTCTCCCTCAATTCCTGCCCTCCTCCACATTTTTTGAACTTGCAAGACCCTCAGACATTTCTGAGCAGCCGATTGCAAATGGCTGTTCTGCAGCTTGGCCGTGTCCCAGGAAGAGAGCCTCACCTGGCCACATCCAAGAACATTTCTCCTGTCCTCTGAGGTCGCTCAGCACACAGTCTCCCACACTCACCACCCAGGAGCCTCCTGAGGATGAATGAATATTCCCGGGCCAAATATCGCATGAGGATTTGGGCAATATTTTGGCAGGCTGAACAAAGCTCATATTTATGCACCCTGGCAAGACTATTGCTGGATCATTCTGTACTTGGTGAAGGGCATTGTTTCCTAATCAAGATAACTTAGCTCCCCTTAGGGTGATATTTAACACAAGAGTTGCTTGAAAATGTCCTATTTTCATAATGAATCTTTCCCCAGCATCTAGAAATTTAGATAAAGTTGAAAGAAGGACAGGAGGAAATAATTACTAAGCACCTATGTGTTCCTGAGGTTTTACATGTGTATGTCATTTAATTTTTACATAAAATTCCAGAGTCAATATTTTGAGATATCATATTTTCCTCCTCCTTGGTTTACTCCCTGTTTTTCTCATCCTCCAGCCCAAGTGATCATACATAAGAAGTGTATTTTTAGACTGAGGGAGTCTGATTGATTTTGGAGCTAAATATAGAAAAGAGATTGAAAATTCTTTCCCAGCAGATTTTTGAAGAGTTTCCTCTACTGTCTTCTTCTGTCCAATGCTATTTTTGAGAAATCCCATGCTGTTCTTATTCCTGATCCTTTGTATTTGTTTTGCTGCACAGAAAACTTGTTGATGCTCTTTCATCCCAAGTGTTCTGAAATTTAATAATGATATTCCTGTTATTACCTCACTGTTTTAGGGATTTATTGGACCCCTTTCAAACTGAGGAATTCTCTTATTTCTCTGATAAAATTCCCTCCACTTCTTTTTCTCTCTGGAAGGATCACTTTCTGGGATTCCTATAATTTTGACTTTAGATCTTCCAGATTGGTCTTTTCTTTCCTATGTTTCTGAACTGTCTTCTGGATTAAATTCTTGGAAATGTTCTCAACATTCTCTTTCAACATTTCTCTCGATAATTTTGTTTCAGGTGTACTATTTTTAGTTTCCCAAAGCACTTTTTGTTGTTTTCCTCAGATTGTTCATTTTATGTGGCAGACTGTTCTTAAGAGGCCATATCTTTTTATATTCTGAGAAATTGTACTAATGTCTCACCTGATTCTTATATTTTCTTAATTTTCTCTGAATTGCCTTTTTCCCCTTGATCGTCTGAGTCTCTCACTTTTATAATGCACCCAAGTTACGGCCTTCTCCAATCTAACTAGTCAGCTGCCACTCTGCCACCTTTCACTTTTTCTTCCAAAGATTGTTAAAATTATTTTCCACTGGTAAATCCCCTTTGAGTCGCTTTCTCCTTGTGGGCCTATAATCATGATGGTCATTTACTGTCATTTTAGTAGGATTTCAGGAGGAGGAGTAGCTACATGTGGTCAATGCACAGTGTTTATCCAGAAGCCAGCTGGGGTGGCAACTATCCCACAGGAGATCCTGGAACCTTCCTTTTTAGTTCAAGTCAGAAAAGAGTTTCTTCTTTCTTATGAAAGATGTGATGCAATTTACCACAGTTACCTTGCCTCAATTAGGTAATTCCATGGACTCTGAGTCAAAAGAATTTGACAATCATTCATTTCAACCCCCTCTCTGATGCCTGAATTATGTTCCTAATAGGTAGTTTTACAGTCTTGAATTGAATTCCTCCAATGATGGGGAACTTGCTCTCACATGAAATGATCCGTTACACTGCCAAGTTCTACTGTTGTCAGGGTGTTTGTTTCTAAGTATCCCTGTTAACGCAGAGATGTATTCACTGTGAGTAACAATGTTTTATCAAGTAGAACTATATACAGTGGAAGAGTAATTCCAATTCTTAGTTAAATGCACCACAGGAAAAGATAGCATCTGAATTTGTCAAATGCGACTGCATATAGCACACCGTTGGTGTCCTTATCACCCAAGTTGTTTCAGAAGAAGTCAACCTGGAGTTCACAGTGTCAAGCAAATTGCTTCACTCTTGCTGAAAGTCCTGCTTGTTTAATGAGAAATATTTATAGAATATTTTCAGAGATTTACTTCTCACATGAAAACTCTTAAATTTTAAAGTTTATTTGCCGCCTATCAGTCACCTTGTTGAATGTTAATTTCTCATGATTGTAGTCTGCATGAGAAAACTGTAATCAGCTAAAATCAAGCAAAGAAGAAGCTGCCTTCAGATAAATTTTATCTTATTTTCTGTTTGCAATAGGGAATCCCAACAAAGAAACCCTTTGTGTGACCGGATCTTTGTCCATCTTTCCATTTTATAATCTAAAGAAGGGTTGAGGGTGTGTCAAGGTGTTTTTATACCTTTTTTCCCTTAAGAATCCAACATGTCCTATAATGGTCACTGGTATAGTTGATCATTTTTAAAGCACATGTGACTCAAGTTACAATTGATAGTGTAGTTCAACATATGAAATACTGGAATCCTATTTGGCATTTTTTACTGGCTGCCTGGCCCCTGAATGCAACCCGGATGTCAAATGTGTTGCTACTCTTGGGAAACTGTGAGCACATCTCCTCTTTTTAAAGAACTCAGTGCAGGGGAGGAGAAAGGCAAGACCAAAAAAAAAAAAAAAAACCCACAAAAACCAAATAAACAAAAACCCTGGCAAACAGAAATAGAAAGAGAGAAAGGGAAGTATTGAGGTTTTAGGAATGAATTTCTATATATTTTTGGTATATTTTCAGTAATTTTTCTGTTCTGTCCTATTTCACTCATCTATTCATCCATTCATCCATCTACCTATCATTCATTCAGTAAACATTTATTGTGTGTCTGCCATGGGCCAATTATGTTTCTATGAGCTAAGAATACAGCAGGGAAGGAAACAGTCATCTCTGTCCTCGCAGAGTTTTATATTCATGACCCTAGAATCCCAATCAAAGCCAGCACCTAGGAAGAGATGCCATCAGTGCCTGACCGCACATCCAGAATTACCAGTTGATAGTTGTGGTGTTACCACAGAGAAAACAAAGAAGGTCAAAGGTGCAGGGTATCTCGAGTGCAAATAGTGTTGCACTTTTAAGTGGGGTAATGGCGTCATTGAGAAGAAGAGCTTTTTAGAAAGGTTTGGAGAAGCCGAGTTAGTAATCCCTGTAGAGATCTGGTTGAGACCATCTTAGAAGGAGGGACGTTGCAAAGCCATGAGGCCGGCATGGAAGAACAGCAGTCCCTCCCTATGGCCGAAACTGACTGACTAGGTGGGGATGAGAGCAGAGAGATAAGGAATGCAGATTATGTTGAGTCTTGTTTGCATTGACTTCGGTTCTTACATGGTAGAAGACGGCAGGTCATGCGAAGGTTCTGTGTGGGAGACTGACATGATGTGACATATTTTAACACTACGGTTCTAATTAGTACATTGTTAACAGGATAGTGTTATATGAATGTATCATTTTGCTTAGTCTGTAGGTCAGAACTGATGAATGAAAAACAGAAAGTAGGAGTACTTCCGTGACACAGGTACTAATTACATAATTGTCATAGAGAAAGCTCATGTCAGCCATTTAGCAGTCAGTAGCTTTGAGTCCTGACTGCCATCATAGCAAATGACTTGGATATTAACTGTGGTCACTTCATTTGCAAAATTGGGGCAGTAGTATCTATATCATAAGCTGTGAGAACTAAAATATCTGACAATGTCACTGCCATATAAAAGATCTTTATTAATGTTGGCTGTATCCTCAATGAATTGACAGGATAAATAAATTCACTTAATAAATTTAAATTCATTGAAATAAATTATGGCTAATATAAAATTTTAACTGTCTTAAAGATATATTTTTCTCTTTCATGCTTCCCTTTTGTGTGTTCTATCTCATGAAACTTTTACAAAATTATCTTACATCCTTCATTTAGAAATTCAGATATTTTGTACCAGCAAACATACATGGTTTTGAGAGTGACCCTTAATCAAAGTGTGCTCAAAATTACTTTTGCAAGGATGATTACCATGGAAATTTTATTATAGAAAAAATGAAAATATAAATGAAAATATAAATAATAAATTTATTTGTGGTGTGAAATAAATGAAATACAATTCCATCTCTCTTTTATTATTTTTGTTTTTTTTAACAATGCCATCTTTAATTTTGTAGAAATAATTACTTGAGAAAGTATGTAAGCAAGTTACATATCATTATGAATAACTTAGATGCTTAGAAATATACTGGATGGATATACACTAAAATGTTAGCAAGAATCCTGTCCTGGGGCTATTAAAAGTCATTTTCCTTTTTTGTTTTTTTCCTATATTTTACAAATATTTCTACAATGATTCTATGTTACTTATATATTCAAAAGTGACCAGAACATGTTATTTAATTAATCTTGATAGAGTAGCTGTAAACAAAGGAAGAAACTCAATAATTATGTTTTTTCCTCAGTGATTCTTTGACCAGAACTAACTACTAATTGGAAACATTTTTCAAACAAGAATTTGAGATGATAAGACGATTTAATGAAAAAAATGTTTAGAACTAAAATGCAGACGTGTTCACCAAAATCCCTCTGTTTTGCTCCATCACCTTGGCAAAACGTAGCATGACCCCTCTTCCATTATAAATGGTAAAAAGAAGGAACTCAGAGTCTTTTTATACATTAGATGGCCCTTTAGAGTAATCAGGCATTTGCCTGTGAGTGTAATTCTCCCTTTCACTCTTCCCAAGGAAGGCAATAGCAGCAGTGACTGACAGCTGCTAAAAAGGTGGACTACGGCTGGCAGTGTAGACATTTCCCAACTGGCTTCATCAAGACCATTCCCCATTGACAAAAACCAGAGGAAGAAACAAAAATAAAGAATGCAAAAATGAGATTTACTGTAAAAATGCTAGAACTGAAGGTGGTTTTAAAATACCTAGAACACTTTTATTGTAAGTTGAAGGACCTATTTCTTTGAGAGCATAGCGCTCACAGACATCTATCTATTTCCCACACCATCTTGGGTAGCCATACATTAGCTCATTGATAATGTCCTCCATGCTTTAATGGCTCTTGTGAAACCCTGAGAAGTGAAATCCATGAAGGATGTAGAACAAAATAAATAAGATATGTGATACCTGTTGGAAGGAAGGAAGGGAGGGAGGGGGAAATGGAGATTATTGGGGACCAAGTATCTCATTAAATTCACACCCCCTCCCCAATAAAATAGGCTTTAATTTTTTAAAATATTTATTTTATTTATTTCTCTCCCCTTCCCCCTCCCCCCGCCCCTTGTTGTCTGCTCTCTGTGTCGATTTGCTGTGTGTTCTTCGGTGTCCACTTGCATTCTTGTCAGGTGGCACTGGGAATCTGTGTCTCTTTTTGTTGCATCATCTTGCTGTGCCGCCCCTGGGTGGGCTGTGCTTTTCATGTGGGGCTGCTCTCCTTGGGGAGTGTACTCCTTGCACATGGGGCACCCCTACGCGGGGGGGAGGAACCCTTGCGTGGCACAGCACTCCTTGCACACGGCAGCACTGCACGTGGGCCAGCTCACCACACCAGGAGGCCCTGGGTATAGAACCCTGGACCCTCCACATAGTAGGCGGATGCTCTATCAACTGAGCCACATCCACCTCCCAGGCTAATTTTTACAACTGTAGATCTTGGGGCTGTATGGAAAAGACTTTAAGTTTTGAGGGGTTTTCCCCCTTAGTATTTTTAAGTGCCTTCACCGCAGCCAATTGTAATTTTTACTACCATTAGGACAATGCCCTTCAATGGCCAGAAATATTATCCTAATCATTGTGAAAGAACAACTATGTCTTATGTTTGAATCAAGGGCTCTTGCCATAGCTGCTTCGTCTCTTGGTAAATGTCTGTTAACTATTCCAATGGTCTCTTCAGTACTAAACTTCTATTGTGCTCCCTTTTTCTACTTAGTATGTGAATGCCAAGAGTAGCAAAGGCAACATTTTGCTTTTTAAAATAAATCTTTTTAGACCCTCCTTTTTAGAGGAAGAAAAACACTAAAACATGGTTGTCCCTGGGTGTGATAGTATGGATAATTTTAATGCCTTTTTTATACCCATTGTTTTACAGTGTTTTGCAATAAAAATGCAATATTAATATAATTAGAAAATGGCACAGAGAAAGCAAAGCACATACCTCCAGATTTTGGAAGATGTTTGAATGTCACTGCTTAATGATTCTTCTTTTTCCTTTTTGGAGTTTTGGTTACACTAGTTGTGGTAAAGCATGCTTCCCCTTTACCCCATCAAACTTCCTCTGTCCTCATCAGAAGCTCCTACTCTGTTCTTTCCCAGCTCAATTGGGAATAATCTGTTCCCTTCATTTTTAGCTAGTCTTTATGAATGAAATGTGATTAAGTCTAGTAAAACTATGGAAACATCATGAAACATCATAGCAGCATATGGGGAGCCTTCCTGTAGTGCCAGTTTGCTATTTCTGTCTAATAACAGATGAAAAAATCCAATTAGTTTGAAAAAAGGAAGCCCAAGTTAAAAATATCTGACTGACTCAGCACAGCAGGGAATGGTTTATAGGCTAATCATTCATGACCAATAGGATCTTAGTAGTGAGAAACTGGCTTCTCTAGCCCATTAGAAAAATAATATTTCATTCCTCTTACTGCTCCTAAAGCTTTCTACTTAATTATACCATGTTAAATTAGCAGCCATTCTCACTCCCTTTATGGGAAGGGAAATCAAGTTTATTCACCCACACAATACCATCCTCCCGAGTTAAGGGAATAGAGTTGACCTAATGGGAAGACAAACAGATGGCTTAGGAAATGAGACATGATTTTTCTCACAATGGTTAATGCATGAAAAAAGAAATGTCTAATGTCCACATATCCTTATCAAGTAAATCTTAAATGGCCCTATTTTGTTTTTCTTCACATATTAGAAATAGATGAAACATCAATTAAGGAATAAATTTTCACCCATCATATTGGCAGATAGAATAGAATTATCTGAGTAATCAAGGTTGTGGGAGTATAAAGTGGCTTAATTTTTTAAAAAAAAAGTTTGACCGTATGAAAATATAACTATTCCAAAAAGGAATCTTGCCTAAGGAATATAATCAAAGATGTAGTCAAAGATTCTATCTACATATGTTCATTACAGTGGCATTTATAATAAGGAAAAACTGGAAATAGCCTAAATGTGCAAGAAAAGGGAATGAAAAGACATGAGAAATGCATTAAATATAATTCTAAGTGAAAAATAAATACAATCTTTTTTAAATATTTTTTTTTATTTTTAAAGAAGCTTTAGATTACATAAATGTTACATAAAAAATATAAGGGATTTCCATATGCCCTACTCCCACCCCTTCCCACACTTTCCCACATTAACAACATCCTGCATTAGTGTGGTACATTTGTTAAAATTGATGAACCTATACTGAAGCATTGCTCCTAACCATGGATTACAGTTTACATTATAGTTTACACTTTGTCCTGCACAGTTTTATAAATTAGGAAAAAATATACAGTGGCCTGCACCCATCACAGCAATGTCATTCAGGACAAATCCAATGTCCTGAAAATGCCCCCATATTACACATATTCTTCCCTCTTCCATCCCTCAGAACCTCTGGTGGCAACTGCCTTTATATAAAAAAAGAGTTCTTCCTTTGCTAGAATAATAAATAGTCTGTAGTAGAATAATAATACGTCTACTTTAGTCCATTGTTCATTTCCCAGTCTTGAGGATTTGGGGATGGTGATACCAACTCTGCTTCTAATTGAGAGGAGGCTTAGATCCCATGAGGCAGATGGGTGGAGCTATCTTGCTTGCAGTTGCACCCTCTATTCCTTAGAATGGGTGTTGTCCATCATCATCTCCTTGTTGGTTGTCCTGGATGAGTCCAGTGAACTGGAGAGTAGGTATTGCAACTCTGCTGAAATTCAGGGCTCAACTGGCACGTGGATAGCCCAAAGATTTAAGTCTCTGGGACATATATTTGGCAAATATAGTACTAATTATAGTTTCAAATAAAAGGGGCAGAAGAGCTATGTGTAGGGAAACTACAAATGAGTCTAACACTCTTACACTGGAGAGTATAAATTCTAAAGTAAGGCCCACTGATAGAGTGCTGAATTCCTCAGCTTCTCTGTCCTGCTTATAGTATCTAGGTATCTCTTGAGCCCTCAGGAGCCCTGCTATTTGAAGCACTGGTTCCTGTGGCAGTCAATGAGATCCTGCTGAGACTTGCATAAGCGTAACCTCTGGAATGACCTTCCAATTCACTTTGAAATATCTTAGCCTTAAAAACTCATTTGTATTTACCATTTCCCCCTTTTGGTCTAGGTCTTTTTCCAGATGCATTGCTAGTTGATCCTTAGTATTAAATCCCTCAGTGCCAGGGAAGCTCATCTCCAGGAGTCATGCAGCCTATCCCGTATACCCTACCATATCCAACACCCTACACCAGTAACCCTCCCCTGCCAAGAGAACCTTCCCAACAATGTAGTTTGAACCACAGTCGTGCAAATTCCCAGAGTTTATCTGCTCTTTCCCCCAGCCCTCCCCCGAGACCCATGGATAGTCCAACCCAACCCCTCCATCCCACTCCCCCTCACGTACCTGCACTGCCAAACACAATCATGTCACTGCAACACTGTTACACCCATCTACTACTGCCCAGCCACATTATTCCACCCTATCATAGATTTTGCCTTATGGCATCAGCTCACCATCCAATACTCCCTTTCTGTCTCCTGTTAACTTATCTTTCAGGCTCCAGCCTGGGAGTCTGCTCAATCTGCTTAATTCATAACAGTGAGGTCTGTAATATTTGTGCCTGGCTTACTTCAGTCAACATAAGGTCTTCAGAATTCATCGATGTTACCCTGTGTGTTAATATTTCATTCCCTCTTATAGCTGAGTAATATTGCATTGTGAGTATATACCACAGTTTGCTTACCTGTTCATCTGTTGATGGACATTTGGATTGCATCCAACTTTTGGCAATAGTGAATAATGCCATATGAACATTGGTGTGTATATATGTTTGTGTCCCTGCTTTCAATTCTTCTGGATATATACCTAGCAGTGAGAATGATGGTTCACATGGCAGTTCTATAATTAGTTTCCTGAGGAATAGCCAAACTGTCCTCCATAATGGCTTCACCATTCTACATTCCCACCAGCAGTGGATAAGCGTTCCCTTTCCTCCACCTCCTATCCAACACTTGTAGTCCTCTCTTTCTTTGGTAACAGCAGCCAGTCTAACGGTTGTAAGATGATATCTCATTGTAGTTTTGATTTGCATTCCCTAAAAGCTAGTGCTGTTGAGCATCTTTTCATGTGCTCTTTAGCCATTTGTATTTCTTCTTTGGAGAAGTGTCTATTCAAATGTCCTGCCCATGTTTTAAATGGGTTGTTCATCTTTTTATTTTTGAGTTGTAGGATTTCTTTTTGTGCTGGATATTAGGCCCCTATTGGATAGTTGGTTACCAAATATATTCTCCCATTGAGTAGGCTGCCTTTTCACTTTTTTGATAAACTCCTATAAAGTGCAAAAGTTTTTAATTTTGAAGAGGTCCCATTTATCTATTTTTTTCTTTGGTTGCTTGTGCTTTGGGTGTAAAGTTTATGAAACCATTTCCTACTACAAGATCTCATAGATGCTTCCCTACATTTTCTTCTAGAAGCTTTATGGACCTGGCTCTTATATTTAGATATTTGATCCATCTTGAGTTAAGTTTTGTATAAGGTGTGAGATGGTGGTCCTCTCTCATGCTTTTGGATATGGATATCCAGTTCTCCAAGCACCATTTATTGAGGAGGCCATTCTTTCTCAATTGAGTGGGCTTGGTGGCCTTGTTGAATATTAACTGACTGTACTGCAAGGATTTATATCAGAACTCTCAATTTGGTTCCATTGGTCAGTATGTCTATCCTTGTGTCAATACCATGCAGTTTTGATAACAGTAGCTTTGTAGTATGTTTCAAAGCCAGATATTGTGATTCCACCAATTTTGTTTTTCTTTTTAAATTTATCTTTGGCTATTTGGGATCTCTTGCCCTTCCAAATAAATTCCATAGTTAGCTTTTCCAAATCAGTAAAAAATACTATTGTAATTTTTATTGGGATTATGTTTAATATGTAGATCAGTTTGGGTAAAACAGACATCTTAATGATGTTTAGTCTTCCAATCTATGAACAGGGAATAATCTTCTCTTTATTTAGGTCTTCTTTGATTTCCTTTAACAACATATTGTAGTTTTCTGCTTACAAGTCCTTTACATCTTTAGTTAAGTTTATTCCTAGGTATTTGATTCTTTTGGTTGCTATTGTAAATGGAACTTTTTTCTTGATTTCTCCCTCAGATTTCTCATTACAGGTGTATAGAAATGCTACTGATTTTTGCACATTGATCTTATATCCTGTCATTGTACTGAACTCATTTATCAGCTCTAGGAGCTTTATTGTAGATTTCTCAGGGCTTTCTATGTATAGGATCATGTCATCTGCAAATAGTGAAATTTTTACTTCTTCCTTTCCAATTTGTATGCCTTTTATATCTTTTTCTTGCCTAAGTGCCACAGCAAGTACTTCTTATACAATGTTAAATAAGAGTAGTGACAATGGACATCATTTTCTTGTTCCAGATCTTAAAGGGAATGCTTTTAACATTTTGCCATTGAATATGATGTTAATTGTGGGGTTTTCAAATATGCCCTTTATCACATTGAAGAAGTTGCCTTCTATTCCTATCTTTTGAAGTGTTTTCATAAGGAAAGGATGCTGTATTTTATCAAATGCTTGTTCTGCATTAATAAAGATGATCATGTGGTTTTTCTCTTTCGATTTGTTAATGTGATGTATTACATTGATTAATTCTCTTATGTTGAACCATCCTTGCATACTGGATTTGAAATCCACTTGGTCATGGTGTATAATTCATTTGATGTGTTGCTGAATATGATTAGCAAGTATTTTGTTGAGGATTTTAACATCCAGCTTCATCAGAGAAATTGGCCCATAGTTTTCCTTTCTTTTGGCATCGTTTTTGGCTTTGGTATTTGGGGTGATATTGTTGGCATCATAGAATGAATTTGGCAATGTTCCCTCCAATTATAATTTTTGGAAGAATTTAAGCAGGATTGGTGTTAGTTCTTTCCAGAATGTTTGGTAGAATTCACCTGTGAAAGCATCTGGTCCTGGCCTCTTCTTAGTTAGGAGGTTTTTGATGACTAATTCAGTCTCATTACATATGATTAGTTTGTTGAGTTCATCAGTTTCTTCTTTCATCAATGTAGGCTGCTTGTGTGTTTCTAGAAATCTGTCCATTTCATCTAAGTTATCCATCTTGTTGGCATACAATTTTTCAAAGTATCCTCTAATGATACTCTTTCTCTCTGTGGGTTCAGTGGTGATATCCCCTTTCTCATTTCTTATTTTACGTATTTTCATCTTCTCTCTTTTTTTATTAGTCTAGCTAAGGGTTTGTCAATTTTATTAATCTTCTCAAAAAACCAACTTTTGGTTTTGTTAATTGTTTCTCATGCTTTCTTATTTTCAATTTCCTTTAGCTCTGTTCTAATCTTTGTTATTTCCTTCTTTCTACTTGTTTGGGATTACTTTGTTGTTCTTTTTCTAATTCCACCAGGTGTGCAGTTAGATCTTTGATCTTAGCTCTTTCATCTTTTTTAATATAGGCATTTATGGCTAAAAATTTCCCTCTCAGAACTGCTCTTGCTGTATCCCATAGGTTCTGATATTTTGTTTTGTCATTTTCATTCATTTCAGGGTAGTTACTTTTTTTTTTTTTGGTAATTTTCTTCTTGACCCACTGATTATCTAAGAGTGTGTTGTTTAACTTCTGTATCTTTGTGCATAATCTGGTTTGCTGACCCTTACTGATTTCCAGCTTCATTCCATTGTGTCAGAAATTATTTTGCATAATTTCACTCTTTCTGAATTCATTGAGAGTTTTTCTATGGCCTAGCATGTGGTCTATCCTGGGGAATGATCCATGTGCACTTGAAAAGAATGTAGATCCCACTGTACTGGGTATAATGTTCTGATATGTCTATTAGGCCTAGATCCTCTAACATATTATTCAATGTCTCTGATACTTTATTGATCCTTTGCCAAGATGATAATGGTGATAATGGTTATTAAAGTCCCCCACTATAATCGCAGCAGCATCTATTTCTCCACTTAAGTTTTTCCAATGTTTGCCTCATGTATTTTGAAGTGCCCTGGTTAAGTGAATAAATGTTTATGATGGTTCTTTCTTTTTGATAGATTATCCCTTTTCATTAATATATAGTATCTTTCTTTGTCTCTTACAATAATTTTGCATTTAAAGTCTATTTGGCCCTATATTAATATAGCTACACCCACCCTTTTTTGGTTATTGTTTCCTTGTAAAATTGTTTCCCAACCATTCACTTTCAACCACCTTGCATTCCTGGGTTTGAGGTGAGTTTCTTGTAGACAGCATAAATCGGTAATATTTCCTTATCCATTCTGCCAATCTGCATCTCTTGACTGGTGAATTTATTCCATTAACATTCAATGTTATTACTGTCAAGGCATTACTTACATTAACCATATTTTATTTAGGGTTATATATGTCATATGTTGTTTTTATTTCTTTTTTTAATCTTTTTACTTTTTTTAATGTGGTTCCAGCTTCCATGGTTTTCCTCTTAAAGCTGTTTCTCCTTCAATATCTCCTTTCCATTTCCCTTTTAGCCCAAGCTGATGGTGGTTTTGTTCATACAACTCTCTCAAAAACCTTGTTGGTTTGGCATGCAAGAAGCAGGGGTCAAAGCCATCAGACAGTAAGACTTTCCACAAGTCTTTCCTCGATAACTGCACCTCAGATCCTGATTTACAAGTTCCAAAACTAGTTAAATCCTTCAATGGGAGCTTGATTTCCAGAGGCTTGGAATTTACAAAATCAGTTTCTGATTTTGCAGCTATAAGCTGCAAGCAGAAGCCAAGCCACATTCTCTGGGTTTACTTTGGAAATTTCTTCAGCTAAATGCCCAGGCTCACCACTTTCAAAATCTGCCTTTCATAAAACACCAGGAGTTAATCTTGCTAAGTTCTCTGCAACTTTAAAATATGGATCACCTTTCTTTCAGTTTCCAATAAGAGTTTCATCATTTACTTCTAAGGTATTATAAAAAATCTCTTTAGCATCCATATTGCTATCAACAGTCTCTTCAAAGCAATCTACACCTTTTCCATCAAGCATCTCACAATTCCTCCAAAAAATACCCCTTACCCACTTATAAAACATTTCCACATTTCAGTAATTGCAAAAGCACTTCCCTACTCTTGGCACCAAATTCTGTATTAGTCAGCCAAAGGGGTGCTGATGCAAAATACCAGAAATTGGTTGGTTTTTATAAAAGGTATTTATTTGGGGTAGGAGCTTACAGATACCAGGCCATAAAGCATAAGTTACTTCCCTCAGCAAAGTCTATTTTCGTGTGTTAGGGCAAGGTGGCTGCCAACATCTGTGAAGGTTCAGGCTTCCTGGGTTCCTCCCTTCCAAGGTCTTGCTGCTCTCTGGATTCAGGGTTCCTCTCTTCCCAGGGCTCCAGCTTCAGCATCAAACTCCAATATCAAAACTCCAACATTAAGAACCCTCAACTCTGTCCTTTGCCATCCCTTTTGTCTTTGAGTCCCCATCCACCAAAGGGTGGGGCACCAAAGGGTGAGGACTCAAAGCCCTACTGGCATAAGAGGTTACATAATTACTTAATCAAGTAAACCTATGAATCCAATATAATCTAATATGCCCAGAGGAGAAGATTAGTTTACAAACATAATCCAATATTTCTTTTTGGAAACCATCAATAATATCAAACTGCTACAGTGGAATAGAAAAACAAGAAGCAACATAAAAAGAAAAAAATAGGATGAATTAAAAGTCCAGACAGTTGAAAAGAGAATAAAAGGTGAAAAAAAGACCAAACAAGAAGAGGTGGAATGAAAGAAAAGCAATAGAAGTCAGGAGATAGAAAAATGGAGGAAAGAAAAAAAATAAGGTAGGTTGAAAAAATAAGTAAAAGAAAAAAGTAAACAAAGGGAAAAGACAAGAAACAAGAAACAAAATAGGAAAAAATACAACTCAGGAATAACAGCCTTTACTCTTAGACTCCTAGGCACCTCCTAGCTGCTGGTACTCATCAATTAATTACCCTGCAGTCTGCCCTCCAAAGGTGATGTACCCAGTTTTAGTGAATAAAATAAAGGAAAAAAAAAATAACTAATAAAAAAATAACAGATCCAAAAAAACTAAAATAAAAGAATCAGTCTAGACATCCCCTATCATAAAGTGCTACCTGTGTGCCTGATAACTCATTGGATCACCCCCTGGATCCGTTCTTCTAGGGATTACCAGGTCTCAAACCAGGATCCTTCTACATGCAAAGCCGGAATGCCTCCTCTGAGCTATGCTGGCTCTATAGGTTAAGTAGGATTCTGAAAACTTGCCTGGCTCTGCCCACCCCTGTTTCCCTTAGGCAAGTTGGACTTTCAATAGTCTTCAGCTGCTGGGCTAGTTAGTTGCCTGTCTCCGCCCCCTCCCTGACCTGGCTCCTCTCTGGTTGGGTGTGACAGCCTGCATGAGCAGATTCCCCCTCCCCCTCCCCAGGGCCAACTCAGTGCTGGCTGGTGTCCTCTCTGAGATTCAAAGGGGACTCAAGTGGCCAAACCCACCAAAAAGAAACCACTTTCTACCCACCACCGGACCACTCCTGCCCCAGGGAGCACTCCCTCCCACTCGGCCGGCTGTTGGGAGGGACTGTAACTTTCCTGTGGGTAGCTGAGTAGGCTCGTGGACTTTTGGCAGTGAAGCCCCATCCATCCTTTGAGCTTCAGGGATCTAGTCCAGGACGTGAATTGAGATGGGATAAGTATACGTGCTTGAACAAGGATGGAACACTCTCAAATTTGAGGTTATGATTTGATTCTTTGGTACTCTACATTTATTTTCTGTAAATGAACTTCTTCACCTGGTTCTTACACAATATGATAAATACCAATAACTAGGAAGTATTTTGTAATGTTTAGGAACTAAATTACGAACAAAGCCAGAATATGATCTAAGGATCTGTAAAGCAGCAACATTCAACTTTTTGGTCTCAAAACCCCTTTACACTCTGAGACCGCAAAGAGATTTTGTTTTGTTTTTAATGTGAGTTATAGCCATCAATTTTCCCACATTGGAAACTAAAATTGAGAGAGGTTTAAAACTCAAGCACACACTCCATTAATCATCATGGCAATGACACGATTGCATGTCAGGTAGCCTCTAGAAAATCCCCCCATAGACTTGTTAAAGAGTGACAGTGGAAAAAAAAAGTCAAACGACATCTTAGTATTACTATGAAAATCATGTTAATCTCGCAGATTCCCTGAAAGGGCCTCGAGGACACTGAGGAATCCCTCAGCAGACTTTGAGAACCAGTGCTGTGATGTGTCCCCTGCCTCTCACCCACCCATACAAAAATCTCCAAGGCCACAGCACAGCCAGCTTTAAGACTTTCAAGGTCAGAGAAGATGACCTCCATGGCTAAAAAGCATACACGAACTGAACATTCTCCCTGCAAACCTACAGGCTGCCTCTTTTAGCAGCTATAGCAGAAGCTGCTATAGCAGAAGCTGCTCCTAATATCTGGTAAGAACTAGTGAACAGGTTTGCAAGATCTTGTTTGAAGTACCTCAGGTTCATCCTGACCTGTTGACTTCAGCTTTCTCTCTTTGTAGGGGCAGCCCAGGAAAAATCATTTCTATGATGTTCTCTTTCCTCTTTATTCGTAGATGGATTTATCTGCCTAAGGAAAGACTGAAGGAGAAATGAGTGAGAAAAATGATACATGCTAGGCACCCATTCAAGTGTTTTGTTGTGTTTTATTTTCAATTGAGTTGTTCACAATATCAGTGTACCCTATTTATAAAATATGAAAACAGCACCTAAGCATAATAAGTACAAAGAGAACCTAAGTCTTTTTTTCACAACCCTCTTCTGAATCAAGCTTCTCAGCTTCTCAGACATAAACATGTGAGCATTTTGATGTGTATTTCCTACAGTCCTTTTAGTTGTCTAGCATAAGCTTAGATAAATTGGAGGACTCGGAGAGAGATTTTGTTTAGTTTTATTTTCTCACATACACAATATATCTTAGAGATATTTCCAAGTACCAAATAGATACATTTCCTTCTTTTAAGGGAATGCAAGTCATGTTGCAGTGCCGGCGAAATGTTATTTATTTAATTATTCACTAAATGGTAAGCATTTAGGTTGTTTATGGTTTTTCCATTTTATACTGCAGTGCCAAGAATATTCCTTGTGCATAAATCTTTGTGACATGTGCTAAAATCCCAAAAGTGAAATTGCTGGGGCAAAAGACTTCATTTTAAATTTTGATGGGTATTACCCTCTAGAGAGCTGTGACAGTTGGAAGCTTTTTGTGGATTCCAGAAGAGATCATGTGCATGAAGCTAATCCATTCCTGTGGGGTGTGGGGCTCTTCGATTAGATTGGGACTTTGCTTGGATGGCTTCAGTGAGGCGTGACCCAGGGTGGGTCTTGGCCCTTTTGCTGGAGACCTTTGGAAAGGAGGGACTGAAAGCAGAGACCACAGGGAAAAAGGTGGCAAAGAGAAACCCTGAGAGGCCGAGAGAGCCTCTCAGAGGCCAAAAAATGGAATCAGTGGAGCACTGAGGCTTAGAAAGAGGCACCCAGAGGGTCAAGCAAGGGAGAAGGGAGACAGGAGACATATGCCTGATCACCCACAGCTGAGCTTGGGGAGGAAGTAAGCCTGGAGGAGAAGGCAGAGGCCCAGACCAGAGAGCCACTGGTGTGTCTTACCACGTGGTGGGGGTCCAGGACTCCCAGCAGCCCACCTTTGGTGAGAGAGCATCTCTGATGAGGCCTTGATCTGGGCATTTTCACAGCCTCAAAACTGTAAGCTTTTAACCGAATAAATTCCCATTAACAAGGCCAACCCATTTCTGGTAGATTGCTTGGGCAGCTTCCAGCAAACTGATATAAGTGCCTACCAATTAAAACAATCACCAGTAATTTAGAAGGCATTTCGAGTTCCCCCACATTCTTGATAACACTGCATCTAATCACCCTTTCAAATTATTGAGTCTAATGCGTGAATTGTGCTATCTTGATTTGTTTTGCATTTCTCTGATTGTAAGTGAATTTAAACATCTTTTCAAATTTTTATTAGGTTTTTGTATTTTTGTCTATTTTTTTGGCAGGGTTATTTGTCTTTTTCTAACAATTTCATGTAACTTCTTTGTGTGGGTATTAATCCTTTATGTTGCAAATATTTTTCTCCACTCTGGTCTCTTTTAACCTTGGTTATAGTTTCTTCAAACACCATCTTTAAAATTGTCTGTACTTAAAATTTGTCTATCTTTTCTCTCATGGCTTCTGAGGTTTTTCGTTTTCCTTAGGAACCACATACCCCCAGTCAATCCCCATAGAAGCATAATGGTTTTTCCTAGAGTTTTTGTGAATTTAATTTTTTACAATTATATCTTTAACTCATTACATGTGGTTATGCAGTATCTTTGTAAATAATATAAAGTGCACATACATGTTTATTTTTTCCCCAGTGGATAGCCATTTGCCATAAAATGGTCTTCTAAGTATTTTATCCTTTCCCCACTCATTTACATTGCCATCTTCAACATGGGGATGTTCTGTGGTCTAATAGCTTAAAGTGTTGTTCTAACGCTCGACTTCCTGGATTTGAATCCCAGACATGCCAGTTACAATTATGTAAGCATGAATCTATTTTACGCTTTCTTGCCCCTCTTTTTTCTTGACTATAAAATAGGAAAATTTATTAAAATATACGGTACCATATCTGGATTAAATAAAATACATAAAATAATTTTATGAGCACTCAGTAAATACTAGCACTTATTAATTTTTACATCCCCATTTATACCGGGGATCTATTTTTCAGTTGTCTATAACAGCACTATCAGATATGAAAATGCTCCCTATCTCCACTTCCCAGTACATTAGTCATTGAAATGTGGCTAGTGTGACCGAAGAATTGATATTTTAATTTTTTCTAATTTTAATTCATCTTAATATAAAATTAGTCACAGATGGCTAGTACCTACCATATTGGACAGCTGCCAGGATGTTTACCATAGTGTTCCAGTAGTTATGTTTTATTATATATGTCTCCTCTGGCTCCTACTATACACTGCGTCCGAATTTCCTCTGGTTAAAAGGACTCTAGTCATACTGGTGTTGGCCCACGTTTGGCCTCACGTTTGGCCTCATCTTCATTACATGATCTTCAATACAATCTCTATTTACCAATGCGTTCACACCCACAGAACCAGGGGTAGGACTTAAACACATCTTTGAAGGTGACATGATGCAATTCATAACATCTATATCTTATCTTGGAACAATTTTTGTGTTTTCAATTATTTTCGATTTTAGCATTCAGTTTCACAATTCCAATGTGCTCACATAGTAAATTTCATAATTTACTGTTTAAAGTTTTCTGAATTTTTCTGAGCCCTTTGATTCTTTGCACTCGCTAACCTCTTCATTCTCTTATTTTTAATAATACAAATCTTATAACAATATCCTTATACGAAACTACCTCTTTTTAGTTTACCAAAAGGGTGCCAACGCAAAGAACCAGAAATGTGTTGGTTTTTAGAAAGGGTATTTATTTGGGGTAAAATCTTATAGTTCCAAGGCTGTGAAAAGTCCAAGCACTGTCAGAGATGCTTTCTCACCAAAGTCAGCTACTGGTGATCCTGGCACGTTGCCACATGGTGAAGCAAGATGGTCCCCAATCTCTGCACAGGTTTCAGTCTTCCCCTCCAGGCTCACCCTTTCCTCTCAAGCTGCTCTGTGGCCCAGCTTCTTGGGGCTTCATGTTTAAACATGAAGTCCTCTTCCTCCTAGCACAGGGCTTGTTTCTTTCCAGGTGCCTATATCAGTCTGGGCTGTTCTGCTCTCGTTCCATGTTCAGCTGTAAACTATCAGGCAAATGGCTCATCTCTGTCTTTCCTTTCTTTGGCGTGACAGGATAAAAAATGGCAGAACTCTTTTCCTGTATCTGTGTTTCTATTTATACCAGACCCAGCTAGGGGGTAGAGACTCAATCTCAGTTCAACAAAAAGCTCAACCAAGTCAATCTTCCCCCATCAGAGCAAGGCCAGGGGTTCACAAAGGGAGCATCATCTTGTTCCATATTGCTGCAGGGAAGGGACAAGGTAGCAGCCAAGAAGTGTTTTACAATCTTCTCCTATGGCTCTTTGAAGTTAAATTTTCTGGTTTCAACTCTTGTCCAATAAATGCAGCCCTTTTTCTGTATTCTATAGAATTGAAGAAGTGTACACTCTTTGTCTCCTCTGCTAATTTTTCTGGGGTAAATTGGTACAGTGGCTGCCCTAACAGGCATTTCTCCAGTTATCTGAAGTAGTTAATTTAAAGCAGTGATATGTGATCTGATGGCACATCCTCAATTCTTGGGGAAATATGCCTGCATATCCTACTCTAGTATCAGCAAGCTACACCAGTGACTACCTCATTGCTGCATGCTACAAGTTAGGGGAGTGGGTGACCAGAACCATTGCACAAAATGTGCAATTCACTCGTATTTACTGCAATTCATCAGCTCTTCCTCCCACTCTTCCATGAATGCTACACATTGCTCTACTAGACTTTGGAGTTTCAAAATAACTTTTTCCAGGCAGTTCCTACCTGTTTAATAGTTATTTGGGTGGAGGGACTGATACCTGGAGCTTCCTACTCCATCACCTTTCCACAATATTCTGCAGAAAAGCTTACTTAAATTTTCATCATCTGCTAAATATATGTTTGGTAAGTATTAGTGACCATTAAAATGTCTTATATTACCTTTAATTTGTATAGAACATGGTTATTTAGAAATAATTTTTCAATTCTTAAATGAAAGTTGAGCTGCACAAGTCCAAATGTTAACCTGATGATGATATATAACTTGTACTGATGAGAACAATGTATTTGAGAGAAAATGTAATGCAGAAACACATTAAAAATGAACATAGGAAAAAAAAACCAACTGGTAATCTAATCAAAGGCCCCTCAGGTGAATTTAATGCAATCAAAGGGTATCATCCACCAGAGGAATAGATTTGTTTGCAAACGTAACTCTTCTCTTTTGGGGATTCAAAAATAATCTCAAATTGCTACACTACCTTTCTCCATAATTTCAGCTCTTTAAAATATTATCTACACTTAACAGATCTAACCACTGCTCAAACAAGATAATTTCCAGAACTCATAGTACTGTGGAATTATTCTTGTTTACATATATAACTGGGAAAGTAAGGGGTCAACTATACTTGTCTTCTCAGTTTTCACATACCTAATTTGCTACAGCCAGCCAATTCTTCTTAAATAGTGATATTGGCGAACACAAGGCATATTAAAAAGAACTATCTGGATTTAAGTATTATTAGTATACTAACTAGACTGATGATGAGCAAATCAAAGTTGTTGAACTAAATTATCACTATTATTTTAATTTCCAAAACTGGTAGGAATATGGTAAATGAGAAAAACTAAGATTTAGGAAGATTAATTATCTTGCTCAAAGTAACAGCTATTTAATTTAGAATACTGCAAATGGGTACTGAGATAGTTGTCCTTTCAGCACATCCCAAGAAATCACTACATTTAATAAAGTATTGTTCAGTGAAGTTCTTAGATGCATTTGCTCTAGATAACAAAAAATAAAGCCAACAACTATTTGGAATACAAGTTACCAAGTAACTCATAAAAAGAAACTTATTAAAACTAATTGTTTAAAAGAATCTTTGTGCCCAATTATTATTCTAAATAGGAGCATTGTAATATCTTCTCTGTTTTATTAATGATTATCTAGTTAAACTAAAATTGGATTGAATAATATCATTATTTTCATGGGGAGGAGGTGTAGCTCAGTGGTTGAGCGCCTATTTCCTGTATATGAGGTCCTTGGTTCAATCCCCAGTATCTCTTTAAAAACACACAAACATTACTTTCTACACACATACAATTTTGTTAGCAAAGATAAAGTTCTAGTGTATCCAGCTTAGTATACAAACTGTATTAGTTGGAATCAACCTAAAAATATAATTACCATCCAAAACCAACTTTAGGTTATCATTTGTCTTTAAGGCAGTGGTTGTTAACTTAGTCACTCATTACAATCATTTGGGGGCATTTTTCAAGCCTGGGCCATCCCTGGAGATACTGATTTCATTGGTCTTGGGTAGGGCAGAGACAAATACTTGGGAAATTCTAATGAGCAGCCAAAGATGAAAGCTGTTGCTTTGGGAAATCAGTTACAGGATCCATCACCAAGGCTGATACTTCTGCTAGTCAGTCAACTGAATGCCAACCAATTTTCATAGGGTTGGTTGTTTCTAAGCTTCCCTGGGAGAGTTCATTTAACACCATGAAAGTCATCTTCTTTTCCTTTATCCAGTGTAAGAATTGACTTGATATTGTAATCCCCATCCTTTTATAAATAGAATTATTAAAAAAAAAAAAAGACCTATCACCAATAGGGAAGAACACAAGGGGTTAAGACAGTTTCATATTCAGTTATTAAATGTATTCATCTTTTAAAATTTAATTCAATATATAATTTTAGAAATATTTACTGAATACCTAGAATTTCTTAGGCAATCATCTATATATCTGGGGTACATCACTGAGCAAAACAGTCAACAATCCTTGTGGGCCTCTGACACCTGCCAGGCCCTAAGCTAAGTCCTAGCCAAGGCCACCTAATGAAACAGATATCCTGAAGCTAAAACCTGTAAGTGCTGAAGTCGGGGCTCCAGTCTTTCCTGCATACCTTACCACTCACACGTTCACCAGTTTTGAAAAGTGCCTGGTAGTTGTCTTAAACAGGAAGCAGTTAATATAAGCCCTTGAGTAAAAGTGTGGCATTATCCTGATGATGTTTGAGAACTACAATTCCTGTCCAGCATTTGGAAACTCAAGTGTGTAGGGACCATGCAGGGATGTAAAATGAAACAGGTCAGGTGGAACCCAGCCAGAATCGATGGGGGACTGAAGCATAAAATGATTGGCTGCCAGGAGAAATTGAAGACTGAGCCTGAGCTATTCTGAGAATCTATCTACCAGCCTTGTTTGTAGGCCAACCCCAAATCAGGAGGCCTCCCAGGGGTGAATGCTGCACATCTGAAATTACTTTTGCTTATCGTCGTGAGTAGGAGCTTGTGGGGAGCTGCCAAGGATCATAGGCCACTTGGTTTGGGGGTGCCACTGTAGCCTCTATGGCAGTTGGTGAGAAATGACATTTAGGGAAGGTTTTTCCTTCCTTGGTCCTCAGGGAAGCAGGTCCTTCCTTGTTCTGGCCTGCAGTGTCCTCATCTGTGAAATGAAGGTCTTGAATCAGATGATTTTTATGGTCCTTTCCAAATTATCTCTCTGTGAGTACTTCTTTATGGCCTCTCTCAAGAAGTGCAATACTTGGAGGCTGCCTTTGAGAGTTTTGGGAGGCTAAAGAATGCTGGAGGAGCCTGACACTCTTTTGGCAAAGTGTCAATAACCAGTCTTCATTTCTCCCAGGGAGGAAGGTCAGAACTTCCCCTGGTGTCCATGGTCCTCACCTCTACTGGCGATGCATGTCATCACCCTTGTTAACCACGGTTTCAGAATCAAGAGACGTTTATTGTGGTTCTTTATTGCTGGATCCTGTGCTCGGTGGTATTGGAATATAGCCATGGAAAATTTGGTAGTGTGGATAAATAAAGAGGCAGTTTTGCTTGATTCAGAGCTAGCATTTCAAAAATCAATTAAAATTTGGTTGAGCCCAAAGAGAACAGATTTCTGATTGTGTTTAATCTTGCACTCCTCATCATGACTGATGGATTAAGATCTAAGTTAGGGGAAGCGGACTTGGCCCAGTGGTTAGGGCATCCGTCTACCACATGGGAGATCTGCGGTTCAAACCCCGGGCCTCCTTGACCCGTGTGCAGCTGGCCCACGTGCAGTACTGATGCGCGCAAGGAGTGCCCTGCCACACAGGGGTGTCCCTGCGTAGGGGAACCCCACATGCAAGGAGTGCACCCCATAAGGAGAGCCGCCCAGTGCGAAAGAAAGTGCAGCCTGCCCAAGAATGGCACAGTACACACGGAGAGCTGACACAACAAGATGATGCAACAAAAAGAGACACAGTATTCCCATGCCGCTGACAACAGAAGCAGACAAAAGAAGAACATGCAGCAAAATAGACACAGAGAACAGACAACTGGGGCGGGGGGGAGGTGAAGGGGAGAGAAATAAATAAAATAAATCTTTAAAAAAAAAGATCTAAGTTAGCTGCATGTTGCTCTCGTTGACAATCTGATCCATATTTCTACCATCCCTAGAAACTGTCAGAAGACATTACCCATGAGAGAATATATGCCATCCCTGGCACCTAAAACAGCTCTATCCCTTTTATATGATGTGGTTTTACTGAGCTTTGCCAGGAAAACAAAGAAATCTGCATTTAGGTCTTAGGCATGCTGAAGAAATTCACTTGACAAAGCCATTTCAAAATCCATTGAGATGCTTTACCAAGAATGGACGCCCTCTATTGCTAAAAACACTGTCATTTCTCACTTTTACACTTCCCTCCTCGCAATCACAAATCATCCAGTTTCCACATTGTGTAATTGTTAAAAGCTATTTATGAATCTGCCTTTTTGTCTGGGTTCCAAACATCTATTTGCTGCTCTGCTCTTGCACATTTGGGAACCCCATAAAATGCTGCTGAAACACTGGCAAATGCTTAATATGGTTCATTTGAAAGAATTATGATCCAATCCTTTTTGAAAGAAGAAGTGAGCAAAATATAGTTTCTGCTGCTTGGTTACAGGTATAGCTCGTTCTTGGAATTACATTTGGGGTGAACTGAATGCAGTGGTCAGATCCAGGAGAGTTGTTTAATTAAAGGCAGTTCTCAAGGTCCAAGTCATCTCTCAAATCCTGTTTAATTCCTTAATAATATCAGCATTCCTAAATTTCACTTAGCCTAAGGGGTTTCCCACCTGTTTCAAATCTGAGCTTTGCCACCAAACACTGTCGATCTCTTTTGTCATGAATGTGCAATGAGGCATTCCTCGATCACGAAGAAATAGGAGTGATGCACTCCAGATTGTCAGAAGTTTAACCTTCAAGAATGCTGTGAAGGGCAGTCCTGGAAGAAAAAAGAAAGGGGAGTTCCTCACATGGTTCAGCATGTGGAAGTGGGGGCAGGGGGAAGGGAGGTGCTCTTAAATAAATGCTTCACTGGCTCTACCTCCACCACAGTGGGAATTATCAGCGCTTGATATTTCCCTGCACTTAACCTTGCAATGATACAAGTTGCTCAGTCAGTTACCAGGCAATAATAGGTGACTTTTAAATGTATCTCTATATTTCTCTCTTATTTTAGCTACAAGGACCCGGCTGGCTTAGAGGTTATTGCTCAGGAGTCTTTAAATGCAAATGAGGGAAACCCCAGGTTATAAAGCATCTGCTTGCAGACAGGTTTTCCGTCAGTTACCTTAGCAACATTTGCCCTTGTGTTCCACACACCTCCTTGACAGCCTGCATAATGTAACTGGCACAGAGGAGGGGGAAAAAAATAGAAAGAAAACCCGGACACGTGTGGGGTTTAACGTTACTTAATGGCTTGCTATTCTTCGGATAATGTCCCTGCAGTGAAAATAGAAAACTCCATTTCCAGAAATAAAAGGACTTGGGGAGAAATATGTTGGTTCAAAGAAAAAAAAAAAAAAACCCACAAAATATCAGAATGAGCCGGACCCGAGAAAGCAGAGATTTTTTTCCAAAAATATCCTTCCCACCAGCAGTGCTGCAGATGTGTCACTGTGGCTCGGCAAGGCAGGCCATCTGCTGCAGTGTTTCCCTGGAAACTCCCAGCAACATCCCTCCCGAAGGTCCTCCGTGGCCTCCCTGCCTGCGCGGCCACGGAGCTTGCCGGTGATGTCACTGCTGCTCGCTGGGAGGGAATCCCAGGGCCTGTGTCCCTCGGGTGCAGCCAACCCTGATGGGCTCTGGATGCTGCGAGCCTGGGGACTTTGACCACAAGGAGAGAGAGTGGCGATATGCAATTCATCACAGTCCACAAAGCACAGTTCCCAGTAGATTCTAAAATCGTGATTTGAAAAGAGAAAAAAAAAATGGTGAGACAAGTGTAAAAGAGCGCTAACCTACAGGGGCAGTGCTGCAGCCAATCTCCTCCTGTGGGGTTTAAACCTATTGCTGTCTGGATGTGTGGAAAAAGAAAGGAAACGATTTTTAGCCACTTTTTAAAAAAGAAAGGTAATGAATATTTCTGATCTTTCTATTGTTCGCTGTATTGTTGCTTCTGCAGAGTATTGGGCTGCAACTCTCAGATGAGCTGTACTTACCTGGAGACCCACAGCAATGCAATGCTTAGCAAGTCTGCATTTTGTTATTCCATGGGTGATCAATGAAATTAGGCTTTATCTGTGTTGATGCACACTGGAGAAATGGGACCATTTCTAATCTAACACAGAGGGTTAGCCTCTGGGTAAGGCTGAAAATACGGACCAAGAGCTGCCTTTGGAAGGTTGCCTTGCCCTTAAATATGCTTAACTCACATGTTCATAATCTTAGCAAAACATTTTTAAATAATAAATTACAATAAGCTTTAATAATGTTGGGGTGGGGCAAATAAATAGAAATAGGTATTCTTGGAGATCTTATTTCTTATTCAAGGACAGAGATAATTACAGCTGTGTTGTCATATTGTTTAGAGGCAGTAAATCACAGTAAGAATAGTAAATTCTTAGGAAATTAGTCTTCTTTTTGTTTTGTTTTCTCTAAAGAAAATGAGGATGTGATGCCAGCACATGGTGACTGGGTACTGATTATTGGGTACTCGTTATTAGTTGTTGTCATTGTGGACAAAATGTTGAGCCCATGGAATCTCCCTGTTATATTAGCATTACAAGAAAAAAAAGTCCTTTTTTGAAAACTGATCTTAACAGAAAAAAATAAACATACGCTTTCAAATATTTAATTCTTTTCTCTGTTGTGTGTTGTTTGGGTTTATAGCATTTATATTCTTACATTTACAATTCTTTACTTTTCTGATATTCACATCTTTGTTACCAAAATAGATTTGCCCTTTTTTCCAATTCGTATTTCTTTCACAGTTAAGATAATGGGTCTATAGAGACGCACACACACCTCTTCCAGGCCACAAACAAGAAATCATTCATAAGTTTATATGTCTTTTCAGTGGTATTTAAACACAAGAGTCTCCAGATAAGGTTTTTGTGGAAATAAAAGCTAAAGGCACTTGATTTAGCATTATTGCAAAGTGCTAACTTTGATGCTAAAAATAGATTTAATAGAAGAGAAGGTAAAGCTGAATAGAGGACTGGTCTCACTCTCACCTGAAGGCCTTTTGGAACATAATCCCTTGATTTCTTAACTCCTTCCTTACCGGCCTCTAAGGAATGATACGAAACAATTGGAATTTATAAACTTCTGCTTAACTGCTTGTTAATAGCTTCATTATTGCAAGGTTTAATTCATGAAATGAATTTCTGGAATAGCTAACCCCTTGAAACAGAAAGGATGAAGAACTCTTGACGCACTGCAAATCCTGTTCTCTCTACTCCCTCCCCCAGCCACCCCCACAGCAAGTCCGTCTTCAGAGCCAGTCGACCAGCCCACAGCTTTTGTTCCTTCTCACCTGAGTCATGCCATTTGCCTCTTAGCTATCAAAATCTTCTGGTTGCCTCCTGCCTCTTTTCTCCATCATCGCTACAACCATTATATTTGGCTCTTAAATCTTCTGGATTCCTGGAAACAGGAGTTCCATCTGCCATCCCCAGGCTCAGGTGCCACTGCTAGGAGGGACCTGCCCTGATAAAAATGAGGAGATATAAAATTCAAAATGGATAGAGAAAGTAGTCAGGCAAAAAAAGGGCTTCACAGACTTGCGTGTTATAAATAGATTCTATTTCCATTATACCAGTGACAGCAACAAGCAAATAAGAAATGCATTCACAGTATTCAGACAGCCACAGAGGGAGAGGAATAATGGCCTTCTCTCAAGGAGCAGATGCTTTATAATGGAATGCTATAGTGTTATCTGTGTTTCTTTACTTCAAATACCAGATCAGAGAAAATGGGGCCAAATAGCATGCCTTTTCTTTGCAAAAGAAATCATATTTCTAAAAAGACAAGAATTAGAAAACGCCCGACAATTCCAGAAAAGATCATCATATTTCTGATTGCTAGGCAAGATATTAATAAAGGACATTTAGTAAATGTTTTAATAAATCCTTAAATCCTCAACGAAATCCCTAAAATGATAACTTCCCTCTAAGACGAAATTTGCTATGCAGCTAACAGGTTGTATTTCAATAATATGGCAAACTTTGGAGTTTTGTTGGATTGCGTTACAAAGATGTTATTACTTTACCACAATTAGGTTTAAATCTTGGAAAGATGAAAACCTGCCTTTTCAGAATTCATGCTAAAATTTTTCTAGGGATGGTCTTTAATAGGAAGGATATAATTTGCCATTTCTGTGACCTTTGGTAAGTCACTTAACTTCTTGGAACCTCTGTTTCCTTTGTTGAAAATAAAGACAACATGCTGGACCTGTCTCTCCAGATTTTGTCAAGGTTAAAAGCACCAATATATATGGACGTGCTTTTGTAAATGAGAAGCTGCACACCTGCCACACTGCTATGTATTTTTGCACCTTCTAAGCTGTGTTCCAGCTCAGGAGGCTGTCCTTGTCCCGCCAGCCATATGTGGTCATGTTGCCCTCTAGTGACTGCAGTTTGTAGAGGCTGTGGGCCCCAAGGAAGTCTTGAGGGTCTGGAAATAAATAACTTAAAGGATTTGGAAGAGGGAAGGGAAGGATGGACATGATGAACACACACCACCGAAGAGGCACGGAAAGTAAGCAACAACTTACTATTTGTAATACGACATGGGACACAAAGTGGGAGCAAAGAAAACAAATAGAAAGAGAGAGAAATGAGATGTAGATGACTCTGTAAAACTCAGTGACCTGGGTATCAGGGGAACAGAATTTGGAGTTGTCCTTGGTGGTGCTGCAGGGATAGATGCTGGACACTGTGTGTCCTGCCATGGCCCACTGGGTGGACTGGGAGATGGTGTAAACTACAATGTGGACCACTGTCCATGCGGTGCAGCAGTGCTCCAAAATATATTCACCAGGTGCAGTGAATGTGCCATGATGATGGAAGAGGTTGTTGATGTGGGAGGGGTGGGGTGATATATTTTTTTAATGTAACATTTAAAAGAAAATAAAGAAGAAAAAAATCAGTAGGAACTTCAGCTGGTCATAAACTTTGACCTCCGAAACCTGTCCTGTAACTGTTAAATAAGGTCACTACAATACAAGTTCACCGAAGTTCCTTGCAAAATTCTTTGAGTCTAAGATGAGAAGAAAGTAGAACATTATTTTTTAAAAAAGAGTGAGAGCTATAAAAAAGAAATGGTGAAAGATATGCTGGAAAAATTTCTAGACTACTCCTTTCCGTGTTTCTGAAGGCACCTCAATATTTCATGATCTTAATAACAATCAAGTGGCTGAAGGATGCAAACGAATTTGGGGGTTTTGTCCATAATGTGCCTTGTCACCAAGATATATCCTACAGTGTGTTTGCTTCCTTCAGCGGGCACAGCTCATGGAGGTTACATCCTCTTCAAATGAACACGTATGAACCTCACTGGCTATGCTTCCAAAGAGGTCCTCCTTTTGGAAATGAGTCCTTCTTAACATAGGACTTTCTGAGCATCATATGATCAGTGGGAAGTTCTTTAAGTCCAGCTTCCCCTTTCAAATGATAGATCTTCCAGTCCTGAGTGCTTTAGACTGATGTTGGGCCTTCTCTAAACTAACTGGGTATTATATAAAAGCAATGCCCATAAGAACTCTGTGAATGAAACTATGATGTTGCAAAGGATCAGGTGTCCTATCCTTGCCCTCTTAATGATCTCTCATTGATGACTATTTGAAATAATCTTACTAAAAGACAACACAGTGTAGTTCAGTGGAAGGAGTACTACAGTGAGACCACATGGCATTTGCTAGTTGCATGATCTTCTGCAATATTCTACATTTATCTAAGCTTCAGTTTCCTCATCTGCAAAATGGGAACTAATTCATTTATACATATTGATGAAATACATCTAATGTGCCAGTTATTATGTTAAGTTCCCAGATTATAGTAATGAACAGTATTTTTAAGAGTCATGGTAAAGATCAAACCAGTGTCTCTTTTCCAACTCTATATACTACAACAGTGTAAGGTACTATGTTCCTAAAGAAATGTGGAAACAACAGGTTTTTTTTTTTTCCTGACCTGAAGGAGCCACATTTAAATTTGTGCCTTACCCTCGAGAGCATTGGAAATGACATCGACCTCTGAATGTTTCCTTTCGGTGAATCCCCAAACTTTTAACCTCCCTAGAACTATTAGCTCTGCCAGGGTTTTCCATTAACAAGTGCACAAAGCAGTTGCGACTCAACCGACTGAAACTCTTATTTAAATATTTTCCTACCTAGATATCTTCCATGCCTAATAGCTTTGAGTAATCTTTCCACATAGAAAGGAGAGTGAATGGTTCCTGTCATCTCAGTGTAGAATCCCATCCAACAAGGGGTCTCTTCTCTTCTCTTTCGTGCTCTGCCCAGAATTCAAAAAACAGTAGATGGAGCCACCAGGTAGCAGTTAGGGAGAATGGGTTCATCCTTGGAGAAGGCCAGGGTCTTATTTTGGAAAGGCCAGCTGTGGAAATAAAAGCCTTCCCAGGGCACATGGGTATACCAGGCCCTAAATCTGTGCTTTCACACCAAGTTTCTCATGTAGTCCTCATAGCGACATCTGTTACATATACCCATGCAACAGATGAGGCTAGAGGCGCACAGGTAATAAGGCATCTTCCCTAAGGCAAGAAAACTGGACACCACTGTCCAGTGACCTCAACCCCCAGCAAAAGGACACCAGAGCCTAGAAAGGGTTTGGACCATTTTTAAATATTGGAGAACTTATAAACGTCCTTGTCTATTTCTCCCAGCTCGTAGCCTTGTTCTTTCCTCCCACCACATTTTGGTTTTTCATTGTTCTCCTTTGTAGTTTGACTCTCTTCTTCTCTTTCAGATTCTGTAACTTGTGTTTCCCTTTGTTAATATAAAAATCTTCATGTGAATCTGCTCAGGGGCCTGTTGCATTGAACACTACACAGATGGCTGCGGCACCCTTACAGTTTTAAGTGGTGAATCAGCATAGAAATTTCACCGAAACAAAGGCAACCACAGAACATTTAACTTCTGACTCCCTTTTCCAGAAAGATTTGCTAAACTTTGTGGCCGATTTGGCCAAACTTATTCTGTCAGTATTTTGGGCCCCTGATAAGAAACAAATTAAAGCTATTTCTTCCCTTCAATCAGACAGCAGACAACTATTTTAAAACTTAGAACACCTACTGCTCAAATTTGGCATAATGCCACTGACTTATTATTCACTTTCTGGAGATTGCTTTTTTATGCATATTCTGGTTGGTTGACTGCTATTCTTAGTTTGTAACCTCCTTTATTTAAATATATGTTTCAGAATTAAAGTTCAAGAAAATATCACTCTATTCAACTTTGCCTTTTTTGGAATTTGAACTTACCTGAATGAGTAAAATCAGGGGAAAAAAATCGATTTCTGACTCCACTGCTGCTTTCTAAAAATATTCCAAATCATGACATGAAACTATTAAAGGTAACATTTTGGAAGTTTTTCTTCTCCCGTGGATGCTGAAAAGCACTTCCCATTTTTGGTCCATCCCTGTTTTCATGGGATATGCTGTTTGACTCTGAAGTTTTTTTGGATGGAAATATCATAGAACACCAAACATGAGAACTAGGGAAATGATTTTGCATGCAAATCATGCATCTGGCTGCGCTCTTTGGGAAATAAATTTTCCCCGTCAAAATGTCAAGTTGTTTTGACTTCACAACAAATGAGGAAGGAAGTTCATAAATGTAGAACAATAAGCCAGCAACTAGAGTTTGCTGATTTGCCTTCTTCTCCCTTTATATTACAACGGAGAAATGTAAAGTGCCCTCCAAATGCCCACGCAGCAGCTCAGATTCGCCCGGTACTTGATTTTATTGTTTCAGGCTACGGAATTCTGGGTGAAAGTTCTGGAATGCGCCCAGTGTTGCTGTCAGTACTTGTGAGGGTTGCTGTCAAGGCTTATTACTTCCTTTCCCCTCTTACGCTGGAGTTTTCTTGAGCTAAGTCATTTGGACAAATGACACGCATTTCATGAATTCCAACCGGGGGAGTGTTGTCCTCCCAGGGCTGTGTGTCCAGGAGCGCGATCTGGGGAACATGCTGGTGAGCCTGGTAACATGTTCCAAGCTACGCAGAAGTGCTCGCTTCATTCATTAAAGACTAACACGTTTACAGCGGCGAACTGCCTCATAAGCATTCTTTTTTCTTCGTGACTGTTCTAAGCCTACCGAAAAAGCAGTTAACTTCCATTACATAAAGTGAAATAGACTAAGTGGTATAGAGTTTTAAAAATTACAGTCTCCTTTAGGGATTATTTTAAGGAAAGCCTGCTCTCGGGGTGTATTTTGGGGAGGTTCAGTCTTAAACTGCAGACACAGGAGAAGGTAAACTATGAAAGTACTTGGGAAGTCGCATTTTTTGAGCTACCATGAGTGAAGTCAAACATTCCCCTTTTCGTCCTCTCCTTCCTTAACTTTTCTTTTTCAGGGGGAGGGGTAAAAGGGGGCAATCCTGGTCTTGCTTTGCCCATGAGTAAAGCTTAAAGCAGCCAAGCACCCTGAATCATTAACATCCTTCTGCCCAGCAATGACTAAGCTCAAATCCATCAACAATATATGCCAGGACCCTCTCCCCTTGTTTCCGGTCCTGTGCTTCTTAGGAATGTGTTCCAACAGCCACAGCATTTTTCATCGCCACCGCCAGGTGACAAAAAGGAAAAATGAGTGTCGACGAACCAGAAAAAGTTAGGCCATCTATTTTATCTTAAAAACTCTTCAGAGGTAAGAAACGTGCATACATGAACTAGCTCAGTGGTAATGTAGATAAGCAAGCTACTAGCAATGTTCAGAAATATAATTCCTATAAACCTTTATTTGGGTCTATCTCAGATACTGAGAATTACTTCTTGCTTTAAACCCCCATTTCGTTTCCAAATCATGTTTTTTGAACTGCAGCCGTGAAAGTTTTCCTCTAATTTTCACATTATAATGCTTATACTATCTTTTTTTTTTTTTTCCTAGAGGTACTGGGGATTGAACCCAGGACCTTGTACTTGGGAAGTAGGTGCTCAACCACTGAGCTATATCTACTCCCTATACTATCATTTCTTGACATTGCTTGATTGATATCTCATATGCACTAATTTTCCCCCAAAGTGAGTACAAAATAGAGTGAAATGAAATTTATTTATATCATAAAATGGCTATTGACTTGCACTTATTCCAAAAACTTACTCTTCTAATAAAGTTCGCAAATGAAAGTTGGCAAGCAACTACATTTTAGTAGCAGCACTTTCAACTTGAAAGTTCCATGTAATTAATAGTTAATTAGCTACACTAAGCTAGAGTTGAGCTTGGCAACTTCTAGAGTCTATTATAATTCTACCGCTTTTTGAATTGAGTGTTCAATATTAGCCTGACTGATTAGTTTCAGTGTAAAAAAAAAAAAAAAAAAAAAGGTTACCTGATGGTGATATTACTTTACCTTCAATCTCATGATGATATCATTTATTAGCTTCTGTTTTAATTTGAATTTTTTCATATATGAATGGGTTAAAGAGCACCTGTATTGTGCATATTGTGTCAGTTCATTAAGTTGAGTTTCCTTATTAGAACACTATTAATGATTGTAAAAATGTAAGCCAAGAGTATTATGCCCAAATTTGCACCATAGGTAATTTAAGTACATTTTATTAAACCCATACAAAAGAAATCAAAACTCACCCATTTGAGACATATATAAAGTATAAATCTATCTATCTATCTATATATATATATATGTCATGTTTTATGTATGAAGTATTTGTGCATACCTACCAAGTTAAAATGCCTTTTAATTCCATAACAAACTTCTCTTTAGGAAGAGAGATAAACCTCCTGTTTGTGCAGCCAAAGAAACACGTAATAAGGAATAAGAAGAAGAATTCAAATGAGTAACTCAGACTTAAGACAATTTGATAGCTTTCTGCCCCAAGAAACACAGAAAATCTCAAAGCAGTCTGTGCCGATTTAGTGGAAAAGTCTTTCCTTAAGAGTGTATTATCTTCAGTAGGAAATGCTACAGTACACCTTGGCATCATCAAGTCCAATTAGTACACCGGAAAGACTCATGGTATTTCCTGTTGGCAACCCTGAAGTGTGAGAATTGGAAAGCTACTGTCTCTGTTGTGTGCCAAGGCCCAAAAATTATGCAAGGAGATGAAATGGAGCATACCAAGAAAATAGCAACTGCAGGAACAAGCAAATAATGCAAGGTTTGTTTCCCTACTATAAATGTAAATACCCATTTACTAGAAGCAGCTTCAAACTGACAGCTTTTGGGTTTGGGAGGCTATTTTTGGCTGGGTGCTCCTGATTATGCAAGATAAGCAAACCAACTACAATAGCGTGAGGGGGTCTGGAGAGCACTGGGTGGGAAATACTTGTTCCTGCCTCAGCTCTGGCTGTGTGGGAATGGGGATAATAAAGGCCGATGGTTTAAAGCCCTCTCTAGCTTTCCGCTGGCAAAGAGCCAGACAAGGTCCTGACTGTGCATCACCCTCTGCCAGGTTCTAAAATCTCTTTCTTGTGACCTTCTTTAGATCCTTCAAGTACCTTACACCCTTGGCCAAGAGGAGAGAGCCAGTGAGGAGAATGTTGCCAAGACATTGGCCATGTAATTCCTACTGCGATCTGTTCGGGGCCTGATGGGATTTAGAATTCCATAGACACATTTTATTTTTCCTTAATGGAACACACTGAATTATTGACAGAATAGAAGCAGAAGGCAGCCGTAGTGTTACAAATAGCTCATACTTAGAAATAGCTCTGCTGCCCAAAACAGACTTCAAGACCAGATTGCAAGTCTGCCTCGACTTCCAGTCCCTGTATAGTCCCCGAATTCACCCCAACAGACTATCCGAAAACCTTGCCATCTTACCTTTCACTCTCTGAAATCTTCCTAGTAGAAATATATCCCTATTAATCAGAAAAGGTCGCATGCCTTCAGGAGGCACTTGAGGGAGAATCTGTGAAATCTGATACCTTTCCTTCCAACATTTAGCCGCGAGCAGCCGCGTTGAAGATGGGGAGCATAGAGGAAACAGTAAAGTTCTCCTTCCCTCATCCCTCAGGTATGCGTGCTGAGTGGGCTTTGGAGCACCTGGGGGTCCCTGGAGGATATCAGAGAGGAAGTTGCAGAAAGGGAGATGGTTAGAGACAGATTTCTCAGGTCCTGAAATACTGTTAAAGTTGCGTGGACCTACAATGGGAAAATACTAGCTTCACTCTCTCCTCCCCGCCCCCCTATACTGCTAGATCTCTGGAGTGCTCAGAATAGAGGCTAGAACAAGAGATTGGAGAGGGAGGTTTCAGGGAAATTCATCCTGAGGGGAATGGAAAGTTACTGAAAGATTTTGAGCAGAGGAAAATCAATCAAGTACAGAAACAAAAGATGATAGGAGGCTCTCATGAGTCCAAAGGTGATTCCCAAAGGGTCTGGATTTGCCATAGCTACAGAAGGGAAAACATGGGTATCCATTATGTGTAAAAGATATTAAGTAATTGGATTTTTGACTGGTGTAATATAAGAAGCAAATGAAAGGAAGAGGTAAAGAATGATTCTGAGGTTTCTTGCCTGGGAAACTGGTAGAAAAGTAGGCCCATTTAACAAAATAGGAAAGTTGGGAGAGGAGACTAATTTGGAGGGGAAAGTAACTTATTTTTAGACATAGTGAGTTTGTCAAATTTATGGGCTGTATACCAGGGCAATAATGCAACTCTATCACATATCTTGGTATGAATTTATGTATTTTATGGAAGAATATTAACTTGCATGAAATACATCCATTTCTTAAAATTATAGGAGCACGTTTCAAGGGCATATTATGTTATGATTCTACTTTGTAAAGAAAAATCTGCTTTGTGTACACATATAGAAAGGAAGATTGATATACTCTGGGGTGTTAATGATAGTATTATTTTGTTTATGTTGCTTTTTTAAACCTTTTGATCCTTTTACATTGAATATAAGTTACCATATAAATAAAATATAAGTATATAAAAATGCAACAATGACTTGGTGATTTTTTGGTAACAAGATATTTAAAAATGAAAGTTAATTTTCAAAAACTGGATATATTTCAAATTATGCAAGTGTCCTTCATGGCAGAGAAAAGATAGTTCTGTCAGGGTTTACAGAACCCTATAAACTCCTTCTCACCTCCACAGAACTGCAATGATGAGTTATTTTCTTTTCCCCCAATTGTTTTCTACCTTATGCATATTGTGGCTAAATTTAATGAAACAAAAATCAGACTACTCAGTCTAAAAATAAGACAGGATACTAAAAATTGTACCTCAAAATTTTATGGATAGAATGGAATGTGTAGAATTGGTCCCAGCATTGAGGTGCCTGGAAACTTACTGGTGCTGCTTTCCAGGATAAGAAACTTGGCTACTGAAACCATAAAGGAAAATGAGAAATTGACTTCAGAGCTTTAACTAAAATTATCTGAATTCTCAAAATCTTCCTTTTTGGACTGTTTTAGCTTACCCTGGTTACTCAAAATTCCTTAGCTAAGTTCTGCTTTTTTGTTTCATCCTTAGTTTTTGGCAGGCGTCACATGAAAATGGCTGTTTCCGTATTTTGGGAACAGTATGTTTGAAGATATTGCCTCAACAAATGCTTTTCAGGATCCGTTGTATGAAGACCTACATGATAAACTTCTCCTGTAATTTTTACCCAAAAATGTGTTGTTTCTCCTTAACCATGATTTACAATAGTAGCATTTTATTGGGTAGGTTTTTCCTGGGAGAGTTTTTGAAAGACTGGAGGTTGCCAAAATCTTTCTCTTTGTAGCTTTGCAAACTTTATGCAAATTTGAATAGATTGCATCCTAATTACAAGGCTTCATTTTACCCAAGAAAACAAAGCTAGAAGAGGAAAAGCTCTTTAAAGGAGTGGAAAACCTTCTAGATATTTCCCCAAACCCTAAGGAGCTTTGGGAGCCTCACCTTTTCATTCTTAGCACCATGGCTGATCTTTAATGACTTCTCACTGACACTGGCTAAATTACTCTGCAGTTATAAGCAAACTTTCATATATAACATCACATTTAACTCCCATAACAATTTCATATATATCATTAAGAGTTAATCCTCATAATAGTTTGTTACGCGAGTTTTCTCCTTTAAAAATCTGAGTCTCCCATGGGCTAAGATATGATTTTCCAAGCTTTAGGTAGTGCTAGAGCCAGATCAAATCCATTCCTCCCACTTAATGGAAAATACTTTGGAATAAAAGCAACAACAAGAAAAAGGAATATGACAATGGCTTGGTGATTAAAGTATTAGATGTGGCTGAAAGTTTGGGTCCCAGCTGGATTTAATCTTATAGAACCGTGAACAAAGATGATGACTTTACTCTACATTAATTGTGAAATCAATAGGTTGGAGAATGAGAAATGGGACTTTTTTCCCCCACAGTCATTCAGCCATACACAGTCATTCAGTAAAGACCAACTATGCACTTAAATATTCATTTTTGCTCTTTGATACTAATTATACTAATTCTTGCTTAAACGAATCATTCTTTCTCCATACCCACCTCCATTTGATTCGTAATCTCATACCTAAGAGGTGTTCATTCAGTGTCTTGTTTTTCTTTCCTGAACAGGTATATAGTAAGAATTAACGAATACTCTTGGAACCCTTCAATTGGTCAGGTCTAATGAGTATTTTACTCCCTGGTTAACCCAACACCCTGTCAAGGTCCTTGACATCAGACAGACAGACAGAAGATGTCATATATTCCTTTGGTACTAATAAATAGCTGCTGAGGGACTCTTTGAAAAACAAACAGCCATGTGATTTTGAGACCAAATGTCTGACAAAACCAAAGGTTGGGGCTGACAAAGCCATGCCAACAGTTCTCATACTTCTGGCTGCGTAAACAGCAACTGCTTGCAGGGAGGGCAGGGGATGCAGATTCCTAGCCCTCATCCCACAGTTGTATATGTGGTAAGTCTAGGATGAGACATTTAAAAGATTCACTTCTAAGCGTTTCAGATGATCCTGAATTTTTTTTTTAAGATTTATTTTTTATTTATTTCTCTCCCCTCCCCTCTCCCAGTTGTCTGCTCTCTGGGTCCATTCGTTGTGTATTCTTCTGTGTCTGCTTATATTTTTGTCAACGGCACCAGGAAACTGTGTCTCTTTTTGTTGCGTCATCTCTCCGCGTGTGTGATGCCACTTCTGGGCAGGCTGCACTTTTTTCACGCAGGGTGGCTCTCCTTACGGGGTGCACTCCTTGCGTGTGGGGCTCCCCTACGTGACCCTGCATGGCGGGGCATTCCTTGTGCACAGCAGCACTGTGTGTGGGCCAGTTCATCACATGGGTCAGGAGGCCCAGGGTTTGAACCCTGGACCTCCCATGTGGTAGATGGACGCTCTATCCTTTGAGCCAAATCCACTTCCCTGATCCTGAATATTGAAGCACCAATCCATCTGGTTTGCCTGGGACTTTCAGTGCTACAGTGAGGTCAGTCCTGCGTAGGCAGGGGTGGCCGCTCATGTTCCCATGTGGTCAAGCTTTGCACTTTCAAAATTATATGGGGGAGAGGGCAGATGTAGCTCAGTTGCTGAGCACCTGTTTCCCATGTATGAGGCCCTGGGTTCAATTCCCTAGTACCTTCTAAAAATAATAATAATAGTAATATATATAGTAATTTGGACTTTGTTCTTAGAGTTTAGGCCAGAAATCCATTTTTGAGGATAATGATGAATAAATTTCTTACTGAATTTCTAAAGTTGGAACACAGATACCTGCATTTTAATAAGCTCCAAAGACAAGCTAAAGTTTCATGACCACTGTCTTGGAGTTTTAGAACCAGATCAGATTAGCTTCAGAACAAATCAAATTATCAAACTCGCGTCTTTGGATGAGAATGGGTATAAGTAGTTGTTTTTTTTGTTTGTTTGTTTATTTAGGCCAGTAAAAAGAATTTATTTAGGAAATGAGGGGAAGAACAGAGCTTGCTGAGCTGAGAAATGGGAGAAAAAGATGGAAATACACACCAAGATTTGGTGCATGCTCCTCTAGCCAGAGAGAGTCAGTGGTTTTATATGATGTCTCTGTTATTGTTTTTGAGCTGAGATGGTTCTATCCTAAAACTTCTATAAGAGTCTACTCTTGAGTCCTATTTTCCATCAAAGGATAAAGGTTGTTTTGTTAGGTTTCTTTATTTTAATTTTAATTTTTTAGTTGATGAGATCTTTTTTTTTTTTTTTTCTTGAGTGAAGAAGCCTTGCCCCAGCTCCTTTGAGATGATCTAGTCCTGGAATCAAACCTATAAAAAGTTTTGACTTATGATGGCATTAAAGAAAACCAAAACAATTTCTAAAGTCCTCTTCTCTATTCCCTGCCCCTCTCCCATTTCTTTCCTTGTATCTGTAAGTAATATATCTTTCTAGAAACAGAGGACAAAAAATATGAATGCTGACAGAGTGGAAAGGAATGTTAACTTTATTAATGAGTGCTTTAAATTGAGTAGAAGCATTGCCTTCCGGACTGATGGCAGATGAGCAGACCGTGGGGCGAAAGTGAGCTCTTCTGGTTCTTTTGCCATGAATTCGAGTGTGGCTCTTAGAGGACCGAAGGTCGACACGGGCTGTTAGATCATCAGTGCCCTTCCCTCTCCAAGCAGCAATTAAGGGTGTTTTCTTTTCCTCAGCCCAGCCTTTCAGCTCCTCCTCAAGGAAAGTAAGCTCCTCCAGGAAGCTCTTTTCTGTCAACATGTGTGGGGACTGGGGGGGGGGGCAAGTGGGAGGATAGGAAGGAAACAGAGGAGGGAAGTGCAAATCACAGTTACCTGAAAAAAGGGCTTTGGCTGCTCCCTTCAGCTGATGTGGGGAGTTTGGCAGCCCAGGGCAGCCCTCTGAGAAGCAAGCTGCGCATCCTGAGGCTAGTTTCACTGCACAACTCACTCCAAGATGCGAGTGCTGCTCTCACAGGGCAGGAGACCAGAAAGCTCCAGGCCAGGACACGTGGTAGGCATGAGAAACTACAGCTCACACAAACACACACAGCGCAGAGTCAGCCTGGCCTTAAGGGGTCATCTCCATAAAATGGTCAACCCTCAATTCCTCATCTCAGGTGTGGAAAAATATTTACTACAGAAACCCATCTTGCCGGTCTTTCGGGGGATTTCTTTCTCCCTATTGCACTTAATCCTTTCCTTTACCTGAATATTTAATCACGACCAAGTGTAATGAATGTGCCACAAATGCAATGAATGTGCCACAATGAGGAAAGAGATTGTCGATGTGGGAGGAGTGGTGGAGTGGGGGTGGGGTATATGGGAATCTCTTATATATATATATATTTTTTAAGGTTTATTTTTTTATTTATTTCTCTTCCCTTCCCTGCCCACCCACAGTGTCTGCTCTCTATGTTCATTCACTGTGTGTTCTTCTGTGTCTGTTTGCATTCCTGTCAGTGGCACCGGGAATCTGTGTCTCTTTTTGTTGTGTCATCTTGGTGCATCACCTCTGTGTGTGTGCGGCGCCACTCCTGGGCAGGCTGCACTTTTTTCACACTGGGTGGCTCTCCTTGTGGGGTGCATTCCTTGCTCGTGGGGCTCCCCTACGTGGGGGACACCCCTGCGTGGCACGGCACTCCTTGTGCGCATCAGCACTGCGCATGGGCCAGCTCCACACAGGTCAAGGAGGCCCGGGGTTTGAACCCTGGACCTCCCATGTGGTAGGCAGACACTCTATCCTTTGAGCCAAATGCACGTCCCTCTTATATTTTTTAATGTAACATTTTTTGTGATCTGTGCATCTCAAAAAAAAATACAATTGAAAAATTAAAAAAAAGACCAAGTGTGATGCTTCCCTGAGGAAATAAGCAAAACATACAGCAAAGTTTTTTGTATTTTCTGTTAGATATACTTCATGAAAGCCTTTATTAGGTCCATATTCTTTTTTCTCCCTGCATATTCTTTTAAGCTTTTTGTCAGCACCAAGTTGCTAACACTTCCAATATGCCCTGGAACACTTTTTTAAAAATAAAGAATTGGCTTTTTTTTGGGGGGGGGGGGAGGTGCACAATTTTAGGACATCCTTTTACATCTCTTATTTAACTACTCTGGAAATCTTTACTCTGACCCTTTTTGCTTCTGGCCTTTTTTTTTTTTTTTTTTTTGCTGTGTTTGGTGGAATACAAGGATACACAACTAGTTTGTTTTTCTCAGCTAAGCAGTTTTTAATATAAGGTGGTTGTATGTTCTGGAGATAAGTATGTAAGTCTTTTTCTCCTACCAGAGCAAGATTCTATTTTCATAGTCTATTAAGTAGGCAATGGGAATTTAACTATGAGGTGATAAGTAGATTTGCTTACCCCATAAAAATATCAATTTAAACTCCAATTTATGGTTTTCTACCGCCATTTTTTTGGTTGTTGTTATTCTTTGGCTTCCATCTTAGGCTTAAATCTGTTAACTTTTCAGACTTTTTACTTCTGTAGGACTTATTGTGAGTTCTCCGAGATGAATAAGCTCCCCCTGTCTTAATCTAATAATTTAAAAACAGTCCTTCCCTCTGCATCTCCACTTTAAGAATTAACTGGCTAGGCGAGTGGATGTGGCTCAAGCAGCTGAGCTCCTGCCTCCTACACGGGAGGTCCTGGGTTCGGTTCCCAGTGCCTCCTGAAAAAACAAAAATGACAACAAACAAACAAACAAAAGAAAAAAACTCAGGGAAGCCAATGTGGCTTAACGTTTGAGTGCCAGCTTCCCACATATGAGGCCCCGGGTTCAATCCCCAGTTTCTGGTAACTCAAGAAAAAAAAAAAAAAAATTCAGTGACTAAAAAGACCTTTGGAAACCTGGCTATTTCCAGGTAAATGTCTGTGGAAAAAATAAGTACTGTCTAGTTCTGCAAACAAATAGAGCAGTTGCTGAAGTGTGGTCATCTTTTGTAGTCAGCATTGTGGGGTTTTTTGTTTGTTTTTAATTATTTTAAATTTTTATTTTGAAATTCTTTCAAACTTACAGTTTTACTTTACAAAAAATATGCTGCCCTTACAAAGCATTCCAATATACCTCACCTGCCCAGATACCCAGTTCTACTGATTATAACATATTTTCCATATCATTCTATCTATCCATCAATCTATTGATCTATCTAATCTATCCATCCATCCATGCATCTTTTAGTCTATCAATCTATTTTCTGAACAATTGAGTGTAGGTGGTATACCTCATGCTCCTTGAACATGTATGTAATACTGCCATGTACATATCCTAAAAACAAGGATATTCACTTATATAACCAGCTTAAGTGCAGTTATCAAGTTAAAAAAATTTAATTTTGAAATAAAGTTTACAGTCTATATTCCAATTTTATTTGTATGTCTCAATAATGTACTTTTGAGTCTTCTCTCTTTCCTTGTTGGATCCCATCCAGTATTGTGTATTGCCTTTAATTATCATTATCTCTTAATTCACTTTCCTTTTCTTTTTATTGTCAGACCCTATACACACCATAAACTTTCCCATCTCATCACTCCCAAACATACCATTCAGTAGAATTAATCACATCACTGTCTTGCATTAGCGTCACCACCTTCCATTACTAAAACTTTCCCATCTCCCCAAACATAAGCATAAACCCTACATGTATTTGGCATTATCTCCCTGTTTCCCTGTCCTTGCCACTGGCAACCTGTACCCTAATTTCTGTCACTATGAACTTACATATTCTCCAATATTTTCTTTGTAGTTACCATGGACCTTAAATTTAACATTCTCAATCTATAAAAATTAATCTGCTTTAATGCCAACTTAACTTCAGTTAGTATACATGTTCCTATACTCCACCATCCCCCCAACTTTGATATATTTATAAAATGAGTCCAAATGACTGATTTATCATTATTTATCATTATACTTAAGCATTTGCCTTTTAGAGCCTTTAGAAAGTAAAAATTGGAGTTAAAATAAAAAAGTACAATAGTATTGACATTTATATTTACCCATGCAACTTTGATCTATTGTCAAATTATCATTTCCTTTCAACCTACAGAACTCTCATTAGCATCTCTTGTAGGGTACAGTGGTGACAAACTCCCTCAGCTGTAGTTTATCTGGGAATTTCTTAATATCTCCTCATTTTTGAAAGACAGTTTGGCCAGATATAGAATTCTTGGTTGGCAATTTTTTTTGCTTTTAACACTTTAAATATATCTTCCTACTGCCTTCTTGCCACCAATTTTTGCAATGAAAATTTGGCACTTAATCTTACTAAGACTCCCTTGCACATGACGTGTTGCTTTGCTCTTGCAGTTTTCAGAATTCTCTCCTTATCTTTGACCTTCAACAGTTTGATTATAATATGGCATGGCATGGGTCTTTTTGGGTTTATCCTGTTTGAAGTTTGTTGAGTAGTTTGGATGTGTATATTCATGTCTTTTATTAAATTTGTAAGTTTTCAGCCATCATTTCTTTGCATATTCTCTCTGCCTCTTTCCCTCATTCATCTGCTCTAAGACTCAGATAATGTATATATTGGAATTTTTGCTGATGTGCCACAGATTCCTCAGTCTCTGTCTACTTTTCTTAATTCTGTCTTCCTTCTGCTTCTCAAGCTGGATGGTTTCAATGGTCTTATCTTCATGTTCACTGATTCTTTCTTCTGCCAGTTCCAATATGCTATTGAACCTCTCTAGGGAATTTTTAATTTCTGTTCCTGTGTTCTTCTGTGTTTAGTTCCTTTTCATAATTTCCACATCTCTACTGATACTCACTTTGTGTTCATCTATCATTTAACTGTTTTCCTTGAGGTCTTTGAACATATATATGACCATTTTTTTTAAGTCTTTGTCTAGTATTTCCCAAGTCTGGTCTTCCTCAAGGATGGTTTCTAATGCTTTAAATTTCTCCTTTGCCTGTGGCATCATTTCTTGTTTCTTTATATGTTTTGTATTCTTTTGTTAAAGCCTGGCCTTTTTTATATTTTAATGATGTGTTATTGCTGGAATTTAGATTCTGAGACTTCTGCTCTTCCTTAAGCTTGTACACAGCTCATATTATGGCAGCGCTTTACTTCATTTCCAGGAAGTAACTCTCCCCCCCCCAAAAAAAAGGTAAGAAAGAAAACACCCTTCCAAGTCTTTGGAGATTGACTTGCAAGTGGTCTCCTTCAGGGCTTATCCCTATAATGAGTTTAAGGACTAGCCCCAGGCCTAGGTGTAGGGGCCTCTCTGATCCTCTCTGATTCCTTCTCCTCGTGGTCTTATCTTGGGCATGTGCATGTGGCCCTAGGAATTCCCTTTTTCCCTTTTGAAGGTTCCCTCTTCCCTAGGAAACAATTTATTTACAGCCCAGTGTACTGTACTGTGTGTCCTACAGCCAGCAATCCCTTCCTCCAGCAAAACTAGACTGCTCTTCTCCAGCATGCTGTGGGAAAATTCCATGAGCTGCCTTTTACATGGAGGGCAAATTCTGCGATGGTGACTCTCTCAGGCCACCATTAGTTCAGACATATATACTCATAATTTATGTCTGAGTGTTAGTCTGTTCCCTCCAGATCCAGGACCAGTGATCCACACCAGTGGAGGAGCCAGCTGTGTCCCAGCCAGTGAAGAGTGAAGGTGGGGCCAGCCAGAGCACCATGAGATCCTACCACTGTCAAGGTGTTAAGTTTCCTTTATTCTTTCTTTTTTAAAGATTTATTTTATTTATTTCTCTCCCCTCCGTGCACCCCCGCCCTGGTTGTCTGTTCTCTGTGTCCATTTGCTGCATGTTCTTTTTGTCCACTTCTGCTGTTGTCAGCGGCACAGGAATCTGTGTCTCTTTTTGTTGTGTCATCTTGCTGTGTTACCTCTCCGTGTGTGTGGTGTCATTCCTGGGCAGGCTGAAATTTCTTTCGCCCTGGGCGGCTCTCCTTATGGGGCACCCTCCTTGCACGTGGGGCTCCCCTGCGTGGGGGACACCCCTGCATGTCATGGCACTCCTTATGCGCATCAGCACTGCACAGTGAGCCAGCACCACATGGGTCAAGGAGGCCTGGCGTTTGAACCGTGGACCTCCCATGTGGTAGATGGATGCCCTATCCACTGAGCCAAGTCTGCTTCCCTCCTTGATTCTTTATTCTTTATTTTTTATTTTTCTCTATTTTATTTTAAATGTTACATTTTTTAAAAATGAGGTCCCTATATACACCCCACCCCCTTCACCCCACTCTTCCCACATCAACAACCCTTTCTTCATCATGGGACATTCATTGCATTTGGTAAATACATTTTGGAGCACTGCTGCACCACCTGGATAATGGTTTATATTGTAGTTTACACTCTCTGCCAGTCCACCCAGTGGGCCATGGCAGGACATACAATGTTCAGCATCTGTCCCTACAGTACCACCCAGGACAATTCCAAGTTCTGAAAATGCTCCCACATCATATCTCTTCTTCCCTCTCCCCACCCTCAGCAGCCACTGTGGCCACTTTTTCCACATCAATGCTGCAATTTCTTCCATTACTAATCACAATAGTTCCATATAGAATATCAGTAAGTCCACTCTAATCCATACTCTATTCCTCCATCCTGTGGGATGGTTATGTCCACTCCACCTCTATATCAAGAGGGGGCTTAGATTCCACATGAATGATGGATGCAATTCTCCTGCTTGCAGTTATAGGCACTCTTGACTCCCTCATGTGGTGGTTGACCTTCTTCACCACCCTGTTAGCTGGCCAGGGTAAGTCCAAGAAACCAGAGGGTAGGAGTTGCAAGTTTGCTGAGGTTCAGGACCTGGCTGTCACATGGGCAATCCAGAGATTCAGGTCTCCTGAATGTACACCAACCCCAGTGCCAACCACAGGTCCGGTAAAAGTAACAGAAGAGGCACATGTAGAAAGGTCATATCTGAGTCCAACTCCATCACACTCAGGAACACAAACTCCAAAGTACGATCAACTGACATGGCGCTGAACTCCAGAGCCATCTGCCATGACCATAGAACCTGTGGGTCTCTGTAGCCCTCAGGAGAACCAGTTCCTGGACTTGTATCTACTTTGGCTGTCTCTGGGACCTTGCTGAGGCGTGCTTATGCCTGACCCCTCTGATGACCTCCTGACTCTTTTTTGAAGACTCCTAGCCATATAAACTCATTTGTCCTTTCCATTTCCCACTTTTATTCAAGGTTAAAAAGCAGTTTTTAACACCTGATATCACAAGGTGGCTGAGATGTTCTGATGCTCAAAATCACTAGCTATTAAGGAAATGCAAATCAAAATATATTTTAATGTAACATTTTTTATGTGATGTATATATCTTCAAAAATACAATTTACAAAAATTTTGTGGTGGGGGTTGGGGAGTGGGTTATATGGGGAAAAAAAATAAAGGAAAAAAACAAAAAACAACAATAACAAAAAAAAAAAACTACAATGAGAAACCATCTTACTCCCATAAGACTACAAGTGCTGGAGAGGATGTGGAGGAATAGAAACACTCATCCACTGCTGGTGGGAATACAGAAGGACCCAGCCATTCTGGAGGACTGTTTGGCAGTTTCTCCAAAAACTAGCTATAGATTTGCCATATGACCCAGCAATTCCACTGCTGGGTATATACCCAGTAGAACTGAAAACAAGGACACAAACCCATATATGCACACCAATGTTCATAGCAGCATTATTCACTATTGCCAAAAGTTAGAATCAACCCAAATGCCCATCAACAGATGAAAGGATAAATAAAATGTGGTATATACATACAATGGAATACTACTCAGCTCTAAGAAGGAATACAATACAAACACATGTGATTACATGGATGAATCTTGAGGACCTTATGTTGAGTGAAGCAACCCAGGCATTGAAGGACAAATACTACATGACCTCTCTGATATGGAATAAGTAAACCAAGCTGTCTCAGAGAGCTAGAAATAGGATGATAGGCTTGAAGGATGTTGGGAAGAAGAAGAAGGTTGCGAGCTGACACCTAAAATAGTGAAATCTATGATAAGTTAGAGGTAAGTATTTGTACAGGGAAGGGATAAAATGGGGGCATAGGGATTTCTTTATTCTTGATTCGGTACTCACCCTGATACTGCAGTCCTTTAACTGTTTTCTGGAGCTTTGATAAAGATCTTTTGCAAGTTCTTGCTGCTTATCTCACTTTACCATCTTGGTTGGGGTGGGGGAGTGTACTGGTTTTGATTTTTTTTTCAATTCCATAAAGTCTTCAGTTTATGTTCAAAGGGCTCTCTGTTTTGATGAGTACCAAATGTAGGAAGACATACAGATATAATAATCTGTACTTCCTTAAAAAATTGCTTCCTTTAGGGGAAACAAAACACACACACGCATTTTAAACTATTATCATAGTGTCACCATAATAGAGAAATGGTGAGGTCAAGTTTTAGGTCAAGGGAGGCTCAGATATCCTTGACTTCAAAGTGATAGAGATGATACAGTTTTGAACAGGCTAAGGGGCACCAGCAATCAGCAAAGTCTTCTGTTTGTAGAGCTGGTAAAGTGTCAGTTGTGCCTGTGTCTACTTTTTTTGCTTCAGAAACTGATTCCATTTCTCCAAGTCTCCCTTTTAATTAATTTGTTTCCAAACCATTAGATTAAGACAGGATGTTCATATTAAACTCTGTAGAACTCATGATAGGTCTTACAGAAATCAATGAACTTGGCAGCTAGAAATAGTGGTCAGGCTGAGAATGTACCTGAGTTGACTAGCACAATGCCACTCACTCCTTAACCAAGACACACTTCTCATGCAGGAGGTTGGCAGCTGGAAGAGAGCAACATTGACTTGCAGTGAGGAGACTATTCTGGGTGGGAATAACAGACCTCGATATGGGTTATTCTCCCACTTGTTAGCTATGTGGCCTGAAATAAGTCCCCTTCTCCTGGGTTTCCTTATTTAAAAAGATGAATTATTCCCACAGTCTTTTTGTAGACAAGGACAAGCTTATTCCAGAAGGTTTATGGAAAAACAAAGGACCTAGAACACCTACAATTTTGAAAAAGATGAATAAAATGAGAAAACAGCTCTACCTAACGTTACATCTTACTACATATCTTCATAAGTAATCAAGACAGTACAGTTCTGGTAGTGGCAATGATATATACATCAATGGAACAGAACAGAAAACCAAGAAATAGGCCCAAATCAATATGTCCAACTGAATTTGACAAAGATGCATATTTTAGTTTCCTAGGCTGCTCAAAGCAGATACCATGAAATGGTTTTGGCATAAACAATGGGAATTTATTAGCTTACAAGCTTAGAGTTTTCAGGCCATGAAAATGTCCTAATCAAAGCATCGTTAAGGTGGTCCTTTCTTCCTGAGGACTAGCTGCTGCCATCAATCCGTGGCACTTCTACCACGTGGCATGCATGTGGCACCCTCTGCTGGTCTCTCCCTTCTCTTCTGGGTTTCACTGATTTCAGCCTCTTCCTTCTGTGGCTATGGCTTTCTCTCTCTCTCTCCCCCTCCTCCCCCCCATTTATAAAGGACTCCAGTAATAAGATTAAAACCCATCCTGAATGAGGTGGATCACTATTTAACTGAAGTAGCCTCATCAAAAGGTACTACTTACAATGGGTTTACATTCACAGGAATGGATTTGATTTAAGAACATGAATTTCTGAGGTACATACAGCTTCAATCCACCACAGTGCAAAAGTGATTCAGTGAAGGAAAGGTACATTAAAAAAAGAAAAAAATCAGGTGCTAGAACAATTAGACATCAAGAGGCAAAAGAAAAAGAAAAGAAAACATTTTGACCTAAACAAAAATTAACTCAAAATTTATCACAGACTTAAATGTAAAATATAATACTATAAAATTTTAGAAAGAAAGTTGGAAAAAAACACTGGGGCCTAGGGTTATGTGAAGAACTTCTATATTTAACACCAGAAGTATTTAATCCATAAAAGGAAAAATTGATAAACTGGACCTCATCGAAACTAAAAACTTTTGCTCTGAGGAACAACCCTTTGACAATGATGAAAAGAAAAGCTGCAGAGAGGATGAAAATATTTGCTATGATAGGGAATATGGTGGAATATAAAATGGCACAGCTGCTGTGGAGAATGGTTTGGCAGCTCTTCAGAAAGTTAAGTGTAGAATTATCATATGACCCCTGCAATCCCACTTCCAGGTATTTATCCAAAAGAATTTAAAATAAGGACTTGACCAGATATTTGCACACTTATGTTCATAGTGACGTTATTCACAAAAGCAACCCAAGTATCCATCAACTGATGAATAGATAAACAAAATGGGGCATATAGATACAATGGAATATTATTCAGTCATAAAAAGGAATGAAGTTTTGATACATGAGAAACATGGATGAACCTTGAAGACATCATGTTGAGCGAGATAAGTCAGACATAAAAGGGCAAATATTGTATGATCCCACTGATATGAAATAATTAGAATATGCCTATTCATAGAGTCAGAAATTAGAATACAGGTTACACAGGACTGGGCAATTTGAGGAATGAGGAGGTAATGCTTAACTGACATGAAGTTCCAATGGAAAATGTTGGCAATGGTGAATGGTACAACATTGTCAATGTAACCACTGAATTGTATAATTGAAAGTGGCGAAAAAGGGAACTTTTTGTTTGTATATATGTTGGCAGAATAAAATTGAAAGAAAAAACAAAACACCTGAACATACACTTAACATCCGACCAGCAATTCTACTCTTGGACATTTATCCCAGAGAAATGAAAAGTTTTGTTGACATAAAAACCTGTATATGAATATTTATAGCAGTCCTCTTTGTAATAGTCCAAGACTAAAAATCACCTAATGTCCTTCAGCCAGTAAATGGTCAACAAATTGGGGCACACCCAGACCATGACATTCTATGCTGCCATTAAAAACGAACAGGCAACAGGTTGGCTGGATCTCCGGGTGTTGTGCTGAGTAACAAAATTCAATCTCATTATACAATACAATCTGTGTGATTGTACTTGTATAACATTCTTGGTGTTTTTTAGTTTTTTTGTTTTTTTTAGGGGGTTGCAGGGATTGAACCCAGGACCTCAAATGTGCAAACGAGGTGCACAACCCCTGATACACACTGGCTCCCCAGAACATTCTTGAAATAACAAAATTATATGACTAGAGGAAAATTCAGGGATTAGAGAGTAGGCAAAAGAAGGAGATGGCTTGGCTTTTAAGAGTAGCCTGAGGGATCCTTGGGATGGAACTGTTCTCAATCTTGATTTGGTGGTTGAGGCATAAATCTGCACGTGATAAAATTGTGAAGAAGTAAATGCTCACATGCACATGTACAAATGAGTGCATGTGAAACGGGCGAACTCTGAAACAGGTCAGTAGATTATTACATAAACTTCAACTACCTGCTTGTGATGATAAAGTATATTTATATACGACATTGTCAGTGAGGGAAACTAGGTGAAGCATACATGGAACCTCACTTTACATTTTGTTTGCAACTTACTGTGCACCTATAAGTATTTCAAAATAAAAAGTATATTCAATGAATTGTAAAGGCCTCTGCAGGTCTCTTATTTTGTGATTTAATTTGTTATATGAGAAAATTAAACTTTTATGCTCTACTCTTTCCAACCCAGAGGACAAGATGTTAGAATAGTGAAGGGCTCCTGAGACTCCAGTGGAGATTGTAGCTTGTGTTCTCTTCCAAGAGGGATGCTTCACCTTTTTATTCCACGGACCCCTCTGCCAGTCAGGGAAAACCACGGAAACCCTTACTGAGTCCATGCTATACTGTGTATTATTTAATTAAAATATTACACTCACACCATGTCCCCACAAGAATAATGCTTTTTTGAATTTCCATTCAAGCTCCTGGACCCCTTGTTAAGGACCCCTGTTTACAACCATACAAGTGAATGAAATGGATGATGGAACGCTGGGGCAGGTCCATAGGACAGTGGTTCTCAAACTGACAGGTACATCAGGTCCACTAATGGGCTTGGTAAAACACAAAACTTCTATGCCCCAACCCCAGAGTTCTGATTCAGAAGTTCTAGGATGAAGCTCAAGAATTTGCATTTCTAACAAGTACCCATGTGCTTCTGCTGCTGCTTATTGGGAGAGCACCCTAAGAAGCAGAGCCATAGAATACCTCAGAGTAGCCATTTTAACCCCCCAAGAAACTTCCCAGCAGAATCCAGAAACAACTTAAGTATTCTCTATATTTATATCACTTTTTATTTGTGTGGTCTCTTATTCCCTCAATGTGTTTGTTTTGGTTCTTCATCTGTGTTGGCTCAACAGTATGTCATTGAGTTCATTTACAAAGCCTCTAGCTGCATATCTATCACATTCTCAGGAAATATTATCCCAGAAAAATCCATCAACACAACACATAAGCCTTTAAATGCACTGCACAATTGGCATGCAAGAGAGCAAAAGAAACAAAAGAAATGCAAAAAGTGATCTATACAGAGGCCTCAAAATGAATTAACAAATAAAATCCTACAACAGAATATGTGACCCTATTAGAGGTCCATTTTAGAGTTTCTTTAATGGGTTTTTAAAATAGGACTGTAATCCCAGGCAGTACTTTGTTATGGTAAAATAACTCTACAGTAAAATAGCTCATGCTTTGGAGTCAAATGCCCCATTGTGTTTCCATTTTAGCTTTGCTATTACTAGCAGTGTTGATTTGGACAAGACAATTAATCTGAGCTCTGGTTTCCACATATACTGAAAAAACAGAATACTGCCTAGATTGCAGGGTTGTTGGGAGAATTTATAAGAACACATCTTTAACCATTAGCACAGTGACAGGCACTTAATTTTTCAATAATAGCTGCAGTGATGATGTTGAGGAGAATGGAGGTGGTAGTGATTATCGTAATCTTATCTGTTGATCACATTTTGACTTGTGTCCTCCAAATCAGAATCTCAATAACAATTATAATCATTACCATTCATTATCATTTTATCTAGGAATTATTATGTCCCAAGGTCTGTGAAAAATGCTTTATATATTTTTTCATATTATGTCTTTACAAGCAACCTATAACCTGGATAATCTTCTAATTTGATGTAAGAAAAAACTGAAACTCAAAGAGCCTAGTAGCTTCCTCAGGGTTACCCAGGTATTTAGTGATGAAGCTAAGATTTGTACCTCACAGGCAAAGTTCTTTTCAACATACTGCATTGCCTTCCACTATGGGACTTTAACGAGATATGAACCTCATTGGTCGTGCTAGGCAGTCAACGTTTATTTGATCCTCAGGCCAACAGACATAGAACATTGTTTTTCCTTCTTCAAGTATTGCCAACTCTTTTATAAGATATATAAAACTTGTAAGACAATATAGACTTTCTGTCTTCATATTCCACCTGTTTGCTGATGTTCATTTCATGAGAGCTTTAAGGCTTAGGAAAAGTAGTCTCCAGAAATTTTTTTCTTCAGAAATTCTCTAGGTCAAAATCTGAATGTTGAGTTTTGGTTATAGGACAAAACCAGTTAGAAGTTATGTAAAATAGTAGTTTCTAGGTAATGAAACAAGGCAGAACTAAATTTAAGAAGTGGGATGGCAAAGTCAATAAGCACAAATTAAGGAGATGATTTTTTTTCAGGCTCTTGCAATAGGGACATCTGAAAGAAAAGGAAATGGATTCAGAGTCTTTTAGATGTGGGGAAAACAAAAGGTTTGGGAGATTTCTTAACTACCACTTTTTTGGGGGAGCATGGGACCTAGGTAATGTTCACGATGATGAATGATTGCATTCCTCACTGAACAACTCAGCAGTGATCATAGTCTTCCTCAGTGAGGCAAAACAGAGTCTAAGAAATAGTCTCTAAAGAATTTTTGTTTGCATTGTTCCTTGTAAACCAAATGGAGCCATTTGTTGAAAGATGGCAAAGATCAGTTATATGTAAGTCATAGAGATCAGGCACCTTAAAAGATAGATTTCTGAAATGCAAATAAGAAATATTAATTTCAAAGGTTATATTAAAGTAAAGAGTGAGGAATTGGACCTAAGGGTGATCAGCCTAATGAATTCCAAGACGGTGGTGGAGGGAAATCGTTCAGTTATGTGGCATTGTTCACTGAGCTTCTGGAAACTAGGTTGTCAATGTTCTTGGTGATGTTATTTACAGACCCAGCTTACTTCTTGTATAAGAGCATGAATGATGTGAGTATTTCACCAGATTTTATTCATGGCTAGGACTAACCAGGGATGAATTTGAACTGTGCATGATCTGTTGGGGTAGTGAGTCCTTCACAGTTCATATCAAAACATCCAGTTTCAGCTTGCAGGGGTCCTTCAGATCCTGTAGAAAGCGCCACCTGTAAAGCAACCTAAAGTCCTGATAGGAATCTGGGCAGTCAGGTTTTAGTTCTCCATGACACTGAGTCAGGGCAAAGGAGGAAAACTGGAATCTTAGTTTGGAAGATTGTAGCCAGATATTGAAGGAAGACTACTAAGAATTGACAATTTACAATTTGGTCACGGAACAGGATCTGGTTCAATTTTATGGCTAGATACTAAAACGATTTGTTCCACAGAGTAAGAGGAAGCCATTTAATATCATTTGTCTACAGACGAGACAGAGGATGAACATTCATCAGTGTTCTAGTTTCCTAGGCTGCCGAAAGCAATATTCCAGAAATAGGTTGGCTTTTACAATGGAGATTTATTAGCTTGCAAGCTTATGGTTCTGAGTGCATGAAAATGTCCAAATCAAGGCATCATCAAGACGAAACCTTCTTCCTGACGACCAGCTGCCCAATGATCCTGGACTCCTCAGTCACATAACAGCACATGGTGGCCTCTGCTGGTCTCTCCCTTCTCTTTCAGGTTTCATAACTTCCTGCTTCTTTTGGTGACCTTCTCTCCTCTTTGTTTGAATTTTATTCTCTTATGAAGGTCTTCAGTAAAGAGGATTAAGACCCACCCTGAATGAGTTGGGTCACATCTCAATCTAAGTTCAGTTCCTCCTCACCAAAATATCCTGCTTACAATGGGTCCACAGGCACAGAAATACAGAAATGGATTAACTTTAAGAACATACTTTCCTGGGATCCAAACAGCTTCAACCCATCAAAATCAGTTGCCTGCAATTAAAAAAAAAAAACAAAAACAAACAAAAAGTGCAAAATAGCCCAAAGGCAATTAACTAGTCTAGTTTTCAAATCTGGAAAAGTGTATCATTTTCCTTTGAACACATTTCCCTCTATAGTCACTGTACTGGTGATCAAAGATAATCTCAAAGTAAGATTATTCTTCACAACAAAATAAGATGGGTATCATTAGATTTGGCCTGATATTTACATAGGTACAGGAAGAATGATAATATACCATATTGGACTTCCTACATTTGCTTTTCTGGATGCTTTCATAAGGAATCTTAGATTGGGTTTTTTAAATCTTCCTGCCTAGGAAGCTAAGCCAAGAACTCACCATCAGATTTTACTTGTAGTATCTATAAATTTGGGTGAATATCTCTCTTCTCAAAGTCCCCAAAATATCCTAAGTTTCCTGAGCTTGCCAGAAAGTGACCGCTCTTACTCATGTATTAGGCTGAGAATGCTGTAAGTCAGGAACCAGGCCAGTATTCCCAAGAGAGCTTTGTAAGCAGTACCTTGATAAAGTCAACATTATTTCCTTAAAAATGTCTGGTCATATCTAATTAAATGAACATCATTCTCAAATATATCATTCCAGGCAAGGCCTTGGTTGCATAACCAATAATTCCAGTTATGTTCTGTTAAGGAAGATAGGTTCTTGCTGAACAATATGCAAATAACTATACTTCCATAAAAATAAGAGTATTTAGTAAGAGAATCTGATTTCTGAAGGGGTCAGACAGGAAGAAAATTTTATCATTTACAAATGTTTCATTTCTCTTTACCAAAGCACTATTACTTAATTGTTATGAGTTATGAATAGCTTAAGAAAAAAAGAGAGATTCCTTATATTTAGAAAATAGATCATTAAAGTATCAACAATATTCCAACAAAACCACAATCATCCTTCATCAGTTCTTTCAGTCATAGGCAATTCTTATTTTGCTCAGTCTTGATTTAGCAGTCTCATGAAATCATTTGATTCCCAAGTAGGGTTCTGGAAATCCTGACTTAGTCCACTGTATGGTCTCAAAGTTGTTTAAGCAGTGCCATCAGCCTGTGCCCAAATTCAAAGTACCTGGCATAGCCTATCTCCATGAGGCTTTGAGATAGTTTTATTGATGACAAAGCACTCGGGCCTATGGTTGATTCAAGAGTTTAAAGGCAAGCATCAAAGTAAAGCACACACTAGCTGTGTGACAAAAAAAGACTTAAAATAGCTATGGTCAACTTATTGCTGGTAATATCCAATACTGAAAGATCTAATGAGAGTTTGTTCATAAGAATCTAGCCTTGAAAAACACTGGCCCTAGAAGATGCTAGTTTCAAATTAAATAAGTGAAGTTGTGACCAAGTTAGCATTTTAAAAATAACTGAAACTACAAATAATATAATTCTATACTTTTGTTGTCTAATATCATGTAAATTGGGACTCTAATAAACAGAAAGTTATCATAGACAGCAAAGTCATTAACAATTCTCTAGGAACATCTCATACAATATACAATTTCTGAAAGATTTATGTGAATAACGTTCTATCCATACAAATTTATCCCAGGGAAAGCTGATTTGACCATGCTTCTCATGCAACTCATCAATAGTAACATATCAAGTAACTGATTTGTAGTGCACCTTTTTTTTACAAGGTGAAAGGACAAATCCTTTGGGATTTTCAGGCACCCTCTGGAAATCTCAAAGACAGCTGTGGGTGCAAAAGATAACATTCTGGATTCAATTTTGGGAAGGAAAAAGATCATCCTTGTCAGGAGATTTGAATGCTTACTTGAGATAGGATCATAGGTGTGTTGTTTTGAGTCCTTTGTGTGGACCCCAGATGAATTTTGTTCTTAAGTTGAACCTATTGTTGACCTTTGATTAGATTAGACCAGTTTAGAGCCTTTTTCCAAACTTACTCAAAATGCTATGGTTTTGATGTTACTTTTTTATAATAAACTTTATCTTTAGAGACATTTTAGATTTACATTTACAGAAAAATTACACCAAAAGTATAGGAAGTTTCCATATAACCCCCCACACACACCCACACACAGTTTCCTCTATTACTAGCATCATACATTAGTGTGCGGCATTTGTTAAAATTGATGAACCAATATTGAAGCATTGCTACTAAACAAAGTCTATAGTTTACATTATCGTTTATACTTTGTGTTGTACAGTTTTATAATGTCATGTGTCTGTCATTGCACTAGCATACAAACAGTTTCATTTCCCTAAATTTTCCCTGTGTTCCACTTATTCATCCTTTCCCCTCCCTTCTGAACCCCTGGCAACCACTATCTTTACATCAATGTTACAAGTTCTTCCTTTAACACAAGATAATAGCTACAATAATAATAAATCTACTTTTGTCCATGGTCACTCTTTCAACTTATGTTTGTTCATTGCTCAGTCTTAAGGGATTTGGGGTGATGTCCCTTCTGACTGCTTCAGGATGCACAAGGGACTTAGATACTATGGTGCAGATGGCAGAAGTTGTTTTGCTTGCAGATGCAGATACTCAGTCAAGGGCCTTTTGATTAGATTGCTCCAGTAAGGCATAGCCCCAGGGTGGGTCTTAATCCTTTTACTGAAGTCCTTTATAAACGGAAGAATAAAGAGCCACAGTTACAGAAAGGCCTCAGAGACAGAGAGAAGCCTCTAGAAACTGATGAATCAGGGGAGAGAAAAGCCAAAGATGGAGCAGCCTGAAGCTGAAAGCAAGAAAGCCTGGAGGAGAGAGGGGAGAAGACTGGACCCTGCCATGTGCCTTCTGGGCAGTTTACTCAGAAGGCAAAGAAAAATCTTTACAACCTTTTATTAAGAGTAGACCAGTAATCCAAGAAAAGTTTGTCGTTTTAACAGAGCAAAAGCCTCATTCTACTTTGCATCAGTATGTTTGATACTAAAGCTCTTTTTGAAAACCTCATAAATAAGCCCAACAAACCTTAGCCACCTTTGACCACCGCAAATAACATAACCTTCTCCAGTGTTCTACATCCATTCAGATTTTGTCCTAGATGTTTACAATCACTTATTTTACTTTAGGACAAAAGTATTTTTTCTCTCCCTTAACAAAAACATTCTGTGTTATGTTGCAACATCAGTCCAAGGAAAGTTTAGCCTTTTTTTCGAAGAAAGTAATGGAATGAGATCCTTTGGAGTTGGTCTAGTATTTCACTAGAGGCAAGGAAGGAAGTGGTCTAGATAAATGGATTGCAAAGATTTTGCCAGTGAGATCCCCAATACAAAACACTTTAATTATTATATATATGTTTATATTTAATTGCAGAAAATGTTTGATTTCCATAACGCAAAACTTTACTACGTATGATATACACTGGTAATTTCTCATTAGTCTTCTGCTATTATATCTCATTTTTTAAAGCTGGTAGTGGCTAATTAAAATTGATTCCCACCAATGTATTACAGTTCAGTTTGACATACACTGACCATGATCTTTTTAAATCGTTTATTTTTATTATAGACATATTTTATTAAGTGTTTCAAATATTTTTAGAAAATGAAGATCATTTCTAACAGTACTAATAGCATTTTTGTTGGTTTTTAAAAAATACAAATGCATTGCTTTCTAGTCTGGCATAGATGTAAGACAGATTTCCCAAAATATCTAAATTGGTCAGCAATTTCCATCTCCATGTTTGGTGTTTTATCAGAGATGAAAGCTTGAGAGAATGATGGCAATGCAGTGTTGCAGATATGTATAATCACTTATTTATTCAGAAATATTAACTGAGTGCCGATGTTCTAGCAATGGTTCTCAGGAGATAGACACAAAGAAAGGCAAAGCTCCTGCCTAGGAGAATCTGATATTTGAATAAGGGAGAAAAAACATTGTCATATTTATTTTATTGGAAAATATACTTTTTGTCTCTCAAGTTCTGCTACTTGACAGCAGCCCTCTGAAGAATATGTGCATGTACACACATCACATAAAATAGATCATATTATATATGACTGCATAGATATGCCACGTATTTATGGCACTGCATATAGATCACTAGAAAGGATATCTGGGAAGAAAAATGTCTTTCATGTTGAGATTATTTCTTCCCTGAATTTTTTCAGTGTGAGGGGGATGCAGTGAGGGAGAGGTAGGTATTAACATGTTCTTTCATTTATGAATACTGATAGGAGATAGTACTTTTGTTTTCTGTCTTAATGTCCTCTTCTACAATAAATTTGGCATCTTGATGTCAGTCCCCATTTTTCTAAATTAAGTCATGGAATCTGAGGTCTGGACTAGGCTAGATAACTCCTGTTTTCCCTGTACCCTGCCATGGGGTGAAGATTCTAGGCTGGTCATCGGTACCCAGAAGTGGATAAGAGGAACCACCTACTAAAAGATTACCATTGACTCAGAGACCAGGGTCTCCTGTCTCCTTTCTAAAAGTAATTTCAAAAACAATAGCAAGCTCGGAAACCCATTTTATATGACATAGCAATGTTTAGGGCCATTTAGAAGAAAGATTAGTTTAATGAATTTTGGCACCCTGTTTAAGGGAACAAAACCATGACCATATGTTAAGCATAACCATATTTTGTATAGCATGTGAGTCAAAAAAGTGATTTAATAGCTGTAATATAAGAAGTGTTGAAAACTCTGGCCAGTTTATGGTTTCCAATATAGGACGCACATAAACAGAATGAGAAACCCAAGAAGTGAAGTGATGACTGTGCTGAGTTCTGGACAAATTTCATTTTAAGACACAGAGCCAAATTTTCATGTTCATTTATGCACACACACTTCCTGTGGCCTTCCTTGGACATTTATGCATGAAGATGGGAGGAGGATTTGATTTTCACTTCATTTTCATTCATATCTCTCCAACTAATGTTCCTGAAATGACATTCCACGGTTGGGGAGAAATTAAAATATTTGGCCCTCCTGTAACAAATGTATCACTAATTACATAATGATGACATGTTATACATAAAATATATCTAATTTTAAAGCTACTCCTTATGTAATGCTTCTGTGCCAGAGACCAATCCATGCATTTTGCATATATGAGCTCATTCAGCCTCACAAATTCACAACCATCAGGTGCTGCTATTATCCCCATTTTATACATAAGGGAACTGAGGTACAAAGAGAGGAAGTAACTTGCCTGAGGACACACAATTATTAGGTGGTGGTGCTAAAAAGCAAACCTAGGACATCTGGCACTGGAGCCAAGCTCTCAGCCACTACATTTTACTACCACTTGATTGAGGAAAACTTAGAATGGGCAATATTCATATCCCAATGCAAGATCAAAATGAAATGAAAATATGAATCACATTGACACACCAGCTAATCAATTTCTCAAGATTGATAAGAGATCCGTGAATGTTTGTCTCTGGTCGACAGGCCTCGTAGATACAGGTGATCCCACTCAAATCCAAATGTGAATAATATAATACCCCCAAATTTGGGCTCACTTTCCAGGTTGGATTGAAGCATCCAATGAGAAAAAACGAATAAATTTAAGTTTTTCCCTTTCAAAGAGAGTCAAATTATCGCCTCCCCCCCCAACACACACACACATATACACCAAAAGGTTTTGTTTGTTTAATCAGTGGAGAACTACCAAATACTAGGTGTCTGAATACCAGGGAAATATAAATATGGGAGGTAAATTAATTCAACCTTCCTTTTCCCTAACTCTCATTTTTATCAGATGTGAAAGCCTATGGGTTTTACTCTTGTTCCAGTTTATATAATCACATTCCAAACTACTTACGTGGATTATTGTGAGGAATTTTTTTTTTTTCTCACACATCTCTTCTTCCCTGTGATATCAGCCTGTTGTAATCAGCTTTATACAAGAATTACATTTCATTCATTTCTTTTCCTTTTCCTTCTATTTTGTAAGTTCTGTGTCTTGGCATCAAGTGAATGTTGAACTAGGTAATTAGATGGTTCATAAGCTCCAAACATGTTGTAACTCATGTCATACTCATGTGTACTTCTCTGCCCCAACTTGATAAAATGAGTGATACTGGGACGCCATTGTCATCCCCCTCTCCCCACCCCCCCCAATCTGGGTGTGTAACCGTCAACTGTCTGAACTTGTTCAGATGGAAATGGTATTACTAAACTGCTCCTGTGTCCTCGGCTACTGGTTTTATTATATTGGGTGCGTGAGGAAAAGAGCTCACCAATGAAAAATGTAAGGGTAGGAAGAAGGAGGAAACCTCTCTGAGGCAGAAGTTCTTTGGAAAAATTAATGACATCCTAGGTAGTTTTGAAATCACATGTAGTAACGGAAATTTATATTATTAACAAACAGTCGTAACCGTGATAGGCCATTTGGAAGAAGTACCTGGCTGTGCCAGTAATTCCACCCTTCACCTCTAAACAGGGGCCGCCCGTAGAACAAGAGACTGGACGCATTAGTCCCCAGTCAGCCTTTTGTTCCTGACTTCCCATCTTCATCCCTTTTCCCATCCCGCATTCTTTTATAATGCCCTGTAGATACGCCCTTTTAATTTCTGAAGTTAATTTGCAGTTCTCTTAAGTGCTCACTTTCCTCAGCTCAGTCAGTACTTTTCTCAATAACTCCCAGACCGTGACTCCCCATGTCATCTCAGAGTCCTGCCCCACATCTGCTAAGTGCCAAAGTCATGCACACATTTGCCACTACGTGGTGTAGGATAGGAGGCAGAGGAAAATCTCTCAAGGAATAGGTATAAACTCTCTGGTTCAGGGTAACTTTACATAGCTTCCAGAGCTTTCCTTGAGCTGGACCATCCTAGCTTTGGCCACACAGTTTGTCCTTGTTGACCTCCTTGTTTTTTTTGCCCCTCTGGATCTCCATTTGCTCTTTTCTCTTTGCCTTCCTCATTTTCACTTAGTTTGGCTCATGGAAGGAAGAAATGTAACACTGATTGACTTCCTTAGTCTCCACCTCAGAACCTAGAAAATGTAATTAGCATCCTATTAGTTTTCTGCTGAATATGATGAGTCATTTTAACAAACTTTTAATTTTGGAATAATCTTAGCTTTACCGAGAAGTTGCTTCACCCAGCTTCCCTTAATGTTAAACATTTTACAAAGCCATGGCATATTTGTCAAAGCTAAAAAATTAACATTTGTACAAGACTAGTAACAAAATGTTAGATTTTATTCACATTTCACCCCTTGTTGCACTATTGTCAGATTCTGTTCCCAGATATAATCCTTGCATTTAGGACATAAGGATTTTAAGTGGTGATGAAAACAAGTCCTCCACCTATTCTTCTGTTACAGCGTGTGTTATGTGTGTGTTTGTATGCATGTCTTTATGTAATAATGCAACTATAATTACTGTTAACTCAACGTAGGTTTTCTTTTCCAGCTTTTCAGATAGACACTACTGATAAGGTAGGCTGGGGTTGAATTTATATAGACTACTATGTATTCTTGAGCCTTTGCTTTTCAGCTCTGGCTACGTGCCTGCATCATCTGAGGAATGTTTACAAAATACACATTCTTGTTCCCTACCCCAAATGTATTGAAAAAGAGTCTCTAAGGAGAGAACTAAAATATGTGCTTTTATTATCTTTATATAATTTATATATGAACATACATACTACTAACCAAAGTATTAGAATGTGTGCTTTTAAAATCTTCTCTGTTTTGTGCAACTAAGGACATTTTCAAGAAAGTGAAAAGACAACCAATAGAATGGGAGAAAGTATTTGGATCCCATATATTTGATAAAGGTTTAATATCCAAAATATATAAAGAACTCCTACAACTCAATAATAAAAACAGGCAATCCAGTTTAAAAATGGTAAAAAGACTTGAATAGACATATCTCCAAAGAAGATATGCAAAGGGCTAATAAGCACATGTAAAGGTGTTCAACATCATTAGCCATTATGGAAATGAAAATCAAAGCCAAAATGAAATGAGGATGCAGAGAAATGGGAACCTTAGTACACTGTTGTTGGGAATGTAAAATGGTAGAGCCATTGTGGAAAACAGTTTCGTAGTTCCTCAAAAAGTTAAACACAGAACTACCATATGATCCAGCAATACCACTTCTAGGTATATACACAAAAGAATTTAAAGCAGGAACTCAAAAAGATATTTATGTACCAGTGTTTGTAGGAGCACTATTCACAGTAGCAAAAAAGTGGATGCAACTCAAACGTCCAATAGCAGATAAATGGAGAAAGAAAATATAGTGTAGACATATGATGGGATATTATTCAGTCTTAAAAAGGAATGAAGTTCTGATACATGCCACTACATGGATGGACCTCGAAGGTATCATGCTGATTGAAATATGTCAGACACAAAGGGCAAAACAGTTTATGATTCTACTTAAATAAAATAGAATATGCAAATTTATAAAGACAGAAAGTAGAGTATAAGTTATGGGATGAGTGAGGCAGAATGGGGAATTAATGCAAATGAATGAAGGTTTTCTGTTTTAGGGTGATGAGAAAGTTCTGGTAGTAGAGGTTGGGAGGGTAGCGCAACATTTTGAATACAATTTATCCCGCTGAATGGTAGACTTGGAAGTGATGGAGATCGGAAAGTTTACGTTGAATATATGTTTACACAATTGTAAAATAAAGCAACTAAAGAGACAGTGACAATTAAGTGAAATACATGATCCTTGATTGACTGTAATAATGGAGGATAAAATTGGGAGATATTGAAAAATTGTAATATAGTCTGTGAGTTTTATATCAGTTTTAGATTTCTTGAACTTGACAGCTTTACTTAAGATAGTTACACAAGTGAATATCCTTGTTCTGAGTCAATACACATGGAAGTATTTAAGGAGCCTGACATTTCCAACCTACTCTCAAATATTTAGAAGATAGGTAGGTAGTTAGGTTGATAGGTGGATGGATGGATGGATGGATGGATGGATGGATGGGTGGGTGAATGATAGAATGGTGTGGTGAAACATTAAAACTTGGTGGATCTGGGTGTCTGAATAGGAGACATGTTGGAGTTTTCTCCCTGGGTTTTGTATTATTTTTCAACTGTCCTGTAAGTTTGGAATTATTTCAAAATTGAAAGTTAAGAATGGAAAAAAAGAACCTCCGAGATTACCAGGGACATTTGAATTTCAGAAGCTAAAACAGAATTTCAAATTTTCTATCCCCTAAAATGGGACTTATGTCTGGTTATAAATATATGTATGCAATGATATATGATGAATGTTAAATATGCTTTAATAGCTTTCCCTTGCCAGTATTATTAAGTCCATTTTGCCCATTTTACATTAAAGACAAAAGTGGGATTCAGTCATAACACTAGGCCCAGATGGCTTTGAGTCTTACTTGGATACAAAATCCTCCCTGAATCCTGGCGCTTGAGCACCAATGGCCTTGAGTTCAAACATTGACTCTGCTATTTATGGACTTGAGAACATTATCTAATCTCTTTGTAATTGTTCCTTATCTGTAATAAATGAGAATCATTATAACAAACATGCTAGAGTGAGCATAAGGCACCTGACACATGGAAAGCTAAGGACATGCTATTATTTACCAATTAGGGTTAACCCCCAAAATCTATAATACTTGAAAACTGAGAAGATTTAGAAAAATCACAGCATTGGGCATATGCAGCATTATATCCTCTATTTACCTTAATATTTTGTGTTGTTGATATTGCATCCAGTTAAGAATTTCCAAAACAACCTTCGATTAAATATTTCATTGATGTATATACTTGCACTTAGAGAGCAAGAGTACTAAAAAAAAAAAAAAAGCTGTAAGTGTGACAGCAAGTATCAGCAGTAGAAATTAGGATCCTCCATAAAGTACTAGGAATTTTATGGATGACTTGCCATGTAGAACTATAAACACCTGACTGCAGACACCTCATATTTATTCTATAAGATACATTTCCCTTTTGAAAATGTGTGCCAGTTGTTTTTTTTTTTAATTCATTTTGTAAAATAAAAGTAAATGTTATCATATATATCATATACAGCTTGATTGTAAGGTCCATTAAAAAAGTATATTACTTTACATTTCACAGAAACAACTTTTTAAATTGGGGGTAAAAGTTTTTTTGTCATGGAGGGACTGTTGTTTTGTGATTATTTGTATAATTTGTTTTATTTTTTAATGTGTTGTTTGTTTTTTCTTTGAATCTGAAGAAAGGTAAGAATGAACAAGTTGGAAAATACACAAGTAATAGGTTGGCCAAATCCTGCAGATGCCAAACCAAGAGATAGTTTCCCAAGCTTCGAGGCTCTTCCCTCTCCCAATATTTATTTCTCCAACTCTTCCCCTTCTCATAGTCCCATGTTGCAGAGCATCAAGCTGGTATGACATCCCCTCCCGCAGGCCACTTGATAACAAGACCTTTTATTAACCACTTGCAAAGAAAACTTCGCAAGGGCAAGAACCTTTGTTGGATTAGCCGATCCAGTCCATGTGTTTCGTCTAATGCGTGTCACGTAGTGAATGTTCTGTAAATATTTGTCGAGTGAATGAATGACAGATTCTGTACTCCACATTTTAAACACATCATCTCATTTAATCCTTATAGGATCTGTATGCTAGGAGATAAATGCTGCTTTTATCTCCATGTTATAGAGGGGGAATAAAGAGTCTGGAAAGATTAGGAGACTTTCCTGGAAGTGGAAAGCAGGTAACTTGAGCGCCCACGTGCTGAGTGTCCTGGGACACTGCCCGCTGCCTTGCCTTCTGGGACTTGTGTGTGCCTCCAGGCTGGGTTCATGAAGGTCTAGGGCACAGGAGAAGGCAGGAGATGTAGTAACTGCAGTTTCAGTCTCACTGTGCAGGCCCGTCATGCAGTTCCCATTCTCAGCCTCCCTACCTTTCGCAATCTCTTTCCTTCTGCCTTGCCATTTTGGGATCACATTGTCTTTCTCTTCAATCAGTTTTCTATGGCTTTAAAATTAAATGACTAAGCATCAAAGGAGTGATATTCTTGAAATTATTGAGCAAATTTTATGTCCAATTACCTGGATATAGATGGAATATTTCTCATCTATTTCCACACACATACACATGGCTGTGAGGCTTCAGAAAACCCTTGAGATTATCCTGGGTGGGCTTCATCTAAATTCCAATACCGTCTAACTCTCTGACCAGGTTTTTCTTCAATTTGTCATGAGTTTTGAAATCTAAATCAACAATGAATGAAAACTAAGGGTGTGAAAGATTGATTTCAACTTTCACACCTTCTCTCCGACGTTCTGGGGTTCTGTCAACAAAGGCTGAGAGAAGTAGAGTGCCAAGCATATTTAAGAATCATAAATGCTAGACGTCGAGAAGATTCTGAAGATCTTTTAGTTCCACCATTCATTTTATAAGTAAGGAAATGGAATCTAAAGTCAGCAATATAACCGATTCAACTGCCTGTTATTTAGGGGATTCTAATAATAACAGGTCAGGAAGAAATGCATATGGATTACAAATATTTTTCATTTCAAAGATAAGACTCCTTTATTTACTGTCATTTTCCTAGAATTAACAAAGCTACTGAATAGCTCCTATATGAAAAAAGTTTTCTGATTAAATGCTATAAAATAAATTTGATTCAGTAATCATTTATAATATATAGTATCTATTTATTTGGTTGTTTTTTAAATATTCTTTGTCTCACTCAGGTGATTTAAAGTAGCTCACAAAAACACATACAGTGAAAAGAGATAATATAAATAATTGAGGAAATTCAAGGGAAGGGGAATTAACAATTGATTTTTTAAAAGAGGAAAGAAAACATTAAAGCCAGAGGGTGAGATTAGCACACAAAATCATGCCAAGACTAAAAGAACTGAGTGATGTATCTTGTTTGGTAAGAAGCACCTACAGTGAGCAATGCCTTACAGCACTACAGAGGAAAGATTAGCTCAGTGTTATTGTCACTAAACTTATAACCCAGTTGGAAGAGACATGAAAAACTAATTGTGATATGAACAAGAATGAAAGAAGCGACCTTGTAGTAGCTCCGATGTATATTATGATGCAACAGAGGAAGGAAGGACTCTGAACAGTGGGATTAGGAAAGACTTCATGGAGCAAGCAGCACATGGACAAGGCTTTGAAGACTTCCTAGACTTCGGAAGAAAAAGCTCAGGAGGAAAAATAGGATGAAAGAGCTGCTTGGTCAAAGGAAGAACCCCATTGCTGATAGATCATCGAAAAGCATAGCTGTCTGCACCAACATAGGATGATGACAGGTTTTTCTTTTCTTCTGTCTTCCAAAATTGCCATCAATGGGCATTGACTCATCTGTGTGATATTTATCAAACTCACATTTAGTAACTCCATTGATCTTTGTAAATAAAAAGCAAGGCACATGGAAAATGTCGCAGTTTAAAGAAACAATATTATCTCATCTGTGTAAGTCCATGAACTTTGGATGAAAACTCTGAACGAAGGATAAATGATAGTTTCATAGCAGTATGCGCTGCTGGGTAGGAGTGGAAAAGGAACCTTGGATTTTTATTTCAAACTTAATGAAATATGAAGCCAACATGCAAAAGGATTGTTCCCATGAGCAAGGTGAAAGGGAATGCTAAAGTGAAGTAACTTTCTCATCCCTAAGGCAGCATTACATGCTTTTCCATTTATCCTGTACTGAAGGGGACCCCAGAAGAGTTAACACAACATCTACGACATGCAGGTGACTCCAGATTTGTTGGGACCAGGGACCAAGCCCATTGCATTTTTTTAAAGTTTGTTTCCCCCCAACTATCCATGGATATAATTCGAATTTCTTTTTTTTTTTTTTAAGATTCATTTTTATTATTTCTTTCTCTCCTCTTCCCCGCCCCAGTTGTCTGTTCTCTGTGTCTATTCGCTGTGTGTTGTTCTGTGTCCACTTCTTTCCTTGTCAGCAGCACCGGGAATCTGTGTTTCTTTTTGTTGCATCATCTTGCTGCATCAGCTCTCTGTGAGTGCAGCCACCACTCCTAGGCAGGCTGAACTTTCTTTCGTGCTGGGCGGCTCTCCTTATAGGGCACACTTCTTGTGCGTGGGGCTTTCCTACATGGGGGACACCCTTGTATGGCTCGGCACTCCTTGCTGCGCATCAGCACTGTGTGTGGGCCAGCTCCACACGGGTCAAGGAGGCTCTGGGTTTGAACCGTGGACTTCCCATGTGGTAGGTGGACACTCTAACCATTGAGCCAAGTCGACTTCCCAGGATTTCTTTAAGAAAGATGGTTTCCCTCCTTTTGGGTGAGGAACATTGAGGAAGATTCCTGTCAGAACAGGAAAGGCTGTCAGCCTGGGTAGATAAAAATTAAGTGCTATACCAACATAATAGTGTCTCAGCTCCCATGGGATTTTATCTTATCACAGCATGACATTCCAGCCCCATATCAGGGAAAGGAGAGGGACTCTTAAAAAAGACGTTCTTCCAAACAACAAACACTGTGATGTAAATGATGTGCCCTAAACAATGGTCTGTCAACCACCATTTGAGATTCCATCATAAATGATAAGGTGGTGTGGCTTCCTAGCCAAAAGCCCACTACCCTATGGAAAACTGGGCCGTTTAATTCCACGAGTAGCTTCTCCCCCTGGCTCAGAGGTAACTGGCCCTTTCAAAATGAATTCTCTCATTCATCAAATGCAAAAAAGAGACTGATCTTTTCTCAGAGCAGCACAGGATATCAAACATGATTAAGAATAAAAGCCAGACTTCCTTTGAATGCAGAAGAAAATTAGTCCAAACTTTTTTTCCTAAATGAAGGCAAGATTTATGCAAATTTTATGGAACCCATCATCATGAGCGGTCACGAGTGCCTGAATCCCTGCTGCACAGGACTACGTCAAGGATGTAGAACATGGATTGGCATGTTTTCTGTCCTAATTTATGGATCAAGTCATTCCAGTTCTAGGGCTGTTATAGCCCCTGTGGTCTTTTAAGATGTGGCTACTGTTTATTCCTGCATTTGTGTCACACCTCCTTTTACCAACTTCATAGAAAAAAATGTGAAGTATGTGTATGACCCCTGTAGAACTGGTTGGGCACAGTTCAAGATCAAAGCTTATTGTGGTGAAAAGACCCTTTAGGTGGCCCCCTGGTCCCTGCCTTCTGGTGTCCATGCCCTTGTGGGAGCTCTCCCCTTGAGGGCAAATAGGACATGTGGCTTGTTTCTAACCTTAGAATACAGTAGGGTTGACATGTCATAAGATCTTGCTGGAAATAAGTGGCCCTGTTGGGAAACCCCACATGCCTAGGAACTGTGGGAAATCTCTAGGAACTGAGAACGGTCTCCAGCTGACAGGCAGTGAATTCTGCCAACAATCTCCATGAGCTTGGAAGGAGAGTTTTCTCCACTTGAGCTTCGGCTGAGAATACAATTCTCGGTGATGCCTCAATGGCAGCCTTGTGTGAACCTACTGAGCAATGGACCAAGTTAAACTGAGTCTGGACTCCTAGACCACATAAACTGTGGTATGATAAATGTATCTTATTTAAAGAAGCTACATTTGTGGTGATTCATTACACAGCCATAAAAAACAGCAGCAATATATTTACTAAAATAGCAAATGGCCATTATGAGTACCGGTAAATAATATCCATGGACTCTGTGTGAACAGTGATTATTTCTGCTGATTTTCTTTTCTTTCTTTCCTCAGAATTTGGATATTAAAGATAAATTCAAACTTTCTATATGTTGGTCACGCCACCTCTCTCCCCTTTGGCATATTTTTGTGTATATGAGTAGTTAAATTCAGTCACGGTGCCAGAGATTGTTATAAAAGATTCTTAGAAAACAAAAGCCTTATTTACATAGGGTAGTTCCTTCGAGACCACTCCTCAACACCATCTCAGAGCTTCCTAAGGTATTTTCTTCTACAATTTTTCCACACCATACCCTGGATTTTAGGTTGTGATATTAAGGATCACTCATCCATCCAACAAGTCTTTTTGAATTCTCTGATTTGACCACCCTGTGCAAGACCCTAGAGATAGATAAAGGAAGAAAAAATCATTGCTCCATCTCTCAGAACATGGTAATATTAGAATATTACCTCAAGGAAAAGTACACCACATATATGATGAGGTAGTCTAGAAGGCTCACAGAGCCATATGGCTGCCATATTCATTTTCCAGTTTACTGCAGCAACATAGTAAAACATATATTCACTCATTCATTATTTCCTCCCTACCTTCCTTCAACCTTTCTTCCTACTCTCCTTCCATCCTTTATTTCTTCCTTCCCCACATATTTATTAAATCCACCCATTATTAGCATTGTTTCATAGACACTGATGTCTTTTTAAATACCTTGTTAAATACTCTTCATTTTTGTCTCATCTTGTAAATACCTTACTTGTCAAAAGAATTTGAAAAGGCTCTGTCTATGGGGATATAACGTGATGGAAGATCAAGTCTTGTTCTTCAACAGGTTGACCAGTGCTAGAGATAATAAGAGAATAGTTCTAAATCGTGGAAACTACAGACTGAGATTCCATATACTATTCCTAAGCAGTATAAGAATACCTGAGAAATAGGAAAACTTTCCGTTACATCCTGCCAGTGATTTTTTATTAACCTCTTGGTAGCTGTTTGTCCAGAGGTCATGTTTGACCTGCTTGTGTTCTCATATTGTCTCACAGCGGCCTGGAGCTTCTAGGAACACCTGCATGATGAGAATACAGCAACCTCCCCGTGCTTCCTTAGGCTTGTTAGAGCCTGGGCTCAGTGGGAAAGAGAGGTCCTGTCTTGGAATTTCAATGTGAAGTCACCTGGGAAGGGAGGGGAGGTCTCTGGGTTGTTTCTGAGTTGAAACTGGTATGATGGGAAAAATGAAGGGGTTTGCTTTGTGGGATCATAGCTCTATAGTCTACCATGCCAATGGGAAGCAAAAGAAATTCTCTATCAAGTCAATGAGGCATGAATTCAAGTAGGTAGGAAGAAAGCAAGTACTTGTTGAGGGCCTCTTATTATTTCTCTTTCTCAGAGTGAGTTTTTAACAACAAAATGTCCTTCAGGAGGAGCAGTATTTTCACCATTGCTTCAGTAGCATGTGAACTAAAAGTGATTAGGACATAAATTACATCCAGAGTGCTTGTTCTTCTGTCCCTCATAAATGATTAGTGTAGGGAACTTATAAAGAATTACGACATCTGTTTTTCATACATACGCATACATAAAACAATCTGGAAATAGTTTACGAATACCGTATTAAACACAAAATCCATCATGAATCTAAATGTCACTGTGGTTCTGAGCATTGTAATATGCTATGGAGGCATCAGGAAAAGCAAAGACAAGGTTGTAAATAGGAATATTCACTGACCCACATTGCACACGCTGTGTAGTTCAGGTAATGAGATGTTTTGTAAAATTTCTCTATAAATTCGAGGCTTGATGGATCAGGAATAAAAAAGATAATTGTCCAGGCATTGAGGAAAGGCCATCCCAAGCTCTGAGCAGAGAGGCTGTGGACTGCATGGGAAACAAGCAGCATTGCATGGTCACCTCAGTGTACACACAAAATTTGCAACTTCTCACTCTTACGTCGCACAAACTTTTCCACTCAGTTAACAAAGGGAAATAAAAAACTAATAAGACATTTAAAACTGGGACATAACCATACCAGAGGATGACACAAATTCACATGGGCCCTTTTTTTTCAAGTCTGTCACTTTTTTCACTCAACAGTATACCTGTGATTTTGTTAACTTTTTTTAGGAGGTCCCCAGGCTTGAACCCGGGACCTCAGATATGTGAAGCAGACTCCCAACAACTGAGCTACATCTGCTCCCCAAACTTTTTTTTTTTTTAAGATTTTTTTTTCCTCTTTCCCTTCCTGCCTCTCTACTGTTTTTGCTGTCTATGTTGTCTTCTCTTCTCATATTCTCTCCTCTAGGATTCACCGGGATTCGATCCTGGGGACCTCTGCTGGGGAGGGAGGTTCCTTGTCAATTGCGCCACCTCAGTCCTGGTTTCTGCTGTGCTTCACTTTGACTCTCCCCTTGTCTCTCTTTTGATGAGTCATCATTTTGCTGTGTGACTCACTTGTGTGGGCACTGGCTAACCACACGGGCACTCATACAGGCACTGGCTCACCGCATGGACACACTTTCCCGTCTTCCTTTTTTTCCCCCAGGATGCCCCAGGGATCGAACCTGGGTCCTCCCGTATGGTAGGTGGAAGCTCTATCACTAGAGCTACATCTGCTCCCCCAATTTTTTTTTAATAGGAGGTCCTAGAGATTGAACCCAGGACCTCATACATGCAAAGCAGGTGCTCAACCACTGAGCTCTACTCACTCCACTCACATGGGTAATTCTGAGGCAAAAGTAAGGAAATGTAAAATTTTATCTTCAAAAAGTAGACATTGTTTAAAAGCATGTTTTAATAAATGTTACTGTTTCTTTGGGCTTACCAATTTCAAATTGAGGGTCCAAGTCAACACTGGTCTCCTGTGCTGTGGCAGAGCTGACTTAAGTGCACTGGCTTTTGAAAGCCAGTTATGTTCATCTCTTCCTAACTCATATGCAGTGATAGCATGTTGGTATCTTGAAAATAGCCAGGCTTGGAGAATTTACACAATGGCAGTGGGAAAATGCTATAACTGAAGACCTTTTATTTTCTTTTTCATCCTTTTCATTTTTTTTTTGTTGTTGTGAGCCAATTGTAAAACAGATACCAACACAATCTAGTTCCTTCACAAAGATATTCTGTGTCTTGCCTTTGATTTTATTTTCTTCCTACCTTCCTTCTGGTGCTTCTAAATTAAAGTTAATTGAAGATATTTGCACTGGGGGCTAGACCCATTCTAACCACCATATAAAGTAGGAAAAATATGTTTAGGGATCCTTTTGCCCCTTTTTCATTAACCCTTTCCTGTTTTCCCTCTCCTAAGAATCCCAAGTTTTTATTTCTTCTGTTCTTTCCCAACCCTAGGTCTTCCTAAATCAGAGAAGTTTCCAGAAATTATGTTAATGATTTGCTTATGGCAAATTATAAGCTAGAATGTTTTCCCAAAAGATAGTCATTAGAAAAGTAGAACTAAGAGAAAGAAGATATTTAAGTTCTACAACAAACTCTTTGTATTGAGAAATGGCTCTTTCTAGCATTTTCAAATATTATTTTTAAAAAGTATATTATTTAAGCATGATTTAAGAAATGGGAGTGTAAGAACTTGGGACATGGCCCAGTAAATATCAGGATTCATAGATGAAGGGGAAGATACAGAAGATGGGAGGAAGAGAGGGGCACTTCCTGAATGCACAAATGCCCCAAAGAGTGGGGTACATTTTTGTGCCTAAGCTTTTGTTTCATGTAAAATTTTCCCCCAAGCTTTTCCATAGGTTCATTGTGAGCCTTTCATTCCTTTGTCCAAATGTGGACAAACGGTTCTTAATTTGTTGGAATTCCACATTGGTGGGGATCAATGGTGCAGCCTGGTGAATCCCACAGCCATGGGGCATAGCTCAGTTGTGTTTGCAGACTCATCTCCTGCACTATGGCTCGTTGGGTGGTCTTACCCTCAGTCTGTTCCCAGGGACCCAGGGCCACTCTGGGCCATGGTGTCAATGCAGGTCTCTTTGTGTGTGCCCTAGCCTAGATGCACATCCTGGGGGTCCTATGAGCTTCCTCAAACCCAATCCAAGCTCTAGGACTGTGAGACAAGGCCCAGAAAACATCATCAGAATAGCCTCCATGCATTCAGCATGGCCTTCTAGAAAAATAACTGGACAAGGAGGCAGTAGAGACAGGCGTTTTTTAAAGGGCTGATGTAAAGTGTCCTTCTTCTCCATCAGCCTGCCTTGGTGAGCTCAAACATCCCTTCATTCACACATTCACTCAACTTGGAGCATTATGTTTTCAGGGTTATTATTTAAACTTCAGTTTCTGGGAAGCGGACATGACTCAACTGATAGAGTGTGCATCTACCATATGGAGGGTCCAGGGTTCAGTACCCAGGAACGTCTTACCCATGCGGTGAGCTGGCCCACGCACAGTACTGCTGCTCACAAAGACTGCCATGCCATGCAGGGGCACCCCCACATAGGAGAGCCCCATGCACAAGGAGTGCACCCCACAAGGAGAGCCGCCTCACATGGAAAAAGCTCAACCCGCCCAGGAGTGGCGCCGCACACACGGAGAGCTGATGCAGCAAGATGACACAACAAAAAAGAGACGCAGTTTCCCGGTGCCGCCTGACAATGCAAGCAGCCGCAGAAGAACACATAGTGGGTGGACACAGAGAGCAGACAACGGCAGGGGAAGGGGAGAGAAAGAAATAAAATAAATCTTTAAAAAAAACCAACAACTCCAATTTCTCCTGGAAAGGGATCTATTAACTAAACACTAGCTGGTAAGATGTTTGTTGGCCAATCTCAGAGAGCAGGACTTTGAGGGAGTGGCCCACGAAACAGGCACATTTCCATTTGAGGTGGGTGCAAAGAGACAGAGGACAGGCCACCGAGTCTAGACTGCTATAGACACAAGAGGAGGCCAGAGTCTCAGAGAGGGGACAACTGAAGGCAGACTTCTACCGCAAAATTGGCCTGCCCTGCCCCAGGGTGTCATCCATGATTGGTCAAAGTGACAGCTTATCTTTGGACTATCTGTACCAAAAATGTAGAGGTTCCCAGTAAAATAAATCAGCGTTTCGCTCATCCAAACTAGAAATACCTATTGGGGCTTTTACTGGCTTATTTAGTGGGAGCAAAGGTTGATAGGCAAACTCAGTTGAAAG